>NC_091852.1:4101108-5468145 GCF_037783145.1 Equus przewalskii
TGATATGCCCGTCACTCAGGTGTGAAGTACCAGCATCTGCCACCATGCCTGGCACAGGCTAATCAAACAAAGATAGGTAAACTTTTTCTTAAAGGGCCAGATAACATACGTTTTATGCTTTGCAGGCTAAGTGGCAAAACGGAGAATACTGTGTAGGTACTTACTTAACTATTTAAATGTAACCATTTAAAACATAAAATACATTCTCAGCTCAAGGTCCATAAAAAACACAGGCAGCAGGCTGCACTGGCCTGCAGGCTGTAGTTCACCAACCTTCAGTTCAGAGAACTTCCTGAGGGTTTAAATGTGGGGTATTAATGAAAGAGAAGAGTTAAGGATGACGCCAAGGTTTCTGTTCTGTGTAACTAGAGGAATGGAGTTCCATTTGCTAAGACTGAGAAGACTACAGAAGGAAGAAGTTGGAGGCAAGGGGAAAATCAGCAGCTCCACTCTGGAAACACAGACATCCAGTGGAGAATGCAGAATAGGCAGCAGGACACATGAGCATGAGATTTAAGGAACAGTCTAGGCTGAGGACACAAATCTGGGGTTCATTAGCAGAGACAGAATTTAAGAATATGAACCTGCACAAGACCATCAAGACAGTGAGCACAGACAGAGAAGAAGTGTGAAGACTGAGCGTGAGCCACACCACTGTTTAGAGTTGTGCTGTCCAATACGGCCACCACTTAGCCACCGAACTGCTGACCAGTTAAAATGTGGCTAGTTCAAACTGAGATGTGCTCTAAGTGGAAAATACATACCAGATTTAGAATACTTAGCACAAAAACAGAATGCAAAATATCTCAATATTTTTTAAACTGATTATATTTGAATTACTATTTTAGATATATGGGGCTAAATATTATTAAAACTAATTTTACTCATGGTTATTAGAACATTTTACATTATGTACATGGCTTGCATTATATTTCTATTGGACAGGGGTGGTGTAGAGAATGAGATGACAAACAAAAGCAACCAGTGAGGTAGGAAACAGGGGAAGAAGAGCATCTTAAAAGCCAAGAAAATAATTTGTTTCAAGGATGGAGTGATCAACCACGTCAAAATCTGCAGACAGGTCAAGTTTAAGCCCAAACATTAACCAATAGGTTTAGCAACACTGAGGTCTCTAATGACCATGATGATACAGTTTTGGTGGAACACAAGCTCAGGCCTGAATAGAGTGGATTCAACAGAAAAAAGAAGAGAGAACCAGAGACAGTGGGTATGGATATCTCTCAAGGATTCTGGCTGAAAAAATGAATTGAGATATGGGACAGAAGCTGCAGGACAACGTTATGCCAAGGAAGGGCATTTTTAAGATAGAGGATGATAAAGCACGTTTGTATGGAAATGATCTAGTAAAGGGGCAAATTCATTAGGCAAGGAACAGAGGGGAGAACTGCTAGAGCATTATCTTTGAATATAGAACAGGGTATGGGATCTAATGCACAAGCAGAAGGGCTCACCCTTAGATAGGAGGACAGAAACTTCATCTACATAACAGAAGGGCAGCAGAATACAGGGCACATGTGCAGGTAGGTGGGAAGACTGCTTCTACTTGCTCAGTGCAATACGAAAGTAGGTCATTTACTTCAAGTAAGGATGGTGAAAGTGCTGGCAGTCTGAGAAGAGTGACGGTGAATGAACTATTGCCAGGGGGCACAAAGTCCACTTGAAGTTAGTGATGATGCATTGAAATAGAACAAATCAGTCTGAATGTGTTTTTCTCCAGTCAAACTAAGAAGTGCAGGTTTAACGGTAGAGTAAGGAAAGGGCTGGATTTAACTAGAATTGTGGTACAACAAGGCGAGAGAGGAAGGGAGCTAGAAGTGTATGCAAGCAAGCAATTGTGATGAAAGAAGATGGTATTTAAATTAGGAAAAGAGGGTCAAGAGGGTAACGATAGTGAAAAGGTGATGATGAATGAACTGAAGTCCAAGCAGGGGTGAAGGAACTATAGGAGTCAGAACATGAGTAATGTAGAAAAAGACGTGGTGGTCTGAGAACAGGCTGCTCCAAACTGAGATTAAAGGATTGAAACAACCAAGTAGAAGGAAAGATCATTAAAAAGAGAAATCCTAAAAGCTTACAAAGAGAAAACATGGGTCACACATAAAAGATCAAGATGGTAACACTGGAATTACAAATCAGTGGAACAATGCCTTCAAAATTTGAAGGAAAACTGTTTTCCAACCTAGAAATCTATGACACCCAAACTATCAATCAAGTGTGAGGGTAGAGAAGATATTTTCAGACATGCAAGGTCTCAAAATAATTCCCTTCTGGGACCAGCCTGATGGCGTAGTGGTTAAAGTTCGTGTGCTCCGCTTCGGCAGCCTGGGGTTCACAGGTTTGGATCCCAGGTGCGGATCTACACACTGCTCATCAAGCCATGCTGTGGTGGCATTCCACATACAAGACAGAGGAAGATTGCCTACAGACGTTAGCTCAGGGCCAATCTTCCTCACAAAAAAAAAAAATTCCCTTCCTTTCTCCCCATGGAACCAGAGATGCTGCACCAAGCAATGTACTAAACTAAGAACAACAAAGGCATGAGATCCAGGTAACCAGAGATCTAACAAAAAAGAGAAGGAAATGGAATTCCCAGGAATGGTAAAGAGAAACCTGGAATGACAGCTGTGTAGTGGGACTAGAAGACAACTGATCCAGCCTGAAGCTGGAGAACAAAAGAGTTTAAAAAGGAGCATTTCAAAAACTACATAAACAACAGATAGATTACCTAATGTGTTTCATAAGAATGGGAGGGGAAGAATTAAGAAGTAGTACACAGAAAACTAAGCAACCCAGAAAGAGGCAGTTATTATCACCAAGAAAAATAAAAATCTGCATGAGAAAGGAAATGTAAGCATATACTACTTTGGCTCATCTGTCAATATTTATACAATCGCAATAGTGTCAGCACTGAATAATGATTTAACCAACAAATACTATTTGGGGTAGAGGAAGGGGTAATGTTTGAATGCTAAATATATGCTAAAAATGTGCTGACATACCACAGTTAAAAATTCTTAAATCCTTAAATCCAAAAATTGGAATACAAGCCTATTGTCCAGAAATATGGAAATAAATAGTAGGAAAAAGCTAAAAGAATTGAATATTATTATGGAATGGATAAGGAAAGAGCAGAGAACTACCATTTTTCATTACAAGTCTTATGGGCTATTTGACTTCGTATATTACGTAAAAGTATTATTACTTTTACTAAAAAATTGTCAAATAGAAAACTGATTTCCTATTTTTAAGATCACTGGTGGTCTAAAGGGAAAGACTGGGCCAGAAAGAAGAGTTGAGAAACTCTCACAGGAGCCTAAACCTACAGCTGACACAGGTATGAACTAAAGCAGAAACAACCAAAGAAGAAAAATCAGTGCCCACATTCAAGACATTTGCAAGGCAAAACTAAAATCATCTGGATGTGGGGGGTTTTTAAAAAAAAAGCTGTAATCAAAGATAACACTGAAGACACCATTTCGCAAGATATAGAAGGCAAGAGGAAAGGTGGTTTTGTGGGGGAATTTTGCACATATGAGCAGGTATTATGAAAGAAACACCTTCAGGCAGCTGAATGTGTCTCCAGTTCAGGAGTAAATACAAAGCAGACATATCTGAGAACAAAGCAGACCAGCACATCAGAACTTCCAAAGTATTCATTTCAAAAAAAGAAATCATTATAGTTCATTCTTACTTATTCATTACCAGGTCTCTTAAGGAGTTTCACTAGGCAATCAATTTTTCCCTAATTATTAAACTGAGACAAACTTATCTGGAGTATTAGAAAAGTTTAGGGAAACAGGAAAAAAATAACCTTCCCAGGCCAGGAGTCAACTGTTGTTTACATTTCTTTCCAGTTTTCTTTATTTTTACATGGTTTATACTATGTGCTGCTTTTTTAACCCTTTAAAGTATGTATTTTTCCCATGGTATTAAACACCGTCATCATCACACACTCATTAGTTTTTTAAAACGTGTAATAAATTACCCATAATTTTTTCAGCCATAACTCTGATGGTGGTATTATGGTTGATGCCAACTTTCACTATTAAAAACCCTGAGTAACGTATTTGAGCATAAAGAATCCACATTTCTATTCATTTCTTGAAGGCTGAGATCTAGAGGTCAAATAGCTAGTTTAAATGGTATCAGACTCCTGATGGACATCCTGCTAAACTGTTTTCCAAGGAGTTGTGCTAATGCACACTCTCACTAGTGAAAACCACAGGGCCAAATTACTGCATCCTTACTAATACCTCATCTAAAAACTTTTGTAGATGAAAAGTAAACTATTGTTTTTATCTATTTTTATATATTATTATCAATTTTACGTTTTGGATTATATTGAGGTAAAATTTTTAAAATGTTATGATACATCTGATAACCTTCCTGACTAGCTGTTTTATTTATTTATTGCCCAGTTATTCATTCAGCTTTGTTGTTATACTTTATTTGAATGAGATCTTTTCTTTTTTATTGAGGTATAATTGATAAACATTATATTAGTTTCTGGTGTATAATATAATGATTCGATATTGGTATATATTGCAAAATGATCACCACAGTAAGTCTAGTTAACACCTGTCACCATACATAGTTACAGAATTTTTTTCTTATGACGAGAACTTCTAAAATTTACTCTCTTAGCAACTTCCAAATATGCAATATAGTATTATTAACTAGTCATTATGCTGTATATTACATCCCCATGACTTATTTATTTTATAACTGAAAGTCTGTTTTTAAACTATTTTTAACTCCCTTCATCCATTCTGCCCACCCCCAGCCCCCAACTCTGACAACCACAAATCTGTTCTATCTATGAGCTTGGTTTTTGTTTTGTTTTAGATTCCACACATAAGTGAAATCATACAGTATTTGCTTTCTGTCTGACTTATTTCACTTAATACAATGCCCTTAAGGTCCAACCATGTTGTTGCAAATAGCAAGATTTCATTCTTTTTATGGCTCCATTCTCTCTCTCTCTCTGCACACACATATTTTCTTTATCCTGAATGAGAGCTTAATACACAAAAATTGATTATCTTTGTCATCTATATTTTCCCCAAATTTTTTCTATCAACTTTTTCCTATTAGTCCTTTCCTTTAGGATTTCTCCTATTTGTTAATAAGTCCTTCATCCAGAGAATATGTAGAATTTCAATTATAATTACTTCTATTATAAAAAATTATTTTAGTTTATTTAAAAACAACCTAGTACAGGCACATAACAAAAATTTCAACAGTACAAAGAGGTATATACCCCAACCCTCAATACCTGAGTTATCTTCTTGTGTATCAAGATTTAACTACCTATTTCCCTTTTTAAAAAAAGAAAACAATGGTAGCAAGCTATACATACTTTTCTACCCCTGACTTATTTTACTTTATTTTGAAGAACTAATCTTATCCATACACATAAATCTACCTCCTTCTTTGTAAAGGGTGCACAACACTCGACTGTATGAACGTAGCATCATTTAACAAGTCTCTATTGATGGACATTAAGGTAGTTTCCAGACTTTAGTTACTAGAAACAATACTACAATTAAAGTCCTTGTGTACAGACACAAATAAATTTGTAGGATAAATTCCTAAAAGTGAAACTGCTGAGGTAAGGACATGAGCATTTTAAATTATGACAGATACTACCAAATTGCTCTTTTAAAAAGCTGTATGAATTTACAATCCCATAAAAATGTATGAGTCTTGCTTACAGTGGACCCCTGAATCCTGACTAATAAATGTGGAGGGAGTGCTATAGTCAGTCAGAAAACCATCGTTTTGCAGTCACCATAGTAAAGATTAGTGCAAGCAAGCAATATCAATGGATGCTAAATCTAGAGGTAAAGATTTTAATGAGCAGAATATATGTATGATTTCTAAAGAGTTTTCCTACAGATTGCTTATTATATGCAAAGGAAAAACAGTAGCCATATAGTAATCAGAAAACACCTTGACAGACTGATCAAAATAGCATCACCATTGAGGGACAAGATACAGGGACACTGTATGCCTCAGTTGTGAAACCACAGGATAACACAACGTCACTGTTATATTTCAGCCAGGAATGCATAATCTAAATCTAATCATGAGGAAAGAGAAAACAAACCCAAAGTGAGAAATATTCCATTAAAAAAGGCAAAGCAGGAGAGGACTGTGTTCTCCAAAAACAGCAATATCATTGAGACAAAAAAAGGCTGAGGAATCGTTGTAGATTAAAGGATACTAAAGACATACGCAACTAAATGCAAAACATGTTCCTAGACTGGATCGTATACTGTAGAGGAAAAAATGCTAAGAAGGCCATCTGACAGAAAGGGAACATGGATAGTGGACTGGTATTAGAGATTTACTGAAGTTGATAACTGTGCTATAGTTGTGTACGAGTGCCCCTTTTCTTGGGAGACGCACACTGAGGTGACTGTGGGGAGAAGGTCAAAAAATATACAACAATGGTTCAGGAAAAAAAATACATACATACATATATATGCACATACATTCATGAGAAAGTGAAAAAGCAAATGGCACCCAACAGCTGAATCTGGGTGAGGGATATATGGTGTTCTTTGTGCTGTTACTATAACTGCTGTTAATCTGAAATTATTTCCAAATAAAAAGATTAAAAAGAGGGAAACAATGTTCACATCATACACACATACACGGCATGTGAGCGCCTGCTTCCTACCCTCACCAACATGGTGTATTACAAAAAATTTCTGATCTTTGCCAATAATGGGTAGAAAATAGTATCTCAGTTTTAACTGCATTTCTCCTAAGTGAGGTTAAGCATTTTTTCTTATGTTTAAAGGCCATTTTATTTTCTGTAAACTATCTTCTGATTTTTAATAACATTTTTACACTTAAAATAGTTCACCTAGCTGCAATTTACTTTGACGTTGTTATAGACTGAATGTTTGTGTCCCCCCAAAATTCCTCTGTTAAGTCTTAACGCCCAATGTGATATCTGGAGGCAGAGCTTTTGGGAGAGGGTTAAGTCATGAGGGCAGAGCCCGTATAAATGAGCTTAGTGCCCTTATAAAAGAGACCCCAGAGAGCTCCCTCACCCCTTCTGCCATGTGAGGACATGACGGCTGTCTATGAACCAGAAAGCAGCCCTCACCAGATACCGAAGCTGCCAATGCCTTGATCTTGGATATCTTAGGCCCCAGAAGTGTGAAAAATAAATTTCTGTTGTTTATAAAGTACTCAATCTATGGTATTCTGTTACAGCAGCCCAAAGAACAAGGCAGATATAAAATGATGATAAAGTAATTTTCAAGGATGCTAACCAACTGGTCCAGTGCTATCTGTTAAACTAATTCTTTCTTTGCCTAATTTCTGATGTCCTTTTGAGTACACTTTGAAAATTTATTTTTCAGCAATTTGTATTTATCTTCTCATTAACTCAAACTAATCTTTTTAAAAATTACACCCAAATAGACTAGATTTTCCATGACACTCATATCAATTCAAATACATAGCTAAATAAACAACGTGTATAATTATTAGACAGTATTTCATAAACTCACATACATACAATTGTAGACAACTATATTAGGTATATATTTAATTATTCTCAGATATATAATATAAATTTAGAAAAACTTTACAAACTATACACTGAACCATTGTTGGAACCTAAGACATTTATTTTGGATCAGCGAGAGTGTTAAAAAAAGCTTAAGTTTCAACAAAAGGAAGAATTAAACAAAAATAATTACTTATCAGTAACTTCAAATGCTGTCACATTTCCCCTTAAAATTATCAGCATTTGAAATTTTATTTTTTATGAAGAGAAAAAAATCCTTCTATTTCTAAAACTTGTAACACTTCCTCAGGTGAGGTACTTAGTACTAACTGCAGGAAAATGTTTATACCCTAAAATATTCTTCATATCTTTGTTTTCCTTAGCTCTCTCTTATCAAAAGCCTGAGAGTAAAGCATTTCTGTGTTATAATTCATAAGATACTTGAGGGCAAAGACTATCTCTTCTATTTTATGAATCCCCACAATATCCAGAACAAATTACCCTGCACCTAACGGATACTCAAGGGATGGTACTGACAGAAAGAACACATACTAAGATGAAAGCCCTTTCTTGGAGAGAACTGGATTACTTTTGCCAATAAATTTGTAAACAGTAGTAACATCACTTTTAAAAACTGTTTTAACTATACATCTTGACAAAAATATGTATCATAACCATTTAGTTACATCACAGTCAATAAGGTAGTCAGCGAGCTTCAGGAATTCTTCTATTACAAAAGCTTACCTCTTCAAAAACAGCAGCTTTATTTACTTTTTCCCTTGCAATGTCACAGATTTTCAAGATTCCCAGAGCAAAAGCTTTCATGGCAGGATCTTCTATGAAGTCTGGATTATGAATGTAAAGGCACGTAAATACCGTCTGTGCCAAGGAATGGCCTTCTAACCACGTTATCTACAAAGAAATAAAAGAATGATTATGTTTAAGGTGATACAGAGTCTGCAAAGTCTAAATCGATCCAACAGTCAAAGGCCACAGTGTCACAGACCCAAACAAAAATAAGATTAATGACAAGATTTAAAAGATGATTAAAGGGAAGGTCAGAAATGACAAGAGTTAGAATTCACTTTCATTGACTAAAGTCTTTCAAGAATCATATACCATAAATATGATTAGCTGAAAGATACAGATATGGGAAGCATTCTCATATATAATTCAGTTTGCAATATATTTGGAGACTAATGAAATTAGAGTGTCTCCTTACACTGCATCCAAAGCAATCAATTCAACATTTAGTCAATAAAAACCCATAAACTAGGGAATTCACAATTTTAGAAATAACTGGGTCCTAGCCACTCATTCAACTCTTCTTTTTCATCCTCACTACTACCAACTCAAGTCAAAAGCATCATATCTCACCTAGATTACTATAAGAAACTATACAATGGTTTTCCTGCCTCCCCCATCTGTAATTTAATACTCCCAACCAGGAGGTTCTTTCTAAAACACAAAAATAATCATTCGACACTATTTTACTGAGTGGCTACCATGGGCCAGGTACCACGTGCTAGATGTTGTAAATACCAACGTCAGTCAAAATTGAGTAACTATTATATCAAGTGCTATGCTAGGTATTTTCACATATCTTATCTCATTTTTTTCCTAAGACTTTGAGGAATGTGGTATTTTTCTCCTTTTACATATAAAGAAACAGAATCAGAAAGTATAAATAATTTTGCCCAAGTTTATATAGTTATATTTTACACTAAGTCCAAGAATTCTGCAACAGATCAAGAGACATGCTACTGCATTATAAAATCAGAGATGCACATAAAAACTACTATAATTAAGCTGTGTATTTTGTATGACCAGTGTGCAAAAGGGAGGCTTTCCAGACATCTGCCTATACCAAAGGCCAAAGTCTTAGATACAGTCCCAAGAGTCTCAAGGAATGGTTCCTCAACTTTGGCAAAACTCCTCCCTCTTGCCTCCATTTATCCTATTCCACTAGGATGGTAGACTGCTAGAGGGTAATAAAGATATCTTCAAGGGAAAGGGACTGCTTTGGAGGAAGGAGGATCAGGATTAGGATTCTGGCTATGCCCCTTCCTAGCAATGTAACCCTAGTCAAATAAGATGAAATGAAACCGGATATCTAATAGAACTAATGCAAGAACTAAGTGAAAAATATATATTTAAAACACCTAACAGAAGTACTTCACACACTGACAATCAATATTCACTAGATGAACAAATGAATAAATTTTACATATTTCTAAAGACGATGATTTAACATCAAGTATAAAAAGAAAGGGATGCACAGAAAGTAGTCTCCTCTCCCCCCAAAAGAAAAAAGGCAGTACAAATGAGAATTTTTTCCACAATTAAACAACGCTATCTAGCGAAGACAACCTATCCAGCATATATAAATCACTAAAAAATTTTCCTCATAGTAGAAGATGGCCAGTTTCCTACAATTTATCCTAGATTAGGAAAAGAACCTCTCCGTAGCCAATTCAAAATTCTCTTTGCTTCAACTACATGCTTATCTAAGGCACCTTCCAAATTACAGATTTGTTTCCCTGAGAACCTTGAGAACAAAAAGAGTACTGTGGGTAATGGCTACATTATTATCTTCACTGAAAAGAAAATACCCTTTCACCCAGAAAATGAGAACCTAAAATCACCCAGAAGAGAAGAGAAAATGCTGTTCCCTAAAGCATAACTTGGCCTGCTAATCTTATGTACACAGCTTACTAGTAGGCCAAGCATTACATACTCAACACGGGTAGGTATACTTCTAAATTTAAAGATTCAGGTAAGTTATAGTTTTTTAATTAATCAATAGTGTTATTTTAACTCTTACCAAACAGCAAAAACATGTATCCATTATCCCTATCAATTCAGGCAAGGTGAGGTCTTTAATTTTAATGGTGCCATCCTAAAAAGGAGGGGAAATATGACAAATAAGAAGTTTTTAAAAATTTATGGTTATTATGTACAATAGCATTTTGGCTTTCAAAAATTAAATATTCAAGAATAGCAATTCTAAGAAAACTCTGTACCTCATCATCTGATAAAACTAAGATGTCAAATTATCTCTGTTTTCTTAAAAATAATATAACTTAAACAGGTCTTCAATAAGAAAAATCAAAGCCTCTCTAATTAGAAACAGAATAAAGGCCTTTATAAAGAAATGAAAAGTTATACCAACAAGTATTTCAAAAGCATAGTTCAAATTACGTCTAAGCATTAAGAAATATGAATCATTTTAATGAAGCAAAACTACTTACCAAGAAAAATTAAACATTTTTAAAAACACTTATTTTAAGTTGGTTAACTATACTACTTGTAAATCTTGTCTATAATATCCATTAATCTAGCAAATCTTTCTTCATAAAATATGCCAAATTAAACTCTGTGACACTATGAAGGAATTTCTAAATCAATTCTCATTGAGTAAATTTCAAATTCATTGCCATAAGCATTTTACTTAATATATTAATACATAAAAATTTAATCCCTAAACCAATTATCCTAGTATTTGAATAAATACTCAAAAGCTTTCAAAAATTAATTTAAAAAATATACACACACAAATTTAGAACAAGCTTTTAATAAAGACCTTAAACAATTTCCAAATTTCAATAGAAAGAGATAATTAAAAGTTACAACTAATTTTTGTTTATATACTTGAGAAGCTTTTAAGAAAATTACACTTTAATATACTAAGTTTGATCTTCTTTTTTGTTTTTTTTTTTGAGGAAGATTAGCCCTGAGCTAACATCTGCCGCCAATCCTCCTCTTTTTGCTGAGGAAGACTGGCTCTGAGCTAATATCTGTGCCCATCTTCCTTTATTTTATACATGGGATGACTGCCACAGCATGACTTGATAATTAGTGTGTAGGTCCGTGCCTGGGATGCGAACTGGTGAACCCCAGGCCACTGAGTGTACAAACTTAACCGCTACACCATCAGGCCAGCCCCCTAAGTTTGATTTTCATTATGAATCAGAATGTTTTAACACACGAAATAACAAACAATAAAAGAAAACACAAAAAGAATAATGGTGACTACCTTGATAGCTTGTTCAAAATTGAGAACTTTTCGATTAACTTGGTTTCCAATCATGCCAGCATCCATCTTTGGATCCATCATTTCAATGGCAGACATGGCTTCAAAAAGACCAAATCTGCAAATAAAAAAATTTGACCCCACAAATTGTTTTTGAACCAGTAAGCATACCCAGATTCCCACAATGGTATAAAAATTATTATAGTACTTTAAATAACTACAGTATTCTATGTATTTAGTCTTCCCAACTTGCTAGCACTTCTATTTCAATTAAATAATCTTTTAACATAAAAATTCTCCCATGTACTTGTCACTCAAATTATTTTACATGGACTGTGGGGGAGAAAAGAATTAAAAGAAAAGATGTTTTTTGTGCTTCCTTCAAAAAGATTACACATTAGAAATTTTGGGGAAAAAGGTCAACTAATCCTTAATGGATTTCACTTTGCCTTGTTTAATTTTTTCTAACTAACATTTAGAAAGTCATGTTTGGAATAATCATTATCAAATGTAACTTTTAGATTTTTTTCATTTTCTTTTTATCTTGAAAGTTCAATAAACTGGCACATTACAGTCTACAGTGCCCAAAGTTCTGGCAATCACAAAACGAAAAATAATGCAGAAATCCTGACATTCACGTCTGGTATTTGTGGTTTACTAGCCATAAAAGCAGATAGTTATGATGCACTGTAGACTGATTAGTAAGTGTATCGTTAACTGAGATATGCCTCAAGAAATGGGAAAGGAAGAAGAAAAGCCAAAAAGAAAGTCTGATGAGCCATCAAGCCACTGATTTTATATTTTGCTTAGTCTAAGTCATTAGATTACCAGGAAGATAAAGGCATAGATCTTGTTATACTAAATCATTTCTCTCAGAAAAGTAGGAGCAAGACATCAAAAGCAGCTTTAAGGAGACAGACTCTTCCCTGTAATCCCTCAAATCTCTTAACGGTTGAATTCAAGATGCTCTGACAATACCATCATATGATGACATTATTGAAGGCAACTCTCATACATAAATTTGACACAACGCCAACCAAAACCCAAACGGGATTTTTCAGAGTTTGCCAAGCCAAGAGAGAAAATACGCAAAAATGGAAGAGAAGTTTTTCAATAAAAATAGAGATTCAGCAAATATCAAAGATACTATGAAGCTGTAATAATTAAAAGCATTCTAGAATATACAGACCAATAGAAAACACTCCAAACCCATATTCCTGTAGGAATTACATACAATAAAGGTGAAATTTCAAATTACAGGCATGAGCCACATAATGACGTTTCAATCAATGACAGACCTCATATACAACGGTGGTCCCATAAGATTAGTACCATATAGCCTAGATGTGTAGTAGGCCACACCATGGAGGTTCGTCTAAGTACACGCTATGATGTTTGAACAACAACATCGTCTAACAATGTATTTCTTAGAACATACCCCCATCGTTAAGCGACGCATTACTGTAGTGGAGAAACAGTGGATTAATCAATAAATACTGTTGAGACAAGTGGCTAACCATCTGGATAAAGTAAAATTTTTGACTCATACAATTTTAAAAAATAAACCCCAGGCAGATTTAAGTTCTTAACCTAAAACAAGCAAACAAAAACCTCTGCAATAATTTACAAAGCTATAAAGGAAAAAGCTGATAAATGCAACTGTGTAAATATTTTAAATTTAATACAACGATAAACCACAGTCAGGTAAAACACTCATAATTATCTAGGGGAAATATTTTTAACGTGGGTAATTTTTTTCAAAAAGTTAATATCCAGAATATATAACTAACTCATACAAATAAGAAAAGGTAAATAATTCAAAGAAAAACAGGCAAAGGACATAGACAATTCACAGCACAGTAAATAGAAACTACTAATAAAAAAGTGAAAAGTGACTCAAATTCAAACGGAATCAGGTGATACAACACAAAATGATGCAAGGGGTTTTTTCGGCCATAAAAAAATTTTTTTAAAAAATATTTAGTGTATTCTTACACACTGCTAGTGGGAATATAAACTGATACAGACTTTTTTTTGAGGGAAATTTGGCTGAACCATTAAAATCCAGTCATTTGATTTCTAAGCTTCTATCTTAAAAATTATTTGCATGTGTATATGTACAAACAGGCTTATATAAATTAAACGTCTTCAATTTTCCCATGGTACCAAAAAATGTTGCAATCTAAATGTCTATCAACAGGGATACCATAGAATAAATTATGGTACAGCCATTTTCTAAAATAAAAGCAACCATTAAAACGGCCAACGTAGAGCTACACATAGTAACATGGAAAGATCTCCAAGATATAGTGAATGGGAAAGGGATTTGCAGAGTAACACATACTGTATATTCCCATTTACAATTAACTCTTTTTACAGATTTTATTGATGTATGTAAATGTATTTTTTTATAGGTCCAAAAGGACATGGCAACAATCTGATGATAACTTCTAACAGTTATCATCTCTGGGCATAGAGTAGGGATTGTGTAGAGAGGATGGTGTCATGGGAAGTTTTTGCTTCAACTCTGATGTTTGAATTTGTTAGAAACAAAGTATCCATGTATTACTTAAACAACTAAAAAGAAGTTTTTAACGACACAATCAAAACCTTGAACTAATGAGGTATTTACCTAATTAGTAAAACTGCTACAGAAACGATAGTAGTATTAAGTGAGCTATTTCATTCATTCAACACTTTGTGCCTACTACATGCTAGGCACTACTCTAGGCACTTGAGGTATATGAGTGAGCAAAACAAATTTGCCTGCCTAAGGAGCTTACATTCTAGTGGAAGAAAACAGACAAACAACAAAGATAAGTAAATTATATAGTATGTTAGACGATTGTACATGCTAGGGAGAAAAGCAAAGACAGCTAACGGAGATATGGATTGGAAAGATACTATTTTAATAGATGGTCAGGGTAGGCTGCTGGCAATTATGTTCCCCAGCAGAGCCTAAAACCTTGGGGAAATGAAGAGGCTGAGGTCTCTCTAGTTGTTCCTCTCTCATCTCTTGTTCCATAGCCAGGAGCCACGTTCTTTCCTGCATTAGCTGCTTGTGGTTTGGTTTCATTATATCCGTCCTATAACTGCCTGCGTCATCAAGATGACCTAGAGTGGTTCTCAAAGTATGGTCCCTGGATCAGCAGCACCAACCTCACCTGGGAACCTACTAGAAACACAACTTCAGCAGCCCCACACCACACATATGAAATACGGAATTCTGGGGGTGGGGCCCAGGAATGCGTGTTTTAAAAAGTCCTTCAGATGATTCTGATATATACTAGAGTTTGAAAAGAACTAAATTTCAGGGTCTATCCCTCCTCCCCAAATGTCCAATCTTGTCCACTTACTAATTGAAAATTCCGTATTTCTAACCCTGAAAATTGAGCCTGGCCATAGAAGTATGGGAATTGACGCTAAGGAAATATAAATATAATCAAGCATTTCCCTTTATTTTAATCTTTCTAGAGATTCTCAATCTACTTTCACCCAGCCATTTAGTCAACTATCTCTGGTCATCAACCAGCCTATCACATATGACACACAACTGTCATCTTTTCTTTAAGAGATTCCACATCCTGTACATCTACTCTCAAGGAAAGGACCGTAACTCACAGTTTCACCAGATACAACCATTTCTTATTACAAGCAGGGTCAGCTGCCCTAATACAGCTCACTAAGGTTAAAAATATATTTATAGTTTTATTTTTATAGCTTTGAAATATAAAATTACTCAGACTTCAAGGAATACTACTGCACATGAGAAGCAACAGAAGCGAATATTACATTATCTCAAAGGACACAAATACTTACAACTTATCATGAAGCAGTTCTCCCAACTTTAATTCTAAAAGAAACAAAGAGAAAAATCCTTTCAATAATACCATATTTCTATTTAACTTTTAAGAAAAATGAAACAAAACATTAGTACCTGAAAAATGTGCTTGCATGACTTTAGAATTCATTTTCTAAGAAATGGTTTTATTATTTCTACTCAATTACTAATATAATGCCTTCTACTCAGTAAACATTTAAATACTAACTATAAATTAAACTTCTGAGAATTAAAAAGTGACCCATTATGGGCCACAATATTCCAATCAGAATTACCAACCAGATTTTTAAAAAATCACTAGTAAGTTTCCCCCTAAGTAAACTTTTTCATAGAACTGATTGCTCTTTCTCAAGTTGTTTTTAAACCACTTGGTATCATAATCTAAACTTTTTTGTCCCAGGAACAGTGTCAAAACCACTTTTTAAAATTACATTTTATTTAAATAATGTAGAAAACACTTGAGTAAACAACTAATCAAAAAAGTGTTCACCCCCTATAAAGCAGTCCTCCACTTTGGCTGCATATTACTATCAACTGAGGAGCTTCTGAAAATCCCAACATCCAAGCAGTACCCCAAACCACCTAAACCCTAGGGGTGTGAGCTATGCTGTGGTTGTAAAGCACTCCAAGTGACTCAATGTGCAGGTAAGGCGGGAACCACTCCTGTAACATCTGAGTAGCTTAAATATTGATGGTCAAATCCAGTGGAAGGTGTAAGAAGTTTTCAGAATTTTACCCATCTTACTAGTTAATAATATGCTAAATAACATTTTTAACAGTTCCATGTACCAAAACAGAAAAATCAATGAGAAGCATGTATCAAAATACCACAGAAAAGCATAATAGAACATACAGCAATTCTCAAAGACGGTCTAGGAACCCAGGAGTCTGTGACGTTAAAATTACTTTCATAATAATATTAAAATGTTCTTTGTCTTTTTCACTGTGTTGACATTTGCACTGATGATGCAAAAGCAATGGTGTAAAGATGGAAAAAAATCAATCGTGGGCAAAACTGCTGTAGCTTCAGCACCAATGAAGACAGTGGAGGCAAGCTAAATAGCGTATTTTTCACTTCCGTGCACTTGCAGTTAAAAAAGACAAAAATATTTTTTAAATTTCATGTAAGAAGTCTTTGATGAAGGGGTAAAAATTATTAATCTCAGGGCCAGGACCTGGATATAGCAAGTGAGCCATCTATGGTACAAAATTTCATGAGGTACTCATGTTCAGTACCTCACTCACTTCACCCTAGTGCCAGCCCTGATTAATGTTATTAAATCTCAACCTTTGAGTATGTATCTTTTTAATATTCTATTTGACAAAATGGGAAGTATACATAAATACTTCCATTGCACAGCAAAGTAGGAGGCTGTCTCAAGGAAAAGCACTTGCACAGTTACCACAGAACATTATTTTTACTTGAAAGAACAATTGACGAACTAAAGTTATTCAGATCTGAGAATATGGCATTTTCTCAAAAAGGAACTGAGTTTGTCATTTTAAGAAAAACAACTGACTATGCTTGCTGCCAATGATAAAATTTGAACATTTAAGCAAAAATTAGAATTTTGGAAAACATTTATCTTCTACTGTGAGTGTAACAGTTTCCTAACACTTAAAAAAGACTTTTCTGATGATATTGGTGGTGATGTTAAAAATGTGCTTTTTAATATTGCATAATGAAGTGTTATCAACATTTTGAAGATCTGCTTAACTCAGTAAACCAATATCTTGCAAATGGTAATGCATGTTACAATATTAGGCAAGAATAAAAGATCCACTCAGAGTTCAAGACAGAACAATGGATTTTAATGTAACAGAACATAATATGGCTTCAGGTTCCACATTACAACTAATCTTTAAGAAACTACCAACTGTCAAGTTTCAGTATAGTATCAAAGCAGAATATCCACAGGACATTCAATGAATAAGGATAATATTTTACATTTATCATTAGCAGTCAGAGCACGGACATCATTACACATCATGTAGTCTCTGGAAAACTCCATTGTACACTAATAAGAGAATGAGAATCAAAAAGGCAAGTTAACATCTTAATATCACCACGAAAAAGTTTTGACCTCACATAACCTGTGCAATCATCTTAGGGATCCCAAGGATCACAACACCAAACCACTGAACTAAGTTAACATAATGATAAAGTTACTTCTGCTTTTAAGTTAACGCTTAAGTAGATGCAATAGTATATAGCAAAGTGAAAAAACAGATAAGAGGAAAAGTTGATGATTCAATATTTCTGTGACGATCTTGACACTACACCATCTTTTAATTTTATCCTCATTCTCATATAAAGCATGAACAGATCTGCTGTGAGAAAGAATTTAACTTAATTTTATGAGTTACAGAATTTCATGATATCTTACTCAGGACATCCTTCCTTTTGCCTTGGAAATAAACAATGAATCATAACTTGTGGCTGGGGTTTAGGTAAGCACTTGAAGGATATGATCGTTCTCCTGAAGCAATGTAATCCAACTGCACAGAGGAAAACACAGAACTATGCAGCAATGCAAAGAGATTTTACCATCTTATAAATGAGATCATTTGTAAACTGGTGTTACAGATCTTTGAACAGATTTCTACAAATATTGCAAATGATGGTTACATTCCCCAGCTTTTACAGCCCTACTGAATCTACAATATAGCCAAAATCTAGTATCATTGTAATAGTCATACTTAAACTGATTCATTAAAATTTACTCCTGGGTAAAAGTGGCCAATCGAACACTGCAACTACTTTTAATTCCTTCCTGAAATCTCCCTGAAACAACTAGAGAAATTTTTTTTTAAAGAAAGGTATAAACCCCAAAGAAAAGGAAAAATTAGCACAGAGATAATACAACAAAGCTGGGAAAACTTGGAAACAGAAAGACAAGTAGTTTGCTAGCAAACCCAAGAAAACTGAATCCTAAAGCCAGCAGTGGAGAAAGGCAAAAATCAACCTGATTTATCACTTACCACTGAAAGTGAGGATAAAGCAGAGCTAAAACGGAGGACTGAGCGGTCAGTCAGCCCAGAGCCCTGCTCTAATTTACAGACCAGGGTAACTGCCCCTCCTTCACCCTGGAAAATACTGAAGACTTTCTTTGAAGAGGGCAAAACAAAGTTTCCAGGGACATAAGGTTATTTGAAGGCTGGAGTACTGGAAAGAGGGGGTATTAAGTGAGTATGTGAGACCCTCTGACCTCTTCCCCCACTTAACTGTTAAATCACAGGCAGTCAAGTCAGATCTTCAACCTCAAGGAAGGAGGTTAGACCAATTTTCTCTACAGAAAGAGCTAAGAGCTAAATAACTGACATCTGAGGTTCCCCAATACAAAAGCCAAGTAAAATCACACGACCGTGAGTCCCACTCAAAAGTTCAGAGCTTCCAATTGGCTTATTGGTCTCCCACCCTTAGACAACAAAGGATTCTTAGCTATCTGAAGTAATTCCCCAATATGAAAGACAGAAAGCAAAGGAAACAAACTACAAAAGCAAGTTGGAGCAAAGACATTATGTAGGGAAACAAAAATTCAAAAGAACTATTATTATCCTTATAAAATAGGTTAAGTTTGCACTCCGCTTCGGCGGCCCAGGGTTTCTCCAGTTCAGATCCTGGGTGTGGACATGGCACAGCTCGTCAGGCCACGCTGAAGCGGCATCCCACATGCCACAACTAGAAGGACCCACAACTAAAAGTATACAACTATGTACCAGGGGGCTTTGGGGAGAAAAAGGAAAAATAAAATCTTCAAAAAAAAAAAAAAAAAACAGGACACTTTATGGAAGAAAAAAAAATGAACAATCAGTGAAAAAAATTGAAAAATTAAAAACATTACAGCAGAAAAGAAAAATTCAGGAGAAAGTGAGGAAGATAAAGTCGAGAGTCTGAGTCTATTTGGGCTGCCATAACAAAATACCCTAAGCTGGGTGGCCTATAAACAACAAACTTATTTCTCAGTTTTGGAGACTAGAAAGTCCAAGATCAAGGCACCAGCAAATTAGGTGTCTGGTGAGGCCCCACTTCCTAGATGCTCATCTTTTTGCTGTGACTTCACATGGTGGAAGGCACTAGGGAGCTCGGCGGGGTCTCTTTTATAGGAGCACTAAACCCATTCATGTGGGCTCCACTCTCACAGCCTAAGCACCTCCCAAAGGCACCAGCTCTTAATACCATCACATTGGGCATCAGGTTTCAATAAATGATTTTAGGGGACACCAACATTCAGTCCAGAGCACTGAGAAAAAGACAAAGAAATAGAGAACAGGCAAGAAAAGATAAGAGAAAAACTAGAGGATCAGCCTAAGAGGTTCAAGATTCAAAAAGGAGATACTCCATAGCAGAGTACAGAAAAAACAAAGAAGAAATAGAGTAATTCAAGAAAGTTTCCCAGAAGTGAAGACGACAAAGTGAAGGGCTTCGGAGTTGTCAACAAGGCAAACCATGGTGAAAGTTCTGGATACAGGACAAACAGAAGATCCTAAAAAGTTACATGTGAAAGCTCAGGAATCAGAATGTCACCAGACCTCTCAATAGCAGTATCAGAGCAACAAATCAACAGGCAATGCCCTCAAAATTCTCAAAGGTATCCAGACATACTATCAATTAAGTAGGGGGATAGAATAAAAACATTTTCAGACATCCAGAGCCTCAAAAAATTACATCTCCCATGCACTTTACTCAGGAATAGAATAAAGATGCCCCATCAAAACAAGGGGAAAAAGTAAGAACCCCCAGGCTGATAATGAAGGAAAATCTCAGGATCATATGAGGTACAAAAGGCAAGAAGTCCAGACTGGAGCAAAGTAAGACACTCGAGAAGAAATTTCTTCAGAGATGAAAACAGAATGTCTGATGTGTCTGAATGTCTTAAGGAGATTTAGACAACTGGTGAAGAGTCTAGGGTAGAATTAAAGTACACTCATGTACTGCACAACGACATTTCAGTCAACAACAGACCCAAATACGACAGTGGTCCCATAAGATTAGTACCATAGAACCTAGGTGTGCAGTAAGCTATACCATCTAGGTTTGTGCAAAGACATGCTATAATGTTTGCACAGCAACAAAATTGCCTATCGACACGCTTCTCAGAATGTATACCCATTGTTAAGAGAGACAGGACTGTATACAGATTTCGGGTAAAAATTTTTTGCATAAAGCAGAAGAACTGTGGAGGAAGGGAAAAGTAAAAACAGTGTTACTCTTTGGCTAAGCTATGAATAATATCTGCATATCCATAGTGCAGATACAACTACATGGGAAAGACATCCATAGTTACATAATGCCAAAATTGGGAGTGGGGAGAATCAAGAAGTAACGATAAAAGCATGCTATCTAGAATCATGAATACCAAAATAACCAGCTAAAAGGGGGAAAGTGGTGACTTCTGAGGACACCTTCTCTAATGACCAAAGCTCCTAACACAAAGCAGGATACACAATGCAAGATTAAGGGGAAAATCTGATAAGATGCATTCAACAATGCAAGAGCCCTCAAAGTGCATCAAAGGTCCCATTCCCTTCCCACTGCTTGCTCTGTGTTAATACTAGTTGCCACAAGTGTTAAGAAATCCAATATCCCTATGTTCCTTTCCTGAAGAATCCAGGGTCAGAGAAGTTAAATGATAGCTGAACATTCTCGAAAGTAATCTAAATGGAGTGAACTAAGCAGCATTACTCACATTTTGGGCAGAATAACTATTTTCGTGTGGGGGTACTACCCTGTACACAGAACAGTTAACAGCATCCTTGATGGGTACCCATCAGAAGGCAGTAGCACTCTGACCTCCCATTTGCACAGCAACAACCAAACATGTCTCAAGACATTGGCAAATGTTCCTCGAGGGGCAAAATCACTCCTGATGGAGAACCAGATTAAAATGATCCACAGTTACCAGTACAGCCTACTCCATCCATGCCCCACCATTGAAAATATTGACACTATGGAAGAAGGAAAATATAACTTTTGTTTCCAAAACCAAAATCAATTAAAAAGATGTTTTACAGGTTGCCCAGATCTTTCACCAGGACAATTTCTGTCAATCTTTTTCCTCTTAGAATAAAGTGCTAATAAACAGCAAATTCCTAGAACAACGATTCTCGAACTGGGGTTTGTGGATTCGGGGGAGGAGAGGTAAGATCATGAACATTTTATCAAGAATCTATACATCTTCTATAGCCAATTGCTAAATGCGGTGTAATCAGTTCAAAGATAATCTTTTAAAAAGATTACAGAAACATATTCCAGACCAACTGGATGACAGATAACATTATAATCAAGTATTGCCACAATTTCAGTGCTCAAGCTTATGTTCATAATTACACTTGTTCCTAACAATCACCCAAAATGACAACATTTAATATAATGTAGTGGCTCTCTAAACTTCCGCAGTCTAAGATCCAGATATTCCCTAGTTTTTAAAAACACAGCCTTAGCGGCCAGCCCCACGGTGTGATGGTTAAGTTCGGCGCACTCCACTCCGGCAGCTCGGGTTCACAGGGTCAGATACCAGAGGCGCACCTATGCCATGCTGTGGCGGCGAAGCACATATAAAGTGGAGAAAGTCTGGCACAGATGTTAGCTCAGAGCTAATCTTCCTCAAGCAAAAAAGAGAAAGATTGGCAAGAGATGTTGAATAAGGGCTAATCTTCCTCAGTAACAAAATAAAATAAAAATAAATAAAAACACACCTTTAGAATATTCATTTATCGTTAAAACAAGTATATATTCAGCACCTATAAATGTTCTGGGTGAGATAAGATAAAAGAGAAAGGAAGAAAAACAAGAAGCTTAAGCATCCCAGATTTTAAAAAAGAGAAGAGAAAGCAATAAAAGGAGTTCCCCAAAAGTACTGGGCAAGAGCTGAAGAAACTGGATGGATAAGGGGGCCTTAAACAAGGTAACTGTGATAAAGACTAACCAAGAAAGAATAAACTAAGCCAACAAAGAGAGAAGAAAATGGGATGAGAGGATGGGCCCATATCCTCCTAGACTAGAGCTTAAAAAGAATGGAAGTAACAAGAACCAACCTTGGATTACCTCTGCACTATAGACATGATGATGTCATCACCGCAGGAGAGGTTACTGGCTATGCAGTGTGTGGAAGCAGGGAATCTGGTAGACAGAAGAAGGAGCAGTGTATATTTTATGATCATTTATGTTTAAGCGAAATTTCTAAGTTGTGGGTTTGTAATTCAGAAAGCACCTCAATATACACAACCAAATGGAGTATGAAGATCTGAGACTTTTTACAGGCAGCAAAATGAGATGGTTTAAATTAGGCAAAGTTTCCTAGAGAAGTGACATTCAGAAGTCCTACTTAGAAAAATGATATATTACCTACCAGGCAAAATAACAGTGATGAACACCACTGCCCTAGAAAATAATTTAGAAAAGAAAAAAAACAAAAGCCTCAATGTTGGTTATAGGAAATGTGTGCCATCTGTCTAACAGGAAAGAAATGATGAAAATTAGAATTTGATCCAGAGGACTTTGAAGAGTCGCTAAAAGTCTAAGTAGAAATGTACGTGAAGAACACTGTCAGCAGTATGCAGACTGTTTCAAGATACCAAAAAAAAAAAAAATCACCGAAGTCTAGCCAAATGCCGTCACACTGTTATCAAAGAGAAGAAACCACTGCAACATAGACAAGAATGTAATAATATCTGTTTTAAATTTAGTTTTCAGAAAACTGCTGGGACAGAAGTCTAAACTATAATTAAGGTTACGAATCTGATTATTTCAAGAAGGGAAGACAAATTATTAATACCACAAGCTCAAGAGCTGCCAATAGCCTTTAGACTTAAACCTACATGTAAAGGAAGATTAATTCTATATCAACTTTTTAGTTTCAAGAAGTATACCTTACATTTGTGCCACGTGAGATGGTGCAAGACCTAATTATGGAAGAGTTAATAGGACAGTTTGATGTTGGCAACAAAATGAATGCCACTCCCTCTCAATCCACACTGAAGCAGAGATTAAAACCATTTCTTGTATTCAAGGTTCTTTCCATGAAGTAGCAGAATTACTCATTGTTCCTCAAACATAAAACTCTCACTAAATTGTGGCTCTAATGGTTCATCTTAGTCCAGAATAATGCCCTCACACTCACTTCTAGAAACTCAACTACTCCTTTAAGGCCCAACTCGAGCCATATATACATCCTAAAACCTTTCCCACTTAGGTTCATGACAACCCTCTAACATAGGTCACTTAAATCAGTGCAAGATGCTAGGTATGATCCACTTAACAGTCTAAGATCTCTGAGCACAAAAACTACACTGTAACTTACACTTCTTTCTCTCTCCCTTAGACAGACATATACAGGCAGTCACCCAACTTCCAGTCTAATGTTCTTTCCACTATCTCACTTAGGCATACTATAACTGGACATTTTCAGAACAAAGGGTAGGCACATGATTTATCATTTTGCTTATACTCAGCTGGCTCCCTTTCCACCTGCAGCTGTTCCAAGTCTTTATTCCTCTCCTTAAGAGCACTATTCTAAACAATCCAACCTCACCATCATTAAGTCCTAACCTTCTTGTACACCAAGAAAATAGAAGCCATCAAGGTGTGAATCCCTCCACCATTTCTCCCCATCCACTTAGAAATACACCAGTTAAAAAAAAAAAAAAAAGGAAAGGAACGAAATACATCTGTATCTTCACCACCCTAACCTCAGTTCCTCCGGTCTCAGTATGTGGGTATTCTTTTTCCCCAAGTTAACTTCTCTATCATGTTTTTAATCTCATCATCTCTTAAAGTTCAGGCTCTATCATTTGTTCCTTTCTCTTTATCTTCAATCTCTCCCTCTCTAAGGCTATTTCCCCTCAAACAACAAACGTGCATTTCTCCAATCATTTCTTGAACTATGTGTCAGGCAATGTTCTGTGTGCTAGGGTTACAGACAAGATCTCTGCACTCACTGAGCTTACATTCCAGTGGGTGAGACTGACAATAAACAAGAAGTAATTGAAAATGACGGCTTCTGAGAGATAAGTGCTACAAAGAAAATAAAACAGGGTGATTCAACTGAAGTGGAGTTGGATAGAAGAGAATGAGGGGTCAACCTGCTTAGACCGGCTGCTTTGAGAAGTCCTCACTGGGGAGGTAATATTTAAGTGGTCAGGAAAGAGCCAGCTATGTGAAGACCTGGGAGCAAAGCAATTTAAGACTGAGAAAACAAAACATGCAAAGGCCCAGAGGGGAAGCTCCTCAGTGTGTTTAACGAGACAAGAAGGACCCTGTGACTCACAGTGAGCCTCGGGGGGCAGTGGTACCAGAAGGAAGTCTAAGTGGTAGGCAAGCACCAGGCCATGCAGGTCATGGGGCAGGAGTCTGGATTTTATTCTACAGGCAACAGGCAGCCACCCGAGGATCTTAAGCAGGGAATGACCCTGATCTGATCATTTTCAAACCTCAACTCGACTGTACTACTACCTTCTTTAGGGCGACAGAATCCATGTCTCCACAGTTTGAAATTATTGCTTTGTACTCTCTAACCTGTTCCTTGAAGTTAGAAAATTTTAACAGAAGAAACTGCCTCAACATCTGTATTTAATGCTATATCAAACATATACTGGCTTTAAATGAAAGTTAAAATTAGAGGGTAGAGAATGAGTAAGCGCGGTTAACAAACCACACTTACCTGTTTATTTCTTTTCATTTATTGACATAGTTTAGAAATCATACTCGAGAGTTTACTTTACTCTTTCCCAGATTCTGAACTTCTAATCCAAAAATTCAAACTCACCTCGACAAGCTTCTTCAAAATCTTGGGTTATGTCCACCCAGCTTGTACTGCCTTTTTCCATTTTCTCTGGTATACTGAGCTCCCATCCCGAATCATCATCTTCTACAGAAGCTTTCATAACCATTATGCCTATAAAATTAACATTGGTGTAAAAGGATGTAGCTCTCAGGGCACGAGCATTCGCAAACCATGTGTGTGGGTTTAAGCAGCAGATGAAAGTCTTCCGAAGCTGTTTAAGGAGAGCTCTTCTGAGTTTGAGGCCGGGACTGGGAAAAATCACCCTAATTAAATCTCGCACTAACTAGCACGACTGCTGCTCCTTTACGGATAGCCAGCGCTCAGAGTTTGCCTTCCGACTATCTAACCAGAAAACTCACAAGCCATCCCACACCGGCCCAAACCCAACCCACTCCAGGGGTTCCAACTTTCAGCACCGGCCACAAATGCCCAAGCCACTGTGCAGGGCCCTCTCGGGGCCCAGGACCCCGTGCGGCCACCGCTCCAGGCCGGGCGGTCCCTCGCCTGCCGGGAGCTCGCGGGGCCGACCCCTCCGGGGCCAGCAGGACCCCGGCAAGCCTCGCCGGCGGGGACCGGGCCGGGGGAGCACCTGAGGCGGGGCCCTGCCCCGCGCCCGCCCCACCCGGCTCAGCCCGGCCCGGCTTGGCCCCGCAGGGCGCGTTCGCAAGGACAGGGCTGCCGCCGCGCGGGCCGGCGGGCGGGCAAGCCGGCGCCGCGTCGCCGCCGCGCTGACACCGGGCAGGCCGGGGCCTCGGCGGGCGGCGGGCACCGGGAGCCCACAGCGAATACCTGAGGCGCGGCGGGAGGGCCGGGGCCGCAGGGTGACCTGGCGTCCCCAGGTCCGCCACGCGCGCGGGAGGCTGCGGCTCTCGGACACCAGAGGGAGGGAGGCTCAATGGCTCCGCACGGGCCGTCCCTACCTACTTCTCCCGTGGCCACCCGCGCCGACACGCACCGTCCCGGCCGCGGAAATAACGACGCCGCCTCAGCCGCCGCCGCCCCCTCCCCTCTCAGCCCTGCCCGACCGGCCGCGTGCGCGCATGCGTAAACCCGATGCGCGCGACCCCGCCCCCTCGCCCTCACTCCAGGGGACTTTGCGCCCCCCCCGGCCACACCCCCTCCCTCGCCACCGCAGCCGTTTGGCCGACGGCGGCCGCCTTCTCTCCTCGCGGGATTAGAGCCAATCGCGAGACCGGAAGCTACCTCAGTCTCTCGGCCGCCGGCCCAGTCCCGGCTGATGGGCTGGTCCCGGTAAGGGGCGGGGCCGGGGGCCGCAGAGCCCGCCCCGCCCCGCGCGGCTCTCTGGGAGATTCTTGGAAAGGTGACGCGCAGGCGGAAGGAAGCGCTGGGCGTGCGCGTAGCCCCGCCGGTACCGCCGGGAATGAGGAGCCCGGCTCAGCGCCCCGCCGAGCTCGCGCTGCCCAGCTGACGCCGGGTGTATGTTTCCTAGACGGCGCCCGGGGGCTTCGCGAGGGAAAACAGACAAAATATCTGCAGCGTCAAGCCATCCATTTTCTTTCATACTGTGACATGTTTTAGATTTTCCTTAAAACTTAATAAAATGATCACTTTTAAAGCGGCGTTGCGTAAATAGATGGGCCCGGGTAAGAGATGCGTCTTTACCACTACGTACTCAGATGGCCAAAATGCCGAAGGCCATACCGAGTGTTGAGGATGTGGAGCCACAGGACCTCTCCTAGGTTGCTGGTGGTGCACCACTTTGGTAAACAATTTTTTTCTTAGAAAGTTAGTCATATACCTATATGATCCAGCAATTCCACTCCTGGGTATTTGCCTAGGAATGAAAATACGTATCCATACAAAAGCTTGTAAATTCATTTTCATAGCTTTATTTATTTTGTGAGATTATCCCTGAGCTAACATCTGTACCAGTGTTCCTCCTTTTGCTTGAGGAAGATTGTCCCTGAGCCAACATCTGTGCCCGTCTTCCTCTATTTTATGTGGGTCGTAGCCACAGCCTGGCTTGACAAGCGTCTTAGGTCCACCCCAGACTGGGCCTGCGCACCTGGCCGCTGAAAGTGAACTGAACCGTTATGCCACTGAGCCAGTCCCCGTCATAGCTTTATTTTTAATAATCAAAAACTGGTCACAACCCAAAGGCTCATCAACTGGTGAATGGATGAACCACTCGTGGTGTGTCCACACAATGTAATGGATAGGAATTATCAACAAACAGGGATGAACTACTTGACTACAGAAATATGGATCTCAAAAACATTATGTTGAGCAAAGGAAATCAGAGGCAAAAGAGTATGATTCCATTTCTATGAAACTCTAAAAGTAGACTCATCTACAGTGACAGAAAACAGAGCAGTGACTTCCCCTGGGTCAAGGAAGGATTAAGTGGCACGGGGCTGGGTGGTTTGAGGTGATGGGAATGTGCTGTATCTTGATTGGTGGTAGTAGTTAAATGGATGAATACATTTGTAAAAATCCGTTGAAATATATGCTTACAACGTGTGCATTTTCTTTTCTGCAAATCAAATCTCAATAAAGTTGATTTTTAAAAAATAAATCTTTATGTCTTTTACAGAATAATGTTTCCTAAGGGCAGGATCTTTTCCTATTTTGATCAAAGCTGTATCCCCAGCATTTAGAGCAGTGGTTGGCGTATAGTAGGTACTGACTAAATACATCGAAAATGAGAATGTACAAAAGAATTACAGTAAAACAAATTTATATTGTTTCTCCAAAACCATTTAATGATATTTGCAGAGGCCATTAAGAAATCTAGAAAAAAGATTAATTGACTGCATCTGAGTTATGCAGTATTACGTGTAGATTGTGACAGAAACTGATACAGCAAACACACAGACACACACACACAAAACACCAATTTTTGAAATGACTACTTCGGAATCAAAAAAAACACCAGAACAAGGCAGCCAAGTGAAACAGGATTTTCGTAATTTCTTTCTTAAAATTGTAATTTATTTGAAATTCAAATTCACTTTCACAAGTTCTAATTACTTCTCTACTTTAAATTAAAAACCATTTTCCCTGAGAAAGAGAGGTTTAATTTATGATGGCATCCTATATGCTTCATAGTTCTGCAAAGTGATGGACATTTTAGACATTAGATAGACTACGTGACGAATAAACGAATGCAAAGGAAATAACTGACAAATAATTGGTCTACCTAAACATGCCTATAGACACAGAGTAGATGGGTGTTTTTGGAGAGCCAGAAACCAATTCCAATGAGTTTAAGTCTTGACTCCTAAAATTCTAAGTTTTCCATGCTTAAACACTTGTGTTGAGAGGAAAGTTAGCTTGATGTCATCATATTGTACTCACACCAGGAACCAGTGTAACATGGGTTTGACAAAAGCAGAGCTGCCAGCCAAAGTGAATTTTACATTTGACTGTATTCAATTTTACCACTACATCAAAGAAATTAAGGATGTCCTAAAGCTTCAGGCAGTTCACAGAAATGCCTTCAGAAAAGGAGATAGAGTGAAAATATCCTACAATGTCATGTGACAGAAAGAAACATGGTGGGGTTATTTTTTCTTAAGTATAGGTAATATCAGTTGAGTTAGTCCTATTGTATTTAGTTCCTCCTTTTTAAAAGTCTTACATTATGTAGTTTAAGAGCATAGTAATCCAATAAAGACTTATAAAAATGTTAAACTTCTGCATTAGAGGATAATGTATAAGTATCCTCTGTATGTTTATAATGTATCAACATTGTAAATATATTGTTACATTTTCCCCACATATTTAGTTGTTCCTACTATCAAACTGCTAATTGCCATTGCTAACTAGTCCTATTGCTTTGTTTAAATAATAGCACTTAAGTAACAAAATTAAAGACAGAATGGGTAATTTCAAACATCTATTTTCATAATTTTATGTTAAAGTACTAACACATATGTATATTTATTGTCTTTTTTTCCTAATATGGTTGTGTCCTGGATTGACTCTCTAAAAAGATAGTCACCCTACGTCACTGAGTGAATGAATGTACCATAATTTACTCCGTTGATGGAAGTTTCAGTTGTTTCCAGGGTTTTACTATTTGAGATAATGCTATCTATCATGCATAGCTGTGTGCATATGCTTTTTCATAATTTTGCCAGTTTATCTTTGGGCTAAATTCCTCTAAGCAGAATTTAGGGTCTAACTATACATGCATGTGCAATTTCGGTATTGCCAAATTCCCATCTATCAAGTTCGTTCTGTTTGTTATTTCCACCAGCAACCAATGAGAATGCTTACTTCCCCGCAGACTCATCAGTACAGTCCGTGGTCAAACTTCGGAATTTTGCCCAACTGCTAAGTGAGAACAAAGGTATCTCAGTGTAGTTTTAATTTGCATTCTATTATCATGAGTGAGGTAGAAAATCTTTTCATATTTTTAAGGGCAATTTCCATCTTTTCTCTATGAGCTGTCCGCTTTCATCTCTAGCCCATTTTTCTGTAGGATTATTGGTTATTTTCTCTTCTACTTTTAAGAAACTCTAAGTTTTAACTCTTTGTGATTAAAGTTGCAGTTTTTTAAGCCAGAGTGTCATTGTCTTTTTACTTCGTTTTTGGTTGCTTTTGTATTTGCTATGTGAAAGAAGTTTTTGGTAAACTTATCAACAAGATGTCATTTAGAGCCATGGGAATTATTGATATCTCATAAGAAGGTGGTGTCAAGAGGGAAGTGGGCTCAAAGTTGAGTCCTGAGGAACCCCAATATTTAGAGATCAGGTAGAGGAAGAGGACCCAGTAAAGGACTCTGAGAATAAAGACCGAAGCAGGAGAAAAACCAGGAGAGTGGTTCACTGAATCTGAGAGATTCAGATGTTCACTCCCAATTGTCCCTTTAATAACACTCATACATAACTTTCAATATTCTTATTTTCTTTGTAAAAAGTCTTTTCAAAATTCCTTGGGGCCAGTCTGGTGGTGTAGTGGTTAAGTTCACGAGCTCTGCTTCGGAGACCTGGGGTTCACTGGCTTGGATCCCTGGCAAGGACCTAGCGCTGCTCATCAAGCCACACTGTGATGGCATCCCATATGAAGTAGAGGAAGAGTGGCACAGATGTTAGCTCAGCAACAATCTTCCTCAAGCAAAAAGAGGAACATTGGCAACCGATGTTAGCTCAGGGCCAATCTTCCTCACACACATACACAAAAGTCTTTTCAAAATTCCTCTTTCCAAATGATTTTTAAATAGTTTCCTGGGACCTATCAAAGAAATTTTTTACTAAAATAATATTAACTACATAGGTAGATTTCTTAGGTTCCATTAGTGAGTTGTCTAATGCATAGATATTGAAACTCTTAAACTTCTGTCAAAAGGGAAGTGAGTGTAGCAGATGTATCAACCAATTCAGATAAAATATGAAATTAATAAATTGGAAAACAAATTGAAAGAATAAAGAAATACTGTAAAAACTTATGAATTAGATAAACTTTAGATCCTAATTTAAATACACTGTAAACAATTTGAAACTATTTAGCGTATTTGCCTCAAAATACAAAAGACTGGATATTTGATACTAAGAAATTAAATTTTTTAATTGAGTTCATAATAGTTCACATCATTGTGAGATTTCAGTTGTACATTATTTCTTGACTGTCACCACACAAGTGCTCCCCTTCACCTTCTGTGCCCACCCCCAACCCCCTTCCCCTGGTAACCAGTGAGCTATTTTCTTTGTCCGGGTGTTTGTTTATGTTCCACATATGAGTGAAATCATCTGGTGTTTGTCTTTCTCAGTCTAGCTTAAGAAATTAAATTTTTTAGAGGCCGGCCCATGGCCAAGTGGTTAAGTTCACTCACTCTGCTTCAGCAGCCCAGAGTTTCACTGGTTCGGATCCTGGGTGTGGACCTAGCACTGCTCATCAAGCCACGCTGTGGTGATGTCCCACATAGCAGAACCAGAGAGACCTACAAGTAGAATATACAACTATGGACTGGGGGGCTTTGGGGAAAAGAAGAAGGGAAAAAAAGTTTGGCAACAGTTGTTAGCTCAGGGCCAATCTTTAAAAAAAATATTTTTTTGAAGAAATTACATTTTTTACGTAATACAATGCTATTGTAGTAATGTTTTTGGGGGGAGAAGTTTAGCACTGAGCTAACATCTGCCACCAATCCTCCTCTTTTTGCTGAGAAGGTTGGCTCTGAGGTAACATCCATACCCATCTTCCTCTATTTTTTTTTTTTTTTATTAATGTTATGATAGATTACAACCTTGTGAGATTTCAGTTGTACATTTTTGTTAGTCATGTTGTGGGTACACCACTTCCCCCTCCGTACCCTCCCCCCACCCCCCCTTTTCCCTGGTAACCACCAATCAGATCTCCTTCTCAATATACTAATTTCCACCTATGAGTGGAGTCATGTAGAGTTCGTCTTTCTCTGACTGACTTATTTCGCTTAACATAATACCCTCGAGGTCCATCCACATTGTTGTGAATGGGCCAATTTCGTCTTTTTTTATGGCTGAGTAGTATTCCATTGTGTATATATACCACATCTTCTTTATCCAATCATTAGTTTCTGGGCATGTAGGCTGGTTCCACGTCTTGGCTATTGTAAATAATGCTGCAATGAACATAGGGGTGCAACGGACTCTTGAGATATCTGATATCAGGTTCTTAGGATAGATACCCAGTAATGGGATGGCTGGGTCATAGGGTATTTCTATTTTTAACTTTTTGAGAAATCTCCATACTGTTTTCCATAGTGGCTGTACCAGTTTGCATTCCCACCAACAGTGTATGAGGGTTCCTCTTTCTCCACAACCTCTCCAACATTTGTCGTTCTTGGTTTTGGATGTTTTTGCCAATCTAACGGGGGTAAGGTGATATCTTAGTGTAGTTTTGATTTGCATTTCCCTGATGATTAGCGATGATGAACATCTTTTCATGTGTCTATTGGCCATATTCATATCTTCTTTTGAGAAATGTCTGTTCATGTCCTCTGCCCATTTTTTGATCGGGTTGTTTGTTTTTTTGTTGTTAAGCAGTGTGAGTTCTTTGTATATTATGGAGATTAACCCTTTGTCGGATAAGTGGCTTGAAAATATTTTTTCCCAATTAGTGAGCTGTTTTTTTGTTTCAATCCTGTTTTCCCTTGCCTTGAAGAAGCTCTTTAGTCTGATGAAGTCCCATTTGTTTATTCTTTCTATTGTTTCCCTCAACTGAGGAGTTGCAGTGTCCGAAAAGATTCTTTTGAAACTGATGTCAAAGAGTGTACTGCCTATATTCTCTTCCAAAAGACTTATTGTCTCAGGCCTAATCTTTAGGTCTTTGATCCATTTTGAGTTTATTTTGGTGTGTGGTGAAAAAGAATGGTCAATTTTCAATCTTTTGCATGTGGCTGTCCAGTTTTCCCAGCACCATTTGTTGAAGAGACTTTCTTTTCTCCATTGTAGGCCCTCTGCTCCTTTGTCGAAGATTAGCTGTCCATAGATGTGTGGTTTTATCTCTGGGCTTTCAATTCTGTTCCATTGATCTGTGGACCTGTTTTTGTACCAGTACCATGCTGTTTTGATCACTGTAGCTTTGTAGTATGTTTTGAAATCGGGGATTGTGATTCCGCCGGCTTTGTTTTTCTTGCTCAGGATTGCTTTAGCAATTCGCGGTCTTTTGTTGCCCCATATGAATTTTAGGATTGTTTGTTCAATTTCTGTGAAAAATGTTCTTGGGATTCTGATTGGGATAGCATTGAATCTGTATATTGCTTTAGGTAGTATGGACATTTTAACTATGTTTATTCTTCCAATCCATGTGCAAGGGATGTCTTTCCATCTCTTTATGTCATCGCCTATTTCTTTCAAGAAAGTCTTGTAGTTTTCATTGTATAGATCCTTCACTTCCTTGGTTAAGTTTATCCCAAGGTATTTTATTCTTTTCGTTGCGATTGTGAATGGGATAGAGTTCTTGAGTTCTTTTTCTGTTAGTTTATTGTTAGTGTATAGAAATGCTACTGATTTATGCACGTTAATTTTATACCCTGCTACTTTGCTGTAGTTGTTGATTATTTCTAATAGTTTTTCTGTGGATTCTTTGGGGTTTTCTATGTATAAGATCATGTCGTCTGCAAACAACGAGAGTTTTACTTCTTCGTTACCTATTTGGATTCCTTTTATTTCTTTTTCCTGCCGAATTGCTCTGGCCAGCACCTCCAGAACTATGTTGAATAGGAGTGGTGAAAGTGGGCACCCTTGTCTTGTTCCTGTCCTCAGAGGGATGGCTTTCAGCTTTTGTCCATTGAGTATGATGTTGGCTGTGGGTCTATCATATATGGCCTTTATTATGTTGAGGTACTTTCCTTCTATACCCATTTTACTGAGGGTTTTTATCATAAATGGGTGTTGGATCTTGTCGAATGCTTTCTCTGCATCTATTGAGATGATCATGTGGTTTTTGGTTTTCATTTTGTTAATGTAGTGTATCACGTTGATTGACTTGCGGATGTTGAACCATCCCTGTGTCCCTGGTATAAATCCCACTTGATCATGGTGTATAATCTTTTTGATGTATTGCTGTAATCGGTTTGCCAAAATTTTGTTGAGGATTTTTGCATCTATGTTCATCAGTGATATCGGCCTGTAGTTCTCCTTCTTTGTGTTGTCCTTGTCAGGTTTGGGGATCAGAGTGATGTTGGCTTCATAGAATGTGTTAGGGAGTTCTCCATCTTTCTCAATTTTCTGGAACAGTTTGAGGAGAATAGGTATTAAGTCTTCTTTGAATGTTTGGTAGAATTCTCCAGAGAAGCCGTCTGGTCCTGGACTCTTGTTTTTGGGGAGGTTTTTGATTACCGTTTCTATTTCCTTACTTGTGATTGGTCTATTCAGATTCTCCATTTCTTCCTGATTCAGTTTGGGGAGATTGTAGGAGTCTAGGAATTTGTCCATTTCTTCCAGGTTGTTCAATTTGTTGGCATATAGTTTTTCATAGTATTCTCTTATGATCTCTTGTATTTCATTGGTATCTGTTGTGATTTCTCCTCTGTCATTCCTGATTTTATTAATTTGCGATTTCTCTCTTCTTTTCTTGGTGAGTCTGGCTAGGGGTTTGTCAATTTTGTTAATTCTTTCGAAGAACCAACTCTTTGTTTCATTGATCCTTTCTATTGTCTTTTTTGTTTCAATATCGTTTATTTCTGCTCTTATTTTTATTATTTCCCTCCTTCTACTGACTCTGGGCCTTGTTTGTTCTTCTTTTTCTAGTTCTGTTAGGTGTCGTTTGAGGTTGCTTACGTGAGCTTTTTCTTGTTTAGTGAGGTGAGCCTGTATTGCGATGAATTTCCCTCTTAGGACTGCTTTTGCTGCATCCCAAATGATTTGGTATGTCGTGTTCTCATTTTCATTTGTCTCCAGATAATATTTGATTTCTTCTTTAATTTCTTCAATGATCCATTGTTTGTTGAGAAGCGTGTTGTTTAGTCTCCACATTTTTGCACCTTTCTCTGCTTTTTTCTTGTAGTTGATTTCTAGTTTAATAGCGTTATGATCAGAAAAGATGCTTGATATTATTTCAACTCTCTTGTATTTATTGATGTTTGCTTTGGTTCCCAAAATATGGTCAATCCTTGAGAATGTTCCATGTGCACTTGAGAAGAATGTGTAACCTGCTGTTTTTGGATGAAGTGTTCTATATATATCTATTAAGTCCATCTGGTCTAATTTTTCATTTAATTCTATTATTTCCTTGTTGATTTTCTGTCTGGATGTTCTGTCCATTGGTGTTAATGGTGTGTTGAGGTCCCCTACTATTATTGTATTGTTGTTGATGTCTTCTTTTAGTTCTATTAAGAGTTGCTTTACAAATTTTGGTGCTCCTGTGTTGGGTGCGTATATATTTATAAGTGTTATGTCTTCTTGGTGGAGAGTCCCTTTTATCATTATATACTGTCCCTCTTTGTCTTTCTTTATCTGTTTTGCTTTGAAATCTACCTTGTCTGATATTAGTATAGCGACACCTGCTTTCTTTTGTTCATTATTAGCTTGGAGTATTGTTCTCCATCCCTTCACTCTGAGTCTGTGTTTGTCTTTGGGGCTGAGGTGTGTTTCCTGGAGGCAGCATATTGTTGGATCTTGTTCTTTGATCCATCCTGCCACTCTGTGTCTTTTGATTGGGGAGTTCAATCCGTTTACATTTAGAGTGATTATTGAGACGTGGGGGCCTACCACTACCATTTTGTGTCTTGTTTTCCGGTTTTCTTCAGTTTCCTTTGTTTCTCGTCCCATGGTTTAATCTGTTCTGATGTAGAGCTGCTACTCTCTGTTGTTGTCCTTCTACTTATCTCCTCTGCTCTTGGTTTTGTAGCCCCTTTCCTTTTTTGGATTTTTCAGGAATGAGGGTTTTCCTGAGGATTTCCTGAAGAGGAGGTTTTGTGGCAATGAACTCCCTTAATTTTTGTTTATCTGGGAAAGTTTTTATTTCTCCATCGTATTTGAAGGTTATTTTCGCTGGGTAGAGAATTCTCGGCTGTAGGTTTTTGTCCTTCAGATTTTTGAATATATCATTCCACTCTCTTCTAGCCTGTAAAGTTTCTGCTGAGAAATCTGCTGATAGCCTGATGGGGGTTCCTTTGTAGGTTAGTTTCTTTTGCCTGGCTGTCCTTAATATTTTCTCCTTGTCGTTGACTTTTGCTAGCTTCACTACTATATGCCGTGGAGTTGGTCTTCTTGCATTGATAAAGTTTGGAGATCTATTGGCTTCTGTCACCTGAAGATCCATCTCCCTCACCAGATTTGGGAAGTTCTCAGCCATTATTTCTTTGAATAGGTTTTCTGCCCCTTTCTCCTTCTCTTCTCCCTCTGGTATACCTATAATCCTTACGTTGCATCTCCTAATTGTGTCTGATAATTCTCGGAGAGTTTCTTCATTTCTTTTAAGTCTTGCTTCTCTCTCCTCCTCTGCCTGCAACAATTCTATATTGCCATCTTCCAAATTGCTAATTCTTTCCTCCATATTATCGGCCCTACTGTTCAGAGCATCTAGATTTTTCTTAATCTCCTCTATTGTGTTCTTCATTTCCAGTATTTCTGTTTGGTTCTTCTTTATCGTATCAAACTCTTTTGTGACATAGCTCCTGAACTCGTTGAGTTGTCGGTCAGAATTCTCTCTTAACTCAGTGAGTATTTTAATGATGGCTGTTTTGAAGTCATCATCATTTAGGTTATATATCTCATTTTCTTTGGGATTGATTTCTGTGTATTTGTTACTTTCTTTCTGTTCTGGAGATTTAATGTATTTTTTCATATTGCTTGATGATGTTGATTTGTGCCTCCGCATGGAGATAGAGTTTAGTTGCTCCTTTCACTTGTTTCAGCTGCTGCGGTGGGGGGAGCAGCTGTTATACTTCACCAACCAGGAACCCTGTCCGTAGTTGCTAACTGGGCCTGGGCCCCTCTTCGTAGCCACAGTGGCCCTTTGGATTCCCTCCTCTGCCGTGGGGGCCGTCACGGGGGGCTTCAGGCTGCAGGTGCCTACTGTTGTTGCCCACCTAGATGCGCTCTCTCCTTGGGGTCTGCAACGGTGTTATGGGCTTTTCCAGTGGCCAGGGGTGGGATCACTTTTATTTGTCGCTCGGTTGCTGTCGGCACCCACCAAATCTCACTTGTCCTCTATGGGTCGCAGGAGAGCTATTGGCATCTTCTACAGTCTGTGGTTAGTACACCTAGCTATGCTGCTTTTGCCCTGGGGTCTTCCAGCCTTGTGGCTGGCGGCTGGGTGCCTTCTACTGATGCTGTGCAGAGGCTTTCCCTAAGGCTTCTGTGAGCCTGTAGGGTTTCCCCCTAGGCTACTAAGCTGGGTCTCTGGAACTCTCTCCAGCCCCAGTCCTCTCCGAGATCTCCGGCAATCCCTAGCCTCACCGGGTGGGCAACGGCAGCTGGGGGTCGCCCCGCCCTCTGGGCTTCTCTCCGGGCCTCTGCCGGGAGCTCTGAATGCTCAGCGTGGCCCCTCTGCTACCGGCAGACAGAGAGTTTTGTCTGCTGCCTGGCGGAGCTCCGGCGCTTCCCCTCCGGGTCGCCGGACCCGCCTTTGAAAGTTCCCCCGCCCCGGTCCTCTCCGAGATCTCCGGCAATCCCTAGTCCCACGGGGCGGGCAACGGCAGCTGGGGGACGCCCCGCCCTCTGGGCTTCTGTCCGAGCCTCTGCCGGGAGCCCTGAATGCTGGGCGTGGCCCCTCTGCTAATGGCAGACAGAGAGTTTTGTCTGCTGCCCGGGCGGAGCTCCGGCGCTTCTCCACCGGGTCGCCGGACCCGCCTTTGAAAGTTCCCCCGCCCCGGTCCTCTCCAAGATCTCCGACAATCCCTAGTCCCACGGGGCGGGCAACGGCAGCTGGGGGTCGCCCCGCCCTCTGGGCTTCTCTCCGGGCCTCTGCCGGGAGCCCTGAGTGCTCAGCGTGGCCCCTCTGCTACCGGCAGACAGAGAGTTTTGTCTGCTGCCTGGCGGAGCTCCGGCGCTTCCCCTCCGGGTCGCCGATCCGGCCTTTGAAAGTTCCCCCGCCCCGGTCCTCTCCGAGATCTCCGGCAATCCCTAGTCCCCCGGGGCGGGCAACGGCAGCTGGGGGTCGCCCCGCCCTCTGGGCTTCTCTCCGGGCCTCTGCTGGGAGCCCTGAGTGCTCAGCGTGGCCCCTCTGCTACCGGCAGACAGAGAGTTTTGTCTGCTGCCTGGCGGAGCTCCGGCGCTTCCCCACCGGGTCGCCGGACCCGCCTTTGAAAGTTCCCCCGCCCCGGTCCTCTCCGAGATCTCCGGCAATCCCTAGTCCCCCGGGGCGGGCGTCTCTCTGGGACCCTCCGGGCGCCCCGAGCACCAGGCCGGGTCTCCCCGCCAATGGCGGGGAGAGACTCTCCCCGCGGGCTCAGGTGTGCAACTCCAAAGTTTCCCTCTGCGTTTAGGAGTAATTGCGGGGGGTTTAAGTAGGGTTCTGGTCACCTGTTTCCACCGTCGCTCCTCTGTTGTGTTCTCGCTCCTGCCCTAGATGTGTGTGGATCCTCTGGGGGCGTCCGTTGGAAGAAAGCCGCTTGCGGGTACTAGGCTGCCCGTCGGGGTCGGAGAGTTTTCACCTATTTCCACATCCTCCCGGAGGAAAGTCCGTCCGCCTTCCGATGTATAGTCGCGTGGGTGTCTCAGACGTCCTGAGATGCTGTCTGGATATCCTTTGTCAAGCGATAAGTGTCCAAATAATTGTAGACTCGAAGGGCGAGAGACAAAGAGGACTACTCACGGCGCCATCTTGGAATCAGGCCCCATCTTCCTCTATTTTTTACGTGGGATGCCTGCCACAGCATGGCTTGATAAGTGGTGCATAGGTCCATCTGGGATCCAAACCAGCAAACCCCGGACCCCTGAAGCAGAGCATGTGAATCTAACCACCATGCCACTGGGCCGGCCCCTGTAGTAATATTTTTTAAAAAACAATAATCTTCATTTTTTTTAAGAGATTAATACTGAAATATTTGTAAGTGGAAAGATATGATGCCTGATATTTCCTTCAAAATCATCCAGTGGGGTTGGGCGTAAGTGTATAGAGGTAGATAATCGCCTAAGATGGTGATGGATATAAGAGTTCAATATACTATTCTCTCTACTTCTGTATATGTTTAATTTTTTCATAATAAAAGTTTTCTTTAAGAAAGAATTTAAGGGCTGGCCCCGTGGCCGAGTGGTTAAGTTCACGTGCTCCACTTCGGCGGCCCAGGGTTTCGCTGGTTTGGATCCTGGGCGCCGACATGGCACCACTCATTAGGCCACATTGAGGCGGCATCCCATATGCCACAGCTAGAGGGACCACAGCTAAAATATACAACTATGTAGTGGGGGGATTTGGGGAGAAAAAAGCAGGGAAAGAAAGAAAGAAGGAAGGAAGGAAGGAAGGAAAGAAAGAAAGAAAGGGCCAAGTGTCTGTCCCTAATGGCTTTATCTGATTGAAGGAAAAAATGATTTTTATTCTGCTGTATTACCGTAGTCCCAGAAATATGAGTAAGAAGAAACATTGCAAAGAGTATGTTGCTACAAAATAAAACACGTTGGTGTGGAAACTGCAAAGTAAATTGGGGATTTTAAATTGTCTTTCTTTAAATGTTACACTAAAGAGTTACTGTTCAGTGACCTAAATTCTTTTTAGGTGTTTATCAAAATATTACTACAATAATCACTAGGTATGTTTCTTGTTGTAAAACCAATATAAAAAATTACCCATGCATGTAAGACAAAATATAAAAATCACCCATAATCCCAGGCTGAGAGATGACCTTTGTTCATACTGTTCATTCATTTTTCCATCCATGTATATGCTTTTATTTTCTTTTGTTTATTAAAAGTGGGTTCTCACTCTACATAGTTTTGTATTTTATTTTTTAATTTAAAAATGGATTATGAATATCTTTGACATTAATAAAAATTATTGTAGAACACTCAGACACACAAGCATTTTTCCACTCAGGATTCTTTTAAATCTCGCTCATCTCTGTGGTTATTTCTCCTTTGTGATTTCTGATCTTGTCAATTTTTTGCATTATCAGGCTTGTAAGAAGTTTGTCTAACTTATGCAATTTCTTCCATTTCTGTTTTTTTCCCCCTAAAACCAGCTTTTTTTGTGTCTTTCTTGTTTGTTTTCTAATTAATTTCTTATTTTATCCTCATTAATGCCTTCTCAGGGTCTTTTGGTAGTCCTTTCCTAATTTCATGAGATGAGTAGTTGGTTCCTTTAATTTTCATTGATTGTCTTTAATAATCAGGACATTGAGAATAATTCTGGGTATTTCTGTGGTACAAATGGGTGGTTTCTCGGCTTTCCCCACCACTGGCTCATGATCCAACTTTCTTGGGTCTGCTCAGTCAGTGCCGCCGATAAAATTTCCTCCTGTAGGTTTTGTTTATAGCATATTCCTTTTTCCATTGATTTCTGGACTTCATCTCTTTTAAATGCCTCCTTGATCCAAGTTTATTTCAGAGTGTTTAAAATGTTGAGGGGTCATCAATTTATTATTTTTTTTAACTTTATTGGCTAGTAATCAGATAAGATCCTACAACACTGAAATTTCACGCTGATGTGCTAAAGCATAGCCTATTTTCTTCTGTTTTTGCTGGGCGTTAAGTGAACCCTTTGAATGGGAAAATACACATCTTTCAGTTGTAGGGAATTTCCTTAAATTGTATTTCATTGTATCCTCCCCTTTTTCCTCTATCCTCAACTTCTAGAAATAATACTATTCAGGTGTCAGATTTCCTGAACTGGTCCTTTAATTTAAAAAAAAAATTATTTTCTTTATTTAAAGTTTTTGCTTTATTTACTGAGAGGGTTTTTCAGCTTTCTCCTCCAAACTTTCTATCAAGTTTTCATTTTTTGCTATCACAATCTTTAATTTCCAAGAAGTCTTTTTTCTTCTTGGAATGTTTCTCACTGTAACAGAATACGCGTATGCATCATGTTCTCATATCTCTGATAACATTAATGTTAATTTTCTCTTTTCCCTGCATACTTTATTTCCTCTAAGTTTTTTTTCTAATTATTTCAGTCTGTGTCTTTCATACTAGAGACTTCTCCAGTCTGGTGATTCCGGCTAGAAGCTCATATTGAAGCATCAGATTTCAAAGAATAGATCTGCTCTGTGCTCCCCATAGAGGCTTGTCAAGTGTTGGCTTCACTTAGCTGGGCCATTCAGCTGATGAATCTCTGACATCTTTACCTTTGGGTCTTGTGTCTTGGGCTGGTCTGATTTCTTAGAGAAGGTGCTTCTGATATAGGGCCTTCCTGTATGGCTATGCAAGCTGGGCACTGCACAACTCCAGGGGTGTCATTCACATAAACTGTATGTATGAAAGGCTCCCCCAGAGTTGTGCAACTTAGCAGCTTTGCTTCGAAAATCTGCCAGCTGAACAGCCATTTGGAGCGTAGGAAGAAGGCTGGGAGGTGGGGGAGAGAGAATCTCAACATCCTTTATAACATTTCCACTTAATCTCCCTTTTTCATAAGGTACCCCCATCTCTCAGCTGTTCCAGCATCGCTTCCCTACCCCACGCTAGCCCCTCACCAGAGAATCTCTCCCTTGTCCCTTCCAATCTTCTGCAGGGATTGAGAAGAGGCAGTCACAGCCATATGGCACTGGGGAGGAGATGTCAGGTCCCGGTGCTTTTGAAACACATTCCCATCTTTAGCCTCAGTCTAACCTGCACCTCTGGAGGTAGCTGGTTCTGTCAGTTTCTGGGCCTTCTGGGTATTTCTGTGGTACAAATGGGTGGTTTCTCGGCTTTCCCCTCCACTGGCTCATGATCCAACTTTCTTGGGTCTGCTCAGTCAGTGCCGCCATGCGTGTGCTTCTTATCTTCAAAGATAGTTTGCTTTTCTTCACCTGTTCCTTTAGCCCCTGTGAGTGTGTGCCTTTTCACTTTCGTTTTGTGGACATTAATGCCTTTGTCTTGTCCTCCATATCAAACAGGAAGGCTGGCTAAGGGATCTTGAGCAAGTCTCCCTAATGTGCTAAATTCCAGTGTCCTCATTCATACAACAATGACTTTACTTCACTTACAGCGTTAGGAGAATCAGAGAGATAAGTGAATTGTAAAATTATGTATCATAGTTCTTTTTCCCCAATTTTCTGATATTTTGGTTATTCAGTACCACTTGACTACATGGTCTAGGAGGCTATTTAGTATTGAAAGTGAAGTTCGAGTATTCGCTTTTGTCATACTCAGATTCATGGCTGCTTATCCCATTTTTAAACATCTTTAAGGAAAAAGGTCTTGATTTTATTCTCCCATCTCTTCGAAAATCCGTTTCAGTGACTTGACTTTATAAAACTATTAAGGCACTCATGCTTCAGCTTCTCTACAAGTACTCAGCGAAGATGAAAAAAATCATTTCAGTTGCCTAAAAAGCAGCCTTTCAGATATTTGATGATTTGTTTCAAGGCTCTTTTGATTCTCAGCTCTGAGATAAGATGTAAAACCACTTTTTTGCTAAACTAAATTGAACCAAAACTATAGATGCTTGCATGAGACATGATCTTATAAATTTCTCTCTTTATCCTTTAGACGTGACTTTTTAGATGCTATAAATGATCATGTTTACCTCTTAGAAAAGTAACATGAAATGCTGCTTTAACTTGCATAGTCCCTAAATATCTGAAGTCCTCAGAGAACTCTGTCAAAGTTAAGGAAAAGTTCAGGCAACTCAAAGAAATGTAAAAAATCATGAAGAGAATTTTGTTATTTATAGAATGGTATATTTCATCTTTCTATGTCAGTTATTTTTAAATGTTTGAGTACAAACAAACGGGATTTGTGTTCATTGGTGTTATTAAGTGGGGATATATAACGTGAAGTTAAGACTATGATTCATTCAAAACTGGAATGCCATAGCTAAAAAAGAATGCAAAATGAGATCTATTCTAACACTCTTTCTCACAGAATGATTACCAAAATAATTTGAAAGTAATCCAGATAAAATATACTGGCGAGTGTGTAGGGGAAAAAAGATCGTCTGTTACAGACTATGATTAGTGACTTTTCCAGTGCTGCTCTAGCCTTTTTCTCCTTAGGGACATTCAGGAATGAGGGTTGCTTCAGATATACCAGTACACGAAATTCAGAGCTAACATTATAAGGTAATGTTAGTACGTGAGTGTTGGGATATCTACAGAATTTGAAGATGGATCATAACTTCCAGGTTCTACAAGAATCCAAGCTATGAGATACATCCTTCTACACACACACGTTACAATGAAACGGAGAAAGTTACAAATGGTCTGCAAGGTATCTGCAGCATCACTCTTCTTTCATCATTTGCCATCCTTTCCGGAAATTATTTTTTATTTTTTTGGTGAGTAAGCTTGGCTCTGAGCTAACATCTGTGCCAACCTTCCTCTATTTTGTATATGGGATGCCACCATAACATGGCTTGTTGAGTGGTGCCATAGGTCCACGCCTGGGATCCGAACCCATGAACCCCAGGGCACCGAAGCAGAGCATCGTGAACTTAACCACTATACCACTGGGCCACCCCAATCCTTTCTAGAAATTAAAGTAGACTGGGCAAGATATGAAATGCCTATTCCAAGGATTTTTGTATAGAACTTTCATTTCTGCACATCCTTGTTCTGTTAATGGTAGACTGCATTCATTTTATGGACTCTTTCTCTATGACATAGACCTCTAAAAGCTACATGATTCTTTGAATCTTTACATGCTGCTGGCCTCTCTTTATTCCATATGAGAAAATCATAAAGAAGAAAAGTTGCCTCTTTTATTATCAAGTCCATTGCTGCCTTCCAAAGCCTGTTTTTCAGTTCCAACCCTTTTTTTATTGATTACTTACATAACTCAACAAATATTTACTAAGCATCTTTTTTTGTACTAGGTACTGTTCTATGCAGCGGCGATATCTCAGTGTACAAGACAAATAAGATCCTTGCTCTCACAGAAATTACAACTCAGTAAGATAAATTATTCTTGTGTTTTATTCTAAAAATAAATCTAAGCGAATTGGAGGTAATCGAGAAGAAAGAAAAGCAGGAAAAACTAATTCCATCCAAACACAATTATTGTTAGCATTTTGGTCTCTTTGTTTCTAGTTTTTTCCTTCTGCCAGAAGTTTTGTTGTTTTCCTTTGTTGGGCATGTGTGTGTGAGAGGGTACTGTTTAACACACTGGATCCTACATTTTTCTACTATAAACATGTGCCCATGTAACTGCATAATCGTCATGACCATCATTTCGATTGTCTATAACATTCAAATGGTCACCGTTTCCCAGACTGGCGTTTGGATAAGATCCCAAACTCAAGTTCACGTATTCCATCTTTAGGAATAACTAGTCTCCACTGGGGTTTGTGAGAAATGCTCCTTATACCCCCAAGTCCTCTTTTAACTTCAGGCTTGCTGACCAGAGGTCACTGGGTCTATAATATAGGATTTACACAGAAAGGAGATGTGAGTTTATCCTGCTGTCCAATGCTATGACACACTTTCCCACAGAAGTAACATCATGAACAATGCTTCAAATCCCAGGCCAGTCCAGATTATGAGGGGCTTTTTTGGCCTGTGATGTACTTAGCATACTCTTGGCATTAAGCTTCTTCAAAAATTCAATTGGCTTTGGGTCCCAGAATAGTAAACTGAACCACTGTTATCATGTCGGTACTAGGCGAAAATATGTCCAGCAGTACAAATAACTGCCATACAAATGAATTTTGCGAACTTTGACTTTTTATTTATAAATTGTTGACTGATATAGAAATGCTACTTTTCCTTGTTAAAGGGAACAATTGTCAATGGATAGACTTACCTGTGTTCGCTTATTTATTTTATCCAGATACGAAGCAGCTGGGTTGTCTTTACTTGGAAAACAAAATCTCTGGCTTCAGTGATGTTATTTGAAATATTTCAGGTAATAGGACCTAGAATTTAGGCCTCAAATCCCAAATATACCATATACGTGCAAAGAATAATGTAGGTGTCTGAGGGTGTACTGAAGTACGGTGTGGTCCTTAATTAGCTTCTGAGTTCAAGGGGAAGAGTCACATGTTAACAACTAACTACAACATGAGCCAGAGTCAAGGAAAGGGCCACCACAGCGGGGGAAGCGTCGAGGAAAGGAAAAAGGTGACCCGAAGAAGGGAAGAAAAATTTTGTCAGTCATATATCCGAAATAGGACTTGCATATGAAAAACTATTACAACTCAATAATAAAAAGACAATTCAATTTAAAAATGGGTAAAGGATCTGGACAGACAGTTCTTCAAATAAGAAACACAAATGGCCAATGAGCACGTGAAAAGATACTCAACATCATTAGCCATCAGGAAAATGCAAATCAAAACCACAGCGAAATACCACTTCGTGCCAATAAAAGAGATTGATAATAACAAGCGTTGACGAGGTTCTGGAGGAATCGGAACCCTCACACATTGCTGATGGGGAGGAAAAGTGGTGCATCTGCTCTGGGAACAGTCTAGCACTTCCTCAAAAGGCTCAACATAGAGTGACCATGTGACTCAGCTATTCCATTCCTAGGAACGTACCTAAGAGAAATGAAAACATGTCCACACAAAAATGTGAACACGAGTATTTATAGCAGCGTTATTCATAATAGCCGAAAAGTAGAAACAACCCAAATGTCCATGAGTTGATGAAGGGATAAATACAAAGTGGTATATCCACACAGTGAAATATTACTCGGCAGTAAAGAGAAACGAAGTACGGAGCCTGCTGCAACACAAATAGGCCGAGCGAAGGAAGCCAGGCACGAAGGACCACATATTGTATAGTTTCATTTAAATTAAATATCCAGAATAGACAAATCTACAGAGACAAGAAGTAGATTGGTGGCTGCCTAGGGCTGGGGGAGATAGAGGGTCGGCGGGTGATGGCTAAGGGGTACCAGGTTTCTTTCTGAGGTAATGAAATGTTCTAAAATTGGCTGTGGTGATGGTTGCTCTGAATATACTAAGACCTATTGAACTATACACTTTAAATGAGTGAATTTTATGGTACGTGAGTTATCGCTCAATAAAGCTGTTTTTTAAAAAGAGTTTGGGGTTGTTGGGAGTGGGAATGGCGAGTGACTGCAAATGGTCACAAGAGACTTTTTAAGGGTGGTGAGAATGTTCTAAAATTGGATTATGGTGGTGATTCCATCACTTAAGTTTTCTAAAAATCATCAAAGTATACTCTTAAAATGAGTGAAATTTATAGTATGTCAAGTACATATTAATAAAACTTTTTGTTTTAAGTAAACTCTCAGAGGACTTGAGATTCCAGCTCAGAGAGGCAAGAAATATTCTAGGTCAGAGCTCAAATTCCTGGAATAGTCATTCTCCGCGAAGTAGAAGCCATGCTTCCTGGAAGACAGCATTATTTTTTGGTCAGCCTGGTACCGCTGGAGAGATTTCTGGCCACCCACAAGGCCCAGAGGCAGAGCTGCTAGAAATAGTATCTCACAAATTCCAGCAAATTAGCTATATGTTGACTTTAAACTGATTAGGTGGTGAAGAATGGGCAACTTCGGAAGATGAGCATTTCTTCATGACTCCACCTGAACCCCCAGAGCACAGAACTCCTGCGGACTGGGCTTCCCAGCAGAGCATAATCACCCATTATGACTTCTCACCCTGGAGTTACTATCTGAGCCCCTGGATTGGCTCTTGGTAGATGAAATGGTGTAATACCCCCAGAGAATGTCATAGGTCACATAAGTAGGGAGGAGGGTGTTCATCTATACAACTCCTGGAGAAGTCAGAGTGCAGAGTTGTTAGACAGTTAGAGAGAAAATAGTTAGAGAAGTAGAGTTGCCCCTAGCTAGCGCCTCTGCTCCCTCCCATCCTGGCAGGCTAGAGCATATCCATATGACTAGCCACCAATGCAAGCAGACTGCACTATGACCCAGAGAGGCATGTCTGACCTCGGACAGCGGTCAGAGAGCGTCTTCCGATTAGCTGGTTTCTCTGCCAGTCGGGTACATCAGGATTCTTATAAGGCCACCGAGCAGGTAAAGACAGGGATCTACTTTCTGGTCAAACTCATAACACGGGTCACTATAGCTTAGCTACCTACTTTGGTATTCACAACAACTAACTCCAGAGGGGTCCCACCAAACTCTTCAAGTAGCACGTGGATGCAATTCCGTGTACGTCAGCCATGGTCTTAGGATAGAGCTACCATCTGCAGAAACCAAGCTAATGTGGCCCACTATAGGGCACCTCATCTAAGATTAGTACCAAACCTGGCTGTAGAAAACAAAGAAAGATCAACACAGAAATTAAGTCGAAGGGTTATGTGCTAGGACAGCCCACCAGGTTATTAGTCTGTGTGGGCTGACGCTCTCAGGCGGTCTAGAGGCGAGTCCTTAAGAGATTAGGATCTCCAGGGAAAAGTCAGGAGAGCCAGAAATGTAGATTTTGGGTCATCCACAGGGTGAGGGTAGAGATGGCATGGTCATTAGGGCTATATGAAGCTGGGCTTGACTTCTTGCTCTGCCACTTACTAGCTAAATATCTAAGTAGTAAAGTTCCTTTTCCTGGCTAAACCTCAAGTTCATCATCTGCAAAACCATCTACTTTTTAGGTTGATCAAATGTGAAATGAGGTCATTCTTTCTAGGTCCCTGAAGCCACAAGAATAAGTGAGATCATCTCCCCCACTCCCAGGAAAGGCTTCAGAATAAGCAGGAAAAGACGGAAAGATCTAACGATACAAAAAGATGGAGGAATTTGGATCCACCATCACCCACATTCTAATTCTGGATTCACCATTTACTAGCTCTATGAACTTCAGTAAGTTACAACATCCCCAGGCCTCAGTTTTACCATCTTGGAGGGGGTCATAAAATACGACCTATCTTTCCGATTTAAGTTGAGAATTTAGTGAGGCATCATCAAGATGTCTGTAAGCTTTAACTTACAGATTGACACAGCTGTCCGTCATGGAGAAGAATCAGTTATTAAACATTTACTGCTTTTCTGAACGCAGTTTGTCAGGTAGGTACGTAGCCCACAACCAAAGGAATATTGGGACTCACAACTGTAATTTAGATAATATTTGAGGTCTGGAAAATTAGGGATGTTCTGAACTCAGGGGTTCAACCTTGCCTGCACACTGGAATCACCCAGCGGGCTTTAAATATTGATATCCAAGCTTCCCCTTGAGGGATTCTGTTTTTCTTGGTGTGCAGTATGGTCAGGGTAATGAGAGTTCCAGGAACCCTCCGGGTGATTCTAATCTGCAGCCACGCTTGAGACCCACTGCTCTAGAGAAAACTGGCAAAAATGCAAGGAGAGGAACCAAACCATTGAACTCTGCTATAAACTTAGCTGATCTAGACTAGGTCCAGCCCAAAGTGGGGATTGAGCTAGATGAGCATTAATATACTGATGACAAGCCTCAGCTTTTTGTGCCAAGCCCAGTTCATCCTCAGGAATCACTGGGCTCAAAGCCCCTTCTTCTTGCTGGTCTCCACACCAGGTGCCTCCAGAAAAGCCTTCTATGGCCAGTCTATGCTGTGGTTGGGACTATCTGTGGTTGTACTAGTCAGGTTCTCCAGAGAAACAGAACCAGCAGGATGTAGGTGTAGGGATGTGTGTGTGTTACATGTATGTTAGTTGTAAGGAAATGGCTCGTGCCATTGTAGAGGCTAACAGTCCTGACATCTGCAACTGGCAAGCTGGAGACCCAGGAGAGCCAATGGCGTAGTTCCAGCAGGCTTGAGATTCAGGAAGAGCCGATATTTTAGTTAGAGTCTGAAGGCAGGAGAAAACTGATATTCCAGCTAGAAGGCAGGCAGGCAGGCAGGAGGAGTTTCCCCTTACTCAGAGGGTCAGCCTTTTTGATCCATTCAGGCCTTCAACTGATTGGATGAGGCCCACCCACCTTTGGGAAGGCAATCTGCTTTACTCAGTCTACCGATTCAGATGTTAATGTTATCCAGAAACACCCTCACCAACACAGACGGAACGTTTGACCGAATGTCTGGGCAACCTGTGGCCAAGCTGACACATCAAGTTAACCATCATGGTGCTGTTTGATCTTAAGAAGCCGCATCTGCTGCTTCTGCAGGAAGCACAAAAGGGCACTCGGGAGTGGGGATAAGGAGACTTTGGGACAGCTGTCTGGTTGTCCACAGCTTAGTTTCTTGGCACTTGAGAAGGAATGAGAAGTTCACAAATTGCTGTGTTACTGACTTCCATAACTGCGTGTTTCTAAGTCATTTATAGTAATGGCTTCAAGAGCTGCTACAACCAGTTCTGTTTCCCCCCCAAGCACCTGAGTCATTAAAATGGGGGAAAACAGCAATAGGTAGGACAAGAAAGGAGTTCTCCCTCTGGCCTACAGAATGTTCACTCGACATTTCTACTTCAATATTACTGAGTTACCATAGTCTTAAATATTCTATTTACTGAAAACATTAGGCCTACTTAAGAATCTTCACCATTATTCCACCTCATTCCTAGATAATGATTCTTTTTTCTACTTTGCTTTAGTTCTTACAGTTTTGTGTATGTTTTTTCCCTCTCTACATCATCCATCTGTGTCATTGGAACTTACCTGTTTGACTGTAAATGTTAAGCTCCACTTGTTAAATAGAAGCTTCTCTCTGCATGCTCACTTTTCTCAAACTCCTACTATCTGGAAATGATACCCACTCTTTTAGAAGCTCAGTTCTTTTCAGAGTAAGCCACAGTCAGCCGAAGTCTGATTACTTTCTAAAGTAGGGATCAGAAATAGATTTACAGGAGGCCGGGGGCAGAAGCTATCAGGAAAAAAACACCCGTGTGGTATAATAAAACACAAACCCAGAAGAAAAGCAATTGCTGTAAATATTTGTAAGTTTAAGCATTTCTCCTTTGGGGGTGCTCTCTCCAGCTCTCCAGTCCAAGCTCCTGCCTCTATTATCTATTACTTTGTGTAGTCAGTGGTCCTCAAAGTGTAGTCCTTAGATAAGGAGCCACAGCCTCACCTGGAAACTTGTTAGAAACACAGGTTCTCAGGCCCCACCCCTGACCTACTCAATTAAACACTGGGGATGGGGCTCAGCAATCTGTTTTAACAAGCCTTCCCAGTGAGGCTGATGCCAATCTTGGGGGAGCTTCCTACTGATAAAGCATACTCTGCTTCAATGGAGCTATCCTGACAGACAGCCACTCAAACCAATGTTCGCTTCTCGTCCAGCTCATTAGGCAGGAGGATCAGTTTCCTATCCCCATCTGTGGGCTCTCTTAGTCTCACACAAACAAACAAAACATCAATTGACTCCTACTTGGATTTCTGAACAGCACACAAGTGAAAAGAAGGAAAGGATGATGAAGCGCGGGGCAGGAAAGAACAAGAAAGTCAACAGTGTAAGATGAACTAGCACCTCTTTTATTCTAATGAGATATTACTATGACTTTTGGCCGATTAAACTGTGAACATTTGTTTTTAAGTGAGTTTTTCCACATTAGTCTACTGGACTGAGAGCCACTGAAGCAGAGCTTTTCAAATCTGAAAGTCTATCAGAATTACCTGGGGGAGCTTGTTAACATGCACAGTCCTGCCCCTTCTTCCCCAGATCCTGACTCAGTAGGTCTAGGGTGAGGCCCATGATTTTGCATTTCTAACAAGCGCCCAGGTAATACTTTGTTACTGGTCTTCATACCACACCTCAGCGCTGCACTAAACAGCAGGATCTATGCCTCAAGCAGTTACACCTTTAATAAGCGCCCAGTATGTTCAACACCCTACAGTAGCTACTTAGAGAAGAAGGAACATAATCTGTTTTCAACAAGCTCATTGTCTTGCAGGAGCAAAAAAGATACCTACAGAACTTTTTTCATCTCTTATCAACTTGAAATTTATTATGGAGAAAATTCTCATCATAATGCAAAGATGATAATAATAGTACCCACTTCATAGCATGATTGAGAAGATTAAATAAGATCATATAGGGAAGCCATGGAATATAAAGAATTTATTTTGAACAATGCCTGGCACATAGTAGATGTTGAAATCTTGGCCCTTGAGGTGGGGTATGGGAAAGGGTAAGCGAGAGCTCACAGTCATTGGTGGGATTCTCAAGAATCAGTCAAGCAATAGGACCAGGAGTCACTCACATGCGGCTGTGGTGCGCTCACTGATACCCACAACAGGCAGTGGATGAGGAAACCAAAGCACTGTTTCAGATAGGAGTATAAAGTTTCCCCAAACCAAGAGGTGGAAAGCACATCTTGAAAATTCAGAGACAAAACTTAGCAGACAAAAGGAAACAGAAATGATTGAAAGAAAGCAAAATATGTACTCTGGGCAACTCCCAGAAACCCCACTGACTGCAGCCTACTCTCATGCAGCAACTGCAACATGAAATGGAGTCGGATTGTCTGCTATTAAAAGTTAGGCACTAGATGAACTGAGTAAATCCATGATCAAGAGTGGAAGCTGGTGGAAATTATGTTTAATCACCAAAAGCAATTCTGTTTTCCCTTTCAAAGCCTTTATTTCTACAGAAGCAATTCTCAGCCTTGACTGCACATTGGAATCACCTAGAGAGCCTGAAAAACTACTGATGATTAGATCTCGCCTCCAGAGATTCTGATTTAATTGGTCAGGGTGTAGCCAGGGCACAGGGATGTTTAAAGTCTTCTCTAGTGATTCTAATGTCCAGCCAACATTGAGAACCACTGTTAAAGTCTTCATGACTCTTCCAGGCTCAGCTGCTATGAAGAAAAAAAAATTCAAAGACTCCACTATGTAAGAATTTCTAAATAGGTGTCAAAAATAATTAATGCTATAAAAGGTCAAAAGAAAGTTTGTTAGGAAAGTTTCTTTGGGGAGAGTTATTCTGTAACTCCTATCCCCAGAATGTAGGTGTAGGGAATGCCTCCTTCTTCCCCTTAGTTAAGAGAGGGGGGCTTCAGGGGCTGGCCCCGTGGCTGAGCGGTTAGGTTCACACACTCTGCTGCAGGCAGCCCAGTGTTTCGTTGGTTCGAATCCTGGGCGTGGACATGGCACTGCTCATCAAACCATGCTGAGGCGGCGTCCCACATGCCACAACTAGAAGGACCCACAACGAAGAATATACAACTATGTACCGGGGGGCTTTGGGGAAAAAAAGGAAAAAAATAAAGTCTTAAAAAAAAAATAGAGGGGGGGCTTCAGCAGGACTGCTTAGAGAGTTTTATATCATCTGACATAGCCAGGGAGACACAGTGGCTTGGTGTCTGACCAGTGGAAAAGTTTAAAGGCAGGAAGAAATTTACTAACTGCTCCAATGCTAAGAGGCAAGGAGAGGTAAACTGCTTTGGGATGGGCCTGCACTTCCGGTTTGTCAGGACAAAGGATCCCTAAGCAGATTGCTCAGAAGATGCAAATTTGCATGCCCTAGAAGCTCATTCTCTCCACTCTTTCAGCAGCTTAGCAAAGAGCTGGCCTACCAGGTCTGCGTTCACTCAAAAGGAAACAGGCTAATAAAAACAGCTGATCTTGGAAGGTTTCATCCTTCTATTTTATCTTTTTACTTATATCTTTCATCTTTTTGTTTCCTAAAAGTAAGAGAAATTTCATGAGAATGCCTACATTTTCAAGTAGAAGCAAGGAAAGCACCTGCCCTCTGAATACATTTAAAGAGAGAGTGGATGTCAAGAAAGAAAGAGAGTGATGTCAGCAAAATGGCATACTAGGAGGTCCCAGCCCTTGTCCCCCTGCCAAAAAAAAAACAAGAAACAATTTAACAACTATCCATGGAGGAAAATAGCTGTGGGAAAGCTCCCGATTACAATTAAGAAGCTATAGCAACCCAGTTGAACACAAAACCAAGGATGGCCACACAGAAAAGGTAGGAATCATTTTACCTGCATCATTCCCCCCAATTTCTAGGCCAGCACAGCTCAGTGCCAAGAGGAATCCCCTACACTGTGAGTTCCTCCAAAGGGTAAAAGGCGAGCAAAAGGACCCCAGCAGCCCACACTGCCACTTTGGATCCCCACAACTTTCACTACTGAGGACCTCCACAGTCTTAGCCAATGGAGATCTTAGCTGCTGGAGCTGCCAGGAGCCCATGCCAATGAACCCTGCCCCCCAAAGTGGCCCCATTGTGCCCTCCCTACAGCCCTGTTGCCACCACAGGTACACTCGCTCACTCCAGATCTGGAACTGCCACACAACCACCAGACCCAGTGGCACCATGAACCCACTGGAACTCAGAACATATCCCCAGAATGGGCATCACTGCATGTCCCCAGATGTGGCACTAGTTGCAGCACCACCACACACCCCACCCAGCTGGCACCCTTGTGCTCACCCACAGCTGAAGGTCTTTTCTTACTGACACCAGTCTATAAAGTCTGGAAGAGGTGGCTGCTTCTTCAAGTGTGCAGACAGAAACACAAGGCTACAAGGAATGCAAAAAGTCAGTGAAACATGACACAAAGGAACACAGCAAATTTTCAGTAACTGACCCCAAAGAAATGGAGATCTATGAATTACCTGACAGAGAATTTAAAAATAATTGTTTTAGAGAAGTTCAGTGAGCTACAAGAGAACACAGATAGACAACTCAACAAAATCAGGAAAACAATATATGAACAAAACAACAACAAGAAGTTTAACAAAGAGATTGAAATCACAAAAAAAAAGAACCAAATAGAAATTTGGGAGCTAAAGAATACAATGAATGAAAGGAAAAATGCAACAGAGAGCTTCAACAACAGACTCCATCAAGCAGAAAAAGGAATAAGCAAACTCAAAGATAAGCCATTTGAAATTATCCAGTTTGAGAAGAAAAAGGAAAAGCAATGAAAAAGAGTGAAGAAAACCTACAGGATATAGGGACACCATCAAACAAAGCAATATATACATTATGGGAGTCCCAGAAGTAGAAGAGAGGGAGGGAAAAGGGGACAGAGAGCTTATTTAAAGAAATAATGCCTGAAAACTTCCCAAAACTGGGGAAGGAAATAGACATCTGCATCCAAGAAGCCCAAAGAACCTCAAATAGATTGAATATAAAGGGGTCAATGTGGAGCAGATATCGAGAGATACGAAAGGAGAACTTCACAGCAATACGCTAACCGTAGGAGACATCAATACCTCACTTTCACTAATGGACAGAACATCCACACAGAAAATCAATTTAAAAAATCTGGGGGCTGGCCTGCTCACGTAGTGGCTAAGTTCACACATTCTGCTTCAGCAGCCTGGGGTTCGCTGGTTTGGGTCCTGGGTGCAGACATGACACTGCTTGGCACACCATGCTGTGGTAGGCTTCCCACATATAAAGTAGAGGAAGATGGACACGGATGTTAGCTCAGGGCCAGTCTTCCTCAGCAAAAAGAGGAGGATTGGCGGCAGATGTTAGCTCAGGGATAATCTTCCTTGAAAAAAAATCTGGCTTTAAAAACACTATAGACAAAATGGACCTAGCAGACATGAACAAAATTTTCCACCCAACAGCAGAAGAATATAGACCTCCAGGATAGATCACATATTAGATCACAAAATAATTCTTAAAATATTTAAGAAAATCAAAATCATCCAACTATCTTTTCTGACCACAGTAGAATGAAACTAGAAACCAATAACAGTAAGAAACTGAAAAATTCAGAAATATGTGTAAAGTAAACGACATATTCTTGACAACCATCGTGTCAAAGAGGAGATCAAAAAGGAATTTAAAAAATATCTAGGGGGCAGGCCTGGTGGTGTGGTGGTTAAGTTTGCACACTCACTTTCATGGTCTGGGGTTTGCAGGTTTGGACCCCGGGTGCAGATCCAGCACCATTCTTCAAGCCACACTGTGGTGGCATCCCACCTAAAATAGAAGAAGATTGGCACAGATGTTAGCTCAGGGCCCAACTTCCTCACACACAAAAATAACCCCGAGTCATTAAAATTCTATTGTAGAGTGACATCAACATCATGGTGGAGTGAGTTCTCCACATGATCTCTCCATTACACAATACAAGGAAAAAGACATTCATACTCCAACAGAGCACAGCCACACAACACGAAAGCTGTCTGAGAAACCCATGCAGCCATACGTCAGAGGGTGGAGTGGCTGGAGCCCTCCTTGGAGGAGGTGGAATGGGGTAAGAGAAAATTTTGCTCCCTCCCCAAAAGATTGCAATCTGGGACGGCATGTGACATCCAAGAGGGAAGGAAGGGGGGAGAGGATGCTCATTCTCATTCTTGGGAACACCAAAGGTCCCCAGATCCCTCACAGCCTGGGGGAAGCCTGCTACTGGGGTGAGAGCTATTGCAGGGGGTGACTTCATCAAGCCAACACCCCATGAGAGCACATAGTGAAGGGCACAGCAAGTAAGCCTACGAGAACAGGCAGAAGAAAGCGCCCCTCCCCACTACCCACCCAGCACCAGCTCTACTGCCTGGGATCCTGGTGGAACGCAGAGGGCTCAGAATACATGGCTCTTGACTTTCAGCCAGTGGCAACAGGTGGTAAATGTGACCAAATAATACCAGGATGGAAAAGAACAGAGCCACGCCTTCTAGCAGTATCAAAAATTACATTAAATCTCCAGACCAGAGAGAAAATGACAAGTACCCAGAAATCAGTCCTGAAGACACAGAAATATGTAATCTAAATCACAGAGAATTTAAAATAGCTATCATCAAAAAACTCAACCAGTTAAAAGAGAATGTAGAGAAACAATTCAACAAAAGAGATTGAAACTATAAAGAAGAATAAATCAGAAATATTGGAGATGAAAGACACAATGGAAGAGATAAAACAAAATACGATTCCCTGAATGCTCAAGTGGACACCATAGAGGAGCGTATCAGCATAATCAAAGATAGACATGTTGAAATGCTCCAGATAGAGTAGGAGAGAGAACTAAGGCTAAAAAGAAATGAAGAAAGTCTCCAAGAAATATCCAACTCAATTAGGAAATGCAACATAAGAATTATAGGTATTCAAGAAGGAGAAGAGAAGGAGAATGGAGCAGAAAGCTTGTTTAAAGAAATAATAGCAGAGAACTTCCAAAACCTGGGGAAGGACATGGAAATCCACATGGAAGAGGCTATCAGATCTCCTAAATATGTCCATGTAAAAAGACCTTCTGCAGGGCATATGGTAGTGAAACTGGCAAAAGTGAATGACAAAGAAAAAGTACTAAAGGCAGCAAGGCAGAAGAAAATAACCTACAAAGGGACCCCTATCGGGCTTTCAGCAGATTTCTCTGCAGAAACCTTACAGGCTAGGGGAGACTGGAATAACATATTCAAATCTTTGAAGGACAAAGACTTTCAGCCAAGAATACCCTATCCAGCAAAAATATCCTTCAGATGTGATGTAGAAATAAAAACTTTCCCAGATAAACAAAAGCTAAGGGAGTTCGTAGCCACAAGACACCCCTATGAGAAAGAAGGTCCTCACACCCGAAAAAAGAAAGAAAGAAAGAAAGAAACAAGCAAACAAAGGGGTTACAAAGCATGGAGTAAGGAGATAAATATGTAGACAAAATCTGGAAATTGTAGTGATAACTACAGAACTGGTTAGCAAAGCAGATCAGAACTGGTTAGCAAATACGTATAAAATTAAAGATAAAGGGAAGGAAAACACCAAAAACAAGGATAATCTTGTCATTTTAACCACAAACTCACAACACAAGATGGAATAAGATGTGAGAAAAACAACTTAGGAGGGGAAGAGGAAAGGGACTGAATCAGTTTAGTCTAAGGAAATAAGAGGCCATCAGAAAATGGACTATCTTATCTCTACAAGATTTTTAATACAAAGCTCATGATAACCACTAAACAAAAAAGCAGAACAGAGACACAAATAATACATAAGGAAAAAACAGACACAACATAAAAACTACATAACTCGATTGGTAGACTGAAATCCACAGGATGAGAAACAAAGGAAATTCAAGAGAATGGGAAAACAAGTGATAAAATGGCAGCATTAAAGCCCTCATACACTGATAATCACCCTAAAGGTAAACGGAGTGAAATCTCCAATAAAAAGACACAGAGTAGTGAGACGGATTAAAGAACAAGACCCAACAATATGTTGTCTCCAGGAAACACATCTCAGCTTCAACGACAAATATAGGCTCAGAGTGAAGGGGTAGAAGACAATACTCCATGCTAACGGCAAAGAGAAGAAAGCAGGTGTCACAAGACTTATATCAGACAAAATAGACTTCAAGATAAGTCAGGTAAAGAGAGACAAAGAGGGGCAGTACGTAATGATCAAAGGGACACTCCACCAAGAAGACATAACACTTATAATTATCTATGCACCCAATACAGGAGCACCAAAGTACATAAAGCAACTATTAACAAAGCTAGGAGGAGATATTCATAATAAAACAATAATAGTAGGTGACCTCAACAAGCCACTCACATGAATGGATAGATCATCCAGACAGAAAATCAACAAGGAAACAGTGGAATTAAATGAAAAGCTAGACCAGTTGGACTTAATAGAAATACGTAGAACACTCCATCCAAAAACAGCCAAATACACATTCTTCTCAAGTGTGCATGGAACATTCTCAAGTATAGACCATATGCTGGGAAACAAGGCAAGCCTCAATAAACTTAAGAAGATTGAAATAATAACAAGCATCTTTTTCAATCACAATGCTATGAAGCTAGAAATAATTACAGTGAAAAAGCTGAGAAAGGGACAAAGTTGTGGAGACTACACAACAGGCTATTGAACAACCAACGGATCATTGAAGAAATTAAAGGAGAAGTCAAAAACTATCTGGAGACAAATGAAAATAAAAACATACCATACCAACTCATACAGGATGCAGCAAAAGAAGTCCTAAGAGGGAAATTCATCGCAATACTGGCTCACCTTAACAAACAAGAAAAAACCCAAATAAGCAATCTTAAACTGCATCTAACTGAATTAGAAAAACAAGAACAAACAAAGCCCAAAGTCGGTAGAAGGAGAGAAATAATAAAAATCAGAGCAGAAATTAATGCTATTGAAACAAAAAAGGCAGTAGAAAGGATCAATGAAACAAAGAGCTGGTTCTTTGAGACGATAAATAAAATTGACAAACCTCTAGCCACACTTACAAAGAAAAAAGAGAGAAAGCTCAGATAAATAAAATTAGAAATGAGAGAAATAACAACAGGTACCACAAAAATACAAAGGATTGTAAGGGAATACTGTGAAAAGCTATATGCCAACAAAATGGAGAATCTAGAAGAAATGGATAAATTCTTAGACTCTTACAACCTCCCACAGCTGAATCAAGAAGAAATAGAGAATCTGAATAGACCAATCACAAGTAAAGAGATTGAAACAGTAAACAAAAGTATCCCAAAAATAAAAGCCCAGGACCAGATGATTTCTCTGGAGAATTCTACCAAACTTTCAGAGAGGATTTGATACCTATCCTTCTCAAGATACTCCAAAAAATTAAGGAAGATGGAATGCTTCCTAACACATTCTACAAGGCCAGCATCACTCTGATACCAAAGCTTGACAAGGACAACACAAAAAAGGAAAACTACAGGCCAATGTCACTGAAGAACATAGATGCAAAGTCCTCAACAAAATATTGGCAACCCGAGTACAACAATACATCAAAAAGATCATACATCATGATCAAGTGGGATTTATACCAGGGACACAGGGATGGTTCAACATCCATAAATCAATCAATGTGATACACCACATTACAAAATGAGGAATAAAAACCACATGATCATCTATAGACGCAGAGAAAGCATTTGACAAGATCCAACAGCCATTTGTGATAAAAACTCTTAACAAATTGAGGATAGAAGGAAACTACCTCAACATAATAAAGGCCATATATGACAAACCCACAGCCAACATCATACTCAATGGGGAAAAACTGAATGCCATCCCTCTGAGAACAGGAACAAGACAAGGATGCCCACTATCACCACTCTTAATCTGGACAACCACTTGCAAAAGAATGAAAGTAGACCATTATCTCATGCCATACACAAAAATAAACTCAAAATGGATCCAAGACTTGAAGACAAGTCCTGAAACCATAAAACTCCTGCAAGACAATACAGGTAGTACACTCTTTGACATTGAACTTAAAAGGATCTTTTCAAATACCATGTCTTCTCAGACAAGGGAAACAAAAGAAAAAATAAACAAGTGGGAGTTCATCAGACTAAAGAGCTTCTGCAAGGCAGAGGAAACAAGGCTCACAACCAAAAGACAACCCACCAATTGGGAGAAAATTTTTGCAAATCATATATGACAAGGGGTTAAGCTCTATAATATATAAGGAACTCACACAACTGAACAACAAAAAAACAAACAGCCCAGTTAAAAAATGGGCAGAGAATATGAACAGACATTTTTCCAAAGAAGATACACAGATGGCCAATAGACACATGAAAAGATATTCAACATCACTAATCATCAGGAGAATGCAAATCAAAACTACACTAAGATACCACCTTACATCTGTTAAAATTGCTATAATCACTAAGACTAAAAATAACGAATGTTGGAGAGGGTGTGGAGAAAAGAGAATCCTCATGCACTGCTGGTGGGAATGCAACCTAGTGCAGCCACTATGGAAAACAGTATGGAGATTCCTCAAAAAACTAAAAATAGGACTACCATATGATCCAGCTATTCCACTACTGGGTATCTACCCAAACAACTTGAAATCAAGAATCCAAAGTGACATATGTACCCCTGTGTTCGTTGCAGCACTATTCACAATAGCCGAGTCATGGAAACTATCCAAGTGCCCATCAACTGATGATTGTATAAAGAAGATGTGGTATATATACACAATGGAATACTACTCAGCCATAAAAAAGACAAAATCATCCCATTTGCAACAACATGGATGGACCTGGAGGGAATTATGCTGAGCAAAATAAGGCAGACTGAGAAGGACAAACACCAGATGATTTCACTCATACGTCGAATGTAAACAAACACATGGACAAAGAAAACAGTTCAGTGGTTACCAGAGGAAGGGGGAGTGGGGGTTGGGCAGAGGATGAAGGGGAGCACATATGTGGTGACAGACAAGAAGTAATGTACAACTGAAATGTCACAATGATGTAAACTCTTATGAACTCAATTTAAAAAATCCAAAAAAACCCAAAAACCAATCCACACCATCGGTTTTATGTCAGGGTGTCTCCTTTTTGTTTGTCTGCAACTCTTTATCTCCTAGGTTTCTCAGGAAGGTGTCACAGGAATGATATTCTCCAAGCTGTCGCATGTTCATCAAAATTTGTCAGTGACTTTAATTTTTTTTAACTGAGGTGAAATTCACATGACATAAAATCAGCCGTTTTAAACTGTTCAGTGGCGTTTACTATATTCACAATGTTGTTCAACCACCACCTCTATCTAGTTCCAAAACAATTTTGCTATCCCAAAAGGAAACTCTGTGTGCACTAAGCAGCCACTCCCCATTCCCTTCCTCCTAGTCCTGTGGATGGTTCATACAAACGGAGTCACACAGGCTGTGCTCCTCTGCTCCTGGCTTCTTTCACTCAGCACGATGTCGTTGGGCTTCCCCCGCACTGCAGTGGGCAGCACTACTTCGTTCCTTCTCATGCCTGAATAGCATCCTGTTGAATGGACATGCTACATTCTGTTTATCCATTCATCTCTTGACGGATCTGCTGCTCATTTTTTAAAGTGGAATGAGGTGTCCTGTAATTCTAAGAGGAAAGGATGAGCCAGAACAAATTTTCTAGCATCTCAGCTCTAGAGTTCCCTCTTCTCATGTTGTCATGAAATGATCACAAATACGACCTCAATTTTCTGAGATCTGCCTTCTCTGCTTCCCTCCCCAACTTTTATTTGGACCTTCTTACATTTGCCCCTTATTAGTTTCCCATTACTGCTATAACAAATTAACACAAATTCACACAAATTCAGTAGCTTAAAACAACAGAAATTTCTTCTCTTACTGTTTGGAGACCAAAAGTCCAAAATGGGTTTTACAGGGCTAAAAATCAAGATGTTAGCAGGCCCTCTGAAGGCTGCAGAAGAGAATCTGTTCCCTTCCCTTGCCTTTTCCAGCATCTAGAGCTGCATTCCCTGGCTTGTAATCCCTTCATCTTCAAAGCCAGCGGCGTAGCATCTTCTCTCTGATGCTGCCTCCCTCACTTGGCTTCTTATCTTACAGTCAAATCTCTCTCTGCCTCCCTCTTATAAGGACACTTGTGATTGCCTTTAGGGACCACTGGATAATCCAGGATAATCTCCCACATCTGAAAAATTCCTTTTGGCGTATAAGGTAACATCCACAGATTCCTTTCCAATCAGTAGGACCTGAATATCTTTGGGGGCCACTATCATCTCCTGCTCGACTTGGATTCTATTCTCAGCTGATTCTTTTCAGGGCTGGAATTGTCTTTGAAAGGAGCTTCATTTTGTCAATTTCAAGAATAAAAGGGCCCAGCCCGCTCCAGCAATGGGGATTCATAACACTCCCCTTGCGTCATCCACAAAGTGAATCCTTGAAGAACCCCATCCAGTTCCTGACGCCTTTCTCAGATCAGCCCATTTCACTTTCCAGTGAGTACCTGTTGGTGATTTTGGGGTTTTCCTGTTCTCAGAGGCATCAGAAGCCTAGTTGCCCTATTTCTGCTTCCTCCTACACGGATGGGGGTACCACATGGTTCTGTTACTTGTTGGCAGATTATACCCACCCACTCATATTTTGGATACTCTGTCACCTGGTTTTGTTGTTGTAGATATTTTTGTTTTGCTATCCTAGTCGTTCTGCCTATTTTTAGGGGAGGATTTGGGGAAATTAAAAAGTTACGCTATCACAGTCATTTCCCCAGTATCCCTCAATTCGGTATTTTTTTTAAAATGAAAATTTGGTCCAGAGCACCTCCACATAGACTATCTATGATGGCCACAGCAGTTGCTCACCGCCACCAGCGCCACCCATGATTGAAGGCATCGCCTCCAAAGATGGGATCTTTCTTCTTTGATTTGATCCCCAGAGTCCAAATTCTTTCAACAACCCAAACTCAGTAAATTAGAGGGAAAATTCCCTTACTAAACTATGAAACAAGTATACTGAGATGTTGACTGCAACATTGTTTGCAACAATGAAAATCTTGAAACAATCCATGGGTATAATCCACCAACAGATTCTTCCACCTCTTTGCAAGTCGTCTGAGACTGCTCGCTTTCTGCAAAGTTAAACATCTGCAAGAGCAGCCCCCGCTCCCAGGTCTTATTTGAGATGCATTTCTTTCTCATCAAGTATTTTCAAAACTTCTTAATACCCATTTCCCCTGGGGGTTCCAGTACTGAGTTTGGTGACATAGTATCCATTCTTTTAAAAAAGTAAGCTTTTATCTATTTCTTCTGTCTATTATTATGAAGCTGTAAGACCAAGACATCTCTCTTAAGTAAGATTTCTTCCTTACACTCAGGATGTGGTACCACATGATGCGTCATCCAAAGCAGGGCACGTCTGAGAACAAAAGGGGCTCTATTAATAATTATTGTAGAACAATAGGTAAAAATTAGGCCTATCTGAGACAGACCGATATGATGGTCAGCTTATGTGTGATTAACCAATCCAGAGCCAACCAGAGGCTGTCTGGTGGGGGACAACTCTTGAGCCTACTGACACCTGACGTGAATCCAGTGTTAGACTCTCCACGGTTCGGTTCCCTACTTGGTTCTGAAAGCATGATGGATTAGGGACAGCTGAGGAACACAGAGAGAGAGTATAGCAGATACTTTGTCATTTTAAAGCAGCAAATATTGTTCTTCCTGCAACGAAGTTTCACTAGAAAATGAAAATTACCAAATTTCAGAAATAAAAATCAGAACGTACCAACAACCAATATATCAATACCAGGTTTTTAAAAGGCAGTGATAGTCAAAAAAAAAAAAAAAAAGCCATCCACCACTCCCTGACATTAAAGTGCCAGGCACAGATTTTTAAAATCAAATTAAAAATTCAGCTTGATTTAAATATTTTTATTTAAAAACTTGACATTGATTATATTTTGCCCTTTAATTTTCTTAAATGAGGAATAATCTGCATTGAGTTAAACACACAAATCTTAAGCTGACGATTCGATGCATTTTGACAAGTGAATGCACACATATTACCTCTCACGCAACCCACCCCCATATCAAGACACGGGACATTTCCATCACCCCAGGGAGTTCCTCTGTGTCCCTCCAAGTCAATTCCTCCTTACCCCCAGGGGTACTTACATAACACAACATCAATCTGGAATGCATTTATCTCTGCTAGAACTTCACACAGAAGGAATCATAGAGTGCGTACGATTTTTGAGTTTGGCTTCTTTCACTCAGCACAATGTTTCTGAGATTCATCCACGTTGCCGCAGCAGTTCAGTCCTTTCTTGTTGCTGAGCAGTATTCCACTGTATGACTAGACTGCAGTTCCTTTACCCTTCCTCCTGTTGGTGAGTATTTGGGTTGTCTCCAGTTTTTGGCTAGTGTGAATAAGGCTGTCACAAACATTACTGTATGTGTTTGTTTGTGGACATACATTTTCATTTCTCTTAGGTAAATATTTAAGAATAGAATGGTGTATCTAAAAAAATATAGTCTGATAATAGTTTTGGTGCATTTTCGAAAATGAAAATTTTGTGTGTTCACCTTTCTCTTTTAATTGGAGTATGTAGCTTTCACATTCCCACGTGATTATTGTGGTTGGGTTTAAGTCTACTGTTGCTATTTCTTTCCTATTTGTTCCTTGTATTCTTTGTTCCTGTATTTTTTTTCCTGCCTTCTTTTGGATTAATCAACTTTGGTTTGTTGCTGTTGTGGTTGAGTATTCCATTTTATCGCCTTTATTTCCTTTACATAATTCTTTGAGTTATTTCTATAATTGTTGTTTTAGAGATTATAATATGTATTTTTAACTTATGTCTACCTTCGAATAACATCAAACTACTTCACAAACAATGCGAGAGGCACCTTATAATAGTAGAATTCAACTTCCCTCCCTCCCACCCTCTATCCTTGCAGTGCCGTGTCTTACAAACTCTACAATATAATGTATGAGTCCCACAATATATTGATACATTATTTATTTTGTTTTAAATATTAGTAATCTTTTATAGAAATTAACAAATGTGTGATATAGTTAAACATATAATTTAAAGATTTTAAAGATGTTTGTATACATATTTACTCTTTCTGATACTCGTCCTTCCTTCCTCCAGCTCTGAGCCTCCATCTGGTATCATTTCCCTTCACCCTAAAGACCTTCCTTTAATATTTCTTGTAGTGCTGGCTGGGAAGAAATTCTTTAAGTTTTTGTTTTTAAAGGTATCTATTTGACCTAAAGTTTTGAAGGATATTTCACTGATATAGAATTCTAGGCTCACAGACTTATTTTTCTTTCAGATTTTAAGGACTCGTTCCCTTGTCTTCTCGCTTCCATTCCTTCTCATGAGCAGTCAGCCAAAATCCTGGTCACCATCCCCTGTTTAAGAGTCTGGACCAGTGAATTGCTTTTTTTCCCCCATCAAGTTGCGGAAGTTCCTGGCCATTATCCCTCCGCGTATTTCCTGTGCCCGTTCTCCTCTGCCCTTCTTCCAGGACTCCAGTCCCGTGTCTGTTGGGTGATTAGATTACGACCCACAGGTTCAGAGGCTTTGCTCAGCTTGTTCTCATCACATTTCAGTTCAAATAACTTGTGTTCAGATTAACTAATCTTTCTTCTACTCTGTCAGGTCTACTATTAGGTCCAACTGATGAAATCTTCGTTTCTAATATTGTGTTTTTAGTGCTAGCATGTCCATTTGCAACTTTTCTACAGTTTCCATTTCTGAGATGAAATTTCCTGCCTACGTGTTGTCATCGTTGTCCACCAAATCATTCAACATATATGCTAGTGTTATTTTAAAGTCCTTGTCTGCTCATTCCAACATCGTGTCCATCTGTGAGTCTATTTCTATTGATTGTCACTGCTTCTTTATGTGTCTCATAATTATACGAGCTCTGTCAAACTAACGCACTGCCTATCATTTCTCAATTGATTCAGAACTCTGGAGGGGGCAAAGCATGCCATGTGCCCTAAAATTCTCCAATTACATGACAAGTAGTAGAGTCCAATAAATGTTTGCAGAATAACTTTTTTCCTTTTTTTTTAAAGATTGGCACCTGAGCTAACAAGTATTGCCAATCTTTTTTTTTTTTCTGCCTTATCTCCCCCAACCCCCCCAGTACACAATAGTACATCCTAGCTACAGGTCCTTCCACTTGTGGCATGTGGGACACCGCTTCAACGTGGCCTGACGAGTGGTGCCATGTCCACGCCCAGGATCCAAACCAGTGAAACCCTGGGCCACCGCAGCTGAGCTTGGGAACTTAACCACTCAGCCACAGGGCTGGCCCCTGTAGAATAACTTTAACATCTTCCTAGTAAGAGAAATCTAAAAAATACAAATTGCTTTTCTGATATTTGTACTCAATTTGTTTGCTCAACAGCATAAAATCCTTAGAGGAGATTAGACTGTTGCATTAACATTGTGTGTAGCTACTTCTGTGGTTGACTGTGATGGCCTTGGTAGAGCCGTTTATGCCACATTGATGAGGATAAACACAGGTCACAAATCGTTGCATGGGAAGATGGATGGCAGTGCTTAACATAGATCCAAACTCAGATGACCTTCACATTTCCACACACGAGGTAGCCTAACCTATGAGTTAAAACCACAGCTCTGAAATCAGACTTCCCTGGTTTGAGTCTTTTCTCCAGAACTGAGTGACCTTGGCAAATTACGTAATGTTTTGGTGTCTTAATTTATTTACTGAGAAGTGAGATGGTGAGGAGGCTTTGGTGAGGATTTAATGAGATAAAACATGTAAAGCACTTAGGACACCAAATGGCACACGATAAGTAATAAATGTTAGCTGTTGGGCTTTTGAAGGGTTCAGTGAATAGCACCTATCCTGGATGGTTTCTCAATGATTTCAGAAATAAAACAGTAGAGTCAGAAGATGAAACACCAAAATGACACCCGGGTTATTGATAAAGTTAGGTTTGAGAATTTAGCTTATGTGATAGTGGCAGGGTCCTGAACTCCTTACTCTGATAGTTCTCAAATGTCGTCCTTGGATCAGTGTCATTGGCTTCACCTGGGAACTTGTTACAGATGCACGTTCTTGGGCTCCACTCCAGATCTGCTGAATCAGGGACTCTGGGTGTGGGAACCAGCGATCTGCATTTTCACAAGCCTGACAAGTTTAAGAGCCTTCCCCATCCCAGTCTGGGAGTTAGGGGAAACCCACTCTAGAGAAAGACTGTCAGAAGAGAAGCCTTTACACATGGTCTGGATGGAGGAGGGAGAGAACGGGAAGAGGCAACATTTGACTAGATCGTGGCCAAGAATGTTCCCAAAGTGATGAAAGGCATCAAGAAAGAATAGAAGGTAACTTGTAGAAACAGTCCTTCCAGGAATTTTACTATAAAAAGAAGTAAAGAAATGGAATGGTTGGTTGAGGGGCATGTGGAGTCAGCATGAACGTTATGAATGGGACTGGCCAGGTAATTTCTTCACTGATTCATTTGTCTAGCACCTAAAGATGACTCCTGGGGAAAAAATTCCCGCAATTTAGATTTTTTGTGGGTACAGTTTTGGCAATAGCCTCATCAAAACAGTAGACATTTGTGTTTAGGAGTGAAAAATGTTCAATAAACAAAAGTTTGTTTATAGCAGGCCAGACATTTTACATGCATTTACTTAGGATTCACAGGTTTATAAATTAGGTGTTTTATCTCCATTTTATAGAGTTTAAGTAACAGGCCCCAAAGTGAGAGTAAGAATTTTAAACCAGGCATTCTGACTTCTCACACAGTTATTTTTACATATACCAGATTTCTTCCTATAAAATATACAGAGTTTAAAAGAGCCTCAAATCATGATCTGATGTCTAAAGAATCTGTCTGCACTTTGGCAGAAGAAATATAAATACTAAGACATACCACTTCCATTAATTGGGGAGATGAATGAAGGTCAGGATAAAGATTGTATGATTACGCAATCACAAAACCTCAGATATTAAACATCACGTGAAGTGACATTAGCATGACTGGTCAAGCCTTATCTCTGTCATTTTTTTTCCTTCAGTAAATCCAGAAGGAATCAAAGGATTTATTGGATTGGATAAAAGGTATTTTTAAAAAATCCATGGAGAGGGGGATTCCTACTAGCTTTTGGGGTCCCAAATAGAACCCTGTTTGGTTAATGAGTGATCTGTACATTATTTGTAGGAGAAATCTACTAAAGGAGCTAAAAACCCTCCTGGGGTGATGGGTCACTTGGAACTCAGCTCCTCTTAATTCTACTCCTACAGGGGGAAAATCCAGAAGTCTGCACATGGAGAGAAACCTCTCAAAAACTGACTTGGGGGCCAGTGTGGTGGCATACTGGTTAAAGTTGAGTGCATTCTGCTTTGGCGGCCCAGGTTCTCGGGTTCAAATCCTGGGGGCGGACCTATACCACTCATCAGCCATGCTGTGGTGGTGACCCACATACAAAATAGAGGAAGACTGGCACAGATACTAGCTCAGGTCTAATCTTCTTCAAGCAAAAAGAGGAATATTGGCAACAGATGTTAACTCAGTGTGAATCTTCCTCAGCAAAAAAAAAAACCCCAAAACTGGGACCGGCCCTGTGGCCAAGTGGTTAAGTTCCTGCACTCCACTTCGGTAGCACAGGGTTTCACAGGTTCACATCCTAGGTACAGACCTAGCACCACTCATCAAGCCATGTGGAGGTGGTGTCCCACATAGCACGACCCGAAGGACCTACAACTAGAATACACAACTATGTACTGAGGGGTTTTGGGGAGAAAAGGAAGTGAACAAAAGAGAGACAGAAGACTGGAAACAAATGTTAGCTCAGGGCCAATCTTAAAAAAAAAATGTGACTTGATAGGAGGTGAACCAGTCCAGTGAAAATTATGCTAGAGAAGGGCTATCATGGGATGCCAGCATTTCATTTTGGACATACTACTATGCCTCTTTCAAAGAAACTGTATTCACACATTTAATACCATTTAGCTGCTTATATAGACAAAGGTCCATTTCATCCCTGACCACTTCCTAGGGCCTCAGAAAAGATATCTCAGCTGCCAGACAATCGGAAAGGAGAGAAAAAGAAACTGACAAATTATCACCCTGCCTCTGTTCCCAGCCCTATCCTTCCACTACTTTCCAAAGGTTGGATGGGTGGGTGTGGCTGATGGGAACACACCTTTAGGACAAGGGGAGGGAGTAGATTTCCAGGTTGGGCATGTTTTGAAGCTGGAGAGAATGCTGAAAATGGCATCATGCCTCACCCAGCTTGGATCTACTGGCAGCTGGTGGCAATAGGAAAGAAACCATGAAGCACTCTGTTCTCGCCTGTGTCTTTTTTTTCCCCCCCTGCTTTTTTCTCCCCAAAGCCCCCAGTACATAGTTGTATATTTTAGTTGTGGATCCTTCTAGTTGTGGCATGTGGGATGCCGCCTCAACATGGCCTAATGAGCGGTGTCATGTCCGCACCAGGATCCGAATCCTGGGCCGCCAAAGTGGAGCACGCCAACTTAACTACTTGGGCACGAGGCCGGCCCCCTTGCCTGTGTCTTAAGACTGCACCAAGTTCTTGTGGTGATGCCCATAGCTCAGCTACTCAGCCAAGGCTGGGGACGGGGGTAGCCTCAGGGTAGATAGTGTTAAGGGCACTGGTTTTGAGTCTGACGCTTAGAAGATGTGTGTCCTTGAGCAAGTTGCTTGTTGAATGAAGAAATGATCATTTCATTCCCCAGCCCCCTGCCTCCCATGCTCCGCCCCACAAACAAGCTGGCAATAAAGAGGTGCTTTGGCTTGTATTCCGGCAGTACCAATCCCATGGCACAAAAGATGGCACCAAGGAACATGCCAGACGAGATGGAATCAGCAGGTTGCAAGTGAATGAGGAGGTATGCAGTGGACAGATGGACGAGAGTTCATAGCAATTCTGAAGACCATGTGCAACAGCTGCATAAAAAGTTACTCAATGGGAATGTTCAAAATACTGAAAATGGCCAATGCCGAGAGTTCCCTGGAGACGGGAGGATGGTAGAGAATAGAACTTTGGCCTGTAGAAACGCAAGAGTCCTCTGTTTAATGACTTGGAATTTAAATCTGTATCTGATATCTTGAAAGCAATTAAAGAAAATGCAAAGGCTTGCCCGGAATAGCAAGAGAGAAATTCATGGTGGTAGCCATGCCAATCATTTTGGTTCATGTTTCCTACGATCTCGATGTGACCTATGTCAGTTAAAGCAAATTTAAAATAATTTATAGTAAGTAGTAAAATTTTTGAAGCTCCTTCCCCAAAGCCAAAGATCTTTGCCCTCTGTACAAATTACAGGACGCTCTCAACCAACTGATCAAAATTAACTTCACCAATGATGGGACAAACCCACATCCTGTGCTTCCTGATATGATGTACCAAGAAGGATCTAACATCATTTCTCTGGTATTCTTGCCAAAAATGCATAACTTGAATTTAATAGCAAGAAAACGTCAGACTAGCCCACCTGAGGCACATTCTACCAAAAATACTGGCCTGTACTCTTCAAAGACGTCAAAATCATGAAATGCAAGGAAAGACTGAGGAATTGTTCCAGATTAAAGGAGACATAGCAATTAAGTGTGATCCTAGACTGGATCCGGGGGTGGGGGTGGGGTGAAGATTGCTACAAAAGACATAATCAGGACAACTGTCAAGAGTTGAATGTGGACTTTGGATTAGATAATATTATTGCATCAATTTTAATTTTATTGATTTTGATTATTTTATTATAATTATATAAGAGAATATCCTTGTTCATAAGAAATAAACACTGAAACATTTAGGAATAAGGAAGTATGGTGTCTGCAATTCATTCTCAAGTGATGTAGAGGAAAAGCATGTGCATATATGTGTGTAATGGAGAGAGAACATTATAAAGCAGATGGGTCAAAATGTACGCAACTGGTGAACCTGGTTAAAGGATTACAGGTGTTCTTTGTAATACTCTTGGAGCTTCTCTGCAACTATGAAATTATATCAAAATAAAAAGTTACCAAGAAAATAAACATACCATTCTCCCCTCCTCCCCCAGCAAATAAGTTCACAACGAAGTCACAAATCGAGTTTAAGGTTGAAGATTTCAAAGAGAAGAAAAAATTTGGCCATTTTATAGAAAAAAACAGGAAAGTTTTCACTAAAGCTACAGATAGTTTAGAACCATTGAAACTACATCAGAACTTAATTTTTAAAAAATGTGTTGTGAAGGTTGAACTGGTCACTGCTGGCCTAGCTCGAGACAAGTCCTCCTTCACTGGGGACTAGAGGGACGTCACATTGCGCCCCTGTGTCTGGGCTCCTGCTCACCATTTGTAGAGTCTGGGTGAAAAATAAGGTGCAAAAACATCTACGAAACTGTCTAAACAATATACTGTGAAAGGAAATGGCAAGAAAAGAGATATATAACAAAAGATAGAATGAGAGAAAAGATGTAAAAAATAAAACGATAAGAGACAGGCATAATTTTAATTTTAAAATCAAAGAAAAGGAAGAATAAAATAAACATTATATAATAAAAGTAAGATAGAGCAATAAAAAATAGACAATGTAAAAAGCAGCAATATTGAAAATCTATAAAGTAAATGAACGCAGAATAATTAAACCACATGGGTCCAGCCAAGTGTGCGTACAAAAAAGAAAAAAATGGAGAGCAGCACAGTGCCCAGGGCATGGGATACGGGGCCAGAGATCAACGGGTCTGAGTTCCTTTGGGGCAACCAGCAGTTCAACTGGTTTTCCATCCCATTTTCTTTCAGTGCGTGGGGTAATTGAAGGGCGTAGACTTTTAGGGATTCAGAGCTTTAGGGCGTAAAGAAGCAGCCGTTCAGCCAGACGGTTCCCTCAAGGGGTTAGGAAAGCTGCCATTTAGCCATGTTCTCCATCCTGATGCATTAAGTGGCACCTGAAATTTCTGTCTGGCTTGGAGAATGCCTGCTCCACAGAGCAAGAGGCCCGATCAGGGTTGGCTCAGGCCTGTTGTTCTGTGTGTATAAAATACACCACCTGTTTATAGAAGAGTATCGTAAATTAGAGGCAGGATAGTAGAATGAAAGGAGGAAAGATTAGGGGTTAAGAGCGCGGGCTCTGAAGTCTGAAACGCCCTGGGCTCAAATCCGACTCTGTGGTTACCTCGCTCTGTAGAGTTTAAAGTGCGGGGAGTAACAACGGTTCCTCCCTTTGGAGGGCAGTTTTGAGGATTAAACGAGTTAAAGGAGGCACATAGCGAGTGTTATGTAAGTGTTTGTTAAACTAGAAGAAAACAAAAGATAGCAAGGAAATTAACAATACCTGAAGGAGTTACATTTCTCATCACTCATATAAAATCTATGAGAGGGGCCAGCCCCTGGCCGAGTGGTCAAGTTCCCATGCTCTACCGTGGCAGCCCAGGGTTTGCTGGTGGAATCCTGGGCGTGGACCTACACACTGCTCATCTGGCCATACTGAGGCAGCATCTCACACAGAAGAACTAGAATGACTTACATCTAGGATATACAACCATGTACTGGGTCTTTGGGGAGAAAAGGAGAAAAAAGAGGAAGATTGGCAACAGATGTTAGCTTGGGGCCAATCTTCCTCACCAAAAAAAAAAAAGCATAAAATTTGTGAGAGACATTTGCATTAGAAACAGGAATATGACAATTTCCTTAAGTCAATGCACAACCTCCTCTTCTCAGTCTGATGTAGGGGCCAGCCCCTGACACCAGTGGGAGACGCTGGGAGACAGGATGGAGAGATGGAGTCAGTGGCTGCACCGAGATTTCTTAGAATGGAATACTGTGCAGTGAGGGGCCGCTTTAGCACACCAGCTCCTCTCATTCCTGCTGCGGTTAGGGAAGAGGTGATAGTGGAAGCATGTAAATGTGGTTCATTAGCAGACACTTAAGGTGTCTCCTTTCACCCGCCCCTTGATTAATTATGTGACAGATACATTAGTTATTTTCTAATTGTTAAGAGAGAGCCAAGGCTGCAGGTGCAAGTAAGAATCAGATAATGGAGTGGGCTCTTTGTAAGAAGCAGAAGTAAGCAGGGTACACAGATAATTCAGTAATCAGGGATAACCAGTCCTGAGAAAAGGTCTCTAAAGTGAGATAAGTTTGGGGAAAAAATCGCAGAAATAGTGCAAAAAAAGATTTCATTGGAAATTTATTCCAAAATATAAAACTAAAAAATGTAAAAACTTTATCTTACATAGAACAAAATTTAGATTATAATTTCAACTAAGCCTAATAGAATGAACAGAATAACAGAATGAATGAAGACTAATTCGAGCATTGGGGTTTACAGGACCATAGGAGATGCATCCTTCATGAGTGACTTTCACAGCACGTGTTTCTGAAAAAACACCTCAGGATGCCACCAGACTTCTCCAGAGGCTTTCCTAATCCTTTGATGCTTAACTTATTCTCTTTTGAAGCTCCTCTCACATCTTAATCATCCTCATTAACTTTTTCCCTCATTTATTAACTGTCTTAGATATGCCAGACCATGTGGCACCTCCTCTCATTGGAATGAATTTTCTTCCCTTTACAACATCGTAACTGCAGGAGTTAAATAAGTTTTCAGAATAATTTTTGGTCTCAACTTCTGAGGAAATGTAAATAACATTGTGTTCAGTATGAGCCATTTCATACTTTTTGAACCATTATAAACATTTACAAAATCATACCATTTTCTGAAATGGCTTTAAAGTTTTGTTTTAAAATAATATTAGAGAAAGTTTTAAGGGCAGGAATGTGTCCTGGTACATGCATTTTTGTGAACATTTACCAATTGGCATATTTTGGACCAGAGCACATTGTACCTCCGTTTTTGACTATATCTACAAGTTCATAGTTACAGCGAGAACAAATGGAAATATTTAAGGAAGGTGTGTCTGAGGCCTGTGAAAGATCAGTGACTGTCCACTTTTTTGAGTTGTTAAATAACTTGTATCTCGACTGGAAATCAAACACAAGAAAGCAGCTGAATATACTCACATTTGCGCAAAGAGGACTTGACAAGGCTGTAGTGGTTGAAATCAACTAGTAAAACTGGAAATAGAAGTTAGCGATTCCTACCTCTTCCTTTAGTCCTCAGTGAGCCCATCCACACATCAGATTATAGCATCCTGAGGCAGGTGCTAAGCTTCTCCATATTTTGCATGACAAATTAACATCTACAATTATAAGTATTTTATAGTAAAAGTGACAGTTTTTCAATGAGACGGTTTTGGAGCACCCATCGGCCATAAGGAATACGGCATTGTGCTGGTGTTGCAGTACTCCTTTGTGTATATCATTCCTATGGGAGGGAATGAAGACTTTTGTTCACATGGCTGCCTCTCATACATCATTTCTGTGTCAGCTCCAAGATCACGCCTCACAGGCCTTCTCTGACCAGCTCGTATTACTTTCCTCCATCACTCACCTGTCCCATTGCCTAACCACTATTTGAAATTATCTTGTTCATTCATTTGCTTAGCTATCTCCTGCCTCCCCACAAGAATGTAATCTCCCCGAGGACAAGGACTGTCCCCATCTTGTTCACTGCTGTATCCCCAATGCCTAGAGTAGTGCCTGCCTGGCATATAACACATTTCTTGAGCAAGTTAATGAATTATGAGGTGTCAAAGGGATAGTCAGCTAAATTAATACATAGGAGGCTGAGTAAAAGTTTCATGGAAATATTTGCAGTAAAATATTAATCGCAAAAAAGTTAACTTGCAATTATGTGTAGAATGTAATGCAAGCATCAGGTTCGCGGTCTTTTTAATCCCAAGAGTCCACTATTCAAATCCGTTTTGTCAGCTCCTGGGGTAGCTTCCCTGCACGGGATAGCGAAATTTGGAAAAAGTAACAGTGTTTGTATGCAAATACGGCATTCTCCCTGTCTATTCCTTGGAAATTTATATGCTGCCCACAGGTACAGAAGCTACACAGAAAATATGTGGCTTGAATGAGAGTTGCTTCAAATCAAGGCAATTTTTATTCTTAGCAGAAGTTATACACTTACTCTGGAAATGAAATTCTCTTCTTTTCAATCCTCTTACCTTTGAAAGAGCAATCCCCGTGACTGAGATAAATGTCCACCTCTGAGCATGCTGAAATCATTCGATGGCAAAATCAGTGTTTCATTTTCAGGAAGTCATCTAATAGTTTCTCTTTTTAGCATACATTGTAAATTTTAGTATATGTGATAAATTGGGTTGTCAAAAGTATTTCCCTGACTGTTTTTAAAAACACCTCAGAACTAACAAATAAGAAAGAAAAATATTGTTGCCCATGTTATACAGCTAGCTCTTTCATATTCATGATCAAGTGCACGGATAGCATACATTAATGAAATCAATGCCCCATTCCTTAGTTTATTCATTCATTCCAGCTTCTCTTCACCAAATCTATTATTGAATGGTCAATGAAATATACAATCATCCATCGGCATATGTTTGACCATCTGTTAGAATTAGGCCAGGTTGATTCTCAGCTAGAAAGGTATCTGGGCGTCCTTCCCCTCTGGTAGACTTTCCACCACAAGCTTCTAAAAGAAAAGAAAGGCTTCTTCTCAAACGTCTTATCTGTGGAATTAGTGTTCTCCCGTCCCATCTCACCCCAGGCCAGAATTCAAGAACTATGTTAGCACTGCTTTTAGCGAACTTTTGTGGGCCTGTAAATAGGTATGTAGGTGGGGGTAAAGTTACATCCTGTTAGATGTTCTTAGATGTTCTCGGGTCCTCGAGTTTACACCCTCAACCTCAGCATTATTGCCCTTTGGTCTGTTCCATCTTGAAAGTCAGGAAAGAAAATCTGGCTTAGAACTAGGAGTTCTATTTTACATTCAAGTTTCAAAAATCCTGTCGTGGACACTGGTTGATTCACCCACATCCATTCAACCCCAGATAAAAATAGTCTAAGTCAGTTGTAGTAATTCTATTTCTCTCCCAAAGTAGAGTGATGAAAAAATTTTTGGGTTGGTGATGACAGCGCTGTGGAACCCACCACCCCTGAAGCCTGCTCTGCTTCTTGGAGTTTGATCTGGTGAAGTAATGAATTTCTTTATTGTTTAAGCCAGTTTGAGTCAGGGTTTCTGTTACACGCAGTAGAAAGCATTCTGACACGTACAGGTCCCCTAGGCAAGGAGTCCATCGCCTTGATTCCACTTCACTAAGAAGGACCTCAGCGTTCTGGTACTCTATAATAATCAAATGCCCCAGGGAGCATCTTTCCTAGATTCTGAGACCAGCGCCTTCTGGGCCTTAGATGAATCTTTTTGTAACTTTTTGGAGGGTAGAAGACCTTACTCTAGCTTGACACTCTCCGCAATGGCCCCTGGGGTCTCTGAAGGCTATGACTAGTTTTCCCTATTTATTATTCATGCTTTGAAACCAGTGGAGTTTCTCCAGGGGTTCAAAGATCCAGTATATTTCAATGTGGCACCTTCTTAGAAAAGTAATTTCCAGCAGTTTCAGGGCCCATAGATGAAAAAGGGGCTGAATTATTATACTAAAATAACCTAAATCTGCAGGCTGGCTTTTTAAGTCACCTCTCAGACCCCATAAACAGATGGAAATGAGATTTACCATCATTACTGGTAAACAGACCTAGGCTATCAGACTTTCCGCAAGAAACCTAACAAAGCCACTCCTGCTGACTTTGTGAACAATTTGGAGAAACATGAGCTGACTACTCCGGCAGACTTGGTAATGTTTAAAGGCTCAGACCTCCAGAAGGTTGATTAATGGATCAAGGTCAACCTAGAAAAAGTTCTCCAGCACTTGCTTTGAAGTATCGTCATCAGATGTATTCTATTCAATATTTTTCTCAGTGAAGAAAATGAAAACACAAAAAGCATACTTTCATATCATTTCCCAATGATATGAAACTGAAGAAAATGCCAATATGATGGATAACTGAAGCAGAATTCAAAAATAATTCAACAAGCTGGATTAGTGAGCCAAATCTAAAGGAGGTTTTTTTTTTTTTGAAGAAAAAGAAGATTAGCCCTGAGCTGACATCTGCCGCCAATCCTCCTCTTTTTGCTGAGGAAGACTGGCCCTGAGCTAACATCTGTGCCCATCCTCCTCTACTTTATATGTGGGATGCCTGCCTCAGTAATGGCTTGTCAAGCGGTGCTTGTCAAGCTGCTGGTGAACCCCGGGCCACTGAAGCAGAACGTGCACACTTAACCACTGCGCCACCAGGCTGGCCCCGTAAAGGAGGTTGTTTTTGTAAATAATGTAAAAAGATGGGAAGATCATATAAAAAGAGTTAAAAAGAACTTGGGATATGTAAATGGAAAAAATAGGAGCCATATTCATACACTTGAAGGACTGTCCTATGGAATTAGAGACAGCTGTGTTGTCTATGTCTCCATAAAGAAAAGCTAGGATGAATTCTTTTGGGCTCAATAATGAAAGGATTGTAACATTTGGAGTCTGAATTAGAAAAGAATTATCTGGACTAGGACATATTGATATGGTCAGATTCCAATGGTTTATAAATTCAGACGGAAGGTGAGTGGCTGTGTACAGTTAGTTTCACGTTATAGGCAACTTGGAGGAGATGAATTCTAAACTTTCTTCCTGGGGGTTTGTTTTTGAAAGCAGCCCGTCATTCTTTGTGTTTTCATTGGCGCATTTAATTGCTTTACACTGACCGTAATTATTGATGTATGTGATCGTATATTTGTGATTATTACCTGCTTTATACTTGTTCTGCCTGTTCTACGTTCCTTTTTCTCTCCAATCTTGCCTCTTTTGGATTGATTGACTTTTTTCTAGTTCTACTTTTTTGTTTTTTTGGTTTTTTTGGGGGTTTTTTTGGAGGAAGATTAGCCCTCAGCTAACTACTGCCAATCCTCCTCTTTTTGCTGAGTAAGCCTGGCTCTGAGCTAACATCTGTGCCCATCTTCCTCTAGTTTATACGTGGGACGCCTACCACAGCATGGCTGCCAAGCAGTGCCATGTCCGCACCCGGGATCCGAACCAGCGAACCCCGGGCCACCGAGAAGTGGAACGTGCGAACTTAACCGCTGCTCCACCGGGCCGGCCCCTCTAGTTTTACTTTTAATCTCGTTTTGCTAGGAAGTTAGACACATTTTACTCATCTTTTGGTGGTTGTCTCAGAGATTACAACGTGAAGTTTTTGGCTTGCCAAAGTTTAATGTTAACTGATGCCCCATCTGTTTCCAGTACAATGGGAGTCTTCTGGAACACTGTAACTTCAAGTACCTCTCTCCCAAATTATACACCGTTGTGGTCTTATATTTTATTCTATAAATATTCTAAACTGCACAAGACATTATTATTTTTGTTTTATATAGTAGATACACATTTAGGTTTACTAACAGTATTATTTTCATTGTTTCTCCTTCTTTTCTGTATTTCTGACCTTCTGCATCAACTTAATTTCTTTTTGCCTAAAGTACACTCTTTCATACTTAGAGGATGGGTTTGCTGGTGATGAACTCTCCATTTGTTTTTTCTTGAAAATGTCTTCATTTCTGTTTCATTCTTTTTCTCTATTTCATTTATGTGTGTGTGTGTGTGTGTGTAAGATTGGCTTTGAGCTAACATCCATTGCCAATCTTCCTCTTTTTGCTTGAGGAAGATTGTTGCTGAGCTAACATCTGTGTCAGTCTTCCTCTATTTTGTATGTGGGTCACCCTCACAGCATGGCTTGACGAGTGGTGTAGGTCCACACCCAGGATCTGAACCCGCAAACCTGGGCCACCAAAGCAGAGTGCATGAACTCAACCACTACACCAAATAGCATTTATACATTTATATAGTCTGTTGCTTTAGCAACCAAAGTGAAATTGAACTCTTATCTTATATCATACACAAAAATCAACTCAAAATAGATTAAAGACTTAAATATAAAACCTGAAACCATAGAACTTCTAGAGGAAAACATAGGGGAAAAACTCCCTGACATTTGTCATGGCAATGATTTTTTGGAATTGACACCAAGAGCACAGGCAACAAAAGCAAAAATAAACGAGTTGGGAAGCTGCAAGTTTCACCCCAGGAACAAAGGTGAAATCTACTTGCGAGGGTCTGTTTATAGCACAGCCTCAGGCCTGGTGCCACTATTGACATACCACAACCATCCAGGTACCCAGCATTTTCTCAATGGGAGAAAACAGAGAAGTAGCAATTCTGCAAAGTTAGAGCTCTGCTATACCCAACTCAGAATTCAGTCACATGTTTGCCCTCACCTGCCCAGTCATCACACCTATCATCCCAGGTTTTAGGTAAAAATTCATAAGGATTCCTCCACCGTGATGAATGGTGTGTGAGAGCAGCTACAGAAATCAGAGATATTTACATTGTTTGCACATTGATACAACAATCAAAAAATGCATTGTTATTGCATTCTCAGGCTCCCCAGTCACGTAAACAGTCACAGTTGCCAGTTTGGGCCCATTGTTTTCAGTGAAGGTCAATTTTACTCTTTTCTTGGCAGATTACAATTGTTCCGTAAAGTTCAGGTAGAACGCCATGGTAGTGGTCAAGCCTCAGGGTCCTGAATTACTCTGGATTATGGAAACACACCTTTTATTCCAGTGATTATGCTTGTTCCAATCTCTGTTGACACAAGAAAGAGGATTAACAATCTCGCTCGATCCCTGCTTTGTGTAAAAGATCCTGAGAAAGGACTTTTTCCTGATGAAAAGGATTTTTCTAATCAGTTTCTAACAAAAGGAAGTTACCAGTAAATCAGGCCACTGCAAAAGCGTTTGTCGTGTGTGGTCCAGTTCACAGACAAGCAGGGCAGTACTGTAGAGCAGTTACAGTAAGAAAGTGGGGATGGCGGCATACCAATCATACTTAATTATCTCCAGCATCCCTCTCTCGGGTTATGAGCAAAGTGAGGAGCACATTTAGTGTTACCAAGGGGCCATCCGGGAGCGTGCAAGGACACCCTGCCAGTTTTCTGGTTTTGTGCAATGAGAGCAAAGATGCGTAAGAACAAGGAATAATGACAGCCATGGCTGGATTATTAATGAGAGAGTAGCAATATTTTATAACAGCCAGAGTAGAATGTGACATGTTCTACTACATTAGGAATTTTAGCTTGTCCAAAAGTGAGGAATCCTTAGAAGGTTTTTTTTCTTTTTGTTATTTTGTTTCGTTTCACTTTTTTGTTTTGTAATTGTTTATGGGCACGAAGGACCCAAAGAGTCAGTTCGAAGGTTAACAGATTTTTGAAAAGTGAGAGTATACACATGGGTCTGACAGTAAGTTCTGCTACCTGGGAAGAATGCACAGAAGGCAAAGAAATGTTTCCACCGTGTCATGTTGAAACAGACCACAAACTCAGCCGTGCAACCCTCTGAACTCTCAGTCCTCTCTTCTCCACTTCTCCTGAGTTTCTCTTAGTAAGTTTTTACACCCTGATAATTACTTATACATGACGTGTACATATAGTCACGTGAAACAATCTTTAGATGACAATAGGAAGTTTTAAAACTCTAGTTTTCAAAAAATATAATAAATCTCACCAAGCATATTGCAAGACAATGATTAAAAAGCATCAATCGTATCATCATAATTTGAGCGTTATGAAGAAGAAATAAATTTATAGCTGGCCAAGAATACATAGTTATAAAACACAGACTAGAGACTTGTGCTTCTGGGACGGTGGAGTAGATGTGCTTTCCTGACTCCTCCCACTAAGTGCAACTGACAACCCTGGATATTACATATAAAACAAGCAGAAGAAGACTCTGAAAGGTGAAGAGGAGGCAGATCAGCTAAGGGACTCAGGGTCCAAGCAACAACATGGCGGTGAGCTCCTTGGGTATCCTTTGGACCTCATATACCCTAAACTTGAAGCTAAAGAAGTTAGCAACTTGGAAACACCAATGGGCACAGACAAAAATAGCCCCAATAAAAGGCTGCTTTTTCTAACCAAAGGATCGTGAAAGGGGCAGGCAAGCAGAACAGAAAGCTTTCAGACATTAACCACTCTACTGTAGCCAAACACCACAGAAACAGCTGAGGCCCCACCCTCACCCATGCTGGCAAAGGCTGAATAGAAAGCCAAGGCCAGGGTCCTAAAACCCTTGCAGGGTGGTATAACAGAAAACTGAGTAGAGATCTGGAACTTCATTCCAGTAACCAAACTCTACCCCACCCCTGTGGGGACCACGTCGGGAGTCTGGGCTTCTGCTCCAGCCTGGCAATAACAAGGCACCCTTCCTTCTGCTCACTGGGGGGACTGTCAGTGGACATCACGGGAGGAGAGGTAACTCCCACCTTGCCCAGTAGTAATGAGGCAGGCCCTCCTCAAGTTCAGTGGAGGCCAGCTGGGGAATCTGGACATCCACTTCTACCTGGCAGGAGTGAGGCAGCAACTTCCCCTTCTCCTGCTGAAGCAGTGCCAGAGAAAGGCCCCTAAAAAAAAGATTAAATTAGATTCATAGTTTTATTACATAATAGGAAAATATCCAGTTTTCAGACAAAATCACTCATTATACCAAGAACCAAAATGTCAAACTGAATGAAAAGAGAAATCAACAGATGTCAACACGATGTGACAGAGATGTTAGAAATGTCTGACAAAGATATTAAAGCAGTCATGATAAAAATGCTTCAATGAGTAATTATGCACGTATTTGAAATAAGATTGAAAGTTTCAGCAAAGAAATAGAAACTCTCAGCAAAGATATAGAAGATATAAAGAACTAAATGAAAATTTTGGAACTGAAAAATATGGTAGTTGAACAAGAAGATCAGTAGATGAGCTGAACATCAGAATGGAGGGGACCGAAGAGAAAATGAGTGAACTGGAAGGCAGAAAAATAGAAATTATTCAATCTGAACAACTGAGAGAAAACAGACTGAAAGCAAAGTGAGCAGAGTCTCAGGGACTTGTGAGACTATAACAAAAATCTAACATTTGTGTCACTGGAGTCCTGAAAAGAGAGGAGAAAGAGAGTGGGGCTGAAAGTATATTCAAAGAAATAATGGCTGAAAACTTCCCAGATTTGGCAAGGTACATAAACCTACACATTCAAGAATTTGAGTGAACCCCACACAAGAACCCCTAAAGAAATCCATGCCAAGACATATCAACCAGCAGGATCTAAATAACATTTATAAAATACTCCACCAAACCACAGCAGAATACATATTCTTTTCAAGCGACCATGGAACGCATATTAAGGTGGACTATATCCTGGGCCATAAAACAAATTTCATAAATCAACAGATTCAAAAGAATCAGAATCATACAGAGGTCATACAAAGTGTGTCCCCTGACCAAAATGGAATCAAGCTTGAAATGAACAGAAAGATAACAGGAAAATCTCCAAACACTTGGAAACTCAACAGCACATTTCTAAATAATCCATGGGTCAAAGAGGAAGTTTCAAAAGAAATTTTAAAACGCAGTGAACTGAATGAAAATGACAATATCCAAATTTGTGGGACATAGCTAAAGCAGTGCTGAGAGGGACATGCATAGCACTAAATGCATACATAAGAAAAGAGGAAGTCAGACCAATAATCTAAACTCTCACATCAAGAATACAGGAGAAGTAGAGCAAAATAAATCAAAGAAAGCAAAAGGAAGAAAATAATAAATGTAAGAGCAGAAGTCAATGACATTTAAAAACAGAAAAACAATCAAGAAAATAAAATAAACAAAGTGCTAGTTCTTTGAAAATATCAACAAAATTGACAAATTACCAACATTAGGAATGAAGCAGAAGATATCACTACAGACCTTGCAGACATCAAAAGGAATACTTTCCCCCTAAGACTGGGAGCGAGGCAAGAATGTCCACTCTCATCACGCTTATTCAACATAGTGCTGGAATCTCTAACCAGCTCAATAGGCAATAAGAGGAAATAAAAGGCATACATTTTGGAAAGGAAAAAAATAAAACTGTCCTAATTTGCAGATGACACGATCGTCTATACAGAAAATCTCAAAGAATCTACAAAAATACTCCTAGAACTAATAAGTAAGTTCAAGTTCAGGATACAAGGTAAACATAAATATATCAATTGTGTTTTTACATACTAGCAGTAAACGTGCAGACACCAAAATTAAAAATACAGCACGAATATTCTTCAACAAGTAAACAGTTAAACAAACTGTAATACATCTATACCATGGAATACTATTCAGCAATAGAAAAGAACGGACTACTGACACATGCAACAACCTGGATGAACCTCCAGAAAATTGTGCTGAATGAAAAAAGCCTATCCCAAAAGGTTACGTACTGTATGGTTGCATTTACATATGACAAAATTATAGAAAGGCAGAACAGGGTGGTGGTTACTCAGGGTTAAGGATGGAGTGAGGGTTGGAGGGAAGCAGATGTGACTAAAAATGCAACATGGTGGTGGAACTGTTCTGTCACTTGGTGTATCAATGTCAGTATTCTGGTTATGATATTGTGGTAGAGTTTTGCAAGATGTTTCCATTAGGGGCAACTATGTAAAGGGTACATGAAATCTCTCTGTTTTATCTTACAACTGCATGTGAATCTACAATTGCCTAAAATTAAAGTTCATTAAAACATACACAACATGTATTAGTTATCTTCTCTGCTCCTCACAATGTTAACTTCTTTAGAAAATTTCCTGGCAATGTAAGATTCTTCACTAATTACTTCAATTTAGCATTATTCCAAGGTATTAAAGTTAGTTAGAACATATAATCTAAGTTGACATTAAATCTTTTAACCACTGTTAATATTAAGAATGCATCAGAAAAATAAGACACCTTAAAACATCACTCACCAGAACAGTGTCAATTGTTCCCTATAGGTCCACATAATCTCCAATAGTGCTTGAAATTTACAAGAGCCAATTGTATAACAATAACTTTAAAATTTTATTTTGATTGAATCCATGTTTCCTTTTATATACTTTTTTCTCTTTTTTCTGCTTTTTTCTCCCCGAATCCCCCCAGTATATAGTTGTATATTTTAGTTGTGGGTCCTTCTAGTTGTGGCATGTGGGACGCCGCCTCAGCATGGCCTGACGAGTGGTGCCATGTCCGCGCCCGGGATCCCAACCGGCGAAAACCTGGGCTGCTGAAGCGGCGCGTGCGAACTTAACCACTCCGCCACGGGGTCGGCCCCTCCTTTTATATACTTTTAAATACTTGTGTAAGGAATAAATATAACGTATTCAGGAAGTTACAGTTAATTAGCTTTTTTGCCAAGAACAAAATTCAGTCTTTGCATATACTAAAATGTCGCTTGCTTTTAATTTTTGCGCTGATAAAAATCACAGAGAAGACATTTAGCCATCCTTCAACCCCAAGTTATAAAATAAATTTAATTTGTCTAAGGAATTCAGTATTAGAATTATTAAGTAAATTTAATTAATGTTTAAAATAGAATTCTTCAAATTAATTTTATAGTCTGGTAGTAAAGCCCTCTAAATCTTAGTAAAAGATCTTAGTACAAGGAAAAGTTCCTTACAGATTTTTTATAACTACCGATTGTTGGCCCAATGCCAAGAGTGCCAATTTGTCTCTCTTTGGTCCTAATCTTATAACTCAGTAGCAGGGATACTGAGGAGCACTTTAATAAACCAAAGTTACATTTTTATTTGGTGAAGATAACATTTACCTTAAGCAAAGTTCTCATAACTCAATTGAGTAACTGATTTCACTTGGAATAGAGAAAGGATCTTTTCCAAGTACAAAGCCATTATAAAACTTAGTGTTCTAAAGACTGAGCTCTTTAATCTATTTTAAAATATTTGTGCAAGTTATAGCATATCATTTACTGCTTGACTGTTTCACGAAGTCTACGCTTTTTTTTCTACTGTCCTGAAAAGTTTTCCTCAAAGTGCTTTGCTCATATAAAGCATTAACGGTTTAAGCTTCACTTCATTTCATTTCTTTTTTTTTCTGGTTCTTTTACACCTCTTATTTTAGGTTTGTATAAGTACTTGGTAATGTCTAGAAACCAATCAAAATAAGACTTGCATTGAATTTTGGACTTTTCAACTTTATTTGCTAATTCCTTGTGGAGGTGGATCTTCCTATCTTATTTAAAAGGAGCTTCCAGGGAAACGCATTTCCTTTGCCAGCAGTGTGGCACAGCCACACCAATCCCAGACAGACAGACCCCTTACCCAGGGGGAAACACTTGTTCACGAAGCAAGGCGTCCTATCAAAGCCTGATTTTAAGGAATCCCTATCCCCAAGGCTGAGCGAGTGATCCCTGAGTGGGGATTTTAGCACGGAGGATATTGCAGATGCCTGACCGTGGATGTGGCAGACGCCTGAACAATCAGATAGATGCCAGACCCACGTATACCAGCTGCACACGAGAGCTGGATCCTTGCCCAGACACAGGTCTCTGACTCAGGGAATTCTTAATTGAGCAGTTTATAGTGGAAGCTATTTCTCTCTATTTCAACAAGCACTTAAAAAAAGAGAAGGTATTTGAGCAATTCGACTGTGGGAGAGCCGGGTCTTAATGCAAAGATTGCAAAGCCCTATGGCAAAGCCTTGTTACTTGCGCTTAACACTTTTCATCGCAGCTTGACTTGGCTCAGTTTTGTATATTTGTGAAATGTATCTATTTCTTCTGAGGGGCAGAAACAGAAATTAATCCTGTACCAGCTTCAGGTTGCTTGGGTAGAGTTTAAGAAGGAAAAGGCTTTGTGCCTATGAGCCATTTCACCTGCTGCTCAGATTTTAAAACCTAAGAGAGAATACATTCACACGGATGTTCTGAGCTTCCCACAAACCAGATTTTCCCCTGGAGGTTCATCCTCCAGGTGGCAGCAGTCCCTGCTACTAAAGAAACGCCATCTTGTCAGCTCTGGTCTTATGTGTTGGTGTCTCTTCATGATACGCATCCCAGTTCACCAACGGCGGAAGCAAGCTCACTCTTTCAGACCCAGCTCTTACAAAAAGCAAGACCGACCTAAACTCTAAATTCTAACCTGAACAACTCAGCCCTAGAAAATAGCTTCCCAAATAGCTAGGATTACGCATGGCTGTCTGACCCAATGTGCAGGAACTGCCGGCCATTGAGAGATAACGCATTTTCCTCCTTAATGGCACAGACCACATTTCCCAGCCTTCCTTGCGGTTAGATGTGACTACGTGACTGAATGTAGCTGATGGCTTATGAGTGGAGGTGACTTTACAGACACAAGCGTATGCCTTCTGTCCTCCTTTTCCACTTCTGCCATCTGGTTCAGACAAGGAGACCCTAAACTAGAGCCACAAGCTGGAAGGACTCTGGGTCACCTCCTGGAGAACACACAGTAGAGTCCCATTGCCAAGATCGTTATGTGAGTAAGAAGCTGAGTTCTGTGGTGTGGTGCCGTTGCGTATCTTGGGGTGTCTTTGTTGTAGCAGTTTAGCGTACCCTAACGCTACACTTGAGAAAATACTACTCTGGAGATATCGTTAAAATTGACATTTCTGAATTTTTCTTATGCATACATAAATGAAATCAATATGGACATCCATTGAATAAAACCTTGAGTGAATTAAGACATTGACTTAAATCTCTGTTAAATAATAATACTTGTTTCCAAGTAATGCATAATATTTGTTTCAAAAGAATTGTGAAATTTGTATTTTTACATGGGGTGCTCTCAATTTTTACAAAGGTGGTTCCCAAATATTGCCAAAGAGTATTCTAGAATGTATATTTTTTAATAAGAAAAGAACGTTTATTCATTTATTGTAAGGCACAGTGCAGGACCCTACCTCTCTGCTTATATTGTAACATTGAAGAACTAAGACACATGCATAAATAACTTTAGCGCAGTAATTGGTGATAGGTTCCAAAAATTGGCTTCCAAATTTTTGACTTTGAAAACGTTCCATGCCAAGAAAGTACCTATGTATGTTTCTGGGTGACTCATAACCATCTCAGAAATGCAAGAGCTAATAACTGTAATAAAGCATTTACTACAGAGCAAAGATGAAATCATGTCTACTTTTAGGATTGGGAATGAAAAGACAGCAATAAATTAAAAAAAAATAATGTCCAGATGTTTTCAGTGCTCAGAGACCTCAAGTACTACTAAAATGAACAGCTAGTTTAAGCCCTGCGGCGGAGTGGGGGGGACAAGACAAAAACCACCAGTCTTGAATGTATTCAGGGATATTTTAGAAAGACTCAGAGAGTATTACAAAAAGTTGGAGCTAGCATTGTTGCCGCCAAGGAACAACCATTCCTCGTTTCAGCCATCTCAGGTTCTCACAGGCGTGCCCCTGACTACACTGTGACAGTCACATTCCTGTATGGACTTTTAATGAATTAAAACTCGTTTCACTAACCACTTAAAATCAGACTGCTCTCTCCAGCTTCTAGATTATGGTCTAATCGGTGCAGCTGTTCAGTAACAATCGCAGAAAACCTCACTGGTGGACAGCACAAAAATCCTAAAGGCAGAATAAAATTTCACTCTTGACCTTCATAGAGCTATTAAACAGTGAAATGCATGTTTCATCTTTTTATAAGGAATGTGATAATTATGGCAGCATTTCATGGTCAACAAAATAGGTTCCAGATTTTCAATTACCATTTCATGTGAGTGCACGCATATCTGTACTGTGTTTTATTGGTTTCTTAAGGCATTTTAAAGAGAAATTTTTACTAAACTCAATTTTGGTCTTTTATATTAGAACCTAAATTCCACGTATGAAACAATTCTACTGTACCAAATTTTTAAAAATACCATTACCGAAAGAAAACAGAAGCTTGGCAGCTTTCTGTAAGGTATAAGCTAACTTTGATAATATTTTCAAAAGTTTGCCTGTGATAACTATTACTGGTTTTACGGTCTTTACAACATAATTATATTTTTTATTGAAGTATAATTGACATACAACATGACGTTAGTTTCAGTTGTACATGATGATTTGATATTTGTATATATTGCAAAATCACCACCACGGAAGCCTAGTTAACACCCATCAACACAGTTACAGAATTTTTTTCTTGTGATGAGAACTTTTTTTTTTTAAGGAAGATTAGCCCTGAGCTAACTAACATCTGTTGCCAACCTCACTCTTTTTTTGAGGAAGACTGGCCCTGAGCTAACATCCATGCCCATCTTCCTCCACTTTATACGTGGGACGCCTACCGGAGCATGGCTTGCCAAATGGTGCCATGTCCGCATCCAGGATCCGAACTGACGAACCCTGGGTCGCTGAAGCAGAACTTGTGCGAACTGAACCGCTGCGCTCCTGGGCCAGCCCCGAGAACTTTTGAGATTTACTCTCTTAGCAACTTGCAAATATCCAATACAGTATTATTAACTATAGTTGCTAAGCTTTACATTACATCCTCATGACTTATTTATAATTAGAAGTTTATACCTTGTGACTCCTTTCACCCATTTTGCCCACCCCCAACTCCCATCTAAGGCAACCACCAATCTGTTCTCTACATCTATGAGCATGCTTTTTTTTTTTTTTTCCAAATTCCACATATAGGAAATGTATTTGCCTTTCTCTGTCTGATTTATTTCACTTAGCGTAATGCCCTCAAGGCCCATCCATGTTGTTGCAAATGGCAAGATTTCATTCCTTTCTGCAGCTGAATAATATTGCATTGCATATATATATATATATCACATTTTCTTTATCCATTCATCCATTGATGGACACTTAGGTTGTTTCCATGTCTTGGTATTGTAAATAATGCTGCAATGAACATGGGGTTGTATATATCTTTTTTTTTTAAGATTTTATTTTTTCTCCCCAAAGCCCCCTGGTACATAGTTATATATTCTTCGTTGTGGGTCCTTCTAGTTGTGGCATGTGGGACGCTGCCTCAGCGTGATTTGATGAGCAGTGCCATGTCCGCACCCAGGATTCAAACCAACAAAACACTGGGCTGCTTGCAGTGGAGCGCGCGAACTTAACCACTCGGCCACGGGGCCAGCCCTTTATATATCTTTTTAAATTAGTGTTTTTGATTTCTTTGGATAAATACCCAGAAGTGGAGTTCCTGGATCATATGGTAGTTCTATTTTTAACTTTTTGAGCAATCTCCATACTGTTTTCCATAGTGGCTGCACCAATTCACATCCCCAGCAACAGTGTACAAGGATTCCCTTTTGTCCACATCCTTGCCAACACTTTTACAAAGTAATTTTTGATTTACTGAAGATGAAATCTTTTAGTTGTCCTAAAGGTTAGATACTTAATTACCTAAAAAGCTCTGGACTTGTTTCAGCTTAATCATCTTTATCCCCCAAACTGTGAGAACAATTTCTTCTGTTGCTTAAAGTTCCCAGCCAACAGTCACTGTTTTCATTCTTGTCTTTTCAAATGTTTTTGGATTATGCTTGGTTTTATGATGCACTTAGCTTTTGAGATACTATTCTCATTCTATCACTAGTCTATTTTAAAACAACATTTTCAATTCAAGGAGCAATCACCAAGTACTTTTCTGTGAATCACTGTGCTTGGGGACAAAGAAAAGAGATAACCACATCTCTGCCTTTATAGTAAACAACTGTGATGCATGAAATATATGGAATATATACTAAAATGAGCTTTAAAAGTACCATGATGTCTTAGTCGGCCTGGGCTGCTATAACAAAATACCATAAACCGGGTGGCTTTTCAACAACAGACATTTATTTCTCATCATTCTGGACGTTGGCAGCCCCACATTAGGTGCCAGTATGGTCGCGTGCTGGTGAGAATCCTCTTCTGGGCTCAGGTGGCTGACTTCTCACTGCATCCTCACGTGGCTGTAAAAGGGGCAAGTTGGCTTTCTGGCCTCTTCTTATGAGGATACTAATCCCATTCATGATGGCCCCACCCTCATAACCTAATTACTTCCCAAAGGCCCTACCTCCAAATATCATCACAATGGGGATTAGATTTCAACATGGATTTTGGGAGGACACATTCAGTCCACAACACATGACAAATGAGTTCTCAAAAGTTAATTCTGGTGGCAGGCGCTGTGGCCTAGTGGTTAAGTTTGGCACACTCTGCTTTGGTGGCCCAGGTTTGGATCCCAGCTGTGGACCTACGTCACTTGCTGGCGGCCATGATGTAGTGGGGACCCATATACAAAATAGAAGATTGGCACAGATGTTAGCTCAGGATGAATCTTCCTCAAGCAAAAAGAGGAAGATTAGAACAGATGTTACCTCAGGGTGAATCTTCCTCAGCAAAAAAAAAAGACAAGAAAAGGAATAGTTAATTCCGACAAGGGAAATATCTGGAAAGACTTCAGGGAGGGGCGTGTATTTGAACTGGACACTGAAGGATAATGGTGGTAGTGAGCCTAGATTTCTCAAGTCATAAAATCAGGTGTATAAAAATGTAACTTTTTTATTCTCTTAAAAGCAGACAATTTCTATCTTAAGTCCCTATTTCTGCTTAATATCAGAAAATTTAATCTATGCATTTAATTAGACAGCCAAATGTAGAGGGTTCTTATGAATTTCAGTTGAAATTCAGTCAAACATAGCCTTGCTAGTCAAGCTGCAGTCCGTGGACAGCAGCGCAGTGTCGTCTGATTGCTTATTAAACATCAGACTCTTGGCCCGCATCCCAGATCTTCTGAGTCAGTATCAAGATCTTATCAATATTCCCTGGATCTGAAGTAGCAGTTTAACAAGATTTCCAGGTGATTTGCGTGCACATTAAAATTTGAGAAACCCTGAAATGAAGTATTTGTCTCTCCACCCCTTACGTGCGCAGTCAAGGTCAGCTACTGAATCTGCTGCAGGTGAACCCTCCGCTGCTGCTAGCCTCAGCTGAGATGCGAGCCTGTCTGCATCTGCTCTCCAGCCTCACCTTCCCTCCTCTGCTGTGGTTTTCCCTTATCCTCGCTGCAAGGCCTTTAAGGATCTTCCACATCTCTCTCTTTTCATTAATCTCACATTTCTCTGGCTTTTGAAAATTCCTCCATTTTCGCAGAAACTTTCTGGCTTGCTTGGTCTTTGTGGAATCCTGTCAGCCCAGGCATCTGGTTCAGGTATTCAGTCACTACAGGTGCTGTGCTGACCTTCCTGCAGTCGAGGAATGTGTGGTACAGGCTGTGTTTGACTGCATTACTGAATTCATTATAAACGATAAATACTGAGTGGAAGTCAAATGTAAAAGGTGCTGGGGTACAGTCACAAACTCTTCAACAGTTTTCTTATTAATTCAAACTCCACTGATTTAGAATATGTGATAGTCAAGACAAGGTCTGGGATGATGGTTATTTATCTGAAAGAGGTCCTAACTCATAACTAAAGTTCCTTCTAGCTTCAAGATCATCCATCCATCCTCCTAACAAACACTTATTGAGTGGCCAATATATGTGAGACATTGGGCTAGGAATTACGATTAAAAAGATTCTAGTCCCTGCTTCAAGGAGATAAGGAAGAAATACATAATATTAATTATACATATGGGAAATAATGGGAGCAGACTGTAGGACACAGGTTATGCTTTGGTGGTAGGGGAGAGAAGGGGCAAGCTTGTAATCCTTATAAAACTAAAAAGGATGTTATACATATATTAATAAACAAATTGCTTTCATACAGTTTTCAAATCCAGTTACATATATTGTACTACATTTGATAATTCTTATCTGTTAGTGAAAAGCACTTCCTTTATTAGTCAATAGGAACTTTATTAGTCACTGTAAACTTGGCTGTTAATTTCCTAACTCCACATATAAGAAAGTAACAAAACTATTTTTAAAAATTATCTAATTGTTTTTTCTTATTTCAAATTGGTCTTCAAATGGCTAAGATTTTATTGCTAATGTACTAAAATGACATAGAGAATAAAAAGACGTAGAGAAGACAATCAGATGGTAAAACATAGTGCCTGGTCTCTTACCTGAAAGAGTAAGGCTGGGCTGGCCCTGCGGCACAGTGATTAAGTTCATGCACTCCGCTTCAGTGGCCCAGGTTCATGGGTTTGGATCTTGGGCACGGACCTACACTACTTGTCAGCCACGATCTGGTGGCGACCCACATACAAAATAGAGGAAGATTGTTCACAGGGATGTTAACTTTTATAACCTTAATAAAAAAAAAAATAGAGGAAGATTGGCTCAGATCATAGCTCAGGGTGAAACTTCCTCAGCAAAAAAAAAAAAAAAAAAAGAGTAAGGCTATCAATGAAATACTTTTGTTTTCTAGAATAAGAGTAGCTATAAAAATAATATCCTCAAACTAAATATAGTCTTACATACCATCCAGCAATTGCACTGCTAGGTATTTACCCATTTGAGCTGAAAAACCTGCAAGCACACCAAAACAACTGTGGTGCATCCATACAACAAAGTGTTCCTCAGCAATAAAAAGAAATGAGCTACTAAGCCACAACGAGACATGGAGGAAACTTACATGCATATTGCTAAGTGAAAGAAGCCAGTCTGAAGAAGCTACATACTGTATGATTCCAACTACATGACATTGTGGAAAAGGCAAAACTGTAGAGACAGCAATAAAAAGATCCGTGATTTCCAGGGGTTTGGAGAGGGGGTAGGATGAATGGGTGGAGCACAGCGCATTTTTAGAGCAGCGAAACTATTCTTATGATACCATAGTGGCGCGTACAGGACATCACGCATTTGTCACAACCTATAGGACCTACAACACAAAGAGTGAATTGTAATGTATGCAAATTTAAAAATCCATTTGGTAGGTCAAGGGATACCAGGGAAAAATGCAGACTCTAGAGAACCTAACTGCATCGCAAATGCATGAAACAAGCTCGCTGAGGGGAGCAGGGGTGGGGCCCGCTGCTGACCTAAATAACTTTGGAAATGGAGTCTGTAAGGCAAACGGCAAAGGGAACTTCACACAGTACTGTACTCTAGTCGATACAATTGCCTCCTCCAAGGGAATGGGAATTCTGATACTGCTATACTCCTATACTGGACTTGAACAAGTAAGTAAATTGATGACAGATGTGGGAGCCAGGTTTTTCATTGCTGAAGTGGGAATTTAAAGCAAGGGCAGGAGGCTAGAATGATCTATGTGGTAATGAATTAGAGTTGGAGACATCAGGAAGAACTCCTGTGGATACAAATGACCACACATAGAAATATTTACATGTGCACGTGTACACGCAGGTGCTTTAGTTTGCTGTGGTTGCATAACAACTTGGTTGCTTAAAACAAGTAAAATTCTGGAGGATAGGAGTCTAAAATCAACGTATCGGTGGGCTGCACTCTTTTTGGAGGCTCCAGGGGAGAGCCTGTCCCTTGCCTCTTCCAGCTTCTGGTGGCTTCAGGCTTTCTTTGGCTTGTGGCTGCATCACTCTAATTTCTGCCTCCATGGTCACATTGCCTCCTCCTTTTTGTGTGTCTCGCTTCTTGGTGTCTCTTTTATAAGGATACATGCAATGGCATTTAGGGCCCATCCAGATACTCCAGGATTATCTCCTTATCTCAAGATCCTTCACTTAATCACAATTGCAAATACCATTTCCCCAGATAATGTACATTCACAAGTTCCAGGGATTTGAAATTGATATCTTTTTTGGGCAGGGCATGCATTTTTCGGCCTACCACACACAGATTAGTATATAAACACATATTTCTTTGCTCTGACAGCTGGGAGGGCCTAAGAGAAACAACACTCTGGTAGCAAAAAGACCTTGGTTTCTAATACCATTATGTAGTAGAAGGAAGCAGGATCCTTGGAGCAATGGCTGATTCCAGGACCCGGGCAGGAAATATACAAAAGGAGGCGGGAACCTCTTGCAGTGCCAGAAAGTAAGGAAGCTCTCAAAAATCACAACAAGAAAAACACATTTATAGGAATATTTCAAAGGGACACAAGAGTCAACTGAAAGAGCTCTCAATGGCCAAAGTTGGAAAAATTTGAGGAACAAAATAAATAAAATACTATTGAGTTATGACCCAAAGTTTAACATAAATATCCATGAGTCCATACTAATATAAATAAATGTTTGAGTAGGTTAATAAATGGAGAAGAGACAAATCTCCTGTGGAAAATTCCAAGTAACTTATGTAGATACTCCACCCTAAACGAGGCGAGCATGACTCTTCACTCCTTAAGTGTGGGCTGTGCATAGTGACTTCCCTCCAAATAATACATTATGGAAAAGGGGGAAAAGAGAACAACTTTACAGTGGAGAAATCTGACAAATACTTCAGCCAGGTGATCAAGGTCAACATCAACAGTTACAAATCATGTTGACTGTCTACACTATTGATATGATGTGATGAAAATAACACTTAATCTTTGTGGTCTTTCTTCCCCAAACCCGTAAGTCTGTTTATTGTGATAGAAACATCAGGCAAATTCAAATTGAGGGACATTCTACAAAATGCTTCACCAGTACTCCTCAAAACTATCAACGTCATCAAAAACAAGGAAAGTTGGAGAAACTGTCATGGCCAAGAGGACCCTACAGAGGCACGACAACTAGATGTAACGTGATACCCTGGATGGGATCCTGGGACAAAAAATGGACATTAGAGAAAAACTAAGGAAATCTGAATAAAGTGTGGACCTTAGTTAATAATAGTGCATCAGTATTGGCTCACCAATTATAACAAATGTACCACACGAATGTAAAATGCTCCTAATAGGGGTGACTGTGTGCAGAGGTGGGGCAGTGTATTGATACTCTCTGTACTATATGCTCAATTTTTCTGTATATCTAAAACTTTCCAAAAACTAAAGTCTACTGATAGAATAATATCTCCATTACTACTTCACTGTCTTCACAGAGCTTAGCTTCCTAGCCATCTCCCCTGGTGGGCAGCAGTACATGAGCGTGGGGTCTGGAGTGGGCTGCAGATCCCGTCTCCCTCAGCCACCTCTGTGGACTGTGACAAGATTCTTAACCTCTCTGCTCTTCAGTTGCCTTGTGGCCATGATAATAACATGGCTCAGTTACTTCAATGAGATAATATTATACTTCCTCCCCTAGAATTGTTGTGAGATTTAAAACATATAGTATCTTGGTGGTAAATTCCATGAAGCAAGAGATCTTGTCTTTTATGACCCATCAGTGTATCCTTCACCCCTGTTCTGCCTGGTACAGGGGTCGGTAAACTTTTTCTGTAAAGAGCTAGACAAAAAAACGTCTTAAGCTTTGTGAGCTATCCGGTCTCTGTTTAACAATTCAACACTGCTGCTGTAGCACAAAAGCAGACTCAGACAATATGTAAATGAATGGGCGTGGTAAGGTTCCTATTAAACTTTATTTACGGATGCTGAAATTTAAATTGCATATATAATTTTCATGTGCCATGAACGATTACTCTTCCTGTGATTTTTTTCCCCAACCATTTCCTTTTTTTCTTTTTTAATGATTGCCACTGAGTTAACATCTATTGCCAATCTTCCTTTTTTTTTTCCTTCTCCCCAAAGCACCCCCAGTACATGGCTGTATATTCTAGTTGTAGGTCCTTCTGGCTCTGCTATGTGGGATGCTGCCTCAGCATGGCTTGATGAGTGGTGCTAGGTCCATGCCCAGTATCCAAACCAGCTAATCCCTGGCCCGCTGAGGCAGAGCTTGAATTTAACCACTTGGCAGCCAGGCCAGGCCCACCCCAACCATTTCAAATATAAAACCATTCTTAGGCAGGATCTGCAGCTCACTACAGACCCCATGCACATAAAGCCCTACACATCAAAGTGAGCTAGCCAGAAAGTTAAGCTCTTTGATTGCCAAAAAAAAAAAAAATTTAGCAGATTATGAAAAAACTGAAATAGTAACGAGGATAGTATTTTTTAAGATCCTAAAGGAAGACAGTGGGCCAGATTTAGCCTACAGGCCATAGTTTGCTGACCCCTGGTCTAGTACAAGGTAAGTATTTGCTAAATTCAGAAGACATTTAGTAATATAGTGAGCAATAGCATTAGTATTCTCATCTATTTCTTTTACGTCTGTAGCAGCTAGAAAGTGAATGTTTATAAGATCATGCGATTTGGATTTATAATTTCAACTGTGTATTTGCAATTACTTCCTTTAAAAAACCAAAACAATACCTTCCTTTCCACAGACCCTATATTTTACAGTGACAGACCTTTTCACCCTTAACTTTCTAAAGAGTTAACAACATTGAAAAAAATAAAATAATTTTACCTTTTCTTCAGTTTCTTTCTTAATTATGAGGTTTTAGAAACGAGATATGGAATAAAAAATTATTTAGTGAGTTCATTTTTTTTCCTGTAGATCCTTCGTGAAATCGTTTGACCCAGCTCTGATTTAGAAGAGGTTCTGGAGATTCCAGTTTAAAACCCTCAGAGGGCAAACAGCGGCAGCTCTGTGGAACTATTCCGTAAGTCTTTCTGACAGCATGCCTAGCTTGTTTTCCCCTAGGCTCCGTTCACAGTGGAACATTCTGTGTTGGAGGGAGCTGCGTGCATTACCTCATTGCTATCACCCTGCACAGAAATGCTGAAGAACCACGGAGGCGGCTTTCCAGAACCACGGTTATGACCCTCAAGTCAGAAGGTGACTGTTCTGCAATCAACCCGAAGAGAAATAAAGAAGCAGAAGCATTTTAATTTATTCCCAAACTCTGGTTCAAAGTCTTACATATGATGAAGCTTCCTAGAAAATATAAATTCTACACAAAGTGAGACTGTTTTCAATGAACAAAAATGCTGGGAGGTTGTTGCAATGTTTTTAAAAAATCCACTTGATTCCTGGCTTCTGGAGACAAGCATTGGGTCCTGCCTTCTGTTCTATCCCCCACAGCACGTAGCAACCAGTTTCCAAATTGTATGTGCTGCGTTGTGGAAGTGAATTACAAATTCTTATTCGTTTAATTTAGCTATTGGAGTGGAACCAAGAAAGAACAGAGGGGCCTGAGCCAAATCACAGTTGGGAAGAAGTGTTAGTTAACCTGCAGCCACTCCTGCATTCTTCGGAAGGCTCACCCCCTACACTGGCATGCACAGCTCAGTGTGATGACTTGGATGCAAGAAGTACGGATTGCCTGTCTTTATACTTTTCAGGAGAAGGGCATGTGTGTCTTTTAAAATCACATCTCCCTTGAGAACAGTCCCATGAAAAGACCTAACAGCACTTTTTCCTCTGGAAGCCCCTTGTACAATGCATCACGTATCAGAGAAGACTTCTGTCAACTATGGAGGTCTAGGCAAACGTAAAGCTTAACAAAGTTACTCTAATTACCAAATAAAATCATTTATTTTACTTAAAATTACCTAGTGAATTGATTTAAAATTAACAATAAAATAGAAGGATGAACCATTACATTTAAAAATAGGTTACCTATAAGGGGGGAGAGAATGGAGGGGACAGAGAAAGAAGTTAGATTTCTTCAAATACATTTTGTTCATAGATTTGGTTTTGGAACCATATAAATGTTTTACATAATCATAATATAAGATTAAATTTAAAATTAAAAATATAAACAAATAAACTTGAAAACAGATCCAGTTGATGGCATAATTACAGAGAGAGGCATTATCCTAAATGTCTTTAAAATAGAGTAATTTGGCTGCATATACTTAAAGGTATATATCCTAAGGACAAAAAGAACTATAAAAATAATCCTAAACTGTTTTCAGTAATCATATCGCGGGGGCTGTGGTAGACAGGGGCAGAGTCTGCCCGTCCTGCCTCCTGCCCCTTCCTTTCTCACGTTGTATCCCAGCTCCATCTCAGTGTCTGCTTCCAGAGAACCCAACCTGCCAAGAGGAAGGAGCAGTGCTATTATTCTGAGACCTTTATATGTGTAGTTTGAGATAAAACAAATCAGTAATCACGTTCGTTTTGTTTAAAATCAGAATTTTGGGAGTAGGAGAAAGAAGTTTCAACAGAAGACAAGGCTTAAGTAAAAACCCTGTAGATTTGGATTATAATTCAAAGTATTAAGGTGAAAAACGTGATATACTTTATCTTTAAAATGCATATTTTTGTATCAGTCAGCTTTAGCTGCTTAACAAACCACCTCAAAGTTTAAGGGCTTAAAGCAACAAACATTTTTATTTCTCATGACTCTGTGGGTTAGCTGGGTGGTTCTTCTGGTTTGGGCTGGCTAGTTTGGAGATGGACTGTGAAGGATAGCATAATTCACACGTCTGGGGCCTCAGCTGCGACAGCCAGGATGGCAGTGCCTCTTTCCAGCTGGGCTTTTTTCCTCAAGGACGCTAACTCAGCCTTCTCCCCAACATTACAGTGAGCAAGCCCTCATTGCACATGTGCGTGTCAGATCTCTGCTTTTGTCACCTTTGCTGTTGTCCATTAGCCAAGACAAGATACAAGGCCAAGCCCAGATTCGAGGGCTAGAGAAATAGATTCCACGTCAAGACAGGAGGGCAGTCAAGCTTGCGTTGCAAAGACGCATGTTGCATACAGGACGCAGAGGGATTTGTGCCCATCTTTGCAACTTACCATAATTTCCTAGCGCTATTTAAAAGACCTGGAAACAATTATCTACTAAAAACTGCTATTTTGAGACCATGATCTGGCCACTACAGGTCCTCACTGCTATCCAGGTGGTCATTGTTCCTAGGTATTTTCAAATGAGTAGGAATCAGCACTAGGACTCCCTGGAGAGATGGCTGCTTCCAGGTCTGGGGCAAGAAAAGTAAAAGATGAGGCTGGAATATCTTATAACACCAGACCACAAGAAAACTATTAAAGACTAATAGGGTTGTATCAAGGGACCTGGAATATGGAAACGACCTAAATGTCTGTTGACAGATGAATGGATAAAGAAAATGTGAAATATAAATAAAAATATTATATAAATATATAAACGCACACACTATGGAACATCATCCAGCCACAAAAAGAATGAAATCTTGCCATTTGCAACATCATGGATGGAGCTTAAGCGCATTATGCTAAGTGAAATAAGTCAGAGAAAGACAAATACCACATCATTTCTCTTATATGTGGAGTCTAAAAGAAAAAAACCCCCAAAAACCCAAGCTCATAGATACAGAGAATAGATTGGTGGTTGTCAGACGTGGAGGGTTGGGGTGGGTGAAATGGGTGAAGGTTGTCAAAAGGTACAAACTTCCAGTTATAAAATAAATAAGTCCTGGGAATGTAATGAACAGTACGGCAACTATAGTTAATAATATCGCATTGCACATTTGCAAGTTGCTAAGAGAGTAAATCTCAAAACTTTTCATCACAAGAAAAAAAAACTCTGTAACTATGTGAGGTGATGGATGTTAACTAGACTTATTGTGGGGATCATTTCACAATACATACAAATATCAAATCATTATACACCGGAAACTAATATAATATTGCATATCAACTATACCTCAAGAAAAATTATTTCATAATACAGGTATATACTGTTATTATAAAACACTGCACTTAGTAAAGTAAAAAAAAGAAAAAGGAACTTGGAACCAACTTGAATAGACTTACAACAGCCAAAGATGGAGAAATTTGAGCATTAATTAGAATAATAACTGCAAGGTATTAAAATACATCAAAAATGTTTAAAATCCCTGAGTTCATAATGACACTAAAGAAAAAAATACCATTGGTCATCTTTGGAGGATGCTCACAAACTAAGTCATTATTTTAAAAACTGGTAATTAAGCAAAGAATCAAGCATTTATTTTGTCTTTTTTATATTAGTTGTACCACAAGGTAACCTGATAGTTGATGATGGGCAAGTTTCTCTTTATAGATGTTTCCAGCTAATAAACGAAGAAGAATGATGCCATTTTTCTATCTCTAGTGAATTAATCAATCTAGGTAACGGTCATCATCAATTGTAAACACATACATGCACACAAAGACAGCTAGACATCATGGGCCTCCTGCTGGAATATACAGCACTACTTGTGAAATCGTCTTGCCCCCAAAAAAACAAACATCATATCTGAATCTGATCAAGACTCTAAATTGAAGCATCGGCATAGAGGTCAGAGGAATGGGTGTTAAATGACACCATAGGGATGAAATCAGAAAATCTAGCCCTGCAGAAACAAACAATCTTGTCTCTTTAACAAAAAATTGCAAGGCATTAAAAAAAAGGGGGGAAACCTAAAGATTAAGAGAGTTAAGACATATCAACCAACTGCAATAAATGGACTGATGTTTGTCTCCCTTCAAAATTCACATGTTGGTGGTGGCCTTCAGGAGGTGATTAGGTCACAAGGCGGGGAGCCTCTTGAGTGGGATCAGTGCCTTATAAGAGAGATCCCAGAGAGTTCCCTTTCCCCTTCCACCATGTGGGAACCAAGAGAGGAGACGACTGTCTATGAAAAAGGAAGCAGGCCCTCGCCAGACGCTGAATCTGCTGGCGCCTTGATCTTGGACTGCCAGCCTCCAGAACTGTGAGAAATCAGTGTTTGTTGTTGAAGCCACACAGTCTATGGTATTTTTGTTATAGCAGCCCAAAGGGACTAAGGCAGACTTTACTGGGCTTCTGATAAAAAAACAAAGTGCAAAAAATGTTTACAAAAATTGTTTCACAGGAAACTGTGAAACCTGATTGTGTATTTGTTGCTATTTTGGTGCTAGCAGTTTCATTTTTTTAGGTGTGATGATATTGTACTTATGTTTTAAAGAATCTTCCTTTTTCATGATATCTACTGAAATATGTATGTATGATTTCTGGAATTTGCTTTAAAATAATCTGGGTGGGGAGAACAGATGGGATTCTAGAAAAGGAAAGATTGCCTATGAGCTTTGTCGATGAAAATAAGCCATAACCAATCTATAAATAAAAATTTGGGTGAGTTTATTCTGACCTAAAATGTGAGGGCCATGGCGTGGGGCCTTTCTTCCCGAAGAAGTGGGGTGCACAGAGTGGTTATATACCCCCAAAAAGGATGTTTCACATGATTGAAATGTCCCTTTTACAATCATTGCAAGACTGCTCTGTCGGCACGGCGATTGATGGACACAGCAGGTAGGTCGCTGTCTCCGTGGACACTGCTGGGTGGCAGTCTGTTGTCTCAAGCCGGGTGGTCACAGGTGAGGTGGGTGGTCAAAGGTGAGTACAGCAATCAGTTCCTAGCCTAAGGAAAGATGCTCATCCTTAAGGAAATGCCAATGTGGGGGAAGTTGCACCTTTATCCTAAGGCCATTTGTTCTTGCCATAGGAAATGTTTAAAGCAGATATACGATGCATGCTCAACAGCCATGTCAGGCCCTTTTGGAAAAACAAAGCCAGACCGAAAGGTTTATACTAAATGGCTTCCTCATATACTCCAATATATCCTATTGCTTGCCATTTCTATTTGTCAGCTTTTAACTGTTGATGCTGAGTGGCATAATGGTTTATTATACCATTCCCTCTACTTTTATATATGCTTGAAATTTTCTATATCAATAAAACACACACACAAAGACAACATTAGGAAGATCAGGGCATAATAAGGCTCGACTGGAAAAAATGACGACAAGCATACCTAGCAAGGAGAAAAAATATGACAGCGAAGTGCAACAGCATTGACTTGGTTGAAAGATTTCTATCATATTTGACTTCCTCTTCTCTGTGGTCTATTTTCTTTATTCTCTCAACAGGATTTTCTTTGATACTTATGCTAGTCTCCATTTGACCAGCCAAGATCCATTCTCTTGCCCTTCTTTGCCTTTTTCCGGATTCCTGGAGGCTACCTCTAGGAGCTGTGTCACCCAGTCTCCAATATAGATTGACTTCTGGTTGCGTTTTGTCTGAGAATCACGGAGCAGACAGAAGTCAGGCTGCAAGCTCCTCCCCTTCCTCCCCGCTGGGCACCGCGGTGTTAACCACGGCAATTTCCTTCTTGCAGCTCCAGCTCTTGCAGGACGGCTTCTCCTGCCTGGCTGTGCTCTCCCTGAGCTCTGATAACACGATTTGCTCCCCTCCTCCCTTCAGGCCCAGGCACGCTAATAGATTCCCACCCTTGCAAGCTCCAGATGCTTCAACAGCTCTTGCTTGGTCCTTTCATGAAGGCACTCTTGAAATAGTCCCTTCATCCTCAGTTAAAATGTGTGAACCTAATTGCCAGGTCCTGAACAGATACAGTTCACCTTAATGACACACTATTTTCAGGATAACTGTATTTTACACTACTCAAAGCTGGAGCTGAATTAATTGCCAACAAATACTTACTGAGTACCCGCTGTGTGCCAGGCACTGTGCAGATAGATATTTGCTTATACAAGCGTGAATGAACCAGAGGTCTCTGGCCTCATGAGACATAGAGTCCACGAGGAGAGTAAGACGGTATAACAAAATCCTTCTAGTTGAATTGAAATGCTGAACCCAAACTGGCCTATGCAAAAAGAGGAATTTATGGGATTTTTTTAAAAAAAAGTTCAGAAACGGCTTGCTTCCCAGGAAGTTTTATCTAGGACTTCAAGCAATGTCGCCAAACCCAATTTCTCTCACGGTTCGGGCTCTGTTTGCCAAATGAGGACTCAGTGTTCAAACTAGCTCTTCCATGGGGCAGCAGATGTGACGCCGCAGTTGGGAGGACCGCGCGAGCGCCAGAAAATATCTCAGCCCTGCTCAGTGGCCGGTCGGGAACGCGGCGCTCTGATTGGCCGGCCGGAGCCTCCACGCCGTCGTCAGCCCTGGGAGCGGAGTCTGCGCGTGAAACGCCCGGATGCAGAATAGGGGCGGGGTCTTCTCCAGAGGAGCGCTGCAGTATAGAATCCAGCCGCAGCAGCTCCAAAAACGTTAGACGTTCGCGAAGAAAGATACACAATGATGTGTCCTGATAAGTAAATTGAAGCTGATCAATATTGTTGTGCAAGGTGACGTAAGGGCAAAGCCTCTCCGGGTGAGCCCCGTCTGATTTTAACCGCACCTCTAGCGCTCAGTTCCCAAGCGCCTGGACGGCCTCCGCCTCTCCTTCTGCCTCGCGGCTTCCTTGGTAGGTTTGGGAGCTCGCTCTGACCGCATTCAGGGAGAACTGGAGTGTGCACCAGGGCAGCCCTTAACCAAAAGAGGAGAGAAGCTGGTGGGAAAAGGCCCCAGCCTCCAATCCTTTTAGAGGACAATCCTGAAGCACATTCTACGGGGTTCATCAGACGGTTCCCAGGCGGAGAGAGCCCCGGTTGCTCATAAGCGTAACCAACCAATAAGTGGGTCTTTTACTGGATTTTCCTGCTCCCCCATCTCACTCTCCATCGCTCCCTCACTAATCCCGCCCTAAGTCCTTATCCTATCAGTCTCTGCTCAGGAGATATCAAGCTGAAACCCAGCGGGAGAGGAGCTCGCCAGTCACAGCAAGAAGACCGTGGTTTTGAAAAGGAGAGAACTCTCCCATCAAATAGGAAAAATATATCAATTTTAGACAGAGGAGAGCTAAGAAAGGTAAAAATGAAACTGTATTTAATGAAAGCAAGACTGAATTGCTTCTACAGTTTAATAATAATTGTAAGGATTCTTACAATTACTTGCATATTAACATAATTCGTCAGGATAATAAATGTAATGTGTATAATTATTAAAGTTGATTAACCTTGTTCCCCTCTATGCACTGCAATTTTTTTGAAAGCAGGAAGTGCTCCAAACTGATATCTCTAAATTAAATTTAACTCAATAAATTTGCATTGAGTGTATTCTGTATCCAAAGCACTTTGCTAAGTGCTGTAAAACAAATTGTCCTCTCTCAAGAGGTCCTCAGAGTCTAGTGAAGGCAACAGATATACGTAATTAGCTCAAGACTTACCAAGGGAACTCGGGTTACAGGTATAATCGTAGTACCCCGTGATCCCTTAGTAAACATCATATATTCATTCATCTTTTACTGAACATATACCTTATGCCAGATCTGTATGAGGAGCTGTATTATTCAGGTGCAAAAAATATCAATGTGTTTCCAAAGGCCAACTCTTCTTACAACTACCTGCAACTTCTCTACCTTTGCTGTGAGCATCTTTCCTGCCTTTCTGAGACTCTCCAAAGAAAACCCCCCATTTGGTCTTTTTCATTGCCTCCCACGCCTACTTCCTGAGGGTTTTGGAACTTCTTCCTCTGGAAAACACAAATGCTACTCTTACAGATTCACAGAATGTTAGTTCTGAAAGGGATCTTCATGTTTTTCATAGAAATCCATATATATACTGTATACTAAGAAAAAGGAATAGGAAGGTTTGTGGCTGGAAGTGGCAGATCCAGGGGCTCCGGCTGCCCTGAGGGCTGAGGGTTCAATACCTCTGCATGCCAGTGTGACTAGACGGGGGCAAGCAAATGACTGTCAGCCTGCCCAAAAGCCGTTCCTGTCACACTGATGTTACTTAGCACACTTGCTTGGAAATACTACCTTAGAGATTGTTTAGCCCAGCCCTTCAGTGTGTTTGTTTATTTTCTGGTGCTTCAGTTTTAGAAAGGAGAGAACCAAGGCGCAGAGAGGTGGCGTGGCTTACCCTAGAGCGCATACTGAGTCGGAGTTTCTCCCACTAGCTCCATGTAGAGATGGCTCCTCTTCACCACTATAAGGTACTTTCACAATGCTCTAAGTCCAGGGTCCCCAACTTCCTGCCCCTTTGTTTATGTCTGGAAAGCGCGTCATTCCATTTCCCACTCATTTCTTCCTCTCCACTTGGTGACTTCCTATTCATCCTTCAAAGCCCAATTAGATTATTTACCTCCTTTGTCTAGCCTTCCCTATCTGCCCTGGGCAATTAGTCACTCCCTCTTCCTTTACCAGTGATTTCTTTTTTTAAAAAACAGCTTTAATAAGATACAACTTACATACACTGAAATGTGCCCAGTTTCAGCGTACAGCTCAATGCATTTTGACAAACGTATCCACCTGTGTGTCTACCACCACATCAATATGTAGAACATTTCCATTGCCCCAAAAGTTCCCTCATGCTCTTTTCAGTTAATTGCCCTCCTCTCCCAGCCCTAGGCAATCACTGATCTGCTTTCTGTCCCTGTAGATTAGATTTGTGTTCTCCAGAATATCATATAAATGGAAACAAACAATATGTACTGCCTTGCCCTTGGTTTCTTTTGCTCAGGATAATATTTTTGAAACTTTTCTATGTTGTTGTCTGTATCAGTAGTTTGTTCCTTTTGTGGGAGTAATATTCTATTATGTGGAGAGACCACAGTTTGTTTCATCATTCACCTGTTGATGGACATCTGGATTGTTTCCAGTTTTTTTCGCTATTATGAATAAAGCTGCTGTGCACCCCCACAGCGTTTTACATTGACTTGTACTATAGCACTTTTCATGTTAATTCTAATTATAGTTTATATATAGTGGAAAGAGCACTACCACCAGAGCCGAGCCCTAGATTTCTGGTTCTAAGTTAATGATGTATGTAAATTGCTCAGCACAGTTTCAGCATATGGTAAATGCTTAATCAATAATAGCTATTATGGCTGCTGTTCTTTTTACCTGTGTGACCATGAATAAGTTACTTAACCTCTCTGAGTCTCAGCTTCTCCTCATGTGAAATGAGAAATTTCCAGGGTCTTGCCCGCAATGCTGAAACACACTGTGAGGGGTATCCAGCAATCATGTAGGGCGTTGGTAGGGGATGCTCTCCCAGTGGCCGATTAAATAATGGATGGTATGACTTAAGACTTGTTGGAGGGCCGGCCCGGTGGCATAGGGGTAAAGTTTCCACGTTCCATTTCGGTGTTCTGGGGTTCACCAGATCACATCCACGGTGCAGACCTATGCACCACTTGTTGAGCCATGCTGTGGCAGGCGTCCCACATATAAAGTAGAGAAAGATGGGCATGGATGTTAGCTCAGGGTCAGTCGTCCTCAGCAAAAAAGAGGAGGGTTGGAGGCAGATGTTAGCTCAGGGCTAATCTTCCTCAAAAAAACAGACAAACAAAAGACTTGTTGGGAGTGACATGCTCAGCCAATTCAGTGGGAGGAGAGTTTACAGTGGGAAGCTGGGGAGAGATGGGCATAGGGAGCAGTAATAAGCTTCATGGAAAGTTACACACAGACACACAGGATGTGGGACAGAGCATTTCTTTGAGCTTCAGGGAGCATGTCCAGGATGGGCTTACATGTGTGCTAAAGCAAGTGAATTATGATGATCCTCCCCAAATAACTTGGCTTTAGTGCTAAGGATATCCAGCCAGGCTCAAAGTTGCACAAGCCTTTTTCCCGTAGCTCTTTGCTAATTGAATTAAACCCTTCTTGGCAACAAGGGAGTCTCCCAAAGACTGACGGGAAGGATTGATTTTGCCAGTTGCTTCAGGCTGCGTGTCTCAGCTCAAACGCCTCTTTTAGCTACTGCCTCCTCTCATCTTCCTGTGACTGTTAGTGACACCTGATCGCATTACACACCGGTGCCCTTCTGGGTATCATCTGTTGGCTAATACAATTGCTGCTAATTCGTAGAGGACAGGGCTCTGTACCCGGCTGGGGAGTCTTCACAGTGTCCTCACGCCCTTTTCAGCTTCAGCTGCAATGCCAATGGAATTTAAGGTACTTCACTCAGAAAAGGGAATGCTGTGTTTTGTTTTCCAGAATCACGTATGTGCTAGAACCCAAGCCAGCAGTAGAACAAAAGGAAAGCCACAGAATTAAAGTCTGTCTTCCAGCCCTTCACCTCCTCCTACTGTGGGCTTCAACTCACTGTCAGAGCTCACTGTGCCTTGCTCTGATGCTGGCCCTGACATTGGTTCCCCTACATTAAACCCAGCATATATGGGGTTAAAACCAAGAGCACCCAGCCCCTTCCCCTGCTTCTCCAGTTCCAGTAACTGGTTCTTGAAATTTATTGTGGGGAAACTGATAGCCAGAGAATAGCAAGAAGCTGAAACTTCCCAGACCCCAACTCCTCAGCTTCCTGACACCAGCGTAGGGGGTCGGAATTGATCACCCTAAAAGGTGTCTCTTTGGTTAAGGACAAGAGACTCTAAAAGAAACTTTGACCTTCCCCCTAACTGCCTAAAAGAATTCAAGATAGACGTCCTGTCCCCAGGACAGGCTGTCACCATAGATAACTCTGGGTATCAGTAGACTGTGAGGGTCCTTGCTAAGCCCATTCTTATCAAAGTTCTGTTTACCAAATCTCTGCTTTTCCATCTCCATGTGAATTGTCTTCCTCCCCTTCAAAGTCCCAAACCTCTACCCCCAACATCTTCCTTTGTCTTTAGCTGAAGATGGTATTTAAGGTGACATCTTCACCCATTCTGGCCCGATACTCAGTTTTTCTGGGTTTCTCCCATGTATATATGTTATAAAGCTTTGTTTGATTTTCTTCTGTTATTCTGTCTCATGTCAATTCAATCCTTAGACCAGCAAGAAGGACCTAGATGGTAGAGGAATTGTCTTCCTCCCCTAAACCAGAATTCACCATCCATCACAGAGGCAGACAACCAGGGACATGGATCTGTGGATTCTTTTATCTCACCATCCACCTCTCTGCAAGGAGCCTCACAAGGCCAAACACAGGCTGGTGGGAAGGTGCCAACCAGCAAGGCTACATGTTCCTCCTCCCTACAAGCAGCCACATTCCTCACAACCTTTGAAAACCCTTGCCTCCCATCTTTTGAAGAGACAAATTTGAGGGTTTACTCTCATCTCCCGGCTGACATCACCCAAAATAAACCCCTTTCCTTGCCATAAGCCTGGTGTTCCAGTTTTTATTTTGGCTCTCTCTTATGTGGTGGGTAAAAGAATGTGTGTTTGTGGCTGATAACAGCTCTGCCTGGAGCCTTCGCATGGCATTCTCCCAAGCTCTGAGCCTTCCTCCCATTCCTTCGTGATAACCTCTCTTTTGTGGCATATTTCCTTTTCGTTAAATTCATAAGTATCTAAAAATTGTGTTTCAAACTGCTAAGGCATCTCTCTCATAGGTCAAATACTTCATAGCTATAAGTTCCTTTGGAGAATTAGAATTTACCTCAAATGAGTGATTCGCAGGCTGAGCATTTCAGGTAACTTGATGTACCTGCAATTGGAGATATTTTGAGGCAGGTGGTTATTTTATTTTTTTTAAAGATTTTATTTTTTTTCCTTTTTCTCCCCAAAGCACCCTGGTACATAGTTGTGTATTCTTCGTTGTGGGTCCTTCTAGTTGTGGCATGTGGGACGCTGCCTCAGCGTGGTTTGATGAACAGTGCCATGTCGGCGCCCAGGATTCAAACCAACGAAACACTGGGCCGCCTGCAGCGGCGCGCGCGAACTTAACCACTCGGCCACGGGGCCAGCCCCAAGGCAGGTGGTTATTTTAAGTTTACTTCATATCAGCTACTAATGCTCGCTAACATGGCCTATGAGATGAATAGAAATATTTTACAGTGCTTGTGATTCTGCATAAGATGGTAATTTTACATGATTGTGTGGAAAACTGAACCAGGAGCTACCTTGTCATGGAAGCAGAACTGGTCATCCAGTTCCTCAGTATGATAGTAGGACCTATGGCTAATAAACTAATTGGGACTGTTTGTTCCAATTATTTGTTCAGGTCCAATTCTTCTGTGGCCATGTGACCACAGTGTTTATTAAAAATTGTCCATCTTGCTTCCAGGAATAAACAGTAGCATGATTCATAAGAGAGGAAAAGGCCCTTAAGGTATGCAATCATCTCCAGGCCAGAGGGATGGCTACAATTTATCAGAATCACCACTGTCAATAAATAGTGGGACTTTCAGAACTTGGTTGCCTTCTGAATAAAGCCAGTAAGGATTAACACATGACAAGTAATTTACCTTTTACAGAAACCACGCAGAGATGGTTTGTAGATATGTAATTGTTAGAGATTCAGGAAACCTCTAAGTTTTATAAAATTGATCTAGATATACCGTTTAGACAGGAACATCACCAAAGAAAGCTATAGCCTAGTAAACTATATTATAGCCTAAATGCATGAACAAATCAAGAAGAAACAGCAGGTTGTGTTCTTCACGGAGCACTCATTTAGCAGTGTTCTGCTGCAGTCGGCAGTACAAGTTTATAAGAACTGATTGTTAAATGTTCAGGAATTTTGCAAGTTGTTAAATTCTGTTGGTGGCTTGAAATAAGCTGTGGTGGGAGTGTTTAACCACAGAAATTGGCAACTGCTATAGACCGGAGCTTTTTATTTGTTTGCTTTGTTTTGTTTTCAGAGAGCTGGTTTACCAGTCCACCGATGTCTACTGCTGTTGAAGGCAGAGAGATTCTATCTGTCAGGAAAATTTATATTCCCATCTCTCAGAGAGGGATGTGTTATTGTGGAACTGGAAAAACTCGCTAGACATTTTCCAGAAACTACGATTAGTATTCCTTCAGTTGTCTTTGCTTCAGGTCTGTGCTCCCCAAACAAACTGCTGCTTATTTATCTGGTACAGTAGATCAACTGGTGTTAAATGGTACTGCTTAAAGCCCTGGGGAGTCTAAGGAACCCTCTTAGGGGACATCTGGGGAAGGGAGGAGAAGGGTCACGTGAGGCTGAGCAGGACTTTCATCTATCTTCAACCAGAGCATTTTTATTTTCTCCATTTTACATATTGGTTGTCCACAAAAAACAAAACCAAACCAACAAAACACTTGTTTGAAGAAAGCGGACCACTGCTGAACAAACTTCTGGAAATAGAATGCCAGAACTCTTTGTTCACCAGAAAAGCACAGCCCTTATTGTGAATAAATTATTATTCTGGGTATAATTCAGCCACTTGTGAGTTTAGTTAACCTCACTTAGTTTCCTATTAACTGGTAAGGTTGGGATACACCGATTGAAAATTCAAATTTCTTGACACACCATGTTGAAGACCAGACCCACGCGTGAGGAGCTGCCTTTCCGAGATTTTGACCAGAGCGTCAGCAGGCCATCCTCTCTGATCGCTCTCTCTTATATGTAGCAACTGGGAGACTTCCTCTTTGCTACAAGGAAACTGGAAAATGAGTCAATCAGGTGAGCTGGGCTCAAGTCCTGGAAAGTTTTTAAAATGGCTCCTCTTCTAGTTACAAAAGTGACCTGACGTCCCTTATCAAGTTTTAGAAAATTAGAAAAGCAAAAAGAAGAAAACAAAAACCATTTGCACTATCCAAAGACAGTCACCATTACTTTCAGAGGATATTCCAGCTGTTGATACAAACATACATGTTCACTCACATATACGTCATTCTTTTTTAAGAGGAGTTTTGAAACATTCAGTTCGCAATGTAATGCCACTTGACTGGTTCTCATCATAGCTTCCTCATCTGTAATACGTGAGTGTGGGCTGATCTATTCATGAAACGCCTCTTCTCTATATGAAATTCTAAATAAAAGCTAATATAAAACCTTCAAATTAAAAAAAATCAAGTAGTTATTTTACTAGGTACTCTATGCATACGGTATAATCAAAAGCGCAGTATAGTATTCAACAAACAGACGGCTCCCTCCTACAGCCTCCAGTTCACTCCAGAGGCAATCATTGTTAGTGGTTCCTTGTTCATTTTCCAGAGATATTCTGAGCGTATACAAGCATATCTGTAAAGTGTAACAACTAATTTAAAGGAACGATTTGTGGTTTATATATGGAAGTAGAGCTCAAATGTTTTCAATCTATTAGAATCTTTTTAAAAAGTGTTTTGTTCTTGGGGCTGGCCCTGTGGCCAAGTGGTTGAGTCTGCGCGCTCTGCTGCAGGCGGCCCAGTGTTTCGTTGGTTCGAATCCTGGGCGCCGACATGGCACTGCTCATCGAGCCACGCTGAGGCAGCGTCCCACATGGCACAACTAGAAGGACCCACAACGAAGAATGTACAACTATGTACTGGGGGGCTTTGGGGAGAAAAAGGGAAAAAAAAAAAATCTTAAAAAAAAAAAAAGTGTTTTGTTCTTGTTTTGTTTTTGTACTTTATTTTCCTTTATGGCTAGAGAAAACTCATCTATAGTGATTATTGTTGTCATAGTCATCAGCAAACATAAATTAAGCCCCTGTTGTATGCAGGTTACCGTAAGAGTATCTTCACTTAGAGAATGAAGTGTTTTGACTTTGGGAGTGGGAGTTGGGGCTTGGTAAGATGATAACTGCATAACAATAAGACTTGCCAAATCAGAAGTAAAGAACATATCTTCATTTTTTGTCTGGAAAGTTAAAAAGAAAAAAATCCCAGCATAATCACATTTAGAAGTGAGCAGGTACTGTGTGTTTAGGAAGTCAGTGTAGATGTGGCAGTTTTTGTTACCTGTGTATAGCCAATGTGGAGATGGTATTAGTTTCCTATTGCTGCTGTGACAAATCACCACAACCACAGTGGCTTAAAACAACACAAATTTATTAGCTCATAGTTCTATAGATTAGAAGTCTGACACAGGTCTTACTGGGCTAAAATTAAGATTTTGACAGTGCTGCATTCCTTTCCAGAGGCTCTAGAACCCCTTTTCCTGCCTTTTTCAGTTTCTAGAGGCCACCACATTCGTTGGCTCACAGCTACCCTTTTCCACCTTCAAAGCTAGCAATGTTGCATCTCTGCTCTGTCTTCGGTAGGCACGTCTTCCCCTGACCACAGCCAGGAAGGGCTCTCTGCTTTTAAGGTCTTGCGTGATTAGATTGGGCCCAGATAATTCAGAATAACCCAGATAATCTAGAATAACTTTCTTATCTCAAGGCCCTTAATTTAATCAAATCTACAGTCTCTTTGTCAAGTATGGTAATATATTCACAGGCTTTAGGGGTTAGAATGTGGATATCCTTGGGGGGGCCTGCCTACCACAGGGGGCAGGAGAAATGAATTCCCAAAGGAAAGAAGTATTCCTTCTATGCTGTCCTATGTGATGAAGGATTCTTGTGAAAATCCCCAAATAGGGCCTGAAATGTCTGGCCCTAGCCAAGTAGCAATTTTCTACTTCTTATGGGAATAATATACTAGCACATTGTGACCATTGTTCATAAGCAAGGCAGGCTGGAGTCACTGAGTCTTTTCCTGTAAGATATTTTAATGTCTCACTGAGTAACATATACTACTCCTTTGGTTGAAATCCCTCTTATTTAAGAATCCCGTTTCCTTAACTTTTTAAGATGCATTTCTTTATAAACAGTCAAGGTATAAGCTTGTCACTTTGAATCTCAAACAATGCAAAAGGAAGTTATAAAAGTATTTTTACCAGTGGCCCAGAATTAAAGCTTGTTGAATCTGCAGAGACTTAACACTAAGGCCAGGGGAAAGCCTCAGTTTCTCAGGGAGGAATTATAGATCCAGAGTCCTTTGGCAAACTGAAGATTCCCACCTACAGGAGGAAGACTGAAAGCGTTATAGAAAATACCCAGATATTTTTGGGACGTTGCATATATTGACAATTGGTCTGAGGAAGAAAAAAATCAAACTTGGTTTACAGAGGGGTCTGTACAATAAGCTGGCACCATCCAAAAGTAGATAGCTGCAGCATTACAGCCCCACTCAGGGATGACCCTGAAGGACCAGAGTGAAGGAATCTCCTTCCAGTGGGCAGAACTTTGGACAATAGATTTGGTTGTTCATATCTAGAGTGAGAGATGGCCAGAAGTATGGATCTACACTGCTTCATGGGCAGTTGCTATTTGTTGGGCTGGTGGGCTAGGGACTTGGAAGAAACAGGATTCAACAATTGATCACAAGGAAGTTTTGGGAAGAAGTATGTGGATGGACCTCTCTGAACGGGCACAAACTCTGAAGATATTTGTGTTCCACATGAAAGCCCACTGAAGGACATCTACGGCAGAGGAGGCTCTTAATTATCAGGTGGACAAAATGATGCTTTTTGAGATGTCAGTCACTTTGCCTAGCCACCCCAGTGTTTACTCAATGAACCTCTGAACAAAGTGGCTGTGGTGGCTGGGATGGAGACTATGCATGGGCTTAACAACACACACATGCTTACTAAGGCTGACTTGGCTAATGCTTCTGCTGAGTGCCGAATCTGCCAACACAAATACCAACATTAAATCCCCTTGGGTGGCTTCTCTGACGCATGGCTTCTGTAGCACCCACTGACCACCAGCACCCAGTGGCCAGTAGGTGGCACCTCTCCAGGCTGTTTCATAGTGCAGTGTCTCCGGTGAGACATCTCCCTGTGAATAACTTTCCTTAGCACCCTAGAGGATGGATTTCCAGCAAGTTCTGCCAGCACAGCACCATGAAGACTTCTCTGTCATCCAACGAGTCACTCTTGAGCTCTCTCCAAGATTTGGACCTTGAACCAGGGGACTGAAACAGATAGAGAATAAATAAACACTTTCATTAATTTGATTGATTATTGTCCTGAAATTTCCGTCTCACTGTGATAAGAGGAATCAAAGCCTGATCCAGTCCTAAGAGGGCGAAGGCATCCCCAAATCTCACATGTCCTAAAATAGGAAACAATATTTCTTCAAGAATTCATGAAAATTTATTTCTTATTTTTAAACTGAAGCTGAATATACAAGAATAATTCTGCATGACTTTTGTTTATAATTAAAAAAAATCCAAATCCTTCATGTTTGCATAAACTTTTGTTTTAAAAAGGGTTGTCTACAAAATTGATTGTGACGGAAGAGATTAATGTATGAATGAGCCTTTCCAATGTCCACCTTTGGTTTTAGGCTAATGCAGTCTTTTGGTGCTTGTGTCCTGTGGCTATTTAAAGCCTGAAAAACAACAATTAACCTTGGAGGTGCCTTATGACTTACAACCTACTTTTACATATACTATAACTTTTAATCAACAACCTTCAAAGTTAGTTATGATAATTTAAATAATGTAACTTTTTTCTTGTTAAAATATTATATTTTTATTGTAGAAAATTTAACAAACAGCGGTTGTTTGCACATTCTACTTCGGCAGCCCAGGGTCGAGGTTTAGGATCCCAGGTTCGGGCCTATGCACTGCTTGGCAAGCCACGCTGTGGCAGGCGTCCCACATATAAAGTAGAGGAAGATGGGCACAGATGTTAGCTTAGGGCCAGTCTTCCTCAGCAAAAAGAGGAGGATTGGCAGCAGATGTTAGCTCAGGGCTAATCTTCCTCAAAAAAAAAAAAAAAGAATACATTTTAAATGACCTATAATCTCACTATCAAGTGATAACTGTTGTTAGAACTTTAATGTATATTCATCCAGTCTTGTTTTTATCCATATAAAGACATGTTTTTCTAAAAATGGACTCATGCTGCACGTAATCTGCTAATTTATATAACAATATAGCATGAATATGTTTTTATGTCATTAAGTGTGTTCTCCCTTAACCATGATCTTAATCCTTTGGAATTAAGACCTCCTTAAGAATCTAATGACGGCTATATGCCTAAACCCCAGAAGAAGCAATTATGCAAATACACAATTGAAATTTATCAGCGAATGAACACAGGAGGACCTAGGATTTCTGGGAGTTGAAGCTTACATAATTTTGGAGACTCTCTCTTATTTTCTTGTTTTAAACTTTATTTTCTTTTTCATAGGTTGCACACTTACTTTTAAAACATTTAAACAATGCAAAATATATAAAGTGGCAGCAGCTACCCCAACCTGGCCCCAAGTCATTCTGGTAAAGAGAATGGTATTTTCCCTATTTATGAAACTATAAATGAATAATATTTTCTACAGTATTAGTTTTTAAAAAATGCAAATAGGATCATACAGTTCAACAACTTGCTCTTCTCACTTAATAGTATCTTAGACATTGAAGAGTATTTATTAAATGTGAGAAAGTGAATTTAATTTTGACTCTCCATCTCTAAGTTTCAATCTAATTGTTAGCTGATATGAAAATGATTTCTTTAATGTTTTCATATCAGTTAATTATTAATTAGGTAGCCTTTTGGAAATGCTGCACAGTTTTATTAAATAGGAAAAAAGAGTGCTTTTAGTACTTGTGATTTCTGTTAAAAAAGTTTATTTTATTTTGGTTAAGAAACAAAATGAAACACTTGTCTAGACTGCAGGATTGAGAAACTGACCTGAAAATGATGGAAAATTTCCATTTTCTCACACCATAGGGATGCTCTGTAAAAGGAAAAAACCAAAATTACATATAAGTGTGAATATTTATTTAGAATAAGAAATCACAACATCTTGCTAGAGACTTAGAGATTCAGTTCCTTTTTAAATGAGATCTGTTCAGGAAATTTACCAGAAATGCTTATACAAAAATCCTTCCTGATTGCAACCTGGCTTCCCCTTCACATGTGGAAACTTCTTTAACTCTCAGCAATTCAGTACTCACAGAGGCCTGCATAAATAAGGGGTGAGAGAGCCTTCCTAGCCCCTCATTTCATTAACTTCAAGGTAAATTCACGTCTGTTCGTGAATTAGACCTATTGGGCCCCAGGTGAAGAACCCCTGCTCCACCGTAGCATCTTTAACGGCTTCCCAGTGGGCTACTGCATGGAGGTACAAAAGTGTGCTTAACCAGGTGCCTTCTGTTGAACATTTAAGATGGTGTTATAAACAACTCTGGGATAAACATCCTTATAGCTAGATCTCTGCACACTTCCTTGGTTATTTCCTTAGGATAAATTCCTGGAAGTGGATCAAAGGGTACGGCAAATTTTAAAACTTTAGATTTGGCAAGAATACTTAAGTTCCATTTCACATATAAAAAAAGTGAGGGCGTAGTGGTTCACAGATATGGATCTTTAAACGCAACTTCTCTGACCCGAATCATATGTCATTCACAGTCTACCACACGACTCCTGTAAACCATCTGCCACTGTAAAGGTTTTGCCTCCAGAATGACTCCATTGTGAGAGATGCTCCATTTCCCAGCCTTGCCACATGCATTTAGCTTCAGCTCAGGTTGTTCTCCACGATTTAGTTGTGGTAAACCTTTTAATTTGACACAGGACAGCCGTTAGGTATTTCTTGGGCATTGCTATTTGCTTAACTCCTTGGATTTCAGGAGGATTGTGTCTGGCACATAAGAGATGCTCAGTAAACTGTTGATTGTTGAAAGGAGTTGAATAGTTTCAACAGTCCTACAACTCCAGAGACGGGCTGTGTTTCCAAAATGTCACCATCTAGCTTGTGCTCCTAACATTTATGGTCCCAGATGGAAATGGCTGTAGACTTTTGAGAGGTCCATGGCTATTCCAAACCTTATGGCTATACAGTTTTGTGACAAAGTTTGTTGCATTTTGTACACTACTTTATTAAAGGTATGGAGGTAAGGGAATCAGCAAACGAGGGGACAGGTAGCTGGCTGCAATGCTCACTTTTCTCTCCCCCTGACTAGTTCAAAGCTAAAATAAGCAGACGTTTACTGAATACCTGCAAGGCATCGGCCACACTGGTTTAAGGAGTCTCAGTTAAAAGAATATCATTACATAGTCAGATTCCGACCTACATCACACAATTATTTATGTTTAGTTTTATATATCATTATAAGGTGTATTGAGGAAGCTGTCTAAAATAGTGGAAAAGAACGACCAACAGAGAGTGGTCTGCTTTTTACCTAGTTGTCTGGGTTAATCTACCGGGTCTGTGTCCTGGTCATCAAACCACACTAACAATGCCTTGCTAAGATGGAATTCGAATTCTACAAACACACACATTCATGTTTATATCTATATCTTTCTATATTTCGGGTTGATTCATTTAGGAAGATACTCTTTGAATAAAGTTTCATGTATATAACATGTTTAACTTCTGTAAGACGTTTAGTATTCATAGATAATTAGGTGTTCTTAGATAATGCTTTTCAGACGGGGTGTTTGGAGTGGTGATTTAATAATCATTTAAAATACCATAAACTACTTTGTGGAGCTCACAATGGGGGAAACTACGACATTTATGAAATGGTAGCTCTTGTTCATCGGAGTAAAGACATCCGCGGAGGGCAAACTGCAAGAAGCGTGTGTGGCGCACCTGGGATTACTTTTTGAACGCCTTCACATCTGCTTAATTTTGTTTAAACATGACGGTAAGAAAACAAAACAAAACCCTCACAGCCGTCAATTTATTTCCCTATCTGGTTGTAATAATCTTACATTCTTTAGGAGCTACTATAAACAGCAGCAAAGATGATCCATGCTCTTGAAAAAAGTAATTGTATTTATTAAAAATATGTCACAATGCGTTTGTGTGCAGTCAAAACAGAAGGGGGTGTATCAGGATTTAATGTCTCTGACACATTCCTTTGGCTCAGATAAAACATTACCTCTTCGCCTTCAGTGGCCAATTTAGCATAACCATTTTCATGGCTATATGTAGGCACATTACAAAAAGCAAAAAATAAATCACGATGCTATTCCTTTCGCTGCAGCACTAGGCATCTAATTGATTGAGGTTTGGCCACAAAGTGCAATTTCGTTGCGTTCTGGCAGCCCAGCTGGGGTAACTGCCCACGTCCCCCAGCTGCTTCTTAGGGACACTCCCGGGGTTAGGCAAAGGCTAGGCCTCACCACGGTCCGCAGGGTCTGAAGCGACCGCGGTACCACCCGGGGAGGAGCGGCAAGAACCGCTCGTCGGCCGCCGCTCAAAGCCTCCTTCCTAAGAGTGCGGCTGATTGACGGTAGCAGGTGGGCGGGGGCTCTAATTGGGAGCGCGGAGAAGATGATACGAGGAACCTGTGGAGCCGCCCGCAGACCGGTTCGGTTCGGTTCGTTGGGCGGCGGCAGCCGAGAACGAGCGCCGGCTGCGCGCGCAACGCCCGCTCCCGACTCGGGCCGCGCGGCCCCCCGGTCCCCCGGCGGCGCGCGCGCCCCGCCCACCCCCCTGCGCGCGTTCCCGCCCTGCCGGCGCGCGCCCCCGTCCCTTCCCGCCTCGGCTCCTGCCCGCGCGCGCCCCGCCCTCCGTCCCGCGCGCGCCAGCTCTGCGCCCACCCGCCCCCCGGCGCGCGCGAGCCGGCTGGCGAGGCGCGCGGGGGGCGGGGCGCCGCGCTGACGTTGCCCGGGATGCGGGCAGGTTCCGCCGCCGCCGCCGCCGCCGCCTCGCCTGCCACCGGGGTTTGTATGAACACACCGGGCGGCGGGCGGCGAGGGGTTCGCCGTGCGCCCGGGGAGCAGCCGCTGGCGCTGCCGGCGCCGAGCCGGGTGCTGCGGCTGTGCCCAGGCCCTGCCAGCGCCCCATCCTGGAGCCGGTGAGCGCCCCGCCGCCGTCCGCGCGTCCCGGCCGGCCGTCCCTCTGCTCTCCGCGGCTGCGGCGTCCGGGGGCGGGGGAAGCGGGCAGCAGCGGCCCCGGGCTCGCCGCCGTCTGCGCCCTGGACCCCTCCGCCCCTCTCCTGACAGGTCGGGGAACGCGTGTCTTTCGGGGGGTGGGCCGAGTCGTGAGGGAAACCCCCGATGGGTTGGGGCTGTGGCCGCTTTTTGGAAAACGCCCCACCCAGCCCCCACCTCCGGACGGTCGGTCGCCCCCGCCCCAGTCCCCGCGGAGGGTCCCCGCGCAGAGGCGGCCCCCGTGCCCTGCCTTTCCTCTTGGGCCCCGAGCGCCGGTCGCCGCGGTGCGGCGGGAGCAGAGCCGAGGGCGGCGGGCTGGGGCCGAGCGCGCGCCCCGCGTCCCCACCCGCCGGGCCCCCGCCCCTCGGTGCGCCGGCTGCCAGGTGGGCTGGTGAGTGTGACAGCGGCGAGGCGAGGTTTGCTTCCTCTCAGTGCGGGGCTTGGCCTGAAGTGTGTTCTCTGTTTACATCTTGTCGCCTTGTGCTTTGATTTGAACCTGTATCCGATCGCCCTCGATGACAGTGCAGTGTCCCTACGGCCTTCCTGCCTGAGTTGCGGCTTCTGAATCGCAGGTGTTCAAGGACTCCTGCCAGCCCAGCGCCGGGGCTTGCCGGGCTCCACGGCCGCTGCCGCCTGGTGCCGCTTACGCCTGGGAGTACCTGTGCGGTTCTGAGTCGGTTGGTTTCCTTTCCTGGGCATTTTCTCGTGATCGAAGGGAGTTTTGGTACATCTTAGTGTAATCGATGTGAATACAGCCCATTTCTCGTTTTAGTGTAGCTTGCTCAAGTGTCTGAAGGTCTGGCACTGCTGATGGCCTAAGACGTTCTAACACTTAGCGGGAATTTTCATTGGCGATATTAACTCTGTGTGGGTTTTTTTTTTTTCCTTCACGTGTTCAAAATTGTAACAGTGTTTAATTATAATGCATGACAATTTGTCATTAGAAAGGACTTTAACAGTTATCTCGATCACTCATTTTCACTTCCCTTTTATGTCCGTGTTATCTCTGTGTAAATGGAGTTATCACTTTATTTGTTAACTTCTGAATAATTCTTATAAATTGTCTTCTTTCCTGAGAAAACCAGAAAGTTATTTTTGTCATTGTATTGTGGCGGGAGGCCAAATAAGTAGTAGTGTATTTAAGGCACTTTAAATGGTACATATTTTTAAACATGTGCCAAATGTTAATCAAAACCAACCAACCAAAAAAAAGAAAACCCTGGAAGATCTATAAGCATTTCCTATGTAATTACTATGAGAGAGTTGGCGGTTCCTTATCCACTCCTTATTTCTCATCCTTAAGCAGAGTTGTAATGTGACTTGTTCAGTGTCCCTTTCCACTTGAGTTAAGTTCTTGAAGGAAATTAGAGGTTAATGACTTCAAAATTCTGCCTTGAATGGCTTCAACACATATTTAGAACTGCAGTCTCACTCTGAACTCTGAAATGAAGGGAGCAGACTTACAGTTACCCTTGTAATTGGCCAACACTGCAAAAACATTTAAATGTATTAATGTAATTTAACTTTTGTAAAAGCAATTTTTACAAAGCTTTGAATTGAGGCGCTATTCTCTTTAGAACAGTCTAGCTAAACTTCTGTATGATAATGGTTTTATCTCTGATAGCAAAGAGAAGAGAGGTCAAGACTTGTGAAATTCCCTAATTTGTATTATAGTCTGCATTTTGGAGTTTTAAAAAAATTCATCTTTCAAATTCTGCTCTTCTTGCTTGAAGTCCCCCAGTACCTGGAAGTTGAACAATGCATCACCCTGTCAGAGGGCTCTCTGCAGGTTGGGAGCTTCCCTTAGGCGGTGGGTCTCCATGTAAACACTAGGAATTGTTTAGAGTGGGCGCTGAATTTCAAACTTTGTACATTGTTGCTGGTTACTGTGCCTGTGTACTATAGTGTAGTGGCTAATCGGGCCTCAGAGCCAGACTGGCTGGCTTTGAATCCGGGCTTTGCTTTAGGCAAGTTATTTATCCTCTTTGTGCTTCAATTTTCTCAACTCCAAAAGTGGGAATAATAGTTATACCCTTAAGATGGTCTTGAGTATTAAATGAGTTAATACACATGAAGTGCTTAGCCCACAGTGCCTCGTACATAGTTAGCGCTCGGGAAATGCTGCTGCTTTTCCTCAGTCTTCCATGGGATCTAGTAAGCCGAAGAAGGACTTTGGGCTGATGGAGCGTTATTAGTGCAGATTATTCCTCTATGACCCATTTGCTCCTTTGAGACTAAATGAGAGCTTAGTTTCACTGTCCTGCCTTGGAAGCATGCAATTTAGTTTTAAATAGAACAGCTGGGAGCCTGAGCTGGGTGCCCTGAGATGCTGCTGGAGAGCTGCTCAAGTGCCCTGTTTGAACCCTCTGACAGGACCTTGGATTGTCTCCCTCCTGGTGCTGTTGGCTGCTATTTTAGTCACCTGTTTTTGAATTTGTGATTGTGCATTTCTTTGACTGTCATGTGCTGCTATCAAAAATATTATCTATCAAACTCTTGAGACGTATATATGTTTTTATCTGATAAGATATTGCATGATGTTTCCAGGATATATAAAGTCAGTTTCGTGTACGCTTTCCTTTTTGGTTTTGTTTTCTTCTTTATTGATCTTGCACAGAGTGAGGTTAGTTTTGCTTTGACATTGTGTTCCTTTTCAGCTTTCATGTAATTGTCCTAGGGAAGTTTGTTTTTAAATTAATGATTTTATGTACTGTTGCTCTTCCTGGTTTACAGGGATCTGCTATGAATACTCTGTTCTTTAAATCAGGTGTTTTCAAACTTTTGATCTAAGGATGCTTTTATACTCTGAAAAAATTATTGAGCACGCCAAAGAGCTTTTGTGGATTATATCTCTCTATACTTTTTATATTACAGATTGAAACAGAAATATAAAATTTTCTATTAATTCACTTAAAAATGACTTTTTAATAAAAAATGACTTTTTCAAAACAAGGTAGGAGAGTGGCATTGTTTTATATTTTTGTAAATCTGTAATATCTGGTTTAATAGAAACAGCTCGTTTCTCATATCTGCTTCTGCATTCGGTCTGTTGCAATATGTTGTGTGGGTTGAAGTATACAGAGGGAGAAAATCCAGCCTTACACAGTTAATGGCTGGAAAAGGGAGGGATATTTCAATAGCCTTTTCAGATAATTGTGGATATTCTTGTTTGGTACTACGTGAAAACTCAACATGTGGTAGTTTTTTAGTTATTTGCAATATAGAATCTGAAATCCTATCTGTGGACTTTTTCATAATGTTGTATTAAAATCCATTGGTCTGAACTTTGAATGGATCTTACAGAATCAAGTTTGAGTTTTATAACATCATGCCGTGATCACTGGTAAATATTAGTTCAGTCAGTTATGCAGATCTTCCAAATGTTGATACATTTCATTATATAATATCAAAAAGTCACATTTGTTAATATCACCACTCATTCTATCAGAAACAAATTATTGGGAAGCTGTCCAGGTCATGACATGATAGTAGATATGAGTTTTCCAGAAATCTGGTTTTTGTTTAAAAGCTTATATTTTATCATTGGCAACAAATATGACTGCCAGTTGTTTCCTAGAAGTGCAGGCAGACTTTGTTCATCTCTGAGAGAACCTCTGCCATAATACCTTAGTCTGAATAACCTTAGTCATTCTTTCAAGTAAAGATAGTGTTTTCATAATAAAAGGGGCTAGTTCAAGCTCTCAGTTCAGTGACACAGCATTTTTCCTTGAGACAGCCATCAGCTATTGTAATTCAGGATGTAGCCAACCCTGGTGGCCTAGTGGTTATGGTTTGAGAGGCTCTCACTGCTGCGTCACAGTTCCTTTTTGCTTAGGGAACAACACCACCATCTCTCACTTGTTACACTGTGACAGCTGCGTGTTGTTGTGATGCTGTGATGCTGAAGGCTGTGCCACTGATATTTCAAATACCAGCAGGGTCACTCATGGTGGACAAGTTTCAGCAGAGCTTCCAGACTAAGGCAGACTAGGAAGAAGGACCTGGCCACCCGCTTCTGAAAAAATTGGCCTTTGAAAACCCTGTGAATAGCAGTGGAGCATTCTCTGATACAGTGCTGGAAGGGGAGCGGATGGCGCAAAAAGATCAGGCAGGTTCCGCTCTGCTGGACACAGGGTCGCTAGGAGTCAGAATGGACTCCATGGTACTAACAGCAGCAAATGTAGCCTTCATGCATACTTACCATTCTGTGTCACAGAATATTAAAAGGATGTATATTCAAGGGCCGAGATTTAATAAAATAAATAATTTGTACTGTTTTTTTCGCCTTCTTCTTCCCAAAGCCCCCCAGTACATAGTTGTATATTCTAGCTGCAGGTCCTTCTAGTTGTCCTTTGTGGGGTGCCGCCTCAGCATGGCTTGATGAGCCCAGCTAGGTCCCCGCCCAGGATCTGAACTGGTGAAACCCTGGGCCGCTGAAGCTGAGCGCGGGAACTTAACCACTCGGCCACGGGGCCGGCCCCTAATTTTTACATTTTAAGGACATTCTTAAGTGAAAAAGCCTCTTTCTTTTATAACTACACTTGATGGTGAAAAATACAATAACTAATAGTGTGGTTTGGTACCACTACCATAATTTGTTCCAAGATGCCAGAAATTTTACACACCATTGCTTTTGTACCGTAAGTGTAAGTGTTAATACAATTAAGAAGGCTAATAATATTTTAGTAGTATTATGAAAATAGTTTTGACCTTGTGGACCTCCTTAAAAGATGTCTGGACCCCAGGGGTCCATGGACCACACTTTAAGGACCTCTGCTATAAATCATAGAGCATTCCCAGCAAACTTTGATTAGGAAGGGAGGTGGTAGTGTCAATCTCTAGTCTGTTTTTGCTTTAGACTTTTGGGCCCTGGTAAAGGCCTTCTTCAAAAAAATTTAAGCATAGTAAAAGTTTTTTACAGAAAATTGAGAGGTTTCTTAAGGATTTTAGTCTGGTGCTGATACAAGGGACTGTAGTATTAGTAATCTGAAATTACACTATCTAAAAACAAAAAGATTTGGTAGTACATTGCCATGTAAATATTCAGTCTAATGTTTTTGTATTTTACATACTAGACAAAGTGAAGGCACAGTGTGAAAAGCTCAGCTGATATCAAGATCATAAGCTAAAAAGAAGAAAAGCCAAAACAAACTACTCAGCTTCCCTTCTTAATCTCTGTTTGTTTCTCACTTAATTCAGGCTGAGGGTGAACTATCCTAAAGAGAGGTGCCCAGTACTTGCTGTCTTTGCCTCATGTCTTATGGGGAAAACGATTTAAGATGATGAAGATTATAAGGGTATAGGTTACATTGAGAATGAAAATGATAATAAGGTCAATGAAGGATTTATGATAGAATAATGGTGGTAAATACTTGAACACTGCCTACATATAATAGAGTTTAATGAATTGAAAAGAACAGTATTTTTGACAAGAACTCTCGAGATTAATTTATCATAGGCACGGTTTCTGGTTGCATGTAGGTAGAACTGATGATGGGGAGTGCAAGACAGCTGACTTCCCTGATGAGCTTCTTTCCTAATTGCAAAGTGAGAGCATCTGACCACCAGGTGATCTGGCGCTGCCTTCAATTCTAGAGTTCTGGGATTTTTTTCTTTGCCTGTTGAAAACATCTCCTTCATCTGTTAATTTCATCTCATCAATTTTAACTTGTGTTTACATGTGAAACTTATTTTTTCCAATTTTTAGCATTGATTCATATTCCTATTTTCAGTTCATATTTTGATTAAAAAATGTATTTCTAAAAATTATGGTAAAATATATAGATCATGAAATTTATGATTTTAACCTTTTTTTTTTTAAAGATTGGCACCTGCTAACATCTGTTGCCTATGTTTCTTTTTCCTTCTTTTCTCCAAAGCCCCCCAGTACATAGTTGTATATTCTAGTGGTAGGTCCTTCTAGTTCTTCTATGTGGGACACCGCCTCAGCATGGCTTGATGAGTGGTGCTAGGTCCGTGCCCAGGATCTGAACTGACGAAACCCTGGGCTGCCGAAGCTGAGCGCGCATGGGGCCAGTCCCACCATTTTTAAATATACAGTTCAGAGGCATTAAGTACACTCACATTGTTTTGCAACCATCACCGCCATCCATGTCCAGACCTTTTTTATCTTGCAAAACTAAAATTGTACTCATTAAACGATAATTCCCCATTCCCTCCTTCCTCTAGCCGCTGGCGACCACCATTCTGCTTTCTCTCTCTATGAATTTGGCTAAGTACTACATTGTATGAGAGGAATCATACAGTATTTGCCCTTTTGTGCCTGGCTTATTTCATTTAGCATTATGTCCATCCATGTTGTAGCATGTATCAGAATTTCCTTCCTTTTTAAGGCTGAATATTATTTCATTGTATGTACGTATCATGTTTTGTTTATTTGTTCATCCATCAGTAAACCATTGGGTTGTTTTTACCGTTTGGCTGTTGTGAATAATGCTGCTGTGTACATGGGTGTACAAATATTCCTTTGAGACTCTGCTTTCAGTTATTTTGGGGACATACTCAGAAGTGGAATTGCTGGGTCATATGATAATTCTATTTTAAATTTTTATTTTATCGCGGTAACATTGGTTTATAACATTATATAAATTTCAGGTGTACATTGTTGTATATTTTGTTTTCTGTGTAGATTACATCATGTTCACCACCTAAAGACTAATTACCATCCATCACCACACACAGTGCCTCATCACCTCTTTCTCCCTCCTCCCTCCCTATTTTAAAACTTTTAAGGAACTGCCATTCTCTTTTTAGAGTGGCTGCACCATTTTACATTCACACCAGCAGTGTACAAGGGTTCCAGTTTTTCCACATCCTTTCCAATGCTTGTTATTTTATTTTTTTGGATAGTAACTATCCTAATTGTGTGAGGTGATACCTTGTTGTGGTTTAGATTTCCATTTATGTTGCTGAATTTGGTATGTTGGTATTTTGTTGAGGATTTTTGCATCAGTATTCATGAAGGGTATTGGTCTCTAGTTTTCTTGTAATGTCTTTTTGTCTGGCTTTGTTATCAGGGCAATGCTGGGCTCATAGAGTGAGTTAGAAAGTCTTTCCTCCTCTTCAGTTTTTTGGAAGAATTTCAGAAGGATTGATGTTCTTTAATGTTTGGTACAATTCACCAGTGAAGCCATCAAGTGTGGGGTGTTTGCTAATTAGGTTTTTGGTTACTGATTCAGTCTCATTAATACTTAGAGGGCTCTTCAGATTTTGTGTTTTTTCATTATTTAGTCTTAGTAAGTTTTGTGTTTCTAGAAGCTTGTCAGTTTCATCTAGATTATCCAGTTTGTTGGTGCACAATTGTTCATACTCCCTTGAAATCCTTTTTGTTTCTGTAGAATGAGTAGGAAGGTCTCCACTTTAGTTTCTAATTTTAGTAATTTGAGTCCTATCTATTTTTTCTTAGTTAATCTTGTAAAAGACCTGTCAATTTTATTAATCTTTTCAAAGAACCAACTTTTAATTTTGTTGATTTTCTCTCTATTTTTCTATTCTATACTTCATTTATCTCTGCTCTAATCTTTATTATTTTCTCCCTTCTGCTAGCTTTGAGTTTAGTTCTCCTTTTTCTAGTTCCTTAAGTTGTAAAGTTAGGGTTGTTGATTTGACATCTTTTTTAAAGTGTGTTTATAGCTATACGTTCCCCCCTTAGCACCACTTTTGCTGCGTCCCATATATTTTGGTATGCAGAGTTTTTGTTTTCATTTGTCTTTAAGCATTTTCTGATTTCCCTTGTGATTTCTTCTTTAACTCATTGTTTAAGAATGTGTTGTTTAATTTCCAGAAATTTGTGTATTTTCCAGTTTTCCTTTATTTCCTTATTTATTTTGAACTTCAAGCTCTTCTGGTTATAGAAAATACTTTGTATATCTGTCTTTTAAAGTCTGTTGAGACTATTTGTGGCCTATCATATGGTCTGTCCTGGAGAATGTCCCGTGTGCTCTAGTTAAGTAGAGTGTTCTGTATAGATCTGTTATTTCTAGTTGGTTTATTGTGTTGTTCAAGTCCTCTTATGTCCTTACTTATCTTCTGTTTGGTCGTTCTGTCCATTATTGAGAGTAGGGTATTGAAGTCTCCAACTATTATTGTGGGAGTGTCTGTTTCTCCATGTAATTCTGTCAGCTTTTGCTTCGTATATTTTCATGGTCTATTACTAGGTGCATGAATGTTTACAGTTCTTATTTTCTTGCTCTCTTGAACCTTTTTTTAATGTATAATGTCCTTCTTTGTCTCTTGTAATCTTTTTTGATTTGAAGTCTGTTTTGTCTGACATTAGTATCCATTCCTGCTCTCTCTTGGTTACTATTTGCATAGAATGACTTTTTCTGTCTTTTCATGTTCAGCCTATTTGTGCTTTTGGATTTAAAGTGAGTCTCTTGTAGACAGCACATAGTTGGGTCATGTTTTTTTAATCCATTTTGCCAATCTCTGCCTTTTGATTAGAGAGTTTAACCCACTTACATTTAAAGTAATTACTGATAAGGAGGAACATCTGTCATTTTGCTATTTGTTTTTTATATGCCTCATGGCTTTTTTTGTCCCGTAATTCCTATATATTTTGATTTTTCTTGGGATATTAGTGGGAGCTGACTTTGGGCTGTGGTACTTTCCTTAAAAACAAACAAACAAAACAAACTTTGTTTATGAGTCAGGCAAGGAAAATGGGTGTTTCAAGGTAAAACTTTTAATCTCATCTATCACCTATAAAGATTTAGAAATTTTGGCATCTGTTTAAGTCTAAAAATAGTAGGAATCCGAGTTGGGGAACAGTTATTTTAAATAAATTATTTAATTAAATTGAAATGTAGCGGGGTTCTGCTCCCAAAGCAATAAACTCTGTTATTTGGTGCATAATTAAAATATCACATAGCAAAACAAATTAGACTCTTTTTAAGTGCCTGAACATCTTTTGTGGTCTGATATGTGAACCATTCAAACTTGTTTTTTTAAAGAAGATGCATGATGAGGAAAGGTAAAAGGTATAAACTTTTTATAGATTTACCTGTACTTTTTGATAAAATTAATGACAACAATGTAAGTGAAATAAATTTGCCTGTTTGCAGATTGAGCTAAAATATTCATAAAATAATCATTGCATATCATGTGAGTAAGGTAACTGGATGAAAATGTATACCTTAGTACAGTAATTTAGGTTAATGTACACAGACCATGTCCAATGTATATATTTTTCTCAATTTAAATGCTTGGCTGAGGTAATAATCTCTATCTGCCTATTATTGCTGGGAATGTTACTCCTCTTTCCTTTAGACAACAGATACTATTTACCACCTTCCCTCAAAGTTTCTCACTTTTTCCTTTATGATCTTGCCAGGGGTTTGGGCATATTCTCTGGGATATTTTTATTAAATAATCAGCATTTGTCACATTGACATTGCTGGTGTGGGGAATAGTAGCTTCCTTATGTTATCAAAAAGTGATTTCTTCTTTTCACATCTTGAAACAGTTAGAGAAAGCTGATAAAAGATGATGCTGATGCCTTTTCAATGTACTTGTTCCCCGTCCCCTATGGTAGAACTACCTAGATCTTTTTAAACTACAGTCTTCCCCTAGTTGCCCACATCCACTCCAAGAACAATAGCTAGTATTTAACAACAAAGGTTGTCATTGTTGATCAGAGCAGTGTTTCTCAAACGTTTTTAAATAGTGGAAGCTTTTTCTCTGATGATGTCTTGTAGAGACCCATTTGTGAAGAGATGAGAGTAAAATATTGAAGTTGTTCTGGTTGAATGAGAATAGGGCCAAGTTTAAGCAAGGTAAGTCAACAGGGGATCATATTTCCTCAGATTCTATGTGGAAGATTTATACTGGACACTGGAGTGTGAACAGTGTATGTTTCTTTGCATTTTTTCTTCTTCTCTTAGCAATTTGACTTGAAATGAATTTAAAACCATGTGTGTTTGAGGTATTTATACATTTAGATCATAGAGCTTTAACTTTGGGGTGTGTGTCAGACTTTCTTTTATGGCTTGTTTGTGGAATGAAAATTAGGATGATGAAATTCTGATGCCTTGTGTATGTGTACACCCTTCTCGACTTGACTGATGAGTTTGATTTCAGGCTTACGCCAGTGAGAACTGAGGGTTTCAGTTTTTAGATTCCCTGGTCTCTGGAACTAGCTCTATTTTCTTCTTCTTCTTTCTTCTTTTTTTTTTTTTGAGGAAGATTAGCCCTGAGCTAACATCCATCGCCACCCCTTGTCTTTTTGCTGAGGAGGATCAGCTCTGAGCTAACATCTGTGCCCATCTTCCTCTATTTTATATGTGGGACGCCCACCACAGACTGACTTGATAAACAATGTGTGGGTTCACACCCGGCATCTGAACTGGTGAACTCCGGGCTGCTGAAGCAGAGCACAGGAACCCAACTGCTATGCCGTTGGGCCGGCCCCTGGAACTAGCTCTATTTAAGAGCAAAAGAGCAGGAAAAATCTAAAAAATTTAGAAGATGCAAAATGTGTCATTTTTCTTGAGGTAGAGTATACAAAATTGCTTGCTTTTCCTTACATATAGGGTAGTTAGGGCAAGTTGATACTGCTTGTAGGATTTTTCTGCTGATAGGGGCAAATTCCCACATTTAATTCTAGTATAAGCCCACCTTTAAATGTATAAAAGTCGACTCATACAGATCCCTACCCCTACTTGGGAAATATATACTGTGAATTTGTATGGAATAGCATAGATTTTTACTGCAGCTTTTTTCTTTTTTTTAAACTTCTGCTGGCTAAATAAGTCAGAGTACACCTTTGAAAGACCCAAAGAGGGTCAATAGTTTAGATCTTTTGTAAAAGGATGTTGTATTCTATCATGGGAAGCAGGCACTGAGGTACAGAGGTCATACGTCCCTAATCCTAATTTAGGAATGGTTGAACTATGAAAGTTCCTGCAGAGACTGAGTTTTTTTTAAAACAGCTTTATTGAGATATAAGTCACATACCATACAATTTCATACAATATGAAGTATGTGGTTCTGTGGCTTTTAGTATAGTCACAGAGTTGTGCAACCATCACCACGATCAATTTTAGAACATTTTCAATACCTCAAGAAGAAACCCGCATCCATCCTCCCCCCTCCCCTTCTCCCCTAGTCCTTGGTAACCACGAATCTACTTTCTGTCTGTGTAGATTATATACCTATTTTGGATATTTCATATAAATGGGATCATAATGATGTGGCCTTTAGTGACTGGGTTCTTCCACTTAACATAATATTTTCAAAGTTCATTTGGTAGCACATATCAGTACTTTTTAATTTTATATCACTGAATAATATTTCATTATATGGATATACCACATTTTATTTATCCATTCATTGGTTGATGTGCATTTGGGTTGTTTCCACTTTTCCATTACTAGGAAATACAATACCATAAACATTTGTTTCCAAGTCTTTGTGTGGCTGTGAGGTGTTGTTTCTTTGGGTGCACTCCTAGGAATGGAACAGCCGAGTCGTATGGTCACTTTCTGTTGAGGCTTTTGAGGAACGGCTAGGCCGTCTCTAAAGCAGCCGCGCCGTTTTACCTCCCATCAGCAGTGTGCAAGGGCTCCGACTTCTCCACAGTTTTGCTAATCCTTGTTATCTGTATTTTTTACTATAGTCATTCTGACGGGTGTGAAGTGGTTACTCGTTGTAGACTAAGTTTTTAAATAGTGGTTAGGCATAACAGGAGTGATAACACTCTTATATGGAATTAGTATTACAATTAGAGTATTTAATAGGCTGACCTAGGAGTATAATCATCAGTAGCTGTTATGAACCCTGGCTGTATGTAATTAGTATCATTTCCCAATTTAGAAAAATGATGTCACGGATTTATCTCATCTCCGAGGATATTATATGATTCACCCCCTGCCTCCTACCCCCGCCAATCCTTTGTTGAAGAAGAAAACAGTGAAGATTCAGTTAAAGAATAGAATCGCTCTAGATACCTTAAGCTGAGAGAGTTTTTTTATTTTAGGATACTAAATAGCTTAAGGAATTGTTGGGATGTATTGGTCTGGGTCCAATCAGGAGATAGAAACCAGTATAGTAGTATAATAGGGAAAGATTAATATAAAGAATCGTTGACTATAACAGAGGATCAGAGCAATGAGGGATTTACCAGTAAGAAGTAAAGATAACACTAAAGAATATAGGAATAGCTGATATAAAGAGCAGTGACTACCCCCAGGAATGAGATAGAGTGGGCCCCCTCTCCTGCTGAGGTCTAGACCTTATTGGAAAGGGCAAGGTCAAGGCAAGTACCTGTGCTGTGGCACTGGTGGAATTTGCTGGATATCCGCCTTCTAGGGTGCCAGGGAAGGCTATTCATGGGGAGATGTCTCGCCAGAGGCACTCTGCTACAAAACTGCATGGCCTCCTGTTGGAGAAGCTGCACATGCTGCATCACGAGCCTGGTGTTGGAGAAGCCATCCTCGTTATAGGACTGGGTCCTGGAGAAGCCATCCTTGTTATAGGACTGGGTCCTGGAGAAGTCTTGCCCGCTGCAGCCAAGTGAGCACCCTGGAACCAGGAAGCAAAATCCTTTTCCACTGCAGTGTCTTTCCTGTGCCCTCTATTGACAAAGGTTATTGTTATGCCACTGGCCAAGAAATTACTATTTAAAGGGTGCAAACCCATTTTCAGAGAGCAGCCTGCAAGAGTGAATTTGAAGATGAGGGACAATAAATCAGTATCTGGGACAGGTATTAAGTGGTTTACGGAATCGTTTGATCTAAAGAAAGAGACCCCAGGTTGAGCTTTAAGGAACACCTCCCGAAATCTCTGCACAGAACTCAGAAACCAAGGAAGGTGTTCTCTCTTTTATGATTGAGAGGCCTCCTGTCTAATTGTGCAGTTGCTTCTGGATCTTCACTTCTAGAACCACACTGCTGTTTTAAAATCGGGGAACTGTTGTGGTCAGGAGGCTGTGGTAGTCAGGAGTCTCTTGCTGTACTTACCAGCTGTAGAACCACACTGGACCAGCACCTGTTCTGGTCTGCACCAGCCCTGCATATGAGAGGCTAGGTTAGCGTTTCTCAATCTTTATGCCCTGGAGGATCCATGAAATAATTTTCAGGTCTCAGGGAGCTCTTCCATAAAAATTATAGCATCTACGGCTGTGATATTATTCTGAACAGAGAGTTTAGGTAAAATAATTGTTCCGATCACCTCCTGTTTAATCCATTGGTGAAGGAGGGATCTCTTGTCCTAAATAGTGTGAGATGGCTGCTACCTGACACTGATCAGATGAGATTGACAGCCACGTGTTAGTCATACATACTCACAGTCTGGGAGAGAGGCTACTGCCTGCCGCATGGGTGTTGCACTTGGGAATAGAGTGAACCAGCCGTGGGGTCTGTGGGAGGCAGGATTCATAGTAACAAAGGATGAAGTAACCCATCTCTTCCTGGGAGGGTGTGATTAGTTTGTGTCAATGATTCTGAGGGCTGGCAGGGGGACTGAAATTAGTTAGGTTGAGGATTGAGTGGAGTGCAGCTGGTTTGGCTGATAGTGGCCCCAGCTGGGTGAGGAGCGGGAGCCTTTCCCGCTGGGTGGGGGCGCGTGTGGCAGGAGTGGGAGAACTCCCATTAGTCCTCTGGGGCTCTGGGAGGCTCCAAGCTGTCCGGGCAGCACTTGACATTTTAGGTCTTATAATACAGTACGTCAGTGATGATGGCTAATGCTCTTTTGATAGAGAATGATGTTTTTCTGTGCATCTGTTTATTTTGGCCATCTAAGTTGTCTACTCTTTTGTGAGGATACCCAACCCCACAAGGGATATAAACTCTAATGTGAGTTGGTAATGCAGATAGAAAAAACAAGTTTTCCTTTTCTTTAATTTCCCACTTTAATTTTTTTACTTTTACAGGTAGGTCTAGGAGTCTTACTACAAATTTTTACTATACAAGGTATTAATAAAGTATGGCATTTGTATATGCTATGTGCAAGAGTACTTTTATTTTTATTTAAAGCACACAAAAAAAGACTTTAACCAACCTTACTTGGAAAACAAACAAGTGGTAAAACTTAGCTTACTATTCTGGAAAGTAATCTCTTTTCTTTTCTTGATTTTTAAAAAGTTATATGGTGAAGATAATAAATTTCTGTTAAAAACCTGGCTTAAGCTAATTGAGATTCAGTTTTTTTAAAGGTAGGGTTGAAAGACTTAGTTGAAATAAATATTCTAACCTAATGTTTTTGTAATTCTTTTTTATTGTGGTAAAATATATCTAACATAAAATTTGCCATTTTAACCATTTCTATTCAGTGGCATTAATTACATTCTTGATGTTGTACAACTGTTACCACTATTTCCAAAATTTTTCATCACCCCAAACAGACACTCTCTAATTACCATTAATCAGTGACTCTCCATTCTCCCTTGCCTCCTGTCCCTGGTGACGTCTAATCTGCTTTTTATCTCTATCGATGTACCTGTTCTAGATATTTCATATAAATGGAAGCATACAGTACTTGTTTTGTTTCTGGCTTATTTCACTTAGCATAATGTTTTCAAGGTTCATTCATATTGTAGCATTTATCAGAACTTCATTCCTTTTTATGGCTGAATAATATTCCATTGTCTCAATATACCACATTTTGTTTGTCCTTTTATCTGTTTGTGGACACTTAGGTTGTTTCTGCCTTTTGGCTATCGTGAATACTGCTGCTATGAACATTGATGTACAGTTATCTGTTTACTTTCCTGTTTTCTGTTTTTTGGGGTATATACCTAGGAATAGAATTGCTGAGTCATATGGTATTTATTTTGAGGAACTGCCAGACTGTTTTCCACAGTGGTTGCACCATTTTACGTTCCCACACAGCAACATATAAGGGTTTCAATTTATTTACATTCTTGACAACACTTGTTATTTACCGTTTTTTTGAATATAGCCATCCTAGTACATGTGAAGTAATATTGAGATTTCGATCTGCATTTCCCTAATGACTAATGATGATGTGCATCTCTTCATGTGCTTATTGGCCGTTTGTGTATCTTCTTTGGAGAAATGTCTGTTCAAGTCCTTTGCTCATTTTTAGATTGGATTGTCTTTTGGTTGTTGAGTTGTAGGAGTTCTGTGTATATTTTGTGTATTAAATGCTTATCAGATACATGATCTGCAGATATTTCTCCCATTCCATATGTTATCTTTTCACTTTCTTCATAACGTCTTTTGATGCACAAAAGTTTTTAGTTTTGAAGTCCAATTTGTCTTTTTTTGTTGTTGCTTAGACTTTTGCTGCCATAGCTAAGAATCTGTTGTCAAATCTAGTATCATGCACATTTACCCCATGTTACCTCCTAAGAGTTTTAGCACTTATATTTAGGTTGTTGGTCCATTTTGAGTTAATTTTTATATATGTTGTGCATAGGTGTACAACTTCGTTCTTGTATGTGTGGAAATCTAGTAGTCCCAGCAATAGAAGAGACTATTCTTTTGTCATTGAATGGACTTGGCACCTTTGTCAAAAATTAATTGGCCGTAGCTATATGTTTCTTTCTAGACTTTTAGTTCTATTCCATTGGTCTGTCGTTTGCCAGTACCACTGTAAGCTGATATTAATTGTTGTTTACAACATGAAAATTATTGACAAGGTCAAATAGTAAAGCTACTAAAAACTGTGAGCCAAAATAATATTAATAAAGATATAACCTAAGACATAATCTATACCAGAATTTGAAAAAACAAACTTTTTTTTGTCAGCTCATACAGTGAGGCTCAAATATAGCTCCAGAAGTTATAAACGATTGTATATATGTGTGTGTATATATATGTGTTTACTCGATCTTTTATGAAAAGGCTTTCTATAATAGTTATTTTTTAAAACTAAAAAATGAAATTTATCGCCTTCATGGGAAACTTGTTTTGCTTTCTTTTGTGGAACTTGAAATAACCATTCACAGATTTCATTTTCAACTGACATGAAATGATTTCCTTCTTGCTCTTAATGCTTGTTAGCAACAAAAAAATTTCCTTTCTTAAGAAGTTTGAACACCTGCCGCCCAATGTTCATTACTGTCGTGTGATTGGTAGGACACTACAGAACTCCTTTAGGGCGGGTTAGTGAATCTCACTGTGAGTGTATAAACAGCCCGCAACGCGTGAGATTCCTCCTCCTCCTCCAGTCCTCAGCCTGAGCAGAAGATGCGGAGGAAGAAGATGCAGGCTTCTGTTTGTTTGAAGGGAAAGGGAGAGTGCTGTTTAGTTTTGCTGCTCTCGTTAGCAAGACTTGAGATTTGCAGAGATCACCCTTCACTTTCAAGCCCCAGCAGCAGGAGAAACATTTTATGATTTCCTCTTGTCACATGATGTTTTCCCAAAAGTCCTGTTACTTGAAATCAAAACGTTTTCTCTCAGGTCTTGCAGAGTTGTTCAGTCGTTCCAGGCGGTAACATGTCCCCATGTTGGCCATTCGGCTGCCATTCCTCCTCGGCGCTCAGCGGGGCAGCGGCTGCGTTGGGGGGTGCTCCGGGGTCGCCACTGGGCCCCGGCCACTGAGGCCGCCTCTGCGCAGCCACGGGACCCCTGCGCCGGCAGGACAGTGTCTGCCCTTGTCTAGCTTCTCACACAGTTCTTTAAACATTTTTGGGTGAACAGGTTTTTGTCTAATAAAGTTAATCATTTTTTATAGTTTCAAATAGAACTTTTTTCATCTCTCAGAACTTTTGACCCTAGCACTTCTCTGTGAAGAAAACACTGTATTGTGAAGTCAGTTTTTTTTCCCCAGCAAGAGTGGCAGTCTTCACGTGGAGTCACTATTGATGGGACGTTATCAGTACAGATGCCAACATAGTTCCTCCAACACAGACCTTCTGTTTCCAGATAGGAGGACAAAACATTAGATATCCTGTCCTTGTTGGCCTTGGTCAGCACTCGATAGCCAAAAAGTTTTCTTGATTTTACCCATTTTCGAATCTTATAATATTTATAAATTCATAATACATGTAGAATATAATCTTATAAATATTACAGCTGAAGTCTGTTGACTCATTTAGTCTGCATAGAGAAACTTGTTTTTCTGTTTATTATATAGGCTTTTAATATCACATGACATGTTGATATGTTGACTTACCCTACTGTTATTGTATTGTAGAACTTTAAAAATTTCTCTCACTGCATCTCATATGACCATTTTACTCAGAGTAATTTTACATTCTGGCCTTACTAGCTTTTCAGTAATTGGGTGACTTTCCTTTTTGTGGTCAGCAAGTTCTGCTACTATATAACTTGCTACCTCAGCCTTTTCATTGTGTGTAATTTTTTAAAAATAAAAGCTTTATTATTTTGTTTTGAGATTCCAGTAGTACCTTGTCACATGACTACAAGTTGTATTTAAGTGTCTTTTGAATATTTCTGGAGCCATTGCTGTACTTGTGAAGATGTTTTCCACAGACAACACAAAATGGAATACCAGCCCATGTGTAAATCCATTGACAAGTAGTTTTCATCGTAAAGACGGGAATTTTGTGTGTGTCTCTTGTTGCGCTAGTTTAGTGAAATGACTTGCAAGATACAATTCTTTGTTACTACTTATCTTACCGGAGTTGTCCACTGGCCCTCCTCTTGTACTTCGTCCTCAAAAATTGCCACATTGGATTATCAGGCATACATGTAAAATACAAATGTTAATATATAAGACATAAGGGCATAACAAATAACTAAATGAGAAAAAATCACAAAAAGTCCAAAAATTTCATAATATAGGTCCCTTGTAATTTATTCAGTCAACATTTTGGAAAGTTCACCCAAGAGGAAAGCATTGAGAATGGGACAACTGCGTATAAAAATTTTTTCATTAAAATTAAACTTTCCCTGCAATTTTTTTATTACACTTGCAGAATTTGTTTGCTCCTGTAAGGCGGTTACCAGTGCATAAGAGGAGGTTAGGGGAGGTAATTTGAGAGGGAGAGGCTGGTGCTCCTCGGCCTCCCATCCTCCCCTTGTGCCATGCAGCCTCCAGTTATCAAGGCCAATTCTAACCATATGAACATGACCCTACTGTGCACCATCATATATGGCTGATTTCTAACAAAATCCTTTGTTACTGTGAATGCCACCATTGCTTGGTGCATAAAAGTAAAAAAAAAAAAAAAAGGAAAAAAATTCCCCCTGCCCTCAATCGTGAGCTCTCAAAGAGCTCTGGCAACAGTTTGTGGACCCCCATGTTGAGAAACCCTGGCCTAGACTCTGGGACCTCTGCATGCGCTGCTGTAGAGTCTGCTTGCCTGTGGAATCAGGAGGCCTCTACCTGAATTTTAGTATTGTAAATCTCTCACAGATGATGAGATTGGTGGATTTAAGTCACATCTGGAACCCTAGCCACAGGGGAGTCTGGGAAATACTGCTTTTTTTTTTTTTTTTAAAAGCTTTCAGGCTCATGTACTACAGAAAGACATACTAGAGGGAAATGGGGAGATATTGTGTGCCAGTATACCATTTCTACCATATTGTCAGATTTTTTAATAATGAACACTTTCTCGCTCATTTGTGTAGTACAGTTTTCTCAAAAGTCTTTAAAGCATTTGTTTGTTCATTCAAGAATTTGTTTAGCACCTGCAATGTACTGGCACTATTCTAGATATGTGGGAGGCATTTAGTGAGCAAAATAAAGATTTCTGCCTCATGGAGCTTTAATTCCAGCGGGGAGAGAGAGAGAATAAACAATACACAAAGTTAAATTTTCTAGTTTACAAGACGACTAAAAAGAGTCAGACAGTGACCATTGAGATATTAGATGTTAAACCATGTGACTTCTTATGAGGACATATCAAGAACCTTGGGTTACCACCGCTTTTTCCTCAAAACTTTGAGGAAATGAAGGGACCCATTGTGATAAGTTGGTAAGGGTCTGGGATGAATTTGTGTACAGGATTGATGTATGTGGTGTGATGTGGCATATAGTGAGCATTTGTAAGTTTATAGAACTAACCTGATTGTTCCCTTAAAAATTGGGTTTGACACATGTTCATAGAGTTAGTTGTTGAGTAGTACAGTTTTCAAAGTGTTCAGTTATCGTTGAATCATCCCGTATTAGAAGGTGGTAAATGGTCTGGAAGAAGACAGGGTAGGTTCACGCAAGGGGCAGTGGGTATACTGGGGTCTGGAGGTGGCTTACAGTGTTAAATAGGATGGCTGGGATAGGCTTAAAGGTGATACTTGAGCAAAGGAAGTTTGGCAGTCGATTGGTCATTGGGTTATGTGGCAGAAGAACATTCCAGGTAAAGGAAGCAGCACTGATAGAGCACTAAGGTGAGGGGAGCCTGGCACGCTGGAGGACAGCACTGAGGCCCGGCCAGTGCGTCTGGGGCAGAGTGAGGGAGAAGAGTTGTGGGTAGGTGGGAAGGTCAGGGAAGGAAGGACTGGGGTGGTCCCCTCACGCCCTTAATGCCGTTGAAATAGGCAGCGTTGCAGGGCTTTGAGCAGCGTGGGGACAAGATCTTGCTAAGGTTTTTTGTACTCTTTCTTTTCCTCGAGGTTTTAAAAGGATCAGTCAAGATGTGTTGAGAATAGACTGTAGGGGGCCAAAGGTAAAAGGGAGGCTAGTAAGGACAGTGGCTTAACCGTGGAAGTAGATGTGGTGAAAGTGGTCAGATTCTGGATATATTTTGAAACTGAAATTGTCAGGATTTCCTGATGGAATGGATGTGGGGTGTGAGACAGGAGTTACGGAGGAGGTTAAAGTTTTTTTTTTTTTTTTTTTTTAAAGATTTTATTTTTTCCTTTTTCTCCCCAAAGCCCCCCCGGTACATAGTTGTGTATTCTTCGTTGTGGGTTCTTCTAGTTGTGGCATGTGGGACGCTGCCTCAGCGTGGTCTGATGAGCAGTGCCATGTCCGCGCCCAGGATTCGAACTAACGAAGCACTGGGCCGCCTGCAGCGGAGCGCGCGAACTTAACCACTCGGCCACGGGGCCAGCCCCAGTTTTTTTTTTTTTTTTAAAGATTGGCTCCTGAGCTAACGTCTGTTGCCAATCTTCTTTTCTTCTTCTTCTTCTCCCCAAAGCCCCCTGGTACACAGTTGCATGTTCTAGTTGTGGATCCTTCTGGTTTTGCTGAGTGGGATGTTGCCGCAGCATGGCTTGATGAGCAGTGCCGTGTCCGTGCCCAGGATCCAAACCGGTGAAACCCTGGGCCGAGAAGTGGAGCCGGCGAACGCAACCACTCGGCCACAGGGCCGCCCCAGGAAGTTAAACTTTTGAACTGAGCAGTTGGAGAGAGAGGATTGTCGTTAACTACAGTTGGAAAAGCTGAGGGTAGAGCACACAGGGGAGGGGAAGGAAGGTCAGGAGATCAGCTCTGGATATGTTGAGTTTGTGATGTTATTAGAGACCCCAGTGGAGAGGTTACGTAGTCATGAGGCTGGATGAGATCACCAAGGAAGAGACTGGAGTTAGAAAAGGACACGAAAGAACCTAGCCGTGGGGCGTTCCAGGAAAGGAGGCTTATAAAGAGTAAGAGAAGGTAGGCAGAAAACGGTATGGCCAAATGAAAGTATTTCTAAGAAGAGGGAGTGATCAGCTGTATCAGACCCTGCTGAGAGCACCGGTAGATGAAGGCTGAGGATCCCCAGTTGGGTTTCGTAACTCGGAGGTCCTTGGTGACTGACAGGAGCTGTGTTGACGGAGTGGTGTGGGGAAAACCGGACTGGGATGTGTTTAAGAGAGAATGGGAAGAGAAGACTTGTTGATAATGTGTATAAACAACTCCTTGCTTTCAGGAGGGGGGAAATGGGACAGTAGCTGGATTGGGGAAGTGGGACCAAGAAGGTTTTTTTCCCCCTAACACATAGAAATAACACGATTTTATGGTGGTGAAAATGACCCAATAAAGAAGAATGAGTAGAGTATACCTAAATTCTGTGGTCAGTTCTTATAGTTACTCCTGTGATACCCTCTCAGCTTCTTTGCCTCTTTCTTGCTTTGTCACACTTGGTTGGCAAAGCCACAAACTTGGTACAATGTAATGCTTCTGTTTCTAGGTGCCTGCGCTTTCTTTGACACCATACTGTAATGAACCCAGATTTTCACAGCAAAAAAGAAGGGTTTTTGTTTACTCTGAGGCACTCTGGCCTCAGGCTTCAGCAACAAAAAGGGACCAAGGGACCCTGGCTTAGCCCTGGGATGATGGGGTTGAGAGCTGGCCTTTTTCCTGGGGGACTCAAATCCCAGACAGCAGAGTTCTTTCATTTTGACAAATGGCAAATGACAGAGGCTGTCATTTTCTCTAGTGAAGATTTTTTGCTACTTCTGTGACTGGCTGGTGAACATTTTCCACACTGGTGAGGCGTGGGGGTGTTGAGGAGGGAAAAGGTTATTTGCAGTTGTAGAGTTTTAGTTAGCTGTTTTGAGGTCCCCTTCTGTTGTCCTTGGTATTTCCGAGATTCCTGAGTTCTTCTGGACAGAGTACCCCTCGCCTTCTTAGTTTTCCTTTTTGTCACTGTGGGCTTAAACATAACTTTATTTCTTTACTGTCAACTTTAATCTGTCCCGGAAGGAGAGGAGAGAAGTGCGTGTGGTTAAACTATTATTTTATTGTGAACTGAAAGTTTGAGTCATTTCTTAACTGTTGAAATAGAATTGGCTATAAGTGCCCAACATTAACCTTTTCAACTCACAATTCATAGTGGACTTTTCATGAGATGTGCTGTTAGTGTAGTTTTAGAGAAAGTTATATCACTCAACAGAATTAACTTCAGTAACTTCTGTTTATGGCAACAACGGCACTTTTGAAAACACACAGGATTTTTTTTTCCCCTATCCTGGATGTATAGGATTCTAATTAATTTGGAAGTTGGAAAAAGTTACTTTGACTTTGTAATCATTTAAAATAGTCAAAAGAAAGAATAGTTAGCAATTTTTAAATTTCTTATCAACTTTAAAAACAGGCCATGTAATTTTTGTACATATATCCTAAATATGTTTCCTCTTTTATAATTGAGTTAATAAGAAAAATGAAAAAAAATAGTGTTTTGTTGAAGTAAAAGTTCTGTTATTGAAGGACATCCCGAATGCCTATATTTTCTAAATCTATTACGTTAGACAGTTTGAAGTTTAACATTCTCTTCTGTTCTTTGCATTTGTTTTCCTTTAAATATAGCATTACTAAATATTGCAAAAGTATGTGATTAACTTGTTGAATTGGCAGAGATTATTTTAATTTTTAGTGACACCACAAAATTCTGCTTCACTTAACATTGATATATAAAAGTCATAGATATCTAGAGTTTTTTGGGGGGTGCATAGTTGCAAAATAAATTGGAAAAATTATAGAAGTTGTGTGAATCAAGATTTAAGGTTTTAAAATGTATAATATGTACTTTCTAAAGATGAAGCGTATACTGATTGAAGGAAAATATGCATTATGTTAAATGAGATGATGTTATAGAAAGTTTTTACTCCGTCTAAACAATTTGTTCTTAGTTAAAAAAGTGTTCTCATACAGAAATAATCATACATACTTACCAGTACAGTCATGTGCTGCATAATGACGTTTCGGTCATTGATGGACCGCATATATGATAGTGGTCCTATAAGATTAGTACCATATAGCCTAGATGTGTAGTAGGCTAGACCATCTAGGTTTGTATAAGCACACTCTTTGGTGTTTGCACAATGACGAAATCGCCTAACGATACATTCTCAGAACATATCCCTGTCGTTAAGTGACATGTGACTATATTTGACTACTCTGTGAATGGTGGACAATACGTACTCTAATCACAGGATGCTGTGGTTGGTTTGAGTATTTTTGAGGAGGAAAATTAGAACAGGAGGATAATTTGAACTGTTTCAAAAGAAATTTTGACACTAGATCATAAAGTGTGTTATGTTAGGTTTTTGCATTTTTGTGGCTCCAGGATTTTGATAACATTTTACTGGCTGATTTTAGGTAATTTAGTAGTCACACACTGCACATTGAAGTGATTTGCCAGAAGCACGTAAAACTCAAACTTTCTCCTTTGGTTTCCAGTGTTATCTTGTGCTGCCCATAGTAAAAACTTTCAGTTGTATGGTTTTTATGACAGCTAATATGTAGAAAACAGAATTGTGTGTTTAATATCAACGTTTTTCTTTTAGATTATCTGCACTGGTGAAATGAAGTAACTCAAGATGAGCAAGTTAAAAGTGATATCAGAGAAAAGGTACTGTAATTCTGAATACCAGTACGTATAAATTACAGAAATAATACATGAAGCGATTGTTTGAAACTCATTACTTTAAAAATTATTTGTGTTTAAATAATAGTGTTATATTCATATTATTTTATCAATATTTATTAATATTTAACTTTTCAGTTAAAGTAGGAGTTGGCCACCTATGACCTGCAGGCCAGAACTGGCTCAACTCTTGTTTTTCTATAGTCTGTGGGCTAAGAATGGTTTTTACATTTCTAATCGGTTGGGGGAAAAAATAAAAAGAAGAATAGTATTTTATGACACATAAAGATTATATGAAATTCAGATTTCAGTGTACATAAATGAAGTTTTGTTGGGACATAGCTGTGCGCATGCATTTATGTGTTGTTTGGCACTTTTGTGCTGCTGTCACCAAGCTGAGCAGTTGTGCCAGAGACCGTATGGCCCATGGTGCCTAATACACATACTATGTGGCCCTTTACAGAAAGTGTTTAACTGACCCCTGAGTTAAAGCACTGTCTCTGTTAGAGCTTTTATGTACCAAGAATTGTTTTCTCATTGGTTTTACTGTGGACTCTTTCAGTTAAAAGAAAAATCTGATTGATTCTGTTCGGGAATTTTCTTAGCTAGATTGCTTAACCCTGTTAAACCTCAGTTTTCTCATCTATAAAATGGGTTTAATAATAATGCTGTTACAATAAACTTGTGAAGACTAAATAATACCTGGCCAGCTCAGTAAGTGACAGCTTATTAATATTGATAAATATAAAAATGTCTCCTTTTTAACAGTGTTGTATTTTATTTTATTTTTTGCTGAGGAAGATTTGCATTGAGCTAACATTGGTCACCAATCCTCCTCTTTTTTCGCTTGAGGAAGATTAGCCCTGAGCTAACATCCATGCCAGTCTTCCTCCATTTTATATGTGGGTCACCGCCACAGCATGGCTGACGAGTGGTATAGGTCTGCACCAGGGATCCAAACTCACAAACCCTGGGCTGCTGAAGCAGAGCGTGCTGAACTTAACTGCTATCCTGTGCTGGCCCCCAACATGTTTACAACTTGTTTACGTGTTTATCACTTTGCATTTATAGGTATGCTTTGAATATGTTTTATAATGAGAATACATGCAGTCTATTTAGATAAGATTTATTCCTTAAATTGTTAGGTTTTCCAGTTATTAACTATGTAATACATTATAACAGATTTCGTTGTTCAAGTATTTGTGTCATTTCTTATAGGAAAGGAATTAGACACTGCTTGTGTCTTAAAAAGGAGCTCTAGGGGTGGCTCAGTGGCATAGCGGTTAAGTTTGCACACTCTGCTTCAGTGGCCTCGGGTTCTCAGGTTCGGGTCCCAGGTGCAGAGCTAGTACCCTTGTCGAGCCATGCTGTGGCAGCATCCCACGTAAAACAGAGGAAGACTGGCACAGATGTTAGCTCAATGACAATCTACCTCAAGCAAAAAGAGGCAGATTGGCAACAGGTGTTTGCTCAGGGCTAATCTTCCTCACAAAAAACAAAAACAAAAAGAAAAACAAACAAAGCAAACAAAAGGAGCACTAGCCTTACTTTTTGTATTAAGTCGAATAAGCAATGCTGTTTCTACTGATTAGGTAAACTATTTAAAATTAATAGGTTGTTTTCCATAAGATTTGAAGTTATAGTTTGAAAACCTCTGGCTCTCAATTTTTTTCTCCTTAAATAGATTTTACTGGATATTTACTGTTATTTTTGTTGTTGTTTTAGGCCAACTAAATTGGAATCACTGCAAATGATCTTCATCTAAAGGAAATTATAATTTCTAGTAGTACTTTTCCTATTGCTCTGTGAAGAAAGCTGAATGCAATAAGGTGAATTGAGATAGAAAAGGGTCAGAATCTTTCTTCAGCCTCCTATAGTTTGCCCTATTGACACTCATTGTTTCTGAGAACTCAGAAAAAATGTCTTCCAGGGATCTAAGAAGGGGGGGGAAATCATACTTCCAGGTATTGTCCTGAATTTTTTTCCTTCCATCAGACTTGATCAAAGCATACCAATTTCCACAGAAAATTTGTTATTTATGTACTTTCTGTATCTCCAGAGGCTTCTACAGATGCTCCCTATTTATTTTTTGCCCCTTTTAGATTTATTTCTCAACCATGAGGTTATCTGTTAAATACTTTTATCTACCTATCTTGGCACTAAATCTGTGAGAGTAGAAAAGAAACATACTATAACACTTAACTACAGTGCTTTGCAGAAAATGGGTATTGAGCGTGTTCTAAAAATGAGTCCTACTCTCTTTTTACACGAAGCTTGTAACCTGATTGAGAATACTGAACAAATACACTATGGTGATTTAACCAGTGTGTAGTGAAGTGTTAAATTGTGAGGTCCATGGAGTTAGAAAATAAGATCCTCGTAAAGAGGTGTTTATTGTGTGATACCGGCTGAAAGAGGCAAGTCTCTTACTTCCTAGCAAATATGGAGGGGTGGATGGAATACTGATACTTGCTGAGTTTAGACAAGGATTGTAATTGGATGGATTAGATTGGCGGATTTAAAGACCATGTGAGTGGGAAGTGATTTAAATCAAGTAAACAAGTTTTATAAGATACAAGGAACAGAATTTTTCTCTATCCCTCGCTCTCCATCATCATGGTCATGCCCTAAATGTTATCACTAGCCAGACTCTCATTTCAAAGTATCAATTCAGACTTTTCATTCTCCAGCAATGATATTTTATCTTACTAGTTCTTTTGCTCAAATGTCTGTACCGCAAGAGTTCTGCCTTACCCAGAGCTCTAATCTGTTGTTGACTTTTATTTTGCCTCATTCATCTCCTTCTTTCTTACCCAGTGTAGAGCCCGTTGTCTGTCATTACACTCTTGCAAATAGCGGAAATGTATTGACCTCATTTTGTGTCTTTTCATCACACCAAGCCTGGATAAACTTTTGTTGAGCAGCTGAATGATGTTGGAGGAAGAAGAAACTTGGTACATGTCACTAAAAATTATCGATCATCAACTGAACTGAGCCCAACAATCTTACACTGTGGTTCTCTGGGAAGTTCATTTTCCCAGTTTTTGTAGTGACTCGTTTATACTTTCTCTATACTCTTCATACCTTTGAAATCCTCAGTGTATCGTATACATACCCTCAGCAAGTGTCCTTAACTCTTACCTTCTTTACCATTTGAACATGAACTGGATTTTCTAATATTTAGACTCTGCTTTTCTGTTACTGCTCAGATTATCTGATTCCCTTAAAAGCCAAAAATTTTGAAATGATCTATAAATGTAATCTACGTCTCATTGCAAACTCTCCAATCACTTCTGTTTAGTTTCTGCCTTATCCACTACACCAGCATTACTTATTAAGGCCACCTATAAATTTTTAAACAGCTTTATTGAGATGTAATCATCATACAACAAATTGTTCATAGAGAGTACAGTTTGGTAAGTTTGGCCTGTGTACACCTGTGAAATCATCCTCTCAATGGAAATAATGAACATACTCATCATGCCCAGATGTTTCCTGGTGCCCTTTTGTATTCCTTTCCTCCCACCCCATCCCTCACTCCAGGCAACCACTGATCTGCTTTCTGTCACTACAGATTTGTTTGCTTTTCTATGACTTTATATAAATGGAACCATACGCTGTGTCTTTTTTTGGTGGTGGGAGTGGAAGGTAGGGATGTGGGTCTGCCTTCTTTTATTCAGCACAGTTATTTTAAGAATCATCTCTTGAAATCATACCTTTTTTTTTTTTTATTACTAAGTAGTGTTCCATTGTATAGATATACCACAATTTGTTTATCCACTCAACTTTTGGATATTTGGGTTGTTCCCAGTTTTTGGCTATTACAAGTAAAGCTGTATGAACTTTCGTGTATTAGTATTTGTATGGACTTATGCTTTCTTTTCTCTTGGCTTAATACCAGGAGTGGAATGGCCAAATCACATGGTTCGTCTGTGTTTCTTTTTAGAAAACTGCCAACAACCTATTTTACAAAGATATCATACCATCTTATACTCCCTCCAGCAGTATGTGAGAGTTCTGGTTCTTCTACAGTCTCACCATTACTTGTGTGGTCATTCTTTTTAAGTTCTTAAATTTTTATGGTCATTCTTTCAAAATTTTAGTCATTCTAATAGGTGTGTACTGACATTGTGATTTTAATTTGCATTTCCCTAGTTACTCATGATGTTGAGAGTCTTTTCGTGTACTTACTTGCCTTCAGCGTGTCTTATTTGGTGAAGTATCTTTCCAAATCTTCCTCCATTTTTTAATTTGGATTATTATTATTTTTTTGTTATTGAGTTTTAGAAGTTCTTTATATATTATAGATACAAGTTCTTTATCAGATAGTTGAATTGCAAACATTTTCTGCCAGTCTTGTCTTTTCATATTCTGAACAGTATCTTTTAAATATTGGAAGTTTTTATTTTAGAAACTGTCCATTTTGTTTATTTGTTCTTTTATGGATTTTGCTTTTAGAGTTGTATCATATGTGTAAGCCATGTTTACCAATGTTTTTACTTATGATTTCTTGTAGACGTTTTTATAGTTTTAGACTTTACATTTAGGTCTGTGCTCTATTCTGAGTTAATTTTATGTATGGTTCAAGGTATGGATAGAAGTTCTTTTTTTTTGCATATGGATATCCAATTGTTCCAGCACCTTTTGGAAAGACTGTCTCTTTTCCACTGAATTGCCTTTGTACCTTTGTCAAAAATCAGTTGTCCATGTGTGTGTGGGTCTATTTTGTACTCTTTTTGTCCCATTGATCTAGATGTCTTAGTGTGGATACCTCATTGCCTTGGTAACTGTAGCTTCGTAGTGTTTCTCGAAATTAGATAGTCTTGGTTCACCAACTTTGTTCCTTTTTTCAAAGTTTGGCCTATTTTAGGTTCTTTGTATTTCCGTATGAATTTAGTATCAGTTTGACAATTTATACACAATAGCCTGCTGGGATTTTGATTGGGATTGCCTTGATTCTGTAGGTCAGTTTGGGGAGAATTGACATGTTGACAATATTGAGTTTCTTTGCCCTTGAGCATGTGTTATCTTGTTTTTATTTATGATCTTCTTCAATGTCTCTCAGCAGGATTTTGTAGTTTTCATGTACTGGTCTTTCAGGTTGGTTGTCAGATTTATTCCTGTTTCCTATATAAATAGGAAATAGGAAAAAGACCCCCTCTTTGGGGGTCTCTAGTAGCTTTTAAGAGTATGAAGGTATCATGAGGCCAAGAAAAACCAGACCTAAGAACCTCTGACCTAGCCCATACTAACTTCTACCTTAAGCTAAAAATAAGGCTGAGAAATGTGGTTTTAACAGGGTGGCCGTATGCCTGGCTAACTCTCATTACTGTGAAACAGAGACAGATATTGGGGGAAAGTGAGCAGTTAGCCACATACACTTAGCTAATATCTTGCCAGAAAAGGACCAGAGAAGTTATAAAAAATAATGAATTTAAAATAATTAGCATTTAATTAACTTTAGTGAAGGACTTTAAAGGACAACTTGATTAATTATTGCTGATGCTAGTATAAATTCAGGTAATTGAAAATTTTAACAAGCTTTTACTGTTGTCTTTAACAAGTCACTTGGTAGTATTGAGCTAGAATTTATGGTTAAAGAAGGTTTTAGTGCATTTAATTGTTATATAAGAAGTAATCAGAGAAGTAGTTATTGTTTTCTTACAGTTAGAAAAATATTGTTTTCTAAACTTACATATTTAAATATTTAATTTTGCAAAAGAATAATGAAATTTCTATTTTTCACTGTCCTTTGATTTACGATGGAAGGAAAGTCATGTGTTCAGTATTTGTAGAGAAACAGTAAAATGTGATTAAAGCAAAAGTAATAAAGAAAGAAGAACGTTAAGAAAATTATGAATGAGGAACAAACATTTCTGAAAGACTAATTTGACTAAAGAATAAAATTTTAGTATGTTTTTATGGATTTTTTTGCTATTAGATGATTTTACGTTATTTATGAGGACATGTTTATTACCTGCATTCACTTTACATTTTAAGGTGAAAAAGCTGAAATTTATTTATAATGTGAGACAAATTCTATAGCCCTTGCACTTGCTTGGGAAATTATTTTTGCAAGGTAATATCTGTACACCATTGCAGCTTTTGTAATATCCAAGGAAATTTGTGTTTTTAGGAAAATAGCTCTGAGACTCAGTGTAAACTCAAAGAATCAAAAGGAGCAGAAGACTATTACAGTGAAACAAATATTTGAGTGATGATGTCTTTAAAATATGCATTTGGAAGTTAACTTGATGTGTTTCACATTGATCGTCTTTCCAGGTCCATGACTTTTCACTATAAAGTAATTAACATTAACAGTTATAAATGGAACCTCTGGAGGTTGGTCTTAGCCTCATTTTGATTCATCTAAAAATAGTGTAAGGCAGGGAAGATGCATCCTCTTCTGAGTCTCTTTAAAATTTTTCTGCTTTGCAGTGTAACTCAGATTGTTCGTTGAATATAGCTATGTAGCTGTTTTTTTTGCCGTCACCCTCAGCTTTTCCAAAGTGTAAAGATCATTGAGGAGGTGCAGCTGCCCCCTGGCGCTCACCCTTTGATTCTCTCAGCGTCAGTGTCCACAGCCTTTAATTGTTAAGAGTTGAGTTGTGGGTAGCTTACAATATTTTGCTCAATTTTCATTCTGTCGATGAGAAAAGTAGAAATAGAGAGGGAAATTGACTGCCCTGCATCCTCAATGTCCATTTATTTGTCTTCCTTCAAAAAAAAAATTCATCCGTCTGTCATCTGTAAGAGCGTGATTCTAAATAAAGTAATCAGTTGTAAGTTGTTTTTTTTGCTATTGGTGTAATTATGTTTTAAATTTTAAGAGTTACTGACAAAATAAACTCTTACCTTGGAATGGAACATATGTTATGCTCAGTGTGTTCTGTATGTTTGTGAATTTCTTGAATAGTAGACGTTTTATTAGAAAAATGCTAACAGATGACCTTTAAGAGAAAAATAATTGGAGAAGATAAATAATAAAACACTCAGTTATTGAATTTCGAATTTTGGTGTCCATAATGCAAATTTCTCTTATGTCTGGGTTACAGAATTGTTTTTAAAGATGTGTTTGCTCCCTAGTATGCACTGTGCTGTCTTAATACCATTTCTCATCCCCAAAAGAACCATGGCTCTTTGGAGAAAGGGTGGATTCCAGATCAGGAGTGCAAAATATGCAAGATAAGCCTAGAACAGCAGTTTTCAAACTTTTTGGCTAAGAACCCCTTTGTGCTTTTAAATGAACACAAACTCCAAAAAGCTTTTGTTGATGTGGATTATTTTACCTATTGATATTTACCATATTATAAATTAAAACTGAGAAATTAGGGGCCAGCCCAGTGGTGCAGTGGTTAAATTTACATGTTCCACTTCAGTGGCCCAAGGTTTGCTGGTTCAGATCTTGGGTGTGGACCTACACACCACTCATCAACCCATCTTGTGGCAGGTGTCCCACATATAAAATGGAGGAAGAGAGGCACAGAGGTTAGGGCCAATCTTCCTCAGCAAAAAGAGGAGGATTGGTGGCAGATGTTAGCTCAGGGCTAATCTTCCTCAAAACAAAAACAAAAACAACTGAGAAATTAATTCATTTATAAATAATAATATTTATTCATTTAAAAATAATAAACCCATTGTATAATGACATAATAACATTTTGCACTAAAATAGCTATGCTTTCGAAAAATAGAAAGTGGCATTGCTTTATTACATTTTTGAAAATCTAATGTCTGGCTTAATGGAAGATAGCTGGATTCTTTTATCTGCTTCTGAGTTCAATCTATTATGATATATCTATATATATTATACATATGTATATCACACATGGATATTTTGTTTGTGTGTCTTGTTGAAGGATATGAAGACAGTCTAGGCTCACATAGATATGTAATTGGAAACGGAAGGAGTATTTGGATAAAAGGCCTTTTCAGATAATTATAGATGGTTGTCCTTCGGTTTATGATGGAGGAAAATAAAGTTGTGTGTTCAGTATTTGGAGAGATACATAAAAATGTGATTGTAGCAAGAGTAATAGTTATAATGAAGAACAAACATTTCTGAATGATAATACTGCACTTTGGAAATAAAGCCATATTGTTTGCAATTCAAATTGAAATGCATGTTCTTTGAAATTACAGTAAAACTTGATAAGTGGTAGTTTCTAAAAGATTAGTTGCAATGTGGAACCCGAAACCATATTGGTGAACTTTTTGTTCTCTGCTATATTAAAATCCACTGGTTTCTCTTGCACACTGAATGGCTCTTTTACCCATGTCTAAATTTGTAATGTCATATGTTGGTCATTTGGAAAATATTGATTCAGTGAGTTATACAGATCTTCTAAATATTGACACACTTTATTACACAGTTTCAAAAAATTACATTTATTAATAGCGCCATTGATTTTATCAAAAAATTCTTTTAGTAGAGGGAAGCTGTCAAGGTCATGATGGTAGATCTATGTTTTCCAAAATTCTAATTTTTGCTTGAAAGCTTAAATTGTGTCATTGGCAGCAGATCCGACTGTCACTTGTTTCCTTGAAATGATAGACTCAAGGATAGACTCACTTTGTTTATTTCCAAGGAAATGTGTGCCAAAATACCCCAGTCTGAATAGTCATTGTTTGTCAGTTGTTTTTTTTTTTTTTTTTTTTTTTTTTTTAAAGATTTTATTTTTTCCTTTTTCTCCCCAAAGCCCCCCGGTACATAGTTGTGTATTCTTCGTTGTGGGTTCTTCTAGTTGTGGCATGTGGGACGCTGCCTCAGCGTGGTCTGATGAGCAGTGCCATGTCCGCGCCCAGGATTCGAACCAACGAAACACTGGGCCGCCTGCAGCGGAGTGCGCGAACTTAACCACTCGGCCACGGGGCCAGCCCTGTCAGTTGTTTTTTAAAGTAAAAGTGATCTTATGTGAAAAACGTGACTAGTTCAGCTTGCAGGTTAAACAATCACACAAGTGTTTCCTCTCAAGGTAGCCATCATATTGCAGTGTAGCCATCATATTCCAGTGTGCAGCTGAAATATTTTATGTGTACACAGAATATTAAAAAGATGTGTACTCATAGGTGAAACTGGTGGTTTTGTTTTTAACTGAGTGCATGTTGGTGAAGAACACAGTGACTGCTGCTGACTACACAGGGACTAGTTTGGTGTCACTGCCTTGATTGTGCCACAGTGCCAGCACTTTACCCACTGTTGCCTTCAGACCATCGGTGCAAATGTCAACAGTGTCAAGGATAAATAGTGTCTTAGTATTTTTATGAAAATAGTTTTTGACCTTCCGGATTTTCTGAAGGGGTCTCAGATACTCTCAGAGTTTTGTAGAGCACATTGAGAAATGCTGGCCAATAAGAGTCTGGTCATACCAGAAAGCCAGGAAGCTATGAAAAACTAGGATCATATCAAAAGGACTTAGGAGCCCACCTGAAGAGGCTCCCGTTGATCAAATGTGGGCAGTTAATAACTGCAGTGGATAAAATGTATGAAATGTCTTTAAATCTATCAGTTCATATTCATACGTGAAACCAAATACTTTGTTGGTTACCTGGGGAGGGTTTTTGAAAATGAACTCATTCTTCTGAAAACTGGTAAATATACGTAAATTAAAAATCCATCATTTCTTTTGCTTTTATTTGATGAACTGTACCTCTGGATAATCAAATAAAGGATATTTCTGTTTATGGAGTTGTCTTCATTAAATGAAGAAGGAATGGAATGATAGAGTATCACTGTTTTTCACCTGTTAATGAAGTGAATGATCTAGACACTGGTGACCAGTCACTGCTTGTATTACAAAAACTAAGATAACCAGACACTAGCTGCCTCCTTATGGAAGATTACAGTACCACTTACAAAGAATTCATGGCACCAGATAAACCTTAATCAGATTAGGCCTTTGAATTTGACAACCAGTTTACACACAGTATAAAGGATAGACAAACATATTAATGATATACGGAATGCAGGAAACAAACCAAACTTCTTCAACAAATAAATTATGAGGGAAATAAGAGAAAGAGAGGCATAGGAAACCTGTAGGTTAAAAGAATGAGAGAGACAGACAGAGAGAGAATGAATGAATGAATGAATAAATGAATGAATTTGGGAAATTTGAATTCAAACTAGGTTTTGATATTAAAGGATTTTTGTTAGTGTTTTTGATATAGTAGTGATGTTATAGTTATATATATTTTAAAGAGTTGTTATAGTTTAGAAAATAGGTAATGCCAAAGTATTTAAAGAGGAAATGATCTCATTAAAATTTGCTTCAAATTTTGCCAATGGAGTGTGTGTGCTTGTAGGTAGGCACGGGTGAAGTAAGATTGTCCGTGAATTGATAATTGTCGGAGCTGGGTAATGGGGATATGATGGTTTATTATACTGTTTTTTCTTCTTTTGTTCATGTTTGGAATTTTCCATAATGTTAATGTTTTTGCTCATTCACATTTACAATAAAAATTTTAAGGAATCATTGCTTCCTCCTGCAACAGTGGAAGAGAAAGAAAGTACGTAAAAACTTAAACATGTAACTTATTTTTGTCTCTGTAGAATTTTTTTACTAAAAACAATTATCCAATACTTCTGAAAACCAGAAAGGATAGAGAACAGTATTGTGAACACCTGTGTACTGATCACCCAAGACATAAAAAGATTACAAATACAATGTGTACTGTTGCCTAATAGCATTTTTCTCCCCTATCCCCAGAGGTAATTACTATTCTGAATTTGGTGTTCATCATTTCCATGCATGTCATTATATATATAATACATTTTCTTATGTATTTTATATATATGTACATACCAAAGTATATCTTGTATTGGATTTGTATGTTTTCAAAGTTTATATTAATAATATCATACTGTACCTATTCTTAAGTTTTTCTGTTTTTTTCTCTTTTGGAGATTTATATGTATTGATATAAATTTTCAATTCTACACTATACTGGCTATCTGAAAAACTGAGAAATATTGCATTATTTTATTTTAAATGGTACATTACATTTTCAAATAGTGTGCTCAATATGTTGTTGTCAACCTTCAGATACTGTTTCAGATGAAGAACCTCTAAATTTAGAGCATTGGATCCATTTGTTAATCTGAAAAAAGTATAATAGACTGTTTTCCAAATGTTTCCAGATTTTTGGTTCATTCTGGAATATAGCTGTATTCCCTATTCTGTGCTAGACACTGTTTGAAATAGAAGTGTATAGAATAAGACATGCAAGCTTTCTACCTCCATGGAGCTGACTTCATTTCAAGTAGTGATAAATTCTCTGGGTACATTTTAATATTGGAAGTGGAGGGGCTGGTGGAGAAGTGGGGACATCTTTAGGTTGTAACCTCAAGTGAGAAGGAGCCCCTGTATGAAGAGCTGGAAGAAACTGTCTTCCAAGACCTTGAGGTTGGGAAAAATTTCCTGTATTCAAGGAACTGATAGAAGGCCAGTGGGACTGGATCCCAGCACGTGAGGGTAACATTGTGAGAAATAAAGTCTGAGAGGTAGATGGAGGCCGAGTGACATGTGGCCTGTTAGGCTGTGATAAGAAAGTAGGATTTTACGTCAAGTCTGATGAGAAGCCATTGAAGGGTTTTTCGCTGGATAACAACTTGATTAGATTCGTAGTTATACAAATCTACATGTGTGATCAAATGGCATAGAACTATATACCTGCCAGTGTCAGTTTCCTGGTTTTCCTTTTGTGCTATAGTTATATAAAATGTAACCACTGCGGAAAGTAGGTGAGAGGTACAAGGGACCGCTTGACTGTTTTTGCAACTTCCTTTATATGCTCCTTTTTGTGAGTCTTTATAATTCAAAATAAAAAGTTAAAAAAAATCACTGAGAAAGTGGATTATTGGGCAGCTAGAATGAAAGCAGACTAGTCAGGAGGCTATAATTTCTAAGTGAGAGATGATGATTGCTTTGACTTGGGTAGTAACAGTAGATAAGAAGAAAAGTGGTGGATCTGAGATGTTTGAGAGTTGGGGCTGATAGTGGGTTGGGGTGTGGGAAAGAGAGTCTTGATTTTTGTCTTAAGCAACTGATGGTTTCATGTGAGTTTGGAGGAATAGGTGGAGAAGAGGAAACAGAAGTAGTTTTATATTGGGCTTGTTAGGTTGGGTAAGCTCTCAGAGATTGAGGTTGGAGATGAATGTAGGAGCCAGGTAGCATATAGATAATAATTACAGCTGTGGGATTAGATGAGCTCATTCAGGTCAGGAGAGTGGACAGAGTGAAGAGAAGAGGGCTGGGGATAGAGTGGTGGGGGGAGACTTCAGCATCTAGAGGTGTGTCAGAGGAGGAGCCAGTAGAGGAGATCTAAAAGAGGAGGTGATGGGAAGAAAATTAGGAGAGTATGGGGTCAGGGAAACCTGGAAAGAAAGTGTTTGAAAAAAGAGGGAGCTATCTGATTTGGATAGTGCTGAGATACTGAGGATGACAAGGAAAGAAGTGACCCGGGAGGTTTTTGGGAAATCTCAGAGTGCAGAAGATAAACTAGTAGCTTGAAAAAGTGAACAATGTGTGAGGAAATGGGGAGAGCAAGTCCAGATATTTCATTCAAGGAGCAGCGGAGAAATGGGGTGGTAGCTAGTGGGAACTCCTAGATCATAACTGTGTGCTGATGGCTGTGATCCCGTTGAAAGGGGGAGAGAGATGATGGAGCAGAGAAAGGATAACTAAAGGAGCAAATACTTTGAACCTGCAAGAAGGGCTGGGCTCAAGTGTGTAGGTGGAGGGAGTGTTCTTTGAATTGTACCATACCAGCCAAAGAGAGCCTTTTAAAAGCAAGTCAGAGCACATTAGTCTCTGCTCAAAAGCTTCCCACCCCACTCAGTGTAACAGCTAAAGTTTTTACAGTGGCCTGCTAGGCTCTGAGTGATGGCATTCTCTCCCACCCCACCCCGACTCTGACGTCATCTTTTACTGTTTTCCTCCTTTATAAAAGTCTACTCCAGCCACACTGGCCACCTCACTTTTAGTTGAATACAGCAGGCCTTTTCCTGTCCGGGGGTCCTGGTGGTTGTGACTCTGTTTCTGGATGGCTCTTTCTGCAGGTGTCTGCATGGCCCACTCTCTTCTTTCAGGCCTTTCTCTAAATGGTCCCCTCTCAATGAGGTTTTCCCTGACCACTGTGTCTAAAATTGCACCCTCCCACACCTTTTATTTCCCCCAACCTGCTTTTCTCCATATCGCTTCCCACCACATTAATACCATGTAATTATTTACATATTTAATTTGTCTGTCACCATTAGAATGTTCACACTGTGAGGGGCAGGAAGTTTTGTTTGTTTTGTTTGCTGTTGGCAACACCTAGAACAGTATCAAATGTTCAAATGTATAATGAATGGGAACAAGGAAGAAAGGATGCCGGTAGAGAATCAGGTTTAAAGATCTGGTGATGGGAAGACGAGTGTTTTCTTGTTTGATTTTCTAACAGTTATGAAGCAGGGCACTAATTGAGAATGGAGTAGAGTGGAAGGGATGGTTGAAGTTTTGAGGAAAGTGTAGAACGTGTAGAAAAGGTTTCTTGGAGAGTGGAAAGGTGAATGTTCAGGTTGTGATTCAGGTGACAATGTTCAAGTAAGATTGATGGTCAGGGTTGAATGCACATTTTTGATTTGTGGTTTTCTGAAATAGAATGTGTTTCTCATTTAAATCAATAGAATTTTAGCAATGTTCGGCTGTAAAACAGTAACGAAATGTGACATGTATAAAGGCTTAATGTTTTTAGAATGGTAGAGTTTTGTGTTTTTTTTAAGAGTGATCTTTATAGTATTGAATTTACAGTTGATGTGGAACATGGCCTGATATAAAATAACATTCTTTTTAGCCTTACCAATAATTCTCGGATTTTGGGACTCCTGGCTCAGCTGGAGAAGATCAATACTGAGTCTGCAGAATCAGACACTGCCAGATATGTTACGTCAAAAATTCTTCATCTGGCTCAAAGTCAAGGTAAGCTTTAATCTCTTCTTTTTGGAGTGTTGTTTTAATTCTTTAAAAGTAGATGCTGAGAACCTTCAAACTTTCGACAAATAGATGATTTTCTGTAAAAATCAAACTTTCTCTAATGGACTCAAGAAATATAAAACTGAATGACCATGGAAGAAATTGATCTTAAAAGCATTGTTTCTAAAAATGATTATGACTTTACTCCTGTATGATTGCTCCCTCCATTTTCAAACAACACCTAATTCAAATGCTAATTTTTCTAGAATGGTGACAGAAAGATGTGAAGTAGCATACAACATTGGTGGTTAGTGTGGTTCTCAATTTGAAGTTGCAAGCTCTGTCATTCAATGGCTGAGTGACCTTAGGGAAGTTTTGAATCTCTAGGACTTAGCTGCACCATCTCTGAAATAGAGATAAGAGATACCATGGGATTGTCATGAGATTTACACGAGAAGGATGGAAAAGAACGTTAAAAATGTTGGATAAATGATATCTATAATTAGACATTTCTCTATTTTAGGAAGCTATCTAGTACTACTGAATTGGTCTCAAAACCTTGGCAGAGTACGAGAGAAGAAAAGTATCAACTTTGCATTTAGGGATATATATGTGAAAAAGCCCAAATAAAACATTAGTGAATTAAGTCTTATTATACATTAGAAGATGAATATCATTGCTAAAGAACATGTGTTTCAGGAATGTAAAGTGGTTTAATATCGGGAGATATATCAGTATAGCATTATTTGAACAGGTCAAATAAAATTCATGTGATTATCTCAATAGATGCTAAAAAGAGAATTTAAGATTCCAAAACTTGTACTTGATTTAAAAGACAAAAAACCTTATTTTTCTTTTTTTAAATAAGGGTAAACCAGCAGCTACCTTAATATTTAACAGTGACACATTGAAGGCATTCTGTTAAAATTAAGGTCCAGACAATTCACAATTAATATTTTACAGTCAAGCATTGCTTAATGATGGGAACACCTTCTTAGAAATGCGTTGTTAGGTAATTTTGTTCTTGTGTGACCATATTAGAGTGTACTTACACAAACCTAGATGGTACAGACTACTACACACCTAGTCTCTATGGTACTAATCTTATGGGCCCACCCTCATGTATACCATCTGTCATTGGCTGAAAGGTTGTTATGCAGTGCATGGCTGTAATTTATTTAATGTTTTTATTACTCATTATTCTGGAGGTTCAGGTCATTGCTGGCGTTTACTCTTTTCAAGAGCTCAGTATCTGTTAACCCTTCTTTGTGGTCACAGACTCTTAATTTATTTTGATAATTTTCTTCTGTGCAGCCTGTGTGTTTAGAGAGGAATTGACAGCACCCCAAAACCTGGGAGAGGTCCCTAATAGATTGCATTTGTTTCTAGCAAAATCTAAAATACCTATACCTTTTAATTCAGAAAGTTACTAAATTGGATTTTAGCCTTTGGAAATATTATGCTTATCAACTAAGGCAGATGTACAAGGATGTTGATTGTATTAGTGCGAAGTTAGATGTACCAAGTATATTCACTGTGGTGTCACATGAAATGCCTCCTCAAAACAAAAACAAAAAAACAAACCTTCAAAGACAAAAGAAAACAAATTCCCCAGACCTGTAAATAACACTGTGTACACTGCTCCCTCCACTGTAGACTCTTCCCATCATGGCCTGGAAGCCCTTGCTCCAGCATCACCGCTGAAAATACCCCCAGCCATGCCACCACCAGAGACTGCCCCTCTCCCCAGGCTACACCCACCACTGCGGGACCAGCCCCTGAATACCGCCCCTTGGGGTTGTGTGATACAGTAACTCTCTTAACACCTTGGATCAGCCAGTCAACACGGTATAAGTTAGTACTGACAGATTGTCCCTTCATCATTTATAGGATAATACGATTGGCTATCCGTGTGGGAGAGAAAGATTAGGAACTTATCGTTCAAGGAAGAAGAAATGCAAATAACCAGTAAACATATGGAAAGGTTCTTTACCTCCTTAAAAGTCAGGAATTGCTAATGAAAACAACAAAGATATTTTTTACTGCCTAGATTGGCAGAAGTTAGAGAATGACAACATCCACTGCTGTTGAAGGCGTGGAAAATAGGGTAATCTCATACACTGTTGGTGCTGCAATAATTATTACAAGCTTTGGAGAAAGGAATCTGGCAATGTTTATTAAAAGTGCACCTGCTATTTGGCTTGGCATTTCCAGTCTCAGAAATGTATTTGACCGAAATAAAAATGTGAGTTTATAAAAGAATACTTGGGCATGTTTATTGCAGCATTGTTTATAATATCGAAGATCAAGAAACAACCTAAATATCCATCAGTGAGAGAATGGTAGCCAAACTGTGGAACTTTATATTATGCCAGTATTATCAATAGCAAATTACTTGTGATATATGGAACTTGTAGTTCATTTGTGGAACCATATGAATTGTCCTGGAGTCCTGCATTTAATATGTTAAGTAAAAAAGCAAGTTTTTTTGGTTAATCGAACTACGTGTATCTTACTTTTGTGCTAAGTAAACCAGTAGATATGTATATGTTTGTATGAGCAAGGCAAAGAAAAAGGAAAAATACATACCAAATTATTAGCAGTAGTTATATCAATGGGATAGAAATGGAGGGAAATGAGTTCCTAATTTTATTTTAGTACTTTTGTGCTGTTAGAATCATTGCAACAAGCATATACTTCTTGTGTATTTAAATAATTAAAAAAAATCCCCTATAACACACGTCATTAACACAGTTAAAACACAAATTTCCATAGTTTGCCCCTGGTTTTCCTTGGATACATTACACTTTCTGTCTTTAATAATGTACTGCTTATTTGCAGTGTGCATGGTGCTTTTTGTAGTTTATGCTTATTTTTTTCCTAGAAACATTTATATTAATTATCCATTTTATGTAAGTAGTCTAGTTTATTGGCATACAGCTGTACATAATACTTCCTTATAATCCTTTTAGTTTCTGTAGGATAAGAAGTGATATTCCTTCTGTCATTCTTGATTTTTGTCATTTGTGTCCTCTCTTATTTCTTAGTCTCTCTAGCTCAGTGATTCTCAACTGGGGGTGATTTTTTTCCACCCACTCCCACCAGGGACACTGGCAATGTTTGGAGACATTTTTGGCTGTGAAATTTGAGGAGGGGGATTGTTACTGGCATCCAGCGGATAGAGGCCAGGAGGCTGCTGATCAGACTGTTAACGTGTAGGACAGCTCCCTACAAGGAAGAATCATCTGGCCCCAAATGTCAACAGTGCTGAGATTGGGAAACGCTGGTCCAGCTAAACATCTGTCAATTTTGTTGATCTTTTGAAACAACCAACTTCTGGTTTCATCGATTTCATCTGTTTTTCTATTTCATCGATCTCTAATCTTTATTGCCTTCCTCCTCTTGTTGCTTTGAGTTTCATTTGTGCTTGCTTTCCCATTTTTTTTAAAAGTGGAACTTAGATTATTGATTTTGAGACCTGTCTTTTCTAATGTAGGGATTTAGAGCTGTTCTTTTCCCTGTAAAGACTGCTTTCATTGCATTCTGTAAATTTTGATATGTTGTATTTTTTTTTTCATTCAGTTCTCATATGTTCTAATTTTCTTTGTGATTTCTTCTTCAGCCTATGGATTGTTTAGAAGTGTGTTGTTGAATTTCCCATTATTTCAGAATTTCCCAATTTCTTTCTGTTGTTGATTGCTAATTTAATTCCATTTTGGTTGGAGAATATACTTTGTATGATTTTAATCCTTTTGAATTTATTGAGACTTGTTTTGTCACTTGGTATATGGCCTTTCCTGGAAAATACTCCGTGTACACTTGAGTGTTCCATCTGCTGTTGCTGGGGAGAGTGTTCTATTGATGTTGATGAAGTCAGCTCGGTTGGTAGTGTTGTTCAAGTCTTCTATACTCTGTTGACTTTCTAGCCAGGTGCTCTATCAATTATTAAGAGTTGAGGATTGACATCTCCACCTGTTGTTTGAACTGTATGTTTCTCTTTTCGATTTTGGCAGTGTTTGGTTCAAATATTTTGAGGCTCTGTTAGCTGTGTGTACATTTAGAGTAGTGAAATCTTGTTGATGGTTTGACTCTTTCATCATCATGAAATGTCTTTCTTTGTCTCCAGTAATATTTCTAGATTTAAAATCTGTTTTATCTAATAATAATACAAGCCCTCCAGCTCTCTTATGGTTCCTCTTTGCATATTATACCCTTTTCCCTCCTTTCAGTTTCAACTTGTTTCTGTTTTTTGTTTTAGAGTGTGTTTCTTGAAGATGGCATATAGTTGGATCTTGCTTCTATTTGTTTATTTAACTATCTATTTATTTATTTTTTGAGGAAGATTAGCCCTGAGCTAACATCTGGCACCAATCCTCCTCTTTTTGCTGAGGAAGACTGGCCTTGAGCTAACATCTGTGCCCGTCTTCCTCTACTTTATACGTGGGACGCCTGCCACAGCATGGTTTGACAAGTGGTGGGCAGGTCCACACCCTGGATCCGAACCAGCAAACCCTGGGCCACTGAAGCGGAATGTGTGAACCTAACCACTGCAGCACTGGGCTAACCCCTTGATCTTGCTTTTTTATCTAATCTGAGTGTTTATTGCTTCTAAGTTATTGTACTTATTCATATGATTGGATTTGCATCTGCCATTTTGCTATTTGTTTTCTATATATTTCATGTCTTTTACATTCCTCTTCTCATCTTTTATTGTCTTCTTTTATGTTATCTGTTGATTTGTTTTTTAAGATTGGCACCTGTGCTAACATCTATTGCCAGTCTTCTTTTTTTTCGCCTTCTTCTTCTTTTCCCCATAGCCCCCTAGTACATAGCAGTATATTCTAGTTGTAGGTCCTTCTGGTTGTGCCATGTGGGACACCAGCTCAGTGTGGCCTGATGAGAGGTGCTATGTCTGCACCCAGGATCCGAACCGGTGAATCCCTGGGCCACTGAAGCAGAGCACACGAACTTAACCACTCGGCCATGGGGCCAACCCCTGATTTTTTAACTTTTTAAAATTTTAGTTATTTTCTTAGTGGTTCCTGTAGGGATTACAATATGCATCTTATTACAGTGAGTTTTAGATTAATACTAACTTAATTCTGGTAAGATATTGAAATTTTCTTCCAGTGTAACTCTGTTTCTTTATCACTCCTTTGTTCTGTTATTGTCATATATGATATATTTATACATGTAAGAAGCCTACTGGTACAATGTTATAATTATTGATAACAGTTTTATGCCTTGTAAATAAGTTAGAAGAAGTGAAAAATTTGGTACAGAGTTGTGAATGAAGAGCAAGATTAAGAGTCAAAAGCTTGGTAGTTAAGGTAATGGAAGTGAAGTGAAATTTTCTTGGAAGGAGATGTAGAGGGAAAAAACAGATTTGTGTCCTGGGAACTAATTACATTTTATATTTGGCTATAAGAGGGTCCTGTGAAAATGATAAAATGCATTCACATTTATCATTTTTATATTCTGGTGAGTTTCCCCTTTTATCATTATAGAATGTCCTGCTTTATCTTCTTTGCCTTGATGTTTATTTTATCTGCTGTTAGTATAGCCTCTCCAGCTTTCTTTTGGTTGTTGTTCGTATGGTACAGCTTTATCCATTCTTTTCCTTTCAGCCTATTTGCATCTTTGAATCTAAAGTGTGTCTTTTATAGAGAGCACTTTGGTGTCCTCTGTCTTTTTATTTAAGCATTTTGTGTGTTCACATTTAATCTAATGTTGATTGAACTTAAGGTCTGCAATTTTATCATTTGTTTTCTGTTTGTCCTTTCTAATTTTATTCCTTGTTTATTCTTGTCCTGCCTTCTTTTGGATTATTTGAAAATTTTTTTAGAATTCCATTTTAATTTACCCATTGGCTTTTTAGTTATACTTCTGTGCATTTTGAAAAAGTCATTCCTCTGGAGAGTGCAATAAACGTCATTAACTTTTCACACTTTGCTTAGAATTAATATTATAACCTTATGTAAAATTTAGAAGCCTTGGAAACTTACAGATCCATTTATATTTACCATTCTGTAGCGATAGTTGTCAAATGTGTCACATGGCTATACATTATAAACCCTACACGATAATTTTTGCTTGAGACGGTCCTGTGTATTTTAAAGACGTTAAGAAGAAAAATTAGTTTTTGTATTTACTCAGATATTTACCATTTCTGAAGCTCTTTATTCTTTCCTAAAGATGTGAGTTTGAGCTAGTATCGTTTCCCTTTAGCCTACAGAATTTCCTTTGGCATTTCTGGTAGTGCAGGTCTGCTGTGGAAGAATTTTTTTTGTTTTATCTGACAATGGATTTGTTCCATCTAATTCTTGAAGGATATTTTTATGGATATAGAATTCTAGGTTGATAGTTTTTGTCTTTTAACATTACAAAGAGCACTTAAAATAGCACTTCCACTGTTTTATGGCCTCCATAATTTCAAATGCTGCCATTTTTGAATTTATGTGTCATTTTTCTCTGGTTGATTTCAGGATTTTCCTTTAGTTTTGGTTTTCAGAAGTTTGCCTGGGTGTAGTTTTCTTTTATTTATCCTGCTTGGAATTTGCTGAGCTTCTTGAATCTGTAAATTTATGTCTTTCACCAAATTTGGAAAATTTTTTTTCTTCCCCATTCTGTCTTCTCCTCTGAGACTATAAGTCTACATATATTAGACTTTTGGAGATTATTTCAGAGGTCCTTGAGGCTCATATTTTTCAATCATAATTCTCTCATATTCAGACTGGATAATTTTGTTTTTTTCTATCTTCAAGTTTACTGCTTCTTTAATTATCTTTCTGATAATGATGTCAGATACTACATTTTTCTATTCTAAAATGTGCATTTGATTCTTTTTTTATATTTCTGTTTCTCTGCTGTGGTTTCCTATCTTTTCATTCATTGTGAACTTATTTTCCTTAATATCATTGATCATAATTATAATAGATGCTTTAAAATTCTTGTCTGTTAAGTATAACATTTGGGTTATTGAAGGTGTTGCAGAAAGCATGTGGTAGTGTAAATTGGGAAGGACTGTAAGCGAGGAAAAAACGCGAAGAGAGGAAGCAGTGGTCAGCAGTGTTGACATAGAGAGGCTAGTTAAAAATAAAGGTCTTTTTGATTTGATAATTAACAAATTATTGACCACAGTAAGAGCACTTTCAAGTGGTAGGATTAGAAGGAAGGTTGCTATATGTTGTAATGTGAGTGCCAGATGAAATAATGGCAGGGAGTGTAGACTGTTGAGGGGGCTTCACTGAGGAAGAGACAGAAATAGAGGGAGAGGCAAGATAAAACAAGATTTGTTAGGTATGTGGAAAAATTATAAATCGCATGTTGGTAGAATTTGAAGGTATAGGTTCATGAGTAGGTAGAAAGGATGAGATTCAGAAGGTAGCAGAGAGGACACTTCCTCCCCCCTCCTTCAAACTGCAGAAAGGAACACAAGATTGTCAGGGATTTGATACATGAGCATGTGGAGTTTGGTCATTATTTGTAGGGTTTCATTTGTTGTAACTGATCGCTTTGCCTCAGTTCACTGAGGAAGAATGTAGTTGCTGAGTGTTGGCAATAGAGGTCCAGAGATTGAGAGGAAGGATTGCGGACTGGTACAAATTTTGAAATAGTTATGGGCTGTGGCAGGGCAGATAGTGATGGCTGTGAGTTAAATGAAAAGAGGAGTTTTGTGTTGCCACCTGAGGTTGGAAATGGTGAATTTTTTGGTACTAACAGTCTCATGCTAGGAGAAGAAATTCTTGTGGCATTATTTTTACTGTAATGTAGGCATAGCGACTGCACGTTTTAGCATTCACTTCTGTATAGGAGTTCACGGTGGGAAGGCTAAGGGGCAGGGCTTGGAATCCAGGGTAGGTGTGGAGGGGTCTAATTTTATGGGCAGACAACACTACCCGTGACACATTACAAGTTTCAGTGAAAATGCCAGTGAGGTTTACATAATCTTGAGGAAGGAGAGAAGAGCAGGAGTGTCAGGAGGCTGTGGTCTGAAAGAGAGAAATTGGGGGTTAGGTGGAAGAGGTAGAGCAGTTTGAGATCTGAGGACTGAGCGGGTTGATAAACGGGCACAGAGGGAAGGATCTTGTTACAGGGTCAGGAAACTGTGAAGCTGGGTATTTGAATGAGTCATCCGCATTGACACTGAAGTCTCCCAAGGTCACGGCAGAACCTGGAGTAGAGGAGAAAAACGTGTAGCACCTAGTTTTCGTTGAGTGTGAGGAGTAAACTAGATGATGGTGGATGTTACGACAAGGGGAGTTAGATGCTGCGTTGCACTGTCTTCAAAGGAGTGGAGGTTTTTTTCACCTGTGAAGGTGAAAATGTAATGGTTTGTTAATAGTGGGGATTTCTGAATATTCTAAGCGATGTTAATGTTGAAAAATGATTTAACTTTAATATTAAATCAATAGTGTTATTTAAAATATTAAATCAAGGATGCGTCGTGGATTCTTAAGCAATATTTCATTTATTTTACAACTTAATGCTTTTTGGTGGAGGCAGCTGGGCCGGGGAAGCAGTGAAGGATAAGTTGGGGTGGCGTGGTGGCAGAGGAATCATCTGCTTTTTAAAAGGGAGAAATTTGGTTTTACAAACATTAGTGAGTTTTTCCTTTTTTATGTAGGTAAAGAAACTTGTCATTCTTTAAGCATTGGTAATCTGGCAACAGGGAGCAGACATGAACAGTGTTTTAGATCTTCGTATCACTTGTGCGAGTTTCTATTTTGAAGGATTACAAGGTGTTTGTAAGTTTTACAGAGTTCATTATCTGGACCTGAGATGATGTACGATAGCATGAGATTGTTGTTTTAAAGGAAAATATGAGTATCTAATCTCCAGCATATTTATTTTGTAGGTAGTTATTGATAGTTGTTGTAAATAATATTATACTATAACTTCTCTGTAGGACACTTGTCCTTCTCTTTAATAACTCCTAATTTAGAATAACTTAATTGTAGACGGATATCAGACTAATGACTTCTTAAAGTTTCAGGCAACTCTGAGATTTTGTGACTTGTACATCGCATACTTCATATTCTTGTGAAATTGTACATGTGTGATTTTTATGTGTCAGAACTATACCACATGTAACTTCTTGTTCATTCACAGTGGAGGCTGCATAAGATTTGCTCTGGGCAGAATGTTCTAAAGGCTTAGCCTGACTTCGCCTTCCTCGTTTCAGGGCCTCAGTGCTCATTGTTCTGCTCTTAAACTCCCCTGACTATCCCCATATGGAGCAAATTTGTACTCCCAGTCTCTTGAATTTTATTGTGTAATATGTGCTGTATGGAGAATGGATTGTTTGCATTCTGTTTTAAACTCTCAAAGTGTGGAATGGATACCGTTGTCGTCTTGTATGAGAAGAATTTCTGGCGCTAATGTCCACGTGTGAGACGTTGGAGACTCTTGTGCACAGTCCTGCTGCAAGGGTGACTCCTGTCCTCCTCCTGGAAGGGCATGGAGCCAGTGGAGACAGTACGCTTGGGGCTCAGGAACACCTGGCTCACCTGGTCTCTTTCACTTACTTGCTTGATGACTTTGTGTAGGTTTCTTCTCCTTTCTGAACTTAAATTTTTGGTCTGTGAAAAGAGTAATTTTTTCCCCAGAGGATTAGAGTGAGTCATAAATGAGGTAATGTAGGAGGAGTACATGGAACAGTAAATATTAGTTCCTTTTGTAAGTGTTGGCCTGCGATCTGCCTTTCTTCTCTTGTTAATCAAAGGAGAATAATTGTGGAGAAGCTCTAGAAACCTTTAAATAGTAGAAATGATTTACGCTGCTGCTTTTCCATTTCAGTGACATGAAAAGGATCATTTGGGTGAGCTGGTCTCCAGACTCTTGCAGAAGTAGCTCTTCCTTAGTTTTGTTTATTTTTGTGTAATTCAGAATTTTAAAATGGCATTAATTCAATCAGAATATTTGAAGATAGCACTAGGTTTCTGTTTTCACCAATTTTGATTAAATATTTTCTAGTTCTAGTCATAAAGGTAATAAAGAGTTCTGCCATCGCCACTCCTGCCTGGCCTCCACTTGTGGTACCTGTACTATGTGATTGACTCTTAAGATTTTAGATGGACTGACAGAGCTTCACCTAATCCATGATAAGAGCTGTGGTGAAATGCAGGGAAAGTCTTGTTAACTGAAATCAGGAAGTCCTCACAGAGTAGAATTAGTGACATCAGAGAGAGGAACATCTAAAAACCAATTTAGAATGTTTACTGGACCAATGGAGACTTGTTGATTCTACGTTAGCTATATAATGAAACTGTATGTAATTTTTTTCTTTCATCTTTGAGAAGAAAATTTTTTCTACTTTTCAGAAAAAACCAGGAGAGAAATGACAGCCAAAGGTTCTACAGGAATGGAAGTTCTCCTGTCAACATTAGAGGTAAATCACTGACAGGCTTTGGTTATGTAACTGTTAATACCAGCCAGAACTCAAGAAAAAAAAATTTGAAGTATCAAGTTTTTATCCTGGAGGTAAAACCAATGAATGGAAGTTTGTTTTATGTTTTAAATTATCATTTGGAACAGTAGTATAAATATGGATAAACCCTCTCTTTCCTTATGATTATAATGATAGCCATATTTTAAATCTTAACATGCCATCCTACTTGGTTATAGAAAATAAAGCATTAGCTGAAAATTTTTAGCTTAATTTAAATTATCGATATTGGAAATTCTCATTGTATTGTTAGCTGATATATATTCGTGGTTTAGTTTACTACGTATATTGGTTGGATAACTATATTATGTTGATGATAATTAAGTCTCTTTGCCAGTGTGAAAGTTTTTTGGTGGATCAGCAGAACACGTTCAGAATCAGGCTTATGTGTTTTATTCAATGCAATGTTACGATCAGGGAGTGAGTGCAGTACGTTGTACATCTTGAACTTTTGTTTCGTGTCAAACTACATCTCAGTAGAGTTGGAAAAAAATAAAAGAACAGGGAGTGAGTTCATGTTTTTTGATAGGAATTACTTTTTATTAAAATGACATAAAACTGTCATTTTTCCCTGAATTGATCTGTCAATTTAATGCAATCTCAATAAAAATACCATCAGTTTTGTTTCTAAAGTCTACTGGGAAAATAATAAGTGGGAATAGAAAGGACATTTCTGAAAAAGAAGAGAAATAATAAAGGACTAGCCACGCCAAATAGCAAAGAACATTATAAAACTTCAGGAATTCAGATAGCTTAGAAATTGTGCATGAGTAGTAGATAGACATCAGTGTAATAGAATAGAAAGTCCAAAAATAAATTAAAATAAGTGGAGCTGGGACAAATTGGTAGCCATCCAGAAAAGTGTAATGTTGGATCCTTTCTACACCAAAATAAATGCCATATCAAGCAAAGATTTAAGCATGGAAAATAAAATTAAAATAGTAGAGAAAGTAATGGGAAAATTTTTTAAATAATCTTACAACAGAGAACGCTTTTCTAAGTATGGAAAAAAACCAGGAGCTATAAAAGAAAAGATTGATAAATTCAGCTATATTAACAAAAGTACGTTGGAGACAACACCATAGACACTTGGCAAACTGAGGAAAAAGTATTTTCGCTTGTATAATTTCTTTAACATATAAAGAACTTCTATAAATTAGTAAGGAAAAAAAATCAACAGTCCAGTGGAAAAATGTGTAAAAGTTATGAACAGACAGTTCCCAGGAGAAGAAACACAAATGGCACTTGAGATTGAGCATCGTTTTTTTTCTGTTTGTTGATGTCACAATTTATTGAGGTCAACAGAAGTGGGAGGTGGTGAAATACATGAGGGAGACTTGTCTGGGTAAGGCCAAGAAATAACAGTGTGACTGCCATTCAGGTTCCAGTGGCCTGAGCTCAGTCATGGCCCAAACCTAACTGCAGAAGAGCTGGAAATGTGGTCTGGCTGTGTACCCAGGAAGAAAGTGAAATCAGTTTGCTGAACACATAGCAGTCTTGCTGCCACAATCCGTTCTTCTCTTTAACAAATGTCTGTCCCTCTCTTTCTTCCGAATCCCTCCCCAGTGATCAGTGGTCCAGTTAATACCTCCAACACTAAGACGTGGGTCTCTGTTTAATGCATAGTCCTCTATCTGGTCTGGATGTGGCTTTTTGGTTCCATTAGTCTGTGAGCAAAAATGGCGAAGCAGAGCAACAATCATTCCCTTTCGGAAAGGAAGAGAAGAGTGCCATGCCAGTCACTGATACACAGCAGTTCTGGAATTCCTCTGGATAAACATTATAAGAATCCTTCTACTCTGAGTGAGGGTGAGGCAGTTCCTTGAAGAGGCCATGATTCTGCTCTTTGTGTGGTTTTCTTCATCCAAGCAGTGCTTTTAATAAGAGAAGTGTAAGCACAGTACAGTGTTTAAACATTTTCTCTTATTAGATTGGTCGTCCAGACTTTGGAAAATAGTTACTCTTCCACATTGCTGATGAGAGTTTAAATTGCTCCATGAAGAGCAATCAAAATAAATGCCCATATTCTTTGATTCAGAAATTCCAGGAATTTATCTCACATACAGATGTATTTGATCCCGTGTAAATATATGTACTTGGTTTTTTGTCCCAATTTTTTTTTTTTTTTTTTTTTTTGTGAGGAGGATTGGCCCTGAGCTAACATCTGTTGCCATTGTTCATCTTTTTGCTTAAGGAAGATTGTCGCTGAGCTAACATCTGTGCCAGTCTTCCTCTATTTCATATGTGGGACACTACCACAGCATGGCTCAGTGAGCAGTGTGTAAGTCCATGCCTGGGATCCGAACCTGTGAACCCTGGGCCACTGAGGCAGAGCGTGTGAACTTAACCACTACACCACCGGACTAGCCCCATGTTGCAATTTTTTAATAGCAAAAGATTTAAAAAACAATTATCTCATTGGTAGTTGACTGGTTACGTAAACAATGGCGTAACCATGTAATGAAATATGACCTGTAGCCCTTAAAAAGAATGAAGAAACTATTTATGGATATGTAAAAATAGTGTACAAAGTAGTATTTATAGGGCAATACATTTGGAGAAATAAATCTGTATATGCACGTTTATTTACATGGATTTCTTTATGTGTGTGCATTATATTTGGCTGGTTACATAAGAAATTGGTAATGCAGTTGTCTTCTGAGGCGAGCTAAGTGGTTGGGCAGTCACTAGTAGTCATATGTTGTAGTGCCTTTTACATTTTGATTCATTTATTTGTATTATCTATTTGTTAGAAAATGAATTCAAATGACAAATTAATTCCTTTTGTAATATTGTTGATACTAAGAAAATAATAGCTCAGATGATTTGCAAAAGTTCTTAAGGGCAAGAAGAAGAGACTGAAGGGATAAGTGAGAATAGTGGAAACCTGCATACATTTGTTCTTAGAGAAACTGGAAAGGTCATCTGTAAAATGTAGGTAGTTCCCAACAGGTAGAAAAGGTTTGGGAATCACAGATTTACAGTGGTTTAATACAGCAAATAAACTATTTATTTCAGAACACGAAAGATCTTCAAACTACACTTAATATCTTAAGCATTCTTGTTGAGCTGGTGTCAGCTGGTAAGTTTTTGTTTCTTTTGGTCTCATTTCTGTTTGTAAACAGTGGTCAACAATGTATCATGTGTACTTTATTTGGAATTTTTTGATACTCATATAAAGGCTATTCTGAGTATTGGAATTTGGAAACTGAAATGTCATACTCTTTAGTTGTTGCTTTCTTTTTGGTATCTTTCAGTCTCTCTCAAACTACCTCTGAAGCCCATGTGTTTCAGAGCCTTGAACATAGAGTTTTAGCATCAATTGTATTTACTCTCTGTGCTATTTTCTAACTAAAATAAATGAAATAAAATTTGATTTTGATGGTGTTTGATTTCAGAAGTCATACTTTAAATATTTCTTGAACGCTAACAAGTTGTGATATCTAATATGTTATGGGAGGATTTGCTGTTTAAACATATTTTTTAAAAAAATTTTTAGGTGGAGGTCGAAGAGCAAGTTTCTTAGTCACCAAAGGTGGTTCACAAATATTATTGCAGTTACTCATGAATGCCAGCAAGGAGTCTCCCCTGAATGAGGAGTTAATGGTGCAGATTCATTCCATTCTCGCAAAGATTGGACCAAAAGGTGAGGGTTTCACTTGTATGATTATCGGTTCTGCAACAGTCTTTGTGACATTGATTCTCTGTGCCTTGAAGCTGGTAAATTTTTAAAGTCAAAAAATGCTGCTGCTTTTTCTTGCTCTTAGTCGTGGAATGCTTTTTACAGTCAACTGCAAGAATTGAGGATCCTGGATTCGTGAGGAATTCCATTGCATATGGTGGAAAAAGGAACAAAAATGTGTCAAAATCACAAGTGTGTCTCGGTGTGTGTGTTCCTGTGTGTATCGGATACACGTAACATGGATGTTGTTGAGGCTAGAAGGAGGGAGTATGGATGAGAATGCTTTGAGGGGCATGGAGGTACTGCCCCTCATATTTGTCATATTTGTACTGCACAGTCTCAGTGCCCAAAAAACTTACAATCCAGTTAAAAAGAGCAGAAGAGATATAAAAAGTTGTAAGACCGATTATTACAACAGTAAGACATGCAAAATATTGAAAAATACTAATTGACAAAGCACGGGATATAAAACAAAGGAGGAAGCTGATTTAGGTTAAGAGAGAAAGGCATCCTTTGACTAGAACCTGAATTCAGTTTATAGTTGTCTGTCTGCATGCAGATTAAAATGATTCCCTGAACTCTTAGGATAGTGATTTTTCTTTTTCTTTTCTTTTTTATTTTGAGGAAAATTAGCCCTGAGCTAACATCTGCTGCCAATCCTCCTCTTTTTGCTGAGGAACATTGGCCCTGAGCTAACATCCGTGCCCATCTTCCTCTCTTTTATGTGGGATGCCTGCCACAGCATGGCTTGATAAGAGGTGCATAGGTCCACACCTGAGATCTGAACTGGTGAACCCTGGGCCGCTGAAGCAGCACGTGCAAACTTAACCGCTGTGCCACTGGGCCAGCCCCTAGGATAGTGCTTTTTAAGAGTTCTGCCATAGCCTTGTGACGTGCATGTGGTTTTAAACTTTGAAGTATGTGGTTAAAATCCTTATTCTAAAAACTGTGTGTGTGTGTGTATACGTTTATGTATTTTTGTGTATTTCCTGCGTATCTTTATGTATTGTATAAATATTTAAAGAATACTTTAACGAGTTTTGTCTTAAAGAAAGCATCCCTGAGATGACTTTAATTTTACAGGTATTTTAGGGGCCTTGAGACTTTAAACATATGTTCAGTTAATTTAAGAAATATGTTAGCTGTCTCTTATTTTTCTTTAATTCTTGTACTTGAGATTTAAGGGCTCCCTTCTGAGCTGTTTGCTGAGAATGGAAAATAAAGTGAGAAAACCTTATTTATTGATGAATATTATCTCCTGTTTCCTCCTCTCTTTAGAACCAGATTATCTTCTGCTTTTTGTTGCATAGAATTAAGACATTGATGTATTTCTTATTTGTATTTCTTTAATGTCCCTTTTAAGTTGTAGCTCATTTAGTTTATTTTCTCCTGTACTTTTAAGTTTGTGCTATTTCATTATTTGTCCTGGTTTTCCATTTTTATGTCATTGAAGGACATTATGCAGTAATTTTTTGATTGATTTTCTATCTTTTTTTTTCTCTTGTGAGATGAGAGTAATTTTCCCTCAGGAATCTTTAGTTCTTTTTGACTTAAAATTCCTGTTATTGATAAAATAACTGTTTACTGGTGCCGCTTGTTTTCTCTGTTTAAAATCTTAATATTCTTAAGTTCTTGTTGTCCAGATTGTTTTTTACTGTTTTAATCTCTTTGTGAGAATAAAAATCAAGAACTTCTTTTATTCTCTTTCTCTGTTAAGAATTAGATCCTTTTAGAAATTTATTTAATAATATTTGCTAGATTACTTTCTATATAAGCTGTTAATTTTTTCATTAATTTATATTCTTTTATGCGTCTGAAAAGAACACATTAATATTAAGTAAATAATTTTGGTAATGGACGTTTGGATTCTTTTCCTTTCTCCTGAGCCGTGTGATGATAATCCTTGGAAGTGTTGAACCGAGCAGACTTAGACGTGCAGTGGATCAGTTAAGTTACTCCTTTGATGACGGCCTAGGCGTCGGGCCACTCCCCCCTGTAGCCCGGTGCCGTCCCCCTCCTGTCCCTCAGTACTTTCTTTCAAGCCATGTTGCAAACATATAAGGAGTATTTTTAAAATCATACAAGAAAATGACTACAATTTAAATTATTTCAGGTCAATTTTATATTTGATAATATGAATTCATAATGTTTTAAAAATTTCATTACTTTATCATGTCTTCATTTTATTCAGAAGTTACATATGAATAATTTGTGTTTATTTTTTTTTACACAGACAAAAAATTTGGAGTGAAAGCTAGAATTAATGGAGCTCTGAATATAACCCTAAATTTGGTCAAACAGAATTTGCAGAATCATCGCTTGGTTTTGCCTTGTCTTCAGCTTTTACGAGTATATTCTGCTAACTGTAAGTGTTTCAGAACAGGTTTCAGTTAACTCAGCGTTGACAAGTTATACAAAATGAAAATTTAAAAGTACCTTAACTCCATGATTCTCTAAAATTTGTGGATCAGAAAAGAGAATATTTAATATGACTCTTTGTAGCGTCTAACCCCACCACCACAGAAGTGCTGTGGGGTAAGCAGGTCAGCTGACAGAATCGTGAGAATTCTCCTTAATTGCCTCAGTGTGTAGAGGCCTGTGGTGAGGGGAGGAGCAGGCCTGTGGAGAAGCTGTGGAAGAATATGAGGGTATTGGCAGCTGGAGAACTGCTGTGCCTGCTTGCATTTTCACAGCTGAGGGGAAAGCTGAGGCGGGGCTTGTGGTGGCACAGTCACCTGGAGCTCCTTATCTTCAGCCGTCAACAGGGAGGTGGCAGAACAGAAAATGAATACTGCTGGAGCCTCTGAGGAAGCTGGAGAGAAGGAGGTTGCAGAGAGAGCCTCAGATGAAGTGTCTCCCAACACACACACTCTCTCTCTCTCACTGATAGTAGGTCCCAGACCCACAGGGAATGGATTTTCTTCCTATTCTCTGACTGAATTGGAGTGGTTAACAAAACACCCGAAATTGAATTGTAGAGTACGTGGTATTGTGGAATATCATTGCAAAATAATGGTAATCAAAGTGGTAGATATGTGCGTGTGTATATATGTGTGTATACATATAAATTAGTATGTGTGCGTGCACTTATCTGTTTATCTATATCTGTACTTTGACGATACGGATAAAGATGTGCTCAGAGCAAAATAGCTTTGAACACTTAAATAATTAACACATATAATTGAAAAGAACATAAGGAAATGAATGAATTGGATATCTAGCCAAAGAAGTTAGGAACCAAGCGATGAACACAAGGAAAGCAGAGGAATGAGATAGTAAAGAAAAAAAATACATTAGAAAACAAAAAAATAGTTGATTTAAAAAATAGAACAGTTGGATTAACAACAAAACAAATAAACCACTGAATAGCTCAATTAAGGAAAAAGGAAGACAGCACAGATGTAAAATTAGAGAGGATAGTGGAGTGATAAACAGATACAGAGGGAATTAAAATCATCATACAAAATTTTAGGAGCTACATTTTGGTGACATTTTATTGAATTAACCACTAGAAGGCTAGTAAATGGTTTATCTATAATTTTGTAATAATATTTGTTTAGAGTTGAAAATGTTAGGTATAGTTTTCTGGTTTGGTGCTTTGCATATTTTATGTGAAACTCTGTTACCTCTTCTTCCTACTGCAGTTGCTTTAATTAAAGTCCTCATTACCTCTCACCTCGACCACAGCCTCCTAATGTGTCTCTCAAATGCATTTTCCCCCGAGTGCTGTGAGATCTGACCTGTACTTAAAATGCAGATCTGCATTTTGTTCCTTTTGGACCGTTCCTTGTTAATGAAGGAATTAACCACTTCTAGGGCCCTTCATAATCTGTTTACCTTCTTTCCCACCTCATCTTCCCATTGGTAGGCGTTTGATGCTATATGTTGTAACACCATGCAACTGCTCATAGCCGTGGTGTTTACTGACTCTGTTCTATTATCTCTGTTGCTCCTGTCTACACAGATAGTCCAGAGCCGCATCCAGCTCTCCTGTCCTAGGGAGCGCCTCATTTGTAAAGACTGAACCCAGGCACCAGTTCTCCAGAAATGCCTTTCACCATGCTTAGGACCTCCTCACTGGTGGGACCTGAACAGCCTCCCACTCTTAATCTATTTAGAAAGTAATTTAGTAGTTATTTGTTTATTGTTTCATTCTGAATGACTGAAACAGTAAATAGCAGTGGCTGTTTTTATTTCTGATTCCCCATGACCTGGTATTCAGTAAAGTTCACTAAATTTGTTGAAGAAACAAATGTAGCAACTTAAAAGGATTTTTTTTGTAGTAACATTTTGTTGTTTTATGTAACTTCTTTCAGAATTTCCTTAACTTCCTATAAAAAATTAAAAAAAAAAATCTTCCCTTCAAATGATTGGCTAAGGTGGACGTTATGAGGGACTTGAGTTCACATTTATTAAATAGTTTGTGGATGTTTTTGGCTATGTATCACCAAGTATACACATTTCTACTTATTGCAGTCTTTAAATCATTTTACGTCTCTTTCTCCCCCTCCTAGCTGTGAATTCAGTATCCTTAGGGAAAAATGGAGTTGTGGAACTGATGTTTAAAATCATCGGACCATTTAGTAAGAAGAATTCGGGTCTTATGAAGTGAGTAAATGTTTTGAGTGTAAATAGAGGTATATCCTTTGTTGTTCTGGGCCTCCTCATCTTGATTTGGACAAGGAGCAGGTTGAGTTAAGTTGTATCTAGGATCCTTTCTTAGTTCTTTAATAGTGACTTTGTTGTAATAAAGATTTTCTTTAGTATAAAGTTTAATCTTCAAAAATATATTGAGATTAGAAAACTTTAATTTCATTTAATATAGTGTTAGAGAACTTAGGTATTTTTTTTGAATATTTCTAGATACTATAAGAGGAAAAAAGATCATTTATAAAGTATCATTCATTCAAAAACATTTACTGAGTGCCTACTATATTCCCTACCCAATTTTGCAATCTTTTATTGACTACTTCCTTTGTTCCCACAATTATCTGAACATATTTTAAATTTACACATTTCCTTTTTGTGTCAAAATAATGTCACTTTTTTCTTATTTTGAGGTGTATATATCTCAAGATATGTTACGTGTATGTGTTTGTATGTCTGTATATATACACATAAGTATATATAAGTATATATATATGTATATATAAGTATATATATATATATATTATCATTTGTAGGTTTTTCGTCCTCAACCTCAGAAAATGAAAGCAATTTCCAGTTATTTGGTTATGTTTAGTATTTTCTTAAGCCATATCGGAGGTCATTCTTTAGAAACAATTTTATTATGGAATTTTTCAACATATATAAAAGTAGAGTCTATATTTTATTTAATTAATTATCTTGTATTAGTTAAGTTAATTACCTATATTCAGCAGTTATCAACATTCTGCCATTTTTATTTCATTTGTTCCCCTCCACACTTTATTTATTTATTTATTTTTGGTGAGGAAGATTGGTCCTGAGCCAACATCTGTTGCCAATCTTCTTCTCTTTGCTTGAGGAAGACTGTCACTGAGCTAACATCTGTACCAGTCTTCTTCCACTTTGTATGTGGGATGCCACCACAGCATGGCTTCATGAGGGTGTGTAGGTCCATGCCCTGAATCTGAACCTGAAAACCCTAGGCCGCTGAAGCAGTGTGTGTGAACTTAACTACTATGCCACTGGGCCAGCTCTCCACACTTTTATTTTTACTGGGCTATTTTTAAGCAAATCCCAGATATTTTCTCATTTTTCTCCTAAATACTTCAGTGTATAACTCTATGAAATAGGAACTTAAAAAAGAACCACAATACTATGATCATACTGAACAAATTATTAATTCCTTAACACGATCTAAAATCCAGTCTGTGTTCAGTTTTCTCCACTTGTCTCAAAATGCCCTTTTACAACTGGTGTTTTTGAATCAGAATCCAAACAAGGGAAATTTCCAAACCTACGCAAAAATAGAGAATAGAATAAGGAACCCTGATGTATCCATCACTTGATTTCAACAATGATCAATATTTTGCCATTTTTATTTCATCTTTTCTTCCCTTTCCTTTTCTTTTTGTTTCCCTGGAGTATTTATTTATTTATTTATTTTTGGTGAGGGAGATTAGCCCTGAGCTAACATCTGTGCGAGTCTTCCTCTATTTTGTATGTGGGGTGCTGCCACAGCATGGCTTGATGAATGGTGTGTAGGTCTGTGCCTGGGATCCAGACCCATGGACCCTGGTCTGCTGAAGTGGAGTGTGCAAACTTAATCACTATGCCACTGGGCTGGCTCCTCCTGAAGTATTTTAAAGCAAATAGCTATTACATTTGTTTTGTGAATTCTTTAGTATGATCACTATCAGAGACAGAGCTTTTTTCTTTTAGTATTATGACAGTATTATTTCTTTGCCCAACAGTATTAATAATTCCTTAATATCATCTAATATTTTCTGACTGAGAAATGTTGGCTCGTTCAAATTAGGATCCAAATAAGATCTACACATTCTTTTTGATTGATATGTCGTATGATCTTTTAAAATCAATAACAGTCCTTCTGTTTTTTTGGTTTATTTGTTGAAGGACTGGGTGATGTCTTGTAGAATGTCCCAACATTCTGGATTAAGATGACTGTATCCTCGGTCATTTAGCGTGTAGGTATATCCCTCAAATTTTCTGTAGACTCATGGAGCTAGAGGCTTGATTAAATTTAGGTTCTCTCTCTTTTTTTTTTTTTTCTGGTCAAAAATATTTCCTAGGTGGTGCTGGGTACTCTGTTTTGCACCGCTTGAGATCATTGAGTTGATGTGATCCATCCACTTTTCACCTAATAATTTAGCAATATTTCATGACGTTGCTTAGATCCATTATTTCTTTAGGGATTGCAAAATAGTGACTTTTCTCATTTTCTCATTCTTTCTATTTTTGTTAGCTGTGTGATTCTTTTATAAGGAAGAACTTGTTCACATCAACTATTTGGTTAAATTTTACAAACATGTAAGGTTCAGAACATTTCTAGTGTTTTCACCCTTGCTTCTTTTTTTTGCTGAGGAAGATTTGTCCTGAGCTAGCATCTGTTGCCAATCTTCCTCCTTTTGTATGTGAGCTGCCACCAGAGCATGGCCACTGGCAAGTGGTGTAGGTCTGCTCCTGGGAACTGAATCTGGGTTGCTGAAACGGAGCACACCAAACTTACCCACTAGGCCACTGGGGTGGGCCCTTTTTCACCCTTTCTTAATATGGGTCAAATATTTTAGCTTGCCCCTGTCTTGAAAATGGCAGCTTACTTGCACGTGTAATTATTTATTAAATATTATTTGATGGGATGACTTAACTTACTTATGTGGAGATCCTCCACAATCCTAGAGCATCTGATGAAATGTGATAAGATGAAGAAAATGATTGTGTCACAGTTAGTAAAACCAACTTACAGAATTGGTGTAGTCTAGTGAGTGGGCTCTGGTGGCAGGCAGAACTGGGTTGTGTGTCAGCTCTGTCACCTACTGGCTGGCTTCATGATAGGAAGTAAGTTACCTAAGTTATTATGTTCTGCTTTCCTGTCTGTAAAATAGTAATGCTTCTTAAGGTTGTTAGGAGTTAATGAGGTCGTTCCTGTAGTTAGCACAGCGCCTATCTTACTGCAGTGTAATTAGGTCAATAATGTAGTAATGTGGATGTGAATAATCCTGGTTAGTACTAAAAGTATATTCTTTATTTTAAATTTATAACCACTTCTCCCCTTAATTTTAAAGTACTTTATAATTTATCTTTTATTTAATGGTTATGAGCTCCTACTTAAGATCTATATTACTTTATTGTAATCAAGTTACCAAATCTAATGTAAAACGTTCCTAGGAGAAATGGAAATTTCACAAGTATCTTTATAATATACAACATGGAAAACATCGAAATCAATGTAGAAATCAGTGGGTCTAAACTTCTGAGGAAGGAATATAGTTATCTAAAGTATCCTTTTGTTCTTTTCTCAATTTATATTTTAAAAAGAGAAACAAATGTTTTTTACTTTATTTTTACTTTAAAAAGAACAAACCATTCATTAACCAAATCTTGATCTCTTTATCATTTTTAATAATCTTAGGGTCTTCCCTTCTTTAAAAAATCTCGGCATCTAGAGCATTTGTAGGGCAGTTCTTCCTCCCCTTCAGCAGTGCCCTGTGTTTTGTAGCAGAAGAATGAGGGATATTATTTATGTTTGAAGAGTGATGCTTCCCTTTAGGATTTCCTCTCCTTTCCAATTTTTTTTTTTTTTTTTTGAGGAAGATTAGCCCTGAGCTAACATCTGCCAGTCCTCCTCTTTATGCTGAGGAAGACTGGCCCTGAGCTAACATCCATGCCCATCTTCCTCTACTTTCTATGTGGGACGCCTGCCACAGCATGGCGTGCCACGTAGTGCCATGTCCGCACCTGGAATCTGAACTGGTGAACCCCGGGCTGCCAAAGCGGAACGTGTGCACTTAACCGCTGTGCCACTGGGCTGGCCCCTCCTTTCCAATTTTAAGTTTTGGATTTAAATTCTTGTTAATCCAGAAGGAAGCACCTTAGGAAGTTATTGTAACTCTGTCTTCTTGATTTTCCCAACAGGTTTAGAAGTTATTGTGAGGATAGCCCCCCAGTTTAAAGTAACTTCATGAGTACCTAGGGCTTCAGATTTTCCTCCCTAAATCAGTAAGCCACAGGCTTCTTTTTAAGCCAGTGTTGGTCGTAGTATTCTTTGTGGGACGTGTGGAGATTGGAAACATATATGAGGAAGTATAAAATATTGATAGTGAGAGAGTCTAATCAATTAACAGAGTACAAACTATGCATTTCAATAAATATATTATTCTAAAATTTTTTGTAACATATTTTATAAATTCAAACTGGCTTAAGTGTGTCATAGAATTTCAAAAATTTGTTCATACTGTTTTTTTAAAATACCTTTTAAATAACATTTGGTAAAAATATCAGTACAACTTTGTGCCAAACTTCCTAATTTCTTTTAATCTAATGGAGCTCTGGAACAAGCATGATGGGCAGAAAGAGCTAGGTTCATATGCCAGTTTTTCCAGGGTTGAAGAATCAACATCAACAAAAAACCCTGTAGTTTAACGATCAGAAACTGTCAGAAGCACTATTATTGGGTTCAAATGTGTTACAGACATCTACCAGCAGAGAGAAAGACCATTTCTGAAAGTGACTTACGATTTTCATAATTCTGAATAAAGACTTAGCTGTAGATGGGAAAATCCTATGAGTTCTTTGCAACTGATTGCATCTCAGTGCTTGTGTTTGTTTCCTAGGGCTGTTGTGACAAGGTACCTAGTACAAACTGGGTGGCTTAAAATAACAGGAATTTGTTGTCTCACAGTTCTGGAGGCTAGAAGTCCAAAATCAGCTTGTCAGCAGGGCAGCGCTCCCTCTGAACCTGTGTGGGGGACTCCTTCCTTGCCTCTTCCTTGCTTTTGGTGGTTTGCTCTCAATCTTTGGTGTTCCTTGACTTGTGGCTGCTCAATCATCACGTGGTGCTCTTTCCTGCTGTGTCTTCCAGTAGTCTTCCTCTTCTTATAAGGGCGCCAGTCATGAGGGATTAAGGCATGTTGAATAATTGCATCTGCAATGACCCTCTTTCCAGTGAGGTCACATTCTGAGGTACTGGGGTGTAGGACTTGAATATATCTTTTTGGAGGAGACTGGCATTTCTGATGTTATAATTTCCTTTCTCAACAAGAGGCTTGTATTATTTGTTTCCCATATCACTTAGTTTTTATGTGACTCAAGGCATGTTATATTCTAAAATCTTTAGTTTCCTTATCTGTAAAATGTTCCAATTCTATGGACCAGGACTGTTTTAGGAATTAAAGTAGAAAACATATACAAGGCACCTATAACAATTTCTGGCATTTATCAAGTCTTGCTGAACATAGTCTTCTTTTCCATTTTATTTTTCATAAATTGCCGTTTCACTTGGAAGTTCTATTTAGTTCTATGTTAATTTTGACCAAGTTAAAAGCCATCCTTATTCTGATAGTTTTATAATTTTATGTACATTTTATTGCATAATTATAAGATTATGGAAAGTTTCTTACTGATGATTCAGTGCTATGAAAATTCAGTATGTAATTTTATAATTTCATTTACTTTTAACTCAACAATACCAAAACTTCGCATTGTTTTGAGAAAGTTAGATAGGAATTTGTAATATTTTTTAAAGCCTATACTTTTGTTTTCATTCTACAAGTGTTATCATAAATAAAGGTTTATATGATTGCTTTATTTGTGTCAACAAACAAGAGTGTAAATGCTAACAACTTGCTCTAAAGGGTAGCAGTAATGAGCATTTATTATAAATGAGCAGTTATTCTCTGCCTTGTCTTGAATTATTGTTTCAGGTTTTACTGTGAACCAATATCCATCTTAAATCTTCTAATCGTTGACGCTCTTTACCTTTACCTACATATGGTCATGCTATGTCTCCGTTATCACTGATGTATACAGTTTTTACATCATTGCCTTGTTTTTGGTTTTATTTTCTTGAGTGGTTTTTTCATAGATATGTACATTTTTATTACGTTGTCTAGATTCTAGTATAATTATCTGTGGAAGAGAGAAATTTGTTTTCTAATTTTATACCCATGGAAGAACCTTCTACTGTGGGTATCTAGTAGGCATTCAACAAATGCTTAATGATGAGTGAAATGCTTAAATTTGACAGTGTACATATTTTAATGAAAATTAATTATAGTCATTGAAATCTTACTTAGAGGTAGTATGTAGCCTTTGGTTTTTACAGTTACTGAAGTGCCGTTTCTTCAGTAACACAGTTTTTAAAAAACTATTTTTGAATTACAGGTTTTTCACAGTGATGTTGTATGTATATTTCAAGCTGATTAATGGCAGTTTATTTCACTATGTGGAACTGAGTATTTATGTTCAAAGAAAATATAAGTACCTTCAATTTTGGGGCTATTCATGTGTCCTCTAATGGGCAGTAAGAGTTTTTGAGATGTTAATTAGGTTCATTATTCTCTTTGGTGCCTTATGGCTGAAAAATTTTAAAGGCTCGTACTTGCTCTCCTCAAACCTCCTAGTTCCAAACTATTTTACATTTGTTATCACTTTAGGATTAGGATTACTGCTTGATAGAGTTAAAATACTTTAAAGTCAGATAGCTACAAATATCTATGGAATTTTGTAGTTATGAACTTTATTTGTGTTAAAGCTTGTTTTTGTCTTAATTTCTTTGTGACTCAGGGCCTATGATTCTTAGTAGTGTTCCTTTGTGAACTCTGTCAAGGTCAGATACGGGTACAATAATTGATTCCATTCATCTGACCTCTGATATAAAGACTTAGACATTGTTAATTTTCTTTTTCTTCCTTAAAAAAGTTTTTTGTGTGCTTTTCTGTTGATATTTCAATCTTCCTCATCTGTTTTTAACCTGAGGAGAGAGACGCATACAGAGAAACACTGTATGTAATTGACTATAACAGGAATGACTTTTGGAATAGATAATAATTACTTATCTGAAAAGATTGTATGAATTTACTATTGTAGATTAATTTTACTAGTTTTGTTGTTGTTTGTGTTTTCTCATGTTGACAGGGTTGCTTTAGACACTCTTGCTGCATTGCTAAAATCAAGTAAGTTTTTAAATACTAGAAATACTAGATACTATTTTTCCGAGCATTCTATCTGCTTTGTTAAAGAAACTGGAAATGTAGATTTAGTCTACAGTTATAAAGCTGGTTTGTAATAATTTAATGTCAAAGTTGATTTTATCTTTTAGTACAGTTGATTGGTATACGTCATAGCTAATGTCCTTTATGTTTACCGAGCCATAATTTATTCAATACATTTATATAATTTTCAAGTACATTAACTTCCTTTTCTAAGTTATTTATGTAAACATAAAGCTCTGTTAGTGGAAGAAAGTAATATGTTAATATTATATAAGTATCATTTTTTAAAAGTGAAGCTAACCTGGTATTGAGAATGTTTACTATGAAGAATATCTTAAACAATTACTGTCTCTATATATAACACATTATTTTCATTTAGAACCTTCTTATTAAAGATTTTATTTTTACCATGAACTCAAATTTATAACATTAAAAATGAATATTAAAGTAAGTTTACAGTTTACTAAATTCGTTTACAAACTAAAGCACTGTTTTTTTTATCTTCAAAATCGAAGCATTGGAATAAATGTGTCTTGTTGTGATATGATGCCTTTGGAGAGTAATCATCTATGTTATGTTTTTCCTCTCTAAAACACTCAGTCTTTATTTTAAATATTAATTATTGTTAGCACTCTCCTGTTGGTTGATTAAATTAACATCTTATTTAACCACAATAACATTTCATCCTAAAGATCTGTGTTAATGGCTTTCAGAGTTATTTTTCCCCAAAACTGTCATCAAGAGTGAGACCAACTGCCCTTAAGTTTGAATGACCAGAATTGTATATTTGAATAGTAGCAAATGATTAATTGATTGAAAACCTGGTATTTGGTAAGGTAATGATTTATTAAATTTAAAATATCACCTTAGGTATGAATCTTATATACCAGAATATATAAAATTCAGTTAACAGTTTTATCTTTGAAATGAAATGTGTGGTACTTAGTTAGATTAGCCATGTAGCTTTATTTTCATATATGATGTGATAAACTTTAGACCAAGATCAGAACACTTGGATTAACTTTAAAAGATATTTGTAACCTTGCTTTGATGTGTCCTGACTTTGTGGTTAAAATTTTTTAAAGATTAATTTTTAAATTAATATAGGCATATATTTTTGATGTAGAGTAGATTAAAGTAGCTATTAAAACTAAGCTCTTATTAAAGATTCTCACAATCACTAATAACAAAGTTACTAATTCTAAGTCAGTAGAAACTAAAACTCTCATAAGTTTCAAATATTTTGTAGAAATTAATCAACCTAAGGTGAATGAAATTTGATATCTTCAGTTTTAAATAGTGATCTTCCTTCTACACCCTGCCTTCTTCTCCTTCAAAGGAGGGTGGTGGGCAAACCTATCTGTTTACTCCATCAGGTGAAAAAGTAACTGAAAAGTAGAATGACTCTAGTTTATATTTATTATGTTTTCTTATGGCACACAGCACTAAATAGAATAAAAATTTAATAATGCAAAATGATATTTAGTAGCACACTGAGTATTTTTAAATGCACTGTGGCATTTTGGAATATTCTCATTAATTGATTTTTTAAAAAATTGCTTTTTGGTGGAAGGACAGTAATTTACTTTAAAAGCATAGATTAGACTACTATAGTAAACCTGAGAGAGTATAAAGCAAAGAATATGTATACAGTCATGCGCTGCATGACGATGTTTTGGTTAATGACAGACCATGTATATGATGGTGGTCTCATAGGATTAGTACCATATAGCCTAGTTACCATCTAGGTTTGTGTAAGTCCACTCTATGATGTTCCCACAAGGACGAAATCACCTAATGACGCATTTCTTAGAATGTATCCCTGTCGTTCAGTGACACATGACTGTACACACAGTGCAGAAAGACAGGTGGCTTCGTTGCTGTCATTGGAGTATAGGTTAGATGCTTTGTCTAAAGGGAGACCTAAGTTGTCTTTTAACTAGAGAGGGAAGAAGGGACGTAGGCTGGTTGTGAGTTAGGTGTCCTGAACACATGAATAAGACCCCTTTGCTAAGCTGTTTTAGTTGTGCTCATTTGCAGATAGCTGTGTTCCTTTCTCTTAAGGGTCACTCAGCACCTGTGTTTGAGTTGTGGGCAAGTTTCTTATTTAATTTTTAATAAAGATTTAAGTATTCCTCACAAATACCATTTAGACTATTGGGAATTCCAGTGGAAATACAGTCTGTAATAGGACTTAAACGATCATCATGTCTTTTAAGAAAATCATATTCACAGCTAGTAAGCTAAAGGCTTTTATATTCCAATTGGTGTAAACAGAGTCTGTATATTCATTTAAAACATATGAAACTATTCTTAGTCAAAACTATTGAACTAATTTTGTAAATAGCCACAGCCTTAGCTGTCTCTTCTAGACATAACAGAGATTTAGAGCTGTTACATAGGAGCCCCCTTCCTCCGTGAGTTTCTTCCTGCTTTCTAATGTCAGAACATAATTTCTGAGAGGACGTCAATCAGTTTTTTGATCTCAGCATCTTGTTTTTATGTTTTAGGTGTGTATTAGCACCTTTGGAAACTGTAGTGATCTTTCAGGCAACTAAAAGCAGGAGGGCCTTACTGTTGTGTTATCTTGGTGTCCATGCCGTGAGCCTGGGGGTTATTTTATAGGGAAATGAAGATTAGGAAGAGACTGGTATTTCTTTGTAACTAAACAACCTCAAATGGGTTGGTATTCCACATTACCTTGCACTCTGATGATTGGCGCCCCCATGTGGTGCTAGCTGGCTCAGGATGTTGCTATGATATGATTCCCTTGCTGCCATCTTAGTGATATACACCCTTTTGGTTAATAATCTTAAATATTAACACTTCAAAAATAATAAAATAGGTGAAATTTGTGGACTTATTTCTGTTAATTCTATCCCAATAAAATTGAATATTTACAAAATAATTTTTAATGTAGTTTCTATTACATTAAAAAATTAGTGACCAGAAGGCACCATTGTCTAATCATACAGTGCTCCTTAACATTTTATTTACTAAAAAGTTGTACAAATATTTTTAACTTAGTATTGTTATGACGTATATTTATATCATTGGGATAATTAAAACAATTAATTTCACTGGAAACATATAAAATTTGTAATAGGAGTTACAGTCCAATGGAGTTAATTTTAGTGAAAACACACAAAGTTTGCGATGGAAGTTACAATAATGATAATGACTTTTATCAAAATCGTATTCACAGCTAGTAAGTTAAAGGCTTATATGTTCCATTTGATGTAATCAAAGTCAGTATATTCATAAGTTATAAAATACATGAAACTTTTGTTAAGTATTAACATTTAAAAATATGTAGTCCTAATTGTATTAAAGGCATTTTAATACTTATTAACCACAAAACAATATATGGTCAGGTTTCTGGAAAATGTAATTTGCCATCTGGAACTTGTCATATTTATTTTTTTATATTAAAAAATATTTAAATATGTGGCTGGCATATGGTTTTTTTGAAAAAAGAATTATAGGAATTCATTACAACGTTGTGGTTATGTTTTTAATTTGATTTTTTCTACCACTTTCTCTTGTCATTTAAAAAATATTCTTTCTCAATTTTCTTTTGTTAAAGAAACAAATGCCAGGAGAGCTGTAGACAGAGGATATGTTCAAGTCCTTTTAACAATTTATGTAGATTGGCACCGCCATGATAATCGGCATAGAAACATGCTCATTCGGAAAGGAATTTTACAGAGTTTAAAAAGTGTTACAAACATCAAGTTGGGAAGAAAAGCATTTATTGATGCCAATGGGATGAAAATTCTCTATAACACTTCACAAGTGAGTTTTTAATTTGCTTCCTGTTATTGTGATTATGTATTAATGATATTATTTAATTCTTGAGAAAACTTAGTATTTCTTAAAAATATTCAGGAAAGTATGATAAGTGTATTAAAAAAAATCTGAAAACTAAAAGATCATTTTTCACATGTGACCTCAGACTGAGTTGCATATATCTGCAACGTGAGATTGTTTCCTACAGGTAAAAAGGAAGATGTGTAGATCCATCTGCTGGACAGGAGGGGGTTCCATGTAGCCATGGTGTCTAAGTTGTGCAGTCGGCTGTACTCAGTTTTGCATGTTCCCCTCATAAGGTATTTAGGGATCCTTTGCAGCTATTAAGTCCACTCTATTGTCTGTGAGTGTTCTCCGTGTCTTCCTTCTGGATAGAGCGTTTTTAGAGAGGGCACAAAAGTGAAGCCTGGGGCTGAGGATCCTGGTTCTGCCAGCCACCTTAAGCATAACCCTTGTTGACAATATCTTTAGCAATATTTTTTGTAGCATCTCTAGAGGACTTTCACTTCCGGGGAGTGAGGATGTTGCACTGTGACCCTTTTGTTTTTAGAAGGCTATAATTGTTAGAAAGATACCTCTTGAAAATTCCAGCCAGTTATCTTGGTTGTGCACTCTTGGTCTTACACACAACAAACAATCTTTTCCTATGTGACAGTAATTAAGATATCTGAACACACATTTTATGTTTACCTTTAGCTTTTTCTTTTCTAGATCAATCATGTGCCCTTGGTTTTACTATTCCTAATATAGGCAATGATAGGTATTTGATATATAAGAAAAAGTTGGGTGACTTTGTTTATAACATTTGTCATTTCTGAGCCTTAATCTGTTCTGATAGGTCAGATGTGAAGATGTGTATTGAAAATTTTATGGGATATTAAAGTGTCATCTAAATGTCAATTGTCAATAATAATGGTGTTATATGAAATGGTTTCAAATCCTATCCATTAGCTCTTCTCAAGATTATATACCAGGACAGCAAATTAAACTCTTAATCACACAATCCTGATATTCAAGCTATTCTTTTCTAAGTTGAACAGCCAATTATTAGAGGTGCTATTGCATGATAATGATGTGTTTCTGAGAAAGGCTCAGCCAAATGCATGTTTGTTTTTATTTCTTACACATTTCTTACTATCTTTCTTACTTAATCCTTTTTTTGCTTCTTCCTTTAAATTTTCTTTTTTATTTTATGCCCTAGTCTTGCTAAATGCTCCCTAAATCACTCATAGATATACTTAATACTTAGGTGACTTTTGGTACCACAGATGGTACTGACTTCTACTTAGTTAAAATTTTTATAGAAAAGCACTACTAAATTTGCCACGTAAGGTTGTTTCACAAAGAGATACTTCTGAATAGTCAAAGCTATTTTATAATTACATTATGTTAAAATAATGGTTTTTGTGATATTTGTTACTAGAAAATTATTAATGTATTAATTTCTGAAATCATGTAAAATTGGTTCAGTTATTGACAAAAGGCAAATTATCTTTTTTTTCTTTTCTTAAAAACCAGGAATGTTTAGCAGTCAGGACCCTCGATCCTCTTGTCAACACCTCCAGTCTGATAATGAGGAAGTGTTTCCCTAAAAATCGCCTGCCACTCCCAACAATTAAAAGTTCTTTCCATTTCCAGTTGCCAGTTATTCCTGTGACTGGACCTGTGGCCCAGCTCTACAGTTTACCCCCTGAAGGTAGGACCACATGCTTACTGCTGGCTCTCAGTGGTTCTTGGAATTGTGTGACTCTGTTGACTTTTTGTTGTACTTGTGTCCAACTCCCCAGCAATAGAAGGCCTTAATGGACACAATAAACTTTCACATTATATTTTACTTAATAAATGTTTCTTTAAATATAAGAAATTGAGGTCTAGTAATTAAGGGAAATAGTGTGGGATGTGTTACATATATGTAAATGTGAACTGCGAAAAAATTTAAGCATCACATAGCAACATTATTTGATAGTTTTATATAAATTTTCAAAATGTAGGAATGTAAATAAACATTAAATATGTAGGTAATTATATTTGAGCTTACATTTGTAGCTTTTTAATGAACTTCATTTTTTTTAAGTTAAAAATATCTGATCACCAAAATGTTTTGGGTTATGCTTAACAAAACTTGCACATAACTTCCCCAAATGAAAATATGAAATTATCAGAAGAAGGCTGTTTGCCATTTTCTGTACAGTACTGTAGGTACCTAGCCAGGGAAGTAAGAGTTTAAACTTATTAATGTGGGGAAAAAGTGGAATTTTTTTGATAAGATCTAGCAAAATGGAAAAGAGAAAATAGTCTAGGCTATTAATAGAATTTCTAAAGTATTTTCTTGTCAGTTGACCACTTTTTGAAAAAAAATTGAAGGTTCTTATATTTAAAAGCAATATTTTAAATAAAGTGGTTTAAAAGAATTTTCAAGTAGTTATGATTAATTTTAGTATCTTTGATATAGATTTATAATGGTATATATCACAGAGTACACTAAGATTTTATTTTATTTTCTTTTAAAGATTTTATTTTTTTCCTTTTTCTCCCCAAAGCCCCCCAGTACATAGTTGTATATTCTTTGTTGTGAGTCCTTCTAGTTGTGGCATGTGGGACACTGCCTCAGTGTGGCTTGATGAGCAGTGCCATGTCCGCGCCCAGGATTCGAACCAACGAAACACTGGGCCGCCTGCAGCGGAGTGCGCGAACTTAACCACTCGGCCATGGGACCAGCCCCTAAGATTTTATTTTTAAGATGTTTAATTATTAAAGTATAAGTTTAGTCTACACAAAATATCAAAATGGATTATTCAGAAACTTTCTTTAAAAGGTTTAAAAGTCTAAGACTAAGTCTGGGACTTGAATGAGATAGCTAAGTGAAAACAGTGGTCTAATTCCTTCTTTGAATTCCATTTAAAATTACCAACAAATTTTAAAAATAGGGGAAAATCTGTATTGGATCTGAAGACTAGGTAAAGGAACATTTTTTGTTTTTACCTAACAAACATAGAACCCATGCAACAAACGTGATGGAAATATGAATACAGAAGAGTGTCAGCTCTCTACTCAGTCTTCTTGAAATGCAGTATCTCTGGCTCCAAGTTGAGGTTCCACCAGCACCTGATTTGGAGGGACAATCAAGGGGCAGTTGGAACCCTTTCTTTCCTGTATCTCAAGGGTGCGGGAGTAGGATTGTGGGGATTTAAATGGTGGTTCGAACTGGTAGAAAGCTGGTGAAACTTCTCTATGATACGGCAGATAGTATCACTGGGAGGGAGAAAGGATATACCCCATAGTGTTCTTTATTCAGTGTCCAGAAGAATCACAAGGTAGAGAAACTGACTTCATGTAGTGAATTCACCAAACATGGGAAAAAAATGGCAGAGATGATATTTTTCTGAGGATTCCTTTTCGGCCCCATCTGAGACTGATGGATCTCTGAACTAGAAATGGAGATTTACATTGACTAACAGGCCTTCGTGATGAAGATGTGAGTGGAGTGTTCTAATAGCAACTGCATAGACACAAGGAAAATACCCTCTTTCTTCTTTCTGTTATTTTCTCACATATCAGGCTTCGTTACATTTATCACAATTTTCATTATTTTTTCCTTCCTCAGCTAGAGTATAAGTTCCATGAAGATAGGACTGTTGTTTTTTTCTTCATTTTGTCCTCAGCATTCATTAGATTGCATGAAACGTAATATGTGCATTTAACATTTGTTGATGAATGAATTGAGCTGACCTCAAGACTTACTCCCTTGAACATTAAATGCCAAAAGATAGTGAAACAGCATCTACAGAGATTTGAAGGGAAAGAGTTCTGACTCAAGATTTTTGAACCCTTATTAGTTGCCATCCATATGTGAAAGTACATATTCCTAGGCATGTAAGGGTATAGAAGTATGTTATCCAGGTACCCTTCCTAAAGTAATTGCATGAGGTATTACTCCATTCAGGCCAGCGATGAATTATGATGTCAAGAATACAGAAGACATAGGAGCAGAGTAATTGTATTAACCATTACAAACTGTTAAATATGTAATACTAAGTAGTTGCTCTGCTTTTAATTTGAAATATACTAACTAATTCTTGGTGAAGGATACATACTATACAGTTATAAAAAATTGCATCTTTTACATAAATAAACTAAAATTTATATTGATAGCTTTCCTAATATTACACTATTCTTGCATTTCTAAAATTATAATTATAGAAATAGTGGTCCAAATATGTGTTTTAAAATGTAAAAGTAACATCTAGAACCTTAGGCTTGGATCCACTGAACCATAGGAATCCATGGATGGACTTCAGAGACTATGAACACTTTGAATTCTATATAAAATTATGTATGTTTTTTTTTCTTGGAAAAAATTCTTGAAAGGGTGCATTCATCACTACTATAGAAAAGCAAGGAAATTTCAAAGATGCACAAAATCCTGAGAGTGCTAAACACCAAGCAAGAAAAAGCAACTCAGTTTCAGTAATGAGATATTTAAATGGATAAAATACTCCTATTAAAAGAGAGACTCTCAGATAGGGTTAAAAAACAAAATCTAAGTAGCTGGTATATACTGAAGACAGCAAGGATTGTTTTGTACAATCTAGATAATAACAAGTGTGCCAAATTCTAGAGCAAAGATAGATAAAGCTATAATCATTTGAATAATAAGGAGAAATTGATAGAAACATAGTATGAGTGGGTGATTTTAATACACTTCTAAGTTCTTGGTGAATTAAGTAGAGGTTAAACCAATCTAAGTGATGCTAAAGATAACTCTTGTTAATACGTTTGAAAATATGATTGAAATGGACAATAGGAAAATATGAATAACTAAATTTGACTTTAGTAGTAGAAAACCTGCAACTGAGGATGCAGTCGGGTTGTCTTCAGTGAAGACACCAAGTGCTGATGACTCTGTAGATTAGTTCTCTCAACTTTCAAGAAATTTTCCTATGCTTTATTTTCTAAAGCTTAGGGAAAACAAGGAAAGTTTAGAAGCTAGCAAAACCTGGTAAGAATGACCTGAAAAACCTACAGATCATTGTCACTTGTGAAAATAAATATTAAAATCCTAATATATTAGCAAATTGAATTGAGCAGTATTTTTCACGTATAGGAGACCTTGACAAAGTGAGGATTATTTTTATGAAAGTAAGTTCATTGTAGTATGTAGTCGTATGTAGTATGTATAATTAAGCTATAATAATTGATATTATTTAGTGGCAGTGGCACAAGAATAGATCGTTGGAATAGAAAAGAAGGTCTCAGACACCCTAAGCTATATGGCATTTCACATCTGGAGTATAAAACCAAGGGAAAATACCATATAAAGGAAAATATTTGAAAGGTTTGATTAAAAGTTAAGCCCATATATTCTCTCTGATGCTGAACTGCATTTTCCCTTCTCCCTGTCCAAGCAGTTATCTTTCTTGTTGGCAATAGGCTTTTCTGAATTCAGTCTTTTTCTTTTTCCCTAACAGTTCTTTCTCCAAATGTCAGTTCTTCCCTTGTTTATCCATGACTAACTGCTGTTAGTACAGTCGCATAAATAGACCCAGGTTACCATATGCAATATGAATACTTATTTTTTTGCTATTTCCAAAATAGTTTAAAAAGCAATTTGTTAACTGTGTTAGTTAGGATAGAATGAGCTGCTATTTCAAAGTGACCCCATACAGTGCCCTAGTCATTCAAGTAACAATTGTAATAACAGGTATTTTGGTAGCACATTCTCTTTGCCTGGGACATTACATATCGTAACGCCTTTACTGCTCACAAGAACACTATGAGTGTGGCATCTCTGTTTTATAGATGAGGAAACTGAGACACAAATAACTTATGTAACTTGCTCAAGGTCAAATAGCTAGTAAGTGGAGAAGCTAGGATTTGAATTAAGTATTCTGTCTCCAGAGCCCCTTTGCTACACTGCCACAAGATAGAAGGTTTTTTATATTATTTATTTATTTTTTGGGAGAGGAAGATTGGCCCTGAGCTAACATCTGTTGTGAATCTTCCTCTTTTTGCTTGAGGAAGGTTGTTCCTGAGCTAACGTCTGTGCCAGTTTTCCGTTTTGTATGTGGGACGCTGCCACAGCATGGCTTGGATGAGCAGTGTGTAAGTCTGCGCCCGGGATCTGAACCTGCAAGTGCTGGCTTGCTGAAGTGGAGTACATGAACTTAACCACTACGTCACCAGGCTGGTCCCCACAAGATAGAAGTTTTTTTCTCACATATCCATCCGAAAGATGGGCAGGAGAGCCTGGGCAGTAGGTCTCTGTTCTACCAGGTCATCAAAGGAAACTGGTTCTTTTTGTTTTCATCATCTCCTATGGTGGTTTCCTCATGTGTATGTGGAAAATGGTAATGAAAAAAAGTGGAGAGGGCAGTTTTCTTCTTAAATAGTGATTAAGTTTGCGTGCTCCACTTCAGTGGCTTGGGGTTCACTGGTTCAGATCCTGGGTGTGGACCTATGCACCACTCATCAAGCCATGTTGTGGTGGCGTCTCACATAGAAGAACTAGAGGGACTTACAACTAGGATATACAACTATGTCCTGGGGCTTTGGGGAGAAAACCAAAAAAAGGAAAAGAGGAAGATTGGCAACACATGTCAGCTCAGGGCCAATCTTCCTCACCGAAAAAAAGCATACTTTAAAAAAAAAGAAAGAATTTCACCTAGAATTTGCATTTACCACTTTATGTCACATGCCATTGGTCAAAACTTGGTCATATGGCTGTAACTACTGTGAGGAAGGCTGGGATCTATAACCTCTAGCTAGAACTCAGAGGTGTTGGTACTAAAATGGAGAGGAGAACAGGCGGGTAGGGAGGAGTTTATAATCTTCACTGTAATGAGTCACATTGGAAATGGAAGTCAAGAAGAGTCTAAAGAAGGTGATGTCAGCAAGATGTTGGGGTAGGAGGTACCAACGCTTGTCTCCCATACAAATACCACAAAAACAAACAACCAACTAAAAACTGATGAAAATATCTCAGGGATAGTTCTGGGCTACCATGAAGAAGCATCAAAAACCTTGCAGAGCTCAAAAACTGAGGATGGTCGAGTAGAAAAGTACAGGAAACATATTATCTACGTCACCTTGTCCCCCAGTCCAGAGCAGCTTGGCACCAGGAGGGTTCCCCTCAGAGGAATTTCACCCGACAGGGAAAAGGAAAGCAGAAGAATCCCAGCAAGCCTCATTTCTATGGACATTTGTAGCCTTTGCTACTGAGGTCTCCCACGTCTTCGTCAACGCTGATCCCAGCTGATGGAGCTGCCTCTAGTGCTGCCCAATGTACCTGCTCTTTGGGGCTGGCGCTGTCACTCTGGGCCCGCTGTTGCTGCATCTCCCCCTGGCTGGAATCTGGCAAGACCCAGAGACCCAGACCCCTTTTCCATGAGAGATCTGCACGCTCTTGCATCTAAGACACTAATGCTATGCCAGACTCCACTGCTGCTGCAAATGCACCTGTGTCCCAGGACCCAGGCACTGTGCTGGTTCTGCATGCACCTAGTCCCAGGACTCCAGTTCTGCTGCTGTTCTGAGTGCCAGCATAGCAGACCAGGAGCAAAGAGAGATCTCCTTAGGTAGAACTTCCTCCCATGGGCAAAAAAGGAGAACAAGGAGACCACAGCAGCCTTTGCCTCCGAGCAGCCCAATAGCCCTAGCCACCACTGCCACCTGCAGGACCTCCATAGTATTGGCCACAGAAGACCCTTGCAGTTTGTGCTAATGTTGACCTCAGCTGATGGAGCTGCATGGAGACTGTTACTGTGCCTTCCCAGAAAGCAAAGATCCTATATCCTACCCAGCCATTGCCTTCAGGTGAAAGTCTTTCCCCACCTAAGCCTGTCTGAAAAGGCTAGAAGAGGTGACTGTGCTCTCAAATGTGTAGACATCAACACAGAGCCATCAGAAACATAAAAAAGCAAGAAAACATGACACTACCGAAAGGAACACAGTAATTTTCCAGTAACTAACCCCAAAGAAATGGAGATCTGTGAGTTACCTAAAAAAGAATTCAAAATAGTTATTTTAAGGAAGCTCAAATAATTTAAGAGACGACAGATAGACAACTCACTGAACTTAGGAAAACAATACATGAATAAAGATAAAGAAGTCATAAAAAGAACTAAGCAGAAATTTTGGACCTGAAGAATACAGTGAATGAAATGAAAAATGCAGTAGAGGACTTCAGCATCAGGATCAATCAAGCAGAAGAAGGAATCTGTGAACTTGAAGACAGATCTGTTGATATTATCCAGTCAGAGGAGAAAAAAGAAATTGGAATGAAAAAGAGTGAAGGAAGCCTATGTGAATTATGGAACACCATGAAGTGAAACAATGCCTGTATTATAGGAGTCCCAGAAGTAGAAGAGACAGAAAAGGACAGAAAACTTAAAGAAATAATGGCTGAAAACTTACCAAATCTGGGGAGAGATTTGGCCATCTTGGTCTGTGAAGCTCAGAGATCTCCAAACAGATTCATCCCAAAAGATCTTCACTGAGACATTATAATCAAGCTCCATAAAATCAAAAACAAAGAGAGAAGTTTGAAAGCAGCAAGAGAAAAAAGACTTATCACATACAAGGTAATTCTGATAAGGCTAGTAGCAGATTTCTCAGCAGAAACCTTAGGCTGGGAGAGAGTGAGATGGCATATTCAAAGTGCTCAAAGGAAAAACTGTCAACCAAGAATACTTTACCCAGGAAAATTGTCCTTTAGAAATGAAAGAGAGATAATGACTTTCCCAGAATAACAAACGCTGAGGGAATTTATGACTACTACACCTGCCTTACAAGAAATGTTGAAGGGAATTCTTCAAGCTGAAAAAATAGGGTGCTAATTAGTAACATGAAAACATATAAAAGTATAAAATTTACTTTAAGGGTAAATATATAGTCAAATTCAAAATACACTAATATTGAAATGGTAGTGTGTACATCACTTTGAACTCTAGTATATAGGTTAAGAGACAAGTGTTAAAAATAAATATAGCTACAATATTTTGTTACTGGATACACAATATAAAACGATGGAAATTGAAACATTAACCACATAAATTGTGGGGAGGCAAGTAGATGGGTAGAACTTTTTTATACAATTGAAGTTGTTATCAGCTTAAAATAGATGGTTATAAATATAAAAAGTATTATGAAAGCCTAATGGTAACTACAAAGCAAAAACCCATAATTGATACACAAATGATAGAGAAGAATCAAAACATGATGCTACAAAAAACCGTCAACTCAGAAAGAAGGTGTAAGAGAGGAAGAAAGGAACAAAGGGCCCACAAAACAATCACAAAGCAATAAACAAAATGGCACTAGTAGGTCTTTACTTACCTGTAATTACTCTAAGTATAAATGGTTTAAATTCTCCAATTAAAAGACATAGCATTGTTGAATGGATAAAAAAAATAAGGCCCAACTATATGCTGCCTACCGGAGACTTACTTAAGCTTTAAGGATCCTCATAGGCTGAAAATGAAGAGATAGAAAGAGATATCCTTGCAAATGGAAACCAAAAAGGAGGAGGGGTAGCATACTTACATCAGACAAAATGGACTTTAGGTGAAAACCTGTAACAAGAGACAACGAAGATCATTATGTAATGATAATAGGGTCAATTAATCAAGAAGATAGAATAATTATGAACATGTGCACCCAATATTGGAGCACCTAACTGTATTAAAAAATTAGTAAAAGGTCTGAAGGGAGAAATGGCAATGTTTCCTAATATTAGGAAACTTAAATGCCCCACTTTCAACAATGGCTAGATCAGACAGAAAATCGATAAGGAAATAATGGATTTGAATGGCACTTTAGACAAAATGGACCTAACAGACGTATGCAGAAAATTCCATCCAACAGCAGCAGAATACGCGCTCCTCAAGTGCACATGGAACATTTTCCAGGATGTGTCATATGTTAGGTCACAAAATAAGTTATAATGAGTTTAAAAAGATTGAAATCACATCAAGTATCTTTTCTGACCACGATGGTGTGAAACTAGAAATCAGTAATAGGATGAAAGCTGAAACATTCACGGATATTTGGAAGTTAAATAACACATTTTTGAATAACCAGTGAGTCACAGAGGAAATCGGAAAATATCTTGGATGTAAACAAAAGTGGAAACACAGCATATCAAAACTTTTGGGATGCAGCAAAAGTACCTCAAAGAGGGAAGTTTATAGCAGTAAACACCTACCTTAAGAAAAAAGAAAGAGCCAAATAAACAGCCTAGCATTATACTTCAAGGAACCAGAAAAGGAAGAATAAACTAAGGCCAAAGTTAGCAGAAGGAAGGAAATAATGAAGACTAGAGCAGAAATAAATGAAATAGAGACTAGAAAGATATTAGATAAGATTAACAACACTAATAGTTGGTGTTTTGAAAAGATAGACTTGGCAAACCTTTAGCTATACTAGGTAAAAAAGAGAGATGACTCAATAAAATGTAAATGAAAGAGGAGACATTACAGCTGATAGCACAGAAATACAAAGGATTGTAAGAGGATACTGTGAACAATTATACTCCAACAAATTGGACATTTCAGAAGAAGTGGATAAATTCCTAGAGACACAAAACCCACCAAGACTGAATCAGAAATAGAAAATCTCGTCAGGCCAATTACTAGTAATGAAATTGAATCAATAATAAAAAATCTCCCAACAAAAGCCCAGGACCAGATGTCTTCACAACTGAATTCTACCAAACATTTAAAGAGAATCCTTCTTAAACTCTTCCAAAAAATTGAAGAGGAAGGAGCACTTCTAAACTCATTTTATGGAACCAGCATCACCCTGATACCAAAGCCAGACAAAGATGCTACAAGAGAAGAAAGTTACAGGCCAGTATCCCTGAGGAACGTAGATGGAAATGTCTTCAACAAAATACCAGCAAACTGAATTCAACAACAAATTGAAAGGATCATACACCATGATTAAGTGGGATTCATCTGTGGGATGCAAGGATATTTCAACATCCACAAATCAAAATGTGATACACCACATTAACAAAATGAAGGATAAAAATCGTCTGATCATTTCAATAGATGCAGAAAAAGCTTTTCACAAAATTCAAAATACTTTCATGATAAAAGTTCTCAACAAATTACGTATAGGGGGAATGTTCCTCATTGTAATAAAGCCTGTATATGACAAGCCCATAGCTTACATCATGCTCAATGGTGAAAAGTTAAAAAGCCTTCCTCTGGAATCAGGAACAAGACAAGGATGCCCACTCTTGCCCTGTCTATTCAACATAGTACTAAATATCTTAGCTGTAGCAATTAGACTAGAAAAAAGAAAAGGCATCCAAATCAGAAAGGAAGAAGTAAAATTATGTTTGTAGATGACATGATCTTATATATAGGAAACACTAAAGTCTCCACCAAAAAACTGTTAGAACTAATAAATGAATACAGTAAATTGCAGGATACAAAATCAGTATACAAAAGTCTGTTGTGTTTCTATACACACTATCAACGAACTCTCTGAAAGAGAAATTCAGAAAACATTCCCGTTTATAATAGCATCAAAAACAATAAAATACTTTCAAATCCTTAGTAAAATTTATTTGTAATACCTGTACACTGAAAACTATAAGACATTGATGAGTTTGAAGAGAACACAAATGGAAAGATATTCTATGTTCTTAGATTGGAAGAATTAATATTGTTAAAATGTCCATACTACCTAAAGCGATCTACAGATTCACAGAAATGTGAAAAACTATCCAAAAATTTGTATGGAACCACAAAAGACCCCAAATAACCAAAGCAGTCCTGAGAGAGAAGAACAAAGCTAGAGGCATCACACTTCCTGATTTGAAACTGTTAAAAACCTATAGTATTCAAAAAGTATGGTACTCAAATATACCAGGCACATAGCCAGGTGGAACAGAATAGAGAGCCCAGGCATAAACCCATGCATATTTGGTGAACCAGTTTTTGATAAGGGTGCCAAGAATGCACATTGGGGAAAGGACAATATCTTCAATAAATTGTAATGGGAAAACTATGTATCGACGTGCAGAAGAATGACACTGGAACCCTATCTTACAGCACTCACAAAAATTAACTTAAAATGGGTCAAAGACTTAAATATAAGACCTAAAACTGTAAAACTCCTAGAAGAAAATGTAGGGAACAAGATCCTTCTGATTGGTCTTGGCAATGGTTTCTTGGATAAGACACCAAAAGCAATAGCAACAAAAGCTAAACACACACAGGGACTACATCAAACTAAAGAGATTCTGCACAACAAGGGAAACAATAAATTGAAAAGGCAGCCTACAGAATGGGAGAAAATATTTCCAAACCATATATCTGATAAGAGGTGGATATCCAAAATGTATAAAGAACTCATACAGCTGAATAGCACAAAAGCAAATGATCCAAGTAAAAAATGGGCAAAGTACCTGAATAAACATTTTCACAAAGAAGGCATACAAATGGCCATCAGGTATATGAAAAGGGGCTTAACATCACTAAACATCAGGGAAATGCAAATCAAAAGCACAGTAAGATATCACCTCACACCTGTTAGAATGGCTATTACAAAAAAGACAAAATAGCAAATGTTGGCAAGGGTGTGGAGGAAACAGAACACTTATATCTTGTTGGTGGGAATCTAAGATGGTAGAACTATTATGGAACACAACTTGGAGGTTCCTCAAAAAAATAAAAATAGAAATATCAGCAATCCCACTCCTGGGTGTTTATCTGAAAGAACCGAAATTATTATCTTGGAAGAGTTATCTGCACACTCATGTTCATTGCAGCGTTGTTCACAGTAGCCAGGGTTTGGAAACAACCTAAATGTCCTTCGAGGTATGAATGGATAAAGGGAGTATAGGAATATTATTCAGCCAATAAAAAGAAGGAAATCCCACCTTTTGCAGCAACATGGGTGAATCTGGAGGACATTATGCTAAGTCAACTATGCCAGACAGAGAAATACAACTATATGGCATCACTTATATGTGGAATGTTTTTTTTAAAAACCCAGTTTCATAGAAACAGAATAGAATGATGGATGTGGGGACTGGGGTCGTGAGGTCAAAGGGTACAGATTTTCAGTTATAAGAAGTTTAAGTTCTGGAGATAATAGTGTACAGCATGGTGACTCTAGTGTATACTTTAAAGTTCCTGAGAGTAGATCTTAAGCAGTCACACACACATACACAGACACACATGCTCAAAGTATTAAGTGTTAACTGTGTGAGGTGATGCCTCTGTTGAGTACCTTCATCTTGGTAATCATTTTACAGTGTATACGTATATCAAATCATCACGTTGTACAATTTAAATATGTACAATTATGTTTGTCAATTATTCCTCAGTTAAAAAAATTTTTTAAAAGTTTAGAAAAATGTCCTTTAAAAATATTCTCTAGATGCTGGCCCCGTGGCCAATGGTTGAGTTCGCGTGCTCTGCCTCAGTGGCCTGGGGTTTCACTGGTTTGGATCCTGGGTGTGGACATGGCACGCTCATCAGGCCATGCTGAGGCGGCATCCCACATAGCAGAGCCAAAAGGACCTACAACTAGAATATACAACTGTGTACCAGGGGGCTTTGGGCAGAAGAAGAAGAAGAAGAAAAGACTGGCAACAGATGTTAGCTCAGGTGCTAATCTTTGGAAAAAAAAAATTCTCTGCTTTGTTTTACAGCCCTCAGTTACTTACCTGAGTACTTTCAGAGTACTCTTCTACTCTTCTTTCCCTGTCTCCTCCACTTTCATGGTCCTCATGTCCTTTTACATTCTGTCTCCTGAGTTTCTCTCTAGTGTATATTCATTCTTCATCCCTATTACTGCTGTATCGGTCCAGATAGTTGGTGTCTTTTTCCTCTACTGATTGGTCTCGCTCCACATATATGTTCTCTCTCTCACACCTGCCTTCTTTTGAAAAATGTAAGTTGAATTAAGTAATTCTCCTCTTGAAAATCCTCAGTGCTTATCTTCCATAGGGTAAAGATCTAGGGGGCCGGCTTGGTGGCGTAGTGGTTAAGTTTGCGCGCTCTGCTTCAGTGACCCGGGGGTTGCTGGTTTGTATCTTGGGCATGGACCTACACACTGCTCATCAATCCATGCTGTGGGGACATCCCACGTAGAAGAACCAGAAGGATCTACAACTAAGAGATACGACCATGTACTGGGAGTTTGGGGAGAAAAAACAAAAGAGGAAGATTGGCGGCAGGTGTTAGCTCAGGGCCAATCTCCCTCACCAAAACAAACAAAGAAAACACCCCTGAGGGGGGAGAATCTAACCTACTTGGCCTACTATACCCTTCATTTTCCTATTCTTATTTGCCTTTCTTAGGACTTTCCCAAGCATGTAAGTTAAGTCGTGGTTAACTTATTATTTTCTAAAGATATCATCTAAATTCTTTATTTAGCGTTATTTCCTCTTCTTAAAAGCCACACTCACCCACCCTTATGTTCACCTGGAAAGCTGCCGTATTTTCTTCAAGATACTACTTATTACCTGTTTTGTGAAGTGATCACTGATAACCCCTTGGCCATGAGCAGTTTGTAATTAGTTATTCCATCCCTTGTTTTCCCATAGCATTTTCAAGTATATGCCTTCATTAACGTGTATCTTTTGTATTATAATTACTTGTTTACTCTTTTCTGCTCTTTAACCTCATGAGCTCCCTGAGGGCAGGGACTGTATTTACACATCTTTTAAAAAAATCCCCAGCACACAACACAGCACATGGCACATGGTAGTTCTTGAAACACATAAATGGGAAGTGAATTGTAAAGGGATGAATTGAGATATTGAAATTTATCATAAATAAGAAACAAAATGTTTGATTCAGGTTGTTGCAATGTAAGACATTAATTTTTTAAAACTGAGAACAATAGTAAAAAACCCATACATTTTTTACAGTTTTTCTCCAAATTTTAAAGCACTGTTACTTTGTCTCATAGATTTTTCAACACTTGGGATATTTTTAATAAGAAATTTCATTTCCTTTTCCTTTGGTGGTTGAAATACTTTATATATATCATTCTACCTTTGGATGTGCATGTTTTAGAATGCTTACCTCTGACCTACTTATAGCACATTTTGTATCATAGTGGATGACGTAGTAGATGAAAGTGATGACAACGATGATATTGATTTAGAAGCTGAAAATGAAACAGAAAATGAAGATGACCTAGATCAAAATTTTAAGGTGAGTTTAAATTTCTGTCTTTAGTCAACTTGATAAATTGTATACACAGTTGTGAAACAAAGATTGGGTAAATAGAGATAGCTAATGGTGGATTAATTTGTCCACATCTTTTTATTGTGGGTGACTGTGGACACTAAGCTATTGAAAGGGAAAATAACGTTGCTGTGAATGCATTGGTCTGGAAAGGGCCTTAAAATAGCTTATTTTCACTCTTCTCTGACCAGGAAGATTTTATCTAACTTTTCTGACTTAGATTTTAAAGTCTAAGGAAATTTAAGTTTGAAGGAAAGTGGTTTAACACTCTTTTAAGTGGCAACATGCTCCTCTTTCAGCAATCTTTAGGGGATACAAAAATAGTAGGAAAATAATTACTGATGGGTTTTTGGTAAAAATTAGTGTTTACATAATGATTCTTAGGTTTCAGTTGATTGGAAAGGGAAATGGACGTGCATTTATTGAATCGAGAAAAGATAAAAAATTATTGTCATGTTACATGAGATATTAAGTAAAGAGGCACGTGAGTTTTGAAAATTTTATGGCACCTCTGGAAGTCTAGGTAGTCTATACTTGATTTATTTAGTGGTAGAGGGAACCATTCTAATGTCTGTAGAAAAATATTTGCTTAACGCATTTTTCAACTGTTTAGCTTAGTCCTTTTTTGGAGGGATTCATTTGACTTCTGTCTCCTTGAGCCTTTTTGTCTTGAAATGCTGTTATCAAAATTGGGGCACACTGAGTATTTGACTCTCTTTGGATGTAGCATCTAAGATACTGGAAGGGGAAATAGCAGATATAGAACCAGTTTCATTGTTACCAAATATGGTCACCAAGGCAATCTTTGGCAAAATTGTCAAGTTAGCCAGTCTGGGTGACATGGTGGTCTACATCCTGTCCTCAAGAAGCTACAAAGAAGAAAAACAGAGCAGGCTCTGATGGTGAAGGCAAAAGATCTGGGGTAACTGTGTGTTTGTGGTTCTCGACTTGATATAAGTAAAAGAACTGGTAGGATCCAAGAAGTGTTCCTTAGATAACAGAGGCTATATTCAAATCAACTTTTTGGATTCTTTGAGAGGTATAGGGCTAATAATTAGCAGATGGAGGCACAGGAAGGTTATCAGTGTAGCTTATAAGAGGTGGGGCCAGAATTCAGAATAAAGCAGGCTGGTGTGAATGTCCCCTCTCTTCACTGCTGTGCTATACTAAAATATGATTTTTCTTAAAGAACTATAGAATTGTTGGCTCTTTGAGACTGCTGAAGTGTATTATCATTTTTCTTCTTTACCACTGTTGTCGTCTTACTGTCATTGGCTGTTAAATTTGGACTTTAATTTTTTCTTTGTATCTAAATACCGTCACTTCTTTCATGCCTCAGTTGAACTTGCTGCATTGTAGTGGGGATAATATTTGTTTGTGTTCTATTGTGATTGTGGTCTTAGACACTGTCTTTTCCTCACCACAGTGATTCCATTCTCTTGCCCCAGATTTTTCAGAGTTTGGAGTGTTTACAGAAACCTGGAGGTTCTAGAAGACTCATCTCCAGGTCGTCAGGTCTTGTTAGTCTATAAGCGTCAATGCATTCTTTTTTCCCTTTTCCCTCTTTGACTTTAGTAGGACTGTATGGAGCGGTAGAAGGTGATTTTGTTTCTTTCTTCCAAGTCTATCAGTAGTTCTTTATCTTTGTTTTTCCCCAAACCAAAACACAAAATTGGCCTCTCAAAGTACAGTTTTCTTGCCTCACTATGGCTGTTTTACAGGTAAATTTTTTTTTTTTAAGTAGAGAGTCACTATGTAAGGCTATATTTTCACAAAATAGTATTGAATATTGAACTAGTATGTTTAGAGAAAAGAATATCTTTGTAAATTTTTTTTGTTATTTTGAAAGCATTGTCTACTTTATTAGATTCTAATCAAGAAAATTACATTATTTTTGGTTCATCAATGCATAATTTGAAGATATGTGAAATTACGTATGTATTCATGTAATAATAATTACACAATAACGATGCAATGATTAGCATGATACTCTTTAGATAAAACCAGTCTTTATTATTCATGGCAATGGGGAAAATCTTTTTATTGATTATACAAATAGTAGCTAAATTTCTGAATATGAAATAATGAGAAATACTTAGTATGTTTTTCCTTTTAAATTACTTATTAATATGAAAATGTATAAATATAGTCAGATACATGTATATAGAGCATTTTAAAGATTGAAGCATAGTAGAATACATTTAAGGATGAAAAATAAGTAGTTACTCTGATAGTAAGATAAATGCAAAAATAAAAATGAATACAAATTGAAAATGAGTGAGTGGTCTTCTTATCACTCTTTAGCCATCAGTGAAGGTAATGTGAGGCCAGAGTTGAGGGTCCTGGAAAATATCGTGGAAAGGAGGTAAACTGACACTTTTCTTTCTATCATGGGGTAGCATTAGCTCTTTGAACAGGTAGGAACCAATTTGATCCCGGATACACATCCTGTTTCACTGAGATCATACTTGTTTAAATTTACCCTCTTTTTTCCCAAAGGGGCGTGGAAATCCTTTCTGGCTGTTGTTCCACTCCTTACTTTACTTTTTCCCTGAAAAACTGAATGAGTGGTGCCCTGGGCTTTTCTAGGAGAGCGTTACTGACTACGGACTATGAGAGTGCGTGGTAATCATTAGTCTGTTGAGGCAGTGCTTTATGGAATCATTGACTTGTTTTACATTCTGGCTCCTCTCTTTGCAAGCTGTGTCATTTTGAGCAAGCCGCTTAACCTCTCTGTACCTCAGTTTCCTCTTCAAGTTAAATGGAGGTGATGATCCTGTATACTTCTTAGTGTTGTTATGCAGATTAGCTTAGTTACTATATGTAAAATCCTTAGCATGGTGCTTCATGTATTTTCAGTGCTCAATAAATGTTAGTTGTTTTGATTATCACCACCACCATCGTATACTTATGGTTTTCAATTTAGTTTTCTTAAGTTTTACTGCACTTTAATATGAGCAAAATGATAATTAGGGAGATTGGGAGCAACATAACTTGGTCTTGATCTTGACGCTAGTTTTTCTATCTTGAGGAGCCCAAGTACTGTGTTATATTAGAGTAACTTTGACCAAAGTGAAACACAGCAAAACAGCCAAAACAATAACAACACAACCACCACCCAAAAATACAAGCAAATTTTAATTTATGGTAAAATACAATCTTTATTCAGTGATTCTCTAATACATGTAATTAATAATTTGTGAAACTTTAAAGCTAAAATGTATTCTGTAATTTTACCTTTTTCTTAACTGGTGACTTGCTATTTTTGTTATTTCAGAATGATGATATTGAAACGGATATTAACAAACTAAAACCCCAGCAAGAACCAGGACGAACAATAGAAGAACTTAAAATGTATGAACACCTTTTCCCTGAGCTTGTTGATGATTTTCAGGTATAAATATAGAAAATTCAGCATCTTAACTGATTTTAAGAAAAAGTTCTTTTTTTCTCCAATAGACCTATAATCACTGTTTTCATTTCTAAAAAAATGAAAGTAGTATTGCTTTTCTGAGTGACATTAGACAATTACTTCTACACTTTGAGCTGCAAATTGCTTATCTGTAAAACGAGAGGACTAGCTCATTTAATTTTTGGAGTAGCGTTTTAAGTTTTTCATCACTTTGGTTCATCGCTTTAATTGACGTAGATTTTTACTCTTTGTAAAAAATAATCTTTAAAATGGTATTTTAAGATCTTATATTAAAGTTGTCTTTGTATCAGTTGAATTCAACTAAGGGGAGATAAGAGCTATGAAAGTACTGAATTAAAAATACAGTCTTTACATGTTGAATTTTTTTCCCTGATGTTCACTGTATAATGGTGGAATGTGGGGAAGACAGGAAGACAACTTGAAGTCTTTAAATCTTAGTTGGTTCATAGGGAGAGTGACTTCCTTTTTTTTTTGGAGGAAGATTAGCCCTGAAGTAATATCTACCGGCCAATCCTCCTCTTTTTGCTGAAGAAGATTGGCCCTGAGCCTACAACTGTGTCCACCTTCCTCTCTATGTGGGACGCCTGCCACAGCATGGCTTGATAAGCCGTGGGTAGGTCCTTGCCCAGGATCTGAACCATTGAACCCTGGGGCGCCAAAGCAGAATGTGTGAACTTTACTGCTGTGCCACCAGGCTGGCCCTAGAGTGACTTCTCAGTAACATTTCTTACCCTCATTTATTTACTGGAATATAATCATTCAGCCTGGATTACACAGCTAGTAAAGCTGATTGAATCAATAGTGACTGGCAGATCTAGTTTCTTATTCTCACTCTGCTGCTCACTTGTGGTGGGTCCTTGAATAAGTCCCTGAAAATGCCCAGAATCTTAAACTGTGAAATAAAGAGTTTGAACCAGATCATCTCAGATTTATTTAGCTTTTGCTGCAAACCCCATGCTCCCCAAATTCCATACACTTAATTCTTAGTTGCTTAAAGAAAAGACTTGAATATGAAGTTCTAGGTGAGAAATAAAACTAGAGAAGAGCTTGCCCGCTAGTGTTTGCATTTCGCGGTTCCGATTATTTAGCTTCCCTTTGGGAACTAAGGAGCTTTGCATGCAGTGGAAGCAGCAGCAGCCCCCGTCCACGCCTTCCTGCTGTCTCGGTACTCCCCATAGATTTGGGGTATGTTGGAAGGTACTTTGAAATCAGGAGTACTAGAAAGAGAGCAAAAATGAAGTAGAGGGTATTTGTCAAAAAGAGAAAAAGAGGAGCTGGCTGGCGGCATAGTGGGTCAGTGTGTGTGCTCTGCTTTGGCGGCCCAGGGTTCACAGGTTCCAACCTCGGGCACAGACCTAGTGCTGCTCGTCAAGCCATGCTGTGGCAGCATCCTACCTAAAATAGAGGAAAATTGGCACAGATGCTGGCTCACTGACAATCTTCCTCAAGCAAAAGGAGGAAGATTGGTAACAGATGTTAGCTCAGGGCCAGTCTTCCTCACAAAAACATAAAAAAAAGAAAGGAAGGAAAAGAAGAAGGCAGAAAGAGAGACATTTGGGAAAGGATACAGGGTGATTTCCTTTGATTCAACTTACAGCAGGTATCTGCTGCTCTTTTAACACCTTTGTGTCCAGCTAAGAACCACTGAAAAATAAAACCCCAGAGAGAGCAAATGTTGCTAACTCAAAGCAGAAAAATACTGCGGAAGGAATTTGGGGAAGCAATTGATTATTAAGAAATCACCTATTTTCTTTCTTATTTATGTGCATATGAGATATATATATAATGTGATTAAAAATTGTAGGAGTTTGATGTGGGAACAGAGAAGAGTAATTTTGTAATGGGTGTCAAGGCCAAGATTTTGCTTCTCCTCCTTTCACAAGCCAGGCCTTCCCTCTGGTAGACTGTGAGGATGAGTTCTTGCGCGTCTGCTTGTGTTCTTCACGCAGAGGGGGCTCCCCTTGATGGCGTCCTGCGTGGCCCTCGGAACACCTGGCCCGCTTGACCTTTAGTTTGGCTTCTCCTAGAGCAGGTTCCTTCCTTTGGTCTGACTTGGTGTGGCTGGGGGCAGACTGTCTTGTCTGAGTTTAAGAGCTCTGAAAAGTTTTCTTCCCACCTGAGTTACGCCTTTTCATTTTGTTTAAGCAAAAGAAGCTACTTCAAATATTTCAGATAGTACATATTTATTAATGTATTCTCTGTTTTGCCATGAAGTTTTATGTAGAGTAGTTAGCTCTATTTCCATAGCATGTGTTATGGGAAATAACACATTGTGTTTTATTTGCATAATTAGAAAATCATTTCTAAAATAGTTGTGTTGGTACTTGACTGTCTTTCTCATTTTTAACTTTCAGAGGAATGCACTGTTCAAATACTTTAGTCTCTATTTTTTGAAGTATGTGTTGTAACTACATACAGACCGTGTTTAAGTGATGTACTTTCGAGAATTAAAAATATTGGTTGGTTCCACATAGGAAGTGTTTGAAAGAATTTTTCAGCCATCATCGTATCAAATACTGGCAGATCATGAGATACTAAACATAAATGAAATTAATTTTGATTGTGAATTTTTCAAATTGGATTTCCCTGTCATTTTCTATCAACTGTTGAAGCTTAAAATTACTTGATGTGTTTGTTTGAATCCTGACCACCACCTGCTTTGTTTCTACGTGTGTTACGGCTGCCGTTCAGTGGTCAGGTGCGGGCAGAGTGAATGCCTTTGAAGGCAGCATATGGAATTATTGAAGGAATTATCAACAGAGTTTTTGAGGGGAACTTACTGTGCTTTGATTGTTTTCGGTAAAGTGACAGTCATAGCTTTATTTGCTTTTGTTTCTTGATGGCAGCATAATGGAAGTGTCAAAATTCCATGTTTTCACACATCTCTGGTGGCGTGGTGACATTTACCATACAGACTTCTATTATTTTTCTTTCCCTCTCTTTAATTTGCTTTTAAATTTTTGTTAAAGTTATGCATGGACAGATTTTAAAGTGTCAAATAGTTTTACATACTTTAATCAGGAAAAGCTGTAGTACCTTGCCTGCCTACTGTTTCCTGTGATTACTTTTAGCATGTTTTTGAAGTTAATCCCCATGTTTCTAAATGATATGCGTACAGTGCCATGTTTTGATTTTTCTTACTTTAGTTCATTTTTTTCTTTCTTTGTGTTATCGTGTTAAGATGGGCATCTAGTAATTTTCTACTTTTCCCCCCAGTATTTACATGTTTTGTCTGTAAATTTCACGCTTAATTATTGTTTTAGCTGTGTCATACAAGTTTTAATATTTAGTATTTTCATTATCTTTGTTTTGAACCTTTATTTCCATATGATTCTTTTGTTTGTTTCATTGGTGATGTCCAGTTGGCTTTTTAATTTCCAATTTTTTATCTTTTTATTGATTTCTAGCATATGGTAGTAGGATAACATGACTTATTCTTTATGAGATGGCTTTGAATGTGGTCAGCTTTTGTTACTACTTGTGTTCTTGAAAAGAACTCTTCTGCACTTGTCAGGCACAGCGGTATATTTTGTAAGTTTGCCTATTAGGACGAGATGGTTAATCGTGTTGAGTTCTTTTCTATCTTTGTGGATTATTATTCCTGTGCTACCAATTACCGTGAAAAGTGTGTTAAAAATTTCTCACTATGATCGCTAATGTGTCTCTTTTTGCAGAGCTGTTGGTTTTTGTTATATCTTTTTTGAAGCTTATTGTTGTTTTTTTTTTTTTTAAAGATTTTTTTTTTTTTTTTTAATTTTTTCCTTTTTCTCCCCAAAGCCCCCCAGTACATAGTTGTATATTCTTTGTTGTGGGTCCTTCTAGTTGTGGCATGTGGGACGCTGCCTCAGCGTGGTTTGATGAGCAGTGTCATCTCCGCGCCCAGGATTCCAACCAACGAAACACTGGGCCGCCTGCAGCGGAGCGCGCGAACTTAACCGCTCGGCCACGGGGCCAGCCCCTGAAGCTTATTATTTATTGTGTATAAATGTAAATTGATTTCTCTTCCTTTTGGATTGAGCTTTTTATTGTTATGAAGTTATTGTCTTTGTCTCTAGGACTTTAAGGCAAAAAGGTTTTTTAAAAAAATATTAATGTAGTTACCTTAAATTTGGCTACTGGCCTGATGTCTTTTGAAATCTTTTTACTTTCAAGCTTTTGATATCCTTAGATGTGTATCTTTTAAACAGCATATGGTTGGATTTTAAAAAATCAAGTCTGAGTCACTGCTGTTTAACTGGAGCATTTAGTTTATTTACATATAATTATTCCTATATTTGGATTTATATTTATGAGATCTTATTTCTTTTTGTTTGTTTCTTATCTATATCTTTGTCTCTTTACCTTGCCTTCATTTGGAGTATTTTTTTCTTGTTTCACTTTTCCACCCTTATTAGTTTGAAAACTGTATAGTCTTGTTATTTTTATTTTAATCAACTTTGTTGAGGTGTAATTTATGTACAATAAACTGCATTCATTTAAAGTGTAAGTTTGAATATTGACATATATGAAAAAATTCTAGTTACTTTTGATATTGTAACATACATGTTTACTAAATTCTGGAGTTAATTAGGATCCTGTCTTTCCTCTTTCTCTTAATTATGAAAGGAAACTTAGAATACTTTAACCATAGTCACCTCCCAAACCAACTCATATGCGTTTATGTTTTAACTCTAGCTTTTAAAAAACCCAGATGATGGTACTGCTTTGTGTTTTTACCTTCAGTGTTTCTCAGACCTTCTGTCTGAATTATTTTCCTTCTTCTTGAAGTATGTCTTTTGGTGTGTGACTGTCTCTCTCTCTCTTTTAGTCTGAAAGTGTCTTTATTTTGTAATCATTCTTGGAAGTTAGCCTCTTTTCTCTGTGCTTTTTTAAAATCAGCTTTATTGAAGTATAATTTACAAGCAGTAAATTACACATATTGCAGTTAAACGAGTTTTGAGAGTTTATGTGACTGTGTAACTACCAGCCCAGTCAAGGTAGGGAATTATTTCTGTCACCCCAGAAGGTCTCCCTGAGCCCCTTTTCCTCATGTCCTGCCCAAGTAACTACTGATGTGCTATCTTTCATTCTCGGTTGGTTTTGCCTGTTCTAGAACTTCTCATAACTGGAATCATAGCGTATGTACTCTTGTGTGTGAGGCTTCTTTTGCTCAGCATATGTTTTTGAGATTCACCCCTTTTATTGCATTGGTGCTTTCCTTGTTGCTGAGTAGTATTTTTTTTTTTTTAAAGATTTTATTTTTTTCCTTTTTCTCCCCAAAGCCCCCCGGTACATAGTTGTATATTCTTTGTTGTGGGTCCTTCTAGTTGTCGCATGTGGGACGCTGCCTCAGCGTGGTCTGATGAGCAGTGCCATGTCCGCGCCCAGGATTCGAACCAACAAAGCACTGGGCCACCTGTAGCGGAGCGCGCAAACTTAACCACTCGGCCACGGGGCCAGCCCCGCTGAGTAGTATTTTTTGTATGAATATACCACAGTTTCTTTATCCATTCTTATTGATGACTATTGGAATGTTTGGAATTTGGGGCTATTATGAATAAAATTGATACTAATATCTGTGTACAGAGCTTTTTGTGGAAATATGCCTTTGTTTCTCTTGGGTAAGTTCCTACGAGTGAAATTACTGGATAGTAATTGTTAGGTTTATTTTTTGCTTTATGGGAAATTGTTTCTGGTGACTTTTAAGATAATTTCTCTGGCTTCAATGCTGTGCAGTTTCCCAGTAGTGTTGACTAAGTGTGGATATTCTTTTTTAAATCTTGTTTGGGATCCATTGTGTTTTGGAATCTGTGAGTTGTTTGCTCATAGGATTTGGGAAGACTCTCCGTTTCCTTCTTCAGATGCTGCCTCTTTCCCCTTCCTGCTCTCTTGTCTGTTGGCATTTCTAATTGAATGTAGACTTTTTTACTTTCTTGCATATCTTTTACCGCTTTTTCATGTTTTCCTTCTCTTTGTTTCTCTAAGCTGCAATCAGATAATTTCATCAGAACTGTCTGCCAGTTCCCTAATTCTATTTTTGGCTGTAGCTAGTCTGTCATTAGAAACATCAGTTAGGCATTTAGATTATTATTATCTTTTTGGTTTTTAGAAGATTTAAAAAATCTGTTTCATCAGTCTTTAACTTCTTGTTTCTTGTCTTTTATTTCTTTGAACATATTAAATGTAGTTATTTCTTAGTCTTATTATTTTAGTGTCTGAAGTTCTTGCACGTCTTTTTCTATATCTGTTGTTTCTTTTAATTCTTTCTCTCCTACTTTTTAGATTGTGTATTTAGTTGTTTTTTTTTTTACTGTTAGCTGCTCATTTTCTGTATACTTTTGTTGTGGAAACGATGTGGAAACTCCAGAAGTTTTTGTTGTTGTTACTTTTGATGAGCACTGTTAAAGATTAAACTCCTCCTTGAGGGTTTTTGGACCACCCAGACAATGTGAATTCAGGCTGCATATCCGTGTGATGGCAAGCTGTGGTACCAATTTGTGAGTAGTGGTATTTTTCATCCTCTTAGTGCTAAGGTTTGGGACAGTTGGCTTTCCTTGCTGTTATTTGTTGTATGTGTGTGGGGGTAATTTCTGGGTCCTCTATGTTGAAGGTTTAGTTCTCTGGGGCTCCATCTTTATGGGAGGAGGATCTTCCATTAGACTTCCCACCTTATGCAGGTTCTTGGCTTGTCTGTTCTTTATATTCTTTGAGATTGGAAAACCTAAGGCCCAGGTCACCTGGTTTAGCAGATGTTTTCCAAGTGAAAGCCAACTTCAGTCTTACCACTTTGGGGTCCCATCTTCATTTACTATTTGTCTTTATCCTTGCTTTCTTATCCACTTGTTGTCATACTTAAAATATTTTAATATTTTATCCAACAACTGTAAATGTTTCTGTGGGGTGGATACCTAGCTCACCATGTTTCCTACAACAGATTTTTTTTAATGCAAAGTTACTTCCCTTCAACCCTTTTGATGCAGAGCCACCTACCCATTACCTCCCTTGTGCCTCCACTGTCTCCTAGGGTTAGACATAGCACAGGAGTAGAGAGTGGGTCATCTTTACTCCCTGGGTTTTATATAGTAGGTGGTTAACGAGTTAATTATAAATATATAATGTGTATAAAGAAGTTAAACGAAATTAAAAGATGAATTGCAAATCCAGAAAAATATTTGCAAAAATGAGTTAGCTAGAGGACTAGTATATATGTGTGTGTGTGTATTTTTCTGTGAGAATTTATACGTCAAAACAAGAAAAATCCTGCTTTCCAGGATTACCTATGAAGAATTAAACAAGTTAACAGATGTATGGAAAACTGTTTGCTTTTCTAGTAGACAAAGAAATGAAAATTAACGTAACAGTAAGACAATATGTCTTATCTACCACTTTAGAAAAAATTTTTAAAACTAGTACCTAATGTTGGCAAGGAGGAGAGCACCTGAAGTAGATACTCTCATATACATTACTGGAAATATACATTTATATAAACATTTTTGGAGAGTACTTGGACGATTCCTATTAAAGATTAAAATTGATTATAGTATCTGACCCTGTAATTCCATTTCAGTGCTTAGGAAATCATCCTAAACAAAAAAAATTCTGCAAAAAGATGTTCATCACAGAGTTCTTTGTAATAGCAAAATTTTGAAAATAGCTTAAATATACACCTAATTTGTTTAAATCCTTCCCTGTTCTATAAAGGATTTAATGCCCAACAATAGAATAAAGATTAAATCAATTGTGTTGTATTTCCTTGAAAGAGTCTTTTACTGTTTATTTCTTTCTTTCTTTTTGTGAGGAAGATTCACCCTGAGCTAACATCTGTTGCCACTCTTACTCCTTTTTCCTGAGGAATATTGTCCCTGAGCTGACATCTGTGCCCATATTCCTCTATTTTGTATGTGAGTCACCTCCACAGCATGGCCGCCGATGTGTGTAGGTCCACGCATGGGAATTGAACCCAGGCTGCTGAAGTGGAGCCCACTGAACTTAACCAGTAGGCCATGGGGCCAGCCCCTGATAGAGTCTTATGTAGACAAAAAACTATTTCTAAAAGTACAAAAATATAAAGGCTACTTGACCTGTCAGAAGCATCCTTTTTTTTGCTTGGCTTTCAGGATACTTCTTCTTCCTGGTTTTCATCTTTCCAGACTGACTTTTCCTTCTCCATTTCCTTTTCTGTTTTGTCTTCATCTCCTCAACGTCTTAAGATTGTAGTACCCCAAGGTTCAGTCTTTTGTCCTCTTCTCTTCTGTTTATTTCTTTCCGTTGATGATTTCAAGTCTCATGGTTTGGAATGATGTCAGTATGCTAATGACTCCCAAATTTATGTCTTCTGCATAGACTTCTCCTCTGATTTCTAGACTCATATATCCAGCTGCCTATTTTACATCTGTTGACCTAAATAAATAAAAGTCAGTTGTTTTACCAGAAAATGAGTTTATCTGGGAATAGCAGAAGAATTGCAGTTTGGGACAAGTAAGCTATATCAAAAGCCATAGACAAGTCCAACAAACAAAGGAGAGGAATGTTATTTTATAGAAAAAAAGGAGGAAGTTGGGAGGGGTTTATCATTGCGTCTAGCTGTAGTGTGTGAGGGCTCCCTCTTGTGGCCTCCCCACCTCATTTATTTCTTTAATTTTTTAATTTAATTTTAGCTTTTTGAGGAAGATTAGCCCTGAGCTAACTGCTGCCAATCCTCCTCTTTTCGCTGAGGAAGACTGGCCCTGAGCTAACATCCATGCCCATCTTCCTCTACTTTATATGTGGGACGCTTACCACAGCATGGCTTGCCAAGTGGTGCCGTGTCCGCACCCTGGATCCAAACTGGCGAACCCCAGGCCGCCAAAGTGGAACGTGCGAACTTAACTGCAGCACCACCAGGCCGGCCCCCCAACCTCATTATAAATGAGGTTTCTTCTATTCTGTTTCACACATCCTTGTCCACATGTGACTAGCTCACACTTGACGTTCTAGAGTGATGTTTTCCCTTGAGTTCAGGTAAACACTTTGGCACCGTCTGTGACCTCTCTCTGTACCGTCTACCCTATAGCTGGTCTATCAGGATAGCATGTTGATTCTGCCTCACAGTACATTTAGAATCCAGCTGCTTCTTACCAACTTCCCTAGATTACTGCAGAAGACTCTCAATTAGTCTCCCCACTTCTACTGTCCCCTCCTCAGCCTATTCCCAGAAGAGTGCTAAAGTAGCAGTTCTCACCAGGGCCGAGATTGCCTCCAGGGGACATTTGACAAATGTCAGGAGACATTTTTGGTCAAGACAGATGTGAGGGGGTGGGGCCAGGTACCTAGGGTGAGAGAGGCCAGGGATGCTGCTCAACATCCACCAGTGCACAAGCCAGTGCTGCCCTCCTGCTCCCGCCCCCACCGCTGGAAATACAGAACCAGAACCAAGCAAAAAAGAATGATCTAGCCTAGAGTGTCTGCTGTGGCAGTTAAGAAGCCTTGCGCTGTAGGTTTTTGTTTTCTTTATTCCTAATTATGTCATGTCATGGTACTACTCAAAACCCTCCATCGACTCCCAGTCTCACTGAAAACCAAAATTCTTAAATTGCCTGCAAGGCCCCACAGTATCTGGCCCTCTTTTTTTTTTTTTTATTAATGTTATGATAGATTACAACCTTGTGAGATTTCAGTTGTACATTATTGTTAGTCATGTTGTGGGTACACCTCTTCCCCCTTTGTGCCCTCCCCCCACCCCCCCTTTTCCCTGGTAACCACCGATCAGATCTCCTTGTCAATATGTTAACTTCCACCTATGAGTGGAGTCATATAGAGTTCGTCTTTCTCTGACTGGCTTATTTCGCTTAACATAATACCCTCGAGGTCTATCCACGTTGCTGCGCATGGGCCAATTTTGTCTTTTTTTATGGCTGAGTAGTATTCCATTGTGTATATATACCATATCTTCTTTATCCAATCATCAGTTTCTGGGCATGTAGATTGGTTCCACATCTTGGCTATTGTAAATAATGCTGCGATGAACATAGGGGTGCAAGGGACTCTTGGGATTTCTGATTTCAGGTTCTTAGGATAGATACCCAGTAATGGGATGGCTGGGTCATAGGGTATTTCTATTTTTAACTTTTTGAGAAATCTCCATACTGTTTTCCATAGTGGCTGTACCAGTTTGCATTCCCAGCAACAGTGTATGAGGGTTCCTTTTTCTCCACAACCTCTCCAACATTTGTCGCTCTTGGTTTTGGATGTTTCTGCCAATCTAACGGGTGTAAGGTGATATCTTAGTGTAGTTTTGATTTGCATTTCCCTGATGATTAGTGATGATGAACATCTTTTCATGTGTCTATTGGCCATATTTATATCTTCTTTTGAGAAATGTCTGTTCATGTCCTCTGCCCATTTTTTGATCGGGTTGTTTGTTTTTTTTTGTTAAGCCGTGTGAGTTCTTTGTATATTATGGAGATTAACCCTTTGTCGGATAAGTGGCTTGTAAATATTTTTTCCCAATTAGTGAGCTGTTTTTTTGTTTCAATCCTGTTTTCCCTTGCCTTAAAGAAGCTCTTTAGTCTGATGAAGTCCCATTTGTTTATTCTTTCTATTGTTTCCCTCAACTGAGGAGTTATGGTGTCCGAAAAGATTCTTTTGAAACTGATGTCAAAGAGTGTACTGCCTATATTCTCTTCTAGAAGACTTATTGTTTCAGGCCTAATCTTTAGGTCTTTGATCCATTTTGAGTTTATTTTGGTGTGTGGTGAAAAAGAACGGTCAATTTTCAATCTTTTGCATGTGGCTGTCCAGTTTTCCCAGCACCAGTTGTTGAAGAGACTTTCTTTTCTCCATTGTAGGCCCTCTGCTCCTTTGTCGAAGATTAGCTGTCCATAGATGTGTGGTTTTATCTCTGGGCTTTCAATTCTGTTCCATTGATCTGTGGACCTGTTTTTGTACCAGTACCATGCTGTTTTGATCACTGTAGCTTTGTAGTATGATTTGAAATTGGGGATTGTGATTCTGCCGGCTTTGTTTTTCTTGCTCAGGATTGCTTTAGCAATTCGGGGTCTTTTGTTGCCCCAAATGAATTGTAGGATTCTTTGTTCAATTTCTGTGAAGAATGTTCTTGGGATTCTGATTGGGATAGCATTGAATCTGTAGATTGCTTTAGGTAGTATGGACATTTTAACTATGTTTATTCTTCCAATCCATGTGCATGGAATGTCTTTCCATCTCTTTATGTCATCGTCAATTTCTTTCAAGAAGTCTTGTAGTTTTCATTGTATAGTTCCTTCACTTCCTTGGTTAAGTTTATCCCAAGGTATTTTATTCTTTTTGTTGCGATTGTGAATGGGATTGAGTTCTTGAGTTCTTTTTCTGTTAGTTCATTGTTAGTGTATAGAAATGCTACTGATTTATGTGCGTTGATTTTATACCCTGCTACTTTGCTGTAGTTGTTGATTATTTCTAATAGTTTTTCTATGGATTCTTTGGGGTTTTCTATATATAAGATCATGTCGTCTGCAAGCAGCGAGAGTTTTACTTCTTCATTACTTATTTGGATTACTTTTATTTCTTTTTCCTGCCTAATTGCTCTGGCCAACACCTCCAGTACTATGTTGAATAGGAGTGGTGAAAGTGGGCACCCTTGTGTTGTTCCTGTCCTCAAAGGGATGGCTTTCAGTTTTTGTCCATTGAGTATGATGTTGGCTGTGGGTTTGTCATATCTGGCCTTTATTATGTTGAGGTACTTTCCTTCTATACCCATTTTATTGAGGGTTTTTATCGTAAATGGGTGTTGGATCTTGTCGAATGCTTTCTCTGCTTCTATTGAGATGATCATGTGGTTTTTGTTTTTCATTTTGTTGATGTAGTGTATCACGTTGATTGACTTGTGGATGTTGAACCATCCCTGTGTCCCTGGTATAAATCCCACTTGATCATGGTGTATAATCTTTTTGATGTATTGCTGCATTCGGTTTGCCAGAATTTTGTTGAGGATTTTTGCATCTATGTTCATCAGTGATATCGGCCTGTAGTTCTCCTTCTTTGTGTTGTCCTTGTCAGGTTTGGGGATCAGAGTGATGTTGGCTTCATAGAATGTGTTAGGGAGTACTCCATCTTCCTCAATTTTCTGGAATAGTTTGAGAATAATAGGTATTAAGTCTTCTTTGAATGTTTGGTAGAATTCTCCAGAGAAGCCGTCTGGTCCTGGACTCTTCTTTTTGGGGAGGTTTTTGATTACTGTTTCTATTTCCTTACTTGTGATTGGCCTATTGAGATTCTCCATTTCTTCCTGATTCAGTTTGGGGAGATTGTAGGAGTCTAGGAAGTTGTCCATTTCTTCCAGGTTGTTCAATTTGTTGGCATATAGTTTTTCATAGTATTCTCTTATGATCTCTTGTATTTCATTGGTATCTGTTGTGATTTCTCCTCTCTCATTCCTAATTTTATTTATTTGAGATTTCGCTCTTCTTTTCTTGGTGAGTCTGGCTAAAGGTTTGTCGATTTTGTTAATTTTTTCGAAGAACCAACTCTTTGTTTCATTGATCCTTTCTACTGTCTTTTTTGTTTCAATATCGTTTATTTCTGCTCTTATTTTTATTATTTCCCTCCTTCTACTGACTCTGGGCTTTGTTTGTTCTTCTTTTTCTAGTTCTGTTAGGTGTCATTTGAGGTTGCTTATGTGAGCTTTTTCTTGTTTAGTGAGGTGAGCCTGTATTGCGATGAACTTCCCTCTTAGGACTGCTTTTGCTGCATCCCAAATGATTTGGTATGTCGTGTTCTCATTTTCATTTGTCTCCAGATAATATTTGATTTCTTCTTTAATTTCTTCAATAATCCATTGTTTGTTCAGAAGCGTGTTGTTTAGTCTCCACATTTTTGCACCTTTCTCTGCTTTTTTCTTGTAGTTGATTTCTAGTTTCATAGCATTATGATCAGAAAAGATGCTTGATATTATTTCAACTCTCTTGTATTTATTGATGTTTGCTTTGTTTCCCAAAATATGGTCAATCCTTGAGAATGTTCCATGTGCACTTGAGAAGAATGTGTAACCTGCTGTTTTTGGATGAAGTGTTCTATATATATCTATTAAGTCCATCTGGTCTAATTTTTCATTTAATTCTGTTATTTCCTTGTTGATTTTCTGTCTGGATGTTCTGTCCATTGGTGTTAATGGTGTGTTGAGGTCCCCTACTATTATTGTATTGTTGTTGATGTCTTCTTTTAGTTCTGTTAAGAGTTGCTTTACAAATTTTGATGCTCCTGTGTTGGGTGCGTATATATTTATAAGTGTTATGTCTTCTTGGTGGAGAGTCCCTTTTATCATTATGTATTGTCCCTCTTTGTCTTTCTTTATCTGTTTTGCTTTGAAGTCTACCTTGTCTGATATTAGTATAGCGACACCTGCTTTCTTTTGTTCATTATTAGCTTGGAGTATTGTTCTCCATCCCTTCACTCGGAGTCTGTGTTTGTCTTTGGGGCTGAGGTGTGTTTCCTGGAGGCAGCATATTGTTGGGTCTTGTTCTTTGATCCATCCTGCCACTCTGTGTCTTTTGATTGGGGAGTTCAATCCATTTACATTCAGAGTGATTATTGAGATGTGGGGGCCTACCACTACCATTTTATGTTTTGTTTTCCGGTTTTCTTCAATTTCCTTTGTTTCTCGTCCCATGGTTTAGTCTGTTCTGATGAAGAGCTGCTACTCTCCGTTGTTGTCCTTCTACTTATCTCCTCTGCTCTTGGTTTTGTAGCCCCTTTCCTTTTTTGGATTTTTCAGGAATGAGGGTTTTCCTGAGGATTTCCTGAAGAGGAGGTTTTGTGGCAATGAACTCCCTTAATTTTTGTTTATCTGGGAAAGTTTTTATTTCTCCAATGTATTTGAAGAATATTTTCGCTGGGTAGAGAATTCTCGGCTGTAGGTTTTTGTCCTTCAGATTTTTGAATGTATCATTCCACTCTCTTCTAGCCTGTAAAGTTTCTGCTGAGAAATCTGCTGATAGCCTGATGGGGGTTCCTTTGTAGGTTAGTTTCTTTTGCCTGGCTGTCCTTAGTATTTTCTCCTTGTCGTTAACTTTTGCTAGCTTCACTACTATATGCCGTGGGGTTGGTCTTCTTGCACTGATAAAGTTTGGAGATCTGTTGGCTTCTGTCACCTGAAGATCCATCTCTCTCACCAGATTTGGGAAGTTCTCAGCCATTATTTCTTTGAATAGGCTTTCTGCCCCTTTCTCCTTCTCTTCTCCCTCTGGTATACCTATAATCCTTACATTGCATCTCCTAATTGTGTCTGATAATTCTCGGAGAGTTTCTTCATTTCTTTTTAGTCTTACTTCTCTCTCCTCCTCTGCCTGCAGCATTTCTATATTTCCATCTTCCAAATTGTTAATTCTTTTCTCCATATTATCGGCCCTACTGTTCAGTGCATCTAGATTTTTCTTAATCTCTTCTATTGTGTTCTTCATTTCCAGTATTTCTGTTTGGTTCTTCTTTATCGTATCAAACTCTTTTGTGACATAGCTCCTGAACTCGTTGAGTTGTCTATCTGAATTCTCTCTTAACTCATTGAGTATTTTAATGATGGCTGTTTTGAAGTCATCGTCATTTAGGTTATATATTTCATTTTCTTTGGGATTGTTGTCTGTGTATTTGTTGTTTTCCTTCTGTTCTGGAGATTTAATGTATTTTTTCATATTGCTTGATGTTGTAGATTTGTGCATCCGCATAGAGACAGAGATTAGTTGCTCCTTCCACTTATTTCTGCTGGTGTGGTGGGGGAGCAGCTGTTTATACTGCACCAACCAGGAACCCTATCTGCAGTTGCTAACTGGGCGTGGGCCCCTCCTCGTAGTCACAGTGGTCCTTTGGATTCCCTTTTCTGCCATGGGGGCCATCACGGGGGGGCTTCAGGCTGCTGGTGCCTACTGTTGCAGCCCACCTAGACGTGCTCCCTCCTTGGGGTCTGCAACAGTGTTATGGGCTTTTCCAGCGGCCAGGGGTAGGATCACTTATATTTGCTGCTCCGTCACTGTTGGCACCCACAAAATCTCACTTGTCCACTGTGGGTCGCAGCAGAGCTATTGGCGTCTTCTACAGTCTGTGGTTAGCTCACCTAGCTATGCTACTTTTGTCCCGGGGTCTTCCAGCCTTGTGGCTGCCGGATGGGTGCTCCTCTTCCCTTCGGTCATTTTAGCTGCTGGCAGTCATTTGACGTATGTACTAGGGATTAGCAGACTCTGGTCTCCTGCTGTCCTGCAACCGTCTGGCTACACGGCTTTGGGCAAGTCACCTAGAAAGCACAGAACTCGCTAAAGAAGTTCTTACATCACCAGATTTTTAAAAAAAAATTTAAATGATATCATCAACTATTTATGATCATAAAGATAACAAATATTGCTGTGCTGTGCAGAGGCTTTCGCTGAGGCTGCTGTGAGCCTGTAGGGTTTCCCCCTAGGCTACGGAGCCCGGTCGCTGGAACTCCACCCAGCCCCAGTCCTGTTCCCCAGGAACTCGGGGAGCCCTTTGCCCTGACTGGGGGATAGCCGGAGATCCTGATTTCAGTGGTAGCTGGTCAGCTGCTGCCCTGCCTGATATTCTCTCCGGGACCCTCCTGGTGTTGTGGATGCTGGGCGTGGCCCCTCCGCTAATGGCAGACAGAGAGTTTTGTCAGCTGCCCGGGTGGAACTCTGGAGCTTTCCCCCCAGGCCGCGGAGCCGGCCTCTGGAGCTCCACCCAGCCCCAGTCCTCTCTGAGATCTCCGGCAATCCCTTGCCCCACGGGGTGGGCAATGGCAGCTGGGGGTCGCCGCGTCCTCTGGGATTCTCTCCGGGACTTTCCCAGAGTTGTGAGTGCTGGACGTGGCCCCTCCACTAATGGCAGACAGAGAGTTTTGTCTGCTGCCTGGGCGGAACTCTGGAGCTTTCCCCCCAGGCCGCGGAGCCGGCCTCTGGAGCTCCACCCAGCCCCAGTCCTCTCCGAGATCTCCGGCAATCCCTTGCCCCATGGGGCGGGCAACGGCAGCTGGGGGTCGTCTGGCCCTCTTTTACCACTTGATGTTTGTCTTGCTCATTCCATCCCAGCCATCCTAGCCTTGCTGTTCTCTGATCACTCTGTGTCTCCCACTCTGGGCCTGTGCGCTGGCCATCTTCTCTGTCTTTGCTCCTATCTCGTCTTCTCAGTGAGGCCTCCCTAATCAGTGACGTTTAAACTCGCAGCCTGCCTCTCCTCCCCCGGCACTTGCAATCCATAGTACCCTTCCCCCTCTTTTTGCTCTAACACTTTACCTTTCTAACATTAGGTAAAATACATTTATAACATGTTTTTCACTTGTTGTATTAACAGTCCTCTCCCTTCCTGTAGAAAAATGTGAGCTGCAAAAGGGAAGGGCTGTTGTTTTAACGGATGAGTCTTAGGTGACTGAAACAGTGCTTGGCACAAAACAGACGCTCATAAATATTTGTTGAGTAAATGAGTAACAATTTAGTTGTGTTTCCTTTAATAGGATATTGGATGATTTTAATGTTTTTCTATTTTTATAAAATTACCCATATTTCTGTTGTATATAAGCATTATTTTTATAATAGAAAAAGTAAAATAAATGTAATGAATATTGTTGTGGTTAAATATTTTCTGTTTTATCAGTGAAATTAAAACGTACTTGGTTTTATTGGTCTTTAAAATTTTCAAATGTTAGGTTTCTGAGGCAGCATATAAAATGAATATGATCTTAGTTTTGTTATTGCGTTTTAATATTTACAGATAAAAGATTAAATTTTTTTTTCTTTTCAAAGGACTATGATTTAATCTCCAAAGAACCAAAGCCTTTTGTATTTGAGGGAAAAGTACGAGGTCCTATTGTTGTTCCTACTGCGGGAGAGGAAGCTTCTGGAAATTCAGGCAATTTAAGAAAAGGAGTTGTAATGAAGGCGAATGTGTCCTCTAAAGGAGAGGAAGGTGATAAGAAACCTACCTTTATGGATCTGGGGAAAGAAGATGTTAAAGATAATGACAGAACATTACAACAGCAGCTAGGTGATCAAAATAGAACTACTTCATCAGTCCATGGCTTTAACAATGACATTGTGAAGGCCTTGGACCGAATTACATTGCAGAATATTCCCTCTCAAACAGCCCCAGGTTTCACTGCAGGAATGAAGAAGGACTACAGCCTCCCTCTTACTGTCCTTACGTGCACGAAAGCGTGTCCACACATGGCTGCTTGTGGGAATGTTCTGTTTGAGGGCAGAGCAGTTCAGCTGGGGAAGCTTTGCTGTACTGGAGTCGAAACTGAGGATGATGAAGACAGTGAGTCTGCTTCGTCGGTGGAGCAAGCATCAGTTGAAATCTCTGATGGACCAACTCTCCACGACTCAGATCTCTACATCGAGATTGTGAAAAATACAAAGTCTGTCCCAGAATATTCTGAAGTGGCTTATCCTGATTATTTTGGTCACGTTCCGCCTCCATTCAAAGAGCCTATTTTAGAAAGGCCTTATGGTGTACAAAGGTGAGTTGCAGATTTCTTCTTCCTTCTAAATAAGACCATTGTTAAAATATGAAGCATTCTTAAAAGAAAAAAACTACTTTGAGTATTTAAGAAGAAAATTACTCTAAATTAAAGTTATTGTAATTTTTTATCCTGCTTTGGAAATTTTGCATTGTTTTGCAGTTGTCCTTATGGACAATTTGTGGACAAATCCTTATGGACTTTGTTTATTTTCTTAGCTCATTACTTATTCAAATGAAGCCAGCATAATAAACCTGACCATTGGACAATTTAGAAATTTTTCATTTAGATCGAATCTGAAAATATGAAAATAGATTATTCAATAATCTTTGAATAAATATTACATTAGTAATATATATTAATTTAGTAATTTGATTATTATTTGTACTTGATTTAGGTACACGATTTAAAAATAGCAGTATGGACAGTTTTATTTTGTTGTAAAATTTGAAATTGGAAATATGGGATTCATAAAAGCAGTAACCTTTAAGTTATTGAATCTTGCCAATTAATTTTAGAAGTTACAAATAGTATTAACTGTTGCCAACTAATGAATATTTGGCATAGGAATACATTTTTGGTGCAACTTGACTATTTTCAGTGATTATGGTTAAGGTTTTGTGATGAAAGCTTACCAGTACCTCAGAATGTTATATGGTCTTGTTATGAATATAGTGTGTAGTGATAAAGGAAGCCATTGCTGAGGATATTTGATTCACCTTAGGCTATAAGCTCCTTTAGGCAACAACTATATCTTTATTTTTTTAACTTCAGCATGTAGTATAATTAATCATTTTTACTTGGCAACTTAGTGTGTGTTTAATGGTACCAGTTGACTTCTTGATCCACAGGTATGGCATCACATCTAACGTAGCATCAGAACAGGGAACTTACTCTGCTGGGAAAGGTGTATGGGAGTGGGTCTGTGCCTTGGCATTCACTGGTTGTATCGCAGACTGCTCTGTCCAGAGGCAGCTGGCCTCATGGAGTGCTAGAATGGCCTTTAGAAGGCACAGGCGAAGCTCTAACTCAGGAAATACTCTCCAAGGATGGGTTGCCATCTTTCAGGATGCGGTATGTGCACTAAATTGGGAACTACCACATGGTTCTGTATCCCCAGTAGAAAGAACACATGGGTCTGGGAACCAGGAGGTGGGAACAGAAGTAGGCGTCCTTACTTTAGCTCGCAGTGCCCCGCTGGGGGACTTTTGCTTCTGTCCCTGCACCTCTGAGCTCTGCAGGGTTAGTAGTCCTGGTTCCCAGTGTGGGTGCAGTCTTTCCGCAGGGGACATAGCAAGGGTACAATTAAATTACAAGCTGTGGTTGCCAGAGAGTTACTTTAGCGTGGGGCCCACAGGCAGGAGTGGGCTCTACCATCTTGACCCAGATCAGCTGAAGCAGGTAGGATTGCAACAGGTTGAATACGTGTGGAACCCAGGTGATCCACTAATTTTCATCCCACCATCCTGGAATGAGAATGATATGACTGCCAAGGGCTCAGACCCCTCAGGAATGAGAGTTTGGATTAGTTCATTAGATCAGCTACCAAGACCTGCAGAGTGATTGCTGAGGGTGAGTAGGATTAGATAGATATTGGAGGATGGAGATGAGGAGTTGCAGTCCTGAGGATGATTGCAGTGATGGGGGCAAGGTTTGTCCTGCTCATGTGTTCTTCTGAGTTTTTCCTTAGGAGAGGCCCACAGGAACTTTGGGGGTGCCGCTCTCCCGATGTGGGTGGAGATCCGTGCAGCACAGGGAGTGGCCTGTGGCAGCCGTGGCAGTGAGCTGCTCATCTCTCCCTTCATGAGAGAACTTGCTCTGAGGCTTGTAGTTGCCAACGGCCTTCTGCCGCCATACTTTGGGGATCTATCGCAGCGTTGATGCTGAGGCTGTGCCCTCTCTGCGCTGCTGCCAGCCGTTGGCTGACTGTGGTGGGCTTACTAGAGCTGACCTGTTCCTGACCAGTGCAGGGTTCTGCTCATGGGCAGTGTGCTCTGGGCTCCCTGAGGGCACAGTTGGTGCGACTGCTGCGTATCTGCAGCGCAGTCTGCGGCTCCTCCTCCTCAGCTCTCTCCTCTCGCAGGCCTCAGGCCCGAAGGCCCTCCTCCCCCACTACTGCTCTCTCTCCCTCTGTCCTTCCTGTGCCTTTCCCCAGTTGATCCCTTGCATGTCTGATTGTCGTGGCATTTGCTTTTTGAAGGCCCTGAACTGACACGCCTGGAGTGATCAGAATCAGTCAGCAGCTTGGTGGTTTGCTTTTTAGCATCACCTCTTAGGCGTCTCCTCTCCGAAGTCAAAGATGTCCTCTTGACTCCAGAAGACGCTTCCTGGACTTAGTGTTCTTTAAACTCTGAGAGCAAATTTTCTTATTAAATTGCCTCAGTCTGAAAGTTTTTTCTCCTTACTAGCCTGTAATATCTGAGGTAAGATTAGAAGGAAGGAGGATTGTGGGATGGAGGTATGCCTATTGTCTGAGTCTCTGACTCTCAGCCTTCAATTTACCTACCGAGGCTCCTTCCCTCTCCTCATGGATTTTGTGTTATGAACGTCAGTTGAGACTCTTATTTAAGTTTTTTACCCATTTGTGTTAATAAAAGGCATACATATTCCTGCCGAGCAGAGCCTCTGATTGACATTTGATAACCTTTTCAGTTGATATCTTTATTGACATCAATAAGTAAAGAAACAGTGTTCTAATTAAATTTAGCCTTAGTGCAAATAAGTGTTTGATGGCCATGAATAACTGTAATACCTACTCTGTGCATCTTCACAATGTCTGTGCTGCAGGTGAGGTGCTGCCACCCTCAGCTCTGATGACTTCTGTCCTCTTTGAGCAGCTGTTTCTGAGGTTGGGCTTTGTCTGTGCCTGGCTGGGTCTTTCAGAGAATGTTATTCCACCTGTGGTCCCACGCCCTACTTGCTCTCCCACCTGCACTGGGCCTATCCTGATAGTGGAGGAGTTCATGCGGGCAGGGAATTGGTGTGGCTCTTCTCCAACCCTCTCATCTCTCTCAGTGTTTGTGATAAGTTCTTTCACCTCATCCTTGAAACACGGACCCTACAATTGCTCTGCAGATCTAATCTACAGAGTAGAGTCTGACCTCTTGAGTATACAGTAGTGCCCCCTTATCCATGGTTTCGCTTTCCACAGTTTCAGTTACCTGAGGTCAACCATGGTCCAAAAATTTTATTAAATGGGAAATTACAGAAATAAGCAGTTTATAAGTTTTAAATTGCACGCTGTTCAGAGTAGCCTGATGAAGTCTTGCACCATCCTGCTCTGTCCCGCCCAAGATGTGAATCATCCCTTTGTCTAGTGTGTGCATGCTATATACACTACCCTCCATTAGTTACTTAGTAGCTGTCTTGGTTATCAGATCGACTGTCACGATACTGCAGTACTTGTGTTCAAGTAACTCTTACTTCACTTAATAATGACCCCAAAGTGCAAGAGTAGTGATGCTGGCGATTTGGATGTGCCAAAGAGATGTTATTGTTGTTAATCTCTTACTGTGCCTAATTTATAAGTTAAACTCTATCATAGCTATGTATAAGAATAAAACATTGTATATATTGAGTTCTGTACTATCTGCCGTTTCAGGCATCCACTGGGAGTCTTGGAACATATCCCACACAGGTAAGGGGGACTACTGTATTGGACCCCCTGTAGGACTTTTTCCTGAAGTAGTTGGCTTTTTTATTGCCTCTGTACACAGTGTAATCTACCACTGAGTTTGTTATTCAAACCAAAGCTTTTAAGGTGTATATATATATGTATATATTTTGTGTGTGTGTGTGTATGTGTGTTTGTGTGAGGAAGATTGGCCCTGAGCTAACATCTGTGCCAATCCTCCTCCACTTTCTATGTGGGATGCTGCCACAGCATGGCTTAATGAGCGGTGTGTAGGTCCCTGCCTGGGATCCAAATCTGTGAACCCTGGGTTGCTAAAGCAGAGTACGCAAACCCAACTACTATGCCACTGGGCCGGCCTCAGATAAAAATATATATTTTTTAAGATTTTATTTTCCCTTTTTCTCCCCAAAGCCCCTGGTACATAGTTGTGTATTTTTAGTTGTGGGTCCTTCTGGTTGTGGCATGTGGGATGCTGCTCCAGCATGACCTGATGAGTGGACCATGTCTGTGCCCAGGATCTGAAACTGGTGAAACCCTGGGCCACCAAAACAGAGCATGTGAACTCAACCATTCGGCCATGGGGCCAGCCCTCAGATATATTTTTGATACTAACCAGCATGATGAAAGATCAGAAGGTCAATAAGAGTTGGTATGTGTGTTTAAAGGTAGGTGTGTTGGTATACAAGTTAAACTGCAAAGAAGATGGAACTCAGGGAAATGAAAGCGCAGAAAACCCAGTGATTTACAACCCGGTTACCTGTGTGTGCTCCTGGAAAATTTGCAATGAGAAAAATAGGGCTAGGCTCTAAAATACTTTTGAAGGTTGAGTGATCCGTGTCTGCCTGGAAGTTTCAAAGATTTCTTTCCCCGCTGATTTTCATGACCTCGATAAAAATGTTCTTTTGCCTTCTGATTTGTTGCAGCAGAAGTAAGTTATAAATTGTGAAGTTTAAAATCTTTGTCTGCTAGTCTCTCTTGCTGTATTATTTTATATTTTGTGTGATGGTGACTGTTGCAAAGAACCCCTTTTATCATATTTGTCATAATTTCCATTTTAATATCACATTTGTCAAAATTTCTGTGGCTATCAGATACTTGATATGAGGTAGGAATATAACCGTATTTCAATGAAACAATGTGATTCTGTTATTTAGATGTATAGGACTTTCCCCAGTAATGTTAATTGCTTTAGATATAACTACTGAAAAAAATGTACTTAAAATGTTTACAAATTATATATTAGATAACAGTACTTTGCTATTTGAAGGTTGTTACTCTTTCCTCCTTATTTTATATACAGTCGTACACCACATGACGACATTGTGGTCGACGACGGACTGCACGTACCACGGTGGTCCCATAAGATTAGTACCACATAGCCTAGGTGGTGTAGGCTATATCATCTAGGTTTGTGTAAGCACACTCTGATGTTCGCACAACCACTAAGTCGTCTAATGATGCGTATTTCAGAACGTATCCCTGTCATCAAGTGACACAACTGTGCCCCGTTGGCAGATATTTGTCAGATATTTATGTGGAAGTTGTGGTGAGCAGTGCACTCCCGGTGAGCAGAGGTGCATGCTCCAAAGCTCCCTTTTTCCCTTTTTACCCATCATTTATGAATAATGGGTAGAAAACTCTTCAGCATTATTTCTTCCTTCAAGAGACATTAATCTGAGACTGGAAACAAACGCATGTAGCAGCCCCGCCTGGGCGTTTGGCTTTGACTTGGGAGTGACGAGGCAGTAGTGTGGTGAGGTGTCCTGGCAGGACAGGACGCTCTGAAAAGCAGGTCAAAGCTCTTGGATTCTACCCTGGGCTTTCCCCCTGACCTGAGTCTGTGTATTTGAGCAAATACTTTATTTCTCTAGATACCAATTTTTTCAGCTAAAAGAGTTTTTCAAACTGTGGATTGATGCCCATTAGTAACCGGTATTAAAAGGGAAAATTACAGTGTGTCACATGTAGTACAGCAAAATATTATTTTATAAACCTGTGTTTCAGTTGCATGTGTGCACGTGTGGGGCTATGATTTTTAAAATGTATTTCTCGTAGGTCATGATCAAAGCAGTTTGATAGTCATTCACCTAGATCAGAGGTAGCAAACTGTGCCCACGTGTCAAATCCAGCTCACGCCTTCTTATGTTCAGTCCACAAGCTCAGAATGGTTTTTACATGTTTAAATGGTTCAAAAAAAATCCAAAGAAAACCAATATTTTGTGACACATGAAATTTATATAAAATTCATATTTGTGTCTGTAAAAAAGGTTTTATTGGAACCTAGCCATGCCTGTTTGTTGTGTTATCTATGGCTGTTTCATTCCACAGTGGCGCAAATGGTGTGACAGAGACCATGTGGCACTCAAAGCCTAAAATATTTACTATCTGGCCCTTTATAAGGAAAAGTTTGCTGACCCCTGTAGCTAGGGAGTCTGAAGCCTTTATGGTTCTGTATTTGTGGTAAGATATCAAATATGGGCCCGGTAATAGATATTTCTATAGTACTCAGAAATACTTCTTTTTAAAAATACATTGAGCATATTGATTCTAGTTTGCTTACCTTATTTGCCTAGTCTTCTGCGACTTATTTTTTAAGCAAATGATAAACATTCTGTAAATTATTTGCCAGCTTTTAATCAAGTTGCTATCTGAATGAAGTAACATTGTAAATGAACGATGTCAAAATTAATGAAGATTTACTATTTTATCATTCATAAGAAAGAACCATTAGATTTCTTAAAATTATTCAGTGAAAATATCTTTTTATTTTGAATTTCTCTTTTATGATTATCTTTCTTGTAATCACTGTAATCACTGTAATCAATGTAATCGCTGACCTTTTTTAAAGAAAGTACAGTAAGTAAATAAAACTTCATTAAAAATCTATCCAACTAGGGGCTTGCTCGGTGGCATAGTGGTTGGGTTTGCGTGCTCTGCTTCAGTGGCCTGGGGTTCTTGGATTTGGATCCCGGGCGCAGACATAGACACTGCTCATCAGCCTTGTGGCAACATCCCACATAGAAAATAGAGAAAGATTGGCACAGATGTTGGCTCAGGGACTATTTTCCTCAACCAAAGAGAGGAAGATTGGCAACAGATATTAGCTCAGGGCCCGTTCTTCCTCACACACACACACACACACAAAATTAAAAAAAAAAATCTCTCCACCTCATTTGGAAGGGGAAAAGTCTTTGTAAGATACATATCTCAATGTAGATACTGCAATAATATTTTTAAAAAAATTTATTGTAAACATACTGATGATTACTTGAATCCATATTTTTGGTTTAAATTGGATTAAAAATTAAAGCAAAACTCATTTCTTAGTTTCAAGTATGCTTAGCACTTTTTGGTGCATTTTTCCTGTTTCCGTATTCCATAAAATTAGAACATGAGAAAAAGTAGAAAGAAGAAAGCTCGCTCTGCTCCATTCTCCAGAGAGCATTTTGATTTTTCTTTCCATTATTTTTTTGTATGTTTTAGAAAAACTGTCTAGCTGTGTTTTAGAATATGTATTTTATTATAGAAAGAAATTTTTATTGCCTTGTTTACAAAGTATTTAAAGTACAGAAATACTTTCATCAAAATAAAATGGAAAGTATGGCAAAGAAATACAGTGCCTCTTAACCACAAAAACATGTTCAACTTCGCTCAAAATAAGAGAAATGCAAATTAAAATCTAGTGAGGTATCGTTTCCCACATATCGAATTGGCTGAAATCTAGAAGTTTGACGGCACATTCTCTGGATGAGGCTATGGAGAAACAGTCTCTCATACATTCATGGTGGGATTGGCAGTTGATAGCACCGCTTGTGGAGGGCGAGCTGATAGGGTCTGTCAAAATTAACAGGACGTATTTCCTGGCACATTAATCCCACATCTGGGAATTTGTGAGAGATATATACATGATATTATGTACACACACACACACACACACGTAATTTGCACGTCTGTGAAATGATATTCAAAGTTTTTCATTGCAGCATTGTTTTGAGATTGGAAGCAATTCAAACGCCCACCAACTCAAATGCCCATCAATGAAATAAATGATGGTATATCTAGTCTATGAATATGGTGCAGTGATTAAAAAACAGAAAGATCTATGCATGGATGGAAAGAGCTGTCAGATGATTATTAATAAAATAATCAAGGTGCTTGTGGAGGGAAAGTAAAAAAGTAAGTGGGAAGAATCGAGGATATGGGTTGTGTTGAAAATGGGATTCTTCTTTTTATATTTTTATGTAGTATTTGATTTTTGTACTATGTCAGTATATCACCTGATCAGAAATTTAAAATTAAAAAGTAGGTGAAGGAATTGTGGCAAAAGCAAAATGAGGAAAGCGAAACCCTGGATTTCTTTATATTCAGTTTAGAATGGCTCATGGGAAATGTAAGTACTTCTGGAATGGAGACAATAGTAGAAGTATTAGTAGGAGCGACAGCAGCAGATAACCTTTATTGAGTGTTTTTTATGGGCCAGGCACAGAGCTAAGTAATAAGCACTTTATCTGCAGTGTATACATACATGTAAAGTATGTCATGTAATGGTATAACAGCGCTATGAGGAAATTGCTATTATTTCTCTGGTTTTACAGAAGAGTATGCTGAAGCGTGGGATTCTTGAGTAGCTTATCCAAGGCTACACTGCTAGTAAATGGCAGAGCCAAGAGTCAAACCCTGGTCTAGGTCATGAGCCTGTCCTGTTAATCATTTATCTATAGTGATCATATGTATGTGGTTATACCATACTCTCTGTGAAGAAGAATGTCCTTCTGTGGATCCTCAGAGAATACTTGTCTAATGTGTATTTCCCATAATACCCTTGTAGTAAATATAGCAGTGAGGTGTACTAAGTTGTTTCTTACAATGTTGCTCTGTATTGATTGAAACCTAACAAAGTCCACTTTTACTGGTGGCCAAATATCTTGTGAACTCCTGAGTAGATTGAATGGGTTGCACATTTTCCAGATTGCCCTGCACAAGTTGTTTTCTTCTGAGCAAAGCTTTGGTAAATATTGAATATCAGTAAGGTTGAGGTTGTAGTCTATGAGGATACCTGGAAAATATTTATTGTTTTGTTTTGAGTGGAGAGCTATATATTTTAATAGGCAGCTGAGGTAAAGGAAGGATTGACATCCTTTTACGAAAATTGTGCTGTTTAACACAGATACATGTCTGAATAAAAGACTGGTTTTTTTCCTTTATCAACGAGGACCGAGCAGGGCAAATATTTTCCTCAAGTGTTAATTTTAGGTCTAGTCTAATAAAAATGGGCAATTGTGTCCCCTAAAATGCAGTATCAGAGGTTGAAAATCAGTGGCCTCTAGGTCATATTCAACTTGCTCATGATTTTGGCTTCACTTGCAGAGTGGGTTTTTTGTTTATTTTTTTGTTTTAATTGATTGCCAACATTTAAAATTTGGGAGGTTCCACATAGAAATCCAAGTTTCTAGCGTTTGTTGAAAAATTGGTATGACAACCTTAACTTCTGTTTCCTACTTGGCAACAATCAGTTTATTTTTATATGGAGCCCCTGTTCCCCAGTTTTCCACAATGTCACCCAGTCAGCCTCACTCAGCTGCGTCACCGCCCACCCTGTGCGTGTCTGTGCTTTCTTACCCTGTCTTACATTTTGGAACACTGCTGAAGAACAGAGCTGTTACATAGCCTTGCAGTATCATTTTTGTTTAAAAAAAAAATCCTGGACTTTTGTAAGTGTTAATTTTTGCACATTTGTGCTATATGTCAACCTTATTTAATAAGTTGTTCTGACAAATGGTTGTATGTAGTCGTTCACCCATACTTGAACACCTACTTTGTGCGTGTGTGTGTGTGGTATATCTGAGTATATATAAGTGCCGGCTCTTTCATTGTTGAAGGTCTGGGTGATACAAATTTTGGATTTGTTTATTATTATAATTAATTGCTCTTTAAAAGGTTTTTCTTTAGAAAGAATTTGGCATTTGAACCTACATCAAAGATTTATATCATAATCCTGTGATAGTAGGTTTATTCTTGATAGACTACTTTGTCAGTGATGAGTTATTTGTAGTAGAATAAAAATTAAAAATAAATTATGCGTAACTATATAACTACTAGATTAAGAATTTTAGAGTTGCGCTTTGTTAATTTTTTGGTATCTTTTTTTGTGTTTAACTATCACATCTTTTAATATTTTCCTGATGATTTTTAATTCTTTGTTAGACTAGGTTCTTGGCTTATTTTGAATTTAAGGTTATATTGTGGTATTGTTAGATACGTTTCTAGACTATGTGAGAGTTCATACTCTGTAGTCGTGGAGAACTGTCTTTGTGCAGGAGACTAGTTTCACATCTTCCTGAAGTTGAGACTTTTCAGTATTTAGTGTATTCTTGAAATTTTATAACCGTGTTGGCAAACTTTCTCACTCTGTTCTGTCAGTAAATCAGTAAATCACGATTCTAATCTGCATTACCAATCTTTAGCTGAAACAAGCAATCTTGAAATTTGAATCAGTTCACATAATCAGCTTCCTCTTTAAGTGTAAATGACACCCTGAGAAGCAGCTATGTATTAACACTAGCAGGCGCCTTCTCACAGGCCTTTGTGGCCTTTCTGCCTGGAGTTCTGGGCACCTGGCTTATGATACAAATTTATTCTGTTTCAACTAAAGTTTGATGCCACTTTTAGTGATCCTTGTCTTCCTTGGCTTAAATATTGATGGGAAAGATTGTGGGGTGTGTGTGTGGCTCAGTTTTATATGGTAATGGCAGGGATTTTAGGAATTTTCCGGGTAGTTGGTGTTCATTTTGTTGGACTGATTCAGGGAAAACTCAGGCCTAGAGAATCCTGGAGATGCAGGGCCCACCCTCTGCCCCCTGACACAGTGCATGCCTCTCCTCCTCTTTTCCCCTCCAGTCACAGGACAGAGAGTCGATTCTGCAGAATATCCAAGCCGATTGCCAGCTTCATTTTAGCTAAATTCCAGCGAGGATTAGTTTTAACAATCTTCTTATATGACTCTGGCTTTTCAAATTTTTATTGCTTCTAATAATGCTGCTATTATGTATACAAATTTTTTGCCCAAAGGCTAGAGAGTGGATCCATACTGTTTCTATGTAGAAAGGTATAATAGACATTCAAGAGTTTTTTTTTAAACTATTGGACTTGTAACTGTATTCTACATGGTTATTTTCTAGAACTCAGACTTGAAAAATATTGATTTTTGTCTTGTTATGTATTGATAATTTTTTTGTACATAAAATTTATGGAGGAATGATCATTTTTATCATTTTACATTTTTTTCATCCAAAACTTATCCTGGAGAAAGTTGTACCTTGGTGTATAATAATGAATTTTGGTCAAACTTCTCTTTTATGATTTCAGGACAAAAATTGCCCAAGATATTGAGAGGCTAATACATCAGAGTGATATCATAGATCGAATAGTATATGACTTAGATAACCCAAGGTAAGTCTGTTTTGTTTTTGTTTTACTTTTATTAGTTTTATTTTTACTGTAAAATTTTAGTGTTATTTTGAAAAGATGAAAAAGTATAGTTAACTTTCACCTAGTTTAGCCTCACTATGTTTCCATCTTTTAGCCAGGGATGTGATGGTAAAGTAATAGTAAATCGTATTTACTTACTTCAAGTGAAGGTGTCACAAGCTTTTGTTTGTTCTTGGGTGGACTTAATGGCTTTAAGAAGGTAAAGGTCACAAACTGATGCTGTCTTTTTCAAAAACTGAAATTACCTCCATTTAACAGAGTGTAGATTTCACATGAATTGCTGCAATTTAGTTTGTAACATTGAGCCTTCGTTTCCTTAGGACAACAATGCACTCCTTTAGGAGGAACACGTGCTTGCTAAATCCCACAGTGCCCGCTACTCTCCCTCTCTCACTGCTTCCCATCTGCTTCAGTCCTTGAAACTGCCTCCCTGACCTTTGAAGCCATTTGTGTGTGGTTCTTGATGCATTAATTTAAGATTATCACTGATATTATCACATTTTAGGGTTTAAATATAAGTAAATAAATGAAAATTACAAATGATGTGTGACTATTATTTAGTCATATTTGCTTCTTCAAATGAGAAATTTAATCAGCCCTCAGGGGCTTTCCCCCTCCCTCAACATTCTAATATTTGTGGGAAATTTCACATTTTACTGGTCTTATTTGGAGGAAATAAAACACTTTCTAAAGATTTTTGTGAGAGAGATAAGGGTAAAAGCTGTATTAAAACTCATGTCTGAATTTGAATTATATTGTTAAAAATGGAAAACAAATCTCGCTTATTCATAATCTCTTAGTTATTTCAGCATTTGTAGCTCTGTGTCAGATGGAGCAGGCAGAGGCAGTAAAGCAGAAGCTCAGGACCCTGGGTGTGATGCCCCAGTGCTGCGTCTGCCTGAAGTGACTGGACAATCTCATTGGGCTTCGTGAAGCCTCAGTGCTCTCAGTAGAATGTCAGCTCCAGAAAAGCGAGACTATGTATTCAGTCAGGCAGACAGACCGGCACACAGCTAACAGGGTCTTGCACCTTGGAGGCGCTCAGTAAATATTTACTAGAGTAACGAAATATCTAAGATGAGGATAGTACTTTCTCCTTTTTGGTGCTAATTAAATAAGATAGTAGATAATGTAGCTCTCTAAATTTAATATTTTCTCCTGAGAACTACATGTTTATTAGAATTATTGCTACTCAATACAAGTCATATGCATTTTTAAAAACAAGTCTGGTCTTTCTATATGATTATTAGTATGTAGAAATGGCATTTATTCAGTAAGCCTTTTTTTTAAATTGAGGTTATGATCGTTTGCAATATTGTGAAATTTCAGTTGTGCAGTATTTTTGTCAGTCACCTTATAGGCGCGCCCCTTCACCCTTTGTGCTCAGCCCCCACCCCGCTTCCCCCTGGTAACCACTGAGCTGTTCTCTTTGTCTGTGTGTGTGTTTGTCTTCCGCATATGAGTGAAATCATACAGTGTTTGTCTTTCTGTCTGGCTTATTTCACTTAACATTATACCTTCAAGGTCCATCCCTATTTTTTCGAATGGGATGATTTTGTCATGTTTTATGGCTGAATAGTATCCCATTGTGTGTATATACACACACACACACACACCCCATATCTTCTTTATCCAATCATCAGTCTGTGGGCGCTTAGGTTGCTTCCACGTCTTGGCTATTGTCAATAATGCAGTAGTGAATGTAGGAGTGCATAAGCTTCTTTGAATTGCTGATTTCAAGTTCTTTGGGTAGATACTCAGTAGTGGGGTAGCTGGGTCACATTGTATTTCTATTTTTAGTTTTTTGAGACATCTCCATACTGTTTTCTGTAGTGGCTGCACCAGTTTGCATTCCCACGAGCGGTGTATGAGGGTTCCCTTTTCTCCACAACCTCTCCAACATTTGTTGTTTTTTTGTCTTGGTTATTATAGCCATTCTGACAGGTGTAAGGTAATATCTTACTGTAGTTTTGATTTGCATTTCCCTGATGATCAGTGATGATGAGCATCTTTTCTTGCACCTATTGGCCACCTGTACATCTTCTTTGGAGAATGTAGGTTCATATCCTCTGCCCATTTTTTGATTGGGTTGTTTGAGTTTTTGTTGTTGAGTTGTGTGAGTTCTTTATGTATTATGGAGATTAACTCTTTGTCAGATATATGATTTGCAAATATTCTTTCCCAGTTGTTGGGTTGTCTTTTTGTTTCAATCTTGTTTTTCCTTTCCTTGTAGAAGCTCTTTAGTCTATGAAGTGCTACTTATTTTTTCTTTGGTTTCCCTTGTCTGAGAAGATATGGTGTCTGAAATGATCCTTTTAAGACCAATGTAAAAGAGTGTACTGCCTATATTTTCTTGTAGAAGTTTTATGGTGTCAGGTCTTACCTTCAAGTCTTTGGTCCATTTTGAGTTTATTTTTGTGAATGGTGTAAGCAAATGGTCTACTTTCATTCTTTTGCACGTGGCTGTCCAGTTTTCCCAACACAATTTATTGAAGAGACTTTCCTTTCTCCATTGTATGTTCTTAGCTCCTTTGTTGAAGATTAGCTGTCTGTAGATGTGCGGTTTCATTTCTGGGCTTTCAGTTCTGTTCCATTGATCTGCGTGCCTCTTTTTGTACCAGTACCATACTGTTTTGATTACTATAGCTTTGTAGTATATCTTGAAGTCAGGGATTGTGATGCCTCCAGCTTTGTTCTTTTTTCTCAGGATTGCTTTAGTTATTGGGGGTCTTTGGTTGCCCCATATGAATTTTAGGATTCTTTGTTCTATTTCCGTGAAGAATGTCATTGGGATTCTGGTTGGGATTGCACTGAATCTGTAGATTGCTTTGGTTAGTATGGACACTTTAACTACATTTACTCTTCCAATCCATGTGCATGGAATGTCTTTCCATTTCTTTATGTCATCATCAATTTCTTTCAGTAAATTCTTGTAGTTTTCATTGTATGAGTCTTTCACTTCCTTGGTTAAATTTATTACAAGATATTTTATTTTTTTGTTGTGGTTGTGAATGGGATTGTGTTCTTGAGTTCTCTTTCTGTTAGTTGGTTATTAGAGTATAAAAATGCAACTGATTTTTGTAAGTTGATTTTGTACCCTGCAACTTTGCTGTAATTGTTGATTACTTCTGATAGCTTTCCGATGGATTTTTTTGGGGTTTTCTATATATAAAATCATGTCATTTGCAAACAGCGAGAGTTTCACTTCTTCATTGCCTATTTGGATTCCTTCTATTTCTTTTTCTTGCCTAATTGCTCTGGCCAAAACCTGCGGTGTTATGTTGAATAAGAGTGGTGAGAGTGGGCACGCTTATCTTGTGCCTGTTCTCAGAGGGATGGCATTCAGTTTTTCCCCACTGAGTATGATGTTGGCTGTGGGTTTGTCATATATGGCCTTTATTATGTTGAGGTACTTTCCTTCCATACCCATTTTATTGAAAGTTTTTATCATAAATGGGTATCTTGTCGAATGCTTTCTCTGTGTCTATTGAGATCATCTTGTGGTTTTTGTTCCTCATTTTGTTAATGTGGTGTATCACATTGATTGATTTGCGGATGTTGAACCACTCCATCCGTGTGTCCCTGGTATAAATCCCACTTGATCATGGTGTATGATCTTTTTAATGTATCGCTGTATTTGGTTTGCCAATATTTTGTTGAGGATTTTTGCATCTATGTTCATTAGCGATGTCAGCCTATAATTTTCCTTCTTTGTGTTCTCCTTGTCTAGCTTTGGTATCAGGGTGATGTTGGCCTCGTAGAATGTGATAGAAAGTGTTCCATCTTCCTCAATTTTCTGGAATAGTTTGAGAAGGATAGGTATTAAATCTTCTTTGAATGTTTGCTAGTGGAATTCTCCAGAGATGCTGTCTGGTCCCGGACTTTTGTTTTTGGGTAAGTTTTTGATTATTGTTTCAATCTCTAGTGATTGGTCTATTCAGATTCTCTATTTCTTCTTGATTCTGTTTTGGGATATTGTAAGAGTCTAAGAATTTGTTCATTTCTTCTAGGTTGTCCAGTTTGTTGGCATATAGTTTTTCATAGTATTCTCATATAATCTTTTGTATTTCTATGGTATCCATTGTAATTTCTCTTCTTTCATTTCTAATTTTTTTTGAGTCTTCTCTCTTTTTTTCTTAGTGAGCCTTGCTAAGGGTTTGTTGATTTTGTTTACCTTCTCAAAGAACCAGCTCTTTGTTTCATTGATCCTTTCTACTGTCTTTTTTGTTTCAATTTCATTTATTTCTGCTCTAATTTTTATTATTTCCCTCCTTCTGCTGACTTTGGGCTTTACTTGTTCTTCTTTTTCTAATTTGGTTAGGTGTAGTTTGAGAATTTTCTTGTTTGTTGAGGTGAGCCTGTATTGCAATGAATTTGCCTCTTAGGACTGCTTCTGCTGCATCCCAAATGAGTTGGTATGGTGTGTTTTCATTTTCATTTGTCTCCAGGTAATATTTGATTTCTTCAATGATCCATTGGTTGTTCAGTATTATGTTGTTTAATCTCCACAACTTTGCCCCTTTCCCAGCTTTTTTTCTTGTAATTGATTTCTAGTTTCATAGCATTTTGTCAGAAAAGACGCTTGATATTATTTCAATCTTCTTAAATTTATTGAGGCTTGCTTTAGTTTCCCGACATGTGGTCTGTCCTTGAGACTGTTCCACGCGCACTTGAGAAGAATGTGTAACCTCCTGTTTTTGGATGGAGTGTTCTATATATATGTATTAAGACCATCTGGTATAGTTTTTCATTTAATTCTACAATTTCCTTGTTGACTTTCCCTCTGGATTATCTATCCATTGGTGTAAGTGGGGTGTTGAGGTCCCCCACTGTTATTGTTTTGTTGTTAATATCACTTTTTAGGTTTGTTAATAGTTGCTTTGTGTACTTTGGTGCTCCTGTGTTGGGTGCATATATGTTTATAAGTGTTATGTCTTCTTGGTGAAGTGTCCCTTTAATCATTATATAGTGCCCTTCTTTGTCTCTCATTACCTGTTTTATCTTGAAGTCTACTTTGTCTGATATTTTGATAGATGTATGGCAACACCTGCTTTCTTTTGTACGCCATTAGCTTGGAGTGTCATCTACCATCCCTTCAATCTGAGTCTGTGTTTGTCTTTGGGGCTGAGATTTGTTTTCTGGAGGCAGCATATTGTTGGAACTTGTTCTTTAATCCATCTCACTGCTTTGTGTCTTTTGATTGGCGGGTTCAATACATTTACATTTAGAGTGATTATTGATATACGAGGGCTAATGCAGCCATTTTATTGCTTGTTTTTCGGTTCTTCTGCATTTCCTTTTTTTCTCGTCCCATGTATTTCAGACTACCAATTCAGTTAGGTAGTTTTCTGTGCTGGTTTTCTTAGTTTTCTCCTTATTTATCTTTCGTGTCTCTGTTATAAGTATTTGTTTAGTGGTCACCATTAGGTTTGTATAAAACATCTTGTAGATGAAGTAGTCCATTTTCTGATAGCCTCTTATTTCCTTAGACCAAGCCAGTTCCATCCATTTCCTCTTCCCCTTCTAAGTTGTTGTTGGCATATCTTATTTCATCTTGTGTTGTGAGTTTGTGGTTAAAATCACAAGATTATATTTATTCTTGGTGTTTTCCTTCCCTTTATCTTTAATGTTATAATTAGCATTTGCTAACCTGTTCTGATGGAGAGCTGCAATTTTCTATTTATCTATCTATCTCCTGGCTCAGGCTTTTGTAATCACTTTCCTTTTTTTTTTTTTTTTCCCAACCATGAGGGCCTTCCTGAGGATTTCTTGTGGGGGTAGGGGGCATCTTGTGGTGATGAACTCCCTTAACTTTTGTTTATCTGGGAAAGTTTTTATTTCTCCATCATATTTGAAGGATATTTTCACTGGATAGAGTATTATTGGCTGAAAGGTTTTGTCATTCAGAATTTTGAGTATATCATTCCACTCTCTCCTAGCCTGTAAGGTTTCTGCTGAGAAATCTGCTGACAGCCTGATAGAGTTCTTTTGTAGGTTATTTTCTTCTACCTTGCTGCCCTTAATATTTTTCCTTCTCGTTGACTTTTGCCAGCTTTACTACTATATGCCTTGGAGTTGGTATTTTTACATTGATAAAGTTTGGAGATTTATTGGCTTCTGTCACATGGATTTCCAGCTGCCTTCCTAGGTTTGGGAAGTTCTCAGCTACTATTTCTTTTTTTTTTTTTTTAAAGATTGGCACCTGAACTAACAACTGTTGCCAGTCTTCTTTTTTTCCTCCTTCTTCTTCTCCCCAAAGCCCCCCAGTACATAGTTGTATGTTCCAGTTGTGAGTGCCTCTGGTTGTGCTGTGTGGGACACCGCCTCAGTGTGGCCTGATGAGCAGTGCTGTGTCCACACCCGGGATCTGAACTGGCAAAACCCTCGGTCGTCGAAGCGGAGTGCGTAAACTTAACCACTCGGCCACAGGGCAGGCACCTCAGCTATTATTTCTTTGACCAAGCTTTCTGCTTCGTTCTCCTTCTCTTCTCCATCTTGGATACCTATAATCATTATGTTGCATTTCCTAATTGAGTCGGATATTTCTTGGAGACTTTCTTCATTTCTTTTTAGTCTTAGTTCTCTCTCCTCCTCTATCTAAAGCATTTCTATATTCCTATCCTCCAGACTGCTAATTCTGTCCACCATAATATCAGCTCTACTGTTCAGGGAGTCCAGACTTTTCTTAATCTGCTCTATTGTGTTTTTCATCTCCAACATTTCTGATGGATTCTTCTTTATGATTTCAAGCTCTTTTGTGATGTACTTCCTGAACTTGTTGAGTTGTCTGTCTGTATTCTCTTTTAACTCGTTGAGTTTTTTAAGGATAGCTATTTTGAATTCTTTCTCATTTAAGTTACAGATTTGTGTATCTTCTGGGGATTTAATATATTCTTTTATACTGCTTGATGGCTTGGGTTTGTGCCTCCACACAGAGATAGAATTTGGTCACAGCTTCCACTTGCTGCCACTGGGGGGAGGGGTCAGGAGCTGTGTATTCTCCACCCACCAGGATCCCCATCAGCTATTCCTGTCCAAGCCTGGGCCACTCCTTGTGATCCCACTGGCCCTGTGGGGTCTCCGGTCATTTTGTGTGGGTTCCCACACAATCACAAGGGAACTCTGAGTTGCTGCCGCCTGCTCCCACAGACCTGCCTAGATGCACTCCCTTGTTAGGGCTGCAGCAGTTTTATGGGCTTTCGAGGCAGCCAGGAGCTTGTTCACCCAGACTTGCAGCTCCACTGCTGCCTGGTGCTAGGTTGTACCAGCTGTGGTGCTTGGTGAGTGGGGCCTCCCCACTGGGTCTGAGCCTCTGCTGCTCCCTGAGACTGTGGTGGGATTGTGGACTCTCCCACTGGTAGAGAGAGTGATCACACTGGGGCTCAGGGCTTCTGCCACCTGCTCCTACAGTTCCGCCAGTCGTACTGCCCCTTCAGGGGTGCTGTAGTACTGTGGACGTTTGTGGTAGGTGGGGGCACTTTCTCCCAGGCCGCAGATCTGCTACCGTCTGTTCTAGGTCGGACCAGCCTTTGTGCTTAGTGGGCGGGGCCTCTCCTCTAGTGCTGAGCCCAGTCTCTCCCTGGGGCTGCGATGGGGCTGTGCATTTTCCCACTGGACCTAGGAGCGATCACTCTGGGACTCAGGGTTGTCACTGCCCACTCCCACGGTCCCACTGGATCTCACTTGCCCTTTCAGGGCTGCGGCAGAGCTATAGGTGTTTAAGGCAGCTGGGGGTTTGTTCGCGTAGACTCGGGGCTGTGCTGTGCTGTGCTCCTAGGTCGCAGCAGCCTTTGTGCTTGGTGGGCAGGGCCTCCCTACTGAGTCTGAGCCTGAGTGACTCTCTGGGGCTGCAGCGGGGTTGTGGATTTTCCCACTGGGCCAAATAGCAATCATGGGAGATTCAGGGCTACAGTCACCTGTTTCCACAGTTGTGCCAATGCACACGCCCAGCCTTGGGTGGTGCTATGAGTGTGTCAGCTGGGAGAGCATCGCTTGCAGGTACTGAGCTGTCTGGGGGCTGGAGAGTTCTCACCTATCTCCACCTCCTCTCTGGGGGTAGTCCATCCACCTTCAGATGTATAGCAGCGTGGGTCTCTCAGGCGTCCTGAGATGCTGCACTAGTATCCTCCATAGATCAATGGATGTTCATTTAGTTGTAGTTTGAAGGGGGAGAGACAAAGAGAACTGGTCACTCTGCCATGTTGCTGACGTCACTCTCAAGGCAAAAATTTTTATTTGTGATTAACATTCACTATAAATGTAGGAACAAATCTCTACTTGTAATTATAATATTTTGTTTATAAATATTAGCCAAATTGTATTTTGCTTGTGTTGGTTATGTTCTTTGGTTTAAGAATAATGAGGAGAGTGAGGTGGCATAATGGTGTATTTTTAATCTGGAGTGTAGTTTTATTTGTTTGTTTTCTGCTCACCTGTTTAAATGCAATGTATTTCATTATACTTTAAAAATTTTTAGTTACGCTATTCCAGAAGAAGGAGATATTTTGAAGTTTAACTCCAAATTTGAATCTGGGAATCTGCGCAAAGTAATTCAAATTAGAAAGTAAGTCATTTAAAATTTTCTCATTTTGTATGTGCACAGATATTTTCCTAATTTTCATCAGATTTCTTTATTTTCTATTTTCAGAAATGAATATGATCTTATTCTGAATTCAGATATAAATAGCAATCATTATCATCAGTGGTTTTACTTTGAAGTCAGTGGAATGCGACCAGGTGTTGCTTATAGATTTAACATCATTAACTGTGAAAAGTCCAACAGTCAGTTTAATTATGGTAAGACAATTTTCTTTCCCAGTTTAGAGGGCATGCTGGCATCGTAATTTTAGGACAGAAGATTTTTTTAAATTACTGACATTTCTTTTTTAAAGTTTCAGAATTCTTTTGTTTTCTCTAGTTCTCAAAATTTAGATATTTAGCATGCAAAATTTGCAATAAACTAAGCTTTGCTTTGTTGGTGAGAAGAGTTACCCTTGGATAGGCAAACGCTTTAAAATGCAATAAGTATGGTTGATTTCATCAAAATTGAACACAATTAAAGATTATTGTGTATGCTGCTTAAAATCAAGTTTTTAATGTCAGTTCCTCTAGGAGAGAATTACGTAAAACAATCTTTATTGATTTTTAATTTTGAATAGATTCATATCTAAAATATAGAAGTTGCAGAAAGGTTCCTTGTTCTCTTCACCAAGTTTCCTCCAGGGATTACATCTTACATAGTCGTAGTACGTTGCCGAAGCCAGGGTTTGACATTAGTATAATGTGCTGCATAGTTCTGCATTGCTTTATTTCATTCGTAGGTTCTCGTAGCTGTCACCACAGTCAAAGATACAGAATACTTCCATCACCACAAAGCCTTGTGCTACTCCTTTGTAGCAGACCATTCACTGTGACGTTGGCTGCAGTTTTCTGTATGTTTTTAAATGTAGTTGAGGAAGTTTCCTTCTATTACTAGTTTGCTGAGAGTTTTTGTCATGAATGGGTGTTCAGTTGTGTCATGTGCTTTTTCTTAATCAGTTGATCTGATCATGTAATTTCTCTTCTTTACCCTGTTAATATGGTATATTATGTTGATTGGCTTTTGAGTATTGAATGAGCCTTTTTTGTTCTTGAAATATACCTCCCTTGTTCATTGTGTATAATTGCTAATATTTTGTTAGGAATTTTTGTATTTATATTCAGGAGGGATATTGAGCTATAGTTTTCTCTTTTTTGGGTAATTTGTCTGATTTTGGTATCATGGTCACACTGACCTCATAAAAGGAGTTGGGAAATGCTGCCTCCTTTTATTTTCTGGACAAACTTGAGTAGATTTGATGTTAATTCTTAAACATTTGGTGGAATTCTCCAATGAAACCATGTGGGCCTGGAGATATCTTTTTTGGTAGTCTTTTAAATTAGAAATTCAGTTTCCTTAATAGTTTTAGGGCTGTTCAAATTATCTATTTCATCTTGAGTGAGCTGTGGTAGTTTGTGTTTTTTAGGAATTGATCCATTTCTTCTAAATTGTAAATGTGTGTGTAGAGTTGTTCATAATGTTCTCTTACTATCCTTTAGATGTTTTCAGGGTCTGTAGTGATATCCCATTTCATTCTTAGTAAGAGTAATCTTGTGTCTTCTCTTTGCTTTCTTTTGTCAGGCCTACTAGAGATTTGTCAATTTTATTGACCCTTTCAAAGAACCAGATTTTTGTTTCATTGTTTTTCTCACGAGACAGTTTTTAAAAACTCCAGTGTTGTACTAGCAAAACTCTTAAATTTATAGCCTCATTTAAGGCTTTGTGTTTAGTACTTTAATAAATATAAAACTAAGGCTTGTTTGTCATGCATCAGGTATTTATAGTCAAATATATCAGTGGAAGATAATATAGTTGTATAAACTGAATATCAGTAATTTAAAAATGAAACATCAATTTTCAAGTATTTAATCTGATAATAGTAATTTTTTTGTAGAAGAAGAATTTTTTCTGGCATACCAAAAAACCCACTTACATTGGGGGTTGAGGAGAAACAAATATAATATGTATGTCAAGTTATGAAATCTTAGCGGCCTCCATCATTTGTTGTGAAGATTGAAATGGTTTTAACAACTGAGGCATGAGCTGTCATACACTCTGTTTCAAATAAATGTTATAAGTTGTTAAAAGCACGAGTATGATCTTGCTCTTTAAGAGGGGCATTTCTGAAAATTGAAGCATTCAGGAGTCGAAGAGATTGTTCCCAATTGTTGTTACTTATGTGAAAAATAGGAAATTGTGTACAGTACTCTGGATATTACTTCACGTCTGTGGGATAAACGTTTTGGTCAGATTCACTAATTTAATATAATTATAGGAAGATTAGGTAACGTGATACTTCATTTAGTTATAAACATTTTTTAAAGTTTTTAAAATGTTTTAGTAATCTAATTTTAAATGATCTGTTCTTTCAAATAGTATATTTTGACTAAGGATTCAGTGGCTATATTGATTTGTATGAATGGCGATATAAATCTATTTCGTATTCTTTATTTTTGTGATTTTTGGGGTATAACTACTGATCATTGAATGTCATTTCTTGAAACATTTGTTTGTTGACCTTAAACCTTCATATAACTTTAAAAATTATCTTAATTGAAACTCATTCAAAAGGTTACCAAAACCAGAATCTCCTGTTTTCCCTATTTAACTTGTAAGTATAATGCTAACATAATATGTTGTGGGGGGAGGACAAGTAATTAAATGTAACTGTATTCGTATTTTGGGTGCTCCTTAGGAGTAAAATTTAAAGACATTTTTATTCCTGAAATGATAGTCACTATAATTTTCAAGTTGTAGTGCTACAGGTAGATGGCAATTTTACTATCTATGTTTATTTAGTCACTTTTATAAAGTAGTACTTTTACTACTTTAAACTTCATTAAATACTTTAATTTTAAAATTAAAATCATACATTGGAGCAGTGCTTCTCTGTTTTTAAAAAACCTATGCCTACATATGGTAAATAAAATAATCTCTTCCTTTAGTCTCATTTTAAATTTAAAATGAATAAAATTCTGCAACTAAAACTGAATCAAAGCAATGAGACAGATGGCTGATTTATTTTTCAGTCTCCTCTCCTGCTTACCCCTTGCTTGCTCTCTGGGTATTCTTGTATATATAGCACACTTTCCAAACTCACTTTGTAGAGAATTTGGAAAACAGAATGGTGTTAAGAAGAAAATTAAAACCATCAACAATGCATTATCCAGAGATAACCCAAACAATTCCATGGTCTGTATTTTAACCAAATAGTATATCGTCAGCATTTTTTCTGGTCACTAAATATCCCTCTGAAACACAGTTTAATAGACATTCTGTGGTGGAGGTACTGTAACTTATTTATCCAAACCTTTCTTTGTTGGATGTTTAAGTTGTTTCTAATTATTTTCTATTTTAAATAATGCTCAGTTAAGTATTATTGTACTAAATATTTGTGTGTAATTATTTAGTTACAAATTCACAGAAGTGGAATTTCTTTGTCTGCCAGCTGTAAATGTCTTTTTTTGATTATGAAAGAGTGGATCTTTAACATGGGAAATTTGATAAATTAAAGACAGTTTAGAGAAGAATTTCTGGCAAGGAAAGAGAAAAGAAAATTCACTGTTTAGCATTTTGTTGTCTATTTTTAAACTTACATTCACGTATTTTTAAAAGTAAATTTTCCCCTTTTATAGATTTGGGATTACAGTATGAAAACTCATTTGTAAACTATATTTTTTTACTACACAATATATTGTAAAACATTTTCCCATGCCATTAAGTATTTTCAACAACATATTTACCGATATCTGTATAGTATTCTATTGAGTATATACAATAATTATTTAAATGATAAGAGATTGATGGGAATTTGTCTTTTTCAACATCTCAAAATTATATACTGTACTTCAGTAGATATCCTTAATTATTTGTTTTTGTGTATGTGCCTGATTATTGCTTTGCCATAAATTCCTCCAAGTAGAATTTCTCAAAGAAAATGAACACATGTTGCTGATGACTAGGGAAAATGGGCACTTACGGTGTTGGTAGGAGTGTTGAATTAGTTCAGCCCTGTGGAAGTGCATTTGATAGTGTGCTTTCCGCGTTTATTTTTAACCTCATCCATCCATTACTTATTCTGGTGTATTCTGTGAACTGGGATCTAATTTAATCCTGTTAGTAGGAGTCGGTGGGAATTGTTGCTCAGAAGACATTGTACATGGTTGTTTTGTTAAAGCTGTTACAGAAAATGGTCAGGTTAGTTAAAACAGATGAGAAACTGGTTGCTAAGTATCACTATCACTTCCTCATAGTTCCTGACTTTTTTGAGTTTGGGTTGAATTATTCTGACCTCTTAGTCGTATTTTATGTTCCGTTTGGTTTAAAACGCCACTATTCTCAGAAGCCATGGTCCTAACGATATACTAGTTGTTATTTGGGGACCGTTTGTTGCTCTAGTCCCACTTGATTTTGATTATTCTGACCTTCTAGTCTAGCGTAACATCCTTGTTGCTCTAGTAACACTTTGGTTTTTAATTATTTTGACTTTATGATGTGGTTTAACATCCTGTCATCTTTTTCATAAACAGTTTAAAAACTTTTTCTGCCTATTTTTCCCGAATAGTTTATTCTAAATATTATTCAGAATAATGTTATTAAGCACCAAAAAATTTCCATTGCATTAAACTTGTAGAATAATTTGGGAGAAATTGAATTTTTTGTATTGTCTTGCTGCTTAGGTGTATAATTTTGTTTATTCAAGTTGTTTATACTGTCACCTAAGTTTTTTTATAAGTTCTATACATTCTATTTGCCATCGTTCTAAGTATTTTATGTATTTTTTGGCTTTCTGTTGTGAGAGTACTCCTCCCTATTTTCAAACTTGTTATTATTTATATTCTAGAAAGCTATTTATTTTTATTTCTTTACTTGAAAATCAACTTCCTTAACTGAACTTTCTCATTGGTTATCATAGTTTCTCAGTTGATACTTTCACTTTTCTTGGTAGATTCCTAGAATTTCTCCTTATCCATAGTTGTATTGTGTATCTTTCATTGCCTTTTGTGTGTGTGTGAGGAAGTTAGCCCTAAGCTAACATCTGTGCCCATCTTCCTCTATTTTGTGTGGGATGCTGCCACAGCATGGCTTGACTAGCTGTGCTAGATCTGTGCCCGGGATCTGAACCACAAACCCTGGGTGCCAAAGCAGAACGTGCTAACTCAACCACTACCCACCTGGCTGGCCCCATATCTTTCATTGCTTTTGAATAGAACTTTGAGAATGTTTAAAATAAAAAGGAGACAATGGGCATCCTTGTTTTATTTTTATGTTAATGTGAATTCTGCTAGTATTTACATTAAGGGCGTTAGCTCTTGTTTTAAGACACAAATTCTTTCTTATAGTAAAGAGTTTCCATTTTTAGTAAGTTTTAAAAATCAGAATTATTTTGTTTTTTGCATTTATCAATGTAATATGACCATCTAATGCTATGAACTGTTAATATGCTGTATTATGTTTGTAATGTTCCTAATACTAAACTGTCCTTGGGTTTCACAAATAAGTCCACTTTGCCATGTGAATTAATCTTTTACTGTACAACTATTGTGATCTGTTAGTATTTTTTTTAAGATTTTGTTTTTCCTTTTCCCCAAAGCCCCCCTGGTACATAGTTGTATATATATTTTTAGTTTTGGGTCCTTCTAGTTGTGACACGTGGGACGCTGCCTCAGCATGGCTTGATGAGCGGTGCTAGGTCTGCACCCAGGATCCAAGCATCCTGAACCCTGGACTACTGAAGCTGAGCATGCGAACTCAACCACTTAGCCATGGGGCCGGGGCCCCTGTTAGTATTTTGTGTAAAGGTTTTGCATCATTGGTCGTAAGTTAGACAAGTAAATTTCCTTTTTGGAGGGATGTCCAGTTTTGGAAGCAGGTGATGCTAACTTTGAACACTTAAATGAAAAGGCTTTTATCTCCCCACTCTTTGTTCTGGAGCAGTTTAAATAGCATTTGTATGTTTTCATGAAATTTGGAAAGAACACGTCTCTAAAACTGTCTGATTCTGTGCCCCTTTGTGGGTGGGAGAGGGAGCGTCTGGATAACTTTTTTAGTTTCCTGTGACTCAGTATAGTCTAATTTTCTATTTCTTACTGAGGTAATTTTTCTTATATAAGTGACATTTGGATTTTCAAAACTCACTGGCAGAGTTTTCTGGATGATGTCTGCAATATGTGTACTTGCTCGTTCTCCTGCTTCTTTTATTTTTTTTGTGTGTGTGTGCTTAAAACATGATTTGTTTTATTTTAGTATTTTAATAACCTGGCTCTTGGTTGTATCATTATTTGCTTTAAAAGTTTTTTTTATTTATTCGTTTCTCCCTTTTCCTCCCTGCAGGTTGATTTTTTTTCTCTTTCTAACTTCCAGTTTATTTACTTAAATTTATTTTTCTTTGATGAGCAAAGATTTAGGTTTTTAATTTGCTCTTGATTACAACTTAATTCTATATCCCCTCCCGTCCAGATTTTAATATTCAGACCTCCTGTTATTTTCTAGATTGCCTCTAATTGTATGTAGTTTTGGTATCCTTTTTGACCCAAGAGTTATTTAGGAAAGGGTTTGTTATATTTTAGTTGGTTAAATCATTTTGGTTATAATTTTTCTCATTACTTTCAAATTTTAATCAGTTTTGTTCATAGATGTGAAATTTATGATTTGAAATAATTTTTTATGGCTTAATATCTGGTCAGTTTTTGTTTTCATTGGTACTTGTAAAATAATATGTATTCTCCGTTAGCAACATAATTTAATATACATTGTTAGTTTAGTGTTATAACTCCATTTATTTGCTTTTCCATATCCTGGTTTATTTTTTACGTTCTCTTTCTGTCTAAAACTTAAAAAATATTAACGGTCTTTCAGCTCTATTGTTTCTGTCATGCCCTTATTAAAAAAAATGTATAGATTTTTTTCTATTTAATGCAGTATTATTTGGCACATAGTTTATAACTTTTCCATATTTCTTTTGTGTATACCCTTTAACAGTATAAAATAGTCATATTTATCCCACGCAGTATCTTTTGCCCTGAATTCTGTTTTTATGTATTTTGGTTTGAATTTGCTTCCTATATTGTTTCTTGTAAACAGTTCATTTTGAGGAACTTTTGAAGAAGAATAGCCTTTTGCTGATCGACCCTTGTCTTTTAATACGTGATTTTAACCTGTTTACAATTCCTTTCATAATTGATGTGTTTGGTTTTTTTATGCTTTCTGTTTTTGTGCCTCCTCGTCGTTTGTCTTTATCTGTTATTCTTTCAGGGCCTTCAAGGGGGTTAGCGCAGCACTGCTTTTAGCTGTGGGAATCTGAAACAGACATATATAAAAACTAGATCAGGAGGCGTATCTGCACGGGATTGTCTTCAGTCCTTCTCCATCTGCTTTAAGTTTAGCAGAGATTCCTCCCGGATTCTGTCTAGAAGTTGTCTGTTGTGACTTTTCTTTTTATTTACATATACTTGTGAGTATTTAACCAGGAAGCTGGTAGATGCTGTAGAAGGAGCCGCTAGGTAGATGTAAGTTTTTATGAAACCCTGTCATTAGATTTGTTAATACAACATAAAGGAAATCTTGGTTTGTTTTAACATCACTAGAGTTAGAAGAAGGAAGGGACCGATATTTTAGTTAACTAGAATTCAACATTTTAAGAAATCGTGACTAACTGTGTAGTTAGTGTTATTGTCATCAGATTGAGTTTGAATTCACTTCATGGATGGTACTGATGACTAAAGAAAATATTTGCAGTGGAAACTTCTTCAGCTGGAAGGATTTATTTAATTGGCATACATGATTGAAATCAAGAAATAACATTGATTAGAAAGTAGCTTATTGTCTGTAATTTTTTTTGTGATTGGGACATGCTGGTTGGGGGATTATTTATGTGTTGGGTTCTAGCAAATGTGCCCAATAAAGATCTTGTTCTTTGGCAATACCCCCCAAAAGGGGCAGAATTACTGTTGCTTTTGTTTCCCAAATTGCTCTTTTCTTAGGGAGTTTGTAGGTTATTTCTATTAACTATTTAGTTTTCTCACAAATGGATGAACTTATTTGTGAATTTATATTTGAGCATTTATGTCACTATATAATAGTGGTCTGTCAGCTGTAACCCATCACCGCATCTCACCCACCCCCTTACTTGAAAGGGGTTTGCTCAAATTACCACCAGATGGCAGTCTTGCATTTTAGCAACTTGGAGCTTTAGTCCAAGCGTTCTCTCTCTCTCTCCTTCTGCCCCTCCTTCCCATGTCTTGCAGATATATGAGGATTTTTAACCACCTTCTTACATAAATTGAACATATGTGGAACTAGGCAACAAAACAGAATTTTGGAGACTAGTCTGTAGCATTCCCACCTTGCCCACATTAGTTAATTCCAAACTTCAAAGTTGAGCTGAGCTATCTCTTGACTAAGGAAGTCTTTCCTGACTCCCCAGACTGGAGTAGTCCTTTTGATAAATGTTCCTTGTCGTTTTTCCCTTTTAGGGTGCTCTTTACAGTTTTATGTAGTTTACTTGTCCCATGACCATCACTTGTTTGTAAATTCCAGGAGATCAGGGGCAGCGTCTCTGTTGCTCACCACTGTATTTAAAGCATGGCATTTAGTAGATATTCAGTAAATATCTGTTAAATGAATGAGGCAACGGATGGATGAACTGTGAAGAAGATCTCATTGGAAACATAAGGTGAACGTGCACAAAATACAGTAGTCCCCGTTTATCCACAGGGGACATGTTCCAAGACCCCCAGTAGATGCCTGAAACCACAGATAGTACTGAACCCTATATGTATTGTGCTTTTTCCTATACTTACGTACTTATGATAAAATTAAATTTATAAATTAGGCACAGTAAGAGATTAACAGTAACTAATAATAAAATAGAACAATTATGACAATATACGGTAATAAAAGTTTTGTGAAGGTCGTCTCTCTCAAAATATTTTGTTGTGCTCTACTCACCCTTCTTGTGATGATGTAAGATGATAAAGTGCCTGTGTGGTGGGATGAAGTCGGGTGAATGACGCAGGCATTGTGATGTAGCATTAGCTGCTGTTGACCTTCTGACGATACATCAGAAGGTGGATCTTCTGCTTTCAGACTGTGGTTGACTGGGGGCAACTGAAATTTCACAAAGCAAAACCACAGATGGGGTGACTGCTGCATGTGTTAAGAAGACTCTAGTTCAATTTATGATGATCAACTTTTTCTGAATATTTTATTTTGACATAATTTCGAACTTAGAGAAAAGTTGTACTCTTTATCCAGATGTTGAATATCTGCAATGATACCCCATCACCCTAGAATACTTTAGTATATTTTCTACAAACAATGGCATTTTCTATATTACTGTAGTGTAACTGTCACCATCATGACATTGTTATTGATACATGAATTCTATCTAATCCTTATACCTCCATTTAAGTTTCACTTGTTTTCTCAATAATGTCCATTATAGCAAAAGGATTCTGCTTAAACCACATGTTGTATTTAGTTGTCAGTTCTCTTTAGACTATCATAGGAACAATTACGCAATCTTTAGCATTCATGACCTTGACACTTTTGAAAATTAAAGGACTCTTGTTTGTAGAATGGTTCTCAGTTTGGAGTTGTCTCATATTCCTCATGATTTGATTTAGGCTAGGCATCTTTGACAGGAATATCACAGAAGTGGTGCTGTGCTCTGTTGACACAGGATTTTGTTTGTCCCATTACTGATAATAATAATTTTATCCCTTGATTAAATTGGTGTCTATCAGGCTTTTCCATTATAGACTTGCCCTTTTTCTCTTTGTAATTAGTATTTTATGTGGAGGTGCTTTGAAACTATGTAAATATCTTATTCCTCATCAAGCTTTCAATATGTTAATATCAGCATAGAATTGGTTTCCTAGTTTACTCAGTGCGTTGTAATTTGTTGCTATCATTATTTATTTTGACACTCAACTTGCGCAAGATATGGCCGGTGGGATCCCTTTCATGCCGGTTTGTGTGTCCTTTTAACATGTCTCCATCATTTTTTATGAATGTCTTGCTTTTTGGCACAACAAGATGCTCAAGGCTTATCTTTCCTTTCCCTGCCCTAGCCTGGAATTGATCATTTCTTCAAAGAGCCTTGATTTGTTTTAGTGGCGAATGATATTTAAAAACCAAGATCTGTGTGCATAGTGGTGCACATTGTTATTGGACCTCTTAATGGACAAAATTAGCGATTATATGGTTGTGTATACAAATATACAGAAATTTTCATTTGTGGTAGTTTCTATATATATGTGTATGTGTTTGTGTGTGTGTATGTATACACACACGTACAGTATCTGCATGAGGTCACACTGATACCTTCAATTCCTCAGGCTTTATTCTGGTTTTCTTTCCGTATTTACAACTTCCTTCTCCAGCATGGAGAATTTGGGCTTCCATTATCCTTATAGTATATTTACTTAGTTGATCAGTTACCGTGTCTCGGCTGCATGCCCTCCCCACTCTATTCAGGGTCTGACACCCAGATCAGCCTGTCTTCCCACCTCCAGCATACATGTCGTCCCTTTTTGTTTTTTCATCTTGTTTTTAATTTCTAGTTTTATTACATGGTGATCAGAGTTTTGTTGATAATATTTCTTTTATGGAACTTACTTATGTTTCCTTTTGATTTAATAAATGGTCAATTTTTGTGAATATTCCACATGCTCTTAGAAAAAGGTACAATCTCTATTATCAGGATATAGTGCTCAAAATATATACATAAGATTTACCTTATTGATTATGTTATTTAGATCTTCTATATACATGTTCTTAATTTTTGTTCAATTTGTCGGTCTTATACAGAAAGTGGTGTGTTAGAGTCTACCATCAATAGTATGTTTCCATCTTTCCTCTCCTGTAGTTTCTGCTTTATATAAGAGGTTGTCTTATCTAGTGCATATATATTGGATATTGTTCTATTTTCACTGTGAATTGTGACTTGATAAAGTTCCTTCTTTGCCTCATTTAATATTTTTTGGCCTAGAATCTACTTTGACCTCAGGATTTCAACCTCTGTTTGTTTATTTTTGTAGTGAGTAAGATTGTCCCTGAGCTAACATCTTTGCCAATCTTCCTCTATTTTTTGGGTGTGGGACACTGCCATAGCATGGCTTGTTGAGCAGTGTGTAGGTCTGTGCCTGGGATCCAAACCCGCAAACCCCAGGCCGCCGAAGTGGAGCGTGCAAACTTCACCACCACTCCACCAGGCCAGCTCTCAACCTGTACTTTGTTGTTTCCATTTCCCTAGTATATCTTTGCTGATTTTTCCACTAATACGTAATTTAATCTTTGTTATATTTTGTCTTCTAGTAATGCTGAAGGCCTGGGTCTTGTGTGGTTTTGTTTGTGCCACTTGTTGAAGTTTGTGAGGATGTGTGGACAGATTCGGATTCAAGTGGCTACCATTATACTCCAGACCAAGAATCTGACCTTCCTATCTTTAGTTAAATCTCTGCTGTGATACTAGCCGTATTAGAAGCAGGTCTTTTTCTCTCTGTGGAGTCACTGAGTCCAGATATCCAGCTTGTGATAGGGGCCTTCTTCAGGTTATTCAAGCTCCAGTTTAAACTTTTCTTGTCCTCCTCATCTGTTAAATGAGGATATTAGCTTCAACTGGAAAATTTTATGAATCTGTGATTCATAGTACATTTGATGATTGGGGCCTAAAATACTTTGTCTTTCTCTGTGACTGCACTTGTTATTGAGTATATTCTCAATACAACTTCGGCCTTTACTTGAATATTATTAGAGACCAGTGCCATTGGCTGTTGGTGTCACTGTGGCAATTTAATAATTTGATTGTCTGTATTCAAGTGACAAGATTGACCGTTCTTAGTATATTTGTTATGCACGTAAAGGTTTATCCTTTGGCTAATGACTAAATCAGTTACTCAAATATACCCTTTCTGTATCAGCTTAAGTAGGCTGTGGTCTATCCAGTTTGAGTTACTTCATTTGATTGATTTTTACTGGGACAACCTTTGTTCAAATGGTTTTTATTATAGTCAGAATTTTCAAATATACCTCCCTTCAGTGTGACCAGAATTAACTAGCATTTTAAAAGTAATATAAGAATACATTGTCTTTTATAAAATTGGAACACTTCAGATAAATCTCATGGGCCCTTTGACCTAAGCCTGAACCTTGTTTCACTATAGTTCCAGTATAGTTCCACTATAGTTAACCAGTGTTATGAGTTTTGTGTGTCTGGAGGAGGTTGAAGTTTCAGATTGAAATGGCTCGCTTAATCTAGGAAGAAATAAGGAAGGCAGGAATCTTTTATATGTACCAGTGAAATACTTGGGTTTCGAGTATAAAGAGATAATCTTAGCATACTTCCACTTTAAAAGAACTGCTTACTTAAATAGTGATAATAATAACAGCAGCTAACATTTGTTGAATATTTACTGTGTGCCAGGCCTTCTGTAATTGCTAACATGTATGATACTCTTAATCCACACGACAAACAACCCAGTGAGGTTGTTCCCTCATTTTACAGAAGAGAAAAGGGGGGCATAAGTGGTTTTATAGTTGCCCTGGATCGTGCGTCTGGTATGTGGTGCCATTGGAGTTCACGCCCAGGTAGTAGTCTGGTTGCAGATCACATGCTCTTCGTCACAATATTGTTCTATGTGTGAAAAAATTAGGTTAGTATTGGACTTCTCATCTGTGGCACTGGAAGCTAGAGAACAGCCAAATGTCTTTTGCAAAATCTGTCATTTGTCACTGCCAACAAACTACATCTTTATGTATGTAGAATTCAGAAAATGTGCTCCCCCTGAACCCTCTCTGAGGAAAATAAATGAAGAAAAAGATCTCAAGATAGAAGACTTGGAATTTATTAAATATTTTAAGTGAAAACGTTCTAAAGGGAGTGATCTGGGAGAAGCGAGAGTTGAGTTGTCCTTGTGCGATTGCTTAGTTATTTGATTTGATCGTATCAGAGAAATGTCCGTTAACCCTTACTATTAGATGGGAAGTGGGATAGAAAACTACAATAGAAAGCTTCCAAATGGTGGGAGAAGAAAGGAAATGTGGGGAAATGCAAACAAGACAGTAAAATAAGGTTAGAAGGAGAAAAAAACATTTAGAGGTAGAAAGAAAATAAGATGGAAGGAATGAGATGAAATGAAATGTGTGTCTGTCGTCACTGACTGTGAATGAGCTGAAATGTGCTCAAAAGTCAGTTATTGAAAGTCACCCAATTTAGGGGAGAGAGAGAATTAAATAAATCACAAAAATTGAAAATGAGTAATAGGGCAGGGATAAATTAGACAAATACAAATAAAAGCAAAAGTGGTAACATTAACGTCAAAGAAAAATTCAAGGTTAAAAGCACTGAATGGATGGTTTGTATTTACAAGTTGCAACCCTTAAAGAACCTATAAGAGTCACAAACCTTTTTCTTTTATTGAGATATAATTGACATGTAACATTATGTTAGTGTCAGGTGTACAATGTAATGATTTGATATTTGTATGTTATGAAATAATCTCCACAATAAGTCTAGTTAACATCCATCACTACATATAGTTATAAGTTTTTTTCTTGTGATGAGAAGTTTTAAGATCTGCTCTCTTAGCCACTTTGAAATATACAATATAGTGTTACTAACTATAATCACCATGCTATACATTACATTGCCATGACTTAATTTATTTTATAATTGGAAGTTTGTACCTTTTGAAAGCTTTCACCCATTTCGCCCACCCCTTATCCCCCTGCCTCTGGCCACCACTGATCTGTTCTCTGTATCTATGAGTTTGGGTTTCGTTTGTTTTTTTTTGGATGTCACGTATAAGTGAGATCATATGGTACAGTTGTGGGTTGCCTAATGGTGAGGGTGCATTCTGTGAAATGCATCATTAGGCAATTTTGTCATCATGCAAACATCATAGAGTGTCCTTACACAGACCTAGATGGTATAGCCTACTGCACACCAAGGCTAATCTTAGGGGACTGTCATCGTATATGTAGTTTGTCATTGAAACACCATTATGCAGCATGTGACTGTATTTCTCTTTCTCCATCTGGCTTATTTCACTTAGCATAATGCCTTCAAGGTCCGTCTATGTTGTCACAGATGGCAAGATTTCTTTCTTTTTTATGGCTGAATATTATTCCATTGTATATATACACCACATCTTGTTTATCCATTCATCCATCGATGGACACTTAAGTTGCTTCCTTGTCTTGGCTATTGTAAATAATGCTGCAGTGAACATGGGGTGCTTATATCATTTCGAGTTAGCGTTTTCATTTCCTTCAGATAAATACACAGAAGTGGAATTGCTGGATCATATGATAGTTTCATTTTTAATTTTGAGGAATCTCCATACTGTTTTCCATAGTGGTTGCACCAATTTACATTTCCATCCACAGTGCTCAGGGTTCCCTTTTCTCCACATTGTCACCAACACTTATTATTTCTTGTCTTTTTGATAATAGCTGGTCTAGCATGTATGAGGTGATATCTCATTGTGGTTTTGATTTGCATTTCCCTGATGATTAGTGATGTTGAGCACCTTTTCATGTAGCTGTTGGCCATCTGTGTGTCGTCTTTGGAAAAATGTCTATTCAGATACTCTGGCCATGTTTTAATCAGGTTGGTTTTTTGCTATTGAGTTATATGAGTTCTTTATATATTTTGAATATTAACCCCTTATCAGATATTTGATTTGCAAATATTTTCTCCCATTTGGTAGGTAGCCTTTTCACTTTGTTGGTCCCTTTGCTGTGCAGAACACAGACCTTTATACAATACAACAATAGCCATAACTATACGGCACCCACATAGGGAGAGCAAAAGTTCCAGGAAATACAGCTTGATTAGAAGACAATTACTGTAAGAATTTAAAATACCCCTTTCAAACTTTGACGTGTCAAGAAGACAAAACATGAGCAACAGTATGGAGAATTTGAAGAATAGTCAACAAGCTTGATTTTTGGATTCGTTAGGATCCCATGTTGAGAACATATTTGAAGATGTGCTTCAGTCAGCTGAGAGTAAATTTTAAGAAATTTAAGATGTGAGATAGAAGAAATGTTGAAACTGATCTGGGACTCCAGTGAAAAGAAATAACAGGATGAAAGCTGAGGAGCATTCCTCAAATTAGAATTGGAAGTTAGTGGGATCCTGTAGTTATACCTTAAAAAAAATGAAATGGATTCTAAGAAATGATATGATTAAGACACAGAGGGCCAGCCCGGTGGCGCAGCCGTTAAGTGTGCACGTTCCACTTCTCGGCGGCCTGGGGTTCACTGGTTCGGATTGCGGGTGAGGTCATGGCACCACTTGACATGCCATGCTGTGGTAGGCATCCCATGTATAAATTAGAGGAAGATGGGCATGGATGTTAGTTCAAGGCCAGTCTTCTTCAGCGAAAAGAGGAGGATTGGCAGCAGTTAGCTCAGGGCTAATCTTCCTCAAAAAAAAAAGAAAGAAAGAAACAGAAATGGTAAGGATATGGGGTAAAAAGGCCCATGTATCTTCTCTCATAGAAGGATAAAACAACAGGAAAACTATGCAAAGTCATGCTACAAATATGAAACAAACCAAATGTCACATGAGATGGAGTATTTGATGATGTGTATGAAAGAATATGTTTGAACTAGACCCTGGAAATACTTTATTTTGGGGGCGTGCACCTTGGCTTTGCATTGAGCTGTATTTCTGGAATCTTAGTGTAAGTACTGTTGTTTTTCACCTTTTACTGTCTGCTTTATAGAAGCAGCACAGGAAGCTATCTTCCTTAGGTTCATGAAGCATTTAAAACTGTTTTCATATTTTGTTACAGAGAAAATTTATTGGTTATTTAAAAAAACCAAGAGATTTTGTAGATTTCATTGTGACCCAGAATACTAGTAGAAATCAACAGATAGTCAACAGAAAATCAATACTTGGGGCCGGCCCTGTGGCCAAGTGGTTAAGTTCTCGGGCTCTACTTCGGTGGCCCAGGGTTTCGCCGGTTGGGATCCTGGGTGTGGACGTGGCACTGCTCATCAGGCCATGCTGAGGCGTTGTCCCACGTGCCACAACTGGAAGGACCCACAACTAGGATATACAGCTATGGGGGGCTTTGGGGAGAAGAAGAAGAAGAAGAAGAAGAAAAAGATTGGCAACAGATGTTAGCTCAGGTACCAATCTTTAAAAAAAAAGAAAGAAAATCAATACTTGGAAATATGTAGTATTGTTCCTGAGGAGAAAATTTAAAACTGATATAACAAATTATCTAGAACTATGCTGTCCAATATAATAGTGACTAACCACCTGTGGCTGTTTAAATTTAAATTAATTAAAAATTTGAAATTTACTTCTTTAGTGGCACTAGGCTCGTTTTCTGAGCTTGATAGCCGTGTGTGGCCCGCGGCTCCGCATCGGACCGTGCAGATCCAGAGCTCCTTTCCCTTCTGGCAGGAGTTCACTTGGACAGCTCTGATCTGGAATGTGCTGCAAGGGAGCACTCTTTATAGGCTTAGGGGACATAGAGGTACTGGGATTTGGAAGGAACTTGAAAGCCTTTAATAACTTGCATTATTTAAAATAACAAAGACTGAAAATAAGTTAACTAAGTACTCAAGAAATTAGAAATACAAGAAAATAAAAGGAAGTAGGAGAAGAGAATTAATTTTAAAAAATGCTGAAAACAACGAGATAGAAATAAAGTAAAACATAGAAATAACCAAAACTGATTAATAAAAAGTAGAGGTTCTGATCAGACTACAACCGTTGAAAAGGAAGTTAAAAATACACGAATTTATTAGTCACTGTATGGAGATGGTATTCCAGCTGAATTATATTTACCATTTAAAAAATAGCTTGTACTTGTATTTTGGGGCTGGCCTGGTGGTGTAGTGGTTAAGTTCGTGTGCTCTGCTTTGATGGCCTGGGGTTTGCTGGTTCAGATCCTGGGTGTGGACCTACTCACCACTCATCAAGCTGTGCTGTGGCAGCATCCCACATACGAAATAGAGGAAGATTGGTACCGGTGTTAGCTCAGGGACAATCATCCTCACCAAAAAAAAAGAAAGAGAGAGATTGTACTTTTATTTATTCCAATAAATGGTGGACATCTTTTTAATGTATTTTTCTAAAACTAGTGTAATCTTATACCAATACTTGGTAAAAGTAAGTTTTTAAAAAAAGGACAATTTTTAGATGCAAAAATTCTAAATGAGATTTTAGCTGCTTTAATCATATACTATTAAAAGAATAGCATTTTCTTGGACTGCAGAAATAGTTCACAATAGGAAACCTATCAATATAATTTATTGCATCAATAGATTAAGAAAAGCCATGTGATTCTATCAGTGGATGCTGAAAAGGCATTTGATAAAATATTTAAAACACTTAGGTGTAATACGAATTATGGAAGAAACTGCTCCAGTTATGGGATAAGCATAGCACCTGCCACCGAGGGCTGTGGCGAGGGTTTAATCACGTGACATGTAGAAGTACTTAACAGCAGTGTCTGGCACATGGAAATTATGCAGTGTTTAGTTCTTTATATTGCTTAAACATGATAAAGTGAATTTGCAGAAAAAAATTGGCAAATATTGCATTGAATGGCAAAACATTTTGATTGAAATTATGAACAAGATAGAGTGGTTTGTTCTTACTACTGTATTCAGAATTGTTTTTGAAGTTGTTTCATAAGAGTAGGAAATGAAATAACTGATATAAATACAAGAAGAGGAGATAAAATATTTTAAATTACAGATATTTACATACCTAGAAAATACAAGAGACTACCAAAGACTAATAAAAATACTCAGAGATAAGTTTAAAAAAATGGTTCTGTAGCAAGAAAATATCTTTAAATTAGAATTTAAGGAAAGTCAAACCAGATCTCAATAAAAATTATCAACCTTTCTAAAATGAACATATGAAGTTCACTAATTCCAGTTAGAAACCCAGTACATTATTTTATGAAATTGGATAAGATGATTTTAAAGTTCATGTGGAAAGTATATTTCTAAAACTACCCAGGAAAATATACCATATATTTAATTCTATTTTTGTTAACAATCTCCCCACTCCCCGCTGTAAACATGTATTTGTGAGGAGAAGGGTGAGGAAGAAAACAGTCGTGCCATTTTGATGCTATTTTTCTCTTAACCTCAGTGTGGATGGGACTCCATGGGGTGCAGAGGGGTGATCATATACTATGTCTTTATGTATTTTTTGACTCTCTCACTTGTTACAAGGAATATATATTCCTTGTTATTTTAGTTGATCTGATATAGGAAAGATAATAGAAAAAAGTGTAGTGAGTTTTCACTTATTAAAATTGTAATCCCATTTTAGTTAAACTGGAAATAAAAGTGTATCATTGACTGACTTAGGAAATTTTAAAGAAATTTCTCTGATTGCTTTTTTATACATAATAAAAAAAGGTATTTTCTTTTAGCTTTCGTGAACATTTGGTGTTTTCTACAATGGCAAGATTAATTTTCAACTCAAAAATTCTGAAAAGCATTTTCTCTTTTTTCTCTTTCTGTCAAAGGTATGCAGCCACTCATGTATTCAGTTCAGGAGGCGTTAAATGCCAGACCATGGTGGATTCGTGTGGGGACTGACATTTGTTACTATAAGTAAGTATTCTGAGAATAATAGGACAGCAGCTTACAGAAGGGAATATTAAATTCCTTCTATTTAAAGATAAAATGTAGAGTTGTCATTGCATTCTTTGAGTTGTGGTGATTTGCTTTAGTATGACATCTAACAGAAAGTCCTTTAAAATCTGAGATCCATTTAGGGGGGTATATTTAGTAGAAATAAAATGCGTTCTGTAGACAGACGTACTTAGGTCTAAATCTTAGACAGCTCCACCACTTAGACAGCTATGTGTCCTCAACTATTTTAGCTTTAAAACTCTGGAAACTTTATTAAATGTAACTGAAAATAGAAATTCTAGGAAATAATTTGGAGTGGCTTTTGTTGTTGTGATAATATTATGTGTACTTCTTATCTTTTCTACACACAAATGTTTATCTCATTTTTATACAGTTCAAGTCTGACTTCAAGGGGTGATCTCCTTATTGAGTTGGAAATAAGTGCTAGGAATCATTTATTGCTTCAGTGGAATAATTAAGTTTTTCTTCAGCTTCATGTTGAAGTGATCTAGGACCACCACATGCCTTGCTTCCCATTTTTACTGTCTCTGTGTGTAATATGTTTCCAGATAACTTCCACTGTTGACTGTACTTGGCCTCCCCGTTTCTTCTGTGCTATTAATCTTAATGCTGACATTTTTGTTTAGTGGATTTTTACCTTTTATATTGTGCTTAATTACACTAATGTTTCTTCTTTTTTGGTTTTATCATTAGAAAAATGCTTCTAAGATTAAACTGTTCTTAACAGTTTATGATGAGGCTTTGGAGAAACTTAAGTCTTCAGTGCTGTTACTTTCTGGGAAAGAAAACGTCCAGTGGAGTTTATCTCAGTAGAGGTTTCCGCAGTGCGGATCTGCACAGTGCTTGCTCAGGTTTTGGCAGAGTGGTTTAGACTGTCAGAGGATGAAGCAGTGTTTTTCACAAAGTATTATTTCTTTCATGCTTCTCTCCCTTTGCACAGGAGAAACCATCAATCCATGAATACCTTTCTTTTTCACGTTGTCAAGTGAATGCTCATAGCATGACAGGGTATTCTGTGTAAGGGTGATGGCAAGGATCTTCATTCATTTAGTTGAGTTTTTGTTTTTTCTTTTGGCTGCTTCTAGATCTGGAACTGGAATTCAGGTCAATTCAACAGACATTTATTAACTATTTTCTATGTAACAAGCACTGTTCTAGTTGCTTTTCTGAAGCCTGAAATCCAGATAGTGAGGATTAAAATCTACTGTTTTTTGCATTGTGTCTTAATCTTTCACGTTAACAAAGTCCACTCATGCCTGTTTATCTCATCTGTAAAATGAGAATGAGACTGCCTTCCACCAGTATGTGAAAGAGTATAACCTGTAAACTTCAATATAGCTATAATGTGGTGGTATAAATACCTTTTCAGTTAGATGTTAAACTTTTGGGTGAAAAGAATTGGCAGGGACTAGTTCTGGAACATACTTTGCATTTTCCACAACCCTTAAGCAACTATCATTCAAGATACAGTGGCTAAGTTGATGCAGACTATATCAGTTTGCTTATGTGCAAACTTGAATGTGTATGTATGTGAATGTGTGTGTACATAAATAAATAATCTATAGGTTGTTGCTTTTCTTTAGTTTGTGGCTTAAATAATACAAAGTGATTTGAAATTTTACAAATTAAATTAACAGACACAGCATTTTTAGGTCATCATATGTCAGTGGTATTTGAAGTCTGGAAAGTAACATGTAGTTTTAAAAACTTTTTATTATGGAAATCTTCAAACATTTACAAACACAGATAATAAGATAATGAGGCCCCATGTATTCATTACCTGGTTTCAACAACTATCAGCACATAGTTAGTTGTGTTTTAGCTATACTTTCACCCCCACCTCCTCACTGAATTTTTAAAGGCATTTCCGGATGTCATATTTATTCATAAAGACTTCAAAGATCTTTTTCTTTAGAGATACATTTAAGGCAGTCTAACCACAAAGCCGTTTTCACGCCTAAAGAAATTCCTTAATATGATAAAATATATAGTCAATGTTCAAACTTCCCCAGTTATCTCATAAATCTTATTTTATAGTTGGTTTGTTTCAGTCAGACCAACCAGGGATCACACATTGCGTTTGATTTTTGATGTCCCGTAAGACTCTTTCAATTTGTAAGTTTCCTTTTTTCCTACACATCATTTATTTGTTGAAGAAACTGGATCATTTGTCTTGCAAGATTTTCCACATTTTGGATTTTGCTGATTGCATCCCTGTTTGTAACAAATTCTTCTTTCTCAGTTCTTATAAACTAGTAGTTAGATCTAGAAGCCTGATCAACTTTGATTTTTGGCAAGAATACTTCATAGAAGGTGCAGTGAATTTCTCTTGTATCACATCAGGAAACACATCTCATCTGGTTATTTCTTTTTTTGTAATCTGAAGATTGATAGTGAATTTAGGTTTTTTCCCTGATGCATCCACTATGAAGGTGTCCATCAGCTTTCATTTAACGGTTGTAGCAGCCATTCATGATAATTGTGTAGATCCAGTAATGTGTATGGCTAATGAAGAATGAGATTCTAAAATTTTTATTGATGTGTAGAATATTAGCTTTAATTAGTAAATTTAGAATTGAAAAGTAATGATTTTGGCTGATAGCAGTTAACTGCTTTGTTACTACCAAGGCTATGTTTTACAGAGTATTTAAGTTAAACTTTTACCTACCATGGTTTTTCTCTTTTTTCCATGAAGTTCTGTTTAATAAAAATAGCAAGAAAAGTTAGAATTTTCATGTAGATGAAATCAATATGTTTTGTGCTTTTCTATTACAGAAATCACTTCTCAAGAAGTTCAGTTGCTGCAGGTGGGCAAAAGGGGAAATCCTACTACACAATTACCTTCACTGTCAGTTTTCCACATAAAGATGATGTGTGCTACTTTGCTTATCACTATCCATACACGTATTCAACTTTACAGGTGAGGACTCATCAAGTTGTATTATGACCATTATTGTGTTATATGCATGTGTCCAATCATTGAAAAATTGCTTTAATTAAATCTCTCAATAAAATAAGAAAATGATCCAGTGCTGAAGATTTTAGAAAACAATATTATATTTGTTGAAAACATTAAAGGGAGTAAAATGAGAATGTAGTCTTTATTTAATAGAAATAGTAAGGAAATTTGATGTGATTTTACTCTCCATCTTTGTGTAGAAATCTACTGTTCTTTAAGATTCTGTGCTTTACAGATTTTAACTAGGTGATATTTCCACTTGTTTAACGAGAAGCATTGAATCTCATAGAAAATATAACAGTAGAAAAATGAAGATGTAATTTAAGCTTTCCTGTAGGGACTTCATTCTTTTTTAGTGGTTTTATATGGAGTTCTAGAAACAGATTCCTTAGAATATGAGGTATAAGAGTTGTTTTGTGGATTCTCTTGAGATTTTTGAATATTTGCATTGTAAAACAAACATAAATGAATTAATTCAAGTAATTACTGTGCTAGATTTATTCTCAGAACAGAATGTCTGTCCTAATGATCAAGGATCAAGTTACCCAGAAAGAAATTGGAGCACTATGATTACAAACAAGCTTCCAAATTATTAGAGAGGGGAAAATGAGAGAAAGTCGATAGAGCAGGAGAGATCTCAGGGCTGAGAACACTCAAGGAGGCTCACATCATTTTAATAAAGATTACAACCTGCAAGAAAGGAGTAATTAGGTATCTTTCTGTGCTGAATAACACGGCACCAGAATACATAGTGTTGTTATTTACAGGGTTACGTGTTGTTGTTCTTTGCTGACGTTACCTTTTTGATATATTTTGAATTCCTTTCCTTTCTTCCTATTCCACTACCACGACCATTTCCAGGCATCACCATTGTTTCCCACCTGGACTTCTGCCAACCTCTCTGACTGGTGTCCTAGAATTCACAATTCACTTTTACCGCTTTCCTCTTCATTAGTCTTTTTTCTATGCTGTAGCAAGAGGACTCTTTGATGGCAAATCTAATCATATAAATCCCCTGCTTAAAGCTCCTTAGTGATTTTTCCTGCCATTTGTATGAAGTCTGAGATTCTTACCATGGTTCATTCAGTCATTTCCATGTTATTTTACATGATATTTGTCATAGTCACATACTATTTGAACTATTATTTATTTAATGTTTATCTTTAAATAGACCTTAAAATAATTCACTCTTTAAAGTTTATCCTCATCCTAAGTTAATAGCTATGGAATTAATTCACAGTAAAATACATACCTATTAATTTTTTTCTTAGATTGTCCACATATCTCTTAATCATCTCAGTTGCCAGTAGTACATATACTATACTTTGGGAAGGACTGGTCTACAAGGCCCTTCATTCTGGGTTAAATTCTCTCTATCTCACCCTTTCTGGCCTAGCTATAGTGAATCTTTTTCAGTTCTTTAAAATGCCCTTCTTCTTTCTTGTTTTGTGATCCTCCTGTTTACCCCTCCTTCTGCCTGCGGCCCTCTTCTCTGTCCTCTCACTCATCCTTGGATCTGAGTCTAAATGTCGTTTTCTCTGGAAGGCTTTTCCTTACTGCCCAGACACAGCCCGGCTGCCCTCTCTTGTGTGGCAGCTCTCACAGCACTCTAGATTTCCCTGGGGTGGGCTCATGTGTTCACTGTTCCGTCCCCAGTGGACATGGTGCCACACAGTGAATAGTGACGATGTCAGTGAACAAAGGCAAAAGTTGGGAGACCAACTAAGTCTCTTAAAATACGGGATTGAACAGTTTCGTTTTTGTGTATCTATATGCTAAAACCGTTAAAACTGTGTTTTCAAAAGACGCATTTAAGATGTTTAATGATATGTAATCATACTTATGAATATATGTATGTGTGTATACATTATTAACTGATAAAAGCAGGTTATAAAAACTCATGTAATTACAGTTTTGTTTATAAACATTGGCATGTGTTAGTAGTAATGTAGGTGATGCAATTATGGGTGTTTTAAATTTTTTCTTTCTACTTTTTGTGTCTTCCAGACATTTTACAATGAACCTGTATTAATCTTGAAATCAGGATAAGTTGTTAAAAAATCTTGTGCTACACAATTCTCATTCTGCCTATTTTAGATTGCTGTTGCAGGTCTACAGTCACTCACAATTTCAAAATTCAGAAGGCTTTGAAAACCGAAAGCTTTTTCATAACCCATTTGGCAGCAAAGCCTGGCCTGAAGTGATGTGAGCTTATTTAGCATATTGATTCCACTTAGAATGACTCTTCATGTGTTTTGCTGCAGAAATAATAATGTGCTCGTTCCAGGCTGCCGCTGCCGAGCCCGCGAGTGGTGTTGCATAGTTAATGTTGTATGCTCTGTGTCTGTCCTCTTTTCTCAAGTTCCCCAAATACTGACATTTGAACTACATTTGGCCCCCTAAAGTTTTCAGGGAAGGGATTAGAAATCTGATTCACTTTTAGTTATGTGGAGATCTGGATGCATTTATTTCTGTTTATCATAGGGAATTTATAAATGATTGTATACTTTGCTTTTAAATTTTTATCAAGATGCATCTTCAGAAGTTGGAATCAGCGTACAATCCTCAGCAAATCTATTTTCGGAAAGATGTGTTATGTGAAACCCTATCTGGAAACAGCTGTCCCTTGGTGACTATAACAGCAATGCCAGAGTCTAATTATTATGAACATATCTGTCAATTCAGTAAGTCTGTCTTCCTCACTCAAAATACCGGTCATTCTTACTTATTTTTCTTTGCTTCATATATGTTTTCTGAGGGCAGTAATACTAGGAATAGGCATCGGAAGTCTTGGGTTCTAGTCTTGGTCCTGTTACCGCTTGGCCCTGGGTCTATTTCTGGGCCTCAGTTTCCTTGTCTTCAAAATGAAGGAGCTGTGTGAGATGACCTCTGACGTATCTTTTGATACTAATATTCTGTGGTTTTTATCCTTAGAAGTCATACCCAAAGTATAGTAGAACACGTTATTTTAGGAGTTCATGTAATAATACAGTCAACTTAAAAATTGACAACTAATTTTATTTATAAATTAAGCCTTCAGAAACCTATCAAGTGTTTTGATGCTAACACTGAATAGCTTCTTGTTTTCTTTACCATTTATGTGTGTATATATATATATATATATATATATATATTTTTTTTTTTTTTTTTTTTTTTTTGCTGAGCAAAATTTGCCCTGAGCTAACATCTATTGCCAGTCTTCCTCTAATTTGTATGTGGGTCACCGCCACAGCATGGCTGACGAGTGGTATAGGTCCATGCTAGGGATCCAAACCCGTGAACTTGGGCCAACAAAGTGGAGCGTGCTGAACTTAACCACTATGCTACTGTGCTGGTCTCGCATACCATTTGTATTTTAAAAGTTGCCTCAAATGTACAGCTGTGGTAGAAAAGATAAGAAAACTGCTCTAATTTTTATAAGAAGATAAAGTATTTTCAGGAAAGGGAAAGAGCTTGCTGTGCATGAAAATAGTATGGGCAGGTGAACTGAGTGTTTATTTTGTAGACTGGTAAATCTAAATGTATAGAAAAAAAAATTTTTCTTTGTGAATATCTGAGCAGGTATACCTTTTTTTCTGTGCCTAGCAAGTGAGTATAAAACAGGGATAAGACTATATTTTCCTTCTTTTTCCCATGACTTTATGAAAAATAAATTTATATTTAAAACTTTCCCAACTACTTATTCTTTATAAAACCAAGATTATGTTAAAGAACTAATTGTATATGTTACTTAATTATAGGGAAATACATAAGTGACTCAATACTGACTATTGTGTTATGTTGATATTCTGGACTCCTTTGGGACATGGCTTTTGTGGGTTTCTGTCTGTTTCCTCTGTAGGGGCCCAGTGCAGGGCTGGGATGGAGCAGGTGCACAGTGAGCTCTGCTGTGAATTTATATGAGAATTCACAGTTCTAGTTGTCTAGAATTGAGTAGAAATATTTCTAAAGCCCCAAAGTCAAACATCATGCCAACTTTCAGTCACTGTTCATGTTAATTTGAGATTTTGTGTGTACTTTAGGAAATCGCCCTTACGTCTTCTTATCTGCTCGGGTACATCCTGGAGAAACTAATGCCAGTTGGGTAATGAAAGGAACATTGGAGTATCTCATGAGTAATAACCCTACTGCTCAGAGCTTGCGAGAATCCTATATTTTTAAAATTGTCCCTATGCTAAATCCAGATGGTGTCATCAATGGAAAGTAAGTTAAGCAATAGTTATAGAAATATTACAGATTATTGTGGCTGTCCTGTATGAACTTGTTAAAATAGCATCTAGGTTAATTTGGAAAACAAATCTAGTGATTTTTCTAGAGCAAAGAAATTTTTGGTGGGGAATTCATCTAAGATAAAGTTTTAAAATGAAAATATATTTTGTATATTTTGAGACATTCTCTATTCATGAGAATATGATTTCATAAAATGCATGCTTGCTTGAGTTGTTTTAGAAAAATCACAATGTCAGGATATGAAAAAGATTTTTAGCATGTCCTATTATATTCTTTCCTTTTTTTATTTGTCAGTGGTATGATCTCAGGCTGTTCTAAGATTTAAAATCTTCTGGGATCTCTTTCCACTGATACAGAACATTGTCTCCATCTGCTCTCCTCTTCCTCATATGAGGAGGTGTAGTTTCTGACAGAAGGAGTTCTTTAGCCTGGAAATACTGGAAGATAACTACTCTTTAAGTGGAGATGGCTTGTAGTTAGTACAGTTCCTTTATTGTGGCGATTAGACAAGATCTCTGTAGTGCTCCTGGAAGGTGGGACTTTGTCTAGCTCTCATGATCATCTCCAAAGTTGAGAATACTGTGTTTTATTTATTCAGTGAAGGTAGCAGGAATATTTCTCATATTTTAGGAAATTTTTTTTTTTTGAGGAAGATTAGCCCTGAGCTAACATCTGCCGCCAATCCTCCTCTTTTTGCTGAGGAAGATTGGCCCTGAGCTAACACCTTGCCCATCTTCCTCTACTTTATATGTGAGACACCTGCCACAGCATGGCTTGATAAGCGATGTGTAGGTCTGCACCCAGGATCTGAACTGGCGAGCCCTGGGCTGCCGAAGCAAAGCACACAAACTTAACTGCTATGCCACTGGGTCGGACCCTTAGGAAATTTTCGAATTAAAAAATAGAATAATTTCTTTTTAGGTAGTATGTTATGGTTATGGAACTAAAATGAGATTTTTATGTCTAGTTTTAATTCAGAAATATATTGACCAGTTGGGATTCTGTTCATGTTTCTGTTATCACCTTCTTATTCTTTGCTTGAATTTTTGCTCAATGGCTTTAATTCTTAATACCTACAATTAAATGAAAATGTATTTGAATTTTTACAAGAATGTATACTTTTCATATACTTATCTTTCTTAGAAGGAGGTCTCAGATAGCACTTTTACATAATAACTGTTACAACCAAAATATGGAATGTTAGTCTAACATTGATTATTATATAGTTAGAATGGAAAATATGACTATTAATAAATTCTGTACAGTATTGAACAAAACCTCAGAACTGAGAATTAATTTTTTCTGTAGCTTGAAAATTTTGACCTATAAATCTGAAAGCTTACCATGGTTAAACACGTGTAACACAAGATCTTGCATACAGCCAATGTTTAATAAATATTTATTTAAAGACTATAATATGCATTCTGTTGAGCCCAACATCTATACCTATTTGAAATATTTAGTGGAATAGAATCATAAATCAAGTGTATGTATAAGAGTTTATTGGTACCAGTGTTTGTCTGTCATTGTGTTTACATATGTGTAGTCACCGCTGTTCATTAAGTGGAGAAGATTTGAATAGACAGTGGCAAAGTCCGAATCCAGATTTACATCCTACGATTTACCATGCTAAGGGGCTGCTCCAGTACCTGGCTGCAGTGAAGCGCTTACCACTGGTAAGAAGCAGTATTTGTTTGCTTGTACAGTCAAATAAGTGATTTTGTTGATAAGTGACTTAGTATTTTGTACATTATTTTCTAGTTATAATAGCCTAGTGTTAATTTCAAAAGAAATTAAATATTTTTAGAGAAAAAATATCTTTTTCTGTTATCAATCACTTGTGTATTAATTATGATGTCCAGTTAATACAATGTAGCCATGTTATTACATCAGGTTTAATTTTTATAATTTCATGAGCATTTTCTTTTTCTTTTTTGTTTATGAATATTGGTAACTCCTGGTTGTAAGTTTTAGGTATTTAACTTCACTGTTTGAATAACACTAAGGTAACGGTATGTATCTTCCAAATTCTCAAACTGGTAGAAGCTTATTTCTGGGCCCTTAGTCAGATCTGCAGCAGGTGAGTCTTGAGCATGCCCCTGAAAGGTGGAACAGGCATGGAGGGGCACACTACTGAGCTGTGTATATTTGCCTCTTTCGTTTTCAGCAGGTTTTGTTTAGAATGTGCCCATTAGATTAGTGTTTAAAAGAGTTAATCTTCCTTTGGGAAAGATAGAAAAATTTTGCAGAGGGGCAAAATTGACATGCAAATCTGTCCTTCATTTTTCATTTTAAAAATGATACTCTTAAAAATTAAATTGAAACCATACCCTTTTTCATGAGAGCATTTTCATGTTCTTTTAAATTAGGTAAATGTTTTAACAACCCTTGGGGCAGTGATGACTGCAGCTGTAGATTTGACCTACGGTTGAGTTTGTTATTTTTTAAAGTAGCAGTAGATGCGAAAGAAAGAGTGGAACTCATTGCTTGATGCAGGATCTGCAGAGGACTTAGCCACTCTAGAATTAATCATAGATCTTTCCCAAAACTAGATATTATTGCTTTCTTGGGTTCTACTTGTTAAATGGTGGCTCAGTTAACAGTAAAATGACCAAGGAGCACAAACTTGTTTATTGGCTTGATATTAACTAGCTTTACTTGGCAATATATGAATTTGAAGGTTTTTATATTTTTAAAATATATCATCTTTTCAAGGTTTATTGTGATTATCATGGCCACTCCCGAAAGAAGAATGTATTTATGTATGGCTGCAGCATCAAAGAGACAGTGTGGCATACCAGTGATAATGCAACTTCATGTGATGTTGTGGAAGATGTGGGATACAGGGTAATTATTACAGACAAGTCAGGAGTTTTTGAATTTCACACACACATAAAACTATAGAAAATAAGATATATGAATTACTCAGATTCAGTAAATGTTGCCATTTTGCCATTTTTGTTTCAGATTTTTCAATGTTCTAAAATTTTTTGCTTTTCCCATTTGGATTTAATCTATTTGGACTTTATTTTTGTATGAGATATGAGATCTAATTTTAGTTTCCCTGTGTATAGCCAGTTGCCTCAGCACCATTTATTAAACAGTTCATCCTTCCTCTGCTGATTTCATTAAGCCATCTGTTACACGCCATGTTTCCACATGGGTCTTTGTGTTTTGAGACATGCCCAGGACTGAAATGAGGTCTTACTGCTTCAAGTCCTGTGTGCTTTCCATTCTCCCACAGTGTCTCTCCTCCTGTAAATACGCCTAGACCAGCACCCAGGTTATTTTCCAAAAAGGGTGTCAGTAACATACCACTGCCCTTAGCAGAACTCCAGCACACATTTTCTTTTTGGTGTCCTCTCTCTTCTTCCCTTTTCCCAAATAAATAAAATGATTCAAGCTATTTAAAAAGTGGAAACACTCCAGAAGTATAAAGTAATCAGTGAAAGTGATCTTCTCTCTTAATCACTAATCAGTTTTACCATGCGTGTTGTGAGATGTGCCGGTAAGCACTTTCATTCATAGAGGGATATGCATATAGTATATGAAGTTTCATTTTTAAAAATTTTTTTAATGCTCCACAGCAGCTTGTTTTTTCATATGATGTTTGTTGGTCATCTTTCCAGGTCCTCATGTCTAGATCTGTCAGTCTTTTTAACTAATTGTTAAAAAGATGTCCCTTATGCATTTTTCGTATTATCGTACAGATGTACCAAAATTTATTTATTCAGTAGCCCCTGGTTAGTGGTCATTTGATTAGTATTAGCAAATTGTCCTTCCCCAAATTGATAGTCGCCAATACAAGGAATGATGGTGCGGTTTCTCCACACCCTTCCTGCATCATACTATCATCTTTGCTAGGTGAAAAAAATATCTGATGGTTTTAATTTGCGTGTCTGTAATTGTAAATGAGGTTGAGTATCTTTTCATATGTTTGGCCAGTTATGATCTCTCCTTTTAAAAATAGTCTTTTCTCATATTCTCTGCTTACTTTTGTACTGATCATCTAATTATTATTGTTTTTAAAATAACTTTATGTATATTATAAATATATTTAAACTTTTTTTGTTTATGATGTGTAGTAGTTGAAAACTTTTATCATATTTGATTTTTTTTAAGTGGCTTATAGGTTTTGAGGCTTAGAAAGACTTTCCTCATTCCAAGATTTTAAAAGTATAGTTCCACGTTTACTGTTTTTAGTTTCATTTTAAAATTTTACTTATTAATTTTAAGTTTAAATTGTAAATCTAGTTAGAATTTAATTTAATGAAGAGGGACTTCAGCTCTTTTTTCTCAATGGCTATCCGGTAGTGAATGTCAGTCTTTTCTCCACCAGTAATAAATACTAGGTTTAACAAATTCTTTTGGTTCTAATTCTGAACTTACTTTCTAGGGATATATCTATTCTGCACCAGTATTGCAATTTAATTTACCTTAGATATATAATTTGGGTTAATCTCTGATGGCCTGTTTCTCCAGTCATAGCCTTTTCTTTCAGAATTCCCCAGGAGGTACCCTGAGATTTATACTTTCAGGTGAACTTGAGAATAATTTTAAGTTGCAAAAAATGTTGTGAGCATTTTGATTGTCATTGTCTTAGCTTTATTGATTAATTTAGGAGTGATTGACATTTGCAGTGTTAAATCTTTTAATTAGCCATGGCATCTTTCATGACTAAAATTTCATTTTTTAAATGTTTTTCTTCATATTTTAAACGTAGTTTTCTTGCATGGTTTTATTCCGCTTTATTGCTGCTATGAATGTGATCCTCTCTTCCATTCTATTTTTTAACTGATTACTATTTGTCTAAGAAGCAGAAAATTCTAAATTAGTAAGAATTGTTTTGATGTTTCAAATAGCAGGGAATATAGCAAGAAGATCCACATGATTCTGTTCTAATTACTGTGCTTTCACGAAAATTTTTAAAACTATAAAAATTAAAAAAAAATTAAATTAAAAGAGAACACCTCTTGAAAGACTTTATTTTGTAATTCTTCTTCGCAGACTTTGCCTAAGATACTAAGTCACATCGCCCCAGCGTTCTGCATGAGCAGCTGTAGCTTCGTAGTGGAAAAATCTAAAGAATCCACAGCACGGGTTGTGGTTTGGAGGGAGATAGGAGTACAAAGAAGCTACACCATGGAGAGCACTTTGTGTGGCTGCGATCAGGGAAAATACAAGGTAAAGCGTCTCAGGACTTCGGGAAGAGGGAATATTGGAGGACTTTCCTTTCCTGGATACTCCACTCGTTTTCATGTACATATTAAGTGATACGTTTGTTATACTGAGTTATGTATCATTTGCAGTAATGGAATTGAATCATATGAGTCTTAAGAACAGTTATTTTTTTTACTTCTCTGCACTAAATAGCTTGCTTTGGGTCCTTCTGAAATCTTGTTTGAGTTTATTTACGTTCATAATTTTTAAGAAAGCACATTGTGGTACCCATTTAAATACTGATAAGTAATATATAATGAGATATGCAAGTAGTACGTTATTAATAAACATTTTCTATCAGTTTAATTTATTGAATATAAGTATATTTTTATGCATTTAGAAATGACGTTACACTTATCTATAAAGTTTTTTATACTTAGAGTTTTGTGTGTGTGTGACTTAAATGCATATTCCTTCACTAAATTTTTTTCTTTACTAAAACTGCTATTTGGTGTCATAGACTTGTTGGAAACAATTAGAATTTAAACTTGACTTTTGAAATTAAAGCCTAACAAAATGTTAGGTGACTTTGAGTTTTTAATTTAATTAATTAATTAAATTTAATTTAAGGTGAAGAACTTAATCGGCAATGAGTTGGACCTTACATAAGCAGTAGCAAACTGCATATTTGTTTTTCTTGCCTTGCCACAGAAAGATTTGAAAGTGCGATACTAATTGTTCCACTCATTCTGGGTTGGTTGGTTTGTTTTATTTTGGCATGGGGCAAGAGGAAGCTGAATCTAATAGTGATTTTCACATACCTCACATAAAGATGGTTTTAGCTTTAGGTCTGGAAAGAGTTAAGAATCTTCCAGTTGGTCAGTATTAAAAACGTTATAGTTGATGTCAAAATGTTTAAGTGGAGAGCCTAAATGAAGACTTTTTCAGTCTGTAACAAACTGGAAGAAAATTGTATAGGTTTTACAGCTGACATTCAAACTTTTGGTGCCTAGTAGATTAGAACTTAATGAAATTCCAATACTTTCTGATGAGTGACTTCCCTAAATTTTAACTTGACCATAGTACATACTGTTCTTCTAAAATGTAATATCTTTTGCATTCTCTCCAGATATTGTAAAACGCTGACTTCTGGTGTTGGTAGTGAGAGATGAAATGTAGCATGCCACTGCTCCAGCCCCAGACACTGTCTCCTAACCATTGTGTGGGGGAAACTTTGCCAGCGGCCTCATATTCCTAAGTGTGTGGATAGGAAAAAAGCTTGAGAATCACTTTTGTTTAAGACCGTAGGTGACTCCCAGGAAAAACCTTGGGCTGTGTGACTTCTGGTAACAGACTGTAAGTTACATCTCTTCAGGAGATGCTTCTGCAGTTGGGCTGGAAAAGGCAACTTCAGCAGCCGTGTCTGTGAAACCAGCCTCTGGCAGCAGGGAGAAACGCAGTCAGGGAGGCTGAGACATGCGTGCCCCTTGAAGTGGACCCTTGCGGAAACAGTAGTGCTTTCTTACTGATAGACTTTCATGTGAATTTAAAAAATGTTGTGTCTGTGTTTTGATAAATTTGTTTGGTCACTGAGAAAACCACATTTCAAAAAATAGCTAGAATATATTTTGAAACAAAGTGTTTGACCAGTTTCCTAAAAGGTTATTCTTTTAATCTATAAACTTTTAAAAAGAAAATGGATACCTAGTAAATACTCATTCCCCTTTTATATGATTTAGTTTATAGAGTTACATTGATTTAAAACTCTTATGGAGAGAAGTATGTCTTACTAAGCCAAGTTTTTTTTTTTACGTCTAAAATTCAGCACTTTGATTATAACAGAAAAATTTTTTTATCAATAAACTTGTTTTTTAGGGCAGTTTTAGATTCATAGCAAAATCAAGTGCAAAGTACAGAATTCCCACATACCCCCGTCCCTGCGCAAGCGTCTTCTATATGGTTTTCAAACTTGTAAGTTGCGCACATCTAATAATATTTTAAGATACAGCTCTCTTAAGCCTCAAAAATGTTCTTATATTACTGAATTTTAGGCTATGAATGTTCTTTGTTTTTATTTTCTATGAAGTAATTCAGAAACAAGCATAGCCTGTCTAAAGCTTTTAAATTAAGAAGGCAAAGGAATGTTCTAATAAAATCTGGTCTCATCTCCTAAAATATTTGGAGATGGCCAAACTAGTTAAGTAATCAATCAATGAATCATTGTTATAAAGGCATTGTGCTACATGTAGAGTAGGTAATGGTTTTTACAGTTTATTTTCTTCAGCTTTTAGTCTGGTCATTGAGAAGCTGTTTTATAGTGCGTTCTCTCTCAATGATCTTGGCTCTCATCTACGTGTGCAACTTTTGTTGGTGTAAGGATTTCACTTATTTTAGAGATTCATTTTTATCTGAAAATCAACTGATAAGCAGTGTCTTGATTTACAGTGCATTTTTATTCTTTTATGTGGGACCATTTAACTTTTGTTAAACCTTATATTGTTTGTTGAGAAACTGTTGGTTGAAGGCTGTGGGGATCGTGGGAGACTTTTCTTTGTGCTTTAGTAGACAGAATTTGCAATGGGCCTTCTCAGTTGACTGGGAACAAGAACTTTCCTTACAGCTACCTCCTCGGCTTAGATTGTTGGATTCTTTTTTTGACATAGTTGCCTTTCTTTGTTTTTTTTTTTTACTTACCAGTTTTTTTAATCATACAGTAGAAGTAGCTATAAGATAATGTTCAAGCATACAAATTTGAGCCTTGATTTTAACACTATAATATTTCAACATTGGCACCAAAGTAGATTACAAGAAATACTGGTAAGAGCTTGTAAAAATATAATTTCACACATGTACTCCAAGAATAACAACCACAAAATGTTTACCTATTTTTTTTCTCCCCAGTGTGTTGATGAAAATAATTTGCTTATAGTGAACAAGAATAGGCATTTTAGCAAGGGTTTTTTAAGACAGTTTCCTTTGTGACCTAGAACAGTCTTACCTTGGTAAGACATTGTGCTTGTTGAGTCTTAGGTCCATACAAAACCAACCTTTTAATTTTATTAATATAGTTATAAATTTCTTTTATGTAATTTTCATGAGATGCAGCCAGAGAATAACAAATCTCCTAGTTACTTGTATAATATTGTTTTCTTTCTAGGGTTTACAGATTGGTACTCGAGAATTGGAAGAGATGGGAGCAAAATTTTGTGTTGGTCTATTGCGTTTGAAAAGACTGACATCCCCATTGGAATATAATCTGCCTTCCAGCCTACTTGACTTTGAAAATGACTTGATTGAATCGAGCTGCAAAGTAACTAGGTAAAACACACTTGTTTATTCTCTTATTGCATTGTAATACACTGTTAGACTTCATTAAATTAGTTAAGCAGAGGAAAGGCAGAGATTTTGACAGCCAAGAGCATTTTCAGAATTAATATAATAGACACAACTAGTATTTGTTTCAAATTGTGATAATGTGCTTGATTCTTTTAACATTGATATTTGGATGAGATTTTAATGAAACATCCTTATATTTTGAATGCTGTTTTTAGTGATGCAGCCAGAGGATAGCAAATGAAAGGATTTCCTTCTTTTTTAAGGCTGAATAGTATTCCATTGTGTATCTGTATACTGCATTTTCTTTATGCATTCATCTGTTGACAAACACTTAGATTGTTTCCGTACTTTGGCTATTGTGAATAATACTACTTTGAATGTAGGAGTACAGATAGCTCTTCGAGATAATGATTTTGTTCCCTTTGAATGTATATACTTGATACGTACTTAGTATCATTTGTTATCTCTTGTCTTTGGGGGAATAGCCATTCTAACACACGTGAAGTAATATCTCATTCTCGTTTTGATTTGCATTTCCCTGATGATTAGTGATGTTGAGCAGCTTTTCATGTACCTGTTGGCCATTTGTATGTCTTCTTTAGAAAAATGTCTCTTTAGGTCTTGTCCCATTTTTAAATTGGATTGTTTGTTTGTGTTTGCTTTTCAGTTGTGTGAGTTCCTTGTATGTTTTGGATGTTGACTTCTTATTAGATATGTGGTTTGCAAATATTTTCTCCCATTCTCTAGGTTCCTTTTTCATTTTGTTTATGGTTTCCTTTGCTATGCAAAAGCTTTTTAGTTTGATGTAGTCCTACTAGTCTATTTTTGCTTTTGTTGCCTTTGCTTTTGGTGTCAAATCCAAAAAAAATCATTGCTAAGACGAATGCCAAAGAACTTAACCTCCTGTGTTTTCTTTGTTGAGTTTTTTGGCTTCTTACATTCTAGTCTTTAATCTATTTTGAGTTGATGTTTGTGTATGGTATAAGATAGGGCTCTAATCTCCTTCTTTTGCATGTGACTATCCAGTTTTCCCAACACCATTTATTGAAGAGACTGTCCTTTCCCAGTGTATATTCTTGGTTCCTTTGTTGAAAATTAGTTCACCATATGTGTGTGGGTTTATTTCTGGGCTCTCTCTTCTGTCCATTGATCTATGTGTCTGTTTTTATGCCAACATCATACTGTTTTGAATATTGTAGCTTTGTAATATAGGTTGAAATCAGGAAGTATAATGCCTCCAACTTTGTTCTTCCTTCTCAAGATTGCTTTGGCTATTCAGGGTCTTGTGGTTCCCTACAAATTTTAGGACTGTTTTTTCTCTTTTATGAAATGCCATTGTAATTTTGATAGGGATTGCATTGACTCTGTAGATTGCTTTGAGTAGTATGGACATTATAAAAATATTAATTCTTCTAATCCATGAGCATGGAATATCTTCCCATTTATATGTGTCATCTTCAATTTATTTCATCACTGTCTTAGAGTTTTCAGCGTACAGAACTTCCACATTCTTGGTTAATTTATTCCTAAATTTTTAATTATTTTTGCTGCTGTAGTAAGTGGGATTGTTTTCTTAAGTTCTCTTTCTGATAGTTCATTGTCAGTGTATAGAAATGCAGTGGGTTTTGTGTATTTATTTTGTATCCTGCAGCTTTACTAAAGTTGTTTATTATTTCTAACATTTTTGGTGGAGTTTTTAGGGTTTTTCTATGTATAATATGATGTCATCTGCAAATAGAGAAAATTTTACTTCTTCGTTTCTGATTGGGATACCTTTTACTTCTTTTTCTTGCCTAATTGCTCTGGCTAGGGTTACCAGTACTATTTGAATAAAAGTGGTGAGAGTGAGCATCCTTGTCTTGTTCCCTGATCTTAGAGGAAAAGCTTTCAGCATTTCATTATTGAGTATGATGTCAGTTGTGGGCTTTTAATATACTACCTTTATTATGTAGAGGTACATTCCTTCTTTACCCAGTTTGTTGAGAGTTTTATCATGAATGGATGTTGAATTTTGTCAGATGCTTTTTCTGCATCTATTTAGGTGATCATGTGATTTTTATCTTTCATTTTGTTGATGTGGTGTATCACATTGCTTTGCATATGTTGAACCATCCTTGCATCCCAGGAATGAATCCCACTTGATCATGGTGTATGTCTGATCCTTTTAATGTATTGTTGAATTGGGTTTCCTAATACTTTATTGAGGATTTTAGCATCTAAGTTCCTCAGGGATATTAGCCTGTGGTTTTCTCTTTTTGAGTTTCCTTGTCTGGCCTTGTAAAATGAGTTTGGAAGTGTTCATTCATATTCTATTTTGGGAAGAGTTTGAAAAAGATTGATATTAGTTCTTCTTGAAATGTTCAGTAGAAATTATCAGTGATGCTGTCCTGGACTTTTCTTTCTTGGGAGGTATTTGGTTACTTATTCAATCTCCTTACTAGTAATTTCTCTGTTTACATTTTCTATTTATTTCTTCATGATTCAGTCTTGGTAGGTTGTATGTTTCTAGGAATTTATCCATTTCTTCTAGGTTGTCCAATTTGTTGGCATATAATTGTTCATAGTAGTCTCATGAGCCTTTGTATTTTTGTGTATCAGTTATAATGTCTCCTTTTTCATTTGTAATTTTATTTACTTGAGTTGTCTTTTTTCCTCAGAAAGTCTAGCCTAACAGTTTATCTGTTTTATCTTTTCAAAAAATTAACTCCTGCTTTCATTGATCTTTTTTATTGTCTTTTTAGTCATTTCATTTATATATGCTCTGATCTTTGTTATTTCCTACCTTTTGCCAACTCTGGGCTTAGTTTATTCTTCTTTTTTCAGTTCTTTGAGGTATAAAGTTAGGTTGTTTATTTGAGATCTTTCTTTTTTTATTAATGTAGGCATTTATTGCTGTAAATTTCCCTCTTAGAACTGCTTTTGCATCCCATAAGTTTTGGTATGTTGTGTTTTAATTTTTACTTGTCTCAAGATATTTTTTTATTTCTCCGACTCATTGGTTGTTCTGGAGCATGTTGTGTAATCTCCACATATCTGTGAATTTTTCCATTTTCTTCTTGTACTTGATTTCTGGTTTGATACTGTTGTGGTTGGAAAAGATGCTTGATGTGATTTTGGTCTTCTAAAATTTATTAAGACTTGTCTATGGCATAACATATGATTTACCTTGGATAATGTTTCATGTGTGCTTGGGAAGAATATGTAATCTGCTGCTGTTTGCTGGAATGTTCTATATATGTCTGTTAGGTCCATCTGATCTAAAGTGTAGTTAATTCCAGTGTTTACTGATTTTCTGTCTGGATGATCTATCCATTTTTGAAAGTGAGTGTTAGAAGGCCCCTGCTATTATTGTATTGCTGTCTATTTCCTCCTCCAGATATGTTAATATTTGCTTTATGTATTTAGGTATTCCTATATTGGGTGCATAAATTTTGCAATTGTTATACCCTCTTGATGAACTGACCTTTTTATCATTATATAATGACCTTTTTCTTTTGTTACAGTCTTTGGCTTAAAGTCTGTTTCTTTCTGATACAAGTATAGCTACCCCTGCTTTCTTTTGGTTTCCATTTACATCAAATATCTTTTTCGTTTACTTCACTTTCAGTCTATGTGTGTTCTTAAAACTGAGGTGTTTCTTGTAGGCAACATATAGTTGGGTCTTGTTTTTTTTAATCAGCTCAACCACTCTGTGTTTTTGATTGGAGAATTTAGTTCATTTCTGTTTAAGGTAATTATTGCTAGCTATGGGCCTTATATTTCCATTTGGTTAATTGTTTTCTGGTTGTTTTGTGATTCCTTTGTTCCTTCCTTCCTCTCTTGCTCTCTTTTGTGATTTGATGATTTTCTGTAGTGGTATGCTTTGATTTCTTATCTTTTGTGTGTCTGCTATAGATTTTGCGTTGTGATTACCATGAGGCTTACATAATACATTTTATTTTCAAAATAGTGTGTTTTAAGCTGATAATTACTTAACTTCAAATGCATACCAAAGCTTCCCCCTCTCCCACATTTTGGTTTTGATGTCACAATTTGCATCTTTTTACATTGTATGTCCGTTAACAAATTATTGTAGTTATAGTTATTTTTTAATACTTTTGTCTTTTAACCTTTGTACTAGATTGATAAGTGATTTACTCACCACCATTGCAACATTAGAGTATTCTGAATTTAACTATATATTTACCTTTACCAGTGATTTTTATACTTTCATATGTTTTCCTGTTACTAATTAGCATCCTTTTGTTTCAGCTTGAAAAACTCTCTGTAACATTTCTTTTAAGGCTGGTCTAGTGGTGATTAACTCCTTCAGCATTTGTTTATATGGAAACTCTTTATCTGTCCTTCAATTCTGAAGGATGACTTTGCCGGGTAGAGTATTCTTGGTTGGCCGTGTTTTTCTTTCACCACTTTGAATATATCATCTCACTCCCTTCTGGTCTGGTGAAAAATCTTCTGAGAGTCTTATGTAGGTTCCCATGTACATAACAAGTCACTTTTCTCTTGCTACTTTAAAGATTTGCCTTGTCTTTAACTTTCCACAATTTAATTATAATGTACCTTGGTGTACGTCTTTTTGGATTCGTCATTTTTGATACTCTCTGGGCTTACTATATCCAGATGTCTCCTCCCCCGACTCCCCGCCACTAGCCCTTTCAGGTCCCTTCTGTTAACGATTTTGCGATTCCTTCTCTCTGGCCCTCTCAAGGCTCCAGTCTAACCTTATATTAGCTTATAGTAACATTATATTAGTCTTATGTTAGCATTTCCGACCTCCCATTCTTCAATGATATTGGAGATTTTGCTGGACAAGTCGCTGAGTTTGTGAGGGTTCTGGTGTCTATCTCCTTCTTTCTGACTTAGACATTGCAACTTTATAAAATCTTAACCTTAGGCAGAAGTCTCAACCTTATTTTTTCAGCTTGCTTTCTTCTTTTTTTTCTTTTAGCCTCCTTTCTAAAGTGAGGAGCCTCACTCCAGTTGCTGGATTCCCATGAGTCTGGGGTTAGTTGCTTGCCTGTAGGACACTTTTAAGCCTCCCTGTTGCCTTGAAGGAGCTATTGCTGCCTGCTCTTGGACCTGGAGTTCAAGAGAGTCATGACCTGTTTTTGTGCTTCTGTTCCTTTTCTGGTCCAAGGAGATGTTTATCTTGTTTCTATATGTAGCTGTGTCTTTTTTGTTTTCCTTTTTTATATTTTACCTATTATTTCTCTGTGTTTAGAGGAGGGATAACAGGGACCTCAAAGCATGTACTTTTCAACTTCTAAGAAGTTTTTCACTCACACTTGCTTATCTAACTCCTAGGTAACCTCAAGGGCCATAACTGTGCCCTTCAGCACTGTCTAATGTGCCAGTCGTGGTTCCTTGCATAGTGCCACTCTCATATTGAGAAGAAGTGGTAGGGTGCTGTATCAGATTTTAAAATTCAATTGTATTAGATTGCTTGGGTGGGAGAGGTGTTACAGTGCCCTAAATACCAGTGTAAGGCTGTTTATCCTTTAGGCAGTTGGGAGTTTTGAAGCCACTGCATCTAGTATGCTAAATGGTGGTTTTTATCTGAAAATAGTGTACAGATTTGATTGAAGCTGGGGAGGTAGAGGCAAGAAAACACTTAGGGAAACTGTTGGGAGTCATTCATGTTTGAGAGGAAGAGCTCAAATAAGAAGGTAGAGGGGCAGTGGTTGTCTGAGGAGATAGTATTAGGTAGCAGTGGAGAAGTCTTGACAACTGAGTATGGAATCAGAAGCAGGTGAAGCCAGTTTCCATGTTTGAGTGAAAGGAAAAATGACAGTATTAGCAATGGAACTAGAAAACCACTTACTTTTACTAAGATTACTTTCTTCTTTTCTCTTCTTTGTTGTTTGTGCTCTTCTGGATCCCTTTGTCCTTGATAATTTTTTGTTTCCTGGTCCTGATGTGAAACTGAGGCATCAATTTAATGAATATAAGTTCTCCCCCTGTTTTTTTTTTAATGAGTTGATCCTTTAAAGATCTTTCAAACTCATCTTCCCCTGCCAAATTTTTGCTTTTTTTCCCTCCTATGTTCAGTGTAGATGATTTTATTTCACATGCTAGACTGCAATTAAATTTTATCCTCTCAGTTTTAATTATTTCCCAAGGTAGGGTGTCTATTTGTTGTGAACTAATTTGTTTTCACTTATAGGCAAGTTATATCAAGTAAGCTTGGAATAATTGCCGCAACAAGAATAATAGATATTAAATGCCTTTGTGAACAGAATCAGTAACTCATTTATAGATGTCAAATAATTAGTCTTTGCAACATCATAAAACAGCAGATATTTGGCACATAACATTTGAGTTTATTTAAATAAACTAAGAAAAAGCTAAGAGACTTATTCAGAGTGAATCCATGATAATTATGAAAAATAAGTTCCCAGTCATTCCAGTTAGTATATATACCATTGCTTCATTCAATAAAAGATAAGTTTAGTTGTATAAATAATATTGAGAATCTAAAAATCAAGTATAAGTTGAACAAAGTTTAAAAACAACTGATCTGTAAATTATTTCACTTGGAAAGCTTGAAACTTCTGAATGTAAGACTTTATATTAGAAAGCTGACAGATTCTTTAACCATGTCGGTATTACTATTTGTATAAGCTATAACTAACTAACCTTTTTATTTAGTGTTTTTTTAAATTTTCTGTCTCTTTATATTTAAATATGCACTATAAGCAGAATATGGTTGTTTTTATAAAAATTTAGTCTGTTACTTTTAATTGGAACATTTAGTTCATTTACATTTATTGTAGCTATTGACATATTTAGATTTAAATCTGCCAGCTTATTATTTGCTTTCTATTTGTTCTACTTGCCCTGTGGGTGTTTTTTTTTTTTCTCCCTTCTTTTGTATTGTTGTTGGATTTGTATTGATTTTGTCCTCTTATTAATTTCTTTCAATGGACACTTGGCATAACTTCATGCATTGTCAGTTTATCAAACTCAATATAAATTTGTACTTTTATCTCTTTTGGGATAACATAGGATCCTTAGAACATGTTAATTCCATTTAACGTTCTCTCAATATATGTACTGCTGTTGTCACATATTTTATGAGGATACTTGTGAGTATTTTAAATTTTACAGACGTTATTACTGTTTTATGCAGTCATTCGATCTCACCATGCATTTACTGCCTTCCTCCCCTACCCCTCTTTTCCTCTTCATTCCTTCCAATATTTCAGTTTTTATCTGAAGGCTTCTTTCTTCTGCTCAAAGAATAATGTTAAGTCGTCCTTCATTCTGAGGAATATTTTTGCTGGGTAGAGAATTGAGGGACACGTGCTCTCTTGGAGCGTGTGGAAGAGACCATTCTGCTGTCCTCGGTCTTCCACTGCTAAGTTGTCGAGTCGGCCCTCAGTCTGATCATTGCACCACTGAAGGTGGCCTGGCTTTTAAGGCTAAGTTGCTTTTATGAATTTCTCTTAGTCTTTGGTATTGAGGGGTTTTAACTAGATGTGATTTTATTTATTTTACTTGGAATTCACAAGGTTTTTTAAATTTGTGGCTTGATGTCTTCTGTAATTTGGGGACATTCTTAGTTTTCTCTTCAAACATTGATTCAGTCCCATTATCTCCCTCTTTCTGGGACTCTCTTTACATTAAAATTTGACCTTTTCACTATATCCTCTGTGTCTTTTACTCTCATGAGTAAGTTTCTGTTCTTTGGTCTCTCTGAGCTTTGTTCTGGATGTTTTTTCTATCCAACCCTTAATTCACCCCTGCTCTCTTTAGCTGAGTCTAATCTGATGTGAAATTTTTCGTTTTCATTCTTTTTTTAAAAAAATATTTGCACTTGGGCTAACAACTGTTGCCAATCTTCTTTTTTTCCCCTGCTTTTTCTCCCCAAATCCCCCCAGTACATAGTTGTATATTTTTGTTGTGGGTCCTTCTAGTTGTGGCATGTGGGATGCCGCCTCAGCATGGCCTGATGAGTGATGCCATGTCTGCACACAGGATCTGAACTGGTGAAACCCTGGGCCACCAAAGCAAGTGGGTGAACTTAACCACTTGGCCACGGGGAGGGCCCCTTTTTCCTTCTTAATTGTAGTTAATTAAGAGAGGGCATTAGGGAAAAAAAACTTTCTAAAAAAGATCATTGCGGGGGATGATTTAAAAAAAAATTGAGTAAGATTGTCCAGGGGCATAAGTCCAGTGGCTAGCGTTCTAGGAGCCCAGGAAGGCTTACTTTTGGGCTGACTTTCACTTAGTCTCCCCAGCTCCACCCCTATTCCTGCCTTTTGGTCCTAAGTGAATAGCCTTTCTGATAGAAGTCTTTAGAAAGTCAACTTTCCATCTCTCTGAACTAGGGGATGGCCTGGGGAAGAGGATCTGAAAACCTAACTGCCTTTATAAAACCTTTTAACCAATTCTGTTTTTGTTTCCACCCTGATAACCAGCATCTCCAATTCTTGAACTTTTCTAGTGTTTTGTAATGCAAATCACCACTTTTCCCCTTGGCTTTCTCTACTGTAGGTATTTAGCAAAGTGAAGGAGGTTGGAACTCAAGCCCACTAATTTCATCCATCTGACTTCATCTTCCAACATATTGTTGATATCTCTTTGTTGCTATTATCTCCTCTCCAGTTTTCTTTTTCCTATGGATTTATCCTTTAAAAAAAGTTATTCTTTTACTGTCATATTAGTGGCTTTTGAGGTCCACTCTGCTTACCAGAAGTTATAGAACTTCCTTTTCAGTGAAGTCTCTGGTTGAAAATTAATTATGTTGTATATTCCCAGGGCATTCATTGGAAATTACCGCACATAAATCATTTTAATTTTACCCAGTTGTGTTTGTTGTATAATAAAAATTCTTTCTGATACAACACTAGGCCAAAGCTGAGAATATTGGTAGAACTCATGTAAAAGCTTACAGCTGTATAGTACTTTTGTACTTAGCAAAAGTGTTTTTATTTTACCTGTCACCCAGATATTAAACAGTCTTCTCAGTGGCCCTCATTTAAAGGATTTGAGAACTGATAAAACATGTAACAATACTTCTCATTAGGATATTGTGGTGGTGACTGAATTTCAGGATATTAGGCATATGGAAGAAGCATTTGAAGTTTGAGTATTTTTAAAACATTATAGGAAAGTGAAGTTGAAAAATACCAAACTCCATGCAGTGTTTTATCGTAGTAAAGAATATGCCCATGTTTAAATGAAGCCTTACTGTCTTATAATCAACAGTATTTGGACCTGGGTTTTCTTTTAATTGAGATGAAATTCACACAGCATAAAATTAACCATTCTAAAGTAAACAGTTTAATGGCATTTAGTACATTCACAATATTGTGCAACCATTAGGCACCTCTATCTAGTTCCAAAACTTTTTAGCATCCCCAGAGGAGACTCTGGTACCCATAGAGCAGTCATTTCCAGCCCCTGGCAACCACTGATCTGCTCTCTGCCTCGTGCATTTACGTATTCTGGATATTCTGGATATTTACCTATTCTAGATATTACCTGTTCTGTAAATGGAATTATACGGTATGTGATGTTTTGTGTGTGGCTTCTTTCACTTAGCTTGTTTTCTAGGTTCATCCATGTTGTAGCAAGTATCCATACTTAATTCTTTTCTGTGCGTACAGCATAGACATTAGAAAATTTGATGAGAAATTGTTCCTATTGCAACTAATAAAATAAATAAGACTTAAGCTGGAGGAAGTCTTTAAAATATGCTTAGCATTAGTTCTATTTTGTGTTAATGCTTTTTTAAAAGTCTAATTTGATGTATTTTGGTAAAGGTGGAGTATACTTTCAATAAGATATAGGGAATGTGTACAGGCCTGTGGACAGTTAACGTCGTCGTGTTCCTTGGTTAAAAGCTCTATCCCTGTCCCCATCACCGTAAGAGCGACTGGCGGGAGGTTCTTGGTAAAGTAGTACAACGATATTGATTACTACACCCTGCTAACACTAGACTGAAATGTTAACCTCTATACTACTTGTATTTTCTTTATGTGAAGCTCGTGTTTATTTACAAATGTGTAGGAACTTTTTCTTCTGAGAAAATTAAATTAAAATTGTTAAGGAAGAAGTTATTTGTGACGCGTGTGGAAGAACGGGGAGGCAGACTTCATACAGGAGGGCTGCTCCAGTGGGCTTTTGCAGGAGTGGGGAGAGATGGGGCCCAACTCTGACTACGGTGAGGAAAAGTGGGGTTCATAGCCAAGAAGCAGAGTAGGGGATTGGTGGATGGAAGACTACTAAGAGGCAGCATCAGGGGTGAGGGAGATCCTGGCTAAACCAACTTGACAGAATTTTTGCTGAAACGCAGGCCTGGGTGATGAGATACTGAGAAGGGGGCCATTTTCAATAAACTCACTCAGCAGGATTCTTGCTAAAACTGGACTAAGCAGGCAGAGCCATAGACCAGGGGCAGAGCCCAAGATCAGGGCCTGGAAAGAAGGAGGACCCAGAGGAGCCTGACTCAAGTTTGGTCAAGGAGAGAGTCTCTCAAGATAGGTCATTTGTGTCCAATGTTGACAGTAGTACCTAGCTATGTAGTAAAGCTTACTGGTAGCAGTGTGCTTTATTTTCAGTTTACAGTTGACCATTTAGTCAAGCTAATCTTAAAAAAAAGGATCTTCCTTTTTAATAGTTGTGATGCACATACTTGAGTCTGGTTTGCATTTCTGAGGGTCATTTATTGCTACCATGTAGAAAATCCTTCCAGCTCTGATTGCTCTTGGAATATTTTCTGGGCAGATAAATCATGCCGTGTAATTGAAGATCATATCACAACTTCTAGTCCCCTGAGAGCACAGCTGCTTATAACCGAAAGCGAACCAATTGTGTTTTTGTGCTAAGTCAATGAAATGCTGTTAGACCCACAAATATAAAGGAGATTGAAATCATCCAGAAAAAGAAGTTTGGGACTTATGTGAGCACTTTAGGCCAGCTTTGATTATAATGAAAGCTTTGAGGCTTATCATAAGAGAAGGAAATGATCCTTACCATTGAGATCCAGATAGGTATCAAGTTGGTAATTGTCAGTCTCTAAGACTTACCTGCACAAGGAATTTGATGACTGTATGTATTTATAGAGACGTATTGTATTCTTGGTAGCTTCTTGGAGGAATGAAGTTATTCCTCTCACATAAGCGTCTGAGACTTCAAAATAAGAATATAATATATCAGGATAAGAAAGAATACATATTCCTTCGGAGAGGATTCATTCCATGCTCTGGCAGGCCGTAGAGCAGTGCAGATTGCCCCGAGTCACTGAGGGACCGAGCCGACTTGAGGTGGGTTTGCAAAGCTTGTGACACTTGTTTAACTCGTGGCTGACCCCCTACCCCCTTCTAAGTTGTAGGCTCCCAGAGGTCACACTCAAAGGCCTAGAGCCTCTCCTTTCCTCAGCACCACAAGACTGTCAAAAATTCTGTTATTTTCTGTTTTGTTTGTTTTGCTGCTTTCTGCTCTGTGTTTTAGCCTCTTGCACTGTGTATTTTTAAGAATTTGTCAGATGCCTCTAGGGGAAAACTGTTGGGGTCACATCTCTGCAACTCCCTTCTTTCAGGAAACTTGGCAGCTCTGAACTCCAGTTTTTGCCTCCGGTCCTTTGAAAAATTGCTGAAACTCTGACGACTTCGCTGCCTCTTAGCAGCTGCCCTTGCCCGGCCTTGCTTTCCTCTGGACTTTGCCCCATGCGCCTTTCCTCTTGGTTGATTTTGCTTTGTATCCTTTCACTGTAATAAGTGATAGCTGTGAATGCAACTGTGTGCTGAATCCTCATAAGTCTTCTAGCAAATCACTAAACCTGGGGCGGTCTTGGAACCCCCAACACGCATGCCCAGTCTGAATTTCTGTGAAGTTTGATTATTATGTCAGAGATTCGAGTGTTGTACTGAGAACGATCAGAGACAGATGGTCTTGTAACACCTTCACATATGTGCATAAACTGAGGCTCAGAGGTGAATTTACCCAAGGTCCTCCATCTAGTAATTCCCGCCAGAAGCAGCAGTAAGTCCAGGTCTAACTCCAAAATTCCCCTGTACTTGCATTTATCTTCCAAGTGACTAAGCAAAATTATGAAAAAGGAACGGTTTCAGTTTTTGAAGCTCTCCTGCATTATTTGGGAATTCAACCCTCTCAATATGTATAAGGCGTGGGTTTTTTTGTTTTATTTTTTTCCCTTTTTTGAAGAAGAAGATTAGCCCTGAGCTAATAGCTGCCACCAATCCTCCTCTTTTTTGCGAGGGACACTGGCCCTGAGCTAACACCTTGTCCATCTTCCTCTATTTTGTGTGGGACGCCTACCACAGCACGGCTTGACAAGCGGTGTGTAGGTCTGCACCTGGGATCTGAACCAGTGAACCCCAGGCCACCAAAGCAGAACATGCGAACTTAACCGCTGCGCCACCAAGCTGGCCCCTAAGGCGTCTTTTTAAATCAGTAGCAAAGTAAATTGGAGTTTCATAGCTTAATTCATTAGTTTCCCAAAGGCAGCTCAGTTATAGTTCTTTTTCCAACAAAGTGTCAGTAAATTAACCACTTTCTTTCCTTTTTTTCCCAAATAGATGTTCTCTTGTTAGATGGTCTATACATTAACTCAGCGTGTGTGTGTGCACATGTGCATGTGTGCAAGTGCTTGTGTGTATGCTGTGGTCACTTAAGACTGACACTTGTTACTTGTATTTTATATGGATGATTTTGTTTACTTTGTGATATTTAGTAGATGCTGTATCTCTTATAGGAATCAAATTGTATAAATAAAATATTCTCTAATATTTGTGCAGGTAGAGATTTTCTTTTACCTTAGACCTGACCCTTCACCATAAGAAAGACACAATCAGCAGGTCACACATTGCTGATAATTTGGGCAATGGAATATTTTTCTGTTTGCTTATCCATTTCAGAAATTCTCCCCCAGAATATCTTTATTTCGCTGTCTTAAACAGATATGTTAGTCTCCACGTTGAGGAGGAGTTCCAGGTTGAGGGAGGAGTCTGAGTCCCAAGGGCCAGGCAGTGTTTTCAGTCCTGTTGGCTTGGGGCGGCCCATTGCCTGGGCTCGTTAGGAATTGAGAAAGATTGATTTACATTTTTCTTTAACAAGGTCAGTTTTATTAATGTTATAATAGCATTTTATATTTGTACAGCTTAGGAGTTTACAAATGCATTCACATTTACTACCTAATTTGAGCCAAACAACTTGGTGAGGTCTTGCCGCTGATATTGTCGTCTCTCCTTTACACTTGGGAAAACCCCAGGCTTGGAGAGAGTAAGTGACTTGCTCGAGGTCACGTGGAAGAGGAGAGGCACAAACCCAGAATTTCTGACTCCACACAGTGTTTGGTTTCTTTCGTGCTTGTGTAGGTGACAGAGCTGATCATCCACATTCTGGTATCTTGGATGTCAGCTCAGCTCTAATGGAGGTGGGCGGTGTACCTTTGAGGGGCATGGTGAATTTTTAGATTTAATTGTGTGCAGTGCTTAATAGTTTAACATAAGGAAAGCCAGAAAACTTTCTGACTCTGAATGAAGCAGAATTTTTTGTTATCTTTAGAAATCATTTGTAATTATAAACGTTTTCTGTATCATAATGACATCATACAGCAAAGAATTTCAATGCGTTTATCCTGTAAGAAGGCAATTTGGGTGAAGGTTTTGATATTTTTCTTAAAGCAGCATGAAGAGGATTTGGGGCAGGAGGGACTAAAATGCTATTCTCTTTCAGAATGAAATGTTTCTTATTGAATTGTTTTTGTCTTAGTCATCTTTATCTGTAGAATTAAAATCCAGAATAAAAGGATGTTAAAACAGGTGTATATAGCTACTGGACAGTGAAGTAAAAACAAGGCAAAAGGAGTAAACTTAAATGAAGAAAACCAGGGGAATGAGGAAGCAGTGGTGGGAAGATAAAGTAATAGTGATGGGAAAGAATTAAATGCTGATTAGACTTCCTTCTTTATGGTTGAAATAATATTTGAATTCCTATCTGCTGATGTAAAGGGATTCATGATTTTATAACCGTAGGGCAAGTTACCTGAGAGTCTCTCTTAGGTGAAGGGCCTTGTGAGCATACGGAGGCATTTCCTAGGTTGTAAAGTGCTCACGCATATGTTGCAATTACTAATAAAAGTAAAGTTGAATTGTTGTGATTGGTCTCGTGCCTTAAGTTTTTTTACTAAAGTAAAATCAGTGGGGAGGGGTAAACTAGACATCAATGATCTTGTCGACCTTGTGGCTTCTCATAAAGAGTTCAGCAAACATTTGTTTAGGGCCCACATGGTCTGGCCCTTCTGGGAGCTGACAGGAGGGACTAAGATGGGTAAATTCCTGACCATACAGCATTTACGATTTATACTGAGAAGATGGGCCCACAAATAGATGGTTTCAACTGCATACGAGAAGTGTTCAAAGTTTGTGCAGAGTTTGAAGGGAATAGAGAGAAAGGGCACACATCCCACGACGGGCTTTAATAAAAGAAGAACATCTAAAGTTGTCCGAGCTGCAGTTTGAAAGAAATACAAGTAGTTAGGAGAAGAAATGTGGGAAGTGTGTCCTAAGCACAGACACAATGTCAGCGAAGGCTTGTTGTGCGAAGTGTGAGGCAAGGAGAGGTCTGGAGAGTGACCGGCAGGACTCGCTTGCTGAGAACGTTGGTTTTCTGACTCACTGAGTGAATGAGACTGAGAATACTACAAGAGGAGCAGGATGGGGGAGAGCAGCGAGTTGAGGTGTGAGTATGCTGCCCTTGGGGTGCGTGTGAGACAGCTGTGTGAATATATTAGCAAGTCCATGCATGGACAGGAGAAGTTCAAGGGGAGGAGTCGGAGCTGGAAATTGGATTTGGAAATTATCAGAATACAAATTAAAATATATGAGCTCACGCAGAGTGCATTGTACAGGAAGAACAGTTGGCCAAAAGAGCCTTTTTGTAAGCACCTATTTTTGATGCATACATAGAGGATGATGAGCACTTGATCAATATTGAGAAGGGACAGAGGGAAAAGAAGGAAACCAGAAGAGAGGGGTATCGGAATTTCCTCCACAGACAAAGTGCAGCAGAAAGATCTAGAAAAAATGGATTGGAAAGTGGCAGCTGGCATAGCAGTGGGAAGACTGTTCTGTCGAGTGATGCGGCTTGTAATCTTCCTCCTTCCCTTTCCTCTATCTCAACGTGCCCCTGGCTCCTTCCACCTAGATCTGCGATCTTCCTCTCCTCTGTCCCCCGCCCGCCCCACACACATATACCGGCCTAAGTTAGCACTGATGGTCCCATCACCATTGCTGGATGTTCTCTGACCTTAAGGAAGCTGAGGCTAGACACACGATTTTATTTGGATCTGCAGAAACAGGAGTCGAGTACCAGGCCCAGTGTGGGTTACAGGAATGGGATTCCACTCCTGGTATCAGGATGGGTGATGCCAGAACATGCATGGAGTTCGTGTCACAGTCAGCATATGAACGAGCCAAGATCAGGAACTGACAGGCTCAGATTATTTTCTGGATCCAGTGCCCTGCACCTTCCTTATTATGGGATTTCTTTTAAATTTCCAGGAGCTTGCCTTCCAGGTTGTGCTTCTCTGTCTTAATAGTGCTTATCAGCATCTGACACCAGCCTTGCTCCAAGTTTCCTTGCTGTCTAGGAGCTTTTTTGGCTTGATCCTGCGCATCTCTGTTGCCCCTAAATCATACTTCTCTCCTCTTTCCTGGTTGACTTACAGCTTATAAGACGAGGCTTTTTCTTTAAACCCTTTCCCTTAGTTCAAACTGATTAATTTTCTAGTATTCAGCTTCCATGTAGAGCTCAGTCCTTGCTCTGACCCCAGTTTAGTGGCTGGGCTTCCTGCAACCAGTTGAATTTTTGCCAGTCCATTTTCCTTGGTGGTGGTGATGGGATTGGAATTCTGCTGTCCGTAGATCCCCTAAACAATGCTGGCCTGCTCACCCTCCCACCACGTGGATTTTGTGCTCTTCCTGCCTGTTGGGAGGCTCCGTGCTGTTGCCGGGTGCCTGCAGTACACTGGCCACTGTGCCTCATCACTGTGGGGTCATCCTGTACAGTCTGGTTGCTGTCCCCAGCCGCTGTACCAGTGTAGTGCATGGCTTTTGAGCAGATCTGTTTCCTTCCTTGCATTTCCATGATCATTTCTTCTTGTTATGACAGACTCCAGGAAGAAAATAAGCAAGGATGTGGCAGGAAATTTGTCTTTTCTGGCTTTCTCTCCCCACTTCTCTCTTCCCCCTCCTTTGCCTCAGCCAGTCTTCCATCTATTCTGGGAATCACCTGGGACACCCTGAGGATTTGAAACCCCAAGGTCAAGAAAGAGGAATGATTTGCTTTTTAAAAGAAAGAAAGAGAATAATTGTCATTTTAAAAGGCAAATAATTTTTTCCTTTAATCTAATTTTTTTTTCTAAAGACCTAACAGATTTGTGGTAAATATTTTGTTTGCATAATTGAAGCTGTGAAGTTGTTTTTGTGAATGTTAGGTGTGTTGTAAGCCTCACACCTTCCTCCAGCGCGCTCAGCCGGCTTCATCAGGGCTGCTCCATCGTGGTGTGTGCTCTGCACTTTTAAGAGGAAGTTTGCTATGTAAGGTCATGGTGGTTTTGCAATATATTCTTTTCTTTAATGAGCAAAATTAAAACAATTCTAGGAAAAAAGATACTCTCACCAAATGAGTTTTGCTTTCTCTTCTCAGAAAATTAGAACCATATAATCCATTAACTTGTCTTTTCTAAACTTCCAGATAACTGAGTTGAATTTAATATTCAATGGTAGGAATTCTTTCATTTTAAGTCTAATGACATCTGCTTCTCTGCTCATTTTAACAGATTACTGTTCCCTTTTTATTGTCTGATTTTATAGCTTTTAATTGCATCGGCCATGGGAAATCCTTTTTGGAAGCAGGTGGGATATAAACAAACATACATCTCTATGAGATTGAGATAGTTTTGGTCACAAAATGGGAGCATTGAAATGTTTCTGTAATGTTTCTGTGTGTGTGTGTGTGTGTGTGTGTGTGTGTGCACGTGTGTAAAATCTCCAAAATGGGGCGAAAACAGAATACTGTGATTTTTTGAAGAGGAAAGAATGTGTTCCCCCAGTGGAAAGATTGTCTTAATCCCAAACAACCTACCTAATGAAATATTTAGAAGCACTTAGTGCTTTTAAGCGAATATCTTCTTCTGCGTCCCAAGGGAAAGTAATTAATCTGGGTGTGGAGTGTTCACTTCTTTTTCATTTTTGTTCTTGACTGATGGAAACTGTGAGGAGGGGTTGTGTGCTGTTTTCATGGCAAGTAATCGCTTTATAGACTTGGAATAAGTGGGTTCAGTGCATTACTGGAGGAGCCAGTTAAATACCCACAGTTTCTTATAAAGCCTATTGAAATTATTGTTGCTGGATTTACAGTGATTAAAATAGAACTTTTAAGCCTGCAAAGTGATGAATTCTTCAAAGAAGTAACCTAATGAGTCGGTTGTTTTTTGTAGCTATAGAATTGTAGGATGTATATTGACATTGTTGTATTATAACTAAAAATTAGCATTTTACCCTTTATTATCAATGCAAAGAGGTTTCAACCGTTACAAATCTCTTGTTCATTTGGATAACATTTTTAAAGTGAACTGAAACTACTCGTATTCTAGTGAAATAAAGGCTAATGCAGTATGGTCAAATAGTCTTACATTGGAACCTTAAAACCTAATGAAGTCTTGTGTGTCCTCTGTGCTTTGGCTGCAGCCCCACCACTTACGTGTTGGATGAAGACGAACCTCGATTCCTTGAAGAGGTGGATTACAGTGCAGAGAGCAATGATGAGTTAGATATTGAATTGGCTGAAAACGCAGGAGACTATGAACCCTCTGCTCAAGAAGAAGTCCTTTCTGACACTGAATTATCAAGAACATACCTACCGTGAACCCTCTGCCATCTCTTGTTAACTGCAAAGAAGAAATGAATTATCTTGGTTTTTATTACATAGGAAGTTTGAGAGAAATGAGTTTATAGAGAGCTGACTCAGAAAGACAAAAAGTAACGTGGGCCTGTTTGGTTTCAAGACAATAAATATGTTATTAATTCATGATAAAATTGGCACTTGTTTTATTTTAGATATTCAATGCACTTTATATAGCATTGAATTATCAAATATTGGATTTACTTTTTTTTAAAAACAAATCCTGAGTATCATTGCATGAATTTTTATCTCCTTATGGTTATATCCTGCATCAAATGGATAATTTTGAAGTGTGTGAGAATGTGAAATCTAAATTCTAGAGTTGTTGAGAATCCTGAGTTGTTGAAAACTAATATATATGTACATGGATTTCTATAGATGTGTCTGTGTGGGGGTGGGTAGATATTGAAGATAAAGACTGTTCTTCAGAATCATGTTAACTGTTGAGTTGTGACTGCAATAATCCAGAGTTTGCCTTGAATCGTTACAGTCTACATTTACCAGATTAAACAAATAAAAACTATATTAAATGTTGCATTCATTTCGTCATCCTTTTTAACCAGCCCAGGTTATTTGGTTTATAGAATCTTTGTTAGAATATTATAAAAATTCAACATCTAAACTCATTTGATAAAATCTGTTAAAAAATGCTTAATTTACTAATGTTTAGGGTTTTTGTAGTCTAGGTACACATCTACCTATCATAAAAGATATATTTGAACACCTCCTTTCTCTAAAATTATGGGCGCACCTGAAGTTTATCACTGTAATCGGTTCTTTCGTAAGCTTTAAAAATGCAGTGAGGACACAATCCAGTGTTAAACGTGTGTTTGTATATTACACTTGTTTAGCATCTCCTGAGCTGTGCTCTGTTGTTAGACTAACGGAAGTGAGTTTCTTTAGGGCGTGCTGACGCTGGTGTCTGACTCCTAGGTGACTGCACTGAGTTTAAGCCATTTCTTGTAGCGACATCCTCCCGAGTTTAAGCTGTCCTGGTGCAGGAATGACTTTGTCCTCAAAATAAATAAATCCAGTGACTTTGGATAAGTGCTTTAAGTACTAAGTTTCTGTTGTAGCAAAACAAGTCCACAGAGATTCCTTATTAACAGATTCTTGCCAGGACTTAGGTGCTTAGGTTTTGGCATGTTATCTTTGATTATTCCTGATTAGAATTTTTAAAAATCTTTTAAGCCTATAATAATGGAAAAGAAGTGATAAAAGTTATTTCACATTTTTGCATTTTCCAAATCGTTGATTTTCATTGTATTATTTGAGGCATTTCATGCACAGTGTAGCTCCTTTCCAGTATCATAGGAATGATGTTTAAAAACATAGCACGGGATGAGAGCCGGCCCTGATGGCCTAGTGGTTAAAGTGCAGTGCGCTCCACTTTGGTGGCCTGGGTTTGGTTCCCAGGCATGGAACCACACCACTCATCTCTCAGTGGCCATGCTGTGGCGGCAGCTCACGTAGAAGAACTAGAAGGACTTACAGGTAGAATATACAGCTATGTACTGGGGCTGTGGGGAGTGAAAAAAAAAAAGAGAGGAAGATTGACCACAGATGTTAGCTCAGGGCAAATCTTTCCCAGCCAAAAAAAAAAAAAAAACACCACACACCATAGCATGAGACAATTGATAAAGAGGTCTTTTTCTCTAAATAGCCTAATTCTTATTAATCTCAGAAAATAAAGACCATAGATTGTGAAGTTGAACCAGTCCTCTTAGTGTATGGTGACCTAATTTAGGGAAGATCAGGATACTTTAGCAAGGTAAAGTATTATTTAATAATTTAATAATTCATATTTATAAAGTTATTTATATATCTTATATGTAAAATAATTACATATTTAATTGTAATTTTTTTCCAGAGAGTGGATTATGGAGCCACTATGTCTGTATATGAGTTTTTCTTGGTTCTTATAAAACTGGAAATTAAAAACCAAAGTAGTCATGTATGGAAGCAACTGCAGTTACTATAATGTGCAGAATCACTCAAAACTTCAATTTATTAAGTTAGCAGTGTAAAAGCTCCTTACTCTGTTATAATATTTTATATTGATGAAGTACGTCTTTTAGCATATGTTACACACTTGAATATGCCTTTTATTAAATAATTCTTCACAAGATTGAAGAGAAAATCTTTATAGTTAGGAAATGATTTTTTTCCTTAAATGATAAATAGCTTTGGAAAAATAAGAAGTCATTTAAAATCCTAACTTACCTAATTAGGGGCAAAACTAAGTTTCATTGTCTATTAGTAGCTAAAATTGCCCTAAATTTTACTTCTGTGGCTGTGTCTTTTCAGGATTTTCAAAGAATGATTGAGATGCCTTCAGTGCCATAATCCTTAAAGTCATGTGTAGTTGATAAACTGAGTCTAATGATGGAGTTTAGATTTACTTAATCTACTTTGTGTTTGGAACTGTGAATTTCTTTAGTTTTGCTCTAATCCAGTGGTTCTCAAACTGTGTAGTGTGCATCAGAGTCACCAGGAGAACTTGATTCTCAAAACACAGATTACTGCTTATGTAGATCTGGGATGAAGCCCCAAATTTTCATTTAAAAAAATTTTCAGGTGGTGTTGCTGGAGGAAACACACTGTGAGGGCCACTGGCAGGGTCTGGTGTGCTCTTTCAGCATCACCGTTTCCTAAGACTTGTAGGATCTATAAGTTGGAAATTAGCATCAGGGATGATTTAGATCAAACTAATTTGTAGAGTCAAGAAAACAGACACGCAGAGATCAAGTGAGGCGACAGGGTTACTGAGGGGCAGAGCCAGGGCGATAGTTCAGGTCTCCTGACGACCAGCTTCGTGTTCTTCCCACAAAAGGAGATGCTGTCCTTTGCCATTCTCCAAAGAGTGAGCGATGTTGACAGCTTGAGGGTCTCTCTTGAGTTAGTGACGTTTATTCAGGCATGCAGAATGCAGAAGCACATGGTTCACATTGGCTTTTCCTGTGTTGGAGTCACAGTGTCGTTGGAATACTACAGGATTTTCTCTTGAATCAAGTATCTTTCTTAATCACTCTCCACTTTTGCCAGTTTTTGTGTAGTATTTAGAAACATGGACATTTGTCTAAATTCTAATTACAAATAAGTAACCTGGATTTTCATTTCAGATAGCTCACTAACAGTAATGAATTTGATACTAATAAATTTCAAATATCCAAATAAAGATGACCATATTATTATAAGCACTGAAATGGATAAAACAATAAATGTACTAATTGAGTTGTTTTTGTGCATGATCCAGAAATAAATGACAGTAATGAAACTAGAAATGTATCTTTATAAATCCTTTCGTTTTCCTATATGTACTCTAATCATTATAAAATATTAATTGAAAATCAGTGAATTTTTCTCTTATTTTGGTGAGCGTTTAGTAGCCATGTGTAAGCCCTAGTTCTCTCCATTAGGGAAAACCTGTTGAAGCAATATTTTAATTGAAAGACTTTCTACTTTATACAATAGAATGTTATTATTAAGTAAATATTTCTCTAAATATCCCATATAGAGCATATTTAATTTCCTGCATAGGAAAAAGAAAACTCAAAAGAAAGTTTTATTTTCTTTATGTGAATTAGTGTTTGGAAGGTTTAGTCCTTGAAATGTCACATTTCAATTGTTTTTCACTATTGGTGATATTTACGAAGCACTTTTCCTTATCTATCCCCGGCTGACACTGGCGGAAGAGAAGTCTAGCCGTGGTGCCCTCCTCTCTCTAGACCCTGTGTAGTAACAGGCCTGTTGCCACTCGTTCTTCCCACTCCACCTCATTAGCCTTCTTTGAACCTCAGGCTTTTTTGACCTCCTGGCATCCTCTATCAAATCTTACTAGGCCTTCAGAGCTTGGCTGGTTGTTGGGGGCGTTGGTCCATTAAATGTTTTTTCAGTTTGACATGGATAAATATGCAGTGCTTAGATGCAAATGAATGGCCCTTTTATGGGGGTCTCTGAGGCATCATGCAGTGAGAGTGGCATTTTGGAGTCTGGGAGGTGGTTGACACTGTCGAGGACTGAAGTGATCTCCAGGTGTGTGCATTAACACAACCCACTCACAGACCCCTGTGAGGTGGAGGTGGGTTTGTGGTACCCTTCTGTTTGTAAACCCCGACAACTTTAAAGGGCTGCAGAGAGAGCTCCAAATATTTAGAAACTTTGTGGGACTGTCCATCTCAAAGACCTCATTGATAGAGTGTCCAGTGAATATGAGGTGAGCAGTAGTGGAAGTCTGGGCAGAATAATTATGATGCTGATCTTCCAAACGTTTCTAATGCACTTTTTTTTTTTTTTTTTTTTTTTTAAAGATTTTATTTTTTCCTTTTTCTCCCCAAAGCCCCCCGGTACATAGTTGTGTATTCTTCGTTGTGGGTTCTTCCAGTTGTGGCATGTGGGACGCTGCCTCAGCGTGGTCCGACGAGCAGTGCCATGTCCGCGCCCAGGATTCGAACCAACGAAACACTGGGCCGCCTGCAGCGGAGCGCGCGAACTTAACCACTCGGCCACGGGGCCAGCCCCTCTAATGCACTTTTAAACCACATAAAGATCTGTGGTAAATGGCAAATGTAAAGAAATTATAAAAGGCAAAGATGCTCATTATTGACAAGAAAGAAAAGGCTAGAGTTTCATAAAGTCTGCACGTTTGAAAATAGGTTGGTTTCTCTGTAAGCTTTTTCTCTAGCTGAAGTTGCAATTAAGTAGGGAACTTTAAGACTGAAAGTTTGTTTTCCTGTTCAGTGCTAGATATTTACCAAAGTCAAGTTACATGCTCTATTTACGTCATTGCCTTTTTTTACTACTTACAGTTTCCCATTCATCATATCATCTATGTGATTGTTTTTTCTCCTGTTTTATTCATATTAATTCTTAGAAATGTTTGACATTTCACCTGTTTTTTCTTTCAGAATGTGGCACTTGCAACAAAAGAGTGACTGAATTGGATAATTTCACATAAAAAGATAAATTTCAAAATCTAAAAATATCCTTTTTTGGGGGTGAGGAAGATTGTCCCTGAGCTAATTTCTGTTGCCAATCTTCCCCTTTTGGCTTGAGGAAGATTGTCACTGAGCTAACATCTGTGCCAGTCTTCCTCTATTTTGTATATGGGACGCCACCACAGCATGGCTTGACGAGTGATGTGTGGGTCCACACCAGGATCTGAACCTGGGAACCCCCCAGATTGCCAAAGCGAAGTGCAAACCTAACCGCTATGCCATTGGGCTGGCCCCTAAAAACATCCCTTTTAAAGGATTATAATTTGTATTCAGTGTAAAGAGAGGAGTGTTCAATGCATAACTACTTTTGCCAACCTTTATTTCCCTCTCCTGGTGAGCTACACAAGATGAAAAAATATCAAAAACTAAACCACTGCTATCACATAGGCTAAAATCCAGATCAGGATGGAGTGGACACATGTGGTTGCCTCTCAAATATCCATTCTCCCCTAAGCCCTAACCCATGTTCAAGATCTACATGTTCCGAGGTCACCAGCTTCAGGAATGGAGCCCATGACCTGAGCTGAGCCAGTCAGCTCGTTTTGTCTGCTGACCACAAAGATTGGTCTGGGGCTAGCGTGTGATCCAAGCTAGTCAAGCAGAATGAAGGTCAGGACTTTGGATGGTAATGCTAGAACAAAGATCCTCGGTAAAGAAGGATATAGCTGCTGGTAGTCTCCATGCAACCCTGAGAGGAGAGCGCTCTAGTGCCGAAATGAAATGAAGACATTTCAGATAGAATGTTTTCCATCTGAAAAACATTCCTGAGGGGGTGGCTCCACCCAAAGCACACGTCCTAAGAGAAGTTAAAAGGAAGAGATGAGCCCTTTTACCCAAAGGGACTCTCTGGGAAAGCAAAAGAAGGACATCTGCAGAGGTCCACTCATCATGTCAGACTAATTTTTATTTTGTGTCTACCAGAAAAGTTTACTGGGCCAGAATTGAGCCATATTTTTGTCATTGCCTACTCGAAACTTGTGGATTATTTCCTCCAGTGATGAGGCTTGTCATTGGTTTGTTCAGAGACAATATTGTCCCAAGAGCTGACTTTTCAGCATCTTGAAAGTTCTAGCAGTAATGACACAGATGTTGTGAAATGTTAATATTGAAATATTTAATAGTGCATCGTAGTAAGATGAACACAGGGAGCATGCTGAAGGGATCAGAGATCCCTTTGTTGAGATACAGCAATTAAACCAATGAGCAAATAGAACGGGATGAAGTTTGTTTTATTCAGTTACCAAGTCAAAGCTATTTCCATCCCGCCCACTGATTGGAACTGCAAATCCCTGCCTTTCATTCGCACAAGATTCATAGATAGCATTGAAACGGCCCTTTAAAGTGTAGGAAATACTTTCTCCAAAGTTATCTCATTTGAGCATCACAAAAACACTATTAATAAACAGATATCATTAGCATTTCCATTTAATATGTGAGGAGTGTGAGGCTTCTAGAGCCATGTGACTTCCTGTTAGTACATGGCAGACCCAAGCCTGGGGCCCCACTGACGACCCCGGGCTTCCTCACAGACAGCCAACCCATGGCCTTTGCCCTCTCTGCAAGTGAGCCAGCCCAGCAAGCCTGTAGAAGGAGTTTGATGATATTGGAAAAATATGCACCTGTTTTATCCCTACAAGCCATAGGGTCCCCACAGAGGGCGAGGGGAGCTGGGCCTGACAGTAGCTAGGGTGTGGGAAGCACTCTCCGGGGGCTTGATGAAAACATTCTTGACAGAAGCATCTTCTCTTTGGCCTATGGAATGAGTCTTCATGTTTTTCCAAGGCAGTATTTAGATGAGTGGTTAGAGGAAGGCAGTACCTCCAGTTTTTGTTCCTAACCATTTCATATTTTTTTAAATAGGAAAGAGACCCTCAAGTCTTTTTTATTTTATGTTTAACAAAACAGGTAATGGTTTAGTCCAAGCCCTTCTCTGTCCTTTCTGGTTTTTCTCAAGGCTTAGAAGGGCTGCTATTCTGTCTATGATGCTGAGGGCAAAGAATTTTGTCTAAGATACTTACCTAAAGTAGATTTTCTCTCACAGACTTAACCTAAAGCAGATTTTTGCTTCAATTTCTTTAAAGAATTTATGTTTTTGCTGGGAAGATAGTTTATTCTGTAGCTTCATTATCACTTTAACCCGAAGGACCAAGAAATACATTTTAGAAATAAGCCCACAATTATCTGTTTCTCTGGATTCAATTTTATTAGAGGAATATAATATTTTAAAATACAAAACAAAAATAAGATGGCCTAAACACTTCAACTTTGTATTTGTATTAGTTTATAATTGAGTGGTTGGCTAAATTTTTATAGAGACGTTTTTATTCGTTGGTTGATTAAGCGTAGCTCATGTCATCCCCAGAGGTGTGTAATTCTGGGGGTGAGTGCAGTAGTTGTGAACTGGAAAGCTGGGGAGCTGCCTCTGTAGCCATGTGAACAAGGTGCACTCTTGCCTGCCTTGTCGAACACATCCGTTATGGATAATTCTTAGAGTTTGTATACCAAACTCAAAAGCATAAAGCATCCTAAACAGGGAAGACAGCTCTAGGATCCTACATGGCTTTACTGCTGGTTAAAGTGATATGGGAAGTTTCACTGTCTCTTTGGGATAAGCCCATCAAACTTACAAAGGCTTTTAGTGAGCCCACTCCAAAGCACGCCAGTGTGATACTTAGAGTGAATAGACTTCTTGCTTTGATGATGAGGCTAGCATTGACAGAGTGCCTACCAGACCACAGGCACTGATTTGTGTGCTTTGTATATATGCCTGTTTAATCCTCACAACAACCCTGTGATATATATATTACCCCCATTTTATAGATGTGGAAACTAACTTGCTAAAGATCACACAGCTAATAAATTGTTGGAAAATCAGTTGATTCTTATTCAAGTGAAGCAGGAAAGTGGCTATTGAGAACTGCCATTGGGGGTTTTACAAAGTTATCACCCCAGATTCCACGGTATCTCACCAAGGAGTACATTTCATGGCCAATATGGTTCAAGAATGGCTTACAGACATGGGCCTGCCATTTTGCTTATTATCCTCAAGGAACAAATACAGTGAACACTTAAGTCTAAGCTCAGGACCCTCACTAACTCAGAAACTGTAGCAGGATGGCCTTCTGCTCCATCACGTGTAGCTTCTCAGGCATAGCTCCGTTTACAGTGTTATCCCCCATCACACGCCTCCTTGTGGGTAAGAACAAAGGAATTCAGACAGCAGTTCAGCCACTCCATGGTCCAGTCCCACAGTTATGCCCATGATAAACCTTTTGTTGTTGTTAAAACAAAAGGAGAGAAAACAAAGCAGAAACTATCCTGTTGTCTTGGTTGGAATAAAGAGAAAATGGTTAATTGGGAAAAGGTTCACGGACTGAGAAAAAAATAAATATATGGTTCTAAAATATCTCCTATGCTGCCAGTTTACACATCCAGAGGGTCAATATGATGAGACGCCCTGACTGATACAGTCAGACTGTGAGTGTTCTCTCTTGGGGGCAGTGCCACACTTTCCAGCCTGTCCTGTTATCCCTTAGGCACCTGCCTGCAGCGCCCTGAACGCGTAGGGCAAGTGGGGGCTGTATATGGAGCCCAGGCACGGGCGGTACTGAGTCATCGTGCCTGATCACCCCGCGGCTGGCATCTGTGAGTGGAGCCTGGCGGGGAGGGAATGCTGAAATAAATTTCTAGGCCCAAGATGGAGCTGCTCCTGCCTGTGGTGCCTCATCAGCAAACTGAGACTTAGATAACTTTAGCGTCTCTGTAATGCTCCTCTTGACCAGAAGCGCAGTCTATCTGGTCAGCCAATCCCCAAACGCCAAGCCAACTCTGGGCTCTCTACTTATTTCCTCGTTTCTTCTCACCCCAAACAAGGTTGACTCTGTGGCCCAAACCAATCAGAAGTTTTCTATCTGTCTCTTCCTTGTTCTTTATTCTTTATTCTATGAAAGCTTCCTGCTTCTGCCCCACTTTGCACTTCTCCGAATAGAGACTGTCTGCCTCAGGATGTGGTCAATAAAGTTTGTTTGTATCACCTAAACTGTCTTCTTTAATCGCTTTTTAACAGGAGTCTCCCACGCAAGGGAGGGCTGGAAGGGCTGTGAGGAGAGCATCAGTGGTGGAAAGAGACGGTGAGCAGCAGCAGGCACAGGGCCGAGCGTCAGCAGGAGCGCCCCGCGCCCGGGAACTGAGGTTTCCATCAGGTACAAATGCCAACTAGTCCAGGAACAATGAAACGTATTTCTACAGACTTAGAGAAGTGGAAAGTTCTGTCAAAAACTGGCATTTTTCCGGTGCACACAGGAAGACACACAGGTAAAAGCTAGATACAGCTACGTTAGTGTTGAAACAGGCCCCACCGCCGTCAAAGCTCCCCGCTGAGGAACTGACGGGGCAGAGGTAACGCCCAGAGGTCAAGTTCGCCCCGGTCTTTGGATGGCTGCTTTAGTCTTTAACCCTCTGCCTCTCAGCACCACCCCTCTGTGCTCCAGCGGTCCACGGGAGGTTTGTCGCAGCTTGAGAGCCCCGGAATCTTACTAAGTCTAGATTCCTTCAAATTATCTGACTTTGTTCAAAGGGACAGAGGATGTCCTTTCATAGGTCTATTTTTTCTAATCTGGAATTTGGAATTAGTATGCAATGGGTGGAGGATTTAATGTCCATTTAAGTAACTCATCAAATATTATTGTCACAACCTGTGAGGTTATACAGACCCAAATTTGTAGGGTGTCAGGTACAAAGCCTGGCACAAAATAACAGCTCCATAAAGAGTATGACTCTGTGGGTGCTGGCTCATTTGACTTCATTTCAGTCATTTTACTTAATACCTCAGAATTTTTCTGTGCTTCCGTGGAATCGTCAGGGCTGAACTGGGCCTCAGAAGTCATCTAGGCCCACTCTTTTTTAGACAAAGAAATTCAGTCCAAGAGAGGTTAAATGATTTGCCTGAGGCCACCCAGCTGTCTGATTCTGCTCCTTGCCCCTCATTAGATCCTTCATGACCTGTATGCTCTCCTGGCACATCCTTTTAGGCTGAGCAGAATTGACTCTAATTTCAGACTCATATTCAGACTCTAATTTCAGATTCATATTCTGTTGACGATTACATCACTCATCTTACCATTTACAACTTTGACATTACAGCTTTGGGAAACACCTTAAAATATAATTGCAAACACTTTACCCATCCAAATGTGCGCTCCCCGTGCCTAATAATGAAGCTGTTAAGTGGTAGCATAGGAGAACAGCAAGATGTAGATCATGTGAAGTAAGAAATCTGGGCAAATGGGATTCGTAATGGACTTTTCGGTGACGCTAGTTGTCTGATCATTGGTCCATGGTTATGATGGTACATTTTGTATTTTGAAAGGCACAAAATGTTAAGTCATTGCCCAAATACTGGTTAACATTTTGATTATTTTGCAGAATTGTAACACAAAGCCTCAGGACTGATTTTTTTTTTCTTTTTCAAAGCTTTATGTGTGATGTTCCCGTCCTTTGTTTAGAAGTGGTATTTTCTATTTTTCCTAGATCTATCAAAAAAGTGTTTCTTTCCTACTGCCTCAGTGATTTAATTGTTCTGTTCTTGGAGCGGAAATTCCAGCTGCCCTTGGATTTGAGACACAGAGAAGATCTATGTGCACACATAGACACGTGCCTATGAGCTCGGCAGCTCTTGATTGAGAGCATCCGTTCACTCATTCATTTGTAGCCTTTCATTAAGTACTGATGTGCACGGCAGCAGAGTAGGAGAAAGGAATGCAAAAGTGAGTAAGACGTGGTCCTGATCCTTGAGGAGCCCTCCCATGGAAGAGATAGGCAGAGTTTCAATCAACAACACTGACGCAAGGCAGACCATGATCGGGGAGAAGGGGCCAAATGCCGAGGGAGCACAAGGGAGGGACTGACCCTGAAATGGGCCTCTGGAAAGCTGTGATGATGTGAGACCGAGCTGGATCTGACAGAGTGCTGGGGAGGGGAAGGCGGTTGGCAACAGGGGAGGAAGGCAGAGAGAGAGGGTGAAGAGGACAGGAGTTCAGGCAGGGGAACACGAGGGGCAGAGGGTGGAGGCTGGCGGGGGCCAGAGGTAAGTGGGGGTCTGGTTGTACAGGCCCTGGGGAGTTATGCTGTGGTGTTTGTTTCCACAGGTCAGTGGGGAGCTACAGATGGGTCTTAAACTAGTAGGTAACGGGATTAACTTTACGTGTTAGATAACGAGGACTGGAGGGGCATAAACCCCGGATTCACTTTCAGATCCAACAACCAATTGGGTTTCTCAGATTTGCCTCTCAACTCTCTTCTTAGGGGGTGAGCTTGTAGCTGACCCTCAGCTCCCTCTGGCCACGAGCTGCCACTGGGTAACAAGTCCCCCAGGAGCCCTCAGAAACGGGACCCACCCTCCCTCCAAGCCAGGGCCAGCTACAGCCTGCTCCAGGAGCCCAGAAGGGAAAACGGACAACCAGAAGCACGCCAGAGTTACTCCTGCTTCAGTCTAAGACATCATGTGCTTGAATCTGACCAGCACATGCAACTTGCGGATCTTGAACTTTCAACTAAGGAGGCTAGGCTAGATCAATATTGCCACAGAGCAAACTTCTCCAAGGCTAGCAGGGCTCACAGAAAGTGACAATTTTCCTTCTCACCACATCTGCAAACAAATTCCTGATTAATGAACGTGCTGATTACCCCCTGAGGAGAGGCAGCCTGGGGAAGTGGAGGGACCTGCACGGGAGCCAGCGTGTCTACTCAATGGCCCTCAGTCAAACCTCCGCAAATGGCGCATTTCTGATATCGACCCTGATATCAGTTTCCCCACATTAAACCCAGCATATATGGGGTTAAAACCACAGCACTCATTCCCTGCTTACTCTCTGGCTTCCTCGCTCCAGAATCCACTATCCTCCACGGAGACAGACTCCACCAAGGACAAGCACCTGGATCATCTCCTCCCACAAAGAGATACAGGCTGGTGGGAAAGCTGCTAACCAGCAAGGTCACGGGCTCCCTCCTCTCTCCAAGTGTCTCAAGGCCAAAGACAGGCTGGTAGGAAAGCTCCGACCAGCAAGGCCATATGCTCCCCCTCCCCTACCTAAAGCCCCAAATAAAAACCCTTCCTTTTAGCTTTTCGGGGAGTTTGGCATTTCAGCGTTAGCTGCCCTTTCTCCTTGCTCAGCACTGTGCAAAAATAAAATTCCTACTTTCTTCCACTACACCTGGTGTCAGAGATTGGCTTGCTGCGCAACGGGTGAGCGAACTCACTTCAGGTTCGGTATCATTTCCTTGGAATTCAGCATCTCAGCCTATAAAATAAAAGTTTTGAATAGAAAGATCCTAAGGTCCCTGAGTTCTGGATTCAGTGATTTGGCCCGAGTTTATCTGTTAAAACATGTAGAAGATAGGTGTCTCTGGTTTTTGTTACGTGTATAACCAGAAGGTACCTCAGGCAGTCACATCACCTTAGGTCCATGTGACCTAGCACACAACTTTGGCAAGTTCACGGTCCACACAGACACTTTCTCCTGGTGGTTCTGACAGAGAGAGGGTGGCTGCCCCTCAGGAACAATTGGGGTCATCGCTGGCAAACGCCCCATCCCTCTACTCCAGCTGTGGGCCAGTCTGCTCCCCCTCCGCACAGAAGGTGGCCTGTTCCATGGGACGTGCTTTGGACTCTGACCTGCGGTTGGAGGTGAGCAGAGGACTTAACGTGCTTGGGTACTGTGGCCTGTCTTTTACCCTGTGGTGATCCTGCAGAGGAAGAGTGCCCTGGGCAACTGCTGCCCCTGCGGCCTCGGCCCCAAGCAGACGCACATGCGCGTGGAGCCCGGCCCAGCTCAGGAGCAGCCCGAAGCGAAGCGAGACGGAGACGCGCAGCTGAGCCCAGGCTACAGCAGCCGGCCAGGGTCAACCTGCAGACCCGTGAGCTGCGAACAGGGGCTGGTTGTTGAAGGCCACCGAGTTCCCGCGGGGTGTGTCACGCAGCATGGCCGGGGGAGCAGCGGGCTAATGGCACCCCGGCAGGGGACTGGAGCGCCTCCCCATCATGTGGGCTGCTGGGTGGCTGGAGGAATGTTGTGTCAAGTGCTCGAAGCAGGGCCTCAGCTTGTTTTTATTACTATTATTGTTACTATTAATCTCACACTGAACATAGCTCACTCCCCCTCAGAACCAAAACTCCAGAAGCCCTCTTAGCGGCACTGGGAAAGGATGATGGATTAGCGTCTGTGCACTGATTAAGCAGGACTGACAGGCCTCGCACTCAGTTTTTGATGAGGGAAAGAAAGAAAAGGGAGGCGGTGGGGGAAGGGAGGAAGAACAAAGCCAGGTTCTCCGGCTCCGGCTCCCGTTGGTTGTCCCCATCTTACCCCTTGCCTTCTTTTCCAGGCCAGAGTCCGCGTCCCGCTCACCTTTGGGGAATCTGCGAGGCAGGCGGCCTCCTTTCTGTCCCCCAGAAGGACAGTGGGGGCCTTGACCCCCGTCCCCTCCAGTTGGGTCAGCACCTGCTGCGCCACTGCTGGCTCTCTGAGTCCCAAGGGGAGCACACCCTGGATTTGGCTGAGGGCTCACAGTTGCTTTTCTGAGACGAACGCTCAGCAAGGTTGTCAAGGCCCCGTGGATGCAGATGAGAAAGACGGTGAGAGCATCGGAGGGGAGCCCTGGGGAGTCTCCCCGTCCTCGCAGGGCTACACCGGCGCGGCTGCCTGTGCCCTCCGGAGGCCCGACCGCGTAGTAGGCCGACCGCGCCGCACCCCTTCCGTCTGGAAGCCGGTCCTGGAGCCGCGCCGGCCCTCGCCCAGGGCGGGGGTGCGCTCCCCAGCTTCTCTAGGATCCGCAGCATCCTCTGCTTCCTTCGTGGATGTCGGCCGAATCCAGACTTGAGCAGCAGAAAGTTCTGGCTCTGTGACCAGGGGCTGGGCTGGGGAGCAGGCAGGGCCCTCAGCTCCGGGCGGGGCTGTCTACACCCGAGTCTGAAGAGCTGACGACAAACACGGCGGGCCCACGAGGACCAGCTGCTTCTCACTGGACAGGCCGCGGGGCGTGCGGGGCTGCGGGGTCCTCCTCTCAGGGCACGGGCGCTTCCCGGGAGAGAAGCGCCTGTCTTTAGAAGGAATTCCTTATGAACCCAGTCCTGTGAGAAAATGGTACCATTTTTGCACGTTGTTTTCCTGATCTGAAAGTTTCTAGCTGATCTTCTGTTAAGAGGTGTGTGTGAGTGAGTGGCGTGGTATGCGTGTGTGCATGTGATATGCGTGTGTATGTGGTGTGTGGTGTGTGTGTGTGTGTGTGTGTGTGAGGGGTGTGTACGTGGTATGTGTGTATGTGGTGTGTGGTGTGTCCGTATGGGGGGTATGTTGAGTGTTCGCAGTGTCTATGTGCGTATGTTGTGTGTGCGGTGTGTGTGCATGCGCGTGTGGCCGAGCGTCTTCGGCGTGGGGAGTCTGGGAGACTGCGCCTGTTTTCAGGACGGTCCTCGTCCCCTGGCCGCCCTGCGGGCCCAGCCCTGCGCACACCCCGGCCGGTTAGACGAGGACGGAGCGGGTGCCGGGAGCTGTCCCCGCGCGCATCCGGTCCCATCAGACGGAGACGCAGCGTGCTCCTGCCTGGGGCTCTGCGCGCGGAGCCGGGGGGGTGGGACTTCAGGACGGGCGTCGTCCGAGCTGACGGCGAGTTCGTGCGTCCCCCAGAAGCCACCTGTCCCGAGTTAGAGCCTCTCCGGGCTCTCCCGTCGCTGAGCTGTGGCCGCGGCTCCGGGAGCGGCCGCCTCGCCCGGCCCCGGCCTCCCTCCCGCCGCTCCCGCGCTCCTCCCGCCGCCCCTCAAAGCGGGAGGGGGAGGGAGGGGAGGTTTGTGTTACAATGTTCGGATCTCCATCATGCAAAGAAGAAAACTAAGCTGAAAGCGAGTTCGAGTTCGTAGAGGGCAGCGGGAGGAGAGGGTGCAGGCGGAAGTGTCGCTGCCCCCAGGATCCCCGTTCCCTGTCGTTCAAACGCTAATCGAGGTCCTGCTGTGAAGGGGCTTTGCCGATGGAACCAGGGTCGCCGGCCCGCTGACCCTCAAGCAGGGACCCTGTCCTGGCTTCTGCAGGGGGCGCCGTGTGTCTCAGGGAGCCGCGCGGGCAGCCGAGGAGGGCGGACTCCGCCGGAGCCGAGGCGGGAGGGGAGCCGGAGGGGCGCGGCGGGGGCCACGCGGCACGACCCCGGCGCCGAGCAGCGGAGGGGCCTGGGCCCCCCGGACGGGAGTCGGCGCGCAGCTCGGCCGAGCTCGTCCCCGGGCGCCGCAGCCCCGCGGGCACCGCGTCTGCTGCCCGGTGCGGTTGCAGACCCCCCGGAGGGCCGCTGCGCCCCGACCTCCGACGGAGAGGAGCGGATGACACATTCCTGTTGTTTTAATCTGCTAACTTTGGAGGAGTCTTAATCTGTTAAATCTCTAGCTACAGGAAACTAATCCAGAGGAGGAAAATGGAGAAAAAGAAGAGGAGGAGGGAAAATGAACAAATGCCGGGCGCCCGGCTCCCCGTGTGGCTCGGTCCCTCCACGGGCCCCGACCTCCTCTCCCGTCGCTGGAGCTAAACGTTCACGTGTTTGGCTGCAGCTTCAAAGGGATGCTTTGTATTTTTTGCCAGTGTACTGAACGTTTCTTTCCATCTCCTTTTGAGTTATGAAAGTATGAGAATGGGGAAAACACACTTTCCTCGTTTAAAGAAGTCCAACTGTGCAGAGTGGGTTGGGTTTTAAGGCTTTCCGTGTGATTAACACTAAGCGTGGAATACTAGTTTGGTTTAAGTTTTGGAGGAAAAGAGAGAGAAACATTCTGACGAGATGGCGGAGCCGCCCGATGCTGTGCTTTGTGACGGCCGGGTGGTCTGGAAGGTGCCTGATGCGGGTGGGCCCCACTAGCTCAGCCAGTTTTGTGTCGGTATTTGTGTGGCGCTATTTACAGTGTGCAGACGCTCTTTGTAGAAAACTGCACAATGCAGTAGCTCTCCGCCACGCATTCTTATTTTCCTTGATTTTTGAATCTTCTACAGTGATCCATTTTGTTGGAGTGACTTTGGCCATCTTAACTTTTTAATATCAAAAAGTGGAATTTTCCAGCTGTTTTTGCCAGGTGTGGCCATGCCGGTGCCTCCAGTGCGTGTGCGAATACCCGTGAACGAAATTTCCCGAGTCAATGGAAAGGCCAAGTGATGCATCAGTGTCGCTGGGCCCAGGGAGGGGAGCTGTGGAAACAGCTGGGCTCCAGATGGTTCTCCAGCGCCCCACTGGAGGGCACTGCCCAGCGGACGGCCCACCTACCCCAGGGCCATGGGATGTAAAGTGGTGGCACCACCCGAGGGCGCTAGAGAGACTGCAGGCGACTGTGCCATGAGGACCCGCAGGGCCCTCTGAAGGACTCAGACACACGCCTCCTGAAACATCCTCCCAGAGGGCGCCAACAGCCTCCAGTGAGGGCTGGAGAAGCTGGGACAACCAAGAGAGAGGTTTACTGCTGGACCAGACCTTGTCCCTAACTCTTAGCTTGAGAAACGGAGGCAGGAAGGGGTTGGGACCCAGTGACCTACAGAAGCACTCACGTATTCCCTCTCGCTGCTCCTCCCCCAGCACACTGGAGCAGTGCTGCCCAAGAGCAGGCCAGGAGCTCAAACCCCTCCCCGCATTCGGGGTCTTCCTCAGGCTAGCACTTGAGGAGGGGAGAAAATGCGGCTTAAATCAAATTTGAGGTTAAATCCATGGTCTGAACTCAACATCAAGGGAAGGAAATGGGAGATTTGACACAGTATGACTGAAAATAATCATTGGAGAAAAATAAAACTTCATGCTTATGCCTCCAGAGAGTTGAGAACCGCTCAATAAATTAGTGCAGTGTCATGGAGCAGAAGGGTTACACTGGCTCCAGACGGCCCCTGTGGGTTCTGGGTGGAGGTGTGAGCACTGATGGCTTTGGACTCAATGTAAGAAAATGACTGGAGGTGGAATATGCTGACCAAGAGGAGTGAGGTCCCCATCCCTGCAGGGATGCAGGTAGAGATGGGAAGTGGGAGCAGATAGATGTTCCTTAAAGTCACTTAAACTTTGGGCTTCTCTTCCCCTCCTGGGGCCCTTGGGAGAGGGGGTAGGTGTGGGTGGCTCAGGAGGAGAGAGCAGGCTGGTGGTGGTCTGCAGCTGTGAATGGCCCTGGGGCCATTGGGGCCTGGAGTAGGTCGCTGTGGGGCTGGACTCCCAGGCTGGGCTCTCCTGTTGCCTTAGCAGCGACTCAGGCAGGCTCTGCTGTGGTCACTACTTCCTGCTGGTTGTGGGCATGGTGATGCTCAAAACCAGTTGAACTAGCTGGTGCATTGGGTCAGGCCCACGGACTCCAAGGGGAGGTGCAGCAGTGACAGCTACCCACAGGGTGCATGTGCTGAAGCCTTGGGGACCTACAGGTCACTCACTCTGCTTCTGCTCTGGCGGAGGGCCGGCCACTCCACCTGTTTGGTCATCTCTGCTGTGGAGATGGGGTGGACGGGGATGTTTGCAGGTGGGAAGGGCTGGGTGTGGACCCTTGCCAGGGGCAGCCAGCAGGGGACCGTAGAGCCCAGACATGGGACTTACCCTGGCTACTGTTGATTTGAGTTTGGGGAGAAAAGGGATAAAAAGTGTAACGGGTGAGATCATTAAGCAGCCCTGGGCTTAGCAGGGCACAAAGAATGGTGGGAGTTCAAGTCCACAGCTTCTGTGGGCCTCTTTGGTCTTCAAACTTATTTCCCTAAGGCCTCAATTCTTTGATATCCTCCTCTCTTCTTGACTAAATAAAAAAATCACTCCCATTCCCACCCTGGTCCTTGCTGGCGCAAGCCCTCCCTCCAGCTCAGAGAAGGAGGAGAGCTCTATTCCTCTGCTACAGGAGGCCCTTGGCAGGGTTCGCCGTGAGGCTGGGGTCCCAGAGTTAGCAAACAGAAAGGTAGGGCGCCCAGTTAAACGTGAATTTCAGATATATTTGGGATATTCTTGCACTAAGAACTGATTTGTTGTTAATCTGAAACTCGAATGTAACTGGACATCCCGTATTTCACCCGGCAACCCTCAGTGGGCTCATTTCTGTGCTTCACATCCCTTTCCCCAGAAGCAGGCACAGCGCTCTGACTTGGGAGTGGGCATAAGTCCAGGCACAGGGCCACCCCTGGCTTGCTGTCTCCACGTTGGCGTGAGTGTGAGGCGCGGGGAGCACTCTGAACGACCTGCTTCATCAGCTTGGGCACAGACCAGACACGCTCCTGTTCCCTAACATGCACAGTGAGCCGCAGTGACCCACTCGCCCACCCTACAGAATGTCCAGGACCTTTCTCGGAGCATCTCTGCCACCTGGGGTTTGTTCAGTCCCGTTTCCAAACGTCAGTCCTTTCGTCCCCACCCCGCGGAAACAAAGAGATCTGGGGAATCTGGTCTTTTGCCTGTTATTGCGCTGCATCATCTTGCCGTAAAAACTGTCCTTCAAGGTTTGCTGTCCCTTTGCCCAGCGCTGTGATGAGCCCTTCGCTCAGGTCCCCGGCAGCCCTCCGCAGTGCTCCTAGGGAAGCCGCTTACACACTCGGCAGAAGGTTCTGCCAGCTTTGTGTCAGGGCCCCTGGCTGGGAAGGGCCACCTGGCCAGCTGGTCCTAGTGTTCAGCTGAGCTTACCAGCCAAACGCCTGTTTTCCTCTGGGGCTCTTATTCCTGTCCGGCCGGCTGACCGCGGCCAGAATGTTCCAGTCCCACTGGGTGGCTCTGACATGGTGACCCTGAAAGACTCAGGTCACTTCCCCATCCCTGTGCTCCCAGGAGGTGTTCTGGCTCCGTAACAAAGGTTCTCACACCTGCTCCGCAGGGAAAGTGGGTCTGCAGGCGAGGGCCTTGTCGAGGCCCCAGGCAGAGGGGGCCCACGGCCTCGGCTTCAAGAGCCAGGAAGGTCGTCCAAGTGGATCTTCCTTGAACAAATGTTCTAGACAGAAAAGCAGTTAGACATTTTAAGATGGCAGATTCTTAAAATTCGGCCTGATCAGGGCTCTGAATGCAGAGAAAATGGGGCCTCGTGCGGAGTTTGGGTCAATTCCGTCACCTCACAGTTGCTTAGAAGAGTGTTAGCAGCTGGTTTTGAATGAGCACACCACATAGGAGCAGCCTGGGTACGTGTGTGTGTGCGGCGTATCTGTTTAATGTGCGTTCGGGTAGTCTGTGGACCCCCCTTGGCATCCGTCAGGCCACTGGAACAGCCTGGCAGCAGGCCTCGTGTCACAAGCGTTTGTTCAGAGTGGTAAACACACACACAATCCATATTGTGTTTAAGGAGACAATGGTTCAAAGGGTTTGCCAGGCTATTTTTAACATTGAAGTCTGGAAGGAAAATGATGTCACATGCTGGGAAAGGGGTCCAGATATTTCAACAGACCACAGCCAAAGAATTCTGTTTTTTATTTGTTTCTCTCAGAATTGAATCATTTGAAAAAGGTGAGTTTTAGCTCCTCATTCCAAAAAGCTTTGCAGCTTGATCTGTGCCTGGAGTGAGTTTGTCTCCTGTGTTTTGTCAAACCGACATGAACACTCCTGCAAGCCAGGAGCCTGAGTGGGCGTGGGTGAGCTGGTGGCAGGGGAAGAGGGGTCTTCTGAGAATGGAGAGGAGAAAACAAAAAAATGGTGACCCTATTAGGATTTCCTGTCTCTGCTGTGTGATTTGGACAAACTACTGACCCTCTCTGACTTTAAATCATCTCATTTGTAATATAGGGTCATACCCACCTCAGAAGATGGTTGTGTGTATTGATAAGATAATGAATGGAAACAGCTGTTGCGGTGAATGGCATGTATGGGGTTAAACAAGTCGTCTGTCTCTCCTTTCCTTTGACTTTGCTTTTCCTTCCCCGTGTTTTATTTTCTTCTACTGTTTACTGGGGAACAGGTGTTGCAAAGATCTCCCCTACCTACCCCGGCCTCCCACCTTCTCATGGGGAAGAGCGCCCAGAAGAGATGCTGTCATAGGAAGGTGTGGAGCAGGAGGAGCAGGAACAGAGCCGCCACTCGTTCTGTGCCTGTGGGAGAGGTCCCCTCTCCGCAGGGAACGGTGGTCTCATCTGTAGATGGGCGAGACCCTGATGTAGTCCGTGCGGGGCTTGGGGACTCGGGGGTTGGGTCTTCTCTGGGGTCGTGGATGGTCTGAGAGCGGTGGGTTGGCCTCTCCCGGCCAGGACTCCGGGCTGGTAGGCCTGCTCCGGTGCTCAGGTGTGTGGGCTGCTCTGCAGTCCCTCGGCCTCTTGGTGAGAACTGTGCTCTTTTGCATCTTATTTCACTTTTGCCTCGTTGCCTGGGTTTCTTGTTTGCTCATAACAGGGAGACTGGAGACAGTTGATTCTTGCTTGGGGGACACAATGTTTTCCTAGGAAACCCCCAGGCAGAAGCGAGGGGGGCAGGCACCAGGTAGGAGACAGGGCCCTGCTGTCAGAGCACGGGAAGCAGCCTTCCCGTTCCTCTTGGGGGGGGGGGAGGTGGTTGGACCAACTTTGGGAGGATAATTTCTCTACTATCATGAAAAATCTAGAATTGACCCAGCCTCCTCCCACTTCTGCTCACTGCTCGTTGAGCAACTACAGCCCAATGACTTCTTTTTATGAAGAAAGAGTCTCAAAAATGGCCCATCAGGTGGGCTGGCCCAGTGGCTGAGTGGTTAAAGTTCCATGCACTCTGCTTCAGCGGCCTGGGTTCACGGATTTGGATCCCGGGTGTAGACCTACACCAATTGTCAGCCGTGCTGTGGAGGCCTCCCACATCCAAAATAGAGGAAGATGGGCACAGATGTTAGCTCAGGGCCAGTCTTCCTCAGCAAAACAAACAAACTAACAGAAAGGCCCATCTGGGGATCATGGTGCTGGGGACAGTTTGGTTGAGTTATCCTCACGAGAAGGGTGCCCACTTCTTTTATTTTTTTTGGTGACGAAGATTGTCCTTGAGCTATCATCTGTGCCAGTCTTTCTCTATTTTGTGTGTGGGTCGCTGCCACAGCATGGCTGATGAGCAGTAATGTAGGTCCACACCTGCGAAACCCAGGTTGCTGAAGCAGAGCACAAACTTAACCCCTACACCACCGGACCAAGGGTGCCCTCTTCATGTAAACATGAGGCTCCTGCTCACTGCGGCTGTTCGTTGAACCTGCTTGCTTCACCTGCTGGTCAAGCCTTAGTCTTGGGTCATTGGTGTGGAGACCTGAGGATGAACACTGATGAACCAAGCAGCCTGGGGTGGACGCTGGGAGACGTGGGCAAAGGATGCTCAGAGGATGGGCATCTCACCTGAACTTGTGTGGTTAGGCTGGTCTTTCTGGAAGAAGTTATGTCTAAGCTGGGACCTACAGGATATACTTTAGACTCTGAAGCCAGAGCAGAGAATTCTGAGCAGCAGGAACAGAACATGCAAAAGGCTGGGGAGAGACAGGCACAGGGTAGTGGAGAAGCTACAGCTACTCGTTATAGTCCGTGCGGAATGTGGAAAGAATAAATGAGAAAGCTGGAGAGTCAGCAGGGGCCGGGCCACATGGGGCCTTCTCTCCGACGTGGCTGTGCTTGCTGGATTGAAGATGCTGCATTTATTTATTACAAGGGAATGTTCTTCCTGAAAAAGGACAACCACATCTTTCTACCATATTTGAAATAGGGAAGGATTTTGTGAAGCTTCATGAAGAAGTCTACATTCGATGAATATTCCCTAGAACAAAGGCTAAAATTTCTATCTAAAAGAGGTTTTTTTCTATAACTAGGATAATGTTTATGTTTCCCAGCAAAAAGCTACTGTGTCCCCTTTATCAGAAATGGTAGAGATGGCTGGGCTGGGGGTGGGTGGGGTTGGGTGTCAGTTTAGAGTCTGCCCTTAACAGTGTGAGGGGCCCCCCTGGGCCTCAGTTCCCTCATTGATAAAACAGAGCGTGGTAGATTAAAGGTGACTACAAATTCTTTGCTACTCTTCCCATTGAGAGGTGGCATTTGATTCCATTCCTCCTGAATCTGGGCTGGCCTTAGGAACTCACTTGACCAATGCAGTGTGGCTGGGAGTTTTGAGCGGGTCCTAAAGAGCCTTAGAGCTTCTGGGTGGCCTCTTGGAATGCTTGCTCTTGGGACGGTCCTCCCGGTAACCCAGCTGCTGTGCTGGGAAAAGCCTAAGCCACACAGAGAAGCCCTGTCTGGACACCCTGTCTCCAGCCCCAGTCGAGCTTTCAGCTGGCAGCCAGCACCACACATCTGCTCTGGGAGGGAGCACCTTGCACGTCAAGGTTCGTCGAGCCTTCATATGGTGCAGCCCCCGCAACAGCTGACTGCAGCGGTGAGCGAGGCTCCGTGAGAACCTCTGGCTGCATCCAGCAAACCCAGCAGACTGCGGGAGCTAAGAAGTTACAGTTTTATGCTAAGTTCCGAGGTTGTGTTCGTTATGCAGCAACAGTTGACTGGAACACAGGGATTTGTCCAGACATTCTTTACGAGGCTTTTCAAATGCGGGTTAAGAGCCTTGAGTGGACAAAAGACCAGCCACAGTGGGATTAGAGAGGGTGAAGTGAGGTGCCCCACGGCCACGCTCTTGGCACAGAGAGAATGCTGGAGACCTGGGTATTCCCCAAATGCAGAGAGTGCTCTTGTGAGGGAAAGGGTGACAGTATAAGGGGAGAGACATCTTTCTAACATCGATACTGAGCTGCCGAGGAAGGGAGTGTTATCCTGGGACAAGAGAAGAGAGAGTACAGACAGGGGTTCCTTCTCCTGCTCTTACGTTGCCGTGATCAGCGCGAACTGGAGTCAACCTGCAGGAAAGCCGACACCTCCAGAACCCCCCAGTCTGCCGCTGTGCAGAAGGTGCGTGATGCTCCTCAGTTCTTTTGCCATAGAGGATTGAGAGAGGAAGGATGAAGAAGAGACGCAAAATGACTGCAGCAGCCGCTCCCAGTCCACCACCCTGCAGCCTTCCTTTGCACCGGCAGATCCCTGGTGTACTTGATGTGTGTGTGTCCCAACTCAATGGGCCTAGTGAAGATGCTGCATTTTCCAGTCTCCCGTGCAGTGAGTAGTGTCCATATGACACAGTTCTGGCCAGAGGTGTAAAGAGAACTCACTGGGTGAATCATCTGGACAGTGTGTAAGCGGGTGCAGACTCCCTTGGCCTGCGCTCTTTGCCCTTGGTCTCTCCTCCTCCATGGGTCCGGGGCGGGGGTGCTAAGCCCTTGCATTTCTCAGGAGCCCCCGGATGCAGAGGCTGCCAGTCAGGGACTGCACTTTGAGAACCACTGCTCAGTTGTCCTGGGAGATGGGAGGGATATCATGTGTGAGTCTTTCTAGGCCCCAGAGCAGCTGGAGAGTGTCCAGAGGAAGGGTGAGCCTCAATGATCAGAGTCGTGACTGGAAGCGTAGAGGGAATTGGAGCCCACTGTCGCCATTGGAATAAACAACATGGGCCTTTTGTTCTTCAGGAACAGTGAGTACGTGACCAGATAAGGGTGTCCTTCCCAATGGCATGTCCGCACACAGCCCCCGCCTGTCTCTCGCCTGGTAGCCTGTTCCCCATCACTGTCGAGCTGGTCCTCACCTGTCTGGAGTCTATGGCCGGGGCTGCGCAATGGTTCTGGATTGCAGGCATGTTTTATCCATCATGATTCAGTTGTTACCATACACAGTGTTTATTTTTCTTCATAAAAAGATGCAAGCTGTGCGCCTCCAAATGCTGGGAGCTCAGAATATTCCATTTGTTTGTGGAGAGACAGACTGGATGGCACAATTTCAATCAAACTATGAAATGCAGCCTGGCATGCCTGCAGAGAACGGGAAATAATAAAGCCGTGTGCTCCTCTTTCCGAGAAGCCCGAGAGCCGTGCACACCGTTAACTCCTTACTCCCTGGGAGGGTCCTGGTGGACGTATTCCCCCAGCGGCCGGGGCCCAGGGAACTGTCCAGAGTGGTCCATCCTTGCACGGGGACAGGCAGGGCCGTGGTGCACAGGGTGTGCCCCCCTGATTGACTCTGGGTGACAAGGCGTGTGTGCTTTTGGTTCTCAAATGGAAATGGCCCTCTTTTCTAATTACAAAAGTAATAAATGATTATTAAAAGTTTTTAGGAAAACAAAGTCTGAACACCAAAAAAAAAAAAAAAAAAAAAACCCACCTAAAATTTCTCCCTGTCTGTGCTTATCTGCCTGTTTGTATCTAACTTGTCTTTTTCAACTGAGGACAGCTCTCTGGTTAGCATTTATCGATCTAGTTCCCCGACTGTGAGGGCTGAGCAGTGTTCCACCTTGTGGCTCCATCAGCCCGGGTGAGGCAGGGTTGGCTGTCAGCCGCTTTCTCTTTTCGAAGCTGTGCCGCCTGGAACACTCTGAAACATTCGCCTTGGCCCCTGGTGGGCTCAGTTGCTGAGGGTCAGCTCTAAGCAGTGGGATACCTGGGGAAGTGCTTTTGAGGAACATTCCTGAACCATCCCCCCTGAAGTCCGTGCAAAGGATACCAACCCCACAGAGCAGGGGCCTGTCTCCGACTGTCACTCCGGAGGACACTTTGTCACTCTTGGGGGTCCTCTTCTCTTCAATTTCTGAATGACCGGCATATCTTGACATGGGAAATCTCTATGTAATAAAGATTTTATTTTTTTCTTCTTCTTATAAATTGTAGTTATAATAAATATTTTATTATTATAATAATAGCATTTGGTTGTTTCCTTATTTCAGCTTTTTGTTATGAAAATGTTCAAACTTTGATAAAGTTGAAATAATAGTACAATGAATACCCACATACCCTCCATCTAGATTCAGTTATTTACAGTTTTCTATACATGATTTCTCTCTATATATATGAATTCGTCTTTAAATTTTCCTAACAACCACAGTACTATTATCACACAAGAGAAAATTAACGATTTCATAATATCAGCTAATGTCTAGTGCATAGTCAAAGTAACCCCGTATCTGCAAAGTATTATTTCGGTATAGCAACTGCTGTATAAGACGTAGTGATAATATCTGGGCTTCTGCATCACAATCAGCTGCGACTATGTTTTTAACAGGTGCTGGGGCTTGAATTCAAAATTCTTAAAGGAAATCAAGAAAGAAAAAGTTCTGGGAGGTCACAGGTTACAGGCCTTATCGGAGGTGGGGGTTTGGGGGTTGGGAGAGGAGTTCACAGCAAAGTCAGGCCATAGCAGTGGCCGCGTTGCCTCAGTGACCAGCCGCGTATGGAAGGCCAGATGAGGAAAGAGAGACTCTTACTCCAAGACCCCAGGGAGTCATGCATCCCAGAAGGGGAGGGGGAGTGAGGACTCGGGCCCTCCCTGGATCCCAGGCCCAGAGAGGGAGCCACCCGGTCTGCTCTGCTGGCTGAGGGGTAAGGGTGGGTGTCATCCTTGGTGAGCCAAATTTGCTTCATCTCTTGAAGAATTTCAAAGGAAACCTTTGTTTTTGTTTGCAAGATTCTACAGAAAGCAGAGGGGTAGGGGCAGGGGATAGGATTTTTTAAAAATTGAAAGTTTTCCTGCAAGTTAGCAAATTTATTCAGTGATGAGATACCCAGGGGCCCTGGTACAGGGGCAGTGGCAGGACACAGAGGAGCAGCATGGCCACCAAGGTAGGGCGGCAACTTCCAGAGCCAGCACAGCGTTATTGCCACGACTAACCCAGCACAGGGGGGACGAGCCATGAACTCATTAAGTTGTGCAAGATGTGACTTTGACGTTCGGGGCGGGAGGCAGTGGTGATGGTGGCAGCACGAGTCATCTCAGGCCCCTGACAAGGCCTTGTCATTTGTGCAGGGTTGTGTGTGTCCTGCAATGAGGGGCTGGGCGAGCTGACTGCCCGGTATCTGCTCCCTGTGCTCCCTGTTTCTGCTGCCTGTGGGAAAAAACTAAACAAACCTTTAGTCTGAAGTTACCCGAATGTCTTGTTAGGAGAGTCCACTTCGTTCAGAACTTGGAACCGCCACGGTTTTCAGCAGCGAAGCTTAATGAACTGGGGCCTGGGAAATAGGCAATAAGCTTCTGGCCTGCTTAACCGAATATCGTCTCTCTTGTACTGACTGCAATAATGTGTTTTATTTCCCCACTTTTGATTAGCTCTCAACTAAAGGCCACACTACATGAGCCCCTGTGGCCTTCTTTTTAGAGCAGTGGAAATCTCAGCTTCACATTCGCCTTCTGAGCATCTCAAATGCCCTCCGATGGCAGACCAAAAAGTGAGGTTTTGAAATGAAAGTGAGGTTTCAGTAATGGCCATGGTTTGCCATCTCCCCTCTTATAAATGCAATCTTTTTTCCTTTTGTATTTATTTGGATTTTTATTAAGTTGGATTGTCTAAGCTGGCAGGGTGTTTTTAATGAGACTGGTGATGCCAATCTAAACAGCTCAAGTCCCCTTACAATCACATAAACAGATTAAAGTGGGGATGCACGGCAGAGATATTTCTGGAATGCATCTGAGGGTTGGATTTCTGCTGGTTCCAGAGTGTGGCTTCCTTTTGAAACATCTTTGCATTAGGTTTGAAATCATCAGTAATTTGCTAATTGGGAGCAAAAATTTGGTATTTGCAGCTGAAGAAAGAGGAATAGAGAGAGAGAAAAAGAGAGAGAGAGAGAGAGTTAGGCATCAGGCCCTGGGTCCCAGCGTGTCAGTCTCAGTTTAGCTGTTTCTGAAGCCCGTGAACCACTCTGAGGCTCAGCTTCCTCAAATCTTCTTCACCACTGATCTTGAACATCCCTCTCCCAGTCTGGGGCTCACTCAGTACAATGAGCTCTTCAAAACTGGAATATTGCCGTTTTCATTGCATTTACTGAGATGGTGAACATAGGTTCCACACTCCCCTCCCTCTTAGATCTATAATATGAGTTTTACATTTAACCATAAATAGAAGGAAAAAATGGTGAATAAATTGTGTCTGTAAAATATATGTACCATAGCCAGGCTATGAAATAAAACTGTTATTATTTCTCAAGTTTTTCTGAGAGTTGTTTTATGGACAAATCCTAATTCTCCCATATTTGAAATATGCTAAAAACTGAAAGATGGAAAACTGAAAAGCTTCAGTGATCTCTCTAGACTACCTGACACTACTAGCATGTGAGCCAGCCACCCATCCACCCAGTTACCCACCCAGCCAGCCAGCCAGCCACCCATCCATTGACCCACCCATCCATTCACCTGCCCAACCATCCACCCATCTATCCATTTGGTCATTCTTTCTACTTCTTTTAAGCATCTGTGGTATTAAACATGTTGCCAGTTTCTGTAAACTTGATGCTTTAACATGTGCCCCATGTGCATATGTTGGACACACCTTGTTCTGGAAAGCCTCATAATAGGCCTGAGTCACTTTGCCTTGGCCTCCTGCCTCCCTCGTTACCTCTCGCTCAGGAGGAGTCCTTTTCCTGGGGGTGCACTTTTCAAATACAAACCAAATAATCCAGAGTCTACACCCCCAACTACCTTCCTTATTGGATTCTCACGCTTGGGGCCACTACTCACCTGCCCTATCACCTCAGGCCAGGTGCTGGACAACTAGGAGCAGCCCCCATATCCCAGAGCCCTCTGGAATTGCTCAAATGAGACAATCCCAAAACTGCTGCCCTGCCCACCCTTCCCTTTCCGTGGAAAGCACAATAAACGCTCTTGTCCACAGTTCCCCTCACTCCCTCTGCCTCCTGACTGACCCTGGTGCTTCTCCATGTGGCCCCCATGACGTGGTGTGCCCTCTCCTCTTGGCAACAGTGAGTAATAAACTATCTTTCCAATGTCAGTCATCTCCTGATCAGTTGGCTTTACCATACCTGAATAATACTAAAACCTATTAAAATGCCTACTATGTGCCAGGCATTGTGCTAGGCACTGCAATGTGAAGATGAGCAAGAAGAGTCCCTGCTTATAGTTTGGATGGAGACCCAGACAAGCAAACACAGACTGACAACACAGGCAGTGTGGGAAGTGCTGGATTCATGACTGTGTTGTGAGCACAAAGGGAAGGGAGCTGGTGAGGATGGTTTTGGGCTGGATCTTGAAAGGTGAGAAGGGGAAAAAGCATGTTCAGAGGCACAGAGCTGGAGTGGGCATGGTGGAGGCAACAAGGGCAAATAATTTTGTGTGGCTAAATGAAGGAAGGCTCAGGTGGTGATCTTAGAAAGTCTCGGATGCCATGCCAAGGATTTTGGACACTAATCTCTGAGTAACGAGGAGCCAGAGATGGCTTATAAGCAGGTGCCATGATCAAATGTCACCTGAAGGTGAGACTGGAGTTGGAGAGATCAGGATTGGGCTAATAATGCACTGCAGGGACTTGAAGAGCGGATTAAGCAGTGGCTGTGGGAAGGATTCAAGAATCAATTGGAGACTTGGAAACTAAGCCTTGGTGACCGAATGGATGTGAGGACTCCTGAGCACCTGGATGTGGGCCACAATGCGATGCTGTTAAGTGAGGTGCACACAGAAGGGTGGATCCAACGGAAAAGGTGGGGGAAGGGAAGGGCAAGCTTTTACACTCCTGTGGAACATTCAGGGGAAGACAAAGAGAGGAGCTGCCTGTGGGGGTAGCGTAGTTCCTAACCGAACCTTAGAGGAGAAGTGAGATAGCCTGGAGAGAAAGCCAAGGACAGAAACCTGAGGAAGCCAATATGTAACGGTACTCATGACCATCCTCTCTCCTGGATCGACCCCAGCCTCTTTGATTTCCCGTCTCAGCCTCCCTCCCTGGCTCCTTTCCCTTATTACGAGCTCTGCATGCCGTGTGTGCATGTGTGTATGCATGTGAGAGACAGATTGAGGGTGGCGTTGTCTGCAGTTTGCTGGGAGGTTGAGGTAAGAAGTAAAGGAGGGAGAGGGTGAAACATCAGGAGAGATGTCAAATATTTGATCAAATAAGGACACGGAAAAGGGTGGAAAAGAAGGCTTAGCTTCGAAGCGGAGGAAGGGTGTCTCCTTTTCTAGACAGGAAAGGAGCAGGTGAGAACTGGCGTTGGATGAACAATTTAGAGGTGGAGGGAACATTAGCTCTGAACGTTTCTTTTCTCTGTGAATCTAGAGGCGAGGGGTGGCTGGAAGTGCAAGGCAGTGTGTGTGTGTTGATGGCCCTTTGAAGAGTGGAAGGGGTAGTGTCGAGTCAGCGGTGTGTGTCTGAACGAGCCTTCCTGTGCGCACATTGGGCACAGGGACACCGTGGGTGGTACAGGCCACGGAGGTGAGTGACACAGGCTTTGCCCTCAGGGAGCGTTTGCTCTGTTGATGGAGCTGGCAGCCTCACCTATGGCTACAGAACAAAGCAGAAGGTAGTGCTCTAACAGCTGGCAGCCTGAGTCCTGAGGGACCAGGACCAGCTTTCCAGGGGTTGTGGCATTTAAGGTTGTTTTAAAGGATGTATAAGAGGCCAACAGGCTGAGAAAGAAGGGGACCCAAACTTTGCTTGCAAATATGGCAAGCAGAAATATCAAATCCCTCAGAGAAAAATCAAAGTAAACCCAGGGGGTGGGGGTGGGGAGTGAGGATGGTTTGAAAAGTGTGGCTTTTTCTACATCTTTGAGAGTGGAGAGCCATAGCAGCGACTGAACAGCGATGAGCATGTTTCTAATTATCACATCAAGTCTTTGATCTGTTTTAATTATTTGTTTCCCTCTGCAAACACAAATTTGACTCACTGGTGCTGTGTTTTGCCAGCTGCTCCTCATGGAGGTGCTCAGGCAGTGGGCCACAAATGTTTCCCAAATGAAATACAAGTGCCCTGCCTCTCTACTCAGCTTCACAAATACGGAGCTCCCACTGCGCACTAGGTGATGAGGAGAGCAGGAAGAAACAGGATGCCTGTCTGAGGTTGCCTCAAATGCTGCTGACTGTCTCTCTTGCCCAGGGAAGAGATTCTGGAAGAAGAGAGGAGAAAATATAAAAATCCTGATCAATTAGAACCCAATCTATGGAAATATGAACACCTTGCAGGTGGATAAAAGCTGGAGATTTGTTAATAAAAACAGCTTTCCGGGTGGGTCTTCTGGGATTCCGGATGTCAGCTTCGTATTTGAAGCTTCTGCATCTTTTGTGTAAAACTTTCAGCAACAATCACATGAAACTGCGGGATGGTTCACTCCACCAACTTACTGAGGCTGGGAGGCAGTCAGGCAAAAAAGACTTTCAAATGCAGGCTTGTGAGTTTTGGTATTAAAAAATACTTCATTGAGGCATATTTTACATATCATATAACTCATCCATTTCAGGTGTACAATTCAATGATTTCTTTAAGTAAATTTACCAAGTTGTATAACCATCACCATAAATCACTTTTATAACATTTCCATCACCCTAGTAAGAACTCTCATGCACATTTATTGTTAATCCCCATTCTTCTCTCCCTGTACCCCAGGCAACCATTAATCTACTTTGTAGATTTGCCTTTTTCTGGACATTTCAAATAAATGGAGTCATACAATATGCAGTGTCTTGTGTGTGGCTTTTTTCACCTAGCAAAATGTTCTTGAGGTCCATCCACGTCTCATCATGTATTAGTAGTCTATTTCCTTTCATTGCTGAATAATATTCCATTGTATTGTCATACCATATTTTTTCACCCATTTACCAGTTGTTGCACATTTTAATTGTTTCCAATTTTGGTTTTTTATGAAAAATGCTGCTATGACAATCCCTGTGCAAGTCTTTGTATGGGAGAAAGACTCAAAATTTGTAATAAAAAGTTCTGTCCCAATTCTCAGTTATCCAGAATGCTACATCTGCTCAAGAAAAGGTTTTGTCTGCAGGCCAGGGTTTTATGGTTCCAACAGGTGAGTACAAAAGAAAGAAGACTGAGCCTTTTCTCTAGAGAAATTCAGCTGAGTCCTGGAGGCAGAGTATAGCTGTCAAGATGAGGTTGAGTTGACAGGCACTTCTGAATGTCAGGAACTTGATTCATGGGTATCTGAATCAACCACTAAAAAAAGTAAAAAAAAAAAAAAAAAAAGTACAGCTGATATGTTAAGAAAGAAGAGAAAATGGGATCATATAAAAGCCTCAATTAAAGCCACAAAAGGCAGAAAACAAGTGGAAGACAACAATAGGAACAAAGAACAAGGGCAACAAATAGAAAACAGTAACAAATATGGTAGATGTTAATCCAACTATATCAATAATCACTTTGAATGTCAGTGGTCTAAATGCATCAATTAAAGGATAGAGATTGTCAGATGGATCAAAAAACAAGACTCAACTCTATGTTGTCTATAATAAACTCACTTTATTTATTTATTTATTTATTTATTTTTTGGAGGAAGATTAGCCCTGAGCTAACTATTGCCAGTCCTCCTCTTTTTTGCTGAGGAAGCCTGGCCCTGAGCTAACATCTGTGCCCATCTTCTTCTACTTTACATGTAGGATGCCTACCACAGCATGGTGTGCCAAGCGGTGCCATGTCCACACCAGGGATTTGAACCGGTGAACCCCGGGCCACTGAGAAGCGGAACATGCGAACTTAACAGCTGCGCCACTGGGGCCAGCCCCAATAAACTCACTTGAAATATAAAGACACATATAGATTAGAAATAAAGGGATGGAGAAAGATATACCATGCTAACACCAATCGAAAGAAAGCAGAAGTAGCAATATTAAATTCAGACACAGCAGACTTCAGAGCAAGGAAAGTTATTGGGGATAAAGAGGGTTAGTAATGATAAATAATAATAATAATAATAGTAATTATTATATATATATATAATAGTAATATAATAATAATAAGAATAATAGTAAATGATAATAATGATAAAAGACTCAATTCTCCAATAAGACATAAGAATCCTTAATGTGTATATGCCTAATAACAGAGAGTGAAACTATGTGAGGCAAAAACTGATAGAAACGAAAGGAGAAATAGATGAACTCACTTTTATAGTTGGAGACTTCAACACACCTTTCTCAGAAAAGGAGAGGTCCAGCACGCAGAAAATCAGAAAAAAACATAGTTGAACTCAACAACACAGTCAGTCAACTGGATGTAATTGACATCTATGGATTACTTCATTTAACAATAGCAGAATACACATTCTTCTCAAGCTCCTATGGAACATTTGGCAAAATAGCCCATTGGGCCATAAAACATACTTTAACAGATTTAGAAGAATAGAAATCATACAGTATCTGCTCTGAGACCTGATGGAATGAAACTAGAAATCAATAAGAGCAAGATAGCCAGAAAATCCCAAAAATACTTGGAGATTTAACAATATGTTTCTAAATAACCTCTGAGACAAAGAAGAAATCTCAAGAGAAATTTTAAAATATTTTAAACTAAATGAAAACGAAAAAATAACATCAATATTTGTGGGATATAGTAAAAACAGTGCATAGATGGAAATTTATAGCATTGAATGCGTATATTAGACAGGAATAAAGATAAAAAATCGATAATCTAAGTTTTTACCTTAGGAAACTAGAAAAAGAAAAGCAAATTAAATCCAAAGTAAGCAGAAGAAAAGAAATAATGAAAATTAGAGAAGTAATCAATGAAATTGAAAACAGGAAATCAAAAGATAAAATCAATGAAACCAAAAGCTGGTTCTTTGAAAAGCTCAATATAATCAATAAGCCTCCAGCCAGGCTAAGTATGAACAAAAGAGAGAGAACACAAATTACTAGTATCAGAAATGAAAGAGAGGACATCACTACAGATCCCATGGACATTAAAAGGCTAACAAAGGAACATTATGAACTCTATGGCCACAAATTTGATAACTAGATGAAACGGACCAATTCCTTCAAAGACATGATTTGCCAAAATTCACACAAAAAGAAATAGACAACATGAATAGGTCTAAATATATTAATATCCTTACAAAACAGAAAGCCCCAGGCCCAGATGAGTTTACTTTGAATTCTACTGGATATATAAGGAAGAAATTATACCAGTTCTCTACAATCTCTTTCAAAAGATAGAATTAGAAGGCATACTCCCCAACTCATTCTATGAGGCAAGCATTACTCTAATACTAAAACCAGACAGAGACATTGCTAGAAAAGAAAACTATGGACCAATATTTCTCATTAAGAGAGATGCAAAAATCCTCAAAAAATATTAGCAAATTGAATTTAACAATATATAAAAAGAATTGTACATCATGACCAAGTGAGATTTATTGCAGGTATGCAAGGCTGGTTCAACATTTGAAAGTCAATTAATCCATCATGACAATTGACTACAGAAGAAAAATTACATGATCATATCAATAGAGGTATAAAAGCATTTGACAAAATCCAACACCTAGTCATGATAAAAACTCTCAGTAAACTAGGAATGGGGAGGAACTTCTTCAATTTGATAAAGAATATCTATAAAGACTATGTTATACACGAGATTCTAAATACAAACTTCAGGGTAGACACTAAAATAAAATACAGAACAGAGTCACAAATCATAAATAAGGAAAAATCTAAGAAACCCAGCATAAGAAGTTGCAGTATTAAATGGGTAGGCTAAAGCACACAGGAAAAGAACCGCAGGAAAACAAGATAATGAGTGACAGATTGACAGCATTAAGTCCACATGCATCAATCATCACTCTCAATGTAAATGGATTGAACTCTCCAATAAAAAGACACAGAGTGGCAAAATGGATTAAAGAACAAGATCCAACAATTTGTTGCCTCCAAGAAACACACCTCAGCCCCAAGGACAAACACAGGATCAGGGTGAAGGGGTGGAGGACAATACTTCAAGCTAATAGCAAGAAAAAAAGGCAAGTGTTGCAATTCTTATACCAGACAAAGTGGGTTTCAAAATAAGACAGGTAAAGAGAGACACAGAGGGACAACATATAATGATCAAAGGGACACTTCATAAAGAAGAAATAACACTTATAAATATCTATGCACCCAACACAGGAGCACCAAGATTCATAAAGCAACTATTAGCAGACCTAAAGGAAGATGTTAAAAACAACACAATAATAGTAGGGGACCTCAACACCCCACTCACATCAATGGACAGATCATCCAGACAGAAAATCAACAAGGAAATAGTGGAGCTAAATGAAAAACTAAAACAATTGCACTTAATAGACATATATAGATCACTTCACCCTAAAAGAGCTGAATACACATTCTTCTCAAGTGCACATGGAACATTCTCAAGGATAGACCATATGTTGGGAAACAAGGCAAGCCTCTACAAATTTAAAAAAATTGAAATAATAACAAGCATCTTCTCCGATCATAATGCTATAAGGCTAGAAATTAATTACAAGAAAAAAGCTGAGAAAGGCACAAAGATGTGGAGACTAAACAACACACTACTGAACAAGCAATGGATCATTGAAGAAATTAAAGAAGAAATAAAAAAATACCTGGAAACAAATGAAAATGATAGCATGCCATACCAACTCATATGAGATACAGCAAAAGCTGTATTAAGAGGAAAATTCATCGCAATACAGGCACATCTTAACAAACAAGAAAAATCCCAAATAAGCAATCTTAAACCACACCTAACTGAACTAGAGAAAAAAGAACAAATAAAGCCCAAAGTCAGCAGAAGGAGAGAAATAATAAAAATCAGAGCAGAAATAAATACTATTGAAACGAAAAAGGCAGTAGAAAAGACCAATGAAACAAAGAGCTGGTTCTTTGAGAAGATAAATAAAATGGACAAACCCCTAGCCAGATTTACAAAGAAAAAAAGGGAGAAAGCTCAAATAAACAAAATCAGAAATGAAAGAGGAGAAATAACAACAGACTCTGCAGAAATACAACGGATTATAATACTACGAAAAACCATATGCCAACAGAATGGATAACCTAGAGGAAATGGATAAATTCTTGGACTCCTACAATCTCCCAAAGCTCACTCAAGAAGAGGCAGACAATTTGAACAGACCAATCACAAGGAAAGAGATTGAAACAGCAATCAAAAACATCCCAAAGAATAAAACCCCAGGACCAGATGGCTTTCCTGGGGAATTCTACCAAACTTTCAGAGAGGATTTAATACCTATCCTTTTCAAGCTATTCCAAAAAATTAGGGAAGATGGAACACTTCCTAACACATTCTATGAGGCCAACATCACACTGATACCAAAACCTGACAAGGACACCACGAGAAAAGAGAACTACAGGCCAATATCACTGATGAACATAGACGCAAAAATTCTAAACAAAATTTTGGCAACCAGAATTCAGCAATTCATCAAAAGGATAATACATCATGATCAGGTGGGATTCATACCAGGGACACAGGGATGGTTCAACATCCTCAAATCAATCAACGTGATACACCACATCAACAAACTGAGGAATAAAAACCACGTGATCATCTCAATAGATGCAGAGAAGGCATTTGAGAAGATCCAACAGCCATTTATGATAAAAACTCTGAACAAAATGGGCATAGAAGGAAACTACCTCAACATAATAAAGGCCATATGTGACAAACCCATAGCCAACATCATACTCAGTGGGCAAAAACTGAATGCCATCCCCTTGAAAACAGGAACGAGACAAGGATGCCCTCTATCACCACTCTTATTAACATAGTACTGGAGGTCCTGGCCAGAGCAATCAGGCAAGAAAAAGGAATAAAAGGAATCCAAATAGGGATGGAAGAAGTGAAACTCTCGCTGTTTGCAGACGACATGATCTTATATATAGAAAACCCCAAAGAATCCATTGGAAAACTCTTAGAAGTAATCAACAACTACAGCAAAGTTGCAGGGTACAAAATCAATTTGCATAAATCAGTAGCATTTCTATACTCTAATAACGAACTAACAGAAAAAGAACTCAAGAACACAATACCATTCACAATCACAACAAAAAGAATAAAATACCTTGGGGTAAATTTAACTAAGGAAGTGAAGGACCTATATAATGAAAATTACAAGGCCTTTCTGAGAGAATTGGATGACGACATAAGGAGATGGAAAGACATTCCATGTACATGGATTGGAAGAATAAACATAGTTAAAATGTCAGTTCTACCTAAAGCAATCTACAGATTCAACACCATCCCAACCAGAATCCCAATGACATTCTTTACAGAATTAGAACAAAGAATCCTAAAATTCACATGGGGCAACAAAAGACCCCGAATTTCTAAAGCAATCCTGAGAAAAAAGAACAAAACGGGAGGCATCACAATCCTTGACTTCAAAACATACTACAAAGCTACAGTAATCAAACAGCATGGTACTGGTACAAAAACAGGTGCACAGATCAATGGAACAGAATTGAAAGCCCAGAAATAAAACCACACATCTATGGACAGCTTATCTTCAACAAAGGAGCTGAGGGCATACAATGGAGAAAAGAAAGTCTTTTCAACAAATGGTGCTGGGAAAACTGGAAAGCCACATGTTAAAGAATGAAAATTGACCATTCTTTTTCACCATTCACCAAAATAAACTCAAAATGGATCAAAGATCTAAAGGTGAGACCTGAAACCATAAGGCTTCTAGAAGAAAACGTAGGCAGTACATTCTTGACATCAGTATTAAAAGGATCTTTTTGGACACTATGCCTTCTCAGAGAAGGGAAACAATAGAAAGAATAAACAAATGGGACTTCATCAGACTAAAGAGCTTCTTCAAGGCAAATGAAAATAGGATTGAAACAAAAAAACAACCCACTAACTGGGAAAAAATATTTGCAACTCATATATCTGACAAAGGCTTAATATCCATAATATATAAAGAACTCTCACAACTCAACAACAAAAGAATCAAAGAACCCAATAAAAAATGGGCTGGAGACATGAACAGACATTTCCCCACAGAAGATATATGGATGGCCAATAGGCACATGAAAAGATGCTCATCATTGCTGATCATCAGGGAAATGCAAATCAAAACTACACTAAGATATGACCTTACACCCATTAGAATGACAAAAATATCTAAAACTAATAGTAACAAATGTTGGAGAGGTTGTGGAGAAAAAGGAACCCTCATACACTGCTGGTGGGAATGCAAACTGGTGCAGCCACTATGGAAAACAGTATGGAGATTCCTCAAAAAATTAAAAATAGAACTATCATATGATCCAGCCATCCCACTACTGGGTATCTATCCAAAGAGCTTGAAGTCAGCAATCCCAAAAGTCCTATGTACCCCAATGTTCATTGCAGCATTATTTACAATAGCCAAGACATGGAAGCAACCTAAGTGCTCATCAACAGACGAGTGGATAAAGAAGATGTGGTACATATATACAATGGAATACTACTCAGCTGCAAAACAGAACAAAATCATTCCATTTGTAATAACATGGATGGACCTTGAGGGAATTATGTTAAGTGAAATAAGCCAGCTAGAGAATGATAATCTGTGTATGACTCCACTCATATGAGGAATTTAAAAATGTGGACTAAGAACAGTTTAGTGGACACCAGGGGAAAGGTGGGGTGGGGGGTGGGCACAGAGGGTGAAGAGGTGCACCTACAACATGACTGGCAAACATTAATGTACAGCTGAAATTTCACAGGATTGTAACCTATCATTAACTCAATAAAAAAATAAATTAAAAAAAAAGAATATCCATAAAAACCCTACAGCTAACATCATACTTAATGGTGAGAAACATGAAGATGTTCCCTCCCACCACTGCTTTTCAACATCATTCTGGAAGTCCTAGCTTATAAGATGAGATAAAGGAAATAAAAAGTATACAAATTGGGAAGGAAGAAATAAAACTTTGCGGATAACGTGACCATCTATGTAGAAAATCTGAAAGAATCAACAAAAAAATCCTGGAACTAATAAGTGATTACAGCAAGGTTGCAGGATACAAGGCTAATATAAAAAAGTCAATTGATTTCCTGTAGGCCAGCAAGGAACAAATGGAATTTGAAATTAAAACACAATATCATTTACAGTAGCACTCAGAAAAAATGAAACATTTAGATATAAATCTAACAAATATGTCTCTGTATGTGAGGAAGACTACAAAACTCTGGTGAGAGAAATAAAAGAACTAAATAAATGGAGAGAAATTTCACGTTCATGGATAGGAAGATTCAACATTGGTAAGATGTCGGTTCTTCCCAACTCGATCTACAGATTCAATGCAATTCCAATCAAAATCCTAGCAAGTTATTTCATGGATATCAGCAAACTGATTCTGAAGTTTATATAGAGAAACAAAAGACCCAGAATAGCCAACACAATATTGAAGAAGAACAAAATTGTTGGATTGATGCTACCCAACTTCAAGAATTACTATTAAGCGATAGTAATTAAGACAGTGTAGCATTGGCAAAAGACTAGACAAAGAGATCAAAGGAACAGAATGAAGAGCTCAGAAATAGACCTACATAAATATAGTTAAAGGAGCAAAATGTATTGACATAGGAGTAAAGGCAATACAATGGAGAAAAGGGTCTTTTTAACAAATGGTGCTGGAAAAAGTGGACGTCCACATACAGAAAAATGAGTCTAGACATAGACATTACAACCTTCACAAAAATTAACTTAAAATGGATCACAGACCTAAATGTAAAATGTAAGACTACAGCTCTTAGAAGATAGCAGAGGAGGAAAACTAGATGACTTTGGATTTGGCAATGACTGTTTAAATACAACAGCAAAGGCATGATCCATGAAGAAAGAAGTGATAAAGTGGACTTCATTAAAATTAAACACTTCTGCTCTGCAAAGCACACAGCCAAGGGAATAAAAGGAGAAACAGTAGACGGGGAGAAAATATTTGCAAAAGACATGTCTGATAAAGGGCTATTATCTAAAATATAAAGAGAACTCTTAAAACCCAATAATAAGAAAACAAACAATCCATTTAAAAAGTGGATCAAGGATCTTAACAGACACCCCACTAAAGAAGATACAGAGATGGCAAAGAAGCATATGAAAGGATGTTCAACATTATTAGCCATCAGGGAAATGCAAATGAACACAGTAGTGAGATTCCACCACACACCTATTAGAATGGCCCAAACCCGGAACACTAACAGCGACAAACGCTGGCGAGGACGTTGAGCAACAGGAGTTCTCATTCATTGTTGGTGGCAATGCAAAATGGTACAGCCACTTTGGAAGACAGTTTCTTACAAAACTAGACATACTCTTACTGTAAGATCCAGCAATCGCACTTCTTGGTATTTACTCAAAGAAGTTGAAGCCTTATGTCCACACAAAAACCTGCACACAGATACTTACAGCAGCTTTATTCATAATTGCCAAAACTGGGAAGCAACCAGGATGTCCTTTAGGAGGTGAATGCAGTAATAAACTGTGGTACATCCAGACAAGGGAATATTATTCAGCACTAAAAATAAATGAGCTGTCAAGCCCTGAAAAGTCATGGAGGAAACTTAAATGCATATTAATCAGTGAAAGAAGCCAATCTGAAATTCTAGAAAAGGCAGAATATGGAGACAGTAAAAAATCAGTGGTTGCCAGGGGTTAGAGGGAGGGAGAGCTGAACAGGCGGAACATAGGGTAGTGAAATTACTCTGTATGACACTGTAACGGTGGATACTCATCATCGCGTGTTTGTCCAACCCGTAGAATGTACAACACCAAGAGTGAACCCTAATGTAAACTGTGGACTGTGGGTGGTAATGATGTGTCAATGCACCACTCTGGTGCGGGATGTTGATAACGGGGGGCTGGGCTGTGTGTATTGGGGGGCAGGAGGTCTATGGAAATCTCTGTGCCTTCATCTCAATTTTGCTGTGAAACTAAAACTGTTCCAAAAGTAAAATCTATAAAATAAAAGAGAGAAAGAGAGAGAGAACACAAGGTAAAAAAGATCCCATTGGAGGAATTTGTCTAATGAGTGTGTTCTGGATGGCTGACAATAACTTCTGGGGTCAGAAGAGAGAAGAAACAATTCAGAGGATACATTTGTAGGCCTGGGCTATGTGGTCCATGCAGGCTGGGAATACATCTGTTCCTGGAGTGTACGGGGAGATTCTTGTCTCCTCTGTCCACCACGTGGGTGAAAATGAATGGGGAGAAGCTGCTCACTAACACAGATGTGCGAAGTAAGGCTGTGGAGAGTCTGGAACACATCAGCAGGATCAGATCTACATCAGACAGCGCAGATGTCATGGTGGGTGCTCAAAAGAGGAGCAGGATGAGTGATGTCAGTAGTGGTCGTAATACTTGAACAGGTATCTGTGCTTCAGATCGCAATCTGAGGTAAGAGCCCAGCAAAAATGGGAGAACCGGGGCCCACCTGGTGGTGCAGCGGTTGGGTGCGCACGTTCTGCTTCGGCGGCCCGGGGTTCGCCGGTTTGGATCCTGGGTGCGGACATGGCACCACTTGGCAAAGCCATGCTGTGGTGGGCGTCCCACATGTAAAGTGGAGGAGGATGGGCATGGGTGTTGGCTCAGGGCCGGTCTTCCTTGGCGAAAAGAGGAGGATTGGCAGCAGTTAGCTCAGAGCTAATCTTCCTCAAACAAAACAAAACAAAACAAAAAACAAACCAAAAAAATGGGAGAATTGTTATGCTCCAGACTCAGCCCTTATGCTTTAGGAGCTTTCTGTCTGGATGGAAAAAGATACAGAAATAGATAATTTACAACCCAGCAAGACAAACATATCATAGGGGAGATGGGACAAGAAGAGGGGCCACCATTGCCTGACGATATCCCAAATTCCAAAGTCACAGAACACTGTTGTGCAAACACACAGAGGGTTTATTCAGCAAAGGGTGACTCTGGAGTATGTGTGTGTGTAAGAGGGTGTGTTTGTGACTTTGTGTGGTGCGTGTGTGTGTTTCTGGAGGACAAGGCATCGATGGCGTGGAAATGATGCTGGGAAGGGCAGGCTGAGTCTTTGAATGTCATAGTGCCATAGAGCGAATTTCAAGCTACCAACAAATATTTTTAAACGGGGTGACCAGATCATTTATGAAAACCAGAGATCACTGATGAGCAGTGTGGAAGGCAGACCAGAGGGGGAGCAGGGCTCCAGAGAGGCCTGAGAGGAGGGGCTTGCTGCAGGTTAGGCTTGGCCTCCTTGGCTGGAAGACTTCTGCAAAGTCGGGGACAGTAACTAGAGTGGGTGGGTGCCTTGGGTCCTGGGTCTGGATTCAGATTCCCTGTTGGGTTGTCGCTGGCGGCTGGAGAGAGGAGCTGCCCGCCGCAGCGGGGAAAGCAGCAGAGGCCCTGGCCCAGCTCCTGAGGCCGCCCCCTACCACGCCGAGCTCTCTCATGCCACCCTGACCTGCTCCCCGAGAGACGATGTTGCTCCACAGAAGGACCAGCGTTCTCGGACCCCCAGACCAAGGACTTGAGGCTGCGGACTGAGGACTGACTCCACCTAGTCCAGTGGTGTCTGGAAGTGGCTATAGATGACTTTTGGAATGCTGTTAGAATAACTCCTTTTTATTTTGCTGCTTTCTTATGCAAACCAAGGGCACATACGTGTACTTATCAGACATGTGAAAATTGGGCTCCATGGCAGATGATTGATCACTTCTGAAAGTCCCAGTCCTGAGCGTGTGTGCTGAAGATACCCAACACCAACAGAATGGAGAGTTCAGATAAGCAGGGATTTCTCAACTGCGTAAAACCTTTCTTGTCTTTGGAAGGATGACTCGGGGTGAATTTGTAGGGGAGCTTACACGATGAGGGGAGAGAGCAGCAATGAGGAGGACTGACATAAGAAGAAAGCAAATTGCAAAGTGCTTCCTAATTTCCAGGAGCCTGCCAGCTTTGACTCACCTTTAGGTCCTTTTCTCAAATTGTATATCCCGTAATATAGCCAGACGTAATAGAGTCTAGTCCAAAATCCTTATGTTGCAGATGAGGCAACTGAGGCCCATAGAGGTCAAGTATTTGTGGCAAAGCAGAGACTTGAGCCCTGGTCTTTGGGCGCTCAGTCCCAGTATTTTTAAAATTTTGTTTAGTTACTTCCTTATGCAAATCAGGTGCACATACATATGATTATTGGGTATAACTAAATTTGGTTCCTTATATGGGAGCTAATTTTGGTCTGAGGTTAGAAAGAAAGGAAGCAGGAATGCAGGATTGGCCTCCAAATTTCACATTTCACTTTAATATAATTAACTAAGTATAAATTTAATTTACAAGTGTATCTCTTGTTCTTTATTGCCTTGAGAATGGAATAAAAAGGGAAAGAAATTTTTATGGGGATAAATAAGCGCAAATTGGGTGAAATCAGATAAAAGGGAGCAAACAACCCTATCCCCAAGGGGTCCTGTGAGAGAAGGAAGCTTCCTGGCCACGTGTGTGTCACTGTTCCCGTTGGTTCAAAGCCCTCGTTCTTCCTCTGTGCCAGTCACTCTAGTGAGGGCCTCGTGTATATCGTTTAACCCTATGAAGTTGGTATTATTATCCTATTTCCAGGAAAGAAAAACAAAGATCAGGAGATTTTTGCTTGAGGTTACAAAGCTGGCAAGTGACAGTCACTCTTGGAACTCATCATCTTGAAAGCCTTGTAGACTGGAATCCTGCAAGCTTCCTTCCTAGGAAAAAGGTTCCACGTCGGTCACCTGAGAAGGACAGCGCTTGCAGGTTCTCTGGGCTCAGAGTAGCATCTTCATCTCTGTCCTGCAGACAGGTGAGAACAGAGGGGCCCTTTGTAAAGAGTCATGGCGGGGGGTCACCATGGTGAACAAGAAGGGTTCCCACCTACTTGTCTCACCTGAAGGGCCCTGCGACAAAGGTGCCAGCTGTGATGTGAGATGAGAAAGGACCCCAGAGAACCAGGACCTTGTATGGCAGACCTGAATCTTATGCCGGGGACCCAGCTTTCGCAGCCAGTCCACTGCTGCGCCTCACCTGGCTGAGGGGCGTTGTGGGCTCTGAGTCTGGGGGCAGTTCCCATTTTTCTGTTTCTCTGGGTCTCCCTTTAATACAATTCCAATCCCAGCTCTTCACTGACGCTGGAGAGAGGGACTTGCCCGACTCTGTGGTGTTGACAGGAGAAGCAGAGGCGGGGTGGCCCCTTCTTGGTATGCCTTAGATCCGTTTTGTAGGACTCTCTCCTCTGGGCTTTCTTGAGCCTTTTCCCCACATGCTTGAACTCCCGGGCTGTGTCTTAAGTTGAATGGAATGGGAGGTGGGACATGTCAACTGGGACTTTTCCTGCCTGCTGCCGGCTCTAGACTGGGGGACATGAGGTCATCTATAAGTGTCTAGAACGGGCGTTGGCAAACCTTTTATGTAAAGGACCAGGGAGTAAATAATTTAGGCTTTGCAGGCCATACATATATCTCTATTGCAATCCTCAACTCTGCCACTAGATTGTGGAAGCAGCCATAGACAAAATGCCTCGAATGGGCGTGCCTATGCTCCAGAACCACTTTACTCACCAAAACGGGCTATGGGCTCCTGGCTGTAGTTTGCGGACCTCAGTCAAGAAGGTGGAGCAAATTAACCAGATGGAAGGAATTCTTTCACAGTGTAGACATACATCAAATCATTGGGATGTATGCTTTAAATACCTTACACTTTTATTTGTCAATTATACCTCAATAAGGCTAGAAAAAAAAGAAGAAGGAGCAGCCACAAGTGGGCACATGAGTGCCACTGCCCAGATGGAAAAGTTGTCTCAGATTGATCTGAGATACCACAGGACCCCAGAATTTGTGCAGCCAGGAGCTCTGTGTGCCAGCCTGCCCGGTGCAGCCCCAGAGGCAATATTGGTCTGGCCTAGACTGTTGGGGAACCCTGTTTCGGAGCAGCATATTTCAGGAGCCATGGGCGGGAATATGGGCCTGGATAGTTTAAGTGACAATGTCCAGCTTGTCCAGCTTGTTCTCCAGAGCTTGCCAGCTGGTGCTGAGCCAGGGCTGGGGCTGCATTCAAAGGCTGATAAACTTTCCAGAGACACATTCTGCCAGCAGACACATCCTCAGAACACATTGCTCCCATTACACTGGCCTTTCATGGTGTGCTCATGGAAAACTTATGGGGTTTGAATCTACTGTGGGCCAGGCCAATTCCCAGATACGAGGCCGTGGGGAGGTGTGGGCCATGAGCCCCAATGACCAAGATGGCACAGGAGGCCCGGACACCTAAGACACAAGATGGGAGAGGGTAGGCACCCAAGAAAAACAGCTACAGTGTGGGGAATGGCCAAGGGGGAAGAGCTTACTTTTGTCTGGGGCGCTGGCTTCATGAAGGAGGCAGCATCTGTGGTGGGCCTTGAAAGACGGGCCAGATTGAGACAGGTGGAGACAACGGACAAGGGACAGGAGAGTGAGGTCGTGGTTGGCTAATGGCCAGTGGTTTCATTTGCTTTGAGGTATAGGGCAGATTGTATTTTCCAAAGATGACCCTGACAACATCTCCATGCCCCTGCCCTTCTCCCCTCCCTTTGAATCCTGTGGCCAGTGCCCTGTATGTCACCACTAGAATGCACTGTAAGTGACAATGCCAGACTTTGAGGCTAGGCCATAGAAGGAGTAGCCGATCCCGGCCGGTGAGTGGGAACACACGCATAGAGCCTTGAGCCCCCACATAAGAAGTCCCACCCGCTCTGAGCCTGCCGTAGCCTGAAGAAGCCGCCCCGCATGGAGCAGCCGCACATAGGCGCTCTGGCCGGCAGTCCTGTCCTCCTCCGAGGCCAGGCCTGGGCATCCAGATGACTCCAGCCTCCTGATGCTGGGTCATCCCAGCCTCTGAGTCTTCCCAGGTGAGGCTCCAGACATGGTGGAGCAGAGGTAAGCTGTCCATGTGTGCTCTTTCTGGTTCCTGACCCACAGAATCCATGGGCAAGTTAAAGGGTTGTTTTATCCACTGAGGTTAGGGCGACTTGTTCCATGGACTCTGGGAAACCGGGAGAAGAGTGTAGGAAAGCTACTTGGCACAAATCCTCGCTGACCTTGAGGCCAGGTTCAATCACTCGGAACTTATGAATGACAGCAGGAACCCACTGGAGGGTCTGCCAGAAAGAATGACTTACTTCAGGCCATGCTTTCAGAAGAAAACTCTGCAGCCAAATCCGGGACAGAGTGATGGGTGGTGGCTGGAAAGTTGGGTGAAGAAACTTGCCAACGGGTTTCTTGGACTGATTTAGACCAGAAGCAATCTCAGGCAAGCTGTGGCTGTGGGAAGTGAAAGGAGGGGTCAACGCAAGAGATGCTCCTGTGGAAGACTAGACAGGAGTTCTTCCTCTTCCTCCCTAGCTCCCAGCCCCAATCTGAGACAGTGGAGAGCACACGCATGGCGTTATTGGAACCCGGCTGACACAGTCTTGTAAAAGTGGAACTTTCTCCTTAGAATAGGCCTCAGGTTCCTCACCTACCAGTGGAGTGATAAAACATAGAGCTGGTTTCTGGTGAGACTGTTATGTGTGTGTGGGTTGAGGGGGAACCAAGGAAGAGATGAGTCGATAACCAAGTTGCTCATCAGACTTTGACGGGTGAGGGACATAAGGACCAACGGCTTATGGGATGACAGGCAAGCAGCAATCTCCCTAAGAACACTAAAGGAAGATTGGCCTGCTTTACAGCCTACCCGTGTGGGCTGCCGCTACGGGGTTATATCAGAGCAAAGTCCCCCTGTTGTGGACGAGTCTTTCATGGAGATTCTGTCTTTTCTTCCACAATCAAGGTGAAGTTCACTGTTAGATGCTTTAGTGTCTTAAATTCATACTATGTATAAATGACTATAAATGAGCCTTTCCTGAGCGAGAATTCTGAAGCAAAGAGCCCTGGGCTACGTGAAGGTATCAGGTTGCTGACAGAGATAGGATGGGAAGGAGCAAAAAGGATGCAGAGAGTGGAGGCTGGGAGCCGGCAGTCAGGGCTCACTGATCTCAAGCCTGTGTTTAGGTCTGGGTTTGCTTACAGCTAGAGCTATTCTACTGGTACAACCCATTGAGTGTGAGTTCTAACTTGTCAGGCATCTATTCTGATTGGTTGAATGTCCGTTACGACTGGTTGGGCATCTGTTCTGATTGGCAGTTGTGAAGTGCACCTAAGGAGGCTAGACCAGGCATGGTTCCTGGGCCCCAAGTGTGGAAGAAAAATGCAGGAAGGCCAGTTCAGTCCTGTCACCTCTCTGGAGCCCATAGCCTTAGGTCCTGACCTTCCCATGTGTGAAACCTGCTAGATCTCTATGACCCTTTCACTCCTCGGAACTCTCTCCTTCTCTCTCGTGGTCCTCGGAGGTACTCATCTCTGTCTCTTCCCTTAGCATAACTCCTGTGGCAGAGATTGTGGTGTCCCATCCAAGTGCCCCTAGTCTTCATCATTCCCAAGCCCAGCGGAAACCCACTTCCAACTGCAAGTGCACGTGGACTCCGCCTTCCTCTGTCACTGCAGCCCCTTGGCCTGAGCACAGGGCAGCCTGAGGTACTGGGCTGTTAATGCTCCTCCAGAGCAGCCCTCAACCGATGATGGACGGGATTTGGTGGATGAATGGCCCAGACGTTTTGCCTCATGTTTGGGATATCTCAGAGGTGTTGTCTATACCGTCTCTGGGAGTTTCCCAACAGGCATGAGCCCTGTTTGCCCACACTGATAACCTGCCAATTTCCTCCCTTCTCATCCCCACAGTCCCACAGTGCCTCCTGAAGTCGCCTCCCAAATAACTATGTGCACTGATGCCCTCGTCTCAGGGTTTGCTTGGGAGCCTCTCACACCCAGACACCCTCTCAAGAACGCCACGTTTCAGGGAAGCAAAAGGTGAATGGTGTTCAGGCAACTCCTGCTGCTTTCCCAACACCATGCCCCTTCTCCGAAGCCAGGGAGCAAGAAAGGTGTGGCTGCCTTCTTGGTTCTGTTGACGAAAATAATCCATAACCAATCTATAAATGAAAATTTGGGAGAGTTTATTCTGAGCTAAAATCTGAGGACCACGGCCCAGGGCCTTTCTTCCCAAAGGAAGAAAGGGCACCAAAGAAGTGAGGTATATAGAGTGGTTATATACCCCCAACAGATGTTTCACATATGATTGAAATGTCCCTCCCACAATAGTCACAAGATTGCCCTGTCGGCACAGCACTTGGTGGGTCTGCTATCTCGGTGGGCGTAGCAGGAGGCAAGTCTATTGTCTCGGGCTGGGTGGTCACGGGTGAGCGCAGCAATCAGTTCCTAGCCTAAGGAAAGATGCCTAATCCTTAAAGAAATGCCAACGTTGGGAGTGGGAGGGAAGTTGCACCTTTATCTCAAGGGCCTTTGTTCTTGCCATAGGGACTATCTAAAGCAGATATACGATGTGTGCTCAACGGCCTCAGTCAGGCCCTTTTGGAAAGACAAGGTCAGGACGAATTAGGTTTACACCAAATGGCTTCCTCATATTCTCCAATATATCCTATTGCTTGCCATTTTTATTTGTCAGTTCTCAGAGGGGAAAAACACAGTGAAAGCCAAACACAAACTAAGAACACAATAAATGACCGTGCCCCCAGTTCAGCCAGGCCTGAAGTCAGCCACTCCTAGACTTCCTCCTTAGACGAGCCAATACATTGTGTGTGTGTGTGTGTGTGTGTGTGTGACCTCGTTAGTCTGAATTGGTTTCTGAGACCTGCCACCACAAAAGTCCTGCTTCACTGAAGATCTCAGCTGAGACACCTCAGAGGAGCCTTCCCTGGTCACCTTGTGCTGCAGTCTAAATATTCGTGTCCCTCCAAAATTCATATGTTGGAATCCTAACCTCCCAGTGTGATGGTATAAGGAGGTGGGCCTTTGGGAGGCGATAAGGTCATGAGGGTGGAGCCCTCGTGATTGGTATAGTGCCCTTATAAAAGATAAAAGGTAAAAGATAAAAAAGAGACCCCTTCCACCATGTGAGGACACAGCGAGAAGTTGGCAGTCTGCAACCCAGAAGAGAGTTCTCCCCAGACCCTGACCATGCCGGCACCCTGATCTTGGACTTCCAGGCTTAGAACGGTGAGAAATAAATTTCTGTTGTTTATAAGTAAAAAATTAAATTAAATCTGTCCCATCTCTTATCTCAGAATCTCTAATGCAAATTAAAACAAAAAAGTCTTCCCTTCCCCAGCACTGACAGCCCTTCTCTGTGGTTGCGAATTTATCCCATCTTTGAAGACATTGCTTTCCCAGCCACGGGGGTGAGGTGCTCAGCTCTTCGCATCCTTGGACAGAATCCCTTTCAGGCTCTGCTCCCTCTAATGATTAGACGACATTAAAGAGAGATCTAAGCATCTGCTGTGAACACCCCTTGGCAGGTGCCGCGGCCCCCAGCGCAGACCCCTCCCCAGCTGATGTGCCGATAACGGTGAACAGCAAGCAATCAACACACGCTGTGGGAGGGCTGCTGCTGCTGCTGGGTGCAATCCGCGTTTGACGGAGAGAAAGGAGCTTGTCGTCAATTCGCGTCTTTAAATCTCCCCGGGCTTTGAAGTCAGAGCTAGAAGCAATGAGGACAGGAAAAGAGCAGGACTCCAAGGTTAGGAGAAACACGCAGATCTGAGCCAGTCCTCCATGATGAATTTGGAAACCCATTTCAAAAATGGAATCTGACTGTTTAGTGGGGATTTAGTATACTTTCCTTTTGATGCCTCCCTTTGGGGGCATCGTGCCGCGACAAGAGTGCAGGAGGCTGTAAAGCAAGGCCGTCCCTTGCTGGGGGTCAGCGGAAGCTCTGGAGGGACGAGAATGTGTGTAGAGCTTGTGTCTGCAGGGCTCATTCTGGAGGCTCCCTGTCAGCGGTTACGAGGGGGTCTCCCTAAAGTCCTGGTCACCGCTCTGCTCCTCCCACTGAATCGTGATACGCAAGCTCCTCCCCCAAAACCCGGCTGAAATCAAGAGTGAACGCTTTCTCCTTCCTCTTTCTTCTCCTCGTTCTTTTTTTGTCCCTTCCCTTCTCTTCTTCCCCCTTTCCTTTTCCGTTTTCCCTCTGTATTAGTCTACTTGGGCTGCCACAGGTTTAAACAACAGAAATTTATTGTCTCCCAGCTCTGGAAGCTGGAAGTCCAAGATCAGAGTGTGGGCAGGGTTGGTTTCTCCTGAGGCCGCTCTTGGCTTGTAGGTGGCTGTCTTCTCTTGTGTCCTCACACGGTCTTTCCTCCGTACCGTGCATACCCGGCGTCTCTCCCTCTTCTTGTAAGGACACCAGTCCTATTGGATTAGAGCCCACCGTTATGACCTTATTTAACCTTAATTACCCTTGTAAATGTCCCATCTCCAAGTACAGTCACATTCTGAGGAACTGGGGGTTAGGGCTTCAATACATGAAATTTGAGCGGACACAATTCAGCCCATAACACACTCTTCTCCACTTCTGTCCCCAGAAATGGTCTTGCCTTATCAACTTACATGCGTTCAAATCTTGGTTTTACCACTTATAAGCTAAGTGACCTAGATAACTTGGCTGACCTCTTTGAGCTTCAGTTTTATTATCTGTGAAAAGGGAATGCTAACCTTCGTGGTGGTGGTGTTGGTGTAAAGGGGACAACGTGGCAGAGACCCTCGCCCAGCACTAGGTGCGGGAGAGGCGCACACTGAACATGGGTTCCCTCCTTTCTCCTCCTCTCTCCTCCCACCTCCCACACCAGCGGCTTAGCCAGGATGCTGACCACCTCTAGAGAAGGTGTCCCCAACTGCCCTTCCGAGGCCTTGGGCTGCAGTGGCTCCAGAAAGATCAGAAACATGGGGGTCCTGACAGAAGACCCACTCCCTAGCCCCTCCCAGAGGCCTGAAGTGGGGCCGGGAAATGAGGCTCTCAGGCGATGGGGTGTGTTACCAGCCTCGGGAGCTGCTACCCTGGAGGTTACTGTCCTTTCAGATTTTAGGTTTAATTCACGTTATAGGATAGATACATCGGTTTGAAAATTATCAACATTATCTCCTATTTTTTAATAGATTGTTACATCAAAGATGTTTTTGTCTGCTGCACACGCATGTATGTTTTTGGCAGAGTTTCCCCATGGAACTGAGACTAGATCAGATCCAGAGACCAAGACTGAATCAAGTCCAACTCCAACTGCCTTGGCGCTCAGGCTGCCCTTCCCCAGGCGCGGCAGGGCCGCCCCGCACAGCACGTGGGCAGGACTTCTCACCATGTCTGTGCTCGTTGATCTGCTGGGCAAGCTCTGCCGGTGGATTAAGACAGTGGTTCTCAGGGGCAGAGTCGACAGATGCAGGTTAATGTTTCTGGATCAGGAAATAGAAGTTTAAGTATAAAGGCAAACCTCGAAGAACTCAGATTATACAACGATCAAGGGGTGCAGGAAGTGGGGGTGGAGCATGCAATTTAGATGCAGTAATTTCCCACCTTTCATAGCGGGAATGTCAATAGATATTGCCCAAAGTGGATGAATTAAGAAATGAAGGTACAGGGGCCAGCCCGGTGGTGCAGCGGTTAAGTGCTCATGTTCTACTTGCGTGGCCTGGGGTTTGCCAGTTTGGATCCTGGGTGCGGACGTGGCACTGCTTGGCATGCCATGCTGTGGTAGGCGTCCCACATATAAAGTGGAGGAAGATGGGCACGGATGTTAGCTCAGGGCCAGTCTTCCTCAGCAAAAAGAGGAGGACTGGCAGTAGTTAGCTCAGGGCTAATCTTCCTCAAAAAAAAAAACAAACTTGAATTTAAAAAAAAAGAAATGAAGGTACAGTGGTCCCTGCCTTCTGAATATTCGTGATGCCAGTCTCTGTAGTTATGAGGTTGTATTGAGAATCAAAAGTTGTCAGCAAATGCATATATTCAGAAATTATATGAATATTGATAGAATTAGTCCCCACTTAGACATCCTCCCTTGTTGACACCTGTGGTTATCTCCACCTATTACGTTGATTCAGTCAATCGCAAATCTTAACTGAGATGTAGGGGTTTGTGCAGACTGTGAAGTGATAGAGGACAGCTGCGTGAATCACACTCACAGCCAGGACAAACGCAGGGCTGGCGGAGCGAGGCCGGTTAACGACCGAGGAGGGACAACCTGACCAGGATGGCAACAGGACAGTCATTCAGAGGAAATGGATTTGAATATCACGAAATAAAGAGAAGTCCTTAGACTTTATGAAGTCTCCAAATGCTCTCTGCAAAGATGACCATTCTATGATTGAACTGTGACAGTGTCGTATCCTGCTATTGTACAATTTTGTCTGAAAAATTACTCCCCAAACCCTTTAAATGCTTGATTTATTCGTTACTCTTTCTAGGAATTAGTGCACAGTTGCCATTATGGTGTAAGTTTTATTCAATAAAAATACATTTATTTTTATCAATTTAGTTTCAGTTTTCAAGATAATCTCCTAATCACCATTTACTGTGAAATTTTGATCTCTGTTTTAAATGGATTCACTTTAAGTGGCTTTTTTTCTGGTGCCAATTGTCCTTGGGTAATGAGGGCCTCCTGTCTAAGCATCTGATTTAGAGGGACGATTATAACCAACCATTTAAAACAGAAACAGCTAAGAGAGTGGACCCCTGTGTGGAATGGGGATAGACACAAAGGCGAGGATGACTCTTATTTTTGATTGCCTATGTTTCTGTGCTGTTCCAACTTATTTCATTGTATTTATTTTGCAGAGGACACATACCACATTCAAAATTTGATTTCTTTGGTATTTGATAAAAATATCTCAGTGATGTAATTGGCAAAAATGGTCATGCTGTGAGGTGTGTGTGGGTCCCTGGATGTGAGTTTGTGGCAGACGCTGTTGGTACCCTGTACTCATCCTCGACACTTACTGTTCCTGTCCTGCACAAGCAGGCAGCTTCCTGCCACGAGCACCTGTGGCTGTGCCTGAGGCTGTCTCTGGCTCAAGTCCTATGTGTGGGGCAGACCTGACCTGCGGGGGAGGTGGGGCCCTGAGAACAGCTCTCAGCCATGGTGGAAGGACCGGAAGGTAAATAGCCCAGCTTCCACCTCATGGATTGGCCAACTCTGAGGCACAGTCTACAGCACTCAGTGGGCCCCAGCAAGAGTGAGCGCTGGTGGCCCCGGTGGCGACCTGCTCATTAATATACCCTTTCTTGGCCTCCTCGCCGTCCCCACTCCATCCCTGGTGCTTCTTCTGGGATCATCTCCCAAGTTAACTTCTGCACTTGAATTCTTGTCTCAGAGTCTGCTTTGGGGGAACCCAATCCAAGACGTAAGTTCTAGTGTGTATACGGAGAAGGTTGCCTTTCTCTTCTGAGCAGGGGAAGTGGGCGAGGAAGTTCTGAGGAAGCGAGCACTTTTGGGAGGAGAGAGTGGAGAGAGGAAGTCTTCCACCCCCAGGCTCTCACGGGGCACAGCGGCTGGCACAGTGCTCTCCTGTGCCCCTCACTCCTTTGTTGGAGGTGCCACTGGAATGACAACACCAAGAAGAAAGGGCCAGAAGGTCGTTCCCTTTCATTCTTTCCACCCTTGAAGGGTCTGGAGCCCAGGGATGCTGGTAGCATCCAAGAACTCAGAAGCTGTGCTCAGAGGCCCTGGGTCTGGATGCAACGCACAGGCATTTGATTTATTCCTCCAGAACGTGAGTTTACAGCAGGATGGAGAACAAGCCACAAACCTGCGTTCCAGATCCAGTAATGGGCACATAGGTTTGAAATGTTGCTTCTGTTCTTGCAAAAGCCCTTCTCAAACATGTGCAAAAAGGACAACATGTAACCCAGCTGCTCAGACCCTGTTTTCCTGGGGAAGCAACAGGGTTTTAGGAATAAACAGATTGATCTTGTTTGTGACGCTGTGGCTAGTAGAGAGCAGCGGCAGTAACTCTGTGCCCATTTCTGGACCTGGTCCTTACTGTCTACAAGCTTCTGCTTTCTCGCCTCTGGATGCTCTGAGCGTCCAGCTTAGTACAGCTCAAGGTCTCCACCCACAAAACTAATAAAATGGATGTTTAAGCCACTGAGCTTTGGACTACTTTGCAACGGATAACCGAAATCAGTAAGTTGAAGGAGAGCCGTGACATTTAGAATTCCACTCTTATTAATATTCTGTAAATCAATGTTCTGTGTAGCAAGAAATATATTTGGAGCTATAATTTCCTTAAATGCAATTTTTTATCATTATACTTCCCAATTAAAAATCTGCAGGCTTTCAATCATTTAATGAATCAAAATTAAACTTCTCAATTCCTCATGTGGTCGATTGATTACATTAATGCCCCCAAATTTTCATGTTCCCAGGGCCCACGTCCTTTGCTTCTCCCCTCCCACAGTGACTCTGGACTTGGCCACGTGTTATGGGCTGAATTGTGACCCCCCCCAAATGCCTACGTTGAAGTCCTAACCCCGAGTACCGCAGACTGAGACTATATTTGGAGATGAAGCCTTTAAAGGGGGGAGTGCATTGAAGTGAGGTCACTGGGTGGCCCTGATCCAGTCTGACTGGTGTCCTTACAAGCAGAGGCAATTAGGACACGGACGCGCAGAGGGAAGACCCTGTGGAGACGCAGGGAGAAGACAGCCACGTACCAGCCAAGGAGAGAAGCCCCAGAAGAAACCAGCTCTGCTGACACCTTGATCTTGGACGTCCAGCCTCCAGAGCTGTGAGGCAGCGTTTCTGTGGTTTAAGCTGCCCAGGCTGTGGCACTTCGTTAAGGCAGCCCGAGCAACTGACACTCCATGTGACCTGCTTCCACCAAACGATGGGACAGCAGCTAACTTTTTTCTTTAAATTATTACTAATACATATATTTTTAAGATTGGCACCTGAGCTAACAACTATTTCCAATCTTCTTTTTTTTTTTTGCTTTTTCTCCCCAATCCTCCTAGTACATAGTTGTGTGTTTTAGTTGTGGGTCCTTCTAGTTGTGGCATGTGGGACGCTGCCTCAGCGTGGCCTGACAAGTGGTGCCATGTCCGTGCCCAGGATCCGAACCCTGGGCTGCTAAAGCGGAGCACGCGATCTTAACCACTCGGCCACGGGCAGCAATCTTTATGCGAGCAGAAGGTCGAAGAAGTGCTTGTGAATCTCTGCTTCTCCTCGTTCGACCTCTGCTACTACTAAGAGAACACACCCAGTTGAGCCCGGGAAAGACGTCAGAGGCACTGGAGCAGAGCCAAGACCTTCCAGCCGAGGCCATCCGAGACCAACCAGCCCACAGCTGACCTGCCGCCTGACCACAGAGGCAGGGCCAAGCCCGGCTAGATCAGCTGAGTCTGTCAGATCAGCAGAACCACCCGCTGACCCACCGGTTTGTGAGAGCTATACGTGGTTGGTATTTGAAGCCAGTTTCGGGGTGGTCTGTTACACAGCATTACTGGGGCCATGGATAGGTGATATCCCCATTCAAGGCCTCCCACAGTCCCCTAGTGGCCCCTTCTCCTCTCCACCACCCTCTACTATCGGAGAACAGTAAAAAATTAAAGCAAAGCCTCTGTAGCATGTACGCTTTACACGTCCATCCATTGCTGAGAAGGTCCCCTGTCTGGCTGCCCCAACCTGTCACCCTGGGTTGGCTTCTGGAAACATTCTACTTAATTTTCAAATCTAACTCTGATCTCTTCTGGGAATCCCTTCCTAGCCTTCTGCATTAATTCCCTATTGATGCTGGAACCAATTACCACTACTTCAGTGGCTTAAAACAATACAAGTTATTTCTCCCTCAGTTCCGGGGGTCAGAAGTCTAAACTCAAGGTGCTGACAGGGCTGTGTTCCTCTTGGAGGCTTTAGGGGAGAATCCATTTCTTGTCTTTTCCAGCTTCTAGAGGCCACGCACCTTCCTCGGATTGTGGCCCCTTCCTCCGTCTTCAGAGCACGTCACCCTACCTGCTGCTTCTGTTGTCACCTCTCTTTTTTCTGGCTCTGACCCTCCTGCCGCCCTCTTATAAGAACCCGTGTGACTATATTAGGCCCACCGGGATAACCCAGGATGATCTCACCATGTCAAGGTCCTTAACTCAACCACATCTGCGCAGTTCCTTTTGCCACGTTAAGTAACATATTCACAGGCTTTGGGGTTAGGATGTGGATATCTTGGGCGCCTTTATTCAGCCTACTTATCACCTACCAGATAGCATTGCTCTGTTCCTCCTCTGAACATTCTGTAAATCTGAAAAAAAAAAAAAGCCTATCATTTACTTGATAAGCCGGCTGAGATCGTTTAGAAGTCTGTATCCACTATTAGTGAACTCCACAAGAAAAGGTATTGTGTGTGTTATTCATTTCTGAATCCTTAGCACTTAGTATAGACCCTGGCCCAGGGTAGGCGATCAGAAAAGATGTCTAGATGTTTAATATATGTGTAACCTACAGCCTCCTTGTGTATAACTGTGTGTAAGAAGTGCGTGCATGTGTCTCTATGTAAACAGTTGTACAGAGTCACACACACTGTATTTGTGTATAGTGTGTGGGAGAGGGGGCAGGAAACACTTGTCACTATGTGAATGGTATCGATTAGTTTAGTCAGCAAGTGAGATGAAAGAAGGCTCTTCCCAAAGCATGTATTTCATACTTCCATCCTTCCGTGTCTGCATTTTCTGTCTTAGAGTGACTCACACCACACAACCACACACAGTGGCCTCTCACATGCTCTTTCCGCAGCATCCCCGGGGAGGAATGATACTTTCATCCTCTTCATTGGCAGGGTGGAAATGAAGCCTAAGGCAGCTGAAAGGCTGGAGACACGGAGGAGGTGTGAGTGGAGTGCAGGTGGCTGGCCTCCGGGCCAGCGTGTGCCCCCCTGGACGACAATGGACAATGGTGAGCGCTCAGCACTGCATTCAGGTGTCCATCATTACCACCCCCTCCTCATTCGCAACACAGCTTTGGGAGGAATTACTCCTGTGACTGGAAATTTTCCATGCTTGGTCTGCCTTCAAAGGGAGAGAAAAGATGAAAATAAAAGAAAAAATGTTCTCTGTTTTGCAGCTAGATGGAAAGATGGTTGTGTGTGTGTGCTTAATATGCAAACGAAGAAAATAAAAAGAAGCTTCCTCACAGATAACAGAAGAACACCTGGCAATTACAAAACAAAACCTTGCATATGTTAAAGTCACCATGAGAAAAAAAGTGCCTATAAAGTTTGAGAAAAGGAAGCACTGGCCTCACTTGGACTTTTCAGGCCAACTGCCCAAAGGCGTCTTGAGCATCTCAACAACATGACGGGCACTGTTGTGCTACGTGTTTTGACACAAGGTGACGAGCTTCACTGAAACAAAGGCAGGATGGGGAAGACCAGCTCAGTTTTAGTTGTCCCAGGGTCACTGAAATGAGGCTGAGGCTTGGAGAAACCCACTGGTCCTGGAGGTGAGGGTTGAGGTCACTCTGGCACCCCTACCAGTGTCTTCACCACAGGAGAGCTTTTCCGCATTGCAAATTCTTCATCAGCCACCTCACCTCTGAGAAGAAGGAACCGTTGGGTGGTGTTTGCAACTTAGTGACGATCCCTGACGTTGGAACAGAGCTCTGCCCTCACCTCAGTGAATCCTAGTGAAGGCTTTCTTCAAGGTCGAGCAGGTGGGAATCATCGCTCCAGTGTTCTAAATGGGGACCCAGACTCTCTCTCTCTTCTCTATGCTCACTTTCTAGTCCATCCAACCCAACCCTGACCACTCCATGGGGCAAAGGGCCAGTTCACCTGCCAACTTCGTGTGTTCATTGGGCATCGAGCCAGCACCTCATACTCACCATGGCCAGACAGAATTCCCGATCTCCAGCTCCCAATCTCTTTCTCCTCTAGGCCTCCCAACTTCAGTTAATGGCCTCACCACCCACCTTGTTCAAGTTCTTTCTTTCCCCTACCCGTACCCTCACTCTCAATAGTCATAGACTCAACTCATTAGCAAGTTGACCAAGCACTACCTCAAAAATGAGTGTCAAAATGATCCACTTTCCTGCATCTTTCCTGCTTCTGCCTTGACCAGGGCACCCTCAGCTCACTCTGGAAGTACCATAATAGTCCTCTAACTAGTCTGACTGCTGTCACTCCACTCTCCACACATAAGCCAGAGTAGTCTTTTGAAGATATGAATCAGATGATGTCACCTCCTTGCTAATAAGTCTTTAATGGATTCCCACCACCTTCTAGGGTACAATCCAACCATAGGACAGGAAGCAGAGCTCCTGCCCTCTCTCACCACTCCCATTCTCCCTTCTGCTCCAGCTGCACTGGCCTTCTTTTTCTCCTTGATCCCCTCCTTATTCACTCCCCATTTGTCCCAATGCATGTGCAACTTCTGCTCCTCTGCCTGGACCTGTCCACCTTGAGATCTTGGCAGGATCGACACGGCTAGGTCTCATTTCAAAGGCAGTCTCCCTGGATCTTCGGGCCCCCTACCGCAAGTGCTTCCCTCATCACACCTCCTTGTTCCCCACAAGCCAACTCCCCAGCTGAAACCCAAGTCCATGTGCTGAGCAGGGGCTTTGGCTCGTTGATCCTAGCATTCCAAGAACCTAGCATGGTGCTTGCACATAGCAGATGCTCAATTAATATCTGTTGAAAGATGCATGAAAAGAGGCCACTGCCCTTTCTGCAAGGCCACACCGCAGCTTGTAGGGTCAGCTGGGTCAGAGATGGAATAAGGAGGCCCTTGGGGTGGCATGGTGGGAGAAAGACCCTGGGTCAGTCTCAGGGTCAGACAACTTGGGTTCAAATCCTGGATCTATCTCTGACTGCCGTACTGGAGACACTTATTTCCTTTGAGCTATGGTTTCCTTATCTGTACGGTAGAGTTAATAATGCTTTCTTTCAGCTGGCTGCTGTGTGAATAAATAAGGTCACATGTGTGACAGTCCTGGGTGCACAACAAATGGTCAGGGTGCATTTCCTGTCTCCTTCGTGGCTTGTTTGATCAGAACACAAAGCTCACAAGGCGAAGGCATCATGGACTTAACGTCTCATGAGCTGGTTGCAACCGGCTTCCTGGCCTCAGATGCACCCTGGTCAGCAACCCTGTTGAAGAGCCATCTCAAAGTGCACATCACACAGCACCAGATCGAAACAAGAACGTGGGTCATCAGGGTATCCAGCACACATATGCAGGACCCCAGCAAAGGGATATGGATGGTGAACAAGATGGGGTTTCACCAGAGGAGAGAGAGAAATGCAAGTGACATTTATTACGCAGTTATTCCTTTCAGTGGGTCTACACACAGGATTGCAGCTGTCCCAGCATTCTGAGGAGGGGCTACCACTGTCCTCAGTTTACAGAGGAGAAAACCGCAGCTAAGGACGGTTGTGCAAAGAATAGGTGCGTTTTTAAGGCTTTTGCTCTATGCCCCATAACTTTTCAGAAGATTTGTTCTGGTTCACATGACCATCAGCAACAAATCTCACCACACCCTTGCAGAATTCATTTTTTTGGTGGGGGGGACAGACGAGTAACATCGACTTTTTATTAGTTCAATCACTATATGGGGAACTTAGCAGCAGGCTAATAGCAGGTAGTTACAAAATCTATTTTTCCAAGTTTAAAACAAGTTGTCTTGAGCAATGTCTAGCAACCTACAACCATCAGAACATGTGTGAATGGCCAAAGCACCGGTCTGTAATGCCTGTGGCAGGGTTATTAGCAATTTCCTCACAAAGACCTCTAGTTCACGGTGCACCTAATCTGGAAGCTCCATGATCATATTTGGCCTCTCATATATCTCCACAAATAATTGTGACTAAAAGTAAAATCAAGTAAATATAAGTAAAACTGAGTAAGAATACCCTGAAGCCTTCCCAATGGGCCTTGCTATTTGAGGGCATCCACCTGCTGACAACCCTTGCACCCATCTTAACTGGACTCCAGCTGCAGCGTGCCTTCAAGACTACTGGTGGCTGCCCTTGAGTACCCCATGCAGGTCACACTGGCTTGGAGATAACCAGCTTCAATTTTAAACCGATGCAAGTAGACGTAGGGTTCAGTGGTGCTAATAGGCTCAGCGTTGTCCCGTTCTTTCCCTCCCATCCTCACATTTTAGCATTAGAAAGAGCAGCCTCTCCTTGTACTGGTCAGCATGATGAAGACCCATAAACTTTCTTTTTGGTTCTACACAGGACATTTGATTTAGTAGTGTCATTGCTTGCTATTCTTTGGTTTGAAGTCACTGGGGATTTCTCTATTTCTTTCTTGAACCCTTGGAAACAGCTTGCTAGATGTGGAGGCTGAAGAGAACGTATCTATTCCGTCCACTTTGACCTCTTACTGGTCACAGGAGATGTCTTTTTACAAGCAGAGGCCTAGTTTTCATCCTCTTCAATTGAAGAGTTATGACACCAGCGACACGTCTCCTGATTGGTAACTTCTCAAGTGTCCTTGAGTGGAGGAACTGCCCTTCTTTTGATCTGCTGTGTTTTCCTCATTGGCCTCTGCGTTGTTTTTCCATTCTTAAATAATTTCCAGCACGTTGGCTGATCCTGCCAGAGAAAGTGTGTTGCCTGCTCACCACTGCTTATCTAGCAGGTCCGCAGCTGTGATTCTGGGAGCAAGACCCGCTTTTATAGGTTGTTTCAAAATGCTCTTAGCACAATCACTTACAGAATCTCAAAGTGGATCTTCAAAGTGTAGTTTTCTCTTTTTTACTAATTCAAAAACTTCTCTTCTGAGCTTGCTATAAATGGTGGTTCCCACAGAATAACGTGTCCCTATGCATCTATGACCCAACGTCACACTGCTGGCTATGGCCATGGGCATTGATGGCTGCAGGGGTCCCACATGTGGTGCACAGCATGGCTTCCCCACAGCTAAGCCAAAATTACCTTTATGTTGAAGTTGTTAGCATGAGTAAAGCTGCTTTAAACCATTGTGCTCACCAGTTTCAGATCTCCGTGTACCCTCTTGTGAAGATGTGCTCCAGCTGAGGTGAGCGGGGGTCTGGATGGTCGACCTTGACTCGCTTTCAGAATTTCTTTGAGTTCTCCCTCCTCACAAAGCTCCATCACAAGGTACATTCACTTAGGTTCTCAAACACTTGCTCCAGGCGTGTGATGCGTTTGTGATTCATACTCTAATTTTAGGAAGCTCGAGTCTCATCCAAGTAACTTCAGAGTAGAGCTTCCAACCTGTCTTTGTTTGTCCACTTTGTTTCTGTTTCCTTGTCTCCAGACTCAGGGACCACTCGAAGTCCCTGTGTCTCAGTGTTCTTCCAAAGGTACAGATTTCTTGGACAGTAGCTCCATCATCCATCTTTACATCAGCTGCTTTTCCTTCTGCAAAGTACCCCTGAGACCATTGTTGAGATGTTTTTCTCTTTGCATTTGAGGTTCTTGAGGGCTCTTCTGTGAGAAAGCAATGTTTCTTTGATGGTTGGGAGGGCAATGAATTAGCTGACAAGGCCCCACAGGGACGGGCTTAGGGGATGGGATGGCAAATTGTGTTGAGACTAGAATCTTCAGTATTTCCCAAATCTTTCCCAGAAGCAATGTCTTTGCTGGTAATTTTTTACCTCTGGTGAAACATAAAATTCTATGTGTAAATTCTGAACTACCAACGCTTGATGTATGTGGTGTATTTCCACTGAAATGGGAGAAACCTTTGCTTTACAAGAACATACACAAAGCCTGACGTCTGAGCATTAGCAACACTTGGGGCATTGGTGGGTTCTCTAGCCAGGCCACCAGCAGCCATTTGCTCAACTCTGTAACAAAAGCAACTCGAAAAGGTGTTTCCGCTGTTTGAGGAAGATAACCAGACCAAAAAAGATACGGAGAGCTGACGGCCGATTGGTGAGGTCCGTAGTTTGATGACTTACCACACTCATCTTCTCAGAGGGGGCTTATAGCAACTTAACTTGAAACTTTTAAAGTGGTTCACGTCCCAAGACAGGGTGGAGCTGAGAAGGTGCAGAAGAATGGGAATGATTGGGGACCAGCCCAAACACGGGACTCTGGGGAAATGGTGTCCCAAGCGCCCTGCCCCAGGAGACACTAGGAGACGAGACTAGACCAGAAAGCCTCAAGCCTGGTCCCTCTGCAGTGCTGTCCTGACCCTGAGGGGCCACGCCCTTCCTCAGTCTGTGAAGACCGCGGGTAAAGGAGCCAAGTGCTCTAGAATTAGGCGGCAGGGGCTGGGCAGAGGGATTTTCCTTAGCAGGGGCTCCAAGTGGGCAAATATCACATGGTAAGGCATAGTGGGGTTAATCAAGAGCGTGGATCAACCAGGAAAGGAAAAACACTTAGAAACGTATGTACACATTTACAAAGATAAACGCTAAATTAAGGTTTAAGAAAGCAAGTAAAAACACAAAAATCCTACCTTTTAGTGTTAACTGCAGTCTTGATGCACACTATTGGAAGAATAATATAATTTCTAATCTTAGGTCTGGAGCAAACATTTCAAGAAACAGAACAGTTTTAGCTGACAGAGAGCAGGGCTAAGAAAGGGGATGTGTTTAAACAATGCTCCATTTGATTGCTGAGCTAAAGACCAGTCCCCGTTTTGCCACTGGAAGCAGAGTCATTAAGCCTTTAAGTCTGATTAGACCACAGAACCAAAGATCAGAAAACCCAGGACCCTTCACATTCGTCTTGGCAATGACTTTTTGGATTTGACAACAAAAGGAAAAATAAACAGGTGGGATTCATCAAACTAAAACTTCTGCACAGCAAAGGAAACGATCAACAAAGTGAAAAGGCAATCTGCAGAATGGGAGAAAATATTTGCAAATCATACATCTGATAAACGGATAATATCTAAAGTATATAAAGAACTCATACAACTCAACAGTAAAAACAAACAAATAAACAAAAAATTCAATTGAAAAATGCAGAAGATCTGAAGAGATATTTATCCAAAGAAGACATATAGATGGCCAACAGGTACATGAAAAGGTGCTGGACATCACTAATCATGAGGGAAATGCAAATCAAAACCACAATGAGATATCACTTCACACCTGTTGGAAAAGCTAGTATCAAAAAGAAAGAAGACAGTGTTGGTGAGGATGTGGAGAAAAGGGAAGCTTGATGCACCATTGGTGGGAATGTAAACTGGTGCAGCCACTGTGGAAAACAGTATGGAGGTTCCTCAAAAAATTAAAAATAGAACTAACACATGATCCAGCAATTCCACTTCTGGGTATTTATCTGAAGGAAACAAAATCACTATCTTGAAAAGATATTTGCATCCCCATGTTCATTGCAGGATTATTTACAATAGCCAAGACAACCTAAGCATCCACTGATGGATGAATGAATAAAGAAGTTGTGGTATATAAATACAATGAAATATCATTCAGCCACAAAAAAGAAGGAAATCCTGTCATTTGCAACAAAATGGATGGACCTTGAGGACATTACGCTAAGTGAAATAAGTCAGACAGAGAAAGACAAACACTATACAAAATCACTTATATGTAGAATCTAAAATACACCAACCAAACTCAGAGACACAGAATAGATTGGTGGTTGCCAGAGTTGGGGGTATAGGGTGGGCGAAATGGGTGAATGTGGTCAAAAGGTACAAACTTCCAGGTATAAGATGAATAAATCCTGAGGATATAATTTACAGCATGGTGACTACAGTTAACAATACTCTACTGTATATTTGAAAGTTGTGAAGAAAGATTTTAAAAGTTCTCATTGCAAGAAAAAAATTCTAACTATGAGGTGATGGACGTGAACTGGACTCACCGTGGTGATCATTTTGCAATGTGTACCTGTATCAAATCGTTGTTGTACACCCGAAACTGATATAATGTTATATGTCAATTATATCTCAATTAAAGAACCAAAAAAAATAATAAAAAGAGAAAATTCAGAACCAATTTAGGGAATCCATCTGTTCTGTTCCTCTGGAACCAGGCTACGTACCAAATTCTGTATCAGTCAGGGTTCAATTAAAGCAGTAGGACCGTGTATATGATTTGTTGCAGCACTTGACCGTATGCGATTGTGGTTGCTCTTTAAGCAGGCTCTGTGTGATTGCTGTCTTTGTGTCTGATGCTGGAGCCAAGTCCCAGAGGTGGTTAGGAAGAGAAGATGGTTGTTGAGAGGGGAAGAGCAAGGACAAGCTGGAACCCATTGCAGAAACAGGAGCCCATGAGGACAGCCTGGAACCCATGTCTGTTCTCATTACCTTTGATCTTGGTGCTGTGGGCCCCTCGTCGTGAAGCTAAACACACACACCTGGTCCAGGAGTCAGGGAAGCTGAAGGAGGGTTCAGAGGAAGAAGGAGCAGCTGCAGACTTGGCTGCGGCCTCAAGCCATTGAGGTGAGCCAGATCGTGAGCAAAGATACAAGTGAGCCACAATGTGGCTGCTGCTTCTCTCCTGCCCTCCACATCTCCCACAAGAGTCTCTCTTGTCACCTGCTCTAACCGGAAATCTATGAAGAAGGGAATTCTGGGACATGTGGTTCACCCTAGCCAAGTCGACACATTGCCAAGCCACCGCAGCCGGAGTGGATTTCTTTCTCAGATTCTTGTACGAACAGGCTTATGCTTACAGAATCTCAACGGAGACACCGTGATTATTAAGTTTCTCCTGGAAGCTTGTAGACAGGCTCCCTTTGATTCTGGCTGATTTCCTCCCTGCCCACTCTTCCACTGAGTTTGCAGCCACTTCGGGTGCCCTGTATTTTGGCAAGGGTCTCATTCTCAGTGGACTCAAGGCCTAGTATCTTGTTCCCTTGCCCATGGCTGCGAATCCCTGAGGCTCTGGGTCCCTGACATCAGCATTTACTCCCACTCCGGTGCAGCCCCAGCTCTTGAATTTGCTCTATTTTAAGCTGACAGGTTTGGGTTTTTTTGGGGGAGGGGGAGTGGGGTGGAGATGTCCTTTACTTTCTTGTGAGCAAAGTAATGCATTTAAACTTATGTTTCATGAATTCATCCCGCATTTGGGTGTTGTGTGATGGCGGGTATTTCAGAACATCTGGTCCTACTGTGGGAAGTCCCTAAATTGATATGATGTAGATAAAGCACCCAGAGTAGTAAATGCCACGTGGCAGAAACCCAAGACATTGATTGATGAATTCATAGATACTGGACTGTGCTGGGCAGTGGGAATATCATGATAGACAAAGCAGTACACCCCCTGCCCTCCGGGGACTATATTCCCGTGTGGGATGGAGGGAGAGGAAAGAAATTGGCAGATAAATGAAATAACTGCTAATGGGATATGTATTAGGAAGGAGTTAAATAAGACACTGAGTTAGCAAATCAGAAATACGTAAATATATAAAGATATAGAGCAATATATATAAAAATGTATGAAAATTGGCAATCCTGCCTGCTTTTCTTCTTTCAATGAGGGCACAGAGTGGAGAAGAAAAGTAACACATGGGAGAGAGAGAGGATGAGAGCAGCTTGCAAGATAGATGAGGCCACTCTTGCCTTGAGGTCTGGTTATGGAGTCTGAGTCCTAACTCAGTAGTTTGGCAGGAAGTTGAGTCTCTTCCCGAGGCCACTTCTCCCCTAATTGTCTCGGAATCCCTGACACGTCCCCGTTCCCTAACTGTCTGAGTCACACTTGGTGGTGGACCAGGTGCCCTGGTGTGCCTCTGCAGGCCCGAGGGTCCGGTGCTGGCTGTTGAGGGCTTTGCTGCAGCTGGAGTGACAGAGGATTAGCAGGCCTAGAGGCAGTGGAAGTAAGGAGTTGTGGCTGTGCCCCAGTTCTACTCCGACACAGTAGGGAGAATGTCACCTCTGTGGTCCACTCAGTCCTTAAAGGTATGTGTGCTTGTGTGTTTGCGCACGCGTGTATTTGGGGAGGGGTGCCGTAGTGTGTGCCAAGGTGAGGTGGCCCAGGGCCCCTGGGCGCTGACATACAGGGACACAGCTCATGCCTTTGCCACCATGACCATGTGCCAGACTGGACACCTCAGAGGTCGCGGGAGCTGGATTCTCCGACATGCTCAGTCTCGCTGGCGCTGTGCTTGTCTCTGTGACCGCAGTCGGCAGAGTGACAGGCAGGGCTCGGAGCTAACCAGCCTGGGGTATTCCTCGGAAAATGAGGAAGACACTTCTGTCTGCATTACATTCAAGGGCACGTGGTCCATGTCCCAAGGATTTCAGCTCTTTGGTTTAATGACTGTTGTTCTCTACAAACAGTACATGCTATAAAAAATGAACATGATTTTTGAAAAGTATAAACAGAAGGCTGCAAACCACACTAAATCCAATTATCCCCGAAACACCTGTGTTAATATTTTCTGAATATTAAAATCGATACACGTCTATGGATCTATGTGTGTGTGTGTGTGTGTGCACACATACAGAAAAAATTTCCACAGTGGGATTATATACACATAGTGTTTTTAAAAACAAAATTATTAAATTTAATATTAATTGAAATCATTAGAAAAGGAAGCAGAAGTGAAATTGAAGGAAATGGTAAACTTTAGATGAATGTTCTTCTATTACAAGAGATTGTTGCCATTCTTAAAAAATTATCGTGAAGTATTTAGATAGGCAAGAAGTGATATCACAAACACTAGGTTTCCACCACCGCCCCCTAGAAAGTGGAAGGTTACGGTCCTTGAATTTCTCCCTCTGCTCCTGCCCCCAGACCCCCGGGCTGAGACAAGTGCTCACATCAGCTGGATTGGAGCTGGAGCCCCTGCCCCCACCAAGCGCCCCGTGTGGGTTCCCAGGGCCTCCATCCTCACAGTGAGCTCCTTCTCTTGGCCAGGTGTGTGGCTGGGCAGGGGTGCTGACGGTTTGTCTTCTGGGTTGCAAGGGCACCGCCTGTCCCTTATAAGTCAGTTTTGGGGGCCCCCAGCAACCATCCCGGGTTGCTGTGACATCAGAAGTGCAATTTCAGAAAGCCAGAGCCAATGACTAGATTTGGGACCCTGAAGGCTCCTTCTGCAGGCCCTTGTTGCTGACTTGGGATTGTTCAGAGGTTCTGATTAGTGAACCTCATGATTTCGGGTTTATGAGTTCCTCAGGTCTATTAAGTTTGGCGTCAGTTGTTTCCCTTATGCTTCGTCTCTAAATTTATCACAATCTGGTCTTCTGGTGGCACTTTTCTGGTTTACGGGAATTGCTATGGATTTATTTTAATTATGTACTTTTTTTTTATTATTTCAGTAGGATTTGGTAGAGAGAAAAGATAAATATTTGTATTCAGTTGGGTATTTTGAATGGCAAGTCTCATTCTATTATTACAGTGCATATCTACATATATACATAGATAGAGCAATATAGAATATATAGAACAATGAGAAGAAAAACAAGCATTATTTAAAAAGTAGTGGAAAGTTTTGAATTTTTTATGGATGCTTCTCCACTTATTAATCATGCTTCTGATCCTGCATCTTAAATTCATTTACTAAATTATTACAAGTATCTTTATCTTTTCATATGTCTTATTGTTATTTTTCTCTTTAAAAAAGTTTATTATTTTTTCAGCTTTATTGAGGTGTAATTGACAAATAAAATTGTGAGATACTTAAAGTATACAACACGATGATTTGATATGTGTATATGTTGTGAAAGGATTCCCCCCACTGCGTTGATTAATATATTCAGGTGACTTGTTAAGGATGTCCATTGGCATTGGATGACATAGGGCTAGCAAAAGCACACAGCTGGGTGGTCAGGAGGATGGTGCACTTTGGACTGAGGATTTGCTACGTCTGTTTTCTAATCACCCCAGGTCGACTGAGTTAGTTTTAAAGTTGTCCGGGGGACTCTGGGAACTGGATGTTGGTTTCAGAGCTCGGCTTCTGGGCTGGATGTTTTCTTGCCCGTCCACATCTACTCTACCCTGCTCTCCTCCGCGTGGTGATGATCCCAACTGAACCAACGGGCTTCCTCGCCCTCCAGCTCCCACTTGGCTTCAGCCAATGGGAAGGGAGGAGAGTGGGGCTGGGGTATTTGTCGCCCTGGATCCCTGCTTCCTGTGGGCCGGCTTTGGAGGGCTGTGCCTTTGACAGAGGATCGCAGCTCCTCTCAAGACGGCATCGTCTACACAACTTTCGCCTTCTGGTTGGTGACCACTCTGTCCCCTCCACCCTTGAGTCCTGAGTGTCTATAGTCCCAGTGACACTAGTCCCAGGGGACTGCACTATTCCTTGTGGTTTCCTTTCACAATTTTAAATTGTTCTTTATTTAATATTTCTTGAATTATCTGAATTCGAGCATGTCATCTCTTTCCTACTGGACCCCTGACTTACAGGTTCTATGAACAGTTGTTGTGAATGAAGCATGATATCAATATCCAATTCTATGAGGACTAAGGAGGGTGGATAATATACGACACGTTTTGACATTTCAGTGTGTGCGGTCTTGGTTTTACACTCCTCCGATTTCTTACAAACCGTGTGATCCTGGGCAGGCAAGCACACCCTCAACCACAGCTAACAAGAGACAGATCAGCATTAAATTTTCCACTTCGGGGTCGGAATTCTTCTCTACATTATTCCCAAACCATCCCTAGTGTATAATGTATTAAAAGTACTTCTAGGACACTTAAAAAACCCTCTTTCCTCCCATGCTACCTGGCTAACAGAGAACCAAGCAGTCTGGTCAGGGAGGGCACAGATTCCTGGCGTTCAATGAATTTGGCTAAATGACAGCCACATTCATGTTAGCAGGTGAGTCTGAGATGCTCAGATCAGCAGGAATTTAGCTTAAGGGAGCGACTTACCCTTGGACAAAGTGAGCTGTTGCAGGATCGCACAGGCTGCATTCCACTGGCAGGTCAGGAGCTCCTTCGGGCAAGGATCTTGGCTGATTCATCCTGTACTCTTAATCTCCCCAGTGTCTGGCAAATTGAAACGCCCAATCAGTGCTTGTTGAATGAGCAGTGTAGACTCTTATGGCTCCAGGGGGCTCAGGAGGCCATCTCTTCATTCCCCTGCCTCCAGTGGCCTTGCAAAGCAAAACGCTCTCCACTGTGAGTGAGGACGGCCTTGCACAGTTTATTCAGCCACACGTTTACAATCGTGCTCCAACTGAATGCTATATAATTGCAGGTTAAGCTAGTTTTACTGGACAGAAATAAAAAAGAATGGTAAGACATTTATAATAGTTCTTTTTATATCTGAAGGCATTCAAACCTCCCCTGGCTTCTTTCTCTTTCTTTTCTTTCTGGATTAAATTATCCCAATTTCTTAAAATTCTCCCAGGACTCAAACCCTATAGAGTATAATGAAATTGGCTGAAGACATTTGAATTTATACTGTGCCTGGTTTAGAGAAAATGTTTCCTAGAGTTACTGTCTTACAGCATGTTTAAGAGTCAAAATGATTCAGAAGCTAGTCATTGAGATGGCTTGCCTCCTCCAGGGAACCTCATTTCCCTTTAGTAGTGTTAGGGGAGACGGATGGCAAGGAGGGGATTCGTTGAAGATAAATCTTTTAATCCAACCTGGGATCATGGGTTCTAGAAAGTACTACAGAAAATTGGTGACACAAACCTCTGCATTCTCCAATCGTGGGCTGGTTCACTCAGTTTCCCACAAGGGAAAGAGAGGAATTAGCTGGGAAAGAATGAAGTATGTTTTTTCCTGCAGATTTTTATCAGTTAATCCCTTGAGTAAACTGGAACAGAAGAAAGCAGAGGAAAAATAAGTAAGGCTTCTCTTTTAATCGGCTAAGCTGAATCGGGGCACTGAGCAACTGTCAGCAAAACCAGCCTGGATTTCTAAGAGAAGTAGAGAAGAAAGCACATCCATTGATTTTCTGGCATCTGGTTGAGGCAAGGGCTTGAAAACGATCCGAGCAGATGTGGCAAATACTCACTTCCAGGCAAGCATTGTTCACAGTCCTAGTGGTGGAGCCCGAGAGCCTCAGGGCAAGGTTCTGCTGGAGCAGCCGCGTGAGGACCCCATCCATCCAGGCACAGGCCTTCAGTTAAAAGACATGCTGAATTGTGCCTGCATCTGTATCGAGGTGGAAAATCGCTTATTTTATTGACAACAGGCTCTGGCTTTACCTCCTGGTTTTGTATTGAGCTCTGGGCGGAAGGTGAAGCTCTGAAAGTCTAGGTGTCTGCTGAAAGCAAGGCCTTCACTCTGCGGAAGACGGAGGTGATGCTTTGGAGGGGAGAGGTGCTCTTGAACAGGAGGGCCAGAGGGAAAGAAAAGGAGAGAAGGGAGAGGGGGAAAGACAGGAGCAAGCAAGGTGGATCAGTTGAGGGGCCAGGTCTCCAAGGCTGGGGCAGACAACGGATGTTTCAAGAAGGAAGACGCCCAAAGCATGAGTTGTGCAGGTTGTACATGGAATAATTGCACATCTAAGGAGAGCAATTCACTTTGTAGGTATGAATATTTGAACTCGAATATTTACTATGATGCTTATCCACCAGATGTCAGTAAAGTGTCTCATTCTAATAGGATGAGAATACCAAAGGCAATTTTCCGACAGATGAAAGCTTCTCAAGGCAGGGGTGCTTTAAAAAAATTTACAGAAAAGGAGTAGTATGTGCTAGCAAAGCCCTGATTTTTGGCCTTCTTCCACTTACTATTTAAAATATCTTCCTCTTACACCCTTCCAAGAAAAGACAGAAAAGAAAAAAAGAAACCACTCCCAAATTTTCTACCCTCTGTGAAGCCATCATATCCAAAATCTACAACAAAACAACCAAATCGAAGTGAACACAATTTTTGTTGTGCCCAAATGCATTTGACCCGTTTTAAGAGCTTTTTTTGTGGTTCTCACAGCACACCATGCTTCACGTTGTGTATTTATAGTACGCGTTCTGTAATTATCTATGTTCATGTCTGCTTCTCCTAGAAGCCTGTAAACCCCTTTGAAATCAATAATTTATTTTTCTATTTAAATTATGCCTACTTGTAATTAAAAGTTAAATATTACTATTCGGCTTTAGTGAAAACCAGCAGTCACTCACCCCAGCCCCTAGCCTCCCGTTCCACTCCTCGGATGCACCTCTTTCACCTGTTTGTTTGGCTGTATACATTCATATATCTGAATAATTTGCTTCAATGTCTATTTCTTGGTTTTTCAGATTCTTCCTTGCCTTCCTGTTACAGCGGCTGAGTATATTAGTCAGCCTAAGCAGGGCTGGCGGCTGTAACACACCACCTCTCCACCACGCCAGCCTAACGCAGTAAGAGTTCCTTTCCCAGCGCAGGTCATCAGGGGAGGTGAGATTGTTCTCCCCACTTTCGGAACTCAGGCTCCTTTCATCCTGTGATGCCACCAGCTTTAACACATGGCCTCCAAGTTTCCCCCAGAACAGGAAGAGGGAAGCGAGGATTAAACGTGGGGGATGAGGCCAGTGAGGCGGGGAGTGAGAAAGCGGGTTAGGGAAGCAGAGGGAAGGAAGTACATCAGGTTGGAGGCAGCGACAAGTTGTGCCACGTAAGGAAAGGAAAGACTTGACTGCTGGAGTTAGCAACCCGAATGTCCTTGGTGACCACGCTGATTGCGGGGTGAAGGACTTGATTGGAGTGGGCCTAAAAGGGAGAGAATTGGAATAAAATAACCCGTGAGAAGGTTTTGCAGACTTTCGTATAGCGAAACGGGGAAGGAGGATTCCGGCTGCTCCGAGTGCGGCCGGGCGGCCGAGGGCGAGGAGAGGAAGGAAGGTGGCGCGGACGGGATCTCGGAGCGGCTCCCGAGCTGGCGGCGCGGGCAGCCTCGCAGCCGGCAGGGCCGGCCCAGCTGGCGTCCGGGGACCCGGAGGAGGAGCGCGGCGCGGGCGGGGATGCGGCGGGGATGCGGCGGGGATGCGGCGGGGGCGAGGGGAGGCTGAGAGGCGGGATTCAGCTTTATTTCTTCTTTTGTGAAAATCCTTTTACAGTCATTGTAGAGGGGTTGGGGAGGGAATACAGGTGTTCAACCTGCCATCTTTAACAGGAAGTCCAATCATATAAACTACTCAAAATTCCAGTCTACTCCCCTTTGCATCCGCCCGGCCTGAACAAGTGAACGCTCGATAAATATTTGCTCAGCTGAGGTGAATTTCCTTCCTGCCTGGTTACATTTAGCTTTTCCATTTCTTTTTTAAAAACAATTTTTTTTTTTAAAAGATTGCCACCTGAGCTAACATCTGTTGCCAATCTTTTTTTTTTTTTCCTCTTCTCCCCGAAGCCCCCCAGTACATAGCTGTATATTCCAGTTGTGAGTGTCTCTGGTTGTGCTGTGTGGGACCTGCCTCAGCTGGTCTGACCACCGCTGGGGAAGTCTGCGCCCAGGATCCGAGCCAGCAAATCCTGGGAGGCGGAAGTGGAGCTGGGGAACTTAACCATGGCCACTGGCACGCAGGAGATAACGTATTTAAAATGCTGGCATATCACAGGAACTCAGTCAGAGTTTTGTTAGAATTTAAAGTTGTTTTTCTTTTCTTTTTTTTTTTAATGAGAAATACAAAGATGTTAATATTATTTGAGCCATTTGGTAAGAAATACATGAAAGGCCCACTGATCTGCATAGTGATGGTTCTTACAGTTCTTTCCATTGTATTGTTTCAGGAATCGGTTTTTGGAACATAAAGTATAATTACTATTTATCTTGTACATTTTATTATTTGAATAAAAGTTCACAATTCAATGTGTTTTTTAAAAGGAAAGAAAATCTAATAATATTCAGAATAAAGTACCCCCTCATTTCTTTTTCAATTTTCATAAGGAATTTGTTTTTCTACTACAAGTCCCTCACTTTTCATTAATAATCTGGAGTATTGAGAGGACCAGACCCATTTTCAGCTGAAAAAAGCACAAAACAAGATCACAAAACACGGAGAACACATTTTAAATGAGGATTTGCAGGCTTCTTCTCCCCTGGGCTGTTTATTACTAATAGTAAAGCGGGTGAGGGACAAGCTGTCAGGGGAAGACGGTGGATGCGAGTCAGAAGACTGGGCACCGATTCCAGCCGGGCCTCTGACTGGCTGCCAGATCTTGGGTTGATCACCTGGTTTCTCCATGGTCAGTTTCCTTATTAGAAGTCGGAGATGAAGCTTCCTTTAGTCCCAGGAACACTAGTCCCATGAGGTACAGTAGATGGCAAAGAAAAAAGGGTGTCATGGTCAAATACATTTGGGAGATTCTACCTGAGACAAAGTGCCTTTACCCAGGGCCTTCTCGGAGCCTTTGGGATGTTAATGACACTGTCAATTTCCCAGGAAGGGACCAAGTGTTTCCTACGCTCACTTCCTCGTCACAGAACTGCTTTGTCAAAATATCCCTCACGGTTTTAGAAACACTGTGATAATATACATAGAAAGTAAAACTTTTTACAAATATTAGTAAATCATGATCACTAACTATTCAGACATTCATGTAATATTTAAAGAACCAAGTAAAATCTCTTAACTAGAAGACTTTCCCCCATAATTTCTCCATACTTTCTACTGCTGGGAAAAACACGCTTGTAAGTTACTGGTGCCATTCTTGTTGATACTTCGTCTTTGCCCACAATCGCTTCTAAGTTTAACTGTCCTTATTATAGAATAAAAGACCCACGATATATAGTATATGTTATTATTATTGTTACAAAATTGCTCTCCTTTGTCTCAAATCCTAGACGCTTACATCGAGAAAAATTTGTGACTATAGAAGACATGAGCAGACACCAGTAAAGGCCCCCAGTGTGACAGGGTAGATATTGTGAACACGACCTAGTCTGCTTTTTGGTTTTTTAAGAGATAGCGAATATGTCAGGTAAAGGAAGGCGTTGTTACGTATCAGAGTGGTGCCTGATTTCATCACCCGCTAGTGTTACACTAGAGATATTGTCTGTCCTTCTGCTCTCTTGTAGGATGGCCGGGAGAGTCATAAGGTGACAAATAGCTAAACAACTGGCCAGGACCATTTTTCTTACTGCTTTCCCTCACTTCCTTCTTTTTAATAAGGAAATTCCGAGCTAAAATGTGAATAAAAATAAAACCATAGATATTAATTTGCTGAATTCTGAACCAAATCAGTATACAAGATGATTCATTTTGGGTACAAAACAAATATTTCAAACTTGGATCCTTTTAAAATCATACACCTTTTTGTGTTTCTTTCTCTATATAAATATATAAATATGGTAGTATACTATTAATCTATAAAAAATAAATACTTGTGCAATCAAAAGAATTAAAAACTCATGGTCCAACTTTTGTGCCTTTGCTTGTTTCTGTGAAACTTTACGCCTTGAGGGTTTTTCATGGAGGACTGCTATCTATAAAACACACGTGTCGCACGTGTCGCCTTCGAGATATGAACATGACCTGTTTTAGTTCCACCTCGCTCTCAGGTCTGTGGGTTCCTATGCCCGCCCGCTAACCAACCCTAGATTTTTACAAGGCTTGGTCTCATTTGTCCTCTGTCTCCTCCCTCACTTTTACATTGATTGTTATGTCTCTTGACAACTACTCTCCTCTGCCTGCCTCCATCAGTATTTACGGTTTATTTTAGGCAAGGACACTAGAGGAGCAGGTGTAATAAACTCAGCAGGCTTTAGGTAATAGCCATCCTTCTGTTACATGAGCGCTGGGCTGCAACGCAGGGCCTGAGGCGCCCTCTCTGTGGCTTTTTAGAATTTGAATGGTGTTTGCTGTGGATGTGTGCTCTCTGGATAAGTGTCTGTGACTGCCATGATTTAAAAAATAACTTTCTAAAAATTATAGAATGTAAAATACTCATTTTAGAGAATTTGGAAAATACAGAAAGGTACAAAAAAGACAACTTAAAAAATTACAATTCCACAGTTAGGAATAACCACTATAAACATTTTCAGGTATCTCTTCCTTTTTTATTTGCGTATATAGCTCGTATATCTATTTTATGCATATTTTACAAAATTTGGTTTATACTGCATTTAGAGCTTTATGTTATACATTTTCATTTGACAGTGTTAGTAAGAATCTCCTATGTCATCACACTTTCTTCAAAATCCACGCCCATCTTAGTGGCCACATTCGTCGTGTGATTGTACAATAATTTACCTGACTATCCTCATATTGTTGACGTGTTTGATATTTTACAAAGCACTATGATGAAAAACCTTGTAAATAAGTATTGTCCCCATCTCTAATAATTTTTCAGGCTAAATTCTCAGAAATGAAAATCCTGGGAAGAAGATATGAAATGCAATGAGCATTCTTATGGCTAAATTCTTGTGCACATCCTTAATTATTTCTGTTCACAAATTCTGTGAAGCAGAATTGCTGTTCAAAGAATATGCAGGTTTTATTTTAAAATGGGAATTTTAAAATGGGAATAGGTCTTCCTGTTTTTTTTCTACTGATTGTGAAAGAAATAACATGCTTGCTGTAAAAAATATTCAGACACAGAAAAGCATAAAGAAGAAAGTAAAAGTCACCTGTCTTCCCACCATTCCCGTTGACGTTGTGGATTCTGTGCCCACATACCCAAATGTGTGCACAAATGGGAGAGGGCGTGTGCACCTACGCCCAGGTACAACAACGGGGTCTGTACCATACAAACTGTGTTGTACACTGATATTTTGAGAAAACTTATATTAAAGCATGGCACACTGAGAGAAATGTGCACAAACATAAGTATACAGCTGGACGAGCATTCACAAATGTACACCCAGATTAGAAACAGAAAAACTGTGGAACAGCACAAGAGTTCCATGTCAGCTTCACCAGGCGCCGGGGTCCCTCTGTGTCACGCCAGTTCTAGTACCTGCTCCTGAAAGGGACACTGACAGTCTATCGGGGACATCTTCCCACGTTAACAAAGAAACTGTATTTCATTGAATATAAGACATCCTTGATTGTTAGTGTCCCATTGTTTTATGTACTGCTAAGAAAGAAAGAAAGAAAGAAAGAAAGAACGAGCTGCTAAATAACTCTAGCACAATGCTTGCAGTCTTGTAATCCTGCATCATAACCAGCTTCTTATTTTTTGTTGAGGCATAATTGACATGTAACATTATATTAGTTTCCAGTGTCCCACATGATTCAGTATTTGTATATATTAAGAAATGATCACCACAATAGGTCTAGTTATCATCCGTTACCACACATAGTTGTGATTTTCTTCTTGTGAGAACTTTTAAGATTTACGCTCCCAGCAGCTTTCAAATATGCAATACAGTGTTATTAACTCCCGTCACCATGTTGTACATCACATTCGTGGGTCTTATTGATTTTTTACTGGAAGTTTGTACTTTTTGACCCCCTTCACCTGTTTTGCATCAGCCCCCCTGCAACCACCAATCTGTTCTCTGTATCTATGAGCTCGGTTTGTTTAGATTCCACATATAAATGAGATTATACAATATTTATTTTTCTCTGTCTGATATAACCAGCTTCTTGATGCTTTGAAATTTCTTTCATCTGTTCCTTGGTTTACCAGTCTCCCCCTCTTCAGCTGTGTTGCATGGTGTCGGGAAGCAATCTTTTTGCATTTTCTCCTCTTTGGCCACTTTTGGGTATCTTTCTTTCTTGGGTCTCATTAAGCACTTGGTTGTTTCCTCTCCAGAAAATAGGAAATTGTGGTCATTCTTCCAATGAAGATTATTTGCTTGAGTAACATTAAATTTGGGCCCAGCTTTTCTGTTTCCATCTCTTTCCGCATACATTATATGATTTTGTTTCAGTGCTGGTGATGGTGGAGTTTTTTGAAAGACATTTTAAATAAGAAACTCAACGTGTGTAGTCCCAATATAGTGCATAACTCAATTTGAAATGACAACTGTTAAAAGCTTTTTTGGAGTTTGTGCATGCCCAAGCAGCTAGGAGGATGGCAGGACTCAGGTGAAAAATGTAGGTCTCAGAGTCAATGAAATACAGTATATATGCACCATCTTTGTTTTTATAATTAAGATTTTATTGGTTTCTGTCTGACCTGTTCCCAGACAGTATAAACAGTCTATACACAATTCCTACACATAAAATCTATACACATAAGAATCTATACACAATGCTTGTGCGAGTACTAACAATCTAAAACAAAAGTGGTTGCAATCCTTTTTAAAAAAATTACCCAGTCCCTCCAGTAAAAATTTGGAGGCGTGGTGTTCTTAAAAAGGATTTCAAGTACCTATATGATAAAATATTGACAAGTTGTTAGATCTAAAATTCCACTAACTCGTGATTTAATATCATACTTACAACACACTAAAAAAAGTTCAATCTTTCACAGCGTATTAGCAAAACTGTGGGATGGACTGAACTACCACTACCAAGGACGTCACAGGTGGCATTCCAGCCTGACTGGGAGAGCCAAGAGCCGGGGCAGTTTCCTGTAGAAAAGTGTTCTACCAAAGAACCACGTGGATATAGAAGATAAGCAATTTGAAATGTTTGAGATGCGCTCCCTGCGTGGTTAAGACTGTGAATCGCATTTAATTATGCTTGTATCCTATATGATAGGATCTAGCCCTCCCCAACCCCAGCCGGTGGAATGGTAAATTGGTGCACAAGACGTCAGAGACTTTCTTAATTCAATATTCCTCTCATTCCCGACTGTGCAGAAAAATAAACAACGGCGTCTGCTTTTACCTTTTAAGAAAAGTATTTACGGGGCTGGCTGTGTAGCTGAGTGGTTAACTTTGTGGGCTTCACTTTGGTGGCCCGGGGTTCGCTGGTTCAGATCCTGGGTGCAGACCTACACACTGCTCATCAAGCCATGCTGTGGCAGCATCGCACAGAGAAGAACTGGAAAGACTTACAGCTAGGATATACAACTATGTACTAGGGCTTTGGGTAGAATAGGAAAAAGAGGAAGATTGGTGACAGACGCTAGCTTAAGGCTAATCTTCCTCACCAAGAAAAAAAAAGAGAGAAAAGCATTTACACTTATTTAAATATGAAAAAATTTCTAACAATCATTTCTAGAGCTTCTAAAATTCTTGCCTTTACAAGACAGTTGAACAATATAGGAGAAATGGGGTCCATACTGCCTCTGGGGCTGGCTTGCCCTTGCTCTTGGGCATCTTGGGGTTTGCGGTGGGCAGGGGGCTACCTGACTGCTGTCACTCCTGCTGCTGTGCTGCTGGCACCTGCATCATCATTTTTCATGGCGGTGTGATAGTCCCTTGTGTGGTTGTGCCAAACTTTATTTACTGATAATCCTGTGCAGATGATGAGCATTCAAGCCTCTTCTAGTTTTTCACTATTCATAAAAGTCAAGACAATAATTCTTTTGCTCAGATAATTGTACTTTTTTTGTATAACTATTTCTTTGGAATAAATTCCTGAAAGAAGGACTATTAAGTCAAATGTTATATACATTTTATGGATTTTAGGTGTATTGCCAAATCGCTTACTTTTAAAAAATTTTTATTTGTTTATTTATTTTGTGAGGAAGGTTGTCACTGAGCTAACATCTGTGCCAATCCTCCTGCACTTTATGTGGGACGCCGCCACAGCGTGGTTTGGTGAGTGGTGCTATGTCCGAGCCTGGGATCTGAACCTGCGGACCCCGGGTGGCAAAGCGGAGCACGAGATCTTAACCATCACGCCACTGGGCTGGTCCCAAATCACTTCTAAAAAGTTGTAGAGATTGACACTCACTGCTGGTGTATGAGAGTGTGTAATTCTGGAATCCCTGAGAATGCTTTCCTTTTACATCTTTGCTTAGTGATGAAGGAAAATTACCTTATTTTAAGAATGCTCACATTCTTTGATTACTATTGAAGTTGGATCATTCTCCATATTTTTATTGTGGCCATTTGTGACCTCTTCATGTTCTTTATCCATTTCTTTAATTTTAGTTGCTTATTTTATTGATTAAAAACATGTCTTTCAATATATCAACTTTTTTTCTATTTTCTATTTTGTAAACTCCTTTTAGCTTGTCATTTACCTTTCACTTTCTTACTTTTTCTAGTTTTCTTTTTTGCCATGCAGAAATTCTAAATTTTTATGAAGTCAGTCTATTGAGATTCTCCTAGATGGCTTTTAACTTTTATTCCATGCTTCTGAGGCCTTCTTCTCTACACAATAATGTGAGTATTTTGTTATTCTATTTATTTTTGTTGTTTAAAATAAAGGAAATCCAATTGGAGATTCAACTGGAGTGTCGTTCTGTTAGAAGTCGATGTGGAGCCCATCGTCGTCTTTGCCACGTGGGACTTCTGTTCCGGGTGACAGGACGGCTCTGCACTCTGTGCGCCTTCCAGGCCCCTCAGTAAAGGTTTGTAAGTCTTTTCATATAAATCCTGTACATTTTCTGTAGATTTTACTTCCAGTTATTTTGTGTCCGTTGCTATGTGAAAGAACAAGTTTTCCCAGATATTTTCTAACAAATGAATGCTGATAGTAGAGAGAATTGTTTGTAGGGTAAACGATGTGAAAAGTATGCTGGCTTCTTGGCAGCTGATGTGAACTTTCCTTTATATGGAGAGCTTGGTTTTACTGCAAAAAGACTGTAATAAGCCTGAGGGTAGAAGTGATCATGTGGCTCGTTCTTAGGTTTCATGAAAATAAAAAGAAGCTTCTCTGATATTAATAAAAAAATGCAATAAAGGAGAGAGGAAGGCTGCATGAGCGGAAAAGAAGAGAGAGCACAGGAGGAGCAGGGGAGCTCCTGGACGCGGGCGCTGGAGATTCCGTGCCCCCACGGACCCCAGATCAGGTTTTGGTTCAGCTGGAAGAAGCCAGAGTTGGGCCTCTTAGTCCTGGAGCTCAGAGCTGGGGTCCTGGCTGCCTGTGGTGGCGCTGTTGGCAAGGGACATTCAGAGAGGAATTGCCTGATGGAAATGACATGTGCCATGTGATGTCAACTCTTTAAATTTGCTACATAGTTAGCAAATTGTTTTTTCTAATGTATAAAATTCGTTTTCTTAGAACAGTTTTATATTCACAGCAAAGGTGAGTGGAAAGTACAGAGAGTTCCCATATACCCCCTGTCCGGCACACGTGCAACCTTCCACGCTACCCACATCCTAGCAAATTCTAATTTCTTTAACCATACTTGATGTGACAGGATTATTTGTTGTGAGGTGGGATTTGTAGCAGGTCTGAATTTTGCATCAAGCTTGGCGTGAAGCAAAAGCAGAATCTACATATGAGCACAACTGGATATCAAGTTTTTATTTCTACTGATGTTAGATTATATACGCATTTGAAGTACCTGAATTTAAATGTCTGCTCTGACAGGGAAAAAAATGGAGGAAGAAAGAGATTATGATGCAAATCTTAGACAATTCCATCCCTTATTCCACCCAATGAAGTTATGTCTGAGAGTAAGCACGAGAAAGGGGAGGTGAACTGGCTGTTTCCTCTAATGATATGGCCATTTTTTCATGCTGCCTGTAAGTGTTAAAAGTTAATATTTTGGGGGGCGGGCCTGGTGGTGCAGTGGTTAAGTTCGAATTTCCACTCACTGGCCCAGGGCTCTGGTTTGGATCCCAGGTGTGGACTTACACACCGCTGCTGAAGCCATGCTGTGGTAGGCGTCCCACATATAAAGTAGAGGAAGATGGGCAGGGATGTTAGCTCAGGGCCACGCTTCCTCAGTGAAAAGAGGAGGATTGGTGGCAGCTGTTAGCTCAGGGCTAGTCTTCCTCAAAAAATAAAAGTTAATATTTTTCATATAACATGGATCATTAATGCCAGCCTTCTACTTAATCAGTTGCTCAACTTAAAGACACTGTGCCAGTATTGTAGGATGAATTGTCTTTGCTGGGTGCACTGGCAAGTGGTATGTTATCTGTCTCCATTATGGCGAGAGTTTTCAAGGACAATTTTACAACACAAGACTTTTAGTCTTGTGTTATCTCGGTAAAACATCATTTGCAAATCATATCATCTCCAAATAGTAAGTTTTCTTCTTCCTAATTTCTGTCTCCTTTATAAGATTCATACTTTCTCTTTCTAAACACAGAGACTAGAAATCCCAGAACCGGGGTGAACAATGGATGTGAAAGTGAGCATTCTATTCTTGTTTCTAATTCCGTTAATGTGGACATTTCTCACCATGTTAATCTATTTTTCTAGTCTTGATTCATAAAGGTGCTTTTCTGAAAAAGAAATGGATTCTGAATATTATCAAGTATCTTTTCAATACGGACTGAGACAATCATATACTTTATGTTTTGACTCATTTTATAACCTATATGATTTTTCTCAGTATTTAATTATGCTTGCATTCCTGGAGTAAAGTCAGCTTGGCAATGGTGTATTATTATGCACTTTAAGATTTGAATTACTTATATTTTATTTATGATTTTCATGTCTATATTCATAAGTGAGGTTGGTCTGTGTTTTTTCGCTATCCTTGACAGATTTGAATTATTAACTGAGTGTCTTTTATCTCATCTTTTCTGTCTTGTTTCATTGAGTCTGTGATTTTGACATCTAAAAAGAGATCATTTCATAATGTTTATGAATGTTGAATCACTGTGTGGTACGCCTGAAACTAGCACAATATTGTATGTCAACTACACTTCAATTAAGAAAAATAAACAGAAAGTTTCTCTTAATTCTATTATATATATTTTGAAAGTATACTTTTCATAAATTTGAACATAAACACACCCTAAAATTCAGCAATTCTGCTGTTAAGGAGAAACTCCATTTCAATTGTAAGCCTATTGCCCTTCAGGCTGTTGTAGGCCCATCAGAGCGCACAAGTGTGCTAGGAGCCACGTGCAAGGATGTCCATGGTAGCGTTGTTTATGACAGCACGGTATCGAAAACCACTTAAGTGCTATCACCAGCAAAAAGAATAAATATATATGCAATATTATACATCATCATAAATTACTCTTGAAAACAAAATATCGTGGAAAAAACACATAAAGAAGAATACATAAAGTATAACAATTATAAAAGCTCAAAACAGGCAAAACTAAAGACCAGATTGTTTGGGGATATATTCATGTGTATGGAGAAAGAAATGGCAAGGAAAAGGAAAGGAGCGCTTACTACAAACTTCCGGATACTAGAGACGAGGGGTGGGCGCTGTCACTGGGAGGAGCGCTCTGGGCCACTTTGAAGTTACAGTAACTTTTCTCTCTTAAGTCAGGTGTTTGTTTCATTGCGAGTGGTTTTGAGCCATCCCTTCATCATGTCTCTACCCTTTTGTATAGCTTACTGGAGCAGTTTCCTGGGGCTGCCACAACAAATTGTCACAAAGTGAGTGTCTTCAAACAACAGAAATTTCTTCCCAGAGTTCCGGCAGCTAAGTCAAGGTGTCACAGGGCTCCGTTCCTTCCAAAGGCTCTGGGGGGATCCTCCTCGCCTCTGCCCAGCTGCTGTGGCTCCGGCGGTCTTCAGCTGGTAGCTGCCGACTCCAGTATCTGCCTCCGTGTTCACATGGCATCTCTGGTGTTTCTTCCTCAAGGACGCCAGTCTTTGGATTTAGGGCCCACTCTAATCCAGGATGACCTCATCTTAATTTGACTGATTAAATCGGCAAAGACCGTATTTCTACAAAGGTCACATTCTGAGGTTCCAGGTTGATGTGAGTTTTGGGGGACGTTATTCAACCCAGTAAACTCATGTATTTCATTTTTTTGAAGTAAGTAATTTTTCTTTTAAAAAGGGGAGTAGTTTAGGGCTACAAGATTTGAGAATAACTTTTCTGCTTAATTGCAGTGTTTCTCATTCTTTTAAAGAAATAAATCTAAAGGATTTTAGCTCTTAAAAAAAGGATATTCTTCTTCTGCAGCCTGAGTGTGCTGTTTCCCTTTTCTCTGGTCGTACATTGTTTCCTAGGCTCCATGTTACTTTTTTCGGTTCACTTGACATTGAAGTAGTGGAGAGCTAGTCAGGCCTGGCTCACCCAGCTAGGAGTGTGGGTGGGGCCCCCGCGCCGTCCTGAAAGCTGCCAGGGGCCTCCTCTTAGCTTAACAGAAGAGGAAGAGGACCTGCCTGCCGCCCTTGGCCAGCTGGTTGATGGGATGTCCCCATGGGAACTGTGCAGAAACCTTCTCTCACTGTAAGGACTGTTGAATAATAATAACATAACATAATATAATAATAATAACTGTTACAACTGAACTGGATACGATTGTAGTTCTTGGCCACTTGAAACAATCTATCATTCTACCTGAGTCAGAAACAGTAAATAAAAACTTGCCGTCCCTGCAGGATGCTTCTCCCATGGCCGTCCCTGAGGTCCCTCTCTCTGCCGAACCTCAAGTGTTGGAAGTGAGCGCTTACTGCCTCGTCCTCTTCGGCCCCGGCCGTCTGGGATCGGGAGTCACAGTGCCAGAACAGTGCGGGAAGTGAGCTGACAAGGTGGCTTGGGGAAGTGATGCCAGGGTCCAGTACGGAATTAGATAGTCGGGTATTTTCGCTTATTAAATTTTACAAAATATTAAAAGAAAAGTTATATAAATGTTTGTCTCGATCATTTGAAAATTTCGTGGCCTCAGTTTGCAAAAGTCTTCATGTTTAAAGCCAGAATATGATGACAATTCTAAAACTGCTGAAAAGATGTTTTCTCTATTTCCAAGGATGCAAAAGTGTCCTTTTGCATTTTTCGGTCTTTATTTACTTTCTATATGTATTCAAACATAGACTTTTGTAAGGTATTGGATGTAAAATTTGAAAAATCTATGTTATTGTGTACCAGTAGTTCTTCATTTCCATTGCTATGTATTATTCTATGAATATATAACAATTTATCCATTCTACTTTTAAAATGTTTTTCTTGTGGTAAATTATACATAACATAACATTTCCCATTTTAACCATTTTTAAGTGCACATTTACATTGTTGTGCAACCGTCACCACCATCTACCTTCAGAAACTTTTGGCCATCCCAACTCAAACGCGGCACCCCGTAGGCAAGAACTCACCCTCCCCAGTCCCTGGCACCCACCATTCTACTTTCTGCCTCTCTGAGTTTGACTCCTGTAGGTACCTCATATAAGTGGAATCATATAATATCTGTCCTTTTGTGTCTGGCTTAGCGTAATGTATTCAAGGTTCGTCTATTGCAGCATATATCAGAATTTCCTTCCTTTTTAAGGCTATATGTATACACTATGTTTTTTTATCCATTCGTCTGTCAATGGGCACTTGGGTTACTTCCATCCTGTGAATAATGCTCGTGGGAACATGGGTGTACAGATATCCATCCAAATCTCTGCTTTCCATTCTTTTGAGTATACACTCAGAAGGGAATTGTTGGACTATATGATAATTCTATCCCTAATTTTTTGAGGAATTGCCATACCATTTGCCACAGTGGCTGCATCATTTTGCATTTCTACCCCTCCATCCTATTCTTGGTGGACATCCGGGTTGTTTTCAGTTTTGGGTGTTATGTATAATACCAAAACAATTCTTATACATGTCTGTTGGTGCACTTATATACACATTTCATTGAGTATATGCCAGGAATGGAACTGCTGGGCCAGACTGTATGCATATGCTCTCTTCTAACAGAGAATGCTGGAGTTTTCCAAAGTACCAGTACCAATGGACACTACAGCCATGCATCACTTAATGGTGGGATACGTTCTGAGAAACGCATTGTCGGGCGATTTCGTCACTGCACGAACATCACAGAGTGCACCCTCACGAACCTAGCTGGTGCAGCCTACTACACACCTGGCTAGATGGGGTAGCTTGTTGCTCCTTGGCTGTGCACTTGTACAGCATGTTACTGTACCGAACACAGTAGGCAACTGTAACACAATGATGAGTATTTGTGTATCTAAACATAAGACAGGTACAGTAAAAATACAGTATAAAAGATAAAAAATAGTACACCTATATAGGACCCTTTCCATGAATGGAGCTTGCAGGACTGGCAGTTGCTCTGGGTGAGTCAGTGAGTGAGTGGGGAGTGAATGTGGAGGCCTGGGACATCGCTGTGCACTGCTGTAGACTTCACAAACACTGCACACTTAGGCTACACTTGGTTCATGAAAAAATATTTTTCTTTCTTCAGTAATAAATTTACCTTAGCTTACTGTAACTTTCTTACTTTATAAAATTTTTAATTTTTTAACTTTTTGACTCTTTTGTACTAGCACTTAGCTTAAAGCACAATTGTACAGCTGTACAAAAATGTTTTCCTTCTTTATATCCTTATTCCATAAGTGTTTTTCTATTTTTTTAAATTTCTAATTTTTTTACTTTTTATCTTTTTTTGTTAAAAACTAAGACACAAACATACACATTAGCCTAAGCCTACACAGGGTCACGGTCATCACGTCACTGTCTTCTGCCTCCACATCTTGTCCCACTGGAAGGTCTTCAGAGGCAATACCCGCATGGAGCTGTCGTCTCCTATGACTGGCAGCCAGCAGGTTTGTTTGCACCAGCATCACCACAAACACTTGAGTAATGCCTTTTGCTGTGACATTAGGATGGCTATGATGTCACTAGGTGGTAGGAATTTTTCAGCTCCATTATAATCTCATGGGTCCACTGTCGTAAATGCAGTCCCTCGTTGACTGAAACGTCGTTATGCGGTGCGTGACCGAACTGTCAGCATTGTGAGAGTTCCAGTCGTTCCCCATCTTGCCAACCTAGCATCGTCAGTTGTTAACATTTTAGCCATTCTGATGAGTGCGCAGTATATCTCATTGTGACTGATGATTTTGAGTATATTTCACATGCTTACTGATCATTTGGATAGCCTCTTTTACGAAGTGTCAGGTTTAAGTCTTTTGCTTTTAAAAAAATTGGATTGTCTGTCTTTTATTGATTTGGAAGAAGTTTTTATGTATTCTGGATATAACCTCTTTTGTTGGATATATGCTTCACACACAAGTACCTTTCCCACTGCGTGGCTTGCCTTTTCACTGAGGTCCTATAACTTATAACAAATCATATTTGTTCCTATGTATTATATAGTTTGATCATAATTTAGAGTTTTTTCACTTACATTTTTAATTGGTTACTGTTAATCTGGATAAGAGATGTGAATTTTTATATATTTATTTTGTATTTAGCCCCATTACCAAATTAATTCTGTGTTCTATTAAATCTTAAGTTTTCTAGGAATTCAATAATGTCATCTATAAGGAAAGATAGATACTTATCTTCTTTTTCATATTCTGTTTATTTTGCCTTAGTGCTTTAGTAAAAGTTTCTAAACATTATTGAAAAGTAGTGGTCATACTAGACATTCCTGTCTTGGTCCTGATTTTAGTGGAAATGACTTCAGTAATTCACTGTTTTAGTACACTATTTGCTGTTGTCTTTCTCATGCTTAGATAATGTCCCTCTATTCTACATTATATATAGTTATCGTCCCAGAATGATGCAGAAAGTAAAGTGCTAATTCCAAGTTGGAGAAGGGTCCAGTATTGAACTAGAGCCAAATATTTGATGCCTCTGATTCCATGAAGGTAAACTTCCTTTAAGACAGTAGTTTTTAATTTTTTTTAAAAAATTTGATCTTTCTTTTATCACATGTCAGTCTATCTTTTTTAAAACATATATTTGCAAAATAATATTTATCTTTTTATGTGTGATACATTCTGATGTTTTCTGTTTAATTTTTCATTTAAAATGTATTGGTCAAGACCTGCTTGATTGATTTTGTGATCCATTAATGGTTTGCAGGCCAGAGTTGGAAACCTTCCTTTCTAAGTTGATAGGTGTCTCTTTTCTAGCCCTTCGGCTGGGACAAGGTTCTATTGGTAAGAATTCATGAAACGTAGGGAATAGCGGCGGGCACATCTGCTAGTAGGTCAAAATACTACCTTGATGCAGCGTTTAAAAATTAGAATAGTTAAGAAGCTTTTGAAAATGAGTTCTATGAAATCATTAGGCTTAATCACTCTCGATGGCACAGTGATGGCTTTATTAAGAGAGTTGAGACATTTTTATGGAACTGATGACTATTTACAAATCATGATTTTTCTTTAGGCAATGGGAAAGATATTTTTGAAGTAATAAAAAATGGTAAATAATAGCTTTATTAGTCGACTCTTGACATGATAATACTGCATAATAGACACCCCAGAATCTCAATGGCACATAACAACGAACATTAATTTCCTCACTCCCAGATCAGCAAAGTGGTTGGAACTGTTCTGCTTTAGGCTAAGAGTTGGATTCAAGTCTGTCTGTTCCGTGTGTTCATTGTCATAGACAGCAGCTGTCAAGGGCCTGCCTTCCTCATGGAAGATGGCGGAAGTGCAAGAGGGGAAGGCAAACTCCTGAGAGGTCACTGAAGGCTCTGCTCTGAGCTCCCACACTGCGGCTTCTGTCCACATCCCATTGGCCAGAGCACGTCACGTGGCTGAGCCCAGTATCAGTGGGAGGGGGAGATAAACTGTGGAGGATGATGCCACGGATGAGGGAGGAAGAAAGAACTCTGAGCCAATAACACACACTACTACAGTAGCCAACAGTTCCAGAAACCTATCTCTATTTTATTCACTTATTTCTGTAGTCATAATATTCACTGCTCAGAATACAAAATAAATTGACCCTTTCTTCCATTATGAGAAAATTTAAGTCTTTGATAAAAATATTTGCTTTTTTAGAAAGGGGTTATGTTGGCATTATACAAGCAATTGTTTTCCAGTATATTTAGTTGAAAATTTTGTAAAAAGCATTAAATATTTATGCAAGGTACTTAGAGAAATGTGTCCTTTGGATAACTTCGTATATAGGATATCTGCAGCCTCAGTTCAGGCCACATTTCTTGTAGTAAATATCCAACCATGATGAAATCAAAAAATTTAATTGCTCTCACTTTGGAAAAAAAGACCTCCTTTCTAATTCCCTTTATGATGAAGTTCTTACTTTTGACTATACCATTTATCTCCCTATGGGGCCAACACAGTTCTTTAATTAATAGAAGCTCTAAAATTGTTGAAATTAATTCACCCTCAGGCTTTGATTCCTGTTCAGAATGCAGTTGTAGAAAGAGTTTCCAGTGTAATGAACAATGTGTAAGTCAATAAATGAAGCTGAGTGGCAGAGGAAGTCAGTATGCGGTTGATTCTGTTCCTTCTTCAATGCTCTCTATCAGGGGATGGCAAGCGATGGCATGTGGGCCAAGTGTGGCCCACTCTCCAATTTTGTAAATAAAGTTTTATTGAAACACAGCCATGGGCGTTCACTTATATATTGTCTATGACTGTTTCTGTGCTATGATAGCAGGGTTGAGTACTTGCAACAAAAAGACCATATGGCCTACAAAGGCTAAGATATTTACTCTCTGGTCCTTTACAGAAAAATGTGCTAACTCTTACTCTATACAGTAATTATAGTTAAAAGAACAGTTTTAAAAAAATGCAAATATGATAAAATGTAAATACTTTTGATTTCTTAAAAAATGAGATGCATGTTTTTCACCCTTGCCTCCACTGTGGGGGTCTGATGTTTGTAAGGAATATCTGGCAACCCTAGTTTAGGATATTTGAATAGAAGTCAGCTGTGGCTAGGTCATGCTGTAGTAACAAACACCCCCCAGCTCTCAATGCCTGAACACAATGGGTTGTTTCTCACTCCTGCTGAATGCCCATCACGGCATTCCAGGATCCCTCTAGGATCCTTCCAGGATCCAGGCTGTTGGAGCAGCCACTATCTGGAGAGCTTCCAGTCATTGTAGCAGAGGCAAAAGAAGAGTGGCTAACTGGGCCCTGGGTGTTAGGGCTTCCATCCAGAAGTGACAGCATCACTTTTCTCAGGCCAAAGCAAGTCATATGGCTATATCTAATCTTAAGAGATTGGGGAAGTGCGATTCTATCATGTACTCAGGAGGAGAGAGAAATACCTGGCAGGCAATGACTACTATGGTATGGAACAAACAACAGTCATCTCAGAAAGTGGTTTCATTACAGTAGGAGGGCGGCTACCAGAGTTACGGGCGGGAAAGGCCTAATGTCTCTGATGCAGAGGTTTGCAGTGAAATTGTTGCTGGTCGTTAACCTCTAATGTAACCACGTATAGTTGTACAAAGCCCACAGGGACATGTTTTAACATGTTTCAGTAGGGTCTCAAATCTGACATGAAACTTTGCTGACATTGGAATGAGTTATTTTTTAGGAACCAAAAGCGATGAGGAGGCCACCTGAGACCGAAATCCATTGTTAAGGAGGGAAATAATGTCGGACCCTGCAGGCAGAACGGAAGACGAGAAATCTGGAAAATGGATAGCCTGACCCCCTCCCTATTCTCCCCTCCTCCCCATATAACCATATAACTGCTTCAAGATTTTGTGCTTGCTTAAGATGGTCTTTGGGACATGAGTCCACCATCTTCTGGTTTTGCGAGCTAATGGAATAAACCCCTTTCTCAACTACCACTCATCTTGCAATTGATTGGCATCAGGTTGTGGGGAACAGAAGGAACCCTTGCTGGGTTACTAAATGAGGGGTCCATAAATCCCTTTCTACTTCCTTTCTCTGCTCTTCTGTTCCAGGACTTCATCTATGCTTTGGTTGGTATAAATTTAGCCTGGAGAACGTCGGATTACTAATTTCCTTTGTTTCCAGTATTATTGCAAATTTGCCTCTTTTTGCTATTGGAAGTGCTGCTTCTGTGACATTTAGATCCAGAGGCATTAGCTGGCCTCCAACTTAACTTGAAAGTTCTGCTACTCTTTTTAAACTCTACATTGTGCCAAACTAAAAACATTTTAAAGTATATGAAAAAGCAAACCAACAAAATCCACCACTTAGTAGCTAATTTTCAAACTGGTACTGGAAATACAGCTCTTTATTTTTTTAATGCCAAACTATTGTTCAGGGACAGAAATAGAGCATCAAAATTGCCAGAAATTTAACACAAGTCAATTTGGTGTTTCAATTACTTGAAATTCCTGTGTTAAGGAAGGTACTTCGTTTTATTTCTCTTCCCTAAACTTCTAAATGGTTCCAGAGAGAGAACAGTCCTTTGGGACGTAATGGACACATGCAAGATAATTGCAGAGGAAGAGACCAGCCCGGTGTGTTGGTCTAGAGGAGAAGACCAAAAGGAGCTGAGGTTATCTTGACCATTTTCTAGCAAGAGTCCATGGAAGGAGCCTGTGGGAACTGAAATGCCTATATTTTTTGTGCCCCATTATAGTTTATTGGGATTTATTGAGTCTGAGTTCTAGGAAATTTATGAGTTCTAGGAAATTCCATGTGGCATTTATTTTCAGATTCTCTTTTTCTTGATGATGGAACTGACATTTGAGGCCCAAGGGGCTAAACTGTACCAGGTCCAGATGAGTCAGAACCTATTAGATAAAACCAAGATTCTAACATGAGGAATCAGGAGTCAACAACACTATGAGCAGGGGCCAGGGGCTTTCGATGACTTCATTCACTGTGAACAAACAGCCTGGTACACAGCAGGCACTCCATAAATGTTTTCTGAATAAGCAAGTCTCAAAGTCCAGCGGCAAGATCGAAGTTGGAATTGATGAACCAGGAGACCACTAACAGGTGGAGATGAGATTCTGAGGAGAAAGTAGGTGAAGGACGAAGAGGTGAAGTTCAGAGTGTTTACCGTAGGTGAACGGGGGTGTCTGCAGCCAGCCTGTGTGCTGTGTGTCCTTGGCTCAAAGATAAGTCAGGTTGATTTCAAAGGCCAGAGACCAGGCAGATAAAACAGATTTTTAAAAATTGAAGTGCAGGGCCGGCCCTGTGGCCGAGTGGTTAAGTTCACACGCTCCACTTCGGCGGCCCAGGGTTTTGCCGGTTCGGATCCTGGGTGCAGACATGGCACTGCTCATCAGGCCACGTTGAGGCCGTGTCCCACATGCCACAACTAGAGGGACCCACAACTAAAATAGACAACTATATACTGGGGAGGTTTGGGGAGAAAAAGGCAGAAAAGAAAAAAAGATTGGCAACAGTTGTTAGCTCAGGTGCCAATCTTAAAAAAAAAAAAAAGTTGAAGTGAAATGGATTTTTATTTTGAGAACTTATGTTAGGAGTAGGAAGCACTGACCCAAAGTGAAAAAGGGATTTTTAGTATCATGCGTTCATTTTTTTTAAACAAAAAAATGCTCGTGTAATTCATAAATGGAGAGAGCTGGACCCTTGCAGAAGCTCAATGAGGCAGCTTCTCCAGAACGAGAACAAAGAAGATGGAGTTGGGGTCTGCCCCGGCCCCGTTTCTGATGGGCAAGCTGCAGTTTTTCTCTCTTGAGCAATTGGAAAGCCCATGAAAGCTTTCGTCTCTTTGCATAGGTCTACTCGTGTGCATTTGTTCATTTCAACAGCCGTTTCTTTAATGCCTGTGTTTACGATGCCAGAGAATTCAACACACTTCATTTTAGCTGCAGCTAAAAACCTACAATTTCAAAATACTTTCCTATACCCACATTGAGCCCTCCAGTTAGGTATGATTCTATTTTGGCCGTCAGCAGGGATGAGAAAGGTTACACGACTTCAGGTTTCAGAGCAAGTGGTGGAGCTGTGGCTTGAACCCTGAACTTCTCTCAGTGTTATTTCCTCCGTGCTAAGTGCCATGACCCTCTCAGTGAAGGAGAAGGAGGCCTTAGCGTGGCTCCCGAAGCCCACCAGCGCGGCCTGGGGAGGTGGCCTGCGCGGCTCCGAGTCCCTGAGTGCCGAGTGAGCGCCTGCGCAGTGGCCTCTCTCTCTCCGGCCACTCTGTGGTCAGTGAGGTGGCTGCGAAGAATGGCAGCAAGGTTCTTCTACAGGGAGCCACTTACGGGAAAGCGGGACATTCTAGCCACAGCTATGAAAATGGCTTCATAATGAATGCTTGTGACTGAATTGATATGTTTAGGCTTTTTGTTTTTATTGCTCTTGAGAAGAGCTGAAGAAAAACGATGGGAGATCAGATCCTAAGTGTACAGAAGAGGCTGAGAAAGCTCTGGAACGATCCTGGCCAGCGTGCCTTCGGCTGGCCATTTAATGCAATACATCGGGACAGTAGCCACTGGCTCAATCTTTCCTGGCAGGGAATACATTTTTTAAAATTTTCATGAGTGATTAATTTGACCTACTTTCCATGATTCTTAGTTGGTGAGTGGTGTGGAAATGCAGAGGGTTTCTTACTCATCCTGAGATGTGTTCGTGCCCAGGGACTACTTCTGCGAGGATGTGACTGTATTTGGGCTCACTTTTCTAGTGGCCTCTTTCCTGTGTCTGTTTTAGACTTTATGGCGAGGGACAAAATAATCTAGCCTGATACCTTCCTGGGTGTTTGATGTCCTGCTGATGTGGAGGTGCGCCCTTACCCGGGCGAGGCCTGAAGGGCTCGCATGTCTGCCCTTGGAGCTGTGGCAGAGAGCCTATTTCTTCAGGGGACATGAGCAGGTCAAGGGTGCCTTGGGGCTCTGGAAGCCAGGTGGGCAGAGCCACATGAGTGGGCACTCAGTGATAATGGCTCTGTGGCTGTTTCCCAGAGAATTTTGACCTGTTGTGAAAACCAATCATTGGAACTTGGAGAATGACTGTTGCCATGGATACCTATTGGTTTACCCTGTCTGGCCTGTTTGCAGGAGCTGCCCTTCTCCTGCCCTCCCACATGGTGGTTCTGCTGGCCCTGCCCACCTGGACACATCTGATTATCCTTGGGTCAGCGCCTAAGCTGGGCCAATGAATCTCTTTCTGGGTGTTTCCTGACTTTGAAGCAGAGAGAACATCTGCTTGCTCTCTCTCTTAAGTGGCTGAAGCTGTCAGATGGGAAGCTCAGAAGCTGTTGGCAGCTCCATTGTCCCCTCCGTGGAAAAAGCAGGCCATCAGCAAGAAAGATACACAGGCAGAGAGAGAATGAGAGCCTGCACAGCTTTGCAGGGCGTGATTCTAGTCCCCTGGAGGCCCGGACACATTCTCCTGTCTTAGACATCTATGAGATAACCCACCATCTTTCTCCTAAGTCCCTGTTTTGGCTTAGGCCAGGTTGGGTCGGTTTTCTGACTGTTGTCAGCCATGGGCTCTGAGGGTGTGGTGTCTTCTTAGGAGAAATTAAGAGGAGAACCATAGAAGAAGCTGAGCTCCAGAGGGGAGGACTGAAGCTCCAACCACTGCTTCACTCGCATGGCGCGGCTGTGCATCCACGAGCACAGATGGCGTTTGCTGGGTAACTTAGCACAAGGGCCTCAGGTCAGCTTAGGATGTACGGAAACTTCCTGGCTCCCTGTAGTTGAGGATGACCTCAAGTGTGTCACCTGGAAAAAAGGATGTGGAAACAGAGTCAAGGTGTGAAAGACATGGGTGGAAACTGCTGGTTGTCTCCTACTGTGCACCATCCCTGCTTCTAGAACCCCTGACCTTCATCCGGGAACCTGGTTGCCCAGCATAAAGACTTCATTTTCCACCATCCCTTGTTGGTCGTATGACTAAGTTCTGGCTGATGGGATGTGACCAGAACTGTTGTATGGAAGATTCTAGAACCTTCTCTAAAAGGCAGGCAGCTTGCACTTTCTATCTCCCTGTTCCTTGTCCCTTCTCCATCTAGCTTTCTAGAATGTGGCTGTGACAGCCAGTGCTCTAGCAGCCCTGGGGGACTGTGAGGGTGAGGCCAGGCCATGGAGATGGCAGAGCGGTGAGCTGGGGCGCTGAGAACTCGGTGAGCAGCCCTGAGGGGTCTACCCCTGGAGTTTTAGTTGAGAGATAGATACATTGTCATTTCATCTTAGCTACTGTTCATTTGGGATTCTGTTACTTGGAACCAACCATATGTAATCCTAACTGATGGCTGGGCAACGAGCACAGCGGTCTCCTCCTGCTTTGAGAAGTGACAGGCCATCCACGGGAGTTGTACATAGTAGAGGAACAATGTAATAGTGATATTTCCCCCAAAATAGGTCTCTGTTTTTTAAAGAGTATTAATTGGGGACAACAGGCTGACCAGGGTCATGGATAGAACAAAGCGTTCTCTATTCTCCCTCATTTCCTGCTTTTAGCGGGCAATTGGATGAACACTTTAGAGTTTGAATAGCTTTAGAAAACAGCTCCCAGTGATTTTATTGACTCAGAGCCCTTAACATACACAGCCATTCTCGATGCTGCTGGGCTTCAGCTTTTAATGAGCACGACCCAATTTTAAGAGGAACGGCCTTTTAGAAAAGAAGCTTTCCAAACTGCCCGGCTTCCTTTTAAAGGAATCAGGCAGAGTGCTCACTCCATTAGGGCAACATACCACCACAATCAAATATGGTGAAAACACTTTTAAGCTATAAAATGATACATAAATGGAAGGTATTTTTATTATTATTGTTATAACAGGGCATTCCTGTTCTCATAGGTACTGTGGAATTGCTGACAAAATCAATTCAGTTGGAAAATAGGGGGTTCGACTTTTAAATGAAGGGTGATTTTCTCCCAAAGCAAGTTTGATTCAGTTCTTTAGAAAGTCCAGTGTGTGCAACAAACATAAAGTTTGCCAAACTTTCCCTTCGTCTTCATTACTTCGTTTAGTCCCATAGTGATCTTTAACTGCAGAAGAAGGGAGATTCAGAAAGCTGAAGAAATTTGCTCAAGCCCAAGTCCCGTGGTTGGGACGGCTATGATTCCACCTGGCCTGGAAATCTAGGAACGAGGGTGGGTGGGAAGAGGAAAGGAGGAGACCCTGCAGATTCCCCTGGAGTGCGGGCCACGAGCAGCCTGCCCTCAGACGGTGTGTTAGTCCATCTCAAGAACCATTGGGGCCTGAAGCCACGCCCCCACCTCGTCTGCCGCCACAGCCTCCCCTCCCCGCGCCAGTCCTGTGAGACCCCTGGCCCTCCGGGCACGTCTGCAGAGCTTGCAGGAACAGCCTCTCCAGGCAGCTGAAGTGCAGCCGCCTCTTAGCAGATGGTGGCTAATAACAGCCTTTGTTCTCCAGGTTCTTCTATTTTCCGCCTCGGAATACAATTTATAAAGAAAACACACACACACACACACACACCAACATCCCCCCCCCCCCAGCCCTTATCAGATCTCTTATAATTATAGAATAAGGTGCCTGCGAACTCCCAGGGAGCTGGTTTCCATGGCAATGACAAGCCATTATATTCTAAAGGCCAAGCTAGAACTCCGCCCCCTCATCCTCGCCGGGCTGTGCGTCTTGTTATTGCAGTGTTCCAAAATAAACTTGCTGCCTAATCGTAAATCCGTATAATTAGGGATGAGCTCAGCCTTACCCGCTACCTTTGTGCAGCCCACTCATCATGCCAGCAGTTTCTGGAACAGAGATGCTGACGGACTGTTTGATGTCAGAACAGACCTTCCTCCACCAGGAACTGGGTGCAGCATAAATCCATGTATGGCTGGGGACCCTCCAACCGGAAAGGCCTCTGAGATCTGTAACTGCCCCAGGTGCTTCCGCAGAGAAGACGGGCCACGAAGGCGATGCCCAGGCCCCAGGATGGGCGGCTCTCGAAGGTGATGCCCGGGCCCCCAGATGGGCAGCTCTCCAGCTCTCCATTAAGTGAGGGCAGAGAAGGCTCTTGGGAGGTGGCATAGAGCTCTAACTCTCATACTTTGTGGCCATCAGCTGTGAGCACGGCAGAACACGTGACAGGAAAGTTTTCCCCTTTCTCCCTCCCACGTCTTGCCCTGCTCCTCAGCTCCATAGATCGGAGGTTGCTTTTAGCACAACTTGTGTCTTGGGCTTGTGTGTTTTGTTTTCCTCCGTGAGGGATCCCTGCCTAGATTTCAGCAGGTGGGGACCCCAGCAGGCACTGTTCTCCGTGCTGGGGGAACAGTGACAAACGAGACAAGTTCGCAGGAAACTCCCCGGGGCGCAGACGATACTGTAGAGAAACGGTACAGGATCGTTTCAGACGAGGGAAATAAAAAAAACATGGCTGATATGTTAGCAAGTGTCTGGAGTTTTGGGGGCTCACTTGAAATACTTCAGCAGAAACTCGGGAGACTAGAGGACCCCCGGCAGTTTACCTGTTCAGGGGGCCTCCTCTACTGCATTTAGCCTGAATGCCCTCCGTGTCCGACCTGAGCTGCCACAGGACTTTCGCCCACCGCCTCCGGGGGTTTGTCTGCTGGCTGTCTCCCCGTGGCCTCTCCAGATCCCCTCTCTGCCCTTCTCCACGCAGGCGTCTGCTGCTCGCCTATGGAGTCAGCAGCGGGTTCTCCGATGCCTGCTTGGTCTTAGCCAGTACCAGGTGGTAGCACAAGGTTGGAACCTGGTGGCAGCTGATCAGCCTGGGCCTTCCCTGCGGGCTCTCTGTTGGGCGCAGCTGCGGCCCTTTCGCAGGCCCAGTGCTGCAGGCGGCCCCTCCAGAGCGCCCCGCTGTGGCCGCCCGAGGAGACCTCGCCCGCCCCGCCGTCCCCTCTGCAGATGCGCGCTTATCCCGCCCTGCTCGCGAGCTCGCTTTTTCCTTCCTGGCCCCTGACTGATTCTATCCCCCTCTTCCTTCCTCCCTTCCATAATTGCTCACCCGCTGCCTAAAGAAAATGCTTTCCGTTCCCCGCCGCCCCTTTTAATCGTGGTCATTCAGGCCCCAGCTCAACTCTCACCTCTTCCAGAAGCCTCCTCCGACCCGCCTTCATTTTTCCAAACTCCTGGTTTTCTAGAATCAACCCCCCTAGCTTAGCGGTCACTTCCGGTTCCCTTATGTTTCCTGTCTGCTCTGACCTCCGCGGGTGGACCGTCGCCGTCTGCAAGGACGGGACAGCGGCCGGGCGGCTCCAGGCCTCCTCGCGGGCGGCCGGCGTCTGCGCTGCCCCGCGCGCCTCGGGTCGCGGCTGTCGGCTTCGAACGTCCGGGCCGGGAAGTGCTCCGGGTTCAGCTGTGTGACCCGCTGTCCCGATGGGGGGATCCTGGCTAAACCGCACTGCATGGGGGTCACGCTTTCTTTCTATTTCCTAAGACGTGGCGGGTCATCCCAAAGACCTCACCTGGTTTCCTTCCCCAAATAGTAGCTGAAACTAAAGCGTGAAGCTGTTTAGAAAATACGTGGCAAACGCTGTCCGCACAGAAAGGAGCGATTAATAGGGTGCAGAACGGGGGCCGGGAAGCCCGGGATGAAAGCATGCCTGGGAGCCGGGTGGTGGGCGCGGCCTCGGAGGCCCCGGGCAGGGCGCGACGACCCCGCCAGCCTCTAGAGCCCCGGGAGACTAAGTGCACCAGACCTTGTTGCTTCCTTTGACAAAGGAAAAATTGAGGCTGATTTTTTAAAGTGCTGCTAGAAGAATAATCTACTGAAAAAGCAAGACTCAGAGAGTTGCCCAGGATTAAAGTCAGGGGAGAGAAAACCAAAGGCAAACCCCCTAATACATCGGGAGCACCGAGGGGTGCAGCTTCCCAGCCGCTAGTACACTGGATTCCTTTTGAATCGACCCAGTTGTCTGCTGTCTTTGGGGCAGACCCTTGCAGCTTTGCTCTCGGCTTCCTAGACAACACCCCGCTGGTCAGGAGCTTTGCAGCGTCCTCTGCTGTGCTGATCCCTGCCTGGCTCGGTACCTAAAGCAACGTTGGGTTGATTTCTCCGGCCTCTGGCAGCGGGGTAATTTGAGGCTTCACTGGAGGGAGACAGGCCTCCGCAGGTTGAGCTGTAAAGCCAGCTCCTGCGGGATGTTGCTCTGGGTAACATACTGCAAAGTGCTTGGATGGTTTGTCCAGCAAGATTAAAAATGGCCTTTTGGTGATATTTCTATTTATTAAAGGAAGGCAGTGTGTTGGGTAGTCCTTGCTGGGAGAAGATCTTGTTCAGATAACATTGCTGGATTTAATTCTGCATTGCCTTACTTGGCGTGTGGGGAGAAGACAAGACTGATCTGGGACCTTCCTAACAGTGTAGCACGTGCGAGGGGAGGAAGAACTCACCTGCTTCAGCCCAGAACACCACAGGTCCTGCCCTCCAGGTGCCCACGGAGGTCCCGGGTAGTGTCCCTCAGGAGCAGAGCACTGGCTGGCAAAGGGACAGCACGTTGGGAGTGACAGTCATAGCAAAATGGTGCTTGTGTCCCAAGGACGGGGTCTGTCTGATGGAGGGGCTGCAGCAGCAGCAGAAGATAAAAATGGCAGATGCCATCTGACAGCTGCAAATGATTCAAGAACTGATAGGATGTGATCCCTGGGGTTTCCCAGAAGTCCTTAGAGTGGGAGGACTTTATGAGTGGCTGAGACCTATGTCAGCAGATGGAGCAGGGGCCAGAGAATCGTGGCTGAGATGCCGAGTTAGACAAGGCAGAGTGGGGAGGCACCCTGACCAGTGCGGCAGCTGGAGATGTGACAGCGATGGGTTTAGATTTGGCTTCTTGACTTTGAAGTAACTTGGACATCCAAGTAGAATGTTCTCTTGTGTTCTGCAGCAGAGAGGGGATGATTGAATATTTGGAGTTTTAAAATTACGTATTTCCTTCAGAAGGGAGGCCTTTTAAGAGTAAATCAGTCATTTGCACATTAGTATAAACAGAAGGGCAGCAAACAGGTTTTGGTAGGAAGGGAAAAATAAGGAGCCACATATTTCCCGTATGGTGGGAAAGTGGTTATCACTGAGGAGAGGAATTCAGCCGCAGAGGGAGGCTGAAGTGCCAAAGTCTCTCTTCCTGATAAAGCCCCAGGCCTGCTCTGATGCAGGCAATTAGCTCGCCGTTGATTTTCCCCTTAATTTTATTCCCAAGTTTATGGGGAAACAAATCTATTTCCCTTAGACTGTTATATCAGATTATTGTTATTATATTTTTGGTTTCAAAATATTACTCTTTTTTTACATTGTATTTTTATGTCCTTTATTGAGGGATAACGTACATATCATAAACTTTGCCCATTTTTGAGTGTACAATTCAATGATTTTGAGTAAGTTTACTGAGTTCTACAACCATCACCACAATCCAGTTTTAGCACATTTTCATTACGCCAGTGAAATACCTCATGCCCATTTAATGTTAATCCCCGTTCCAGGCAGTATTTTTATTGTGGAGAAGGGAGGTTCAAGACACCTTCCGAGTTCTTCATGGAAGTGAGTAGCAGAGAAGATCGTCCCTGAGCTCTGGAGTCAGGAAACCCCGAGTCCTAATCCCGGCTCCGTCTCTTAGAGCTAGTGAGCTTATCGTACTCCTCTGACTGTCAGCTGTTCATCCGGAAAGTGTGACTAGTAACCTCTACCTTACAGGGTTGTTTGGATGGTTAGAGATGACCCATGTGGAGGGCCTGACACAGAGGAGCTGTTCAGTGAAACGATGGACTGATTTTATCACAAATACACAGATGCTCGCAAATGATAGGAGCTGGGGCACAGGGGCTGAATTCTGAGCTTCATTGTTTTACTATTTTGTAATTTAATCAGTGGGATGGAGTAGGAAGGAGAAAACACAATTTATTTGTAATAGAGATTGGCTGCTTTTAAAAATCAAATGCATTTAAAAATTCTGAATCTCTTTTGATTTATGTTGCTCAAATGTTTTCCCTCTTAAAATCACGTAAGAAATTGTTTTCGCAAACGGCTTGACTCCTCCCCAGCTCAACCCTGTGTTCTATAGTTTTATCTTGCTTTTTTTCTGAAATGGGTTTGAAAAAATAAAACCCTGGCTTCAGCTTTTTAGAGCCCTGTAGTGATTTTCTCTTCTGGCATGAAATTTAAGAGCCATAAAATGTGGTTGCCATTTCCTGTGGATGTTCCGCTTTCATATATACGGCCATATGAGTCAAGATCACAATAAGCTGCTCCATTGCCCTGCGCTAGTGATATAGTGCCATCCATTTACGTGAGGGGCGTTTAGCTGCTGGCTGGACGCCCCTTGCTAGGTAGCTGGAAAACTAAACATGGCCACCAGGGGGCGCCTTTCTCCCAGAGTCTTGCCCAGGGTCCTACTTTGGGAAGAGTGAGAGAGGGGCAGGGGTGAGGCTGCTTCATCCCTGCTCATCACCTCCCCGAGGAAGGCCCGGGGTGAGAAGCACCACTGTGCCCCAGCTCCGCCCGATTTAGCCAGTCCCTGCCCTGGGACAGCTTCCCCGGTGGGCAGGGTGTGAGCGGGCGCTTCCTGCCAACTTTGAATTTGGGGCCCCTCCATGGCTGCTTCCCGGAAAGGATTTTTCTATTTGCTTCGCTGGAATCGCTAGAAGGTGCTTGGTAAAGATTCAGCTTCTTGGATTTCATTCTCTAGACTAGCGATTCAGAATCTCTGAGAATGGGGTTCAGAAGTGTTTGTTCTCTCGATGATTTTAATGCACACCAAAGTTAGAGCCCTGAAAAGGTAAACGCTTCTTGGAAAACCCCCCTATTTTATGAGCCTTTTCCCCTGAAAACCAAAACCTAAACCAAACAGAAGTCTCCGGAGACTGCGCCGCCCTCTGCCTGAGTCTGCACGTTCATCCTGATCCACTCTGTGGGGAGGGCAGTACTCCAGCTGGCAGCTTTGGGGCACCCTCAAGGACTACTTTGAATTTCAGAAGTGGGACTTAAGAAAACCAGTGTTGAAATACTTACAGATATTAATTAGGAGACGCAGTTACTTTCTTTAAAAAGAAACAGACTTTATGTTAGTTTCCTACCACTGCTGTAGCAAAGTGGGAAACTAGGTGGTTAAAACAAGAGAAATGTATTCGCTCAGAGATCTGGGGCCTGGAAGTCTGACATAAAGGTGTCAGCAGGGCCGTGCTTGGCCCCAGGCCTTCCCCGGGCCCTGGGGGGAATCTGTTCCACACCTTTCTCTTAGCTTCTGGCGTGGTCAGCAATCATTGGCCTTCCTCGGTTTGCAGGTGCATAATTTCAGTCTCTGCCTGCCCGTCACAGGCCTTCTTCTCCTGTATGTATATCTTCTCCTCTTGTCGTAAGAACACCACTCATATTGGATTAGGGCCCACCCTAATGACCTTATCTTAATTTGATTACATCTGCAAAGACCCAATTTCCAAATAAGGTCACATTCACAGGACTCGGGGTTAGGATTCCAATATATCTTTTTGGGGACATAATTCAACTCATAACAGACATATATTGTTTCCTAAAACTGATCTATATTCCTTTTAAGTTTCCAACCCACTGAGTTGCAAAGCAAAATTAAATTTCGTCTAATCTAGTAAACTCGTCTAATCCAGTGATTTAAACGGTCTGTTCATTCTCTGTAGGCATCTCTCGGACAAATGCTTGGTCTTTCTTATTTCCTCTTTCTTTTCTTTCTATCTCCATAGGTGGTGTCTGGAGGCGTAGAGGATTGGGTTTGCATGACTTCATGCTCACAGAGGAACGGGCAGACCCTGGCTCCTTGCTGGCTTCTGCTGCAGGATGACAGCTCTTTCTGCTCCAGCAGTAGTTTCCACTGAGGTGAGACTGTCTTATCCGACTTTTCGGGATCACACGCTGGCACTCTCCTCTGGAATCCCATAATCTTGGCCGTTAATCCCTGAATTTGAAAGTCTTTCTTGTCATAAAGACTGGCTTTCAGGCTATTGTTTTATTAAAGGAAATGAGAAAATCAGCTTTGAGACTCAAAGTTGATCAAAGGCCTTTTTGGTTCCAATAGCAGCCAACTTCTTTGTCCTGGAGGCAACGACCGTTATGGGTTAGTGTCTGTCTACAAGGGGACAAGACACAAGAGCAAACAGAAACTGTGTGGTATAACTGGTTAGCTCTCACCATGTGACAAGCCATCCCAAAGCTCGGTGGCTTAAAATGAGAGTTGGCAAACTCTGGCCCATCGGCCAAAGCTGGCTCACAGGGTGTTTTTGTAGGACTCACAAGCTAAGAACGGTTTTATATTTTTGAAGTGTTTAAAAAACAAAAAAGAATATGCAACAGAGACCATATGGAGCCTATAAAGCCTAAAATATATACTATCTGGCCCTTTATGGACTAAGTTTGCTGACCCTGGCTTAGAACAACAAGCATTTATTATTGTCCAAAAGTCTCTGGTTTCTTCAGCTCCTGCACGGACTTCACGCTTGCGACGTCAGCTCTGGGGCAGGCGGGCAGCTCTGCCGAGCTCGGCTGGTTCTTCTCACGTGTTTGGAGGTAGGCTGGCTGGAGGCTCATCTAGGACGGCCTTGACTGGAGCAAATCGGCTCTTGTCCGTGAGAGCTCTTACCCTCTAACAGGCTAGCCTGGCCTTGTGTGCAGGGCAGTGGTAATGTCCTGAAAGAGAGTGGAAATGAGCAAGGTCTCTTGAGGTCTAGATTGGGAATTGATACACCGTCACTTCTGCCACATTCCATTGGCCAAAGGCCCTGGCCCAGATTCTGGGGTGGAGATATAGACTCCACCTCTTGATAGGAGGAGCTGCAGAGTCACATGATAAAGGCTGTGCATAGGGGAGTGGTGAATAATTGAGGCCATTTTTGTAATCATTCCACCACATGTGGGTTGTTATTTTCGAAATATTCCTCCAGTAGCAAAAAGTTCTATTTATCTACCTTTGCCAAATATTCCCTGTGATTTCAGACTCACTTATGTAGAAGCAGGTTTGATTTGATTTAGAGCACACTAGGATCTGGAAGCACATGAGAAGGACTATATTTCGAGCATGTTAGGAGTTTGCGTACCTTCCTCACAGAACTTTTAGGCTCCAAAACCCGAGGATTACGATTTTAATTTCACACTAGGGCTGTGTTCTTTTGCCTTCAATAATGTTTTCTCTCCCTATTCCCAGAGGCTGCCCCCGAAGGAGGGGAGAGGTTGGTCTTATGTTGTTAGTTTTATAATTAACAATAGTGGCTATGTTTTCCTGTGCCTTCAACCCGTAACTTCCGAAAGCTGAGCTGGTTTGGGGAATCCTCGAGAGGCACCCCAGCTCCCTCCCTATCACCATCATGAAGTTGCTGCAAGGCACCTCTTCTCAGGAGGTTTTTAAAAAGACTTCTAAATTGGTGCCCAGGAGAAACATCTAGAAGTTCATCCCAGCCAACTGCAAGACAAGTTTACCACCAAACTTCCCTTAACCCAATTTTTCAGCTCTGTGACTCATCCTTCCCTTTGTTGGGAGCCCCACGACTTCTGCTTGATGCTGTTTTAAGAGGGAAACTGAAGCAAACCACAAAGATCCAAATCATTGACTTTGGAGTCAGAAGGCACGTCCAGCCCTGCTCTGAGGCACGCGCACTCTGCCGCCGTTCAGAAGTGGTCGTCGGCCTCTTGGCTGTCTCCTATATCAAGGAGCACACTACTTACTCAGACAGCTTTTTTTTAAATTATTATTTTTTATTGAGTTCATAATAGTTTACATCGATGTGAGATTTCACTACTAAGACAGCCTTGAGGAGACGAGGTTAACGTCGACTCTGCAGAAAAGCTTCAAGATGCTCCAAGAAATATCTAGGTCATGGCAGCCACTGTGTCTTTGAAGCATGGCTTAGGGGCCAGCATCTGGCTGGCAAAACCAGAAAACTGAGCAAACCCGGGAAGCGGCGGGAGGGAACGGTGGCCCCCACTCAGTCAGAAAATTGCTGTGCTCTTGAGCATTCTTTCCAGACTCCAGTTGTAAAACTCAAGCCCTCGCTGAAGCTCTAAAAATGAGGCCTGGGATATAAATTCCTTGGTGGTTTCCCTAAAGGCTGACGCTATGGAGGGAATGGGGGCTGTGCTGAGGACAGAGACCTGCGTTGGTTTGGCAGGTCTGGGGGGCAGAGGCTGAGGCCTGGCGAGGGAGCTTGGCTCACTGGGAAGAGGCCTGTGCACACGGAGCGGGCTGCCTAAGATTCTGTGAGGCCTGGTGGGTTTGAAAAATGATTTTCTAGGTGAGAGAAACTGCTGATTATCTACCCAGTTACTATCCACTCTTTCCTTCTTCCTTATGAAAACAATCCCATGTTGTTTGGAGCAGCTCTGTGCCTAGCTGGGTCACTCACTTTCCCAGATTCTCTTGCAGCTAATGGGGGCTATGTGATAGAGCTGGGGCCAAGGAGATGTGAGAGGATGTCAGCTGGGTATTTGGGAGGAAGCCATTGCTTCCTGTTACAGGTTCTGCCCCTTCCTCCTTCCCGCCTTCTTCTTCTTTCTGCCTGTCCTGTGGGTGGGAGGCGAGGAGGAGCAGCATCTCTATGGCAACCACAAGGCACCAAGCGTGGTTGGAAGCCAGCACCCTGAGGATGCACCTCTGGGCAGCAGCACCAGCTTGGGCCTGAGTTCCTGGACTTCTACTGTGTGAAAAATAAACCCCTGTGTGTTTAAGCAAACATTAGTTGAGATTTTTTTCTGTCACTTTCAGCCCAGTTCTTACTGATGTGGAATTTCCATGGTACAATGTGGCTCCTTGAATGGTCTTCTCTCTTAGCGTGATAACTGAGAGTCAAGAGTTGGCATCAGGCTGGGCGGCCTCAGAGACAGTCTTCTCACAGTATTGTTCTTCGGAAACTGCAGAGGTAAGACAAATGACTATCACACCCGTGAAACCCCTGATCTGATCCGGGAGACTTCGCCTGGGCAGGGGAGCTGTGAGCTGGCATTCACACCTGGACCTGCAGGATGAGGGTGGGAACCAAGGTGCTCTGTGTTGCTCTGTGTCAAGGTGACCCCTGCTCACCTTGACTCTCATCGTTGGCAGCCATGTGTGTCCCGTGTGGGCGAGGGGGTAAAAGAAGCGGTGCCCTTGGGGGGCTGCTGGGCCTCCTGATGAGCTGAAGAGGCTTCTCCTGCTGTGTCTCTAGTTCTGTGTCCTTCCCTGAAGCTCAGTAGACATGTTGGCTAAGGCTTGTCTGTGTCCTGTGAGTCTCATTGCCAACGCGGACCCGGAACTCCGGCTGGGCCAGACCAAGATCCAAATGATTTTGTTAAGACTAATTAGCAACATCTTGCCCCCTCACTTTACACTAATTATTTTCTTAACCTTTTATATGGTCTTTGGTGTTGCCTTCCCCCTGTGGTGGAGTGGGGTTAAGTGCGTGGACTCGAGAGTCAGAACGCTGAATAACTTTGGGCAAGATATTTATTTCTTTGTGGCCCATTTACTTCATTTGTAAATCGGGGATAATAATCGTACCTACTTCCTGGGGTTGTTGTGAAGGTTACAGGAGATGCAAGTGAAGTGTTTGGCACAGTGCTGACGCATGTTAAGGGCTCAATAAACGGTTACAGAAAGGAGAATGTTTGCACGGGCTCAGGCTCCGTCCCTGGGTTCGTACCACCTGCGTAGCTGACAGCGCTGGGGTTCGAAGCCAGGCCTCTGACGTGGGGGGTGTTCTGCGCCCGGCGCTGTGCTTGGCACGAGGGATACAAACCGCAAAGGAGACACAACTTCATCTTCTGTTTTCAAGCAGCTCAGAGTCTAGAGACAACGGGTGTTCAGGAAACAAGAATATTGAGCTTCCCAGTCCTTTAAGACCCCAAACTGTTTGATTATGACTTTCCCTATGAACAGAGAAGATGCCCTGAATGTGAAGAGATGGCTGCCTGTAATGAGACCATAGTCAGCTAGAAGCAAATGGACGAGATCAGCCTGTTCTCCCATCTCTGCTGATCCGTGCGCTCCGGTGAGGTCCTTCTCCTCGTATGTTTATGAAACTTATCGTCACAGTCCCATCTGTGTGTTTTGTTGATGCTATTTAAATTCTGTTACTATTTAATACCAAAAACATCTAAAAAGAACATTTTGAGGGACTTGAAAAATCCAGTTGATCTCTTGGTAATTTGATTTGTGGGAAACAGGAGAAGATAGGATTCTGAATAGAGTGCTTCTAAGTGAATCATCGTTGCTTCTTGTACAGGCAGTAGATGGGCTCAGATTGGTTAGAGACGGCTCAGCTGCGTGTGGCAGAAAATCCAAAATAATAATGGCTTAAACAAGATGGATGCTATTGGTTTCTCATGAAAAAAAAAATATGGAGGAGACAGTTCATGGCTGACAGATGTCTTCATGAAATCCCCAGGGAGCCATGCTCCCTCACTCCTGTTCTGGCACCCTTAGAACGTGGCTTCCTCCTGGTGGACAGAGAAGTCATCCAGACTCCCCGTTACCATTCGAGCTTGCATTTCAGGTACAGGGAGGCAGGGATGGGAAGGGAGCGCACTTGTCTCTTAAGGCGTGTCCTGCAGTTGCACACTGCACTTCTGCTCACACACTCAGTCACATGGCCATGTCTAGCTGTGAGGAAGGCTGGTGTCTTTGTTCAGGCTGCTGTAACAAAATGCACAGAGTCAGGGGCTTATAAACAACAGAAGGTGGAAGTCCGAGATCAGGGTGCTGGCACGGTCGAGTTCTGGAGAGCACCATCTTCCGGATGACTTCTGGCTGTGTCCTCACATGGAGAAGAGCGCAGAAAGGAGGCCATCTCCCTCATGACTCTTACAAGGTCATTAATCTCATTCATGAGGGTTCCACCCTCATCTATTCCTAGCTACTTCCTAAAGATGGTACCTCAGTATACCATCACCTTAAGGGGTAGGGTTTCAACATATGAATTTGAGAGGACGCAAACATTCAATTCATACCAGCTAGGAAATTTATTCTTTTCTTTTTGTTTCTTTTTTTTTTAAAGGTTCCACCTGAGCTAACATCTGTTGCCAATCTTCCTTTTTTTTTTCTTCTCCCTGAAGCCCCCCAGTACACAGTTGTATATTCTAGTTGTAGGTCCTTCTGGTTCTGCTGTGTGGGACACAGCCTCAGCGTGACCTGATGAGTGGTGCTAGGTCTGTGCCCAGGATCCGAACTGGCGAACCCACAGGCTGCGGAAGTGGAGGGCATAAACGTAACCACTCGGCCACAGGGCTGGCCCCTGGGAAATTTATTCTTTATTTCAGGTGACTAGGTTCCATTACTAAAGGAAAGAAGGTTCCATTACTAGGGAAAGAGGTGAGAATGGGCCCTGGGGCTTTGAGACACACATTTTTGGAGACCTGATGACACCCTTCTCTGCCGGCAAAGGTTCGTTCGTTTGGGGGTAATAGCAGGTAATAGACATCTCTAGTGCAGACAAGACTGCAAACAGGATGCACGGAACTAGAACAAAAGAGAATTGTGACGTACGGTCTAAGACAGAGCAGAAGAACGCTTGGAAATCGCCTGCGGCTGGAGGTCAGCTCCCTCATTGGACATATGAAGCTCTCAGGGCCAGTGGGGTGAGTTGACTTGTGTGTTAGGGGTTGCTAAGTCCACACTCTGGCCTGAAAATTGCTAGAAGGACTCAGAAAAACTGTTATACTCACAGTTTATTACAGTGAAAGGATACAGATTAAAATCAGCAAAAGAAAAAGGCTCATAAGGCAGAGTCCAGGAAGAACCAGGTGTGAGCTTTAAGTTGTTGCATGCCTGTGTGTCAACGGACAGGACTTAATTGGCCCAGCTTCAGGGCCTGACAACATGTACCAAGTCCTGTTCACCAGGCAGGCTCACTGAGCCCTGGCGTCCAGGGCTTTCATGGGGAGTCCGTCACGTAGGCACGCAGCCTGCATGATGGACCCTAGTTACTCAGTCTCCAGCCCGCCCCCAGGGGTCACACTGATAGACTGCGGCCCACCAACGATCACATTGTCAGCATAAACTGTCTGGTGAGGCCGAGGCCACAGGTGTACAGAGCTACTCTTATCAAGCAGGACGTTCCAGCAGCTCAGAGGTTATCTCCCAGGAGCTGGGCAAGGGCCAGTTCTGAGGACCTTTAGCAGGTGCCAGGTTTGGGCAGCCCAGGCTGCTGAATCAACCCCTTACAGCACACATGCCCAAAGTCACACACCTGTGGCAGAGCCAGCCCAGAATGTTCATCTCCTGGAAAGTTATCGAGGACACCCGGAATGAGTTCACCTGCCCACGCAGAGGCAGGTCTGGAGTGCTCATCTCTTGACCCCCATCCAGGCCACCAGCAGGATTCAAAGCATGATCTGGGACAGACTCCTGCACTCAAGCTGGCTCTGACACTTAGTGGCTGCATGACCGGAAAACGTTATGTAAGCGCTCAGTGCCTCAGGTTGCTCCTCTGTGGAGACGAAGACGATGGGACTACCATGGGACACGACACATGCTACCATGTGAGGGGTAAATACGGAACTGACACTGGCTCTTAGCACAGAGCCTGGGGGATGATGTGTGCTCAGAGGAACAGGTAGTTTGCTGCCTTCATCCCGACCACGTTGCTCTTCCGGAGTGTCTTCCATGTCCGCAGGAAGCCCCAGAGCTGGCTCAGAACCTGCCTGTTGATAAACACATGCTGGGCTGCGGCGGAATCTCTTGCCGGAAGGTCAGCCACCAGCAGCGAGCTGCGCAGGGTTTTCTGCGCCTCTGCCTCCCTGAAGCCCGCAGTCTCAGCCGTACTTGACGTTGGCATGTTGCGAAGACCCCCTCAACACTCACTCTCAGCCTGTTTTCAGCCAGGTAATGCTGCCTGAATAAATTGTTTTTAATCTGTTTCTAAAATGCGTGCCCTCTGATCTTTCCTCATTTCCACAATCACCTCAGATAAACCTCTCCTCCGAGGTGGTTCTGTTCAGTGCTTCGGTGTTTTCTGTGTTTCTCTAGAGAAAGGATTTCCAATTCCTTTTTGTTGTTCCTTTGGTCAAACTCAGCCCCTAAAGATGGAAGCAAAGGATTCTGGGATCCCTTCCCTTATTTGTCACCTCCAGGCTGTGCACTTTTAGAAAGATCACTTCACTTCTCTGGGCTTCAGTTTCCTCATCTCTAAATTGAGGGGAAAGGGAGAGACAGACACTACGATTCCTTGCACTTCCATGCTCAGATGCTGAATGTGAACGTGCTGAGTCTGTGTCTCGGGCCATTTTCTCATCACAAGCGCTATACTCCGTGTGTGTGTGTGTGTGTGTGTGTGTGTTTCCCGGAAGACGGGGAAGCAGCAGGGATTCAGCCAACGTTGTTTCCCCCCGGGTTTTTGGGTGCTGAGCAGTCCTGAGTCGCAGCCTGCTGGAGGGGAGGCAGGAGACCCTCGCCCCGCAGCCCCCGCCCAGGCCCCGGCCCCGGCCCCGGCCCCGCGCTGTCAGTGCCCTGCCCTCGGAAGGGTTGCAGGAGGGAAACTCCAGGATTTTGGAGGCTTTGGAGTTGTTTTGGGACGAAGACCCTCACGTTGGTGGGCCCCCTGCCTTCCTGAGGATGCGGGACTGACTTCAACCCACGGCCAGGGCGCTGGACTGACAGCGGCGGGGCTGGGCGGGTTTGAGGAGGGAAGGACCCCGGGAAAGGCGGAGCTCCTGCTCACCTCCTCCTTTTCCTCCCTCCCTGCCGCCCAAGGCTGTTCTTTTGGGAATCCTGCCCCCTTGCCCCCTGCTTCCTTAATCCTCGAGCAAGCGCCACCCCATCAGGTCCCCAGCCCGCCCGCGTGCCTCAGTGTCCCCACTGCCTGGCGCAGCGGGCGCCTTGCTCAGGCTTCTTTTAGAAGGGATTTAAAAAAGGAAACAGCCGCTCCCCGTGAAGCCTGGAGAGCAGCATTTCTATCATCGGTTGTCATGACATGGGCTGTCCCCGGAGCAGCCCCGCAATGGCGCTGACAGTGTGATGGGTTTAATTTTGGTGCAGATTTCTGCAAAGAGGCAGCTGCCAGGAACGCGCCCCCGGTGGCTGAGGAGGACGAAGGGGACCGGGCCTGACGATGCAGCCTGTCTGCAGCACCAGCCGCTGACGGCACTTTTCGGCCATGGACTCACTCAGCATTCACCCGGCTCACCACCCGCCTTGTGGAAGGGCCCATCTTTGGCCTCTGTCTGAGAACCGGAGGCAGACATCAAATCAGTTGCCCTGAGACGAGGAAGTTGGTGGAGGTGGCAGAGGAACCTGCAACCCTTACTTTGCTTCTGTGTGCGAATGGCTCTGAAGCAGAGAGAGATGGCAAGGTTGCATAGTTTCCCCTCCACTTTTAACGCTACTTGGTGTCCTAAGTGGTCACGATGCATGCAACAGAGAATTTAACAAGAAAAACGAAACAAGGCAAGGTTCCCCCCTCCCGCTCTGGCTCTGTGATTCTGTCCCCCTGCAGCCTCTTCCCCTCATGGGCTGGGAGATTTAACTTAGCAAGAGAGGGGACCCACCAACCTTCGCTGCTGTTCTCTCTCCCACATCGTGGCCTCCTATTTTCTTCCCTTCTGAGCCTTGTGGATTGGGAAGCCCAGGAACTAGCATCGTGTATTCACTCCACTGACAGTCATGGGTCCTGTGTGCTAGAAAGTGCTATGTGCTGGAGCCGGCACGTATTATGCATGCTTCCTGCCTTTCAGGATCTGAATAGCTGGTGGGGAGGACTGACATGCAAAGAAGTAATCTTTGGAAATGCAAATTAAAGACCAGCTCCTAATGCCATTTTACATACCCCAGATTGGTAACATTTAGAAAGTCTGAACATATTAAATGTAGTTGAGGATGTAAAACAACCAGAGCGCTTATGTACTGCTAGAGAGAGGGTAAATTGATACCAGTACTTGGAAAAGAATTTTAAGTTATTTAATAAAGGGGAAGATGCACATATGCCATGACTGGGCAGTCTTTGACTGAGTCTGTACCCAGGAGAAATTCTTGCCTGCACTCACAGTAGCAATGTTTGAAACAGTGAGACACTGGAAAGAATACAAATGTCCATTAAAAGTAGAGTGAATGAAAGCAGTTTGGAATACTAGACGGCAGTGAAAATGAATGTACTACTACCACACACATGAACATGCATGAATGTTACTAACAAACTGGAGAACAAGGACAGCAAGTCACAGAAGCATATGTTGAATATAAAGGTAAAAAACGGACAGAATGAAACTGTATATGTAGTAAACATATTTTTTAAAATGACAGGGAAATGATACCCATAAAGCGCAGGATCGTGCTTACCTCTGGAGTGGGTGGGGTTTGGGAGGGGCATGGTCACGAATGGTCTCTTGACTGAGCCTTTGCACAGACCTGTGTCTGGAATGTTCATGGTATCCAGCTGGTGTTTCCCCTCGTTAAAAAAAAGTCTTACCGAGATATAATTGAAATAAAATAAGCTACACGTATTTCAGAAGTACAGTTTGATAATTTTTGACATATTTTTCAGATTTTTTTTGGCTATTCTCGGTCCTTTGCATTTCTGTACAAATCCTAGATGTAATTGCTTGAGGTCTGAGCAGATGTCAAAGGTACTTTTATGGTGACCTTCCAATTACACTGATTGCTTAGTCAGTGAGAGGAGATGGAGCACAGGGCGGTGGTGGAAACAGGATTTCTAGTGCTAGGAAGGGATTAGGACCCGGGGAAGCCCAAATCCACTGCTGACGTGGGCCAGCACAGCCAGTGATGTTCACCCACAACACAGTGGGAAGTTCTCCATGCGTCCCTTGACCTAGGCGCTGACGGGTACCCTTGTCCCGAATATCGTCCTAAACATTTTCTCCGCTGGCCTCTTTGAGAACGTGGTGGTGACGATATACTGAGAGTGAGATAGAGCCAGAAAGGCGATCCCAATCTGTACTCCCAGATCCTTTAGTAGCTTCTTCAAGGTTGCGTCTCATGTGAGAACTTTATGAAAAATGAAGTGGAAAGCGATCTGTCCACTAGTGTGAGAGACCCCTAGGATTCTGCTTCTCTCCGCCTAGGTCAGAATCCTCAGAGAACCAGAGGAAGCTTGTGGTTCCTCTCTTTCTCCAGGATGCACACCTGCACTCACACATTTGCATGGTGTGCCAGAGAGCTCAGGGAGGCAGACCTGGGGACATGTGCCGTCTGGTCTTCAAATGCTCCTCTTCCTTTGAGTCTCCTGACTTCCCGTTGGAGCCATTCGCTATCATGCATCATCTTGGTGGGTGGGCAATTCCTGGTGACAGCCACCCCTGTTACCTGCCACCATGAACATCAACAGAGGCCAGATTCTTTCTTGATCTGTCTTGTTCCAGAGCCTGGGGACAAGCCCATGACCTAAGCTTGGCCTGGCGACACTGGCTCCTGGGACATTGAATCTGGGGCCAATGAAACCAAGATGAAGGGAAGTGTAGAGATGAGGATCTGAGCTGTGGCAGAGGCCGGGCAGGCTTGTCTGTTCATGCATGGTGACATTTTGATGTCCCTTACACAGTGTTTGCTCTGTCGAGGGTGCTCAGTAAATGTTAAATGGATCAGTGCATGGATAATAACACTGTCGGCAGATCCCATTTCTCCTAAAGAAACAGTGTCTAGAATCACAGCCTTGAAAAGCTGGATGGAGCTTGGATTTTCTTTCTCATCGAATTCAAACCCTTCATTTTGCCGATAAGAAATAGAGACCCAGGAGGTCCAAGGGGCGTGGCCAAAATTGCTCCCTGTCCCCCAGTACAGGCAGAGCTGAGTTCTAAATATTCAGACTCCCAGTCCATTGTTTTTCAGCTATTCTATCAATCAACTGTTTAAAAGTATATTTCTATATTTTCCTATTTAATAGACCCCACAGACAAACATATTTATAGCAGAACCATTGAAAATGGTGACAGTGGAGGGGCAGCCTGGATAGGAGTCAAGCTTCAGAGTGACTCAAGGTATTGATTAATAGGACACTGGCTGGTTAATAGTCTAAGTGGGTTATATTTAGCATGATTTTCAGGATCCCAATGCTTCCTCTATTTTTCAGACCAGAGTTTGCTATAAGTTGACTTTCCCAAGTCACTTAGGTTGCCTCTTGGAAACTGGCCAACACCTCAGCTCTTTGGATGGGACTCCTGGGTTTGTGGGCCCCAGAAGGTTTTCTAGAATCTAGAGCACAAGTATGGCAGTTTTCTGAAGATGTGTGCACCGAGAGCAGATTTGCCTCAGTGAGTGTAACCTGTATGAAAAAGGCTTTGCAGTTAGTTGTTAAATAAACAGCCTAGTGGCCACTGTCCATGTTTGTTACCAGGCAGATAGGAGAGAAGCTTCTGAAATGTCCAACACTGTGTTTACCTGAGGGTGTTGTCTTTAGTCTTAAATAAAAAAAATTGTGTTTTGTTAAATCTTCACGAAGTTTGTAGCAGTTTTCTGTTTTGTTTTTTTGAGTTTGGTATTGATTAGGGAAAGTAAGAAAAAAAATCTCCGTTATTAGAGAACAGGCCCTGGCGTCTGCAGCCGGGCATCCTTAGTGTCTCTGAATTTGGGTCCTTCCAAAAGCAGACCCTGAGACAGGGTGTTGGGTTCAAGTGGCTTACTGGGGAGGTGGAATGAGGGAGGAGGGAGAGTGAGACAAGAAAGAAAGAAGAGCCATGAAAGGTGTGATCCAGAGCAGATTACTCCTGTAGGCAACTGAGGTTCCATTCTGTTGGGGATCCTTCGAGAGACGGGGTAGATTATGCCTCAGGTCATCCCACTGTAGGGCAGGAAGACGCGGATTTATACCCTCACTCTCGTCCTTCACTGCTGGGAGGTTGCTCCTGAGGGGTCAACTTCCTGCGTTTCTATCTGCAAGTGACCTCTGAGGTTGAACAAGCCATGTGGGTACGGAACCAACGGCATGTGCTACACCAAGGAAACACTATTTCAGCTACTTGCAGAAAATAGGATCCTTTGTATAGCATTTTACAGTTCTCTCCTTCTTTAAACATCACCATGACAACCACCAAAAAATAGAACACCTAAACTTAGGAATAGGTTAAAATTTCAGGGGATGTGGTCTATAGGAGAGATTTTCATTTCCATTTGATAAGAAAGCTTTACAGGAAAAATTCAATACTCTGAGTTGATTCTACCTCCTTATTGTTCACATATGTGCTGTTAGCATTGATCTCTCTCTCTCCACATCTTGGATAATTATAGTACAATATCAAAACCAGGAAATTGATATTGGTGATATTGATATAATCCAATGGCCTTCTCTGGATTTCACGTTTTACATGCACTCATTCATGTATATTTATTTCAGTGTCACTTTATTGCCTGTGCAGATTTGTGTGACCACCACATTGGAGATAGAGGACAGTTCCATTGCAAGGATCCCTCGTGCCACCCTTTATAGCTGCAGCCCCCGCCTTCTCCCCCCTCCCCCATCAACCCTGGCAACTGTTAATCTGTTGTCCATTTCTATAATTTTGTCACCTCAAGAATGTTGTATAAATGCAATCATACAGGTGTAACATTTTGAGATTATTGTTTTCACTCAGTGTAACTCCCTTGAGGCCCATCCAAGTCTTGGAGTGTGTCAATAGTTTGTTCCTTTGTAGTGCAGAGTAGTGTTCCATGGTTTGGATGTATCACAGCTTCTTCAACCATTCACCCATTGAGGGCCATTTCAGTTGGTCCCTGTTTTGGGACGTTGTGGATGAAGCTCCTATGAACATCTCTGCACAGGTGTTTGTGTGAACATGTTTCCATCTCTCTGGCATACGTGCCTGAGTGTAACTGTTAGGCTGTATGGTAAGTGCACGTTCAGTTTTATGAGAAAGTGCCTCACTCTCTTCTGGAGTAGCTGTGCCCTTGGATGTTCCCACCAGTAACGGACGAGTGGTCCAGTTTCTCAGCGCCTCTCCAGCATTTGGAGTTAGTATTGCTCTCTCTTGTCTTGGGTCAGAGAGGTTGTCTTCGCTTTGGTTTGAGAACAGCGTTGTGTTTGTGAACTTTTCAGCAGTCGCTTGCAGTCTTGGGCCATCCCGGTGATGTCTCTTATAATTCTTGCTCTTCTGTTTTCTGACTGCCTCTCTTTTTACCTTGAAATAACAACATATATGATAAGTTGTAACAGAGCAAAGCATTTCAAATGACTAACTTCCCTCAGGTTACAAAAACAAAGGGCCAATCCCCGGACTGCAGAGATAAATAGGTGATTCATGTGTAGCCTGAATCAACTCGGCAAGATAGAACAGAGGAGAAAGGAAAGGATGGAGAAACCAGAGGAAAATGACATCGTAAGATGAAATGAGTATTGGAACAATTTGTGAAGTAGGCTGAATATCTAAATATCTATCTAAATATCTAAATTCAGGATATACCATAAGGAAAAGAACTGTATTTGTCATGATACCAGGCTGTGAGCCCCTTTAAGGGGAACTGAGTGATTGCACAGAGTTAAAGGACTTGTTAGAGTAACATATTTGGGTTGAAAAGGACATAAACTTCCATCAGTTTAGATGTCGTCTTAGAAATGGTACCATAGTTTCAGAAATGGTGTAACTGGTGCCCAGAGCAATGACTGCTTGTCCAAAGTCACACAGGGGGCCGACTGCAGACAGAGGCCAGGGCCACACCTGCACAGCCTGGGCTGCGTGGGCTTCCTGCACGACTACGTGGTGACGCAGGTTTTCAAAGATTTTTGCCTCGATCTGTGTCAGGTATTTTCGTGTTATACCAGGCCATGCCCTGTAGGTTGGAAGATTCTAAGTTATTCCATTTTGCTTTACACACCTACTAGACCTTAGAGAATGGACACTGGACATAGGTGAAGTGTTTCTGTACAGAACGAGAGTGACTTGTTTACAAAAATCCTCCTGTCTTCAGAGGTGTTCCAACGCTTGGAAGATAAAAGAAGAGCTGGCCGATTGAAAAAACAGATTAGCCAGAATGGTTTTTAAAATAGCAAGACTTAAAGTGATTCAATGTTAATTGAATGTTGAGTAAGGAAGAGGTAGGGAGTTAATTGAATGAGTGAGCTTGGGGTTTCAGATAATTTTTTCATGATGTGAAGGAAATTATCACCGAACTGACCACAGAGCACGGGAGAGGGAGGCAGCGCAGTCTCTGGAAGCAGTCAGTGAAAGCCATTTAGCTTAGTGGAGAAACACAAGCCTGTCAGACTGTTGGTTTTTCCTTAAACTTGTAAAATTCTATTTAAAAAATCCAACTTTTTAAATTATTATAAAAAGTTATATGTTATCTGAAAAAAATTTAGAAACTATGGGGAAGCAAAAAGAACAAAATAGGGGGCTGGCCCAGTGGTGTAGTGGTTAAGTTCGCATGCTCGGCCCAGGGTTTGCAAGTCTGGATCTTGGGCGCGGACCTATACACTTATACATGTCAGGACCTATACACCTAACACACAGATGTTAGCTCAGGGCCAATCTTCCTCACCAAAAAAAGAGAACAAAATAAATATCATTCATGATCTCATTATAGATACAACTGACATTTTAGCTTATATCTTGTTAGTCTTTTTCTATGACTATATATCATTCATATATTTATACATGCATATTAAATGTTTATAAATATAGGATCATATTGTTTAATAACCTATCTTAGAACTTAAGAGTCCACAAATACTTTTCCATGTAATTTTAAATCACTGCTTAGTATTTTATTGGATAGATGTTCTTTAGTTCATTTATCCAGCATTATTTCCCTCTTATAAACAACCCTATGATGGATGTTATAGCTAGCTTCATTTTTGTGCTTTCCACAATTATTTCCTTAGGTTAAGTTTGGAATTCCAATGTCAAATGAAATGTAAATTTTAGGACTTTTGCTTCCTAGTGCCACATTATCAACTTGGAAAAAATTCTTTCAATTTTCATTCTAACCCGCAAGTTGTAGAATTCCCTGCGTTCTTTCCAAAAGTAGTTTCCATTATTTCTTTTTAAATTGTCAATTTGATAAATGAAAAATTATAAACATTTAAATTTTTCATTTCTTTGATTACTAAGGACATTGCACTTAAAAAACCCAAACAAATATTTGGGTTTGTGTTTGTCAATTGCCTGATCGTGTCCTTTGACCATTATTCTTTCTATGGAGTGCTAATCTTTTCCTCATGGATGTTTTTTATTTTATTAAAATACTGAGTTGTTTCACATGGATCATTTTGTCTCCCCACCATGTCCATTTGTCCCACTACTACTCTGTCCTGTTGTGACATTCCTTACATACTTAAAACTCAGCAAAGGGTGGAGTTCCACCTTTAAAACTAAACAGGCATTTTGGATAACACATTCTTTTTTTTTTTTTTTTTTAAAGATTTTATTTTTTCCTTTTTCTCCCCAAAGCCCCCCGGTACATAGTTGTATCTTCTTCGTTGTGGGTCCTTCTAGTTGTGGCATGTGGGACGCCGCCTCAGCGTGGTCTGATGAGCAGTGCCATGTCCGCGCCCAGGATTCGAACCAACGAAACACTGGGCCGCCTGCAGCGGAGCGTGCGAACTTAACCACTCGGCCACGGGGCCAGCCCCTGGATAACACATTCTTAGTGACGAAACCTGGACCACGTTTATCAGACTCTATAGGGGAAGTTCTCACTAAAGGCCAGCCGGGTATTAACTGTTACAGAAATGAAATAACAGGGAAAATTTTAACAAACTGTTGAAGCTATTTTCTTAAAGAGCCTTCCTCCGCTGCCAGAGATCTTGAGGAGCCTCCTGGTCAGTCACCTGGGAGCAATTCTTCATATGACTGGTGCTGGCTGGCACATCCAAATTTCTTTTTTTTTTGGCCTCTCAAACACTTAAAATTATGACCATGTTTTGTTTTCTCTGAGGCCTTGAGAATAGGGTATACACTTCCGTCGTTGGTCAGAGAGTCCACAGTTGGTGAGCAAAGCTCTTCCGGGGGATGCTGATGAGGAGGGAGTGGCTCGCCCACCTCCTGGGACCGTGAGGTTTGGCCTCCATACCCAGTGCTCCCAGCTGGGCAGATGCAGAGCCCCATCCGCTGCTGAGCACAGGCAGCTCTCCTTCCTTGTTGCCCATCTCCCCGTACCACCAGCTGCAGAAAAGGTTGTTTCCTACGCTAAACTTTGTCTTCTCCTTTTCTTTCTTTTGCAGAGTTTCAAACGTGAGAACACATTCCAGTTGTTGGATCAGAGGACTCTTCCTACAGCACAAGAATCCGTGCAGCTACACCAGATTTGCAAATACGCAAAACAGGGCATGTGTTGTTATTCCTGTTTTTGAGGTTCTAAGCTTACGTCTCATAAAATGAGACTGGTTGCTGGCAGAGAGGGATGTTTTGCAGGCAGGTGACCCAGGCAAGAGGAAATGGGTGGGTGGAGAGAGGCATGAGGAATTCCACACACTTGGGAATTTATTCCACTCACATTTGGTATTTGTGTTTTAAATTTTGGGAGCTATTCACAGGCACTTAGCAAAAACAACTGATTAAATTAACCTGATGAGTAATGAGGTTGCCTGGCCTCTGTGCTATCAGGCACTCAGCTCACTGGCTGCTCAGGATTTAATTGGGAACCTGGTGGCTGGTGGAAACAATGTGGGTAGGGTCCCACTTTAACAAGTTTCATAGAACATCAACCTTGCTATATTATATCCAGATGTTATTAAAATTGAGAAGGAGTGCACTAAATTGTTTGTTTTCCTTATTCACACAAAACAGATGCTCAAGACTCACTTGTCTTAGACACAGTAAATTGGGATTGGACGTGTTGAGAGAAGTGAATGCTTGTTCTAGAAGAATAAATGTTGTAGCAATTATCCTGCTCTGGCCGTATTTAAAAACAATAAAGGATATTCTTAATACAATTTGATGTTCTTCAAACGCCTAGTTTGAGTTCAAGAGTTATAAATCCAGATTCTCGAGCAGTGGGATGAGAAAGTGCTGTGGGCTGAATTATCTCCCCCAAATTCATGTGTTGAAGTCCTAGCCCTCATGTGATTGTGTTTGGAAATAGGGCTTTTAAGAGCAAAGTAAGGTTAAATGAGGTCTTAAAGTTGGGTCTTAATCCTATAGGATTGGTGGCCTTTTAAGAAGAGGGAAGAGATCTCTCTCTCTCTCTCTGTGTCCCCACGTGCACACACAGAGGAAAGGCCGTGTGAGAACGTGGCTGTCTGCAACCCAAGGAGAGAGCTCTCACGAGACATTGACCCTGCTGGCCCCTTGATCTTGGACCTCTAGCCGCCAGAACTGTGAGAAAATAAATTTCTGTTGTTTGAGCCATCTAGTCTATTGTATTTTGTTATGGCAGCCCAAGCAGACTGAGATAGAAAGAAAGGAGATGGAGCGTGAAGTGTGGCTCTGAAAGAGACCTGCAGGAGCTGGAGGCTGAAAGCAGCGAGCATTTCTTTGCCAATGATCATTCACAGTCATAGCTTGGTGAACCCAGCATGGTCCAGTGGAGAGAGGACCCTCCTGGAAACATGAGAAAGGGTTTACCTCTCAGCATTGCCACCAGTCTGCTGCGTGACCTCGATTCCTCACCAGCAAAAAACAGATAATTGAGTGAGCCCTTCTTTAGGTCCATTCTAGCATTTTGAAAAGTCCAATCAGTGTTGTATGTTAATTATTGGATTAATCCAGTGGACCTCAGATACTTTGGAGTTCTCGCGTGAGTGGATTCTGGGATCCTTTCCTGAGTGAGTGATGCCAGCCAACAGGAAGATGTTGTTTCCTCTCTCAACCTCAAACTCAAAGTTAATTTTGAGGTGGGGAGATGGCAAGGTTAGTAAGGATCCTCCGACCTCCACATCTCTGAATTAGGAGTCTTCTAAATCAATATAAATGATCAAATGGTGAGACTTCTGGGCATCGACATGTGTGACTTGTGGCAGCTGAGTAATCCAAACACAAATCTATATGCATTTCCACTGTTCCTTTGTAATTTACTCAGTGGGGCTCTCTGATAATTAAAACTGTTACTGTCCTTTCTCCAAAATGGCAAGCTGAACGCTTTGCAAAAGACAGCTAATGTCAATAAAATTTTTTGACAAACCGCAAGTATTCTGACACATCACACATGCACGCACTCACTCAGCACTGTTGGGTCAGGGCCCTACAGTTTTTTTAATCACCTTGTGGGCAAATGTGGTCACTTTCAACACCATCCGTGAGTTACCAGGTTGTCGGTGGTGAGGATTTCGGGCTGGTTCCAGGTGCACGGGGTTCCATCACCACACGGGTGTTATATCACAGCTGCAGGGGCCACATCCTCCACTGGGAGGGGGTTCCTCAAACACAGATTTGTACACAAGATGCCCTGACACCCTGCTCAAAGAAGGCCAGTAATACATCTCTCCCAGTCACACGTAGCCTTGTGTGAAAGCTCCTGGAAGTCATATTATAAGCAGCTAGTGCCTGTCAGTAGAACCTGTAATTTACTTCTGGGCGTAGTCTGAGATTTTCTTGTTCCCCAAAATACCATTGAACAGGGTCAGGAAAAGACAGTTCCACAAGGAGCTTGAGGCAATGTCATATGAAGGAGCAGGGAGCCAACGGAGAGGGTATGGAGTTTCAGAAAAGCTGGCAGTGCTCAGGCTGTGGCCCTTGGAAGAATTATCTCCATATAATTCATATAATTATGTGAATAAACACATAACTCCGTGGGCTCTAACTACAGTAAAGAGGGTCTGGGGAATGGGCAGTCCGGTTAAATTAGCTACTGTGGATATAAGCTTTGCAATGCATAAATGACTTTCACATACATGATCTCATCGATTCTTAGCTCAATTCTGCATTGGGTTCCATCTTTATTTACCGGTTGGGTTCCGTCTACAATTTGCCAATGAAAACATTATGAATCAGAGAGGTTAAATGCCGAGTCTGCATCACAGACTCGTATGTGGCAGGTTGGAGGCCTGAATCCATGGCTTCTGACCCCTAACATTTGCTCTTACAAGGAAAAGAATAAAATGGAGTTCAGCGAGTTTGGGTGGAGATGGAGGGAGACGTTACATGTTATTCACCCTGTTTCTCTCCACTCCATTCTGATCACCCTTATAGGTCACTAGAGAAGGATTTTTGCCAGATTCTAGGCTGTAAGATATCCCCAGCTCACAAACACCTGTTTATTCTCTCACTTCCACAAAACACAGCCTCTCTCCCCACACCCTGCTTCCTTTGGCTGTATTGCGTGATTTGGCTGTGAAGGTGGGAACGTTGAAATCCCGGTGACCCAATGACTGAAAGAACCCTTGAGAAAGGAAGAGCACCTTCTTCTTGAGGAAAAACTTGACCTTTTAAAAACCGAGACCTTTTAGATCAATACAGCTTTCCTGCCAATTCTTTTTAATTTTCCCATTTCCCATTTTTCTAAATCATCTGGTGAGGGCGGTCTGAATTGTGAGGGCAAGTTCCCATGCAGCCTCTTTGTCAGTCAGCATGATGGCAGTGCGTCTCTGAACAGGAATATTTCAAATGGAAGCTCATTTGAGATAAAGGAGAAGTGCCTCTCCCACGGTTTCTCTTTCCAATTCAATCATGATCTCAACTCAGGCTGCACATCTGGACTAAGCCCTAGTCAGGGCTTCCATCATCACAGCTCCGCCTCAGCTCTCCAGAGCATGTGCCCACTCCCTGCCACTGCCTCCCCCCGTCCATCCATGCCTCAGAGGAGGTGGGGCCTGAAGTAGACACCATTAACAAGGTGGAAAAGTTTGGTGATTCATCAAATATTCATGGCTCAGTAAAGTGCAATGTCTTTTTGCTATTATTTCAATTATATTATTATTTAGTTTTATTTAAAAAATTATATAATGTTAATAGTCAATTATATAGTTAACTGAATGGGCCATTTGCCTTTCTTCCATTCAATCCTTGTTCAACAAATATTTCTTAAGCACCTACGCCAAACTAGGCATCAGGTTAGGCATGGAGAATGGTGTGCAAAGACAAAATAAAAAATCAGACAGAGATGCTGCTCTCAAGGGCTTACTATTAAACCACTAATCCCACTGAGGGATAGTTACATACTGACAACTAGAGATTCTGAAAAAGGGCAGGCTGTTCCGTGGCAGTGTTAAACAAAGCAACTCCACTCCTGAGCTGAGTCGGGAAGAGTCCTCTGAGGCTGAGAAGCCAGGGCTGTGTTCCGAATGAAGAAGAGGAACTCACCAGGAGTCAAATAGCAAAGGGTAGGGGCAAAGAAGAGCTTTCCAGCCAGAGGAAAGAGTTCATGCAAAGACCTCGTGGGGAATAGCGTGCTATCTCAGAAACGAAGAGCAGGGCAGCTGAAACTCAGCGGAAGGCTAGTACAAGCTGTGACTGGAGAGAAAGGCTGAGGATAACCCCAAAGGGCCTTTTAGGCCATGTTAAATATTTAGAGCATGGTCAGAGGACATGTGGAGAGCCACCGAAGGCTTTTAAGCAAGAATGTATCTGTGTGTGTGTGTGTGTGTATGTAAATGATTAGATTTGCATTTTGAAAAGGGAACTGGATGTAGTGAGGACCTCACTTAGATATGGAGACAAGAGCCTGTCCCAGTCACTCTGATGAGAGACAGTGGTATCTGGAACTAGGAGTTAAGGTGGTGACTAGTGGTTGGGCATTTAGGCAATGGTGGCTTGGAAATGGACATAAAGGAGGGAACAGTGTCAAGGACAACTTCTGGTCTATATGCTCAGAAGGATGGAGGTGTCATTTACTGTGACAAGGACACTGCAAGAGGGGCCAGGTGAGGGGTGGTTTCATGAGTTCAGTCTCTGTCTTCATTTTAGTGATCAACTGCAAAGAACAGAAAGCCCTACTGGTGTGGCTGAAACAGTTAGGGATGTGTGTGATTCACAAGACAAGAAGTTCAAGGTTATGCAGTCTAGGCCTTGTAAGGCAGCCCAATAATATAGGGATGGCATAGGCTCTTTTCAGCTTTCTGGTCTAGCTACCTTGATGTGTAGCCCTTCACCCTTTTGCTTATGTCCTTATGGTTCAATATGGCTGCTGTGACCCTGCCCTTGTACCTGTATTCCAAGTAGAAAATTTGATGAAGGGCCAAGAGATGAAGAGCTTTATCTTAGCAGAGATTTTCCCTTTTATCTGGGAAGGGTACTCTCCCCAGGAACTTTACTTACATCATATTGGCCTGAACTAAGTTTTGTGGTCATCCATAGCTAAACGGAGGCTTGGAAATCCAGCATTTTAGCTTTCTAGCCTCTACAGGTAGAGGAAAGCCAAGGAGAGGGGGCATGTGACTAGCTTTTAAGACTAGCATATGTCTACCACAGTCATGTGGAGCTTGCGGGGCTTTGTGTCATCCAGGTAGAGGTTTGAGGAGAGAGTTAGATATATTGGCCCAGAGCTATTCTTCCTCCTCCTCTTCCTCCTCCTCAGGGAAAAGAAGTGACTTGGTAACAATTTTAAAATGCAGCAGTTGAGACATATATCCCAAGCGTTCTATAGCTCCTCAAAGCAAAAGAAGGCAGAAAAGCTCTGGCCAAGAAATTTGATCAGCCAAAAGGATGATTTCTTCATGATACCTACTGGATTACTGGAGGTAGGTGACTAGGGGGACTGAAAATAAGGACACAATGACTCTGCGTGGCTCATGCTTGAAAATACAGGAAATAGACTTCCTGGCCCCCCCTTAACCCAGCCGGCCTCTTTGAGGGTCCACGAACCTGGAGCATCAGCTCTTAATAAGGTGGCCGCTCTGGACCACATCAGAAACTTTAATGCACCAATTACAGTGGTGGAGATAACCTTCTTGCTTCAGGGGCTGAATCCCATTCTTCCTCGTCCATTCTTTCCTTGAGAGGAGATGATGAGAGCAAGGGTGGTGCCATTTCATAGGGGATTGTCACTGAGGAGGTGACAACTGAGCAGAGGCCTGAAGGAAGTGAGGGAGGGTGCCAAGAGGACCTGTGGGGAGAGCAATTCAGGCAGAGGTGACAGCAGGCCTAAGGTCCCAAGTTGTGTTAAGCAGTTTGACCCTGTACAGGGAGGGTTTATATGGGAGCATCCCAGGAGAGAAATGGAATATTAATATCAGACCCTTTCACTTTAAAAGTTTGAAGGAAACTATGAAAACATACACAGGAAAAGCATAATATGGGACTTTCTCTGTCCACTGTCATATTTGAGCCTTGTCCCTGCAAACCATCCCTCTTCATCAAGCTGGCTTCTAGAACTGCATCGGTATCAATCAGGAAAAATTGGGTGTAGATAACAAAGACCTTGACTAATATTTATCTCACATGAAATGAAGTCCGGAGGTAGGAGGTTCAAGGGTTGACTTAACAACTCAACAAGCTTGCCTTCCTGGTTCTAAGATGACTAGGGCGATTCCAAGCATCACCCACTGGTGTCCCAAATGAGAAGGGAGATGAGGGCCGAAAAAGAAGCCTTCACCTTCCCAGTGTGCTGCTTATCCAGGAGAAGAAGAGCTCCTCAGCGCATTTCTGCTCGTGTCTCGGCGACCGGCACTCAGTCAAGGGCCCTCCCCTAAAGGTTAGCAAATTGGAACGAGATGGTCATGCTTGACGCACTGAGCTGGGCTCATCCTCAGGGGCGGAAAGAGGGGCTTAGCTACCCTGAGCTTGTTGTGGCCAAACCAAATTGAATTCTATTGACTCCGAAAGGAGGAGCAATTGCTGTGGGATAGGTGACCTGCCATGTCTGCCACCCCAGCACATCCGTGAATCTTCTCAGGTTTGGTCACAGAAGAGATGACTATTTTCCTTTCTTTATTCTGTCTGGATGCAGACTCTCACTGATGCATTTCCTGCCACATCTACAGGAAAGACTCACCCTGTCCTAATTTAGGTTTCTTCCAGAAGCTGACCTGAAGCAAAGATTCAAGTGCAATGAGTTTCTTTGGGATGTACAGGAATCATTGGCATGCACTTGGAAAGTGATACAGGGGTGGGAAGGCAGTCAATCAAGGGGAATTAGTAAGCTAGCTACCAAGGTGAGCAACTGGAGTTTAATCCTCTTGGGAAACTGGAAAGCACATGCTTCCGAATTATACCACTGGAGAGTTGAAGGAGCTGAGGTATCTATTCTCCAACTCCCGTGGGTCCTTGGTTGAAGGCTGCTCCCGCGATGCACTAATTCCCCAGCACTCCAGGCCTGAGCATGTGGACAGAGCCTTCTGCGGCTCTGAAACAAGCTCTCAAGCCCAGAGATGCAGATAATCATTGGTGGACTTCCAAAGAACAAAGAGATGGCAGGGTCTAAGGGACATGGGAGGGGCACCGACAGCGTTTGCTCTAAAAGGCTGAACCCCTTTCTTGATGTGCACTGAGATGCTTTGGTGGAATACTTCTAACTTGGTCGGTATCTCTATCAGTGTTCACCAGAAACTATATGCTGCTCCTAAAAATTAGCATGGACTAGACTAAAATTGTATAATTTTATTGACACAGCACCCTGTGCAGTACTGTGTGTGAATAACTATTCTCTCACACACATTTTGACAGTATCATGTTGAGGATAAGAATGACTGTATCCATTTCAAAAAATTTGGGCCAGTGGCTATCATCATGATTAGTTTACACGTTGGTAAGAAATTTTTGAATGAAGCAAATGGGCCAAGTGGTAAAGACCTTGGGGAGCACAGCTTGTGTAACACAGGGTGCACCTCCATCGAGGTGGATGTGGAGATTGGGTAGATCCCTATTAATTTGATTAGAGTAGTGAGCCCAGTGAAGAAATTCAGTACTCCAAATTCTAGAACCATAATCATATTTTTGGCCTAGAGATCTCCTTCTGTCTCTTTTGAATCCAAACGAAAAGAAGCATAACAATTTTTAAAGTCTCTATATGGAGCATAAGCTGTTTTTATAAATGTGGAATAATTCATTGAGGATATAAGTAATGCTGAAGAGGCATCCTGAGAAAACCTTGATTTTGATGCAATCTAGTCAAATGGATTATTTTGTTTCTTCCTGCCCCCCTACACCCCTAGCTCATTTTTGCCAAAATGAGTTTCCATATGTTTCATCTAAATGCGTCACATTCAGAGAAATCATTCAAACCATTGTGGGCATGGCTACTTTTCCTTCATTTGTGGTTTGAAGGTGGGTGGTTATAAGGAGTGGAAATAATGGTGGCTCTTCTCCAAACCCCAAATCCTTTGGCTCGCTCTGATTCTCTGAGCTGTCTGCATCTCCAACTTTATTCTGTACCAGAGGGAAATAGCCATAGTAAATTGCAAAGATTATTCAATTTCAGTCCACTTTAAGTGCCCTTAAAGGGAGACTGCACTCACGACTTCTCAGGGGATAGGCAATGCATCTTGCCACGGATAAAGTGCTACTTGAGAGGTTTTAAATCACATTTGTAGCTTGGAGACTAATATTGGAGGCAGTCCTCTTCCTAAAAAGTAATGCCATCTGTGTCACTGACTGCACAGAGCACCAGAGTAGGGGGAAGACCGGAACTAACTTGTTTAAAGAATGATAGACCCATTCAAAGGGTGTCATTTAAGGGATAAAAACCCCTTACTCAGGTTAACCAAGACTGTGGTTACATTTTACACTTTTAGCCTGAGGATGCAATTGCTTTCTGGATCTCCCTATGCCACCTTATATTGGCTAACCTGAAATATACACACATCTGAATCCAGATGAGGCAATGCATCTGATCTGTGCTTGAAAAAAAGATCTTCTCTGTTAACTGAGTTTAATTTTCTATTTGATTTTCACCCTTCTAATCCAAGGTTATCTTTATGAGCGAACATTTGTGGAGCACTCACATCTGAAAGGCCTAGATATGGAAGGTTTATTCTTGACTTTTTCTCCTCATTTGGTTGACATTTTCAAATGAATGGGTATGTTGTCAAGTGTTTCGTGGATTTCCTTGTTACTTGGGTTCAATAATCTCTATGGTTTCTTGGAAAAGGTTCAATTCAATTCTACACACCCTCTGGAGCACTGACTTTGTGCCTGATGCTGGGATAATAAGCTAGCCAGCCTGTCTGGAACCCTGCATGACTGCCAGGCTCTCATATAGACCACCCACAGCTTATTCTCACTGATATTTGGCCGTGTCCCAGAAAAGGAAGAGAAGGAACAGGAAAGGAAGGAAGGAAGGAAGGAAGGAAGAAAGAAAACAAGCAAGGAAGGAAAGAAGAAAGGAAGGAATCGGAGCTCTAAAAATTTCAGACCATTCCAAGCAGAAATCCTGTCTGTGATAGGATCGTAGTTGAGGTGGAGGCAAACGTCTTGTCTTTCCCTTTTGAGTCTGTGAATATCTCTCTTTTGGATACATTCCACGTTGTGGGCAGTGTGATACACCCAACTCCCTCCACTTCAGCTCTTGAAATGTTTCTAAAATTGGTGAATCTGAAGTCCTTCTATGCAGACAAGGTGGTTCCTATCCAACCCTGACTGTTGCCTTTCTACTTCAACGACCACATTGACTTGGGTGGAAATCTGTGTCTTGCTCACCCTTCCTTCTCACTCGTTTTCCTTGCTGGCTGGGCAGGAATCTGCAGCAATCATCCAGCTAGCCCCTGGCAGGTTGACTTGTTTCATGGGCACAGGTGTATGGAAGCTGATTATGATTTGCATCGACAACAGAGTTGGGAAGTACATTGCGGTCAATGTGTCTCCCTAGATTGTCATTATTCTGTTTTAATGTATGCATTATTTCTAAAGTGTCTTTGAGATGACTTACAGTAAAAGAAAGAAAAGTAATTAGACTCATATAACAAGGATAAAAAAATGAAAACTTATGTAATACATGAAATGATAAAACTAGGATAATAATAGCTATTTTTACTATAACACTAATTTTAGTAGTGGGTTCCTAGGCAATCAGAATTAAAAAATGTAGCGAGGGACTAAACTTTAATTACCTGATGATAAAGGGATACATACGAATTCACCAGGAGGTGAGTTTTCTCCTTAGATCACTAACTCTTAACTGAAATTGATTACATGTATCTTTATACACAGGTAAGGACTAACTAACGAACATTTTTTTTTTTCTTTTTCTGAGGAAGATTAGCCCTGAGCTAACATCTGTGCCTATGTTCCTCTATTTTATATGTGGGACACCTGCCACAGCACAGCTTGACAAGTGGTGCATAAGTCCATGCCTGGGATCGGAACTGGCTAACCCCAGGCCTCCGAAGTGGAGCACACGAACTTAACTGCTGCACCACCAGGCAAACCCCAAACTAATGAACAATTTTAATGGTGATTTTTCTTTTTGCCGAGGAAGATTTGCCATGAGCTAACATCTGTGTCAATCTTCCTCTGTTTTGTATGTGGGTTGCGGCCACAACATGGCCACTGACGAGTGGTGTAAGTCCATGCCAGGGAACTGAACCCAGGTTGCCAAAGTGGAGCATGCTGAACTTAACCACTAGGCCATGGGGCTGGCCCCTGGTAAAATTTTTTAAGTTGTAGAAATATGTCTTAATGTGTCGGTTTCTCATAGAGTGAAAAAAGTTGATTGGTTTGTATAGGAGAATGAAGACACTTGTTAGCTTTTCAGCTTTACTTCACCTGAACTGCACTGTGTCCACGCCAGAAACATGGACTTGAGCTCTTCTGCAGGAAGCATGACCATTGGCCCACTTTGTCTTGTGCCAAGGTAGTTTGCATCCCAGGATCTTACAGAGTTCACCACATGCTTTCTCTGCAAGGGCATCTTGCCATGGCGACATGGATACTTGGTTATATGGTACAGGCTTTATAAGGATTTTCTTTTTCCTTCTTAAAATTATTTTTCAGCTTCATTAAAATAAATTGACATATAACATTGTGTAAGCTTAAGATGTACAGCAGGATAATTTGACACACTTATATATTGTGAAATGATGACCACAATAAGGTTAGTTAACACCTCCATCACCTCACATCGTTACCTTTTTTTTGGTGGTGAGAACAGCTAAGATCTATCTTCTTAGGATCTTTCAAGTATGTAATACAGTATTGTTAACTGTAGTCACCATGCTGAACTTATTTATCTTATAACTGGAAGTTTACCCTTGGACTGAAGTCACCCCATTTCTCCTACGCCCTCTGGCCTCTGGCGACCATCACTCTCTATCTGTTTCTATGAGTCTGGCATTTTAGAGTCCACATATAAGTAAAATCATGCACTATTTGTCTTTTCTCTCTCTGACTTATTTCACTCAGCATAATGCCCTCAAGTCCGTCCATGTTGCCCCAAATGGCAATATTTCTTCATTTTTATGGGTGAATAATATTCCTTTGAATATATATGCCACATTTTGCTTCTCCATTCATCTATTGATGGATTCTTAAACAGTTTCCATGTCTTGGCTATTGTGAATAATGCTGCAATGAACATGGGAGTGCAGCTATGTCTTTGAGGTAGTGATTTCAATTAGAGATTCATGAAATTGCCCCTCTTGGCTCACCCACAGAGGTCCTTGGAATAAGAACTGGTGTCCCCTTTAGTGCCTACATGTGTCCCTAAAAGTCTCTGATTATTTTCAGGGAAAGCTCTAGGCCTGCTTGACGTCTTTTGCATCCTGCTAAGAGCGTGGTGCTCTGTACCCAGGAGATCACTCCTGATGCGTGATAATGCTGAGCGCCGGTGCTCCAATCACTTGGGAGATGAGAGCCAAGCTTTTGGACAGACCCTCAGAATTAGGTATCATTTCATTTCAGCAGTCAGTGCCATAACTAATTTTGGTCCTCTTTAGCATTTGACAAAAATGTCCTTTATCATGAATTAATTTAATTTCTAAAATTCTGCCTGGTTCAATGATATCACAAATGAGTAATACTTCATGTCCCAACTTCAAAGGCTGACAAATAGTTTGATGAAAGCAGCAAATCGGGTCTGGCTCAGAGCCATTTATGCAGCAGACATAGGACACAGATGTCAAATGCCAAATATCATTTAAGAACAGAGGAGCACTAAAAGCAACAGAACTTTTTACCTGGCTGGGGGATCCCGACCCGTCAGCAGAGAACACAAGAAGGAAATGAGAGCAGGGACAAAAACACATGCAGAACATTTAATAGCCCTCAGAACATATGGAAATTAATGATATTCAGAGCTTGTAGAATACCAAGATTTTTCAGCTTAAAATAATCTTCTTGCTGATGCGCAGTACTGGAGGGCTCCCAAAATGCCACAGAGAAAATTAGATGCAAGCAAAAAAAGCGAGGCTCTGAGATTCAGGGAACAGGGTAGAAATAAAGCAGAATTATTTGTGACGAACTGAAGGGCCAGTGATACGGAGAGAGCACCAGATTGAGACTCATGTCCACACCCCAGTTTTCTCCTTAACTAACCTAGTTGACCTTGGACAAGATTCTTGTCCTTAATTTCTCTATTTGTAAGGTGAAGTTTTATTTTATTATCTTTAAAGGTACTTTACATCTTTAAAACTGTATGATCTATGCATCCGACAGTAGCCAGAATGACTTCTATCAGAAGAATCCGTACTGAAGTGGGTAGCGTTTCACCCCAGACCATCCACTGTTGGGACATCTAAAAGGCATTCATAGCAGAAGGAAGGGCTGCTCAGCTTCCTAGCTCAGCTACCACAGCTCTGTCTCACTGCCTCAAGAGCAGAGAATGATGTGGGGAAAGACGGGTGAAGAAAACAGACAGCTAGTCCATTGGAAGCCTACACTTAACCACATTAACCATTCATTCTCACCTATTTCTGCTTGAAATGGGGGTTAAATTGAGTAAAAGGGTTTAGTGCAACCCCAAGTCCCAGGAGTGAGATTTCTGAAATGATAGAGTTCTCCAGCTTAAAAAAATAAATAAATAAAAGATGTCCCTGAGGTCCGGATGAATGCACTCAACAGTGACTTATCTGATTCTCTTACACTCATTTACTATAATTGAATCAGAGCTTCCAAATCCTTGAACTCTGTCTTCCATTTAACCCCAAGACCTTATTGGCAAGCAGCATGGCTTCTAGAGAGAGGAAAGAACTAGAAAGCTTTTAGACTCTGGACTCCTGAGTGACAGACCTTCCTTGGAGAGCTCTGAGGCCTGCAAAACTCACAGGAGTGTTGGGAGGTCCCCAGTAGATTTTTGAATTATTAACACATGTTTAACAATTAAAGAAAGACATATTGATAGGCTATCAAGGCAATTAATTATTTAGTTCTACAAAGTAAAGAGTGGAAAAAAAGATGGAGTACAGCAGGTATGAATCAGAGGCTGCAAAAGCAGTGATGCGTGAAATGCCCGTCATGAAACTTTACTTACCTGAAATCAAATCACGTCTGACTTCACACCCACAATCCACTGGGCTGGTGCAAAGTTGAGCCTCAGGCATTGTTAGCATTCTTTTCCCCCTCTTAGAGCCATGTAAAGGTCCTTGTTGAGATAGGGTAGGTCTGATGTGGAAGCGATGGTCCAGATGTCTCTCTCATGCTTGGAGTCCGAGCCCACATGTGAGGGTCTGGCTCCCAGGGGGTCAGCTAATTCTGAGGTACGCTTGGGGTTGGGAAAAATTTTGCCTATGCCTGGACTTCTTAGGTGCATTCTTCCCTCAACTGCCTCTCAAGGCACGAGAGGAAGCCAGCTGTGGATGGAAACTCAGCTGCCTGCCAACCATTTTAGCAAACTCAGGGCCATCTCATTTCTTCTCTGCTGCCCTTCTTTTCCTGCAGAAGCGTTTTCTCCCCAATTCCCTTTGGACCGCCTACCACCATCCCTTTTGAACCGCCCACATCAATCTCCTCAAAGACTCAGGCTTTCCTAAAAGAAGGAAGAAGAGGCTGCCTTCCAGAAGCTTCTTTTTGTCTGCCCAGCAATACAAAGGTATCTCAATTCCAAGAACACAAAAGTCCAGCTACCTGCTTGGAACTGGAGGTGGGAGATGGGGTGTGAGTGAGCAGACACTGCAAGGACAAACCCAAATTAGCATATCAACGAATCATCCCAACCTCTGTCCCCCAGGTACACCTTTGGGTTCCTCTAGCCCAGATGTCCAGGCTCTTTCCTAAGTAACTCTCCCCCACAAAGCCAGTGGGATGGGAGCTGTTTCCCCAGGCTTCTCAAGGTCTGAGTGTGAGAGCCCAGGCACGAGGCAGCACTTTCGCCTTTCGCAAAGAAGAGGCAACTCTATGTAATGGTAAAGGCAGATGCTCTGATAGCGTGTCAGCACAACTGCTCGTGTACATTATGACGGAAGGAGAAGAAGGCGGACTGTAGTTCTGGCTCTTCTTGGTAAGGAGGACTCTTCATAAAAGAGTTTGTAACTAGAGCTCAAGAGGAATGGGTGCAGAATGGTGTAGTACCATGGGGTCTTCTTGGAAGTGACCAAGGGCTCCCTGGCTTTTGCATAACTGAAAGGCATGAGGAGGGTGTCACCTGCGTCTGTGGTTATGACAATCGAAGTAAAAGGGAAACTGTTTAACCAAATCCCTGAACTAGGAAGGACTTCTCTTTTCACCCTCTAAGGAAGTTCCCTCTAACTTTGAGATTTGTTCTTTGGAGCCCTTAGCAAACTAACAATGAAATAATTCTTGTACTTATTTATTTAAGGGTTGCCTTCCTGGCTAGCTCCAGGAGTGCAAAGACCAGTATTCGACTTGTTCATCCCTATGTCCCCAGCACCTATGACAGCCTAGCACATAGAAGTTGCTCAATAAATAGTTTGGTTGAATGAATGAATCATCCAGGTAAAGTGCATTTTTATTCCAAAGATGGTCCTAGCCATGCATCCCAGAGAGCACCCTCTCTCTTCCTTTGAGCACCCAGAGCACTAATTATTTGTGCCACCAAGTTGTCGCTGAGCATAAAATGCGTTCTATCACCCATTTTCCCAGCACAAGTTCTCTGTAAGCCTCCGCTGGTGGTTTGTCAGGTCCTGGAGGGTACTGATGATACCTCACACTCTTGATTCCTTCTAGCAGTAACGCTGAGCTTTGATCTTAGTGGGAACCCAATACATAGTATCTATAGGTAAATGTTTTGTTTAGAAATGAATGTTTGGGACTCATCCTTTTCTTGTAAATAGTGCTGTTCATGCAGTGAAAATCCTTCCGCTGGAAATCAGTTGTAGATACTTCTGCTGCAAAACCATGTATGCATTTCTGGAAAAAAGAGCATATTTCAAAACTGCATTGAACAGATCAGGGTGTACGGAGAAATTAGGATTAGGTCCAGGCCACTAAAAACCCATGCAAATTCTGTAACCACAGCCCTTATGAAAACAAGAACTGCCACCCTGAGAGAGGACTTAGAGGGCGTGGTGGCGGCAGGAGAAGGCCTCAGGGCATACAGCATGCATGACACCAAGAGGGCACAGATGCTGGCCTGTGGGCACCGAAGCGAGGTGGATGGAAGCAAGCCCTGAGTGCACCTGTCTCCAGCAGAGAGCCTCTGCAAGGCTGCTGGCGGGGTGGGGAGCCCTTGCTGCAGGCTCACATTTTAAATTTTCTTAAAATTGAGTTAAAAGGGCTCGGGCCCATGTAGAAGCCAAACTTAGAGCTCCTTGCTTTGCTGCGGGAGGTTCTTTCTGTTCCATTCCGCCTGCCTAGGAACACTCACCTGTCAACCACCAGAACTTGCTTGGTACACAGACAGCACTTGCTCATTTAACAACCAGGTGTGAGCCACTCGTTCCACGTGTAGTAGCAGGATAGACTGGGCTTGTCTCTGGTCTCACTCTGCTTGTCTTCCAACGTTCTAGAATGTAGTTCCACCCAGAATGATTAGTTTAAATGTTTTATTTTCACACCTTTTACTAAAAATTATAATGAAGACAATAGCAACAACAGCCTTTTGTTTCATACCTACAGCCACTGTGATAAGCCTTTTACGGCCCAGAACGTGGTCTGTCTTGGTGAACGTTCCCTGTGAGCTTAGGAAGACGTGTGTCTGCCGCTGTCGCTGGAGTCTTCTGTCAGTGTCCATTATTCCAGTTGATTGAGGATGTCGTTGAGTTCAGCTGTGTCTTTACTGACTTTCTGCCTGCTGGATCTGTCCAGTCTGAGAGAGGAGTGTTGACATCTCCAACTGTAGTAGTGGCTTCCTCTATTTCTCCTCAGAGTTCTATCACTTTTTGCCTCATGTATTTTGATGCTCCGTTGTTAGGTGCATACACGTACTGGATTGTGATATTTTCTTGGAGAACTGTCCTGTTTATAATTACGTAATACTCTTCTTCATCCCTGACAACTTTCCTTGCTTTGAAGCCTGCTTTGTCTGAAATTCATACAGCTACTTCTGCTTTCTTTCAATGAGTGTTAGCATGGTTTATCTTTCTCCATCACTTTCCTTTCTTTTTTTAAAGATTGGTACTTGAGCCAACATTTGTTGCCAATCTTTTTTTTTTTCCCTCCTTCTTCTTCTCCCCAAAGCCCCCCAGTACATAGTTGTGTATTCTAGTTGTAGGTCCTTCTGGCTCTGCTATGTGAGATGCCACCGCAGCATGGCTTAATGAGCAGTGCTAGGTCTGCGCCCAGGATCCAAACTGGCAAGACCCTGGGCTGTGGAAGTGGAGCGTGTGAACTTAACCACTCGGCCATGGGGCCGGCCCCTCCATCCCTTTCCTTTTAATCTGTATAATTAATCTTATATATAATTATAATTAATTATAACTAATAATTATAATTAATCTTAAATCTGTATAATTTAATCTGTATAATAACCTTTATATTTCAAGTGGGTTTCTTATACACAAAAAATAATCAGGTCTTGTTTTTTGATCTACTCTGACAGTCTCAGTCTTTTTAATTGGTGTGTTTAGACCATTGACATTCAAAGAAATTGTTGATATAGTTGGATTAGTATCTACCATATTTGTTACTGTTTTTTATTTGTTGCCTTTGCTCTTTGTTCCTTTTCTTTTATTTTGCTGAGGAACATTTGCCCTAGCCAACATCCACACCAATGTTCCTCTTTTTGTCTGTCAGCCGCTGCCACAGCATGGCCACTGACAGATGTGCAGTGTAGGTCCACACCCGGGAATTGAACCCAGGCCACTGAAGCAGAGAGCACCAAATTTAACCACTGGACCACCAGGGTTGGCCCTCTTTGTTCCTGTTTTTGTCTTCTGTGTTTTGTGGTTTTAACTGAACATTTTATATGATTCCATTTTCTCTCCTTTCTTAGCATATCAGTTATACTTTTTTTTCAGCTTTTTTAGTTGTTTCCCTAGAATAGATTTCCTAGCTGCAATATACATTTACAACTAGCTTAAGTCCTCTTTCAAGTAACGCTATACCACTAGCGTTATGATATATACATAAGCATACGTAATTGAGTACGTTGTTGCTACTACTATTTTGAACAAACTGTTATCTCTTAGGTCAATTAAGAATAAGAAAAATAAAAAAGTTTGTATTTTACCTTCCCTTCATCCTCCTTCGATGCTCTTCCTTTCTTTATGCAGACTTGAGTTTATGAGCTACATTAGTTCCCTTTGCTCTAAAGAACTTCTTTTAACACTTCCTATAAGGCTGGTCTACTGGCTATAAATTCCCTAAATTTTGTTTGCCTGAGAAGCTCTTTATTTCCCCTTCACTTTGAAGGAGAATTTCACAGGGTACAGAATTCTAGGTTGGTAGTTTTTTCTCTCAACACTTTAAATATTTCATTCCACTCTCTTCTTGATTGCATGGTTTCTGAGGAGAAGTCAGATGTGATTTTTATTCTTGTTCCTCTATATGTAAGGAATTTTTTCCTCTGGCTTCTTTCAGGATTTTTCTTTATCTTTGATTTTTCTGTAGTTTGAATATGCTATACCTGGAATAGGGTTTTTTTCACATTTATCCTGCTTGATGTTTTCTAAGCTTCCTGGGTTCATGCTTTGGTGTCTGACATTAATTTGGGGAAATTCTTAGTCATCATTGTTTCAGATACTACTCCTGTTCCTTATTCTCTTTCTTCTTCTTCTTCTTAGGATTCCCATTATGTGTGTGTGGTACATTTCGTACTTATCTCACAGTCCTTGGCTATTCTGCTCTGTTTTTTTCAGTCTCTGTTCTCTTTGTTTTTCAGTATTGGAGGTTTCCATTGATCTGTCCTCTAGCTTAGAGATTCTTCCCTCTGCAGTGTCCGGTCTACTAATGAGCCCATCAAAAGGATTCTTTGCCTTTCTTACAGTGTTTTTGATCTCTAGCATTTCTTTTTGGTTCTTTCTTAGGATTTCCATCTCTCTGCTTACGCTGCCCATCTGTTCTTACATGTCATCTACTTTATCCATTACCTCCCTTGGCAAATTAATCATAGTTGTTTTAAATTAGGTCTGGTTATTCTAACATCCCTGCCATGTCTGGTTCCAACGCTTGTTCTGTTCTCTTCAGCTATGTTTTTTGCCTTTTGATATGCCTTGTAATTTTTTCTTGGTAGCCAGACATGAGGCACTGGGTAAAAGGAACTGCTGTAAATAGGCTTTTAGTGGTGTGGCAGTGAGGTGTGGGGAGGGCAAGTGTTCCATAGCCCCATGATCCAGTCTCAGTCTTTACTGAGTCCGTGCCTCTGGGCTGTGAACTTCACAGGCCTTTCCCGATTTTTTCTCCCCCTTAGATGGAACAGGATGACTAGAGTGGGCTACAGTTAGTTATTTCCCCTCCCCGTGTCAGTCAGGCTCCTATAATACCCCTGCAGGTTAGGCCCTGGTGAACTAGTTTCCCTGAGGGCAGGCCTTGTTAAGAAGAGCCTCTAGCTGTATTTCAAAATGGTTCCTTTTCCTCTCCCCCTGCCAGAAGCACAAGGGAATTTTTCTCTGATATTTACTGTGAGAACTGATAGAGCTCAAGAAGGTAACACTTACAAAAGTTACAGGGTCCTCCTGGAGTTTTCTTCTCTCCAACTTGTCCACACAGAGCCTCCAGCAATCCATCAATTACAGTTCTGGTTTTCTACTCTGGCACTGGTTCCTTTGGACATTTTAGTTTGTGAGTTTCTGTTCCAATAAGTTGTGATTTTCTGTGTTCACCTGTCAATCACTCCAGTTTGGGGAGCAGTGGGTTGCCCTATAACCTCATTTTTTTTTTTTTTTTTGCTAAGGAAGATTTGCCCTGAGCTAACATCTGTTGCCAATCTTCCTCTTTTTTGCTAAGGAAGAGTCACCTGAGCTAACATTTGTTGCCAGTCTTCTTCTATTTTGTATGTGAGCCACCATCAAAGCATGGCCACTGATAGATGAGTGGTGTAGGTCTGTGCCCAGGAACAAAATCTGAGCCGCCAAAGTAGAGTTCGCTAAACTTAATCACTAAGCCTCTGGGCTGGCCCCCTCACTTCTTTTATGGATCTAGGAAGAGTTGTTGATTTTTCAGTTTTTTATTCACTAGGATGGAGTGGCAAATTCCATATTCCTTACATACGGAACCAGAAACCAGAACTGCTTGATGAGGATTTTACAGATTTTGTCTATTTTATATTCAAAGCGCCCATGCGTTGAAGATACTCTTGTGCTCTTGTAATGATGAGTAAATTCTCCCTTGGAGCCCACCGTGGCCTCACCAGGCTCAGTGGTGGTGCCTGGATGTTAAGCCCGTCTACTGTCCCTCGTGCCACGCTGGGCCGTGAGGCAGATGTAGCCGCCCCTGACACAGGAAGGGTTAATAATCGCTGGAAAAAGCTTGCCAACAAACTATGACCCGGAAGTGAGAAGGCCGGTTAGCTAATGACGGATAAGACCCCCTGGGGGGCAACCTAAGCTAGGCGGCGGCCGCCCGGGGGCACAGATGGAGAAACGATATCGATATCGGGAGCAGGAGGGACCGTTGCCTAAGAGACATTGCCTGCTCCGAGATAAAAATATAGGAGCACAGCAATAACATGATGACATCAAAACAGAGGCCAAGGGAGGGCTCCTTGAGAAATCACTAAGAATTCTTGGCATTCGCTAATTACTTCATCCAGAACACCTGTGTATGTTTAACAGCTGTAAGCTATGTATATATTGATACGCTGGTTGTAATAAACTCAGAGTGGCCATCAGCCCTCTCCGCATCTGTCCTGATGTGTACATTGGATTGCGACACCGACAGCAGGTCTGGGAAAGCACGCTGTAAGCTCTGACTTTCTTCCTTTCCTGGCCTCAGAGAGGTTCACTGACTCAAAGGGAAGAGTGGCTGGTCATTTCTTTCGGCTCATCATCCATAGGTAGCCGATTTAGCCCAATATCTTGCCTAACAGGCAATGGGAAGGTCTTTTTAGGTCGGCACGGTGACATGTCCTCTCCTTGAAGCTTCCTGACCTCTTGTTTTGTAGTCGGTCAATTCTGTTGAGAATTTTCAAGAAAGATTTCTTCCTTTATTTATTCTGGAGCTACGTCCTGTATCCGTCTCTTCTCTCAAGCACTTCTCAACTCACCAGGGGCTGACAAAAATTAAACTTCTTGAAGACAAAAGTTAATTACATCTCTCCTCTAATGCCAAAAATGTAATTTAAGATTTTAGACAATGACTTGCATTTTTCTTTTCCGTCTGCCTGAAACATCTATGGGAACATAGATTGTTTTTAATTACATTATCACATGACACCAACAACTTCTAATACTTTAACGTGAAAACACTCTAGATTAACATGTTTAAGATTGTCAGCTATTCTGGTATTTACTGAAAGGTGTATTGATAGCGTCAATGTGGTAGGTCAATAGCATCAGCCAGAAGTATGCAACAATTTGTAAAAATCTAATGGTATTATTATGTATAAATTGATCAGATTGGAGCAGGGTTCTCCAGAAATAGAGCTCTCAAAATTACTACAAGTCAGTCTTATGCCAATAAACTAAATCAGTGTGCAGCAGACAAGGAGAAGATGGAATTCAAGTATCAGTCAATTGCTTACAAAAATCCTAAGCCTGTGAAAGGAGATACTTTTAGTTTCCTACACTATAAAAAATGGAAATTGTGGACACAGCAGAGATGAGCAACGTGACCTTAGTAAAACAACGAGGTGAGAGACCAGGAGCAGAGACGTGGCGTGAAGTTTCCTGAATGAGTCAGCGAGCACACGAACAAGCTAGAGATGCACATGGAACTGCCTGCAGGGCACACTGGGCATGTGTGTCTCTCTAGTCCATCTTCCGCGTTCCCACAAAGATGCCAGTGAAAGAGATTTTGTTGGTTTAAACTTGAAGCTGTAGTCTTCCTCTGTGTCTTATTGTAAAATAATTCTTGTGGACAAAGAAAAACCCATAAGTAAGCTTCAAAAGCTCACTATTTATTTCACCCATTCTTTTCCAGATGGAATTTAACTGGTACTGCTCTTTTCCACGGCTTTGTTGGTATTTAAGACAGAAAGCAGAGCACGTTGCTTTCTGGGCTATCAGTGGAAGCGGGATGCATTTTGCATCACAGGCAGGAAGATAAAATATATTTTATGGCGGCAACATGGTGCCCTTTTGGTCTGGCTACTGGGACAAATCAGGGCACATATATGTGGCTTTATCTCTGACAGATACCTTAAATTAGTTCTATGGATTGATAAATTGTTATTTAACTTACAACATGAACCAACTACTATCAATTTTTATGGCTAAGTGAGATGCTCTGAGGTGACATATGTCTCAAGTCCGAAAAACTCGAAGTCATTAACTGTCAACCTGAAAATTGTGAAGATGTTCTCAGCCCCAAGAGAGCCTGAATGCAGTGTAAGATGAGCCTTTACTTTCTCTCCTGGATATTCGGCGTGGCAAAGGAAAATGACACACGTAATTCAGGTAGCACCGTAAAAATCCCCACCTTATTATATACTCTTTTTATTTTTTACAAAGGGCGTACTTCCAGGCCATTTTCTCAGGGGCTGAAAAGTTGGTCCGCACACTATTTCTCCTTTACAACTGAGTGAAATAGATTAAGATCTGTTCCACCACCTGAGACACAGGATAGCAGAATGGTTAAGAACATGGATTCTGGGGTTAGCCATCTGGGGTTCAAACTCTGTCACCACCAGTCCCTGGCTCTGTGACTTTGGGCAAGTCATTTTACTTCTCTGTGTCTCGGGTTAAACGAGTTTACACGCACATGTATATAAGTTTATAAATATTATGTCTACTTAGAATAATATCTGACTCATGGTAAATACTATGTGTTTGCTATATATTTCAGAAGCAAAAGTAAAGTTACCCAAGAAATTTTAGGGACTGACTTTGAGTCATAAGTTTTAGAGCAACATCACCGATTATAAATAAAACGCAAACGACTCCTTACTGGGAAGCTAAACCAGCGTGGGAGGTAGATCTTCAATGTCCCGTTTAGTTTGGCAACTTACTCCGATCCCCTGAAGAGATCCACTCATTTCTGATATATTTATCTTCAACAGGAGTTAAGTCTTTTGTACGTGTGGATTCACTGAAGTCAATTATAAATTTAATAGATTTTTCTATAATAAACATTTATCTTCTCTTCCAATTGCTACTCATATTTCTTCCCTCACTTCAGCAAATTAGCAGATGTTAAAATTTCATTGTTTCTCTAACTTTGGAAACCAAGAATCACTAAAAAAACACCACCACAAAACAAAAATAAACAGAATATCTTTTCTCTTAGTGCTTTCCATCCACAAAACTCCGTATTTTTTTCTTTCTCCTTTCACTTCCTTTGGTGTATTAAATGCCCTGCGCATTGCAGACACTGACCGAGAAGCCATGACAAAGGTTCCCCAGGGGTCTCCTAATTTAGCTCTCAAGCTATGAGATTACCTCAGGAAAAGAAATATAGGATTTGATTTCCTCAAGAAGCCACCGTTCCTGGAGCATATGGTGAGGCACAAAACAAACAAGCCAACAGAAAGCACCTGGAGAGACAAAGGAACGTCCAGGACTGCGTGAGAGTTCTTTGTTTCATCTTAAAGCATAGCGCACAATATCCAGTGCTTTCAGTGCAGCAGAAATTCAGGATTGACCAAAGTCCCATAAACATGGGAGAGGAATATATTAAAAACAGTTTTTAGTGTTGCTCTCCAACATAGGTCCAAACCACTTTATGAGGTATTGACAGTCTGGTGGAATTCAATGGAAGATGACCAGAGGGACGGAAGTTTGGAAGCTTGTTGCGTGAGGCGGGGTGCAAGCAAAGTAAAGCTGTTAAGCCGGGTGAAGAGCAGGGGAAACCAAAGCTGTCTTCCTATGTTGGAAGTGATGATTTGTAAAAGAGGAAGTAAATTTGTTTTGTTACCTTAAAGAGCATAATTAGCATACAGGTGGAAGTTATACAGCAAATTGAATTTCAATTCAGCATGAGAAAGAACGGAGTACCAATTAAGAAATATACAGGAGGTACGTTGGGTTGCTTTAAAACAGTTAAAGTTTTTGTCAAATTAGCTATTCTGGCTGACACCATTTAATCATCTATCAGGGACTCTTTAGAAGATCACATTAACGGAAGGTGGGTCTTGCCAATCTCTCAAGTCTCTTGCAATTATAACACTCTGGGAATTAAAAACTCATACTGAAAAAAAAAAATCAAGATTCTACATAAGGTACAGATGAAGTGCAGCCCATGCTGCACAGAGGAAAAAATGTATGTGGCCATGCAAAAGTAGAATAGAAAGAAAGAAATGGAGTGCGTTCTCCCAGTCTTCGAGGAGAATGCATAGCCTCCTCTCTGAGCACTTATCAGGCACCTGTGACACAGCACTGTGCTAGATTCTGGACAAAACGTCCTGCAGTGGGCAGGGGTCACGCTTTTTGGGTGACTCAGCCTCTGAACTCCCTCCCTATGTTTTTGGGAATTCCTTCACTTTACAATCCGGGGGGAGAAGTGGATACCACTTCCTTTTATAGAAACTGTTTTCAAGTTTTTAAGATTTTCTTGCAGCAAACTCAAGGGGATACAATTTGGGATCCAAAAATTAGAGGCATCTGTGGGAGACCTGCAAAAGTGGTGAGGGTTCTCCTCAAGGGGAGTGAAGTTTTCGAGAAGAGCATCTGGAGCAGCAGAAGCTGTGGCGCTCAGGGCAGCATCCAGGATCCAGCCTGGAGATCTCTGTGGGCATGGTGTAGCATTTAATGCCTGGTGGCTGTGGCCCAGGGCATCCTCACCCGCAGTTCTGCTACATGATCTAAGACATTGTTCCTGATTGCATATCCCTAAACTTGTTCTCTCCAGCCTTCCTAAAAATTCTAAGAGATATGCAATATCTTTTAATAATTTTTTCTACCTTTATCAGAGTTGGTACTGTTGCTTTCACATGAGAACCCTGAATGATTCCTAGACTGATACCAGGAATGGCTGCAAGCAACTGGCTTTCAGAGGTATCTGAAACAAAGAAGTCTGGAATTTTTTATATGCGCTGGTGGGTGCTGAAGATTGTGAAAATCCAACTAAGTATTAAGGCCTGGACTCTTGCAGCCAATGGCACGTGGTTGAGAAACAGTTGTGAATCAAGTCATTTCTGGGAAGAGTACTGAAAGACCTTGGCAAGTCACAGATCTTCTAAAGGCTGACAGTTGGCATGGGAGTGCCTTCTCAGGTAGTTAGATAAAGGAAGAAATAATAAATATTAAATACAGTTAAACTTATTAACATGGGTGCTCTTAGCAGGTATTCTGGATTTAATGTACTCGCTCAAGCGGTGGGGAGTGGTTTCGATCGGTTGTTTGTTTTAGTGTCTGAAATCTGGATTAAGGGGCAGCCAGGCTAAATGAAGTGGAGATGCCAGGATTCTCTTGCTATTATATAGAGGAAGAAATCCCAACTCTTTGACCATGAGAATGTTAGAGTGGATTTATCATGTTTAATCTGCATATACTATGTCCCATTGATAAACACCCTGGTAAGAGAAACATCAACACTTTTGTAAAGTCCTATAGTGCCTGTCCTCCATAGACTGAGGATTTAGTGCAAGATGTCGAAGTGTGAACGTGTTGCCTACTCTGAATGTGGAAATCAGAAAGCGGTTATGTAGGTACTACAGTAGACAACAGAGCGGGCGCCTGAGCCAGAGTTTCCTGATCCACAGGATCTTCGATGAAGGTCAGTTGATCAAGGGCAGTAGGATAGAAATGGATGGGGAGCGCATTAAAATATTATTTGATGTGTATAACTTGTAACCTTGGTCAACAGAGGCCTGATTCGAGCCAGTAGGTTAGACGCACAGCACTGTTTTGTGCATGGGTCTTAATTTGTAAACTGACTGAGGGATGACACAGAGAAGCCAATGCCCTTGAAATATTTTTATTATTTAAATTCCTGAGAGAAGGGAGCGTGCAGGGCCTAGGGGAAGCATGAGGTTTTTGGTCAGGAGGCAGACGCAGGGGTGAGGGGAAATCCGAGGCCACAGCCTTTCCTGGGGTTCTGGGGGAAAGGCAAGGCAGGGCGGGTGAACAGCTCAGACTGGCCAGTGGGTGTAATGCAGGCAGGCTCTGGGCTGTAGAGGTGGTCCATCCCTAGTTGTCTGGTAACTGGCCCTGGGGTGATTTAGGGCAGGAGAAATAGTGGTTGGGTGTGGGATTAGATAAGGGGAGTGGGAGGGGTATGGACTTGGGATTGGTTGGTTCGCCTATGAAAGATGCGCTCCTGCTGAGCCCTTTGCTCTTTTGAACTATTGCCTAGCCCTGGGAAGGGCAGTCTCCAGTCAGGAAGATTTTTAAGATCTCAAAACATCATAAAATACAGAAAATAAAAAACATGATTAATACAAGAGCCCCATCCAATTTTCAGCCTTGAGTCTGTGGACATAGAGATTGTTGAGTGCCTGTTTGTACTGTGACTCTCCCTCCTAGACCTCGCCAAACGAAGCAGCAGATGTTTATCAGGGCGAGCAGATTGTGGAAAGGAAAATACTCAAACATTTTTGGGGTTATTGGATATTGGATAAAGCCTAAACTAATTCCTGGAGACCCAGAAGGCTATTGTCAGAGTAGGGCTTACCGGGGTGGGAAAGCAAGTTGAGCTTCTGTCCCAGCTCTTCCCTATCGTGGACTCATTGAGACCTGAAACACATCCTGCGGTTATGTCGCCAGCTATGAGAGTACATCTGTAATATACATGTCAGTTGGCAGAATCCTTGTAATGGCCTCTTGTCCTGGAGTAGCGACTGTTATACTAGGAAGAGGCAAATCAAAGTCCTTAGAACGCCCTCTCTCTGCCCAAATAGCAAACCAGGAGGAATACTCCCCCACTGGGGGGAAATCACAGAGTTAAAGGTCATCATCAAAAACCTGAAAGGTGTAGGATGGTGATCCTATTCCATCCCCACCTAATTCAAGGTTTGGCTGACGCGGAAGATGGCTTGCATGACCAGGAAGAATAGCCACTTGCACCTTCTGTTCCAGGCGGGCTCTCCTGATACAATTAATCAATACATCTTGTAATTGTAGGTATGCAAATTATTAACACAGTGAAATCCTTTTTCTCCCAGGATCCAGCAAACTTTCTCTTAAGGACCAGATAGTAAATATTTGAGGTGCGTGGTGCCATATGATCTCTATTGCAACTACTCAGCTCTGACACTGCAGTGCAAAAGCCACTGTAGACAATACTTAAGTGATTGGGCATAGCTGTGTTCCAACGAAACTTTATTTACAAAAACAAGTAGCCAGTCCCTGGGCATAGTTTGCCAATCACTGCTCTATCTCAATAACCAGAAAACACCGAAAATAATTTGCTCTAACCAGGATAGGCCAGGGGTCCATCTCTACCAGTGAGGCTGGGACAAGAGGTGTTCCAGCAATGGAACATGTGCTGAGACCTGAATGAGTCTCCTCCCAGATAATTTCAGCCTTCAGACTCCATGACTCTTATGCAAATACTTGCACTCCTTCCTCATCATATTCCAAAGGTGCAGAAAGAGACATACAACACCCCATTTGCCTATTAAAAAATTTAAGTTTCCACGACAAGCTAGAAAAGTCCAAATACACACTTCTCTCAGAACACTGGGTGGAACTTGCGTTGCATCCATACAATTAAAAGACTCCATTTCAGTGACTTTCGCAAACAAAAAATTAACCTGATATAAGGTGACTTGGTATATTCACCAGTAGAAACAAACTTCCAGCAACTTCTCCTCCTAAAAGCAAACTGATGAAGCTCTGCGCTGCCTCGTACACTGCCACACCCACAGTTCTTTTTCTGTGCTTCTCAATAATGTAGAAACAGATTATAGTCATTCTGGTTGAGAGATCTGAAATCTGGTATTTTCTTGGAGGACATCAGACATGCTATGTTATTAGTAGACCTAGAGACTTACGTTTGCAAGGGGATGGAGCTGAGTTTTTATTTAGTTATACAGTTCTAATTTCAGATATGAGAGCTTGGCTGTGTAAAGGAACGTGCCGGCTCTCAGGGCCTTCCTAATAACTTCTGTGTATTGAAGTCTGACCTCTCCCCCGGAGAGACATGCCACGGGTTCTGAATTACCGTGTGGTGATCCTATTAGTCACCATAAAACTGCTAACGTGCCCCATTTAAACATGCACGTTGGATTTCAGCCCCACACAGCGATAGGAAGCTGGGCTGACGACTGCTCCGTCAATCGTTTTTCTAGGCTGTGCCCTGCAGCTGTTCAGCATTATTGCTTATTTACTGTTTAAAAGAGACAGTTTATAACAATAATTCAAAAGCTGCATGGCCACAAAGAGGAGAAAACTGGCCCTTGAGGTCTGGGGAAACTTTGTGGTCAGATATGCATTTAAGCTTATGCTTGAATCCCTCTCACCCCTCACTCTGAGCGAGCCTCCGGTGGCCGCTTAAGGGGAGGAAGCCCACCGCAGAGCGACTGCATGGGACGACACAGCCCACTCTGCCTTTACACACTTCCCGGAAACTAAAGTGCTTCAATTCCTGAGAGCTTTCCCTGTTCAGAGCTCGATGACTGCAGATGACTACCGCTTAAGTGGCTTAGCTCTCAGTTTTGGTTCCTATATCCTAATTAGGATTGCTGAACGCTGGATCCTTCCATAAGAAGTGTGTCAACTCAGTAAATGTTTCTCTTCAGCCAATTTGTGGCAAAATGCAACAAGCAAATTAAAATAAAGAGAGAGAGTGAGCTGAAGATGACAACGATTTAGGCGTGGTTTCGCTATAAGCTGGCTTAAGATATTTGAACATTTTGCTCACTGTCATGCCTGCTATAAATCAACACGGGTGAATACACTGTGGTGAGATCCATTCTGTTCATTAAAGTGACTGCGCCATAGTCGAGCATTTTGTGAATATAAACTGGACCTCAGACAGGAATTGCTTTGGAAGGCAGGCTGGTTAACCATGGAGAAGGAGACTAGGCTGTGGAACCCCAAGTAAGACATTGTGAAGGTACCTTCTCATTCACCGACTGCGGCAGGGAAGGAGACGTGATGGGAGAAAAATAGAGAGAAAACCTTTTAATATCTGCTGCAGAGTCAAAGAGCTTTCCTTCGTTTCCCTCAATGCCAGGACTAGAAATTAAGGGGCACAAAAATTAAGGGAAATTTCATTGACATTGTCAGGCTGTTGACTTTGGTCAATCGACATGAACTATAAGAATGAAATGGGCATTTGGGGTTTTACGTATAAAAATCAGCTGTTTGTTCTCTGAAAAATTATTTATTAATGGATCAGGCAAGGATTTGTGGTATCTATTATCTGTGAAATATGGTTTAAATTCCCTTCTGTTCACATTTGAATGAGATATCTGTTTTTTTCCAATGGATTTAGTTGCCATCAGATGGTTTTCCTTTCTACTTTGTGAAACTTGAACTTAAAAAAAAATTAAAAATGCTCAAGAAATCCTTTGAAAGTTGACTATTTTTCAAATTAAATTTCGTGACTATTTTCAGAAAGAGGAAATTTATTTTGAAAAAACTCTAATGAAATAGACATGTTTAAATATCCAGGGTTTAAAAACACACTCTCACTAGATGACAATCTAACATACAACTAGATAAATGGTCAAGATCTTTTGTGTGGGGCACTGGGAAGTTGTTGGGGAGCGGGTATCACGAGGTGGGGAAGAGTGTGTGCCTGGCTTCCCTAAGTCTTGCCAGCCCTTTTCCTCTCATACCTCCTATTGTCTTGGGAGTAGAACCATCAGCAGATGAGGAAAGGAGCATGACTGAGACCTCTGTACTGAATACCACCTAAAAGTGTCAGTATGGGTGATTGGGACTGATGAGGGTGGAGAGAATAGCAAGACCGAAGAGTGGTGGGGTGGCGTCAAAAGGGAAGACTTGGGACTAGCCGCATTGTGGTGGTTAAGTTCGGTGCACTCTGGTTTGGTGGCCTGGGTTCACAAGTTCTGATCCTGGACACAGATCTACAACACTGGCCAGCTATGCTCTGGCAGTGACCCACATATAAACTGGAGGAAGATTGGCATAGATGTCAGCTTAGCACTAATCTTCCCCAGCAAAAAAAGAAATAAAAAAGGGAAGTCTCTGTTCCCAAATTCAGCCCTTCTGTGCCAGGGCCCTCACATATCAGATGTGCAGCCTTAGTGTTCCAGTTAGGACTGAAATGATCACATGGCATGTTGAGGACTCATGGACTCCATGACCACGTGATCTATGACCACTGGACACAGGGCCAAGACCACTTGAGGGCATTTGTCTGCCTCTGCATGGAGACATCCTTGGTTAGGGCTGCAGAAATGGGCCCAGGAACACTTCTCCATCCTTGAGCATCTTGGGAGGGTTGCAGGGCTGTCCTCATTCACAGACAAGAAAATTAAGGCTCAGAAAAACGATGTACCCCAAACCGACCAAGTGGGATGGAAAGGACTGCCTGGGGAGCCTTCCTCCCAGCCAGTGGACAGGGGCACATGAGCTGGCCCAGGCTGTTATGCCTGGATTAGCCAAGACCCTTCTTCTCCATGACGCTCAGTTTCCCTCTGTGCAAGTGGTTGATGATGCTGGGGGCTCTCCAGGAGCTTGTCATTCCAAGGGGTCCCGGGGAAATGTCTCAGAAAAGGCCTCGGATGAGGATGGGGGAGGCCCAGACCTGGGTTCAAATTGCCTGGCTTTCTATCTCCAGGTCTACCCCAGATCCGCCCGCTCTGCTTCTGAAAATGATTTTGACTGCAAATGGATCCTCTGAGGTGCTAGGAGGTATGCAGTTTCCTCTAGAAGGTGACTGAGGTTTTGGGTCATCCCTGATATTTATGGCGTCCCAGGCAAGAGTGCAAATGCAGCCCAGCAACCGCATGCCTGAATGCTGGCTGTGGAAACACCAAGCTACAAACGATTAAGTAAAAGATTTAACATAAAATAAGCCAGGAGAAGAGGTGGCTGTGGTCTGGCTCGCACTGGTGCTGTGTTCCTGGGAAAGACATGGCGCCCTTCACATCTGCAGTTTGGGTGTCAGAGCATCTCCACCCTGATGGCAAATAAGAATTCCCTGGGGGCACTTATAAAAAATACTGTTGCCTGGGCCCCAGTCCAGAATAATTAAATACAAACGTTGTGGGTGGAGTCTGTGCAAGGCATTTAGAAAAGACTTAGGTGATTCTAATGTACAGCCAGGAGTGATAACATTTGATCCATAAAAGAACAGATTTGTTCTCTTAGAACCCTTTTGGCTCTTAATATATCAGAGTCAATGAAAATTTCATTTCACTCTTCCAAAGTGTGATTTGTTTACATACTTTCTCCCTTGGCTAAATCATTCTGTATTTCTGGGCCATTTTTGTACTCTACAGGCCTTACAACTCTTTTGGAAGAAACACTACAGCCTAATGCTCTGTTCTCCTGGCTTCACAGTCTCTGTACATAATTTTCCTGCCAAAATTCACTGCATCTCCTTAACATCCAGCCACTCATGAGTCAATCAATAGAGTTTTTGCTCTCCAATGTTATTTTTCATTCTGCCCTAAAATGCATCCTTCACTCCTGTCTGGCCAGGCTCCTCCTGTTAAACTATTAGGCAATAAGATTAATCCATTTATCCATTCACTTGTTGAACAGATATTTGTATTGGGTCCCATTTATGTTCACAGTTGTCTCTGAGGGTGGTTTCAAGTGCTTGGTACACACATACCTACACTTCACGCCTGTCATTCTAATAGCCTGGGATGTTAGTCCACCAACTGTTGTAAGCAGAAAAACGGCGTTACTCTCAGCCTAGGATGCAGGGGCGGTGCTTTGACAAAAGAGTAAGAGCAGAGCAGTATTATTCTTCTGGAATCTTCTATGTTTTGAGTTAATGGAAGTTGACTTTCTACTTTCCATTCCCCTCTTTATTTCTAAGAACTGGAACAATTTGTCATGTGTCCATGCAGATCAATACATAAGAGTCCAGGTGTTTGAGGAATGGCAGCCTTCCAGTTCCTCTGAAACCACAAAAACTGCTTAATTGAAGGTCGTAGTCATCAAGGTCAAGGGCAAGTCTCTGAACTCCTCTCCCCATCTCAGCATTTCGCTCTGACATCCCAGTTTGGCTGTGGTCTATGGGATGGGTCCTGGACTTTCAACGGCTGTACAGCAAAATCAAGAAGCAACAGGAGCTTGCAGGGACCCTGAGCCTTCCAAAGCCGCTAGAGACCAGGACTCAGCTTTGCTTATGCATAGTGCTCCTGTTGGAGCTAGCATTTTTACAGTTAAGGGCCGCAAATCTCTTCAGTTTAATTGGCAGTTTATTGGCATTGTTTCTTTTGATTTTGGCAAATTCATAAGAAGGAAAGCAAATCTACGTGGTCTGGAGAGGAGAGAGCTGGTTAACCATTCCAATTGAGACTGAGAAACTTGGAAGGTACATAGGAATTAGGAATTGAATACAACTCCTCCTCCCATTAATACAATATTAGCAACTGCGTACAGAGATGATGCGAGACAGGAAGACATAGTTCCCAGCCAGTGCGGAACTTAATGTTGACTGGGTGAAAAGAATCCCAGCTATTAGCAGGTCTCCTCAGGACATGGGCAGGGAGAAAATCAGGTGCACAGAGTACTTAGACATCAAAGAGGTGGGCACTTAGTCTGCTGTGAGTCTTGAAGGATGGAGAGGATAGGCGAAGTGCTGGGGCTGGGGTGAGGAGAAGGGTGCTCACTGATACGAGGTGCTGACTGCTATTTCCTCCAGAACCTCTCAACTGGCAGAGCAGGGCAATATCTGTGTGAATATACACTCATGTATATACACATATCTACAAATATCTCAAACTTAAACATCTGTACCTATTTTAAACAAAACATGAGTTTATACTGATGTCTCTAACTCTAATCGTTTGCCACATGGATCAATCTAGTCTTCTTCCCTTGTTTGTCTATAACCTCCTGCTCCAACAGTGAGAAACCTGACTCCCACCATCTGCCAATCATTACCTAACTGTTCAGCCCCAGTGTACATGTGTGGTACTGTTAGGATTGTTGACCCGTACCCCCATGGTAAGCAACTTTATCTACTAGAGTCCAGTGCTGATGTACAGTTCCTTTTGCCTTTAGTTTTATAGATAACTCTCATTTCCAAAGTGACTTAGGTCAGCACTTTTTCTCCCCATCTCCTTCACTGAGGTTGTTTCATATATTTTTAATACAGTTAGATTATTTTGTCACATTCTGTATTCCACCCTGATATCCTCTGACAACCTAAATGAGTTTTTCCTTTTTACATTTTTATACAATAAGGCTCACTCCTTGTACTGTAAAGTTCTATGGGTTTTAACAAATGCCTAGTGTCATGTGTCTATCATTGCAGTATCATTTGGAATAGTTTCACTGCGCTAAAAAATCCTCTGTATTTTATCTATTCCACCCTCTGTTACCCTTCTCTCCTCCAGGAAACCTGGCAACCAATGATCTGCTTATTGCCTCTATAGTTTTGTTTTTTCCAGGGTCAACTAAAAAGAGAATCATACAATATGTTGGTTTTTCAGACTGTCTTCTTTCACTTAGCAATATGCCTTTAAGATCCATCTATGTCTTCACATGGCTCAATAGCTTATTCTTTTTTATTGCTGAGTAGTAGTCCATTATACGGATGTACAGCTTATTTATTCATTTTCTATTGAAGGACATTTTGGTTGTTTCCAATTTTTGGAAAGTATGAATAATGCTGTTATAAACATTCACACGTGACTTTTGTGTGGATATAAGTTTTCAAATCAGTTCGGTAGAAGGAGCAATCACTACGAGAGTGAATGTTGGGTTTTGTGGTTAGATTATGTTTATCCTTGAGAGAAACTGCCCAGCTGTCTTCCAAAGCAGCTATACCATTTTTCAGTCCCACCAGCAACGAATGAGAGTTTCTGTTGCTCTGCATCCTTGCCAACAATTGGTATTGTAAGTTTTTTGGATTTTAGTCACTGTCATATATGTGTAGTGGTATCTCATTGTTGTTTTAAGTTGCAATTTCTTAATTACAAATGATGTTGAGCATCTTCTCCTATGCTTTATTTACCATCTGTGCATCTTCTTTGGTGAGGTGTCTGTTGAGATCTCTTGCCCAAGGTTAATTACGTTGCTTTTTCTCCTATTGTTGAGTTTTAAGAGTTCTTTGATTATTTTGGATGAGTTCATATCAGATACACATTTGCAAATATTTTCTCACAGACTGTGGTTTGTTTTTTCATTCTCTAAATATTGTTTTTCATGGAGCAAAAGTTTTAAGTTTTAATAATATCTACTAATTTTTTTCTTTCATGGATTGCACTCTTTGTATTCTATATACAAACTCATCACCAAGCCCAATGTCATGCATATTTTTCCATCTTTTCTTCTAGAAGTTTATAGTTTTGCATTTTACATTTAGATCTGTCATCTATGTTGAGTTAATTTTTAGTGAAAGACTTAAAGTCTGTGTAGGTTCACAGTTTTTACATATGGACATCCAATTTTTCTACCATCATTTGTTGAGAAGACTCTCTGTTGTCCACAGAATTGCCTTTGTTCATGTGTCAAAGATAAGTTGACTATATGTATGGGGGTCTATTTTCAGGCTCTCTGTTCTGTTGCATTCATCTACGGGTCTGCTCTTTTGACAATCCCATGCTGTCTTGATTACCATATCTTTATAGTAAGAGTTGAAAATCAGGTAGTGTCTGTCTAGCTTTACTTTTCATTTTCAGTATTGTGTCAGTTATTCTAGGTCTTTCGCCTTTCTATACAAACCTTAGAACAAGTTTATCAGTGCCTACAAAATAACTTACTGGGATTTGATTGGGATTATGTTGCATTATGGATAAATTGGGAAGAATTTAGTCTTAATGATACAGAGTCTTCCAATCGATGAAGATAGGATATCTCTCTTTTTATTTCTACCTTCTTTGATTTCTCTTGTCAGTGTTTTGTAGTTATCTATATATAGAATCCAATAACATTTTGAGATTTGTATTTAAGTGTGTCATTTTTTGGTCCTATTCTAAGTGGTATTGTGTGTTTAATTTCAAATTCCATTTTTTTATTGCTGGTACATAGGAAGACAATAGATTTTTGTTTATTGAACTTATATCCTGTAACTGACTATACTCTTTTATGAGCTCCAGTTTTTTTTAGATTTTCTTGGACTTTCTCCAAATAAAAACAGTTTTATTTCTTCCTTTCCAGTCTATATACCTTTTATTATTATTTTTCTTGTCTTATTGCACTATCTAGGACTTCCAGTATAGTGTTGAGTAGGAGTTGTGAGAAAGGATGTGTTTTTGCCTTATTCTTAATCTTAGGGGGAAGATATTCCCTCTCTTACCATTAAGTATGATGCCAGCTGTAGGTTTATTGTGTAGCTGTTATTTATCAAATTGAGGAGGTTTGATTATTTATTTAAGATTTATTGAGATATAATTGAAAGACAAAATGGTAAAATATTTACAATGTAGAATGTGATGATTTGATATACAGTAGTCCCCCCTTATCCACAAGAGATATATTCCAAGACCCCCAGTGAATGCTTGAGACTGTGGATAGTACAGAATCCTACATATACTGTTTCTTCCAATACATACATATCTATAAGAAAGTTTAGTTTATAAATTAGGCACAATAAGAGATTAACAATAAGAACCAATAATAAAATAGAACAATTATAACAATATACTTTAATAAAAGTTATGCAAATATACTCTTTCTCTCAAAATATCTTCTTGTACTGTACCCCTCCTTCTTCTTTTGATGATGTGAGGTGATACTCAGCCTATGTGATGGGATAAGTTGAGGTGATTGACACAGGCCTTGTGACATAGTGTCCCACGTGAGATGGAGCAGGACAGTGTGAGATTTCATCATGCTGCTCAGAATGGTGTGCAATTTAAAAATTATGAATTGTTTATTTCTGAAGTTTTCCATTTAATATTTTTGGACCACAGTTGACCTTGGGTAACTGAAACAACAGAAAGCAAAACCACATATAAGGGGGGACTACTGTACATATATGTAGTGACAGAATTGTCCCCATCAAGTTAATTAACATATACATCACCTCATATATTTACTTTTCTTTCCTTTCTTCTTTCTTTCTCTTTCTTTCATTCTTTCTTTTTCTTCCTTCCTTCCTTTCTTTCCCTTTCTTTCTTCTTTCTTTCTTTCTTTCTTTCTTTCTTTCTTTCTTTCTCTCTCTCTCTTTCTTTCTTTTTTTCCTCCCTCCCTCGCTCCCTCCCTCCCTTCCTTCCTTCTTTCTCTCTGTCTCTGTCTCTGTCTCTCTCTCTCTTTCTTTCTTTCTTTCCTTCCTCCCTCCCTCCCTCCCTCCCTTCGTTCCTTCCTTCCTTCCTTCTCTCTGTCTCTGTCTGTCTGTCTGTCTCTCTCTCTCATTCTTTCTTCCCTCCCTCCCTCCATCCCTCCCTACCTCCCCTCCTTCCTTCCTTCCTTCCTTTCTCTCTCTCTCTCATTCCTTCCTTCCTTCCTTCCTTCCTTCCTCCCTCCCTCCCTTCCTTTTTTTCTTCCTTTCTTTCTTCTGGTGAGAACACTTAAGTTCTACTTTCTTAGCAAATTTCAGTTATACAATACAGTATTATCAACTATAGTCACCATGTTATACTAGATTCTTAAAATTTATTCATTTTATTACTGAAAGTTTGTACCCTTTTAACAACTTCTCCCTGCTTCCCCCATCCCCCAGCTCTGGCAACCACTTTTTGACTGTTTCTGTGAGTTTGAATATTTTGGTTCCACATATAAGTGATACCATGCAGTATTTATCTTTCTCTATCTGGCTTATTTCACTGAGCATAGTGCCCTCCAGCTTCATCCATGTCGTCCCAAATAGAAGAACTTACTTCTTTTTTAAGGCTGAATAATATTCCATATTTTAAGGCTGAATAATAATACATATACACATATTTTCTTTGTCCATTCATCCATTGATAGACAGATGGTTTCCATACCATAGCTATTGTGAACAAAGTTGCTATGAATATGGGGGTGCAGATGTCTCTTCAAGATATTGATTTCATTTTCTTTGTATATATACCTGGAAGGGGGCTTGCTGGATCATATTGTAGTTCTATGTTTTGAGGAACCTCCATATTGTTTTTTGTAGTGACTGTGCTAGTTTACATTCCCACCAACAGTGTACAAGGGTTCCCTAGTCTAGACATCTTTGTCAACATTTATCTCTTGTCCTTTTGATAATAGACATCATAACAGATGTGAAGTGATATCTCATATCATATTGTGGTTTTGGTTTGCATTTCCCTGATGATAAGTGACGTTGAACACCTTTTCATGTATCTTTTGGCCATTTGTGTGTCTTTGAAAGAATGTCTGTCTAGATCCTTTGCCCATTTTTCAGTTGGATTATTTATATTTCTCTATTGAGTTCTATGAGTTCCCTATATATTTTGAACATTAACCCCTTATTAGATATGTGGTTTGCAAATATTTTCTCCAATACCTAGGTTGCTTTTTCATTTTGTTGATGACTTCCTTTGTTGCGCAGAAACTTTTCAATTTGATGCAATCCCACTTGCTTATTTTTATTTTTGTTGGCTTTGTTCTTGGTGTCAAACCCAAAAAAATCATTGCCAAGACTAATGTCAAGGAGCTTATTCCTTATGTTTTCCTCTACGTCTTTTTGTAGTTTCAGATCCTATATTTAAGTCTTTAATCCATTTTGAGTTGATTTTTGTGTATGGTGTAAGGTAAAGGTCTAGTTTGCTGAGAGTTTCTATTAAGAATGGGTGCTGAATTTTGTCTAGTGCTTTTTTTTTTTTTTGCATCAAGTGATATAATCATATGATTTCTCTTTTTTAGTTTGTTGATATGGTGGATTGCATTGATCAATTTTCAAATGTTAAGCCAGTTTTGTGTAACTGGGATAAATCTTGGTCTTGCTGTATGATTCTTATTGTACATTGTTGTTTCTATTTGACAATATTTGTTGAGGATTTTCCCGTGTATGTTCATGAGAGATATTGGTCTGTGGTTTTTGTTTTGTGTAATGATTTGGTATTGAGATAACGTTGAACTCATAGGATAAGTTAGGGATTGTTCCTTTTGCTTCCATTTTCTGGAACAGTTTTTAGAGAATTGAGATTAGTTCTTCTTTAAATATTTGGTAGAATTTGACAGTGAAACCATATGGGCATGTTTTCTTTTTCTGGAAGGTTATTAACTGTTGATTCAATTTAAAAAATATATTTTTGGGCTAGTAAAGTTGTATTTTTCTCCTTGTGTATCTTGGTAGCTTGTGTCTTTTAAGGAATGCATCCATTTCATCTAAATTGTCATATTTGTGGACACAGTAGTATTCTTTTAAGATCTGTGGGATTAGTAGTGATTACTCCTCTTTTATTTTTGATATTGAGGACTTGTTTCTTCTCTTTTTCTCTCTTTATTGTTTTTGGTTACCTTGGCTAGAGGTTTGTCAATTTTATTGATCTTTTCAAAGAACTAGTTTTGGTTTTGTTATTTTCTTGTTTACAATTTTATTGATGTCTGCTCTAAATTTTATCATTTCTTTTCTTCTACTTGCTTTGGGTCTAAATTATTATTCTTTCTTCTAGTTTCCAAGGTGTAAGCTTAGGTTATTGATGTTAGATCTTTCTTCTTTTCTAATATTTGCATTTAATGCTATAAATTTCTCTCTAAGCACTGCTTTCACTGCATAATAATTTATATTTTTATTTCTAGTTATAAAAATATTTAAAATAAACATTTTAAAATTTCTTTTGTAATTTCTCTGCCTCTTGCATTATTTATGTGTCTGTTTACCTCCGTTATATTTCATGATTTTCTAGATATCTTTCTGTTACTGATTTCTGCTTTAATTCCATATGATTTGAGAACATCCTTTGTATATTTCTATTTCATACTTTGTCTATTATATTGTATATTTCTATTCTTTAAATTTGTTAAGGTGTGCTTTATGAACCAGCATGTGGTCTATCTTGGTGAGTATTATATGGGAATTTGAGAAGAATGCATATTCTTATGTTGTTGGATAAAGTATTCTATAAAATTCAGTTAGACGGTTGTAAAACAATGTGAATATACTTAATGCCACTGAACAGCACACTTAAAAATGGCTTAAAATAGTAAATTTTATGTTATGTTTGATAACACTATTAAATCACCAAGTTCATTTTACCTCTCCATAAATGTATATTTTATTATGATTAAAAAATATTAAGTCAAACAAATTAAAGTGAAAATTAAATAAAAATAGAGTAAAAATACAAATACATCAAAATACAATAAAAGGTCAGTTAGAGCATGTTGATTGATAATGCTGTTAAGATCACGTATATCCTTACTGATTATGTCTGCTTAAGCTATCAGTTCCGCAGTAATGGTGGATTTGTCTATTTGTCCTTGCAGTTTTATTGGTTTTGCCTCATGTATTTTCATGCTCTGTTGTTAGGTGCATACATGTGTAGGGTTGTGATGTCTTCTTGAAGAACTGACTTCTTTATTGTTATGTAATGCTTCTCCTTATCCTTGATAATTTTTCTTGTTCTGAAGTCTGCTTTGTTGAAATTAATACAGCCGCCTCAGCTTTCTTTTGGTTAGTATTAGCATGGTATATCTTCCGCCATCCATTTGCTTTTATAAGTCTTTATACTTAAAGTAAGTCTCTTGTAAACAACATATCTGGGTCTCAAATGTAGTCTTTTGATGGATGTTATCTTCAAACAAACACGAAAATCACAGATCTACTTTATGGGCTTGAAATTTTAAACATGTACTTCATTATCAAATCACACGGCCAGAAGCGCACTATGAAATATATTTTTATAAATCCTATAATTATGTTGTAACTTTCATAATCATATTTTACTGTAATTTTTACCTTACTAGTGTTAATTTGCTAAGTGCCAACATTAAAAATATACTACAGTTTTGTAACCTATTTTGGGATTTAAAAAAATTTCTTAACATGATAGGAACTTAAAAAAAGGAAGTGGCCAAGGATATCTCTTGACCACAGGGAGAAGTTATGGTGTAAGATGATGTCTCTGATGTCAAGAACCGGCGAGCTGGTTGGATTTTAAGTGGTAAGTGAGAAGAATCTTTTTTCATCTTTGCTGCATTAGGACTTGGCTTAACATGTTCCTATTCCCTGGGAAAAATGAGATCTCCATGCTTCATTGTTTTAACATAGTTGTGTTTATTCCCTTGCCCTAACATCCTGGACTTATTTTCTAGCAACATTGTTAGTAAAACAATGAAGACTATAAATTCACCACCATTGGAAGAAGAAGAGATGCTTCGTATGCCAAAGAAATGGTAGCTACAGGCAGCCACATCGCCAGGCACTTGGTTTCTGCACTTCATGCTTCAATGGACTCAAGAGCAGATGCCCTGACTGGATGAGAATTGCTACTGTCTGGTTTACAGAGAAGGAATTTAACTGGTAGCAGGGCACTATCAAATCATTCACCTAGATTTCTCTCTTCTTTTCTCCTTCTTATTTCCCTATTTTTATTTTTATAGAAGTGATGAGAAATATTATAACATAAATAAGTAGATATGGATGGAAGAAGTCTTGCTTTGTCATTAAATCTTTTGAAATCCTCTAGATTTTCTGAAAATATTTACAATGATCTATTATCAAAAAAATTTTTGGTAGGTTTATTTTATTTGGTTTTCAATCAATTTATTGAAAATAAATAAATGAAAATTTTCCGATTTGCAAAATCAAGTTTTAGTTCAGTCATTGAAGTCATTTGCTTTTTCAACCCCAATACCAACATTCTGAATTGTTCTTCTGTTTACTGTCCTTGAGGTTCTTTTTTGTATCCTTTTCTTTTTCTTCTTTTTTTGTAAAATTGAGGTATAATTTACATGCAGTGGAATGCACAGAACCTACACCCACTGATTGATGAGTTTTGACAATTGCATACAGCTGTGTAACTCACAATCATGTCAGATTATGGAATATTTCCATCACCCCAAGAGTTTTTGTCTGCTTTGCCAGTCAATCCCCACATCTTCTATTAGGCAACCATTGCTCTGATTTTTATCACCATAGGTTAGTTTTGCCTCTTTTAATAATGGGAAGCACACAGTAAATACTCTTTTGTGTCTGGACTGTTTTGTTCAGCTTAATGCTTTTGAGATTCAGCCATGTCATAGTCTGTTGTTCGGCTGCTATGAAAACTCTTGTACATATCTTTGGTGGACATATGTACACATTTCTCTTCAATAATAAGATAGCAGTGGAACTGCTGGTCATAAAGTAGATGTATATGCAACTTTGAAAAATTCACTCAAACACTTCCAAAGTTGTCCAGTTGTAGACTCTCAACAGAAATGTGTGAAAGCTCCATTTACTCAAATTCCATGTTTGGTGGTGTTATTTTTAGTTTTAAGCATTCTAGTGGGCATGTAGACATATCTCATTATGGATTTCTTTTGCATTTACCGGACAACTAATGAATATTTTTTCATGTGTTTATTAGCCATTTGTGAATCTTCCTTTTGAAGTGCTTGTTTAAGTCTCTTGCTCGTTAAAAAAAAATAGGGTTGTCTCTTTATTACTGAGTTATAGGAGGTCTTTATACTGTATGCATTTAAGTCCTTTGTCATATATATATATATACACACACATACACAAACACACACACAGATATACTTTTTTTTTGTTCCAAACTATCGTTTGTCTTACAATTTTCTTGAAGGTGTATTTTGAAGAGCACAATATTTTAATTTTGATGAATTTCAATTTATCAACTTTTCTTGTAATTAATATATTGTGTTTTCTGTCCAAGAATTCTTTGCCTATCTGAAGATTGAGAAAGCATTCTCCATGATTTCTTTCTGGGATCTTTATAATTTTAGTTTTTATGTTTAAATTAATAATCCATCTTAAATTAACTTTTGTGCACGGAGAGATATGGGAGAGTTAAAGTTCTTTTTTCTCATATAGTTATACAGTTATTTCAGTACTGTTTGTTGAAAAAACACTCTTTTACCCCTCAAATTGTGTTGATATCTTTATTGAAAACCAATTGGCTGTGCAAGCATGTCAATTTCTGGACTCCTTTTTCTGTTCCATTGATGTATATATCTATCCCTACTTCAGTACTAGAATGTCTTAATACTGCAGATTTATGGTAAGTCTTGAAATAAGTTAGTGTAAGTCCTCGAACTTTCTTCTTTTTCTGTATTGTTTTGACTATTCTGAATGCTTTGCTTTTCCACATAAAATTTTAAAATCAGATTATCAATTTCTATAATAGCGAAGTCAGCTGGAAATCTGATTGGGATTGCGATTAATCTGTGGATCAACTTGGAGACAACTGACTTCTTAAAAATATCGAATCTTCCAATCTATGAACACAGTTTGTGTCTCTATATATTTAAATCTTCTTTAACTTGTATTAGCAATTTTTGTAGTTTTCAGCTCACAAGTTTTGCACCTATTTTGTTAAATTTATTTCTAAGTATTTTGTTATTTGATGCTATTGTAAATGCTACTTCAAAGTATTTCATTTCCAATGGCTTATGGTTATTATATATTAACCTTATATCTTGGAACCTCAATAAATTCACCCATTAAGTCTACTAGTTTATGTATTCCTTAGAATTTTCTATGTATATGATCATATAGTATGAGAGTAAACCTACCTTTACTGCTTCCTTTCCAATATCTGTGTTTTGATTACCTTTTATTTACTTTATTTCACTCACTAAGACCTTTTATCCAAAATTGAATAAAAATGGTAAAGGCAGACATCCTTTCTGTGTTCCTATACTTGGGGGTGGAGGTTCCAGTCTTTCACCATAAATTATGATGCTCACTATAGGTTTTTGGTAGATGGACTTTATTGGATAAAGAAAAGTCTTTTTCACTGCTTAATATGCAGAGGTTTTCTTTCTTCCTTTCTTTGTTTTAATCCTGAATGGGATTTGAATTTTTGCATCTCTTGAAATGGTCATATGCTTTTTTCTCTATTATTCTCTCTATGTGGTAGGTTATATTAACTGATTTCAAAATGATGAACCAATCTTGCATTCCTGGAATTAACCCTGCTTGGTCATGATATAGTACTATTTTGATATATTGCTGCATTTTAATTGCTAATTCTGTTTTTTAAGTTTTGGTATCAAGGTATATTCGCCACATAAAATATTGGAAAGTGTCCTTTTTTTCTGTCATTTTTTGAAAAAAGTTCATATAATATGAATTAGTGTTATTTCTTCTTTAAATATATGATGGGATTTGCCAATGAAGCCATTTTGTCTTGAGATTTTCTGATTGGAAGTTTTTATTATTATTATTATTATGTTTTAATTACAAGTTCAATTCTTTAACAGATGTAGGGCTATTCAAATTTTACATTTCTATTATTTAATTTTAGTTAAATTGTGTGTTTCGAGGAGTTTGTCCATTTGAGCTAATTTGTCAAATTTATTGGTGTGCAGTTGTTTATAATCGTCATTATTTTTTGAAATGTCTGCAGAATCTGGAATGATATCTTCTCTTTCATGAGTGAAATTGGTAATTTAGATTTTCTCTTTTTTCTGTTGATAAGTCTAGATAGAGCCTTGTGTTTTACTAATCTTTTCAAGAGACATTTTCAGTTAGGTTGATTTTTTCTGTTGTTTGTGTATTTTTCATTTCATTGATTTCCACTTTACTTCTATTTTCATTGTTTTGTTCCTTTTGCTTTAATTTCCTCTTCTTAAGGTGAAAGTTTAGATCACTGCTTTTAAACCTTTCTCTTGTCTTATCTAGGGATTTCCTCTAAGCATTGCTTGAGCTGCATCCCACAAAATTTTGATATGTTTTGTTTCCGTTATCATTCAGTTCACAATATTTTCTAATTTCCTTTGTGATTTCTTTTTTGATCCATGAGTTATTTAGAACTCTGTTGCTTAACTTCCAAATATTTAGGGATTTTCCTATCATTTTGTTATTGACTTATTGTGTCAAAGATCATACTTCTGTTTTATTATTGTTAGAGAATATTCTTTGTATGAATTCAGTTCTTTGAAATGGATTGGAACCTTTTTATGGCCCAGCATCTGATCTATCTTCAAGAATGTTCCATGTACACTTGGCGAGTATGTGAATTCCACAGTTGTTGGGTGTAGTGTTCTATAAATGTCAATAAGGTTAAGTTGGCTGATAGTGCTGTTCAAATCCACATGCTTATTAATTTCTTCTATATTTGTTCTATCAATTACTGGGGAAGATGTGTTAAAAGCTCCAATTTTAATTGCAGATTTGTCTCTTTCTCCCTTTGCTCTCTTAGTTTTTGCATGAAGCATTTTGAAGCTTTGTATTAGATGAATATACACTTAGCATTGCTAAGTCTACTTAATACGGCGTTTATTGCATCATTATGAAATGCCTACCATTATTTCTGGTAATACTCCTTATCATGAATTCGACTTCTTATGATATTAATGTACCACTCCAACCTTCTTACGATTACTGTTTGCATGGTATAACTTCTCCAATCTTTTATTTTTTAACCTGTGTCTATACTTAAAGTTTATTTTTTGGAAGTAACATATGTGCAGTTTTACTTGGCTAGTTTGACAATCTTTACCTTTTAACTGTAGTCTCCAGTCCACTCACAATTGCAGAAATTCTCAATACGGTTGCACTTAAGTCTTCCACTCTCCTGTTTGCTTTTTATTTGCCTCGTTTGTTCTTTGTTCCTCTTTTCATTCTTCCCTTGCTGCTTTTTTGATTAATCAAGTATTTACAAAAATCATTCCATCTTAATTCATCCATTGTTTTTTGGCTATTTTCGTGATTGCCATAGGGATTACAATATGCGTCCTTATATTATCGTAGTCTTCCTTGAATTAATATTATACTTCTTTACGTATAATGTAAAACACTTAATGTAACATATTTTTAGCTACATCTTCCATCCTGAGGATTATTGTTGTCTTTTATTTTACCTCCTCATTTTTATAAACCCCACAGTACGTTGTAATTATTTCTGTGTTGAATAGTAAATTATCTTTAAAAAAAGAAATGAGGAAAATACTTTCTATTTACGTGCATATATATACTTTCTGGCACTCTACATTCTTTCATTTAGATCTGTGTTTCTATCTGATATCTTTCCCTTCAGCCAAAGAGCTTTTGCTTACATTCTTTCTGCTGGGGAAAAATTCTCTTGGCTTTTGTTTTATCATTATTTTTTCCATTGTTTTTGAAGGATATTTTCATTGAATATAGATTTCTAGGTTAATGGTCTCTCCCCATCCCCAGCACCTTAGAGATATCTCATCACTGTCTTCTGGTTTGTACTGCTTCTGATGAGATGTCTGCTCTCATCCTTGTCATTGTCCCTCTTTAGCAAACGTGTCTTTATTTTCTGGTTGCTTTTAAGATTTTCTCTTCATCTTTAGTTTCCAACAACTTGAATATGATATGGTTAGGATTTGTTAAGCTTCTTGGGTCTGTCAGTTGGTATTTTTCATTGAATCTGGAAAAACTTTAGTCATTTCTTCAAAATTATTTTTGCCCCCATGTTTTTCTCCTCTCATTCTGGATCTCCTATCATACATATATTAGACCACTTGACATTGTTTCATCAACACTGGGAATCTTACTTTTTTCTTTTTGATTTTCCAAAATTCATCTCTGTTCTTTTGGCTTTTTTTAGTTGCTCTTGACCTGTCTTTGAGTTCATTGATATTTTTGGTTTCAGCATATAATCTTTTGTTAAGTTTACACAATAAAATTTTCATTTCAGATATTGTATTTTGAAGTTCTGAAATTTTCCTTAAATTATTTTATAGTTTCTTTTTCTCTGCTGAACATCCCCATCAGTTTGACCATTATGTTCATCTTTTCCTTCAATGAACATGTTTATAATAACTCTTTCAAAGTCTTTGTATGGTAATTTCAACATCTGGGTCATCTCTGAGTCTGTTTTTATTGACTACTTTCTTTTTTTGATTATGGCTCACATATACGTCTTTGCATGTCCGGTAATTTTTATTGTATCCTGAACATTGTGGATGCTACATTGTTGAGACCCTTGATTTTTTTGTTCTCTTCTGAAGAATAATGCCTTTCCATCTGACAGGCAGTTAATTTACTGGCACATCAGTGTGATCTTGTCAAGCTTTATTTTAACTTTTGTTAGGATAGGTCTAGTGTAGTTCTTAATCTAAGATTATGGTAGCCTTTCTCCTGAAGCATTGCTTTTCCCAGATCTCAACTGAACATTCAGGGTGATTTGCAAGATTTTTCCACCCTGGCTGGTCAGAGCTCCCACATTTCCCAGCACTGTCCAACCCAGGATCACAATCCAGCTCCAGCCACCACTTCCTTCCAGTAGCTGTTTTCTGCCAGAATACATAGAGCCTTGCTTGAAATTCTGCAGTTTAGTATTCAGCCAAAGACTTAAGATGACTCCTACAGATATCTGGGGCTCCTTCTCTTGTCAGCTCCCTCCTCTTTGGTACTCTGCCCCACAAATCACAGCTACCTCCAAAGTGCCTCCAAATTGAAAGCTATAGAGAATGTGAACTTACCTCATGCGTTTCAACTCTTCCAAGCTGTCTGGTGTCTAAAGTTCAAAAACAATTGCTCTGCATTGTTTCCCCCTGAGGATAAGTCTAATGCCTATATTTCTGTCACATCTGGAACTGAAAGTCAGTCTTTCTTTTTACTTTAAAAACACTTTTCAACCTATGAATTTATCTTTATAAACTGTCCATTTAATTTTGATACTCTGATTGTACTTGTATTTTTGTGAAGATCTTCATGGTTTCCCTTCTGCTTATCACAGAGGGACAGAGATGGTTGTACATAGTAATAGAAGGGCTCATTAATACACACATACCAAAAGAGCTCACTGCTTCCTCCATATTGGTAATGCTTTTCTTTCATTGTGCCAGAAGAACTGCCAGAACTTGCATTTCTATTAGAACTCCAAGTGAGAGTTGAAAGTGCTGGCCAAGAATAGTGATTTGGCAAACATTAGCATATCTTGGGGGATTTGTCATCCTTCTTTTCCTTTATTACTTCCTGTTGACCATATTATCGTGTAGACCATAGAGTGGGCTCTTTTCTAGCCACCATCTCCTGTCTTAACACCCTCACCCAATCACTGAGGCTTGAAATACTCTGCACTGGCTACAAAAGCATTACAGTTGGAGACAGGACTTAAAATACTGGAAAAGGTAACACATTGAATTGGAGTCTCATTGAGGTATAAATAATTCCAGATATTTTTATGAGAGTAAATTGGTACAGAGAAGGATGGAGACGAGCTGAGGGTATTGCAGGGAGGTGACAAAATAGAAAAGGCAAGGAGGAAAGGAAGACATGCTGTGATTAGCAAAAATAAGCTTTGAGGATGTCACAGATTGGCTACCTAGACTTTATTGTCTGAGTGGTAAAGGAAGAAGTAGAAATATTTGACAATTTTTTATATTGCCCACCTATTCCGGGTGAATAATCTCAAAGGGACAACAGAGCAAGCTTTGAGAGAGAAAGTGTCTTCTCTACTTCTAGTGGTCTCGTTTGGCTAGCATACGTTATAAAAAGAAAATGTTACCAGAGAAACTGATGCTCTGACTTACTGCATCAGATGGTGACAGTTCTGGGCCTCCCAAGATTCACCCCTCTGTCAACTTTCCTTCCTGGAGTCTCTTTAACAATCTATAAATGACCTCGAGCAAGTCAGGCAGCAATGACTTTTAGAGTTAAACAATGTGTAGACTGATTTTACCTGTAAAGATAAAATCTTAATATTTATTTATAATACATCTTTATATTTATTGAGTTGTTTTCTCCCTGGCAATTCCTTTTTAGCCTCTAGTCCTTTCCTCTTTGAACTAGACCTCAAAGCATCTTACCTTGGATACAGGTTATTAAAAGCAGAAAGAGAAAACGAAACAGTAAATTTCTTGGCTTGCGAGGTTCAAAAGCTTGTTTTAATTTTTCAGAACCTGGGTTTATGAGCTAAGCCCTTAGGGACTCTTGGAAGAATTACTTTTTCCAGTAAAATTAATTACCCTCTATATCCCAAACCGTCCAAGAAAAGATAAAGATTATCAAGGATGGAGATGGAGAAGAATGTCAGAGAAGGGCTAACGAGAGTTAGATGTTCATAGGATTCCCCTCAAAGGGGCCCCATGCCCTGCCCCCACCCCGGCTGAGTCCTGGTGAGATTGAGGAGGGCTCCGAGAGCAGAGGTGACCTATGCTATCTTTCCTGTGATAGGATAGTTTCTAGTTCCTCAAAATGGCAAATGTCAAAGTATAATTTTTACAGAGCTGAAATAGAAATATATATTGACTATGTGACAAAATTAATTTAACTCATTAATGAGTGAACCAGCTGGATAGTAAAGCTAGTTCAAAGGAACATATAAGAAAGTGATCTATAACTGAATAATGTATTCTTATAGAGCAACATAACCATATATTTTGGGATTATCTGTTCTATTGGATAGAAATAATTTGCAAGTTTACTGGATAAAGACAATGTGCAATTTACCAATTTTTTGTTAGAAGAGGCTGGGCCTTAATTAACAGTAAGTAGTGAGTCAAAGTTGCCCTCCTGTAGACTATGAATTCTCAGTAGAGGGGTGATATTGTATCTGGGAAGATGAAAATTGGTTCTTGATAAGTGAAAAAAATCTTAGTTATTAGAGTGATCTGTGGCCTTCCAAAGCTCAACCCTACCAGAAAAATCATATTCCTGACTATTTACTTTCTCTCATTAGGGGTAAATTAAATCAATTAATCAACCAATTGATGATCAATTAATCAATTAGCTTAAACCAGTTAATTAAAATTAAACTGAAGTGTAATATAATCTTCTTCTTGTGGGGTGGGGGAATCATAAAAACAGTTGAGATCGCTGCCCTGGAGCATCAGATGACCCGTGAGAGGGCTTGCTCAATGCTGCTCCACAATTAGTTTGAAAGAACACCAACCATGTTTTTGTCTTATTTTTAAGTTGAGGATAATTTTTCTTAAACTAAGAGAGCCCTAGAGTAGAAATGGCTGTCTGGAGCATCTGGACAGAGAGGGCTGGAGGCATCTAGCTTCAGAGTCCCTGGAAAGGTGTGGGAACTGAACTATATCTGCTGTAGGATACAAAGACCCCAGGATTCAGCTGAGTGATAGTCAGAACTGGGGTGGACCAGAAACACAAAGTCAGAGATGCAGTCGGAACAATTACCTTCAGCCCAACAGATGCCAGAGCAGACAGATCATGTTGGGTACCAGGCAGCACAATGCCCCAGCAGTCTCACATCCTTTTGGACTGCACCTGCACCTGCACCCACAGTGGTAGGGCCAGAACTGGCTCTGAATTGAACCGATTACATTTCCACTTGCCAGCACAATGGGGACTCAAAATAGAAATTAAGCTCAGGTAAAGGAAGATTTCACATTTCTTGTTCTTCTGCATTTGTGGCACTAGATTTTGCTTACTCTACGTGAGGAAAAGGAGGAGAGGAAGACTCAGTAACACGGTGAGGACAGAGTGCGGGATCCCCTAAACTTTCTGAGAACCTGAAACAGCCCCTGATCAGAACCCCAGAAGAGCATGCCCCGGGTCTAGGTGAGCCTTTTCTGTAGAAATGCTTACATGTGCTGTGATACGGATGCGTAGAGATTGTTAATTTCTTCATCAAAAGCCAAAGACTCCAGTATTGAATTAGCAGAGATGGTGGTCTTTTTCCAGAAAGTTCTGCTGGCTGACTCTTCCCTTTTGCCCACCCTGCTATCCTTCTCAATCGTAAAATCCTGTTGGAACTTAGTGCTTAGCATTTTCCTTCCTGAAAATGAGCCCTGAGCACCGTGAAGTAAAGCTCCCATGAATAATTCTGGCAAAATCTTACTGCCAAATAAGATATTCAGTTCTGTGGGCTAAGTTAACCAGCGCTGCACAGACAAAGATGGTGTCCCAGGGCCTGTTCAGCCACGGCTGCCCCGAGTTTCTTGCCCCCAGGAAGTTCCACTGCAGCCTTTGTAGTGTCAAAGTATAATTTTAGAAGGTTGACAACCTAACTCTCAGAGAAATATACAATGAGCTTGTGTGAAAGATTTCTTCAACTAATTAATGAGGAAGCCAGTAAGATGGGAAAGCTGGTTCAAGGAGGATTTGAGGATCGGTGTCAATACCCTACAGGGAAAATAAAGCCAAAATCTTAGGAGTTATTTTATGCACCAGACAGAAATCATTAATGTTTCTCCAGGGCAGAAATCTATAAGTTGTTAAACTTCACAGACTCTAATTACTAGACACAAACTCAAGTACAGGTATGTTCTCCTAGGTAATTGGGTAATCTTTTGGCAGGCCTATTAATCCACGACCCAGTACGACATTGAAAGGACAAGATTCCTCCGTTTTGCCTTACCTCCAAGTTTTGGATAATACATCTTAACAGCATCTTTGAAATATTAGTGACAGTGTCCAAAAGTTATCTCTGAGCTATCAACCCTGCTGAATCAGTGCTTCTGGACACGAATGTATAAACCACAATTGACGAACATGTACAGCTTGTCACGGGAGAGCTCTAGCTTGGAGAGGAGGGGGGGCAGCTGGGGCGTGCAATGAGTTAATGGCATTTTGTGCCATTGAGCTTCATGTAATTATTACTTTGGGCTCCAAAAGAGATTTTGGCTCAGCTTGGGTTAAAAACAAAAACAGGGCAAAAAAACTCAGGTTGCTTGAATTCTGGTTCTGCCACTGACTAAATGCATGACTTGGGCAAGTCATGTAAGATTGTTGTACATGGCAGCTTGTCTCCAAAGATGGCCCCCAGGGAACTCTGCCTCTACTTTAACGCCCTTCCTTGTGCAGTGTCCTCCAGGAGTGACGCAGACTGGCCCTGCGTCTCCCTTTAACCAAGAGAGTGTGGGAGAAGTGATGCTGCCTAAGCCTTAGGAAGGCCTGGCAGCTTCTGTCTGTGGTCTTGGAAGCCAGTCTGTATGTAACTCGTCTGATTGTCTTACAGGAGAGAGAGGTCACATGAAAGGGCCCTGGAGGATGAGGGCCCACGAGGAGAGTGAGGCCTCAGGGAGGACCTCTGAGATACTGGACGTGTGAGGGATGACTCCATCTTGGATGTTCCAGCCCCACAGACCTTCAGAGGACGCCAGGCCCATCTGTTATATGATGGCAACTAGGTGAAAGATCCCAAGTGAGTGTAGCAGAAATGCCCAGCTGAGTCGTTCAACCCATAAAATTGTGAGCGATATTAAATTGTTGTAATCCATTCAGTATTCAGTGGTTTTGTTACTTGCTCATAGATAACCAAGATACCGTTCCCAGCAGGGACTACTAAGACTCCCTTCCAGATCGACTGTTCTTTGATTCTTTCTCTGACGGAGAAGGGTGTACAGTGCTTGGCCCCTGTGAGAACAGGCACTCAATATTCATTGGAGTATAGGTAGTATTTTGTTAAATTTAAAAGAAGGGGTAACACTAGTCTGTGGAAGTAACTCTTGAAAAACAAAATGAAGAATTTTAGTAAGTTTCTCTTTACCCTAAAGGAAAATTGCAGCCTCGGTTAAAGGAACCCAAGTCTGCTGAATTCCATATTCTATTTTCCTCACATTTCTTAGTTGGAATTTTTCGTCTCACTCAGGGCTTTGTTCGAACACCCCCTCCTCACAGAGATCGTCTCTCAGCCCCCTCTCTGAAGTAGCACCCCCACCACTTTACATCCGCTTGGGGGTTTTATTTTGCTCCATAGCTGTTCTCTCCTCGATATTACATGACCTTATGGGTTGTTTCTCTCTCCCTAGAGTGCTAGCTTCTTGGTCTCTCCTGCTCACGTTATACCTCCAGCCTCTAGAACATTGCTTGGGACATATTTGCCAGTCAAGGGAGGTTTGTTGAATTGACTAGAGTGAATTATTACTATTTCCCAGCTTGGAAAAGAAAGACTAGAAACACGAAGGACTCAGGGTCTCAAAAGGAAACTGGCAATGTCCTGAAGGAAGGAGCCTCGTGCCTATATGTGGCTGCGCTAACTGAGGCACTGGGAGGGGAAAGTCTTTTTTTTCTGTCCAGAGCAAGTACAACAGAGAACAAATGCCAGGATGCTACAGAAATGCAGAGGAATTTACGGATAAACTCTATAATGGTGAAAACACGGGAGCTAAAGGCCTTAAAAACAAGCAAAGAAAAAGCCGTTTTAAAAAAAGCTAAGGATGTCATTGCCAAGCAGAAACAGACTGTGTGAGAGGCCCCCGGGGGTGGAGTCAAGCCTAACGAGAAGAGAGAGGTTTAGGGGAAAATTGAGTTTAATGGCAATGATGAAAATCGGTGGCATCTTCTTTTAAAACAAGCCAGGGATGCACCACGTCTGGAGTTACTGAGAAGCTATGCAGTCACTGGAGAAGATGCCGTAGGGAGGAATCCTGAGCCACGCCTGGTGAGAGGGAGAGATGCCCGGATGTCCAAATCCGTCTCCGCCTTCTCTATGTGGATGGTTTACTGCTGCAGAGCTGGGAGCCGGGAGCAAACCTGAAAATGGAAGGATTTCTTGAGGATGAGATTTACTATGGCAACAAAATATTTGTCTTCTAAGGAAACCTGGTTGAAAAACAAGATTTACAAGATTTTAAACAGAAACATATTTTTTTTAAAAAAATACAATGGTCTCACGATTTTTGAAAAATATTTGAGACTGCCTTAAAGTAAGCCATCCCCTCCATAAATCTTGTCTGTAATTTTTGAATTCAGAAGAACTAACCCTTGAAAATGTGTAATTCTGTGTAAATTAAAACTAAGCTCTTTCTCCTTTGAATTATTTAAAATAGTGAATTTTAGTATTTACACTGTAAATTCTGGAGGTTTTCAAGTTCCCCAATATGATATCAATAAAGAAACATCAGTATCAAATGCAGCCTTAGATGTGGTTCTTGGTTTTTCTTAAAAAATCCTAAAACAGCCAGCCTCAAGCTGTTTCTTTCTGTCCACGGTTGTTCCGTGTTAGTGACTCAGTTTAGGTTTTACGAGCGTCTGCAGATCCCGTGGTGCCCATGATGTGTCTCTCTTTAGAGTCTTTTCTTGAGATCCAGAGAGAGGCAGGAGAGGACGTCACCAGGTCCTAAAATAGGAACCTCTTTGTATCACAGGGATGAGAACGGAAGGCCATGGAACTGTCCCAAAGCTGCGCAGCTGCTGTGAAGGAGACGCAAACACAAACTCCATTCTGAGCCGAATCTCCGTCTCAGCCGTCAGCACTTTTAATCTGAAAGGGGCTTCAGCAATCAGTCAATCTCCATCTGATAGCCGATTATAAGGACAGAAATAATGTCAGATTTTGGAAGGAATTCTTTAAAACGGTCTAGCGTTATCGATAAGGACACTAAGGCTCATAGAAGGGAAGCAACTTGTCTGATGACCCAGAACGAATTCATGGTCGAATTTGGACAAGGGTGTGACTATGTTCAAGAGACACTTAAGAAAATATTTTGGTGCAGGGAAATCATGGACAGTCTTTATATGTCATGGCCTTATATGTTTCTGTATGTTTGCCTAACTGCAAAAGAAACAAAGAGAACTTTAGGGGCTTTCAAACTATTAGGATTTTTTGACTCTGAGTCCAGATAATAGATACAAAAGAAATGGAAATTAGTACATGGATGTCTCTTTTATAGTTAATTTTATTAATATGATACACATAATTTATAACAATAAAAAACTGTTCTCTGCACCATGACACTTTTCTTCCTAAAAGAACCACTTTTCTTCTATTTCTTCTGTTATTTATACCCATATTTCCATATACTATACTGTTTTAAATAAATAGCACTATAGGCTAGTTCTCATTAACTTTGGACATTATTTATTAACTTTCTATTATAGCAACTGAAGATTTAGCTCATTCCAAATGTTACTCACGGTAGAACCTGAGACTGAATTTCTCAGCCCCTGAGTGGGGACTTGGGATCAGATTTATTGATTTTGAAAAATCAATGACATTTCTTGCAACCAAGTCTTGCGAGGCAGGCTCATATCTGTGCCACTACTATGTGAACAGATTGGAGTCCTTTAAGATGCAAAGTCATTTATGACCCATATCTTTTGGCATCCGTATTGTTACCCTTGTTTTCCAGTGTTCTCTAATGAGGCTCAATGAGCCCAAGTCCCACGTTATACAACGTGTAATTGGCAAAGCCAGGATTTAAACTCAGATTTCGTTGATTCCAGAGACCAATCTCTTCCTAGTGTTTCACACTGCCCCTAAAAGAAAGCTTCTTTCAAACAGGACTTTCTGTGTACTCTGCACTTCACAAGGTGCTGTGGCTGCAGCCATCTTCTTGCACAGAGAACCCTGGAAAAGAGAACTACTTGGGTCTTTAGAAGAAATACAGTGTCATCACAACATCTCGTTGCATGAAGAGGTATGAGTGGAATTGATGGGGGCCCCTGGCATCTGGTGATGAGAGGAAGGGGCTAGGCTCCCAAGCTAACTTTGTGATAGAAGAGGACAAAGCTGAGCCCAGCAGGCAGCTTGTTGTGGGCAGGCTGATTCTCTCACAAGGATCCTTTGATTCCAGTGGTTGGGGAGAACCTGGCATTTCTCCAATATAGGAGAGAAAAAGTCTTTTCATGTTGTCTTGTACCATGAGTACCAAGCACGAGAAAGGACGATGAGGTACTACGACGTTGCTAAATAAAACTGGAAGAATGAGAGTGGCTTCTACTCTTCCCTTCTCCCCTAGACTGGGAAGGAAGTTGGCCCTTGTCTGAGAACATGATTGCATTCTTAAAAAGAGTAATTTCTCTTTTGGCAGCGTCTTTGGTCAGCTAAGGAAATGACCATTGTGAGTTCTCTCTCTTGGTGATGGGCTGTTTCCAGCACCAGCAGGTCTAAAAGTGTGTGTGTGTGTGTGCGCGCACGCGCGCGCACGTATGGTGGGGAAGAGATCAAGGCAACCTCAAATCCTTGGCATAGTAAAGTGAAGAGGAAAGTCTGCTGTGACAGAGGTGGCACTGCAAATCATAGCACGGTAGAACAATGTTCATCTTCTTTCTGCTGGTTTTAAACTTGACTCTGTCTTGAGAATTAATATTTGTTTTTGGAAAAAGTGTGTGTATGTATATATATGTGTGTGTGTGTGCTTGGTCTGTTTTATTGACTTACATACTCCTTGGGCAATGAGAGGAACAGAGAAACAAAGCTGCAGCTTACCCTGGTGAAGAGACCTCAAAGGGAATGGGGCCTGGGGTACCTCTGCCACCCAAAGACTGAATGGAGACTTGATCTCTGTTCTGCTGGAACCCTCCGAATGTATGCTAACATAAATATTTGAGCACTGAGGAAGTGCAGAACTGGAAAGACTGAGCACTATGGGTAGAGCATGAGGTTTTCTAGAAAGTTGGTGGAAATTCACATGAGAGTGGAAACTAGAAGAAGGCACTTTTGCAAAAAGGTACAGAACAGCTAAGTTAGGAACTGAGAGTATCCATGAAGGCTCTTTGTGAAGTTCTTACTTTCTTGATGCTCTTTTCTTTTGGACCAATAGAAAAGACTTCACTAGGATACAGAAAGATACAGATCTTTGTCCCTCCTGTTCTGTAATCCCTTGTTAGTTCAGTTCTTCAGTAAAGCCTTGTGCGTGATGTGGTGGGGAAAAGAGGGCCAGAACAGTGAAGACAGGTACATCTTGCCCTTCATCCAGTCCTTTGGCGGAGTCTGTGCAGAGACAAGAGGTGTCCTGGGAACTGACCAGCCACGTGGTTGGAGGTAGCGTGATAAGAGATGGTAAGGACTGATTGCCGAGTGAAGAACTCAGGAAAGTCACATGAATCTCCTTCCTGTCCTTTCTTACATTGTGTGAAAAGAAGGTGAATGCTGAAAGTGGGAAGCTGACATAGGTTACAATACCTTATTTGAGGGGCAGCTTAATTCTACAACGAAGACCATCTGGGCTGTGAAAATCAGGACTCATTTATCTTGAAAAAGTCAATGACTGCCTCATTTTTACATTTTACGCGTTTGTACCATTAGGATATTGAAGGAACAACTAATGTGAAGATGCTATCTGTAATACAAAACAGCAAATTAAAACACGTGTTTTTGAGAACTCTGGGAAAACTGTGGTGGTGGTAACAGCACAGTTTCTCAAACTTTTCAATTGCTCACAAAAAGAGGAAGGGCAATGAGAGAGCAAAACCAAAAGCCCACGGGCAACGTTAGCAAAATTAGGCAACAAAGTATCCCCAGGAATCTCAAAATATAGGTGGCTGTGGACAAGCCACCAATGACCACAAAGCGGTGTGCTATGGGCTTCCATGTGAGAGAAAGTGGGGGAACCAAAGGGGCCATTGGTGTGAGTGTCAATCTGAGAACAGGAGAAGCCCCCTCTGGCCAGCAGGTGTTGGCCAGGAAGTAAAGTGAATGCACTGGAGTGCGGCTCCCTGGAGCTCTCAGGCCTGAGCACGTGTGGCTTCCTGCCAGGACCCAGCCCACACCAAGGATGGGCCACTGGGTGGGAGCGAGGTTAGCAGAAGGGGTGTAAGAGAGATGGAGAAAAGAGAGGGTGGGACACAAGGAGGGGAGGGGACCGGGTGAGGACATCTCAGAAGGCAAGGTACCTTATGTCTAAACACAACATGGGAACCACAAAAGATGGAGCTCTGTGAAGTTGGACAAGCTGCTAGTACCAAGTCTTCTTCTCAAAGTTTAGGAAAACGAAATCCACATGAAAACGAGCAGTGGAATAATAACTAGGGAAAATTCCGTGCACAGTTACTAGAGGACTGGGGACAGAATAACGTCCTTATGGATAATGAGAATGTGCCAGAAGACATACAGCATCATGTTGTTTAAGCTCTTTATATCAAAGATGAAGAAAGTGAGAACAGAAGTCTGGTAAATGGCCACATTTTCAGAAAATTTAATATGACAGAGCTACGATGTCTTGGCCATAAACATTTAGACCTTATGAATTTTAAATCTGATGCTTTTGAACATCATAGATGGCTTTGAACCCTTAAAAAATTGTTGCTTGTTATCCCCGTGACATGTCACATGTCAAGCTCTGACTGGAGTGGAAATTGTCCTTTGAGCTGCCGCCTGGCACCCACAATTGGTCAAGAAAATTTAAATACAGTTCGTGATTTTTTGGCTCACTTTATTTGTTGAAGCTAAAAAAAAAGAACAAAAGTATATTTTAAAGCAAGGAATCTTTTATGAAGGGAACACATAATCTTAGAGAGACAATTTAATGTCTATGTGTTAGCTATGCGTATTGATATTTAATCCTGATCCCCTTAAAAGTAGATAGATTTGAGAAGTTAAATGGGGCTGAAGGAAAATAGGTCAAGGAAAATTGAAGATGATGCCCTCTGAGAATTTTGTGTGAGCTTGAACATGTGTGTGTGTGAACGTTGCATGTATGTATGTGTGTGAGAGAGAGAAACTGAGAGAGAGCAAGAGGAGAGAAAAGAGAAGAGAGAAGAGAGGGGAGAGAAGCGAAGAGAGAAGAGAGGGAGAAGGCAAAAGAGAAGAAAGGAAGTTAATAATGAGCCGTGGCTCGCTCCCAAAAAGCTGAAATTAGGCAAGTGAGCTCTTTTGTGGATTTGTTAATGTTGAAAAGAATGTGTGCTTCCTTTTGGTCTCAGCTTGGTCTTCAGATTGCCTCCTTATAGAGCTGACTTGGTAAGACAGCAAGTCTCCCCCTCCTGTCAACACAGCCCCATGATCTCCATTATGGTCATTATCCTCAGAGGATGGGAGAGGAGGATACCTGGGCAGGGTTTCCAAAGGCCCAGGGTATCTTCATTTCCAGCTGGACCCTTAGTGGGGACAGATTGGTGGCCCAGTATGAATAGCTACGAGGGGGTCAATTCAGGGCTGAGGATGCTTCCACTTGGCTCTCTGCTACACTCCAGAGGATTATTTCTCTTAAGAATTCAAGTTTTTCCATTTCTATTTTCCCTGTTATTGATGTTCTGCCCACTCCTCCTCTCTCCTTTGTCCCTCTTTGATGTTTTTATAGTCTCTGTGAGAGAAAAACTAATTCCGGACTCTTCCTGTCTCTCATGTTATTCCCGACCATCGTCTGTGTTTTCCCAAAGGATGACTCACATCTGTTTAGTTACAAGGAGGAAAACATTCCTCAGGGCACAACTGAAAGAATTTGATGGGTTTAGAATGGGGTAGAAACACAGATTAATGTTTAGAGATGTTAACCCCCTATGCTGACGTTATGCAGACAGTTTCTTTGCTCCATCACTTTTTACAAGTGGGTGCCATATAAATTCTTGATAGATATCTAAAAGAAGATGATGGCATCAACTTGATAGAACTGGAAATGGATCTAGAAAAATGAAGGAAGCCAAAAGATATATGATAAGGAGGCATGTCTGGGAAAAGCCCCCATACATGCATAATAAGTCTGCTATGTTTGCACAAGAGATCCAAATTTATGATGTTGACAGAACCCACATCTTGACTTCTGAGGCTAACCTGTTTGGGTTACTATAGAGTTTGCAAATCTAAGTCATTCTAAGTTGGTACCCTCTGGCTGTTGGCCAACATAAGGTCTAAAGGCCAGACCTCCCGGTGACAGAGGATGGTAAACTGTTAATGCTTTGGAAGTGTTTCAAATCTTTCAGGCCAGTAGGGGACTGTCTGGTATTCTAAGAAAGACAATTCACTAAAACAAATTGTAACAGCATGAAATAGCTAATGAAGCTCTCCAAGTCAGTTGTTTATTTCTCATTCCCCAGCAGGCTGAGGGTACCCAGTTGGCATTCATCTTATCCCACCAATTCTCACACTGCCCTTTGAGTGTTACTCTGTTTTAATGCTTGGACCATTCTGCCTTGTATCAGAGTTGTTTGGTACTAAAGTAAAACAAGACTGTATCATAAGGGTATCATATGAAGCAGGCTGAGTTGGAGGAGCAGGTGGGCCCAAGACCCATGGAGGAGCCAGGGGACAAGAAAAGGCTCTCTGGTCTGGGTGAGAAAAACAATAGAGAGAAGGGAGTTTATATGGCAACCAATACTTGAAGTACTTCAGCTCCTCTCTTTTTAGTAACAGACAAGCAATAGCTAACCCTTGACATTGGGACTTCAGGAAGAGGGGCTGGCCGTGAAGAAGCTGCAGCCATAGCAAACAGCGATGGGACAGAGGAGAGAGGATCGTTTAGCTTGGGTTGAATTAAGAAAGAATTCCTAGGAGTTTCAAGATTGATGGCACACTGTGGAGTCCCCAAAAGGCTGGGAATCTAACTGAGAACATATCTCAGGATTTACCATGTTCCTTCTAGAAAACCATGAAGAGGCTTCCCTAGTGTACACATTTACTCCTGACACTTTGGGGAAGACCCCCTCCCCCCAAAATGTTTATTGACTGATTTATGGTAGGTTCCCAACCTTGTTGCAATTTACATTTTGCGTCGAAACTTTGTGTGTTGTCGCAGAATCATTTGAGCACTGCAGGATGATCAACAGCATCCCTGGCCTCTGCTCACTGGATGCCAGTAGCACCCTCCTTGGAGCTGGGCAACTGCTGCTGTCTCCTCCCTTTAGATGTCCAAATGAGGGTGAGGACCCTGGGACACTAAATGTGGAAACCACAGTGCTCTGGGCAGGAGTGGAGAGGCTGCCCTTCTTTTTTCATACTTTATCATCAAGGGGATAAAGCATATTGTGATACCACGTACTTTTTAGAAATGTTCAAGGAACACCAAGTCCAGTAACTTCATCTTCCCTCCTTGATCTGGAATAAAATGAACCAGTTGGGGCTGCCCCACAGGACCACACTCAGTGACAGATGCCGTCTTATCCTCCCCTTCCCCTCTGAGGACCTTGTACTGGACCATACTCCTTTTGTTTCTACCCCCTTCTCCATCTCAAGAAACCGGACCTTGGTGTTCCCAGGTCTCAAGGGTTTAGAGGGCAGGAAGAGAAGTTTCCTGAGAAAAACCTTCTTCCTGGTTTTTATTCTCAAAAGTCTCAAGTCGTGGAAGAGACTATGTTGGGTCCTCTTGAGAGAAGGGAGAAATATTTCCCAAGTCAGAAGGGCACTAAAGATCTGTGGTTTCCAGGGGCGTTCTTTTCCCTGGCGGTGCCCCCAGCCAGTTCAGACAGTCTCAGAAAGGAGGTGGTACTGGGTGTGTCTAAGGACTTTTAGATTCTACACACCAGCACTCCTGCCTTGGCAGTGATTTTAACGCCCTTGCTTGACCCAGGAATGTAGAGCCACCTGCCTCCACACCTATGACCATGTGACTCTCAGGGGCAGACTGTATACTCCAAAGATGGTAACAATGATACCTCCCATCTCAAGTGCCCTTCTACAATTCAGCCTTGCCTATTTCCTATCAAATGGTGGCATCTATTTCCTCCCCCCTTGCATCCTGCCTGGCCACATGACTCTCCCAAAACCAATAGATGCCCGAGGCAGAAGTGATGCTGGCTGACATCCAGAGTTAGGGCAGAATAGGCGGTGCAGCTTCCACCTGGTTCTCTCAGGACATTCGTTTGGTGGGAACTACGTGCAGAAAGTCCACTAACCCTGAGATTTCCACACTAGGGAAGACGCATGTAGATGTTCTGGTCAACAGCCCCCATGCAGCTCCCAGCCCGCAGCCCGCCACAGCTGCCGGCCATGCACTGTGGAATCCTGGATGTCCAGCCCAGTGGAGTCTTCAGATCCCCAAAGCCTGAGTCAACATCTGACTTCAGCCACGTGAGAGAATGAAGCACGAATGTCCCATTGCAGCCCTTCCCAAATTCCTGAACCACAAAATCCTGAGCAAAAGAAAGTAGTTGTATTAAGCCACAAAGTTCTGGGGTAATTTGTTGCACAGCAGTAATAACTGGAATAACCACCCTGAATTTCCAGCTCTCTTCAACAATCCTAGGCCTTTCACATGGCCCAGGCTGGAGGGCAGGAACCTCATTATAATTCGGTGGGGTTTCCTTCCAGCCTTGTAGGATAGAGGTCCTGAGTCAGATTGACAAGATTTTACTTTTGATCTAATGATTCGACTTTTCCCGTGTACTTGAGCTTGGGAAGGAGGAGTCATACTGCCGTACTTAGCCAGCTGACTGTCTTTCCTTGAGACTGAGTTCTTCCCCAGCAGCTCCTCGTCCTGTCTGTAAATAGGCTGGTGGGAGGCCCATCCCAGAGCCTCATCAGACTCGGCGGACAGGTCAGAAACCTGCCGTTAACACGACTGAGACTCGAGCTGGAACCTCAGCTGCTCTCTCCACTCACGGCCACTGTGAGAGAACTGGCACCGCTAGTCCAGCTGGGGACGCCCCCAGAACCTGAGTGAACTGATGGTGTCAGGGACCTTGACCACCATTGCCTCGCCCACTGCTGCATTCTCTGCGCGTGGCATGAGGTCTGACGCATAGTAGCTGCTCAGTAAATGTTAGTTGAATGCATAAACTGATGTTGAGAAGGAGGGCAGAAAACATGGAACAAGGAGTTTAGGTTAAATTTAGAATTTACAAGTCAGGGCAGGAGAGTTAACAAACACTGTATGTTTTACTTGCAATTGCCTTAGCACAAAAAAAGCTTTTAATCCTTATGCCTCAACCTAGAGGAACTCCTGTCTTCATCCAAAAGGAAAATGAATTCAGCTTCTAGGATTAGTCATCCAGGGGTAACTCCAGATTTCTGTTTCTATTTCTTCCTCTGTAAAGCTGATTGCTTCTCCTTTCAACGGAACGATCACATTTCTCTTGAGAACTTGCTCTAGGTTTTTATATTTATTATCAAGCTTAATTAAAAAAGTACCCCAGGCTTCTGAAGCATTCTGGTTTCGAACTGTATGAAATTTAAATAAAATATTTAATTTTTCTCTCTATAATTTTCCTGCTTAGCTAATAAAACTGGTTCAGCCATATACTGCCTTCAGTTCAGATTCCTTTCAAAGAGTGTTGATTCCAGGTCCCGAGATAAAAGTGAGTATTTATACACTGGACTATTACTAACGCAATGTCCAGAGCTTTCTAGGTAATTCTATACAAACTTTTTACAAACATGACTTTCATCACTTCTGTTGTTGTCAAAACAGGAGTTCAGTTGGAATTCCTACTATGGCCTCTTTATTTTCAATTTGAAAGTGAATTAGTCAAGAACAGGTTTAAAATAATCTGTATAGGGATACCATCTGGATGAGTAGCATTTGCATTCTTGATATTTTGGGTATATTCTGTCAAGAATGGGGGTAATAATACCTCCTTCATAGGCTCACGGTATTTGCATCAAGAAGTTAATTCCTTGACATTCTGTTGCCAATGTGCCAATTTGAATCATATTGTTGTCCTTTGAGTTCACTGCATGTCCCTGTCCTCATTGGCCTTATTCTATGCATTTACAGCCAGCATTGCATAATTTTGCGCTTAATTAAGTACCATTCTGGCTTGTTTATTATTTTAACTTTGTTCATCTTGTTTCTGCAACTGGATGGTGAAGTTTTAGACTTCTGCGTTCTCAGGATGGCTGGCATGGTGAGGAACAATGTCAGGCCTCAGTAATTACTTGCTGTTTTGTTCTACTTTCTTGTTTTTAAATCTGCGGGCTTGAAATCAAAAGACGTTCCTGAATTAACTGACGCCTGACTTATTCTGGCCCTCCTTTATTTTGGTGAGCCCTGGTGAGGGTGTGTCTAGTCTCATTGCCCTTAGACACACGTTAGAGAGAGGATATTTTCCAGTGTAGCCATTGAGATGCTTCACAACACTTTTCATTAGGAGGGTGTTGATTAAATGAACATGTCCCACGTTTTGAAGAAAGCTGGGGAGACATATGAGCTAGCTCTTTGCATTAGTAACGGGACCTCTGATGCCCGGAGGGAGGACCTAGAGTTGTCAGCCGGTGCTGGAAGTCAGCTCTGGAGCAGAGTTAGAAAGGAAATGTGAGGACACTGCAGCCATCCCCGTCTCCAGATCACAAGACTTCTGAGGGAAACATGTGGTGTGACTTCAAGCACAGCCTTGAATAATGAGTTGCAGGAGATGGAGCTTCTGCTTGCTGTCTGATGACAGGGACTGTTTCAGGAGGACGGGGCTTGGGAACATGGTGGCAATGGCGTGTCCAGAGATCAGTGTCTTTGTTCTGCATCCTCACCTGGGCTCTCCTCTTGGGCGAGGAGTCCTAGCACTGGAAGCAGCCCAGGGGGTGGTCACAGCCCTGGAGTTTGGAGCTATATCCATGTGGGCTAGATATTTCACTTCCCTACTTCCTACTTGAGTGACTCAGAGCCTTCTGTTTATTCTCTGTATACCTTAGTGTTCTCATCTATCAAATCGGGTCAGTAATACCCCTCCGAGGACTGTTGGGACGATTAATTAGGGTGATGCGTATAAAGACTTCCTGGTGATTCTTGGCAATAAACGGTGGTATTGGAATTCTTAGGTCTGCTTCAAGACCTGCGCCCATGGCACAACGGAGTTTCTTCACGTAGCATCTCCAGGCAGGAGGACCTTGCATAGAAACTGTAAAGGCCAGGGGTTCAGATGCTGTGCAGGGCTGGGTACTGGGCTAAGTGCAGCCTGGGAAGGGGACACCTGCTGAGATCAAAGAAAAGAAGTTGTTTCTCTGGGGAGCAGAGAGATTTTCTCCTCTTGTAGCAAAAACTGGCTCTGTGGACTCCCAAAATAAACCATAGTATAAAGAGGCTACAGACCGAGGGACGCCACTCAACTCCCATCCTCTCTGATGTACCCCAAGGGGCGGCTGATGCTTTGAGGGAAGAATTGAAAAGCGTTTTGTTTACAATGGTAAATCTGCTTATAGATCATGCTTTAATTTTAATTTCTCCTTCAGACTTTATTACCCAGGACACCTGCGTGGAAATAAGCATTTAAGTTTTAAAAGATGAGAGCATTTCGTCATTGAGCATTTGGCCAGTCCCACTTAACCTCCGTGGAACCACAGATATGACTCCTTGGAGGGAAATCCTGTCTCTTCCTCCTTCCAAGGCAGTTTGGCACGACGAGATGGTGTCATTCTTTCCTTCGGGTTTCAAATATAAACTCTCTGTTTTCCTCTTCATCGTGACCACAGAGCCCATGGGTAGCAGGGTGCTGGGTGCACTTTCCAGGAGATACTGTAGGACTGGGTGAGGGGTAGACTAAACCTCGAGGGGCCAGGCAGTTTCTGTGGGTTCAGGCAGGACACTGGGAGAAAGAGAAGCAGAGCCTTTCTGTCTGTGTGGACCCTCTGTCGCTGGTGGGTTTTCCCTATGGAGTTTCAGGCTGGGTGAAAACACTAGGATGTGACAGACATTAGCTTCTTTTGAAAAGGAGGAGGACGCTCTTGAAGCGGGTTGGCTTCAGAGTGAGAAGATGTGGGTGAGAAGTGAGGCCGATGCAGGCTCTGGCTCACAGTGTGTGTGCTCTGAGGCCCTCTCATGGCCTTCTGGAAAACGTTTCAGCATGTTCTATGAAAGCATCGTCAGTTATGGATTGCTGCTTTCTCTTGGGTGGAGAAAACTCCCATCTTGGCTCACATTATTCTGGCTTCAGCCTTTGCTCAAGTGCACAAAGCCCTGATGTCTCTTTGCTGTTCGAGCTCCTCCTTACTGACGCCACAAGCCTATGAGGCTCCTTATGCGCTTGGGCCTCAGGTGTCTGTGAGAGGGGTTGACTGGGGGAGTGGTCACCTCTCAAAGCGTTTATGAAGGAGCCTCCCCAGAACAAAGGAGATGGAACCTGGAGCATCCATGACCAGACACAGATGTAGAGCATCTCGCTTCCTCTGACCCAGCCCAAACTGCTCTTCGAGCTAAAATATAGTCACCGACCTATTGATTGCTGAGATATGTTTTAAAAAGCATCTGGAATCAGGCAATTAGTTCCTGCTTAATGCAGAATGCCAAATCGGGGCCACTGATTCTCTAACTGATCAATTGATTCATTATTTCCCTTGCAGGGCTAGATGTGGACTCAGGCCAATGGGAGAAATAAAGTAGAAGACAAAATTGAGAAAGTGGAGCCAAAGATTTATTAGCCTCCAAAAGAAATACATTGTTTATCCATTCATTCCCCAGTAATTGCTTGTTTATTAAGATGGCCACTCAAAGAGAAAGCCAATAGCAGAGATTGTCAATAATAAAGAGGGGTTATGTGTTTACTGTAAGTAGATGGTGTTGTGTTTCAGATATCAGAGCTCCCAGATCATAAAGCAGCACAGAGAGAGGGTCCAGCTGTAAAACGACGCGCGGGCTATGGTCCATTAGCAAAGGGAATGTCACTGGAGCCTATGGGCTTTCAGAGAAAGCTGTGTCTGGGTAAGGGGGTTACCAGATGTGACAAGGTTTCTCTTCGGAGTTGTGTCATTGGGAGACACCGTGTTGCATTGCAAAGAGTGCAGGCCATTAGGTTGGTTAATCATGGTTTCATATACAAGTTTGTTATGTATGAACAGTGTTAATAACCGTGTGAGCTTGGCCTTCTTTCTTAGCATCTCTGATCATCTTTCTCTGAGTGATAAACCAATGTCATGGTTAAGAATGTGGACTTTGCAGCTAGGGTGCTGGGTAGGAATATCAGCTCTGCCACTTTCTAGCTCTGGGAATCTCAAGCCCAAAGTAAAATAAAAAAGTTATTTTACTTTCTGTGCCTCTGTTCCTCCTCTGGTCAAATGAGTGTTACAATGTGTAGCAGAATTGATTGATGCCCAGGCCCACCCGAGTTTACCTGCAGGTGGGTTTCCTGTGCTGCCATCTTTCCATCTCAAGCACCTGGTCTCTTCTCTAGAAGGCTATGGGCTTTCTCCTGGCACCAGGAAGCTTGCTGCACTGCACAGGCAAAGCCTGGCCTTGCCAGAGCTGATGCCCCTGGGGCAGCCCTGAAGCAATGGGAATGGGAGTTCTGGATAAGTGTCCCAGCTGCCCCCACCCCCTGGAGGGACAATTCTAAGAGCATCTTACCAGGTTCCTCTGCGGGTCCCCAGGAGGACAGAGGCCACTTGCTCACAGCAGTGATGTCTCCTTGATTGAGCAGTCTCCCCTCAGTGTCTCATGCTCACCATGCCCTCATTCATTTGTTCACGCATTTGTTCACCTCCCTAAATCAACTCCCTACACCCAAGTCCTTGTCTCAGGGGCTGATCCGGGGAGAACTCAAATTAAGACATACTAGTATCTAGCTAAAGAAGTGAAGGCTCTCAGAGCAGTGCCTGGCCCATAGTAAATACTTAGCACAGATGAGCAATTTTATCAGCTCTACTTTGAAGATTCGGAGAATCAAATCAAATATAGTACTTACTACAGCGTCTGACACATTGTAGGCACTAAATAAACATCAATTCCCCTCCTTGTTAATCACCAGTTCTCCCTCGTCTTAATCCCACCCCTCCCTACTTCCTTGTGCAGTGCAAGGGAGTCTAACACTGAGCAAGTACAGATGCAGGCACCGTTCTAGCAGCTTTGTCCTTGACGAGAAGAACACAATCACATACTGACAAACGTAAACTACAAAATGTACTAGCCAGGGTGGAAGTGATGCATGGGGATTGAATCATAATTGCCCGGAGTGCACAACATGGAATCACTGGGGTGAGGTGGCCACACACTGCAGAAAAGGAAGAGATCGGCGTTTCTTGCTCCACCTGCTAACGCCCATGGTGAGCTTGGTTCCATTTCCCCTTGACGTGTGCTCTCATGTCCTGGCCTCTGAGCCTCTCTCTTTATTCTCTCTGACATTGTCCACCTCTCCCCTCTCTTCCCAGAACTTATCAGTGTTCTTGCTCATCTGAATTCCTGACCCGTAAAATCAGCAGAAATAATAAAACAGTGGTTGTTTTAAGCTGTTACATTTTTGAGGCTTTATTGAGGTATAATTGGTGTTAACTGCACATATTTAAAATATTTGATTGATAAGGTTTGACGTACGCGTACATCCTTGGAAGCATCAGCACAATCAAGACAGTGAACCCAGCCATCACCCCCACATTTCCTCATCTGCTTTCTGAGCCCCCTCCTGCTCCTCCTCTCCCACCAAGGCGACCACTCATCTGCTTTCTGTCACTAGACATTAGTTTGCATTTTCTAAAATTCTGTGTAAATAGACATAGAGTAAATGTACTCTTTTTACATCTGCTTTCTTTCATTCAGCATAATTGAGATTCATCCAGTTGTAGTCTGTTGCTTTTTATTGTTGAGTAGTATTCCATTGTATGAGTATATCACAGTTTTATCCATTCACTTGTTGATGGCATTTAGATGTTTCCAATTTGGGGCTAGTACAAGGAAAGTTGCTATCATCATTTCTATTCAAGTCTTTGTATAGACATATATTTTCCTTTTTCTTGGGTAACTACCTAAATATCGAGGAATGGCTGGATTATATGATCTGGATGTGTTCAATATTTTTAAGAAACTACCAAACTGTTCTTTCAAAGTGAGTATTTTTAAGAGTTCCAGTTCCTCTGCTTCCTAGCCGACATTTGGTTTGTGCTGTCCTTTTAATCTTAGCCATTCTAACACGTGTGTAATGGTAACCTGCTGTGGTTTTAATTTGCATTTTCCTAATGACTAATGATGCTGAGCATGTTTACAGGTGGTTATTTATCAACCACAAATTCTCCTTGATGCTCTATCTGTCCAAACATTTCATCTGTTTTCACTGGAGATGCTTTTATTCTTGAGTTTTCAATATTTGTAACATATTTTAAATACAAGCCTTTACAAGATATATGATTTACAAATATTTCCTCTCAATATGTAGCTAGTCTTTTCATTTTATTAATGCTATCTTTAGAAGAGCAGAAGTTTTAATTTTGATGAAGTTAACCTCATCATTTTTTTTTAATGGATCATGAATCTAGAGTCTTATCCAAGAAAATTTTGCCCATCTCAAGGTCACAAATGTTTTTTTCTATCTTTTTTTTGGTAGAAGTTTTATATTTTTAGATTTCACATTTAGGACTGTGAACCATTTGAGTTAATTTTTGTATATGATGAGAGGTGCGGATACAAGTTCATTTTTTTGCATATGGATGTCCAATTTTTCAAGCATCATTTGTTCTCCACTGAATTGCCTTTGCAACTTTGTCAAAATCCATTTGTACAGGTATGTGTGAGTTTATTTCTGGGCTCTTTATTCTGTTCCATTGATCTCTTTGTCTTTAGATCAATACCACACTATCCTGATTACTGGAGCTTTATAGTAAAAGTCTTAAAATCAGGTGGTATGAGTACTCCAAATTTGTTCTTCTTTTTCAAAGTTGTTTTGGCTATTCCAGGTCCTTTGCATTTCCGCAGGAATTTTAGAATCAGTTTGCTAATTTCTACAAAAATCTGAGCTGAGCTTTGGAGGGACTTTGTTGAATCTATAGATCAATTTGAAATTGGCATCTTAATATTGAGATTTCTCATCTATGAATACTATTTATCTTTCTACTTAGGTCTTCTTAATTTCTCTTAGCCATATTTTGTCTGTGTACAGCTCTTGCTAGTATTTTGTCAGATTCAGATTTATCCATAATTGTTTCACATTTTCTCATGCTATTATAAGTCACATTTGTTTTTACTTTTATTTTTCAGTTGCTCATTGCTGGCTACAGCCTCCAGATGTTGAATAGAGAGGTTGAGATCAGTCTTTTGCTGTTAAGAATGATGTTAATTGTTTTTCATAGATGTTCTTTATTAGTTTGAGGAAATTCCCCTCTATTCTTAGTTTACTGAAAGTTTTTATCAAGAATAGATATTGGACTTTCCCAAATGATTTTTCTGTATCTGTTGAGATAACCTTACGACTTTTGCTTTTTAGTTTGTTAATATGGTGAATTACATCAATTATTTTTCTTTCCTTTTTTTCAGAGTTATTGAGGTATAATTGACAAATAATTTTGATATATTTAAAGTGTACTATCTAAGGATTTGATACAAGTATACATTGTGAAAGGATTCCCACAATTGAGTTAATTAACACGTCCATCAACTCACATATTTATCATTTATTTTTTTGTGAGAACACTTCAGTTCTATTCTCTTAGCAAATTTCAATTGTACAATACGTTACAACTATAGTTCCCAAGTTATACATTACATCCTCAGATCTCCTATCTTATAACTGAACGTCTACACTCTTACCCACCTTTCCTCTTTCTCCAGCCCGCTAGTCCCTGGCAAGCACCATTCTGCTCCCTACTTCTGTGAGTTTGACTCTTTTTTCCTTTTAGGATTTCACATGTAAGGGAGATCATGCAGTATTTGTCTTTCACTATCTGACTTATCTCACTTAGCATAATGCCCTCCAGTTCATCCATGTTGTTGCAAATGACCAGATTTTAAAGAATTTAAAGGTTAAATAATCTCTCTCTCTCTCTGTATATTTACATATATAGATGTCTCTCTCTCTCATTCTCTTTGTCCATTCATTTGCCAGTGGATACTTAGGTTGTTTGCATACCTTGGCTATTGTGAACAATGTTGCCATGAACATGGGAGTGAAGATATCTCTTCTTTCTTTCCTTTGTATATATACCCAGAAATGGATTTGTTGGATTGTATGGTAATTCCGTTTTTAATTTCTTGAGGAAGCGCCATACTGTTTTCCATAGTGGCTGTAGCAGTTTATATTCCCACCAGCAGTGCATAGGGATTACTTTTCTCCACATCCTTCCTGGCAATTCTTATCACTTCTCTTTTTCATAGTAGACATTCTAACAGGTGTGAAGTGATACCTCATTGTGGTTTTGATTTGCATTTCCCTGATGATAAGGGATATTGAGCAATTTTGTGTACCTGCTGGCCATTTGTATGTCTTCTTTGGAAAAATGTCTGTTCAGGTCCTTTGCCCATTTTTAAATTGGGTTATTTGTATTTTTGCTATTGAGTTGCATGAGTTCCTTATGTATTTTGGATATTAATCCCTTATCGGATATGTGGTTTGCAAATATTTTCTCCCATTCCATAGGCTGTCTTTTCATCTTGATGATGGTTTTCTTGGCTGTTAGAAGCTTTTTAGTAGGATGTAGTCCCACCTGTTTATGTTAGCTTTTATTGCCTTTGCCTTTGGTGTCAAATCCAAATAATTGTTGCAAGGCCAATGTCGAGGAAATTACCCCCTATGCTTTCTCCTAGGAGTTTATAGTTATTTAAGTCTTTAACCCATTTTGAGGCTATTTTAGTGTATGGTGTAATAAAAGGGTGCAATTTCATTCTTCTGCACGTGCCTATCTGGTTTCCCCCAAATCATTTATTGAGGAGGCTATCCTTCCACCATTGTATATTCTTGGCTCCTTTGTCAAAAATTAATTGGCCATCTGTGAATGGGTTTATTTCTCAGCTCTATGTTTTGTTCCCTTGACCTATGTATCTGTTTTTATGTTTTATGTAACTTTACTGAATTTGTTTATTAGTTTTAATAACTTTTTGGCATGGAGTCTTCAGGATTTTCCATATGTAATATCATGTCATCTGCAAACAGAGACAATTTAATTTTTTTCTCTCTAGTTTGTATGCCGTTTATTTCTTTTTCTTGCCTAATTGCTCTGGCTAGGAATACCAGTACTATGTTGAATAAAAGTGGTAAAAGTGGACATCCTTGGTTGTCCCTGATCTTAGAGGAAAAGCTTCCAGCTTTTCACCATTGAATATGATGTTAGCTATGGGCTTGTCATATATAGCCTCTATTATGTTGAGATAACTTCCCTCCATACCTAATTTGTTGAGAGTTTTTATCATGAAAGGATGTTGAATTTTGTCAAATGTTTTCTCTGCAACTATTGAGATGATCATATTATCCTTCATTTCATTATTATGATGTATCACAGTTATTGATTTGTGTATGTTGAGCCACCCCTGCATCCCAGGAATAAATCTCATAGTGTATGATCATAGTGTATAACCTTTTTAATGTACCACTGAATTTGGTTTGCTAATATTTTATAAAGAATTTGTGCATTTATGTTAATTAGGGATATTGGCCTGTAATTTCCTTTCCTTGTAGTGTTCCCATCTGACTTTGACATCAGGGTAATTCTGGCTTTGTAAAATTAATTTGGAAGTGTTCCCACCTCTTCAATTTTTGTAATGGTTTGAGAAAGATTGGTATTGATCTTCTTTAAAGATTTGGTAGAATTCACCAGTGAAGCCATTTGACCCTGGGCTTTTCTCTGTTAGGAGATTTTTAATTTCTAATTCAATCTCCTTATTTATTATTGGCCTATCCAAATTTTCTATTTCTCAATGATTTAGTCCTGGTAGGTTGTATGTTTCTAGGAATTTATTCATTTTTTCTAGGTTATCAAATTTGTTTCCACGTAATTGTTCACAGTAGTCTCTTATGTATTTTCATGGCACCAAGTGTAGTGTCCCTTCTTTCACTTCTGACTTTATTTATTTGAGTCCTCTCTCTTTTTTTCTTAGTTAGTCTAGCTAAGCATTTGTTAGTTTTGTTTATCTTTTCAAAAAATCAGCTCTTAGTTGCATTGATCTTTTTACTGTCTTTTTAGTTTCTATTTCATGTATTTCTGTTCTGACCCTTGTTATTTTCTTTCTTCTGCTACCTTTGGGCTTAGTTTGTTTTGCTTCTTGCTTCTTTCTCTAGTTCCTCAAGGTATAAGTTAGGTTGTTTACTTGTGGTCTTTCTTCTTTCTTGATGTTGGTATTTACTACTATAAACTTCCTTCTTAGAACTGCTTTTGCTGCATCCCATAAGTTTTGGTATATTATGTTTCAGTTTTCATTTGTTTCAAGATATTTTTTTATTTCCCCTTTGATTTCTTCTTAGACCCATTGGTTATTCAGGAGTGTGTCATCTAACTTCCACATAGTTGTGTATTTTTCAATTTTCCTCCTGTTACTGATTTCTAGTCCCATACCATTGTGGTCAGAAAAGATATTTGGTATGATTCCAATCTTCTTAAATTTGCTGAGACTTGTTTTGTGACCTATCACATGATCTATCCTGGAGAATGTTTCATGTGTACTTGAGAAGAACATGTATTCTGCTGTTGTTGGGTGGAATGTTTTGTATATGTGTATTAGGTCCATTTGGTCAAAAGTATAGTTCAAATCCAAAATTTTCATATTGATTTCCTGTCTGGATGATCTATCCATCATTGAAAATGGGGTGCTGAAGTCCTCTAATATTACTGTATTTTCTATTTCTCCCTTCAGATCTATCAGTATTTGCTTAATATATTTAGGTGCTCCAATGTTGGGTGCACATATATTTATGATTGTTATATCCTTTTGATGAATGACCTCTTTATGATTATATTATGACCTTCCTTGTCTCTTGTTACAATTTTTGTCTTAAGGTCTATTTTGTATAAGGTAAGTATAGCTACCCTTGCTCTCTTTTTGTTTCCACTTGCATGGGATATCTTTTTTTTATCCCTTCACTTTGATTCTATTTATGTCCTTATAGCTGAAGTGAGTCTCTTGCAGGCAGCATATAGGTGGGTATTGTTTTTATACCCATTTAGCCACTCTATGACTTTTGATTGGAGACTTTAAATCCATTTACATTTAGAGTAATTATTGATTGGTAAGGATTTACTAATGCCATCTTATTGTTTTCTGGCTGTTTGTAGTTCCCTTGTTCTAATGAGATATTTTGCATTCTTTTTTTATACTAGTCTTTGAAAGTCAGTAACTAATTTATGCTTACAGCACACCTCAATTCAGACTAGCCACATTTCATGTACTCAGTAGCCGCATACGGCTGATGACTAGTGTACTGCACATTGTGGGTCTCTACCTTTGCACATGCTGTTCCTTCCTCTCGTAATACCTGTCACTGCTATGTCTGCTAAATGAACTTCTTTTTTTCCTTCAAGAGAAAGTTCAAGCTTCTCCTCTCTAATTTATCCATTACTTCACTTAATAGAAAGAATCAAGAGTGTGTTCTCTGGTACCAGACCTCTGGATTCTGATACCCTGGGTGAGTTACATTAGTTTTTCTGTGCTTTATTTGCAAAATGTGGATGACAATGGCACCCACTTACATGAGTGAGCTGTGTAGAGTATTGAGAACAACACAGGTAAATAGATGTTCAGTAAGTGTCAGCAGTTGTTTCCATCATTGTTGTTATTTACAAGACTTCATCTTAGATTCTACATGATAAGGACTAATAAGACCCATGACCTTCACATAATGAGCTTTGAGCTAATTAAAGGCAATTTGTTATAGAAAGAAGTGCAAGGAAGTTTGCAGGTGCTTTTTAGTTTTTTCCCCCACCCAGCATTGTGTCTGGCACATGATGAATATTCAGTGTACATTTGAGGAATTAGTGGGTCCGTTAAACAAAACATTTTCACTATGAAAAATATGATTTCTTTGTCATTTGTTCCCTCTTCTTTCTAGGAAGAATCAACAAATTCAGCTATCAGGAAACATGCTTAACTTCAATTTTGTACTCTTGGCTAAAACCTCTCTGCTATTTTGGTTTGCACATACATACAATAAAGATCACATACTTCATGGAGTTTTTATAATAAATAGTTGTGATGTATCTACTGGTAGAAAGCATTATCTTCAATAATTAATAGCTAGAGAGATTCCTATTATTCCAAGAATAAGCTTTTAAAAAATAAAAAGGACCATCTTCAGTTAATTTTTGCTGGCCTGTTTGTTCTTAGGCTAGATAACTCCTATTTGTTTCTGGTTTAAACACAATTCAATAGCAGCAGCTTGTTCCTGCCTGGAGACCAAACGGCTTGCTGCCATGTGTGTAGCTAACAGGTGCCTTCCAGAGGATAAATATGCAGAGTGTGTGTTTGGAGGGAGGCGATGGAGGACAAGAGAAACTGGCTTAAGCGGATTGTAGAGAAAACATCTCACAGGTTCAGAGACACATCTGCCCGTGGCTGTTTATAAGTAAGTTGTGGCCCTGTTTGGCCTTCCATGATGCTTCTGCCTCAGTTCCCCTTTGAGAACAGCCCATGTGAATCTGAGCAGGAGATTAGGAACAAGCATTGCACACAATCATGAAAAGAATTTCTGGAGCCCACACCTGCTGTATTGTGATGCTGTGCTCACTAGTCTGGCAATCCAGGCACGGTTGCCTGGCTGTTGCCAGAGATGTCTACCATGTGGTTTTAGTAACCCTCCCCCAGTCATTGGTGTCATGTTCCTTAGAAGGAAGCTATCTAACATATGGAAACAATTCCCCCTTTTGATGCTCTGTAGGTTATTGAGTTCAATTATCTTGAAGGCAAATAACTGTAACCATGGAGTGAAAAACCCCATCATACTTCATTAAGTAGCTTGTGAGATACTCATTTTTTTAATGGTGTGGAATTTTTTGCAGCATGCATACTTGCAAAATAACCCCAAAGTTTTGATTTAACTATAGATGATTACGGAATTACTATTCTTGACGTCAAGAGTTAGTACAGTAGATAATAAATTATAGCTATTGAAGAGAGAAAAGGCTTTTTTTCTGGGTAGCTGGTTATAGTTTATTGCAGTTAGGTTGACATAATCAACTATTCAAACTAGCTTTACATCTTCCCAATGGGTTCTGTCGAGTTGTAGCTATTTAAATAGTTACAAGAAAGCTGTATGCTCCAGGACAGTGTTCTTCAGGTGTGAGTATGGTGGGCTCATGAAAGTCTGCTGACAGACCACAAAATGAATCAAAATACTACGTTTCTCGTGCATGTCTTAGAAGGGCAAGCAACTCCATTGATGCTTTTTCTTTTCAATGGAAATTGGAAATGGGTAAGTAAAGTAAGCCACTGAGGTCTTTTTATTTTTTTGGCTGTGCTGATATGTGTTACTGTCAAAATTGTTTGAGAATCACTAGTCCAGGGTAGCATTTCCAAACCAAAGCCACATGTAAGTCTCGGAACGCTGAATCTTACGTCCCTACTTGGAGACGCACAATGCACTCGCGCACAGTGAAGACTCCAAGTGGTGGAGGCAGATGTTTAATGTTATTTAATTAACACTTTTCTCCCAACTACTTTGAAGCAAAGCTACTTCTGTTTTTTGTATGTGAAATATCTAATAATATCTTAGAGGTTAATAGTGTTCCAAGGAACACAGTTTGGGAACTGGAGGCTTAGGGTAAATGCAGAAAACACAATCTAAATCTGGGTACTGTCACAGCCCGCCAGTCATAGACCCACAAACTTGGCGACGTTCACTATAAAATGTGACCTCCCCCTATTCGACTTGTTGTGTGGCTATTTTAAACTATGATTATTTCGATTGTGGTTGTTAAGGAATGTGTATTACGACCCCAGTATTACCAATGAAAGACCTACAAATGGATACAATACATATGGCAATTTTCACACATAAACACACACACATACAAATACAAACACGCACATGATTTCCCAGGGGAACAATTCACATTGCATTCTATGTGAAAGGCATCCTGTGGACTAAGTCATATATGTGCATGTATGTGCATGCATATACACATGGAATTAGGAAATAAAAGTGAATCCAACGAATATGTTTGACTGGAGTAGGGACTGAAACAGAAGTATAGCTTTGTCTTACCCCAGCAGGGCAGAATTTAGGAAAAGCAATTTCTCTCTGCCTCCTCCAACTTCAAAACTATTTTCCATATGAATAACCTTCTTCTTGTACGTGCTGCTGTTCAAAATAATTTAATAGATATTTTCCTTTCTCTTTGGGAAATGTACCTTTAAGATTCACTCCATTGTCAAGGCAAGCAGGAGCTTCTTATCAAGGATTTGATAGATTTAGTAAAAGATAAACTTGAAAAAGGGTTGTTGAACTTGGAGTGCTATAAAGAGTTCTTTCCACCTAGAGGTAACCAATGTCTTGACTGTCATGTAATTTCTTTCACCTCTTATTTATGCTTCCTTGAAAAATATAGAGTAGTTTTCCTGACTTTGACCTTAATACAGTTGGAATAATTCTGTGTGATTTCTTTCCTTCTTGCTTATTTCATATGACATTGTTTGTAAGATTCATCTATTCTGTTGCATGTAGTTCTAATTTGTTCATTTTCGTTGCTATGTATTATTCCCAAGTATGAATATACTATAATGTGTTTATCCGTCCTACTACTGGTGCACATTTTTGCTTTTCCACTTTTTGAAAGAAGCCTGCATCACTGAGTGGCAGCTGGGAGGATAGCCACCAAGAAGATCTGCCCAACCAGCATCCAAGTGTGATGTGAGTGGGAAATAAGCGTTTGCTGTCCTACACCACGGAGACTTGGGGTGTATTTGTTACTATAGAATAGCGTATTTTATCCTGAATAATGTAACTAGTAATAAAAAAATGCTTTCACTAAGAAAATTCTAGACTCTTGCGGCTTTGCTGCAAGTTTTATCAAGCATTCAAGGGAGTAAAAGAAATTTAGTCTAACATAAACGGTTTCAGAGACTAGGAGAAGATGGCAAACTCCCTGGTTTACTGGTTGTCGTAGGCAGAATATGGCTCCTCAAGGATGTCCACAGCCTACCCTTGGAACCTGTGAGTGTGTTACCTGGTGAAAGGGACTTAGCAGCCGTGTTTAGGTTATGGTCCCTGAGATGAGAGATTATCCTAAATTATCCAAGTGGGCCCAATCTAATCACACAACTTTTTAAAAGTGAATAGTCTTTGCTGGCTGCTGTCAGACTCAGACGTGGCTAGGAAGAAGGATCAGAGAGGTGTGACACAAGAGGACTATGACCGGCTGCTGCTGGCGTTGAAGATGGAGGATGAGGGTTTCCAGGCAAACTATACAGAAGCCTCTAGAAGCAAGAAAACAGGAATCTTGGTCCTATAATCTCAGGGGACTGCATTCTGCCAATAACCTGAATAAACAGGAACTGGATTCTTCCCTGGAGCCCTCAGACAGGAAGGCAGCCCTGCTGACACCTTGACTTGATTTTAGCCCAGCAAGACCTGTATCACATGTCTGACCTCAGAACTGTGGGGTAATCGATTTGTGTTGTTTAAGCTACTAAGTTTGTGGTAATTTGTTATGGCAGCTATAGAAAACTCGTGCGTTGGTATGACCTTGATACCAAAACCTGGCAAGGACATTATGAAAAGAAAAATATCAGGCCAATCTCACTTATGAACACACATACTACACTAAACAAAACATTGGAAAAGTAAGTCTAACAACATATAAAAACGAAAGAGCATTATGACCAGCTGGTTATACCAGGAATGAGAGGTTGCCTGAAAATCAATCAATATAATTCACCATATTGACAAATTTAAGGGATATACCACATGCTGTTGTCAGTGGATGCAAAATAGCATCTGATATAACAGGTAGACAAATTCATATTACTTTAAAATTAAGAACTTTTGCCCACCAAAAAAACAAAACAACCAACATATAGACAGGGAAAATATTAAATATCTTTAACTAGAGTATATAATGTAATGCTGAGAATAATTTTTAAAATACTCTGAAAAACCAACAGAAAATCTGCAAAGATTTGGCATCTGCAATCAATAAGATTTTATGTAACCCGATAAAATTTTATCCTTTCCCCAAAAAAGGAAATCAACTCCTCTATTTTTTTCTCTGTTGCAGATATTGGCTGGCAATCAGTCTTTAGCTCAACATCTATTTGATTTTCAGCCACAGTGTGCTTTTGCCATGTCACCTATGATGCTGCCACTTGGTGAAAGTATCCCTGGGGACAATTCACTCATTAGCAAGCAGAACACTGGCTACTGTTCACAGTTTGATATATTCTCTTTCAATCTTTTTAACCTAAATATACAAATATGTATATATGTATATATATTAGTGAGAGGGAGAGAATGAGAATAAGTTATTTTAAAATGGAGAACGGGTTTTACTTAAATTTTTCTTTGAAAAATCTTAAATCTTAAGTGGGTTGCCTAATATTCTATTAAATGTAATTTAATCATTCTTTTACTCTTGATATTTAAGCTTGTGTAAAACACGTGCAACACCACAATAGCTATACTTGTGCATAAATCTTTGCCTAACAAGTTTCCAGGGGATGCTTACACTGTTGGTCCGGGGACCACACTTTGAGAACCACGTCCCCAGGAGGTCTGGGAGTGGAGATGCCTCCCGCCAGGGGTGCTTTACCCCTCCTTTGGGTGTCCCTTAACCTGCCCAACCCTTGTAAATGGACCTCAGATGCTCTGTTTGAGGGGGCCATGTGGTCCTGCTGGGCCCCTTGAGTGATCCTGTGCCCTTCAAGAATTTGAAGACTTCCATTGAGAAGACCTCATGCAAACTGCCACTTAAAAAAGAAAAAAAAAATACGAAAAAATAAAAGCAAAAAGCTGGCCCTCCCAACTCTGAGTGACCAAGGCCAGCAAGAAGCACACTGACCGCACACCAGCTGCTGCCTGCAGGTTGAGCCCTGGAGACACCGGCGGGCAGACATCCTCCCGGCCCTGGGCCCCGATTCCCCCAACTCTCTAGTCCCAGCCCTTTTGAACACCGCGAACTTGAGCAAAATCAGGTCCCTTCTTGAGGAAAAGTTTGGATAGAGGTGAGTTGGCTACAAAAGACGGAAGGCTTCTCAGAAAGAAAGGCTGCGGGTGTCAGCGTGAAGCCCCATCCCCACCCCACAGCTTCTCCAGGGATGTCCAGCTTTTAGACACTTGCCTGCCTCACACAGCAGGTGGAGGGCTCTGGTCGCTGAGTGACTGATGGCCAGATGACACACAGTATCTCCCAGGGGCAGAAACTTGAAAAACACGGAAATCAAAGTTGCCTATTATTTCTATAGGCGTTTGATGTTTGGTGCTTGACAATGAAAAAACGTCCCCAAATGATGACTGAATACAAATATTCCCAATTCCTTCTGTGACTTTAATTACTGTTTGCCTGGTATATATTCTGTTTTTTAAAAAGTGTTTTATTAAAAAATGTGTGGAAAATTCTTCTCAGGGACCTCAGCTTTCAGACACAAAGAAAAGGTTCCTACAAAATGAATGTGCACTAAATTCGTCCCCCGGATGTTTGCTGTCTAAACATGGAAATGCATGCACTACACCAACACATGGCCTCCTACCCGAACAGGTTCATTTCTTGCTCCCACGGGATGCTTTATTTGTCATAGAAACACAAGCATTCCAACCAAACTCTTTGACAGGTAACTGTAAATGATTCAACCCACATATTCTTGCTAGTCTGGAAGTAATAGCAGCGTCTGGAACTCATGTGTGGCTTTTCCATCTTAAGCCTTGGAAGATGACCATTTCACATCCTGACACATGATGTTATTGACAAGCATTTTTGGGGAGCAGTGTCATGGGCTATAATGGCCATAGCACTCACCGAAGGCACATTACTCCTTCTTTTCTCTGTGGGCAGGGTTTTTTCTCTTTTTTTCTCATTTCCCTGCTCAGAGATCCTGTCTCTCCCTCTCTCAAAATGTGTCCTCAAGAAAGGATCTGAAACTTCTGAGGTATAAAGGATGCAGGCTCCTCCTAGAATTGCCACCCTGCTGAAATGATGAAATTCTGAAAGTGGAATTTCAGGTGGGAGAATGAGGTGATTTTGAGGGTAAGGAATTCTTACTGTGGATGTCCTTGACACCTTACAGGTCATTAACTCAGGCCTGTCCATCAACATACAGTCTGAGAATCAGGATCAGCACACACTTCATTGTCCAAACACCATTGTACACCCTGGAACAGACAAGAGTTCCTTATTAGGGCAATACGTTGTTGACACCTATAACAGCCCAGATTTTATGCCCCTTGTGATGTTAATCTTTCTAGAAGCTTGTGAAGTCCCTTTCCAACTCCGGGTTTCTGACTTAGTCATTCCTGAGCAACAGTTACCATTAGGGACAGTGTTCGAATGCACTCCCCTCAAACTTCCATGCTATCGCACTTGCTTGCCTTGCTTAAAAAACAGCAGTGACAATCACAACAAAGAACCGCCTACCTTTTGTCCCGTCCAGCACCTCCTTTTGACCTGTTTGCATGAGACCGTGTGACATTTATCTTCTCTCTTTAACAGGTATCACTATTTCTTTTAGGATGGATGTGCAAGCAATTGGCCATTGACTTTTTTCATATTACACATTTTAGGGCATTATACATCATTTTGAGAGTTAGCAAGTCTGTCGCTAGGCTGGCAATATATATTTTTTACTTTACTTTCAATGGAATTGGAGACTTCTAATTTCGAATTCCTTTTTCTCCTCCTTGTTAACAAAATAACTGATAAATCAAGTTGGTTTCTTGGTCAAAACCTTAACTAATGAATTCTTAGAAAATTCAGGAGTAATTCCATCTATCTATTTTGGAAACACTATTGAATTTTGTAAAAGCTTTTGTCTCTAGATGTTTCCAATTTTTCTTGTCCAAAAATTCTGAGGTTACTTATTTGTTGCATTCTTTCCTATTTGACAAAAATATATGGTGCTGGCAAGAGGTGGCGGGGGAGGCAGGGAGGAAACGCCTCTTATGCCTGACTTTCTCTTGATTTGGCTTGGACTTCTCCTTTGGTCGCTGGAATTCTAATCGCTTCCTCCTGCCTGGAGAGGCAGCATGGCCGAGTGTCCGTGGTGCTGGTTTTGGAGCACAGGGTCAGTCCAGATGCAATCCCAGATCTTTGGCTCCCTAGCTTTGCCTCCTTGGGCGAACACTCCAACTGTCTGATCCCTGTTGCATCATCTGTCAAATGGAGAAGAGTGCATGTTCTTCAAAGGAGCGCTGGGAGGAGCATCCATGTGGTGCTCTGGGCGCAACGACGGGCAAAATCGTTTACAAATCTCACTCTGGTCCCTTCCAGCTCCCGTCGCAGGGCCGGAAGTGAGGACCTGAATTTCAGTCCTGGCGAACTCACCATCAGCCAGGGCTCTGGTGGATCACCTTACTTCTCTGAACCTCTGTTTCTTCCTCGAGTAGCCGGAGGGGAGGGCTGTGCTGTCAGGAAGGCCACTTCAGCCTTCAGAGCTCCAGAACCCCAGGCTCCGTCTCATTTCCCGCCTGCTTTTCCGCATCTGTGACCGGTGACTTTTTCCACGCACCGCAACCTGGCAAGCCTACCTGGCTCTCTCTCCTATAACTTCCCTCCTCCCTGGTCAGCCTTCCGGGTCTTGTCTTCCTCCTACTCGCACTGTCCCCACCTCCTCTTCACCCCAACCCCCACCCCTTTAAGTGCGCTCTCCCTCCTTTTGATTGTCTCTTTGATTGACCTCTATGTACCAGGCAGAATTGATGGGACTGGAAAATCTAATTTTCCCCGCCATAAAGCATCACAGTTCTCCCCGCAGCTGAGACCAACGCAGCTGTTTTCACAGGAGGGGACCGAATGGAGCTGCCTTCCCTTCCCCCCAGCCCCGCAGCGCTACGCGTTCCCTTAGGCATGGGCTCACCCGAGGCTCTTTCTGTCCAAATGGTATTGATCAGCCTCTAATTGTCACCTCTGATATTACAGTATCTGGCAACTAAACAACCATCTTCCTTAGAGTTGCTATTAAAGTTCTGGTAAAAAGTTCTTACTTTGGCTTCTCTCTGAATTTTAAGATAAGATCTCTAAATACTTTTTCCCATCTGTGGTATATTTTGGCATTTCCCCTCCCATCTGTCAGACGGTTGTAGTCCCTGACTCTCTCTAAGGTGTGTGCAGAGAAGCCTCCTGTCTCCCTGCCAACAATCTTTTTTCTTCTTGTCCTTTTTTTTTTTGCTTGCTTAGATTTCTAGTAATTATCCTTACTTACGTGTTTGACTTTTTAAAAATCATAACTTTCCAGCTAGGTCAAAGACGGATGGGTAGGAGTTTGCCAAGTGAACAAAAGAGACAAGCATTCCAGACAAAGACATCACAGTTAGAATTCAGGATCCATCTCTGCTACTATTTAAATATGATTTCATCCTCCAGAAGTTACTTAACCTTTGGAGCCTCCATATCCTCACTTGTAAGTGTCTATCTTGGGAAGAATAAATGAGATAACATAAAAATATAATTGAGTAAACCTGAACATGAATTCGAATGCAGGCTATTATAACTATCACTGAGGAAGCTAGAGAGATCGGCTGTATCTTCACGGGGGTAGACCCTGAGAATCTCACTTCTAAACATCAAAGTCTGATTCTGCAAAAACCCTCCTTGCCTGAGCGCTCTATTCTGGCTGCCGGACAGTACTCAATTGGTGAGCAGGGAAAACTGGAGATGTGTGAGCAAACCTAGTCAGGATCAGCCAAGCCTTGCCCAGACGGCAGAATCAACTGGTCGACCCACAGACTCATGAGCTAAAATTGCTGCTCTTTTAAGGCACTAGATTTTAAAGCATTAAATAGTATGTAGCAGCAGATAATTAATATTCTATGCCCCTAGTCTCTTGCTGCCTCAGCCAGCCACAATACCAAGGGCTATGATCACAGCCCCCAGGTCTGCATATTGTCTCTCCTAAAGGCCCGCAAAGCCCCCCAGAGACAACCCGCATTGTGCACATTAGGGAAGGAGATGATAAACAAGTGTCAGAGGAGTTCCTCTTCCCTTTGGAGTAAGCTCTGACAGAAAATTAGGAAGCACTGTAAACGTCTGAGGCATAAGGGGAACCAGAAGTATTAAAATCTACCAGACTCGCTATAAACTTGCTTTCCATCACTCCAAAATGTTTTAAACAGGAAACTTTGGAAATTCAGTGAATTGTGGAAGCAAACAATTTTAATGGATCTGATGGAAATTTAACTTTTTGGTCCAACTAGAAACAGATAATTAATAGTTATTTTTGAGGATAGTTGCAAAATCATAACCAGAAGGGATTAAATGTTAATAGAATCTACCATTTTGAAGCCTCGGTCACATCCGAGAGTGCTGGTCACTCACCTCCTCCTCCTGTGACAGGGGGTGGGCATGCCAGCAGCAAGACTTAAATGACCTCTGAGGACAACATGTGCATCAGAGAAAAAGGACACGGTTATTGAAGCAGAGTTTTCCCCAACGAGGACTATTTCATCTTCCTTCCTGTGAGCTATCCACTGTCAGGGCACAAACCAATGGAGAATTTGTAGGAAGGAGTTAAGTTTTCCAGATGCAAATCAGTTGCCTGGCATTCAATGTTATTGTCACCATGTAATGGGGAGGGGCATCCACTTGCTGCTTTGTCAACTTACGTCATGGCCTCTAATTCTACGACAGAAAATGTATCAAATTGTTTCTTCCCTGGTCATAGGCAGGTCAAAAACCCTCTCCAGGAGATGGAGACATCTTGCTCCGTTATACCTAATCAAATACTCATTTCAGTTGGAGATAGATACCTTCACAAACATTATGATCCTTTTTTTTTATTATTAGTGTTAGCTAATCCAGAGGTATTCTAATTTTTGAGCAAGTAAGTTCCTTTAGTAGTTCCAGTATGGTTTTGTTGAAGCTGTAGGAAAAATCAGGCTGGATAAAACATTAAAAAAAATTTACAGGCGAAAGCTGGAATAGCTCTTGACAGATGAGCAATAAACAACTTCTATTTGTCAGATTTTCCAATTATTTTTTGCTAATCCTTTGTAGTTATTCTAGAATATTTAGAAAGAAAGGATACTGGTAAAAACATTGTCTTACTTGTAAATACCTGTCTACAGTAGTTTTTATTTGTAAGTAACTGCTCACGATAATCATAGAATCACTTATTCTCAGCACTGGAAGAGAAATCAAAGATTGTATAGAACAACTATGTAATGTTTAAATCCTTTCTGCAACCTCCAATTAATGGTCATTCAATTTCTGCTTGCATACCTGCAAAGATGGGGAGCACGTCACCTCACCTGAATCCCATTACCTTTTTGGCCATCCCTGACCATTTGGAAATTGTTCTATTTACTGAACTGAAATGAGTTTCCTAGAAACTTGCAACTATCAGTTATTGTTCACAGAATTATCAAATACCAGAACTGGAAAGAACCTTCTAAATGTCATATTCCAATGTTTTCCAAATTCACAAACCACTAGTGGGTTATAAAAACCAATTTAGTAGGGCACAACCAGCATTTTATAAAAATGAAATAGAATAGAACATCTGAGTACAACACCTGTAGTGAGGATACATTTTGTTTTGTGAGATTTTGTTTTACTTACAAATATATGTGTGTGTTTGTTGGGTTGCAATGAAAAATTTGATACCATTAGTCATTTTAAAGAATTTAAAAGACACTAATATAGTTTACCCTTATTTTGCAGATGAGATATGTTAGACCCAGAAAAGTAAAAGGACTTGTCCAAGATCACACAACTGGCCAGGGGAAAAGTCCAGCTGGAATTCTCCTGATCCCCGTCTAGTCCTCATTCTGCTACAACATACAGCATCAAATACCCAGGGTCTTGATGAGCAAGACTAATTCCTTTTCCATATACTGGTCCTTCAAATATTAGATAGACCTCTTACCTCCCATTGAGTTTCTCTTCTTCATGAGAAACATCTCTTATTTTTAAAAATAATGCCTCAAATGAAGTGGTTTTGAAGCCCCTAATCATCCTCATTTGCCTCTTCTATCTACGCTTCAAATTGTTTCTACACTTTTAAGTGTTCTACTCAAAACTAAAAAAATATTTAGATGTGTTAGTGTGGTCATCATCTCCATTATCCCAGGCACTCTGCCTCTATGAAGGAAGTCTAAGTTTGCATTATCATTTTGGGAAGTCATATCATATCACTGAGTCTGGCTGAGTTTATTTTCAATTCAACCAGCTAATTGCTTTTACTCATGAAGAGAAGGAAGGAGGGGAGTGAGTCAGGACAGCAAGGAATGAAGCAAAGAAACTGGCCTTTGTTATGTGCCTACCGTACCCCAGGTACTTTTACAGTGTAAATTCCCTTCTCAGAAGAATTTTGTGCATCGTTATAGATAAATAAACTGGAATTAAGAACAGGATGTCAACAAACTTGCCAAGATCACTTAAAATGGCAGAACCAAGGGTTGAAAAGGGATTTGAATATGGTTTTTTGTTCTACTATATGACATTAACTCTCTCCATTATGAACCTAGAGAGTTGGTTGACAGGCATCTTATTTTTCTCACTGTACAAAGGTGGATGGATGGGGATGTCCCACCACTAAGTGTTCTGGTTAACGCCGGGTAGAGTTCTATTTCCATTGCCTGCTGCTGTCCTGATGACTCCTTAAGAATTCTTTGTTTTCCTATGCCCGGCTCACTCAGGCTTTCTCCCACTACTGTATTCCTACACTGTGGAACTATCACACTCTACCTGAGCCTTCTAGAATACACCAGTCAGACTTCTCCCTGGTTTCAACAAGAAATCCACTCATATAGTGCATTTGATCACTAGGGAGATTTTAATGCTTTCATGCGTATAGAAGTCCCTGCAGTGATAATGGGAAGGGTATATACGGTCTTCCCCATTTCACTGGCTTCATTTCAGCACAATTTTAAGAAATTATCCTCTTTGCCGTGTAAGGAGGTTCTACCCACAATCGAGTCCCTTGGGGACCTCAGATTCTTTCTCATGGAATTTATTCCAAATGAATGCAGCATTTTCCTTTCAAGAACTTCTAGTGAATATAATTTTCTCCCTCTTATTATGCCATTATTAAGTTTTATATTGTCATACAGTATTTATAAGAAGACCTTTTCTGCCTCAGTTTTGGCTGAGTCTACAAAAGCTGTGACTAATGAAGTAGACATCAAATACCCAGAAATCCTAGAGAGAGAGACTAGAGCCCACAAGCAGCGTGCAGACTACGCTAAGACCTTGTAGAAGTCTGCCCAGCACTGGTCTATCACGCGTCATGAGGGCATGAGAGAGCAAATTGGGGGAGGGCTGTTGCAGTTCTTGGGCACTGACTTCCTGCCCCCACGGGGAGGCGAGTGGCTTTATCTGTTTCAGTTCAAATTATGTGAGAGGAGCTTTAAGGCACCCTGTGGAGTTTGGGAACCTAAGGACTGGTGTTGGACTCTTGCCAGGAAAAGTCTAAGAGCAGGAGGGCAACAGGGCTCTGCCTGGAGACGGCTGCTCACCCACTGAGCAAGGGCAAAGGTCCACGCTTTCCATAGCCTGGGTGTGGGCCCTGCAAAAGGGAACTGGTCGGGGTTGTCTTGTCTCAGCAACTACCTTGTCCAAGGAAAGTCCTGGAGGGTGGACAGAAGAGCTGACAGCATAATTCCCTGGGGATAGGGGAGGAGTCTTAACTGGTCAGCTGTGACAAAACCATTTCCCAGTCAAGGGACTTGCAGGTGGAAGTCCCCAGGAGAGGATCTCTTAGGAAGCCACAAAAGCAGCCCACAAAAGAGAGGTAGCTTAGACTTCCGGCATGCTCAGAGAGTGCCAATGATGATGACCAGGTACCAGTCAAGACAGAACTCCTCAGCCTCCATTCCTCTTTTCATTCCACTTGCGCCATCCCCAGAGGGACTAGAAACCGGAGGGATCATAGCTACTGAGTGAGAGTGGAACTAGGAAATAGTGAAGAAGCTGACCCACTCATCCCCTCATTCCAGACTTCTAAACCCAAATCAGACCAGAGTTGGTTGGGGGTAGGGAAAGGCTTTCGTTGGATGAGTTCAAAGTTTTGAAAATTACCCTGGACTGAACTGGGAGTTGTGTGATTATTAAGCTGGCCTAAACATTTTCATGCCTTAGAGAAGCGACTATTTGGTTACTTACTAGGAGCAACCTGAAACGCTATAGGACAGGTCCGTGATTTCATCCAGAGACAGTAAAGAATGGGTCAGTGGAGCAAGTTTAGAAGGGAATAGTGAGAAAAAATTTAAATTGTTCATTTTTTTTTACATTGTCAATGCTAGTCATTCAATTAGGAATGACCAAAATAGAAATATTGTGATAGCCAAAAAAGATATTTTGGGGTTTTGTTTTCTCTTTCTATGTCTTTGCTGTCCCATCAAGTTTCTTATCACTCACACATTTGATAAGCCATTTCCGTTAGAGTTGCAAGAAGTTATTTCCTAGGCTGGCCACTGGCATGGCCATGACACTGTATTCCAGTTGGGTTGTAAGAACAGTCTGCTGGGTGACAATGAATAAATTCCACGGGAGACATCTTGTATTTGTGTAACACACTGATCTGAGAGAAAGTACTTGCTAAATTATGAAATGCTATAACAAAGGCCAGTACTAATATGACTTTTCTTGTCATTGTTGCCACCTTCTGAAAATAGTTTGAAAATAGGTTTATAATGATTATAAACCAAGTGTCTTAGTCCACTCAGACTGCTATAAAAAAAATACCACAGACTGGGTGACTTCTAAACAACAGAAATGTATTTCTCACAGCTCTGGAGGCTGGAAGCTGAGATCAGGGTGTCAGTGTGGTCAGGGGAGGGCCCTCTTCAGGGTTGGAGACTTCTGGGTGTGTTCTCACACGGCAGAAGGGACCAGGGAGCTCTGTGGGGTCATTTTTATGGGCACTAATCCCATTCATTGGGTTCCACTCTTACAATCTAAGCACCTCCCAAAGGCCCCATCTCCTAATACCATCACATTGAACATTAGGATTTCAACACATGAATTTTGGGGGGACGTAAACGTTCAGGCCACAGCACCAGGGCACACTTTTACAAACTCTCCATTCCTTTTTGTGAAGCAATAGCAGTAAAGCCACTAAATATACAATCTTGATTATTATTTTAGCTGAAAGTATTACTTTGGGAGAGTAAGTGGCTATTTTAAATTTATTCTAAGATAAGTATTATATGTCTATTTCCTGGACTATAAAATCTATTATGGCAAGGATTACAACTTTTACTTAATTATACTCAGTACTTGGCAAAGTGTCCTGGGCATGCCCTGAAGATGCTAAAAGGAATTCTGCATGTTAAGTGTAAACCCGCGGCTCCCAGCTCCATTCTACCTTACTCAGAGTCACTCAAACTCGTGTGCTTGCTTCCTTTAAATAATGTCAATATCCTATCCCAGACAAACTACAATATTTAATGCCATTTGAAGTTCTGTTATGAAGGGGTAAAAGTTCCTCTTTAAGAGGATATTATCACTCAATTTCAGAAAGGTGCTGTTCAATTTCAAAGACCAGTCTTACACAAATATAATGTTATAAAACACAATCCTAGATATTGCAAATGTCACTGGGGACATTGTAAAAGAAGCTTATTTTTATTCATTTGAAAAGATTCTTTTTCGTATTTCATTTGCATTCTAGCTTATTGTCTTAACTGGGTTCTCTCAAAAGTAGACACAGAGACAAGGACTGAATTGCAGGTTGTTTATTTGAAAGTGGATCCCAAGAGATACCAGAAGGGGAGTGAGGAGACAGAGAAGGGAGGGCAACCAAATAAGAGCGTGCTTGAGCTCTAGTCCCCGGAAGCTTCGGGAGTCAGGAAAGCACACCTCACAGTCATCTCAACAAGAATGTGAGGAAGTGGCCCTGGGTGGGGGCTGCTTCCTGGAGCACTGACTATCCTGGGTCTGCCCTGGCTCAGCTCATGGGGCTCCCACAATCAGAACAGAAGATCCCCAAGTCAGCCACAGATCTCGGCTCTGAAGAGACTCAGATCGTAGAGGGAAATGGCTGGGGAACACAGGCCAGACACTGACAGCGTTTGCTACACTTGAGCTAATAAGAAATTAAAAGTCAATGCTAAAATGGGGAACGGTGCCTGCTGGAAATCACCAGACCCTGTCAGTTTCAAGTCACTACCTCCTTTCTTGAGGGGAGCAGAATGGGCAAAGGTGATGTTCAGAAACCAATACATTTGGATTAATGAAGGTCATAAAGATCAGACGACACTTTGTGAAGCACATTAAATCTGCACAGTGAATGGTCACAGGACCCCCAAATAAGGAAATAAAAGGGGCCAAGCCAGAACTAAGGTTAGGTATGAGCTAGAGGCAAGCAGGAAGTCTGGGAATGCGTGAGTGGGTGTGTCTGTGGGTGCATAAACCCTACAATCAAAAGAGTTTGAAAAATCGGAAAGATTTTACATTCCATTGTGAAGAATTTGGTGAGAATATTTTTTATTTTAAATATATAGTTAAGAATAGGACAATTTGTAAACACGTTGAAAGTTTTTCCCCTCTATGATGATCTGTGAATTTGAATCTTGGTGACCTACAAACTAACAAATGTCCAGGAGCAAATGCTCCATTCATTGCCAAGGTAACATCTAGAAACCTCTGTTCCATCCTATGAACAACTGTAGCAACCCGAGGATCTAACTTGGTGCCTCATAAATGATTGCTCCTGACGTTAATTTCTAAATTCTACGAAAACTCCAACTCACAGGATTTTTTTCTTTTTTTCCCCTCTGGTATTTTCTGCTGCTCCCCAGCTGTTTGAAACATGTTGTGGCTTTGACTTCTTCAAACTACCTCCTGTGATGCAGATTACCTTAATTGCTTGTTTGTGGAACGTTCAGAAACAGAATATGCTGTAACAATTACCAGTAGGTGAAGGCTGACACTTTACATTCTTTGTTATTCCATTAGAAGTTTGTTAGGACTTCTTGTTTGGCTTTTTTTCCCACTGGAAGTCAGAATATCCTTTGAAGTTTTGTGATCACAGTTGTATCATCCCCCTAAAGGATCACATCATGGTCAGAGAAAAGGCTTGTTTCCTTTCAAACAACATTCACCCACCCTTTATTTAGCACCTGTTATGTACCAGACACTAGTCTATATGTAGGGGATACAGATGTGAATGCATCAGACTGGGTCCTGCTTCAGTGGTACCTACATTCTAGTGGTGGAAACAGAAAATAAACACATAAACAAGTCAATCTGGGAGGTAATTTCACATAATGACAATGCTATGAAGAAAATAAAGGAGCAACCAATGGTATCTTTTTTGTTTTTTGGTGTTTTCTCTCCGCAGAGCTATTTTATGCACACATAAAAAGTGCAAATATATATTCTATTTTCCTTCCTTTTATGTGCAAATGGTAGCACATGATATATACTTATTACTGCCTTGCCTTCTCTGTTTAGCCATGTATCTTAGAGATCATTTCTCATCAGGACTTAATGAATTTCTTTGTTGTTGTTTATAGGCTATCCAGCATTTCATTGTGTGGCAGTACATAACATATTTCACCAGACTTCTTTTGATGGATATTTAGGTCATTTCTAGTCTTTTGCTTTTACAACCAATGCTGTAATGAGTATCTTTTTACATAATTTTGAATCCCCTTTTACATGATTTTGCACATGCAAAGGTGTAACTATTGGGTAGTTTCAGAGAAATATAATTGTTAGATCAAAGGTACATAAATTTATAATATTTAAGAGACTGTGTTTTATGTCGTAACTCTTATGAACAGGTAACATGCACACATAGTAACTCTTCAAAAGGAACAAAACTGCGTATGAGGCAAATTAAGTCCTCCTGACGCCTCTTATTCCTAGCACCAAATTCACTTCTCCGGAAACAAGTTCTAACCTATTTCTTGTGTATCATTTCAGAGACATTATATATAGACATACGTATATATATTATATAATGTATATTGTTATAATATACATACATGTACTTTATTGGCTCATCGTTGCATTTCAGCCTTACAGCATCATCACTCTGGGCATCATTAGTAAAAGTGCTGGTTCCGTTGACTCTCCCTATTCCTTTCTTTGTTCTGTGGGAAGGGCAGCTCTGAGTCTGAAGTCCTCTATTGTCCTTGGCCACAGTTTTCTGAACCCGTTCCAACATATTCTTGTTTCCTTTCGTGGGTGGTGCATATTGGTCATCCTGGGATCCTCCTTAATTATCATCCTAAGGATTCCCTCAGCTCTGTGTACGGGTGTGTGTTTGCATCTGAGTGTGCTGTTTCTTCGATCACCCGTGTTCTTGAAGTCTTCTTTACTGGTTTGTTCTTTAGGTGGTACACAGCCTTTAATGGTTCCCTGAGAAAGAGTTTGTAGGAGGTAAATTTTTTGAGACATTGCATGTCTGAAAATGTTTTTATTCTATCTTCTCATGTAATGGATTGTTTGGCTAAGTACAGAATACTAAGATAGAAAATATTTTTTTTTCAGAATTTTGAAGATATTCTTCCATTGTCTGTGAACTTCTAGTGTTGCTCTTGAAATCAAAAGCAATTTTAATTACTAATACTTTGTAAGTGAACTTCTAGTTCCTCTCTGGAACTCTTAGGATCTTCTCATTGATCCCAGCGTTTTGTAATTTCACAATGATGTACCTTAGTGTGGGTCTGTTTGCATCCATTGTGCTGAGCATTAAGGGGCTCTCTCAATGTGGAAAAATATGTTTTTCAGATATTGGTAATTTCCTTAAATTATTTCATTGAGTATTTCCTCCCTCCACTTTCTTTATTCTGTATTTCTGGGTTTCTCATTATTCAGATGGTTCAGGTTCTGAACTGATGGTCTTCCAATTTTGTTAACTTTTTATTCTTATTTTCTATTCTTGTCTTTTTACTTTGGATCTGAAAGATTTTCTCAATTTTATCTCCAAAGCTTTCCATTGATATTTTTCTCCTCTGCTTTCATGTTTTTAATTACAAAAACTCTCTTTTGATCTCTGAAGGTTTCTTTCTTATACCATTCTGTTCCTGCCTCATGGTTGCCGTGCAAGCAGATGTCCCACCATTTCCTTGCCCTCTCTCCCAGGGAAAGATGCACCCTGCTCATATAAAAGAAAGTTGAAGTAGGGGATTGTGATGGGAGACCGGGAGCTAGAAAGCTTGGAATTGTGATCACGGACTGAGATTTTAATAATTGGTGAAAAAACTACTAGGCTCAGTTAAGTTCACTGGATTAGAATAGATCAAATTATCTTCTCTAGCTGGGTTAGATGTTCAAAGCCAAGAAAATATATGCAATCATAAAAAACAAAAATGAGCCTAATGTTTATACATATATGAGGAGTGATTCTCTAATCCACCTGTTTTTCATATTATCAGCCTATTTCTGTAGGTTTTTGAGTGATGTCCAAGTTCCCACATGCCTGTCATGGAGCAGAGTGCTATGAGATTCCTGACTTATGTAGAACTGTGACAATGATGGGTAGCTGATCGCAGAGTGTCCCTGTGCTCCTTTCAAGTGGCTGATCAGCCAGAGAATGTGTATCCCATCTCTCTCCTGTGTCTAGGTGGGGTCACGTGATTAATTCCCTCCCAAACGGTGTGAACAGAAGCGATACATGCTATTCCCCTGTATCACCATCCCATGTCACCACCATTTGAGGTGTTAATATTGGGTGCTTATCCTCTGCACTCATTCTCCTCCCCATGGACTCTTTGCTACAGGAGGGAAGCAGCCTGGATCCGAGTCATCACTTGGAAGAAAACCTCATTTCAAAATGAGTCATGAATAACAAATAAATGTTCAAAATTGTCTTAAGCTGTTGAGGTTGTTAAGGTTGTTTATGGTGATGGTCTGTCCTGATAAATACGTACATAGACTTATTTTGTCTACTTACGTAAATAGCTGATGCCTAGGGCCTTGCTCCTTGTGTTACTGAGATTGCCACCTGTGAGAAAGATCACAGATAGTCTTCCATCTAGGTGCACATGAAATTTTGTAGGCACATTTTACAAAGCTCCTACGGTGGAGCTATATCCCACTGTAAAAAAACACAATATATGAAAGTCCAGACATACCAATAGATAAAACAGATAATTATCCTCATCCCACAAGAGGATTATTTACTTCATTGAACATCCACCTTATCATTAAAAAAAACCCCGATCAGGCTTCCTTAGGACATTTGTAAATGTAATTTAACTTAATAAGACATGTATTACTTCAATCCAAGGCCCCCAGCTCATGCTTCCCATGAGCCATCCAGTTCCCTTGGAATGTGGCGCACCTGGGATTCCAGAGGCCCTGGCAGGGCCGTTCCTTCTTGCTTGACATTCCTTCCAAGCACTCATCACGTTGGCAGGTGACACTACAGGATACCCCTCTCAGGAGGACAAACTGGGCAGGAACAATGAGAATTCCCAACCACCTTAGTCTCAGAACACCCATAGACCTCTTATGGGACTTTGGGCTCTAGATCCTTTCTCTGGATTGTGTCTGGAAGCCCTCTGATTTTTGTTACTTTCCAGAACATCACAGAACGTGCCTACTTCAGTTCCCTTCAAGACTCCCCCAGGACACTCCCTCTTAACATTTGTGCCCAGTCACTCCCATGGGCTTGCTCCACAAACAGCAAGCCCTTAGCTCTGGAGATAAGTAAGAAAAGTCTCTTAGAACCATCTCACCTCTACTCTCCACTTTTTGACACTCTTTGGGATTTTGGGAGAGGCTGAAGAAGTAAAAGGAATTTCCAAATTGCTGTGGATTAATGGACATTCCAACTTTCCTGAACCTTAACAACAGATCAAGACATTTGTGGATAATATTTGAGTATCATGATATTTCTAGAAATCTACCTATTATAAAATATGTACAACTCTCAATAGTAACAGCTAATATTTATTAAGTACTTACTATGTGCTTTGTACTGTTCGAGTGCTTTACAAGTATTAACTCATTTAGTCCTCAAAATTATTCTCTATATGTTTAAAAAACAATGGTTAATTGCCCAATAAATGTTGACAGTTTTCATCCAGTCCACTTTATCCAGATGGTGTCTTCCTGTCATCATGATTCTTCTGTCCTGGGGAATCCAGCCATTTCTGGGTTTCTGGCTCACAGGCCTTGCTCCTCTGGCCTCTGACTAAACCAGGTTGTGACAATTAATTATAGTTGTTTAGATTCTCTGTCTACAGTTTCTGCCACATACTCTCCCAAACCAGCCCCTTCCCTTCTACACATCTTTTCCCTCAGTGGTAAAAAAAGTATATACCATACACGTGATTTGTTATTTGCACAATGATTTTTGATATCATAGAACCATAAGCTTTTAGAAGTAGGAAGAACCTCATAAAACTTTTTACAGATATGGAAACTGGGCTCATAGAGATGAGGTTACTTGCCAAGGACTATGTAGTTGGTTTAATTGTTTAGCTGGTACTAGACTTCAGACAGATTGCTTCCAAGTCCCTCCTTATCACTCCACGCTCAGGACAAGACCTTCATCTTAAAGCTCGTCTCAATCCATGAAGTGAGTAAAAGGAAAGCCACTCTCTCTCTCTCTTTCTCTTGTTCTCTATTCTTCCATCTGTCCTTCCATCTTCTAAATTGCGTAGGTAAATGTTTTCAGTTCAGCTGGGCATAAATTTCATGTGGTCATAACTGTCATATTGCCAATTAATATGGAAGTATCTAGTGATCATGTGACTACTGTGACTGTTTATTTATAAATGATGAAAAATGCAATGACTGCAAAAATTGCATACATTTCTGTGCATGTTATTATTTAATCTCAGAATTTTATACTTTTTTTGGTATTTGTTTATCTTTTTTGAGGGTTAGAAGTTTTAAGATGTGAAAAAAGGGTTGAACCGTGTACAGGAACTCTAAGAAACCATACCGGAAATGCTAATGAGGAAACATCAAATGGACTATCAGGCTGAATCACCAGCCTAATAGTTGGTGATGATGAAGATGGATAGAAAAATTGAATAATGAAAAAAATAATTTGAAACTTTAAGAAGAGGAAAATGCAATGGGTGATCAAATAGTATACAAGCTTCAGAGCATTATGTAGGAAATATGTTAAAACTGAAAGCTTGAGAATGGAAGATTTGGGGAACGACCTTTAAATATATTGAATAAATTCCCTCAGTGCTGTCAAGACGAAAAGGCTTCCTCGAGCCCACTATCTGAGACAGCCGCTCAATAATGAAATTGTTGTTCATACACGTGAAGAAAATAACTTACAAAATACGTGCTACAGAGCACAACTCAGCAATGACTTTCATATAGCAGGATACCAAGATGAAGTCACCACCTGGAAATAGTCCAGGCTCTTTTCAAATATTTTACCAGATAAACAAATGCATCAATATTTTATTAATAGTTATTAAGTTCTGCTTAATGCATATGTTATACAGTGTATGGCTAATTTATTGTTATTTCCCATAAGGAGAAACAAAAATTCCAACGAGTGTTTGGCAGAGCAACTAACCTACTAGGAGCCCACGTTCTGGGATTCTGACCAAGTCCAGAGTGACCTCAGAGTAAGAAGAGCTAAAGGAGGGATAGTTGGGCCTGAAACACAGGTCATATAAGATTTTAGATTTCTTTCCTAGGTTTTTACTCCCTCTGTTGACCTCAGGATCAAGACTGAGTTCAGGAGTCAAGTTTTAGATGGAACATTGATAAACCTGAGGACATACAGGGTAATAGTGGGGAAACATCTGGGGCCAAGGATGATCCAGTGACCAAGTCATAGGATTGAAGGAGCTGGATTCATCACTCAACAGAGAATAATGGTGCTTCTGCAATATACCAGAGAGTGAACCGCACTCTGGGGATACAGCAGCGAGCAAGGCAGGAGAATGCCCTTCTTCATGGAGCTACATTTTAGTGGTAGAGACAGACAAGTGAATAGATGATTTTAATGTAGTGCATTAATATTTACAGTGTGGATTAAGAGCAGAGTGCCATGGGAGATGTGCCTGATTCAGCTTTGTGAGGGGAATGGTGGGGGATGAGTCTGAAAAGATGAGCAGCACTGATCCAGTTGATGAGGAAAGAGGGCATTAAAGGCAGAGGGCTTGTATTAAGGTCCACATGGGAGAGCAAGATGAGTTTAGGAACTCAAAGTATTTCAGAGTTTGATAGATATTGTGTAAAAGAGAAGGAATGATGAGTGATGAGCCTGGAGAAAGAAACAAGGAATAGGTAATAAGGGGCTAAGAGGGTTTAAAAGTTGAGCTTGAAAGCAGTAAGAAGATATTCGAGTTTTTTTTTTTTTTAAAGAAGATGTCTATGTTGGAAATATTATTCAGTCTAATGTGTTAAGAATGGATTGGAGGAGGCAAGACAGGAGGTAGCAAGTTACCCCAGGACACCAGGAATAATTCCAGGGAAAGGATGTAATGGAAGTGAGAATGGATAAGAATGGGCAGTTACCAGATGCATTAAAGTATACAACTTGATGACACAACTTGATGTTTGATACCACTTGACACAACCTGGTGTTTGGTAAGATGACAGGCAGACGTCTTCAAATATTTGAAAGTCTGTCATTTGAGGGTTCTTATGGCCCTATGGCAAAAGTGGAGCCATTGGGTGGAATAGAGTTTTATAAGCAGACAGAACTTCCAAACAAGAGGCATCATTCAACAGTATGGTGGGCTGACTTTGGAGGCTGTTCGGTCCTGGTAATTACTGGACCCCACGGAGATTTCAAGTAGAAGTTGGAGCAAATGCCTGTCAAGGATGCTATGGAGGATATTCCTACATAGCACTTGGTCTTAGTGACTTTGAAAGTCTACCCGAATTCTGAGATTCTGTCATGGTTGATATGACTCCGTATCGCATCCCCCAAGATTGTCTCCAGGCAAGGAATAACGTCCTGGTATTCACGTAGCACTCTTGGCTTGTTGGATCTGCTCTTCTTGTTCTGAAATGGAGGTATTTAAGGAAACATGGGAAGGACCAGAGAGGTAATTAAGGTATTAAAACTTGCTTTTCTCTACCAAAGCCATTTTGAGCTTATGTTCTATGTCAGCCCAACATGGTGACACTAGGGTGCAACGATGAGGTTGGGAATGAACCCAAATCTCTTAGCTTCTGATTCACTGTGCTCTGCCCTCTGGATTATTGATTCCAAATGTTAAGATCTGGTTTGAGCAGACATTAACAGCATATAATCCATGAAATTTCTTAACTCTGGTATCCTCCAGATGTTGCTGAAACAACATAATGTAAAACAGACAAAACACCAAGGGAAATTTCACAACAGTAAAACCACAGTGTAGATACATAGTTTAGGCAGTGAATACTGACATGAAGAAAAAGCAAGTGTATTCATCCCTGGATCTAACTTGTGTGTTTTTTTCCCTAAAGAGTCTCAAGTCTCCAACTCATCAACTCATGCTGTTGTTTCTTCGGTATTAGAAAAATTGGGTCATATTTTCCCCCCTCCTCCCATCCTAATTCATAACAGTTGCCTTGCCTAGTGCAAGCTATTTGAAGGTACAAATTTCTGTGACATTAATTTTAACTTGGGTATAAATACACACAGATTTTCAACAAGATAAATCAACAAGCTCACTAAAATGGGTATATTTCATGGCAGAAATCTAAACTTTGGAGAATAAAATCTTTAACAATTTCTAGGAAACTGTTACTATTTTTACTTTATGAGTCTTCATTGGAAGCAGAATTTACCTTCCACTTCAGGCACCAAAATACCTTTCTCATCCTCCTCTGCTGCTAATGTGTGCAGGCACAAGACCAAGTCTACCAGTAGAAGTGCCCCAGACTTTGAAATAAGAGCTAGTGGAGCCCAAGAAACACCCATTTTGGTGGAAGTGGCAGAGTAGCAAGACTGAATTTCCAGGGAAGTGATGGCAGTGAGGATCATGTTGGTCTCCAATACCCACTACCAGCCGGCTGGTGGTACAGGCTGCAGCATGTAGCACTTGAAGGCATTGGCAATGGCCGCCTCACCCGTTCCTCCAGGTGATTTGGACCGTTATTCCCGACCGCACTGTTTGTGAGTCTGGTTATCATCCTCCTTTGGTGATTATGTGTACTACTCAATATTCTTAAAATAAATTCAATTTCTGCTTCAAATCAGCCAGAGTTGATTTCTGTTGCTGCGACTAATAATCCTAATCAAAAGAGGACAATGCAAAGGAATTTTGTGGTTTAGTGATCTAATTCTAGAACAGTAAACATGAAAAAATTTACATTGACAAGGGCTTTTTCTGTTCACCATTAAACTCTCTCTAATTAAATAATTGTTCACATGTTATATAGGAAACAGGATAAGGAGAGTTGAGTACAGTGGAGTTGCTTACTATTCTGTCATTGTAAGCAGGCCAAAGACTCAGGAAGAAAATGCATGGAATGGAAACTAATTCATACTAAAGTATAAATTACTCTACTCTATGGCTAATTTGCATTTGAAAATAGAAACTTGTATTTCAACCAGATCTTTAATTAAGGCACAGTGAAAAGAGTTTTAGCAAGTTAATTGGGCCAGTTATCTCATTCCACTTCAAATATCCTAGCTCCCCAGAAAAGAATCCCATATAGGAACAGACATGAGGAAAGAGATGGTGAGGTAGGGAGGGGCCTCTCATTTTCCCCAGAGTTTCCTTCGCTAGAGCTTTACCCAGAGAACGGTGTCCTTTGGTCTACTTTGGAAGGTGGGAGTAGAGTCAGATTGCTAAATATGTAAATATCCTGGGGTAAAACACTGAAATCTCTCTGGTCACAAGGGACCCCAGAGAACTTTGACTTGTGTTATAGAGTTATTCTCTTGACACCCTGGCTGCTTAGAGTGAACTGTGGAGTTAAGGAAATCGTGCGATCACCATTCTTTGTCAGATGAAGATACTGTTTTCATTGGTTTTACTTGTTTGTTTAATTAATGTTGTCAGCATTTACTGAGAAATAATGTGAGATTATTTTCATATGTTCCTAGTTAGTCTTCAAGACCCAGGTCCCTCATCTGTTTAAATAGAGGTTTCTACCTTTATCGGGGCTGTTACTGTGTAAAAAGACGCTGGCAGAAGGGGGCTCCTGGGATGAGACAAGCACTTTCAGGGTTTAAGGTTTCTCGTCAAGGTGGAAACCCTTAAACAGCTTGTCTTGAATAGAGCAAGCTGCAAATTTGATAATTATGTTTCTCTCATAGGGGTCATTAGCCAGAATTTGGTTTTCAGTTTCTTGTAGTGAAATAATTACAAAGAAAACTTTGATTTCACTGATTGATTCATTCATTCATTCATCCACTCAACAAAAAATGTGTACCGAGACCCTCCAATGTGCTAGAGTCTATGCTAGGCATTGAGGATTCAAAGATAGATGAGCCACAATCCCATATCTTCAGGAGCTCAAGACGTTTAGGCTCACATATGCTACGTGGCTGTGGGAATTTTTCAGTTACATGCATGAGAATAGCTTTACATTCTTGCTCCCACTTTCGAACGACCCTGAAAGGACTTTAAGAGTTATGCTCATGGTGGGGGAGTTACTAATGTAATTCTCATTAGTGCAAATGGGAAAGAGGTGTAAATCCACAGTGATCCAGCTAAGAAAACACACACTCCTTCTTTGACTTCTGTTGTTTGTTTCTATTTGTTCCGGGTTGAGTCAGAGAAATAATCAGGAAAATTATATGTGTTCAATTGCCCGGTTGCTCCGGAACCCTTGGAGTATCTAATCACAGTTAATAATTAAAACAAAGCAAGGAGACTCAAATGCCGGATTTAAGTACTATCAGGAGGGAAAGAAACCATTTGAAGGGGAGAGTATGAGGAGTGCTTTGTGGTAGGTAGATTTTTACAGACAGAAATATGGTCTATAAAGGGAGAATGTTCTTTTATGACAGATGTAGATCATGGCAGATCAATCAATCAATATATATGAAGCTCCTACTGTGTCCTCAGCTCTGTGTTAGACCATATGGGGGACAAAGGATACGTTTCACAGTCCATCAGGGAAGACAACTAACAAACTACAATCATGTGTCACTGAACGATGGGGTTATGTTCGGAGAGATGCGGCTTTAGGCAATTTCTTTGTGCAAACATCACAAAGTGTACCTACACAAACCTAGATAGTATAGCCCACTACACACCCAGGCTACATGGTACTAATCCTATGGGACCAACACCATACAAGCAGTCCATCATTGACTAAAACATTGTCATGTGGTGCATGACTGTGTATGTGATTAAAACAGAAAATCGGGCCTGTGGTTTAAAAATGGAAAAGGGTATTTGAAATAAGAGCATTGACAGAAAATGCAGGACATGTAGTCATAGTTTTAGATAATATCAGTTGTCCCGATATCAGTTATTCAGGTAATATAAGCTGTGGTGCAGCAACAAATAACGACCAAATCTTAGTGGATTATAACAATAAAGGTTGGGGGCCCTTTTCACATCCCCTGGCTCTGGGATCCAGGCTGATGGGAGCCACCATCTTGAACATTACTCTCAAAGGAGAGAGGAAGCTCTGTAGGATCATACAATGACAATCAAATACTCCCTTTTACAACTCATTGGGAAGTCCTAGTCTTGTGGTGCCATTCAACCATAAGGGCCCAGGAAATATAATCATATTATATGTCCTGAAAACAGATAGTTAGATATATTAGGTGAATAGCACTAATGACTATGACTCTGACCTCACCAGGCAGTGTTCAAATGAGGACACACTAAAAGTTGTATTCAACACGATGCCCCTCACCTGTGTAAGAGTTTACTGAGGGTCTCGTGGTCCTCACACTTGGGCGTGCATTGGAATCACCTGGAGGGCTTGTTAAACTATAGATTACTGAGCCCCACCTTCACAGTTCTGGATTCAGTACTGTGGAATGGGACTCAGAAATCTGCCTTCCTAATAAGTTCCCAGAGAATACGGATGCTGCTCATCTTGGGACTGCACTTTGAGAGCAACTGGTCTAGGGAAATCCAATGGAAGGTTTCTCTCTCAAGGCCTCAGTAAAATCATATCAAACGTTAGAGCCTGACTTGTATTCTGGGGAATGGTTGGAAGGTTTAGATGCCCCAGCCAGAGGGATAGCAGCTTTCAGAACCCACAGGGTCTGACCCAGCCTCATCAGGTGACTTTAGGGTCTGCCTCTCTCCTTTTCTCTTTGGATGCCTCCTTATGGCAGAGAACACCTTCCTCTCACTGGCTGGGAGATTCCAGAAACACATCTTCAGATTCCATGACCAAGAAAATGAGACCCAGAGGAAAGAATTTGTTCCCCATCTTCCTTCTAAGGTCAGGTTTCCAAGTTATCATTTCCTCCGTGGGACCCTTCTTTTCCCAGGATCACTGACAATTTAAAAATATCCATGTCCTTATTGGGACACCCTGACCCAAACCCACAAATCACAATCACATCAGAAAGTGATAATGCCACATCCTTAAAAAAGATAACAGATGGGCCGGCTCCGTGGCTGGGTGGTTAAGTTTGCGAGCTCTGCTGCGGCGGCCCAGGGTTCGGATCCTGGGTGCGGATATGGCACCGCTCGTCAGGCTCTGTTGAGGTGGCGTCCCACATCCCACAACTAGAAGGACCTGCAACTAAGATATACAACTATGTACGGGGGGGTTTGGGGAGATAAAGCAGAAAAAAAAAAAGATAACAGAAAGTAAGGAGGGATGGGGTGCGAGGCTATTTCCATTACATCTCTCCCTCTGTATTACAAAGAAAGCACAGCTCCTTTGATTTTAAATATTTTCTTGAATCTGGGTTATTTAGACTTACCTTATGTGGGTTATTAACCCTTCAGTCCAGGTGGAGCTCTACCAAGCCCGCCCAAGTTTCTTTTTGGGGTCCTCCCTGGTGGTCTTCCTTCTAGTTCTTCCTGCACTCTTCTGGTTCTCAAACTTCTGGTTTCCCGTGAGCATCAGCTCGCATGAGAGCACACTAACTGCTGGGGAACAGGCGAGGGTGAGGAGCCATGCCGTCTAAAGGAGACATCAGACAGCTAGTAGAAGCGTAGCCGCCTACCGCACACACCCTCTGCACAACCACACAGAGCACTGAGCTCTGCAGAGTCTCTGTTTGGCCTCTGCTTGACATTTGCAAGGATGTCTAGCCCATTTGAGTTGACTTCCAGAAAAAGAAATACCTGCACTGGAGGTGCATTTAAAGCTCTACCTCCTGCAATGCAGAAAACTGTAGCTTTGAGACGGCAGTTTTCCTGGCTTCTATCACCCCTGCTAGGGTTTCAGAATCTTACGGCTGTTTCAAGCCAGAGCTCAGGCTCAAGGTCCCACGGGCTCCCCTTTCGTAATAGTCTTTTCAAATATAACAAAATAAAATAAAAATAAAAACCGCTTTTATTCTGAACATAACTTGGAAATAGTAGCTCGTTCCTGTGACGTCAGCAGGGAGAGGATCACTCTTACTTTCTGTCATACTATCTATTCTTTCTCCCAGGATTCACCAGAGTGGTACATTTGTTAGAATTGGTGAACCTCTGTTGACACATCATTATCACCCAGAGTCCATAGTTTACATTAGGGTTCCCCCTTGGTGGTGTACATTCCGTGGTCTTGGACAAATTATAATGACATGTATCCACCATTATAGTGCCATACAAAGTAGCTCCAATTGCTGTAAATCCTTTGTGTTCTGTCTGTTCAACCCTCCCTCCCCAAAAATCCCTGGCAACCGCTGATCTTTTTACTGTCTCCATAGTTTTGCCTTTTCCAGATGTCACATCGTTAGAATCATGCAGTATGTAGCCTTTTCAGATTGGTTTCTTTCACTTAGTAATATGAGTTTAAATTTTCTCCACGTCTTTTCATGCCTTGATAGCTCATTTCTTTTTAGTGCTGAATACTAGCCCATTGTCTGGATGTGCTACAGTTTATCTCTGCATTCACCTACTGAAAGACATCTTTGTTGCTTCCAAGTTTTGGCAATTATGAATAAGGCTGCTATAAACCTCTGTGTGCATGTTTTCATGTGAACATAGTTTTCAACTCCCTTTGGTAAATACCAGGGAATATGATTGCTGGATCACGTGGTAAGAGTATGTTTAGCTTTGTAAGAGACTGACAAATTGTCTTCCAAAATGACTGTACCACTTTACGTTCCCAGCGGTAACAAATGAGAGTGCCTGTTGCCCCACATGGTCGCCAGCATTTGGTGTTGTCAGTGTTATGGATATTTGCTATTCTAATAGGTGTGTACAATGTTATTCTACACATTATTATTTTAACTGTTTTAATTTGCATGTCTCTGATAACATATGATGTTATTATTGTTTTAATTTGCATTTCCCTGGTGACATATGATATGGATGATCTTTTCATACGCTTATTTGTCATCTTTATATCTTCTTTAGTGAGGTGTCTATTAAGATCTTTTGCACTATTCTAATTTTTAAAATTAAGAGTATAATTGTTTGTTGTTGATGTCTAGAAATGCGATTGTCTTTCTTAGATTGAACTTACATCCAGAAACTTTGCTAAATTCTCTAGTTAATTTTAATGTTTCTCTGTAGACTCTTTGAGTTTTCTATGTAGGCAATTTTATCTAAATTGTGACAATTCTGTTTGTTCCTTTCCAACTAGTGTGTGTTTTATTTTTCTCTTCTGCTATGCTGGCTAGAGCCTCCAAGAAAATATTGAAGAGAAGCAGTTATTCTTGTGTTATTTCTAATAGGAAAGAGAATGTTTTCGTATTTCACTCTTGCATATGATATTTATGGACGATGCACTTTGTCAGATTAGCGAAGGTGCCCTCTCTTCCCACTTTAATGTTTCTGTCAGGAATGAGAGTTAATATTTGAATGTTTTTTCTGTGTCTATTGAGATCATACTTTCCTCTTTTTTCAATCATTTAATATGGCACATTATAATAATAACTTGTATAATGTCAAATCAAACCTAAATTTCGGGAATAAATCAATTCAGTCACAGTTTGACAACATTTTCTTTAGAATTTTGTGTTGCTATTCCTGCATGAGACTGGCTTATAATTGTCCTTTCCTGTACTATCCACGTCCCATTTTGATATCAAGAGTATTAAGATTCACGAGTATGTTTATGAAAAATAAACACTGACTATTAACAGTGATTATGACTAATCAATTAAATTAAAAGTGATTTTGTTTTCTTTTTAATTCTCTGCATTTTCTACTTTTCCACAATAAGATATTATGTATGATCACAAATTGTTCGTGTAAACAGACATGATCACACTCATACACATATAGCCTAACACAGGGTTTGACTGTTGATCCCAAGACACTTGATTGTCTATACTTGTGCTGGATTTTGGGGTGCTCCCTGGTGTGGGAGAATAGAGCGGCAGGCAAAGTCCTTTGGGAATCCTCAAACCTAACATGGATTCCCAGATGCACTGCAGTGAAATGCAGGGGACGTGGAGGCCCAGGTTTGAATATGTAGTAACAATCTGTGTGACCTTGGGCCCATCCGTCTAACTCCTTTGAGCTTTAATTTTCTCACTTGTAGAATTAAGAAAATAATTCATACTCACACTTACCTCATAAGGTTGTTAGCATTTTGTAAGTGTAGTGAATGTGGAAGTGCTTTATAACTTAATTTTAATTTATCTTCACATATATCCTATGTTTATGAACACGTGTATATATACATTGTGTGTGCAGATAAAGTCAAAAGAAAATCATTTAAGGGACTGAAATAGAGGCCAGTAAGCCTTTATCCAGCGGATGTTGATTCAGGGAGCACCTGAAGACCCGGCGACTCCCCGGCAGAAGCAGGGTCAGAGTTTCACAGGATAGGGAGAAGTGAGCCCTGTCCTTGTCACTTTGGCTTAGGCAGCAGTTTATAACTTGAACTGAGACTCGTAGTTGGGGGTCATTCTTATTTTGTGCTCCTTGCTTGATAACCACAAGAAGAGTATTTTTCAAGAACTATTTATTCAATTCTTGCGGTTTATTGGCTAGTCAAAGCTCATGCGGTAGGAGAGGTGGTCAGCAAAAAGAAAGAAGAGGAGGTGAAGGTAGAAGGAAAGAGGAAACCAGTCACGCTCTATTGTGTTTGTTTTAGTCCTTTTCCAGTAGACAGATAGATATAGACTGGGAGACAAATAGATACAGAAAGGAAAACAAGAACCTCATGAACGTAAAAGTCAGTATTCCCCACCTCTGTTTCTTCATGCAGTACACGCTCCTCACTCCCCACAGCACGCACATCTCACTGTGGCTCCTAGAAGAAAGAACAGACGCTTCCGGATTGCTTGGTGTAGAGATTACATACAATGGAAAAAGGAATAACAGCAAAAAACAACATGATAAAGAGTCTTAGTTAACCTTTTAAAAAAAGGAGAGAAAGACAAACTGTGAGGCTTGAAATCGGGAGAGCTGTAAAGTATGGGAAGGAAAAAGTAGGGGAAAAAGTTTCGGGAAACAACCATCGTTGCTGTAAATGAAACTGAGCCGGCAGCGATGGGGAGAGAAAATTATCAAAGGGTTGTCTGTGCGTGAAGTCTCAACGGACTAGGTGAAGATTGAAGAGCTTCAGGTAATTTCTGTCTGCTAATCAGAACCAACTGTTTCTTTTAATACGACACTGTCCTGAGACTGGACCACATGAGGCCTCAGTCAAATTTAGGTTATTCATAAAAAATTTGCTCTGGGAGTAGAAGGCTTAAACAAAACATAGCGTATAAATTTGCCAATTTTTCTTTGCTTACCTGGGACATTAGGCAGATATTGGCCTGTGATATAAGGAGACGAGAAGGGACAAGTCTCACTGAATTATTCCCACCAGTCATTATTGTTAATCAAAGCAGAGTTATTTCGTAGAAATACAAGACAAGAACTTCCCCCTGAACTCCCATCTGTTCCGCAGGAGCCCTCCACTGTGGTCCAGACCTCATCAAAATCATTCTTATTCAGAATTTTTAATATCACTACATACTCAAGGGTTCTCCTTTTACTCAGCTTTTTTTCCTCATGCTCTTTCCTCCACAAAAGAAAAGATATCTAACTTTAAAATGCTGGGAGAAAGACACGGAGAGCACAGGGTTGGGAACGCTGAGCAAACACAAGATGGGATGGCGCAGCAGACTGCCCGTGTCCTGTGCGTCTAACTTCACCACACACCATTCAGGCGCCTACCCACAACCACCTACGGCAAACCTACAACTCTCCACGAGGAGGAGCCTTTCTTTTAGCCTCGGACAGGGAGGGCCGGAAGAGCTGGGTAGTTAATGCCTCTGGGAGCAGCCCAGTCAGTGATGGGTGGGAGTCAGTGGATGAACACTCCAGCTTCCTTGCTCCTTGCTGGGGAAAATTCAAAGGTTCTACCCTCTCTATAGGGGTCCTTGCTGGGTTGAGTCTCAGTTGTCCTAGTGCTAATTTGCGTCATAAATTCCGTTTTTCGTTGTCCTGCTCCGGTAACAGAGCTTTCTGGGATCACCTTCTAAATATGCTGCTTGCACTGCTATTCTGGTCTTGGGGTCTGCTTCTGGGGGCAGCCATTCTGAGACAGGTGGGTATGAAAGGCATTTGAAAGGGGAGTAAGGGCATCAAAGATAAATGGCCCCTAGTTCTTCATTGTGCCTCAGTTCAGATCTTCTCTTTCTCCTGAATTGTTTTTCCATAGTGAGGTTTCGCAGGCACAGCACTGTTGTCCCGCATGAACAAGTTGAAATAAAGACAGAATAAGTGCATGAGGAGCATCTAATGGGTGCGATGTCACGTTTAAAAAGAAAGACGTGGAGGGAAGTTTGTGCTTTCTATAGGACTCTGAGAAGAAAAATCCACTTCTGGTTGATTTCTTTCCCCACGTTGCACACTCTCCCCAGCCCCACAACGTGCTTGAATAATCTGGATGGTCATCTACCTCAGGTTTCAGGCAACGTGACTTTGACCCGGATTGTCTTCCAGAAAACCTTCACAAGAGAGGCGTGTTTAAAGATTTTGCACCATGTCAGCACTATATCTAGTGTTCCAGTAGTCTGCCAGAAATTCTTCTCCTAGAGTACTGAAGACAGTAGTCAGAAAGCGAATAGTTAAGGGTCTGCCCAGTTAATGTCTGATACTTTCTGAGACCCTGGAGATAGCAAAGAATAATTATTAATATTTGCTGGAAATTACGACTCTAGTGGAATGTCTTTATGTGTATAATGAACAATGACATCCTTTTGAACCTCACTGATTTTGGGTTGTGCAATTTTTTAGAGCTACCTTGGGCTTCAGTTTACCTCCTTTGCGTTCTCTAAAAAAATAACAAAAGGAATATGGGTAACGAGATTTCAGGGTGTACAGTCCATCATGAACTCCGCTTCAAGTAAATTTAAAAGTGTACTGTGATGATGATTGTCTACCTTGGAACTGAGGGTGCCTGCAGGTGCCCAGCCAGCACTGCCCTCTTCCTACCCGCCCGTAATCGTTACCTCGAGCTCTTCATTTCTGTATCTCTCTCCTCCTCTGAATAGTGGGTTTTTCTAAGGACGTGGCTACATCGTAGTCATCTTTAGATTCCAGACAATAATGAATACACAGTCTGTCTCAATAAATGGCTGTTGAGTTGAATTTTTGAGACTTTCATGCAATCGTATGAAAGCAAATAATTGGCATGGTAATTTCAAATGACTTTGACCTTTTCATGAAAGCTACTGGCTATAGACCTTTGCTTTTCCAAACTTTACTAATTTTTAGTTTGTGCAACTGGTATAATAAACTGCAGTTCTCAGTAATTATTCTGTAATTTGAACTTGTCACTATTTCATATCATCTTTCCTCTATCTCTGTTCATATTTAATGGTATTTTACCATATTTTCAAAGAAATATACATTTGGAGGGCCAAAAGGAATTAAAATGGAGGGTAAAGTGATGATTAAAGTTTCAGGAGAGGAAGAAGAGAATTTCAAGGGCAATATAATATATGTTTGTGAAAATGCATGATTTCAGTTCCATTTAGTCAATATTAATTTAGCACTTACTATTAGCAAAGAACTGTGACAAGTATTCTGAGGGATTAAAATGTTAATAATAGTCCTCAAGAAGCAACTAAAAACTTAAAAAGTGACCATCCTGCACAGCACCACGATCAATGGGGGTGAGTGGGGCAGGTTTTTGGAAATATGTTTAAAAAATGATATATGTGCATATATTGGAAAAACATGGTGTATATATACTTATATGATGTAAAAAGGAGATAGATAAAGAGAAACTTAAGATGACCCCAGAAATGAGGTTGGATTGGGGAGGAAGTTTACTTTTTATCTCATATCCTTCCCTTTGCAATTTTTTTCTGAATGTATGCATTATTTTTATAAAAAAATGTTTTTAAAAGTAGAAAAAATAATTCTCAGTCCTCAGGAAACATACAGTGACCTCACAGAACGTTAATGCGTGATACATACTGTGGTAGATCACTTCCCAAGACAGCTGCCGTTAATTTCTTCTCTTCCTGAACATCCATGCCACTCCACTCATCAAGAGATGGAGCTGAGTTCTTCTACACTCGTGACTTGCAATGGACATGTGCTGTGCCAGATGCCCAGCACAGAGTGGCGTCTTTGTAAATACTGATTCTCATCCCCTCCTCCACTCCTTGTGTCATGGGAACAGAGTAGCCCTCCTATTCATGCCATGGAACAGGAAGAAACACAACTAGCTGGAAAGAGAGCAGACCCACACCAGCTTGAAAATCTCAAACCAGAGAACAAACCAGCCGGGACTGGGCCTCGTGTAGAATATGGAAATACTAGGCAGGGGCGTTCCTGGGCCCCACTTTGATTTTGGGCATGTTCCTCCCAACTTCTGCCCAGTATCTTATTTTTCTGAGGCTGCAAATACTTAATATCCTCCTCACTCACCATCCTTCTCTTGCGTCTCTCCCTCTTTGATTTGTTCTTATCTATTCCCAGCCACCCAAGATGTGAACGGAAATGAGAAGCCAGCTCATTGCATGAATGTGTGCTATGCCTGCATTCCAGAGCCTGGGGCTGGAGGCTCAAATGCCAGAACTATTGCATTATTTAGTTTTGTTGGGATAAGGGGATATAAGATACGTTGTTTTTTTCAGAGTTCAGCTGACACACACAAGGATCTGTGAATTTCCAAACACTTGCCCTTCAAAGTGAGGATCCTCGCGTACCATCTCAGTGAGACAGCCCAGGGAAGTCATACACCTGAGGATAATCTCTTCTTCTGAACAGAAATGAAGTACATCACTGTACATTTGTAGAGATATTTTTCAGGGACCAAAGCAAAAATTATAATCCCTCTCGGTATGTGACACACTCCAACAGCTGGTTTAGAATTCTGGGTCTACCCTTTTGAAGCTGTACAATCCCACTCAAAATATTTGATTTTTGAGCCTCAATTTCCTCATCTGCAGAATGGGGATAATTTCTACCCGCAGTGCTGCTCTGAGTGTTAAATTTAAAACATGTATGGAAAGTACCTGGCACAAGGTAGGTCCTCCACAAATATTTGCAAGATAAAGGAATGGTATGCGGGTGGTACTCAGTAAGTTCTGTCCCCCCACCCACTTCAAGGGAGGGCAGAGAGCGGGGAGAGGAGGGCAAAGGAAGATGTGTTCCTGTCAGTATTCATTCAGGTCCCAGAGGTCTACACTCAAAAGTTTACAGGATCAGAGCAGATGAAGTGAGTGAGACTCAAGTTCTTTGACACATCTCTCATCAAGAGGTGGTGTCTCTGTTCCTTCCCTGTGAATCTGGATGGGCTTGTCAATGCTTCAGCCAACACTGCGACTTCTGAGGCTAGGCCGTACAGACCATGCGGTCTGCCTGGTTCTCTCAGGACACTTGCTGTGGAAGCCGCAATTAGGTGAGAAGTCCCAGTCTCCTCAGCTGTCGTGCTGCAGAGGCTGCCTATGACTGCTCCAACCTCTAACCCCATCTGGGGCCCCAGCCGTTGTCAACTGTGGCCCTATGAGTGGCCATCTTGAGCCTCCAGCCTAACAGAACCTTCAGATGACTGTAGCCCAGCCAACACCCGCCTGAAAATACAAAATCATGAGCAAAAGAAAATAGTTGTTCCAAACCACCAACTTCTGGGGTCAATTTGCCACTTAACAGTAGATGTCAGCAGAACAGCCAGGTGGCTGGGCCATGTTGAATTGGGGCACGTGCCCTATCTAAAGGGGAGCAGTTACTACTCAGCTCGCGCAAGTGTTGGCTGGAGATATTCAGGTCTTGGCAGACCAACTGTACATCTGAGCCGTTAGATCTGGAATTCTGTGAAATCTCCGCATTTCTTAGATGTCAGTTACTAATTAAAAGTTTTTGAAAACACTGCGTGCATCACACCAAAGCTGCCTATGTGCCAATAAGGCCTGTGAGCTGCCAGTCCACCGCTTCTGGAAGTGAGGAGAGTCCGCTTGCCTCACCCTATCCAGTACTTTCCCTTAACCGGGCTACCAGCTCATCAGCTCACTAGCGGCCTCCAGCCCAGCAGGCCTGCCTCCCTACGACATATTAGCATATGAAAACCAGCATTTAGCCAGCTCCTACATTCCCACATCTAAGCCAAACAAACTGCCTCTTGTTTCTCTAGCGATTGGAACTTTGACCCATTTAAGCCTGACAGCAAAATAGCCATTAGCAGGGCTGTTGCTAGTGGTGTTTTGATTGGGACGGAATGAAAGAGTTGGAGGGAGAGGGGCGGGAGGAGGGGTGCTAGCGGGAAACTTTCTGGGGGACAAAAGTTCACCAGTTTTCCCTTGAAATTAATTTAAGGGCGATAGAATGACATGAACAAAAATCTGAGTGAATTGTTAAATGTTTTTGAAAAAACAGCCCTACTTATTGTTTTTGGATTTTCCTGAGGATGTTTTCTCTGGACCCTTAAGGAATTCACCTTTAAGTGTGGTGGAAAGAGTTGCATATCATTTTTTTTGATCACCTTCTTGTGTATTTTCTTCAGGATGTGAGTGAGGCAGAGGACAGAGCCGCTGAGCTGATAGAGCTATGCCCAGTGCCAAGGACCAGGGGGACTTTGTGGCCTATGAGTAGGGGACCAAAGAGGAGGGAACAGATGACCCTTGCAAACCCAAAGTATGTGCAATCACGGAGGGAGAAGGGCAGCACCAAGCTGGGGGCAACTTTATAAAGGGTGGTTGAAGTGTCACGGGCCACAAGTCAGACATTACCAGGGTCTGTGGCCTCAGTCTTCAGCAACAGAATGAACAAATATGTGAATATTCCCCGAGACACGCCTAGATCAAAAAAGACTTCTACAGTGTATTAGAAGACGATTAATGTTTCAATCTTTTATATTGAATTTATTTTTGAAATGGTATTGATGAGGATCCAGGCTGCCCCAGGGAGAGAAGTCCAAGGTGTCCTGCTCTACATGCTGACCTATATCATCCTCTGGGAAGCATAGGACGTCCTGACCTGATCCGACCTGAGTCATATCCAAAGTTACAGGACCACCCAATAACCAGACCCCACCTGCACTGACACCATTTTAATGACTTTTTTTTTTTTTACATAACTTAATGACTTTCCTTTGTCTTGTAAAGAAATAACTCACATACCTTTGCCTTATAAACTTAGCCCTACCCTCAACCCATTGCAACTCTTCACTGCCCATGGGTCCTGTCCCCATGCTACTCCATGCTATTCTCTGAATAAAGGAGCACTGCTGCCAGACCTTGAGAGTCCAAGAAATCCTTCTTTGGACTCCTCGACTCACCAAGCTCTCATCAGTATGAAGGGCAGTTAGTGAAATGTCTCTCCCCCAACCCCTCATATTACCTTTTCCTCCCACTTAATCAATATAATCTAGTGTTTGTGTGTTTTCCCAGAGATGTTTATGCACATATACAATATATAAATTCTTCTTTTCACTCAAGTGGGGGCATAGCCATAGCCGTTCCTGTGTGTACCCCCATTCTTTCCTACAGCTGCACAGTATTTTGTTTTACAGGTGTATCATAATTTATTTAACTAGTCCCTTATTGATGGACAAGTGTATTGTCTCTATAGTAGCTTCCTTTTGAAATAATTTAGAGTAAATTCTGTAATATGTGTGTAAGTGAAATCTGATCTGTGCCTTGGGAGTGATCAGTCAGCATTTGAAGTAGCCTAACAACACTTCAAGGGTGATTAATCAGCACCTCAAATATCCTTATTGAAATCTACACCAGAGGGTTTGTAAATTAGCATAAGGGATGAAATGAGTAGAGTTCAAAATAGGAGGTTGGTTAGAAAGATTATGTATACCTCCTGATCTGTCTGACGGTCTGACCAACGGTCTGACTGTGTGCCTCTCTGACTGGATGAATGACTGAAGGTCTGACTGACTGACTGAGTATCTGACTTAGTGACGGGCTGGCTGGTTGGTCTGGGTAACCCAGAAGAAACGTGTTGCAGCAGGAGTTGAGGTGCCTGGTGAAGGCTGGAGTCTCCCTTCCAGCAACTGTGCTGTCCATCCATTGGAAGCTCTTTTTTTCAGCAAGAAGCCAAGCCTTCACAGAAGCCCTGTGAAAAATAAACATCACCAAAGGAAGAGCTGTTCATAAATCATTGCTAACAGATTTATGGCGTCTGCAGAAGCCTGACCAAACAAAAACAAAACAAACAAGTTGTAAAAACTCCTAAACGTCCTTAAACCAAATATCAGAGCTCAGGCACCTTCTGCTGCCCCCTCTCAGCTACGAACAGAGGCAAAACTGTGACAGAAGACAACTTCTTTTCCATGAGCCTTTCCTCTGCGGGTGACCCTTACCTGCTCTCAGCTGACCAGGGCTTTGCTCCCTTCACCTCTTTCCTCTCAACAGAGAACGATCTGACAACCAGTCAACAACACTTGTTGGCTGATTGATTATATTTTGTCTGGAACTCATGTTCATCAACACCTTGTCTGAAATAGGCTTGTGAAATTTAAGCCTTTTCGTTATAATTATGCGAGGAAAAGTGTTCCACTCAAGTTAAAAGAATTCCAGGCGTCAGCAAACGGGCCAGGAGAGATGTAGGTCTTCTCAGCCACCTCTGAATGTGGTCCCTGCTTGTCTTCTTTTTGGGGGTGTTTTTCCCACAGGAAACCCCTGGCACTACTGTGGAGAGTAATGCGGGGGCCGGCAGAGATAAAGCTGCTGGGGCCCTAGCCTAAGGATTGTTTGGATTAGAGCTGGCAGTGGCTTCTTCTAGAACCTTCTAGATCTTGCTCTCACCTTCCCTATTTGACCATAGACAGACCTTGTTCCTTGCTACCTCAGCCAAATTCTGATGCTAGTCCATCTGTTCCAAGTCTCTAAGATGCATAATTTACCTGTTGTGAGGCATTTTGATGATTTAGTGACTATTCAGTGTTTTTCCCCCCTACTTTAAGCCTTGTGTCTGCCAATCTGAAAACATCTGGCTAATAGTATTTCCACCTTAGGTTAGGAAGCTTCTAAGAACAACAGAAAACATGTCATTGATATATAATTTACTTATTAATTAGAGGCTGAACGCAGGATTAACAAGGAAGCTTGGGAATGAGGACTCTGGGCCTCAGTGTCCCTTTGGGATCTGCGTGTTTAAAGGAAGGGGTATCTTTTGAGTCCTGGTAACAAAGATGGATAATATCCTCATCCTACCTATGAGGAAATTCGTACTCATGTCTATCTAGCCATTTTCCCAGGGACACCTAGCTGGCAAGGCGTGGAGCCAATATCTGAGCCCAGTTCTGCCTGACTTCCAAGTCATGCTCTTTCCTTTACAGCACAACAGTAAGAAACAGCTTTATTTCCTGGGACTCCTGTGTCTTTAGCTGCACAAACAGCTACCATTTCTAACACTAGCTGAAATATAAAGGACTTGTTTAAATGTAGGTAATGAGTATCACTATTTTTAATATCTTATTGTCATCTTCCAATATTTTCAAAGTCCAAAATTCTTTAAAAGAAGGATTTTCAATAATTTCCTGATTCCAGTGGTCCTTACTCTTGCCAGAGGCTGGCAAAAATAAATGCAAAGTGAACAGAGTAGGTTGTGTTACTTTTAAAGCGGTAATTATTAATGTAAAAACAAATGAGAGAGGGGTCTTTTATGAGACAAAAAGCATAAACTCTTGTCTCTGTCTTGGTGGACATATGTCTTAGAGAGTAGGTTAAAAGTTTACCATAATATACTTTGGTTATCTGTTCAACTTCAAATCTAGGATCGATAAGGATTATCAGAGCATTTTTATGACTCAGGGAGGTTATCACCATCTTAATATAGTGATGAAGACAAAAGCCAGACTCAGGAGAGGTCAGAACGAGCAATCAAATTAACGTCTGTTAGGAATGACTTGGTTCAATCTTCAAGGTCAACTTACTCACAGATGACAAAGTGTCTCAATGGAGAGATCATAATCATTGACCCTGAAACCTTCTGGGGCTTGGCAGGCAGCTATGGGGGAGATAAAGAGATTTCTGTTGAGATAGCGAATACACATTGGAATGCATACTTCCTTATTTCCCTTTTGTGAAGTAAGAGGAAATGCCAAAACCAAGTCTCAGTTACCCACGGTCCTGTTGGATGGAGATAAAGCAGATCATTGAGGTCCTCCTTTCCCACAACAACTTTCTCCAGAATCATAATTCAGAATCCTTGATAGATACGAGTTCCATGTTCTTTCTTTTACTTACTAACCCCAAAGAGGAATGGCAAAGAGGTGGGTAGCCAGAAAAAGAAAGAGGAAAAAGCAGAAATTAGGTGTGGCTAATTGATAGAGAGATAGACCAAATTTGCGTGGAAAAGCTCTAAATTTCATACAGCTTTAGTATACTGTCGTCAACTAGTTAATCACTTAACAAGGTCTATAAACTGAAAGATTTTTCCACTTCAGATTAGAAATTGAATTTCTAATTATATTATGGAGCTGGACTTAAATTTATTGAAGAAAACAAACAATAGAATTGACAACTGTGTCTTCTACAGTCTACAATTTTGGGGCCTAAATGAGCATTCCCTACTGACAGTGTAAACTCCTGGGGAAAGGAACTTTATCTGTTGTGTTCCCTAGTATGCTCCCAATGCCTAGAGAAGGGGAGAGGTACGCTATCTCCGTCGCCATCTTAAAGCCTCCTGGTGCATCTTCTCTCACAAACTGAAGCAAACCTGTTAAATGCAATGCGATAAAGTCTCTTGATGGTAAGCGTACTATGATGAGAGAGAGAAACTGGACTGGAGTCCTCACGGCGACTCTTTCACAGACGTTCTGAGTTTTTGGGGGTGAAAGCTGCAGCCCTACGAAACTGTTTTTTGTAGGGGAATCAACCAACACTACTCATGTGTCAAATGTTGGTGCCAATCAAGACTGACTCCTAACTTAATTTTGTGCCAATCAAGACTGACTTGACTTTTAACTGTGACGCATGACCAGAGGTCATGTGGCAATGGCTCCATCTATACCCTGGCCCCAAAACGATGAGAATTGTGTAATACAATTACACAGGACACTATAGCTTAGCTATGCGGCTGATAGCAAAAAAGTTTCACTGCTGCCTAGGTATTAAAATGACTCATAGCAAAGCAGAAAAAACAATTGCAGTCAGCAAACAGTGATTGGTTATGTCCATGAGACTTGGTCAGAGTCTTGCTGGTCTACCTGGGAGAGCCAGCATGGAGTAGTAGAAAGAGCACTAGTGATGCGGGGTCAGTGAGTCGAGGAGTCGAAAGAAAGATTTCTTAGACTCTCAAGATCTGGCAGGAGTGCTCTTTTATTTAGAGAATAGTGTGAATAGCATGGGGACAGGACCCATGGGCAGGCAGAGCTGGTGCGTGGGGACAAGACCCACGGGCAGTCAGAGCTCCTCCTGCTGCCCCGAGTTGAGGGTTAGGGCAAAATTTAAGGCATAGGTATGTGAGTCATCTCTTCATGAAGACAAAGGAAAGAACATGAAAAAAAGTTAAAATGGTATCAGTGCAGGTGGGGTCTGGTCATTGGGTGATCCCATGACTTTTAGACAAGAATCAAATCGGATTAAGTAAAGGTTAGAAAGGTTAGACGCCACCACCCTAAACCAGTTATATGAGATTCCCAGACAGCAACCAACTTAAGTTCTTGCCTTCCCCATTAAGAGTTTCTAGGCACAAGGTCATCTCTCCTTTTCTTCCTGGTACAGAGAGGGAGGCACCTTTTACAGACAGAGATTTACCTTACAAATGTAAATGTGTCCCAACAAGGGCAAGTTCCATTCCCCAGAGCCTCCTTCCCTGTCCCAGCCCATCAAAAGCAATCAGCCCAAAACAATCCTGATGCCAAAGAGACATATCCTGGGGTGGCCAATTTCAGGTCCCTACAAGGTCATCCCCTCTTCCTTCACAAACGCAAAGGTCTCAAAAGGGCAAGCAAAATTCCAGTCCTCGGAGCCTGCTTCTCATCTGCAGTTTTAAAAGTAACCAGCCTAAAAATCCTCATCATAAACCATTTTAAAATTAAGCAGCCTAAAAATCCTCATCACTAGGACTGGGTAGGATCGGAGACCTGACTTCAGGTGCTGACTCTGTTACTTACTGAGTTACCTTGGGGAACTTACTTAACCCCTCTTATTCCTAGTTATTTATCTCTGCAACATTATTATCAGGAGTCCTACAGGGATTTTTCTGAGGGAAATGTTGTCATTCCAAATAAGACTCTTGAGCAAAAGATTCTTGGGTCATCTCTCAGTTATTAACCTATAAATTATCTATAAGGTAGATTTCCTACTCTGCTTTTCAATCTTAAATTGGCGTTTTCTGTTGCTTCTGGGAAACTTCCAAGCAAGCTCCCACTGCCAAACAGCCTGCATGCTTATGGGAATAAATAGTTCGCTGAATTCTCATGCTCTCAAGGAGAAAAAGCACACCTTCCAAACTGCATGGGGAGAAACCCTCCAGAGGCTCTCTTATCTTATCCTGAAGTTAAGCATTCCTGGTCCTACAAAAATCCATTAAAGGCCTCCTCCTGCCAGTGCACATCCCCACAGCCTCCAGTAACAGCGAGGATAATGATAAGGGTGTAACAATAACACTGTGGCTAGGGTGAGTGGCCTCTGCCCTCCAGCAACCCCAGACTTTTGATTTTATGCGGAGATACTGGCTTTCTTTAACCCTATCTTTGAAGATTGCATAGAGGGCATGAGCTATCATGTTGATGAGATGGATGGAGCTAACCTGTTTTGATAAAAGTGAGTAATGTCTTTAGCAAACACACTTGACAAGAAAACTTGTCGAGAAAACTCTGTAAACTTTCACTTACAAAAAAATACTACACTTCTTGGTGTAAATAACTTCTGTTAATTAGAAACCTAAGGTGTTTCTTAAATTATTGAATTAAAAATAGGCATTAGATAAAAAATCAAATTGATCTCACACTCGAGAAATGGTGGCTGACTGATTACATTTACCTCTCTACTTTGCTTTTCCCGTAACATGTTTCCCCACTTGCATATCATTAGGCATTAAAAGAGCAAATTTCCTCTTAGAACATCCATTATGCTACCTGAAATAGCAGTGTAAAGAAGAAACTGATCTATTGAACAGTGACCATAGCCAGGTTCTTTCGTGTCAGGATCTGTTTCCTCACCTGTACAATGTCTCAGGATCATAATAGTCTGTGCATTTTTGAGTTAACGTGAACATAAGACATATACAAGAATCTAGTAAGTCGAGTCTAGCCTGAGGACTGACCCTCTCATCCTGCACCATTCCCAGTACTGAGTTGCCCAGCACTCCCAAGGTCTTCCCTTTTGTCTAAGGTCAAGGTCTCCAATTAAGGAAGAGCTACGTAAACTCTTTCTCACTAACTGGTAAATGACTCATAAGTTCTGAAAGTGAATCGTCGTAGGAAGATTCGTATTTGGTTGGGACGGCAGCCTTAAGTGTGATACTTAAACATTATGATTTCAGGAGTGAGACATATGGTAGGGGCAGATTCTGTTTTGGTGGGAATGGAGGTGCGGGCAGAGTCAGCTTCTCCTGACAGCCCACCATGATCTTCCTCATCTATGGAGAAGGAGGGCGGTAGCTGAGAGGTGCTGTGTGTTGTGCTAGCTCTGCCTTGGAGAGAACTGGGGTGTGCACGTTCCCTTGAAGATGCTTCACAGCTCATCCAGGAGAGGGCACTGGTGCCCTGACAGCGGGGCTTAGAGTCCTGTGTGAAGAGAGGCATTCATCCGATAACTTCAGGAGGAGTGGTTAGCCACTTGTACCACATCTGTGGCTGCGTTTGATGGGAGAGATATATATAACCTTAGGAGTTCTGTTCTTTTGCCCAGTTTAGTATGTCTGTGGTTTTCAGACTCTGGACAGCAACTGTTAAACTTATTACCCAATGTGTGGAAGAGCTGATCACTGGGTGCAAGGGGTATCTTTAAAATTAGGGCAACAAGTCTGTAATTCAGCATTATACGAGAAAGGGGCACCAGCACCCATGGGGGGCCCTCCAAAGGAAGGAAAATGCTCTCCCTCAGTGGAAAGAAGCAAGGTGAGGAAGGAAAAGAAAAGGAGACAGCAGATAATTTCCAGTGAAATGGATAATGTCCTGCATCTCTGAATAGAGAAAGGCCTTTTGACATGGGGGTGAAAGAAAAGATAGCTAAGGGCCCATACGTACATAGATTTTCAGATAGGAGCAAGCAGCATATAGTTTAACACTGACACTATAGTGAAATTTCCCCCATTCCTCATAGTCACTCTCTTTCATATCACCCTGTTTTATTTCTTCATAACGCTTGACACTATCTGAAATAGTCTTAATCGTTGATTTGTTTATTTATTTATTGCCGGTCATCTTTACTAGAATATAAACTCTCCGAGGTCTGGAACCTTGACTGTCTTGCTCACCGCTATAGCCTCAGCTTCTGGAAATATTGCCTGACACAGTAGGCACCAATGAACGTTGGATAAGTGAACAATAATGCCCAAAGATGTCAAAATTTCTCAAAGAAGGTCAAAGTGATTATGTTCAGTGAAGGGCTATGGCTTTAGAGAAGCTAAAAAAAGATTCAGAATGCGACGTGCCCCAGTGGGTTTTAAATGTGGGCAAAGTGAATGGATTGCTTTCTGACCAAGGTGACCATGTGGTCATATACTACCCACACATATCACATGCACATATACACACACATTTTATATATTTTTATTAACTTCATATGTAATTGTGGAAAGAGTGTTTGCATGTTGAGTAGTCTTAGAATTTGGAGAAAATGTATTATTCTACTGGACAGCATTCCGTGAAACAAATTACCTAGGGAAATTCATGGAGATTTGTATGTGTAATTAACTCACCTGTGGAAAGAAGTGATATGGCCAGAACTTTATAGTAAATCCTTATATCTTTCTCTTTGAGGATTCAGAAGATTTCACTACTTATACATATAAAAAAAAATATTGTGACTTCCAAGAGAATTATGATTTTTGCTTAAGTCAATTTTGATTTGGATTGTGAGTTCTGAATAACCAGGTAATGAGGGAAGGGTGACCAACTTTAGGTAGGGTGTCAAAAATTCAGAACTAGTGCCAGACTTGGGGAGTACCAGACTTACTGGAGCCACAAAATGGGTTTGCCATGGCCATCGCGAATTTGCGCCTACTTTCTAGTTTCAGTATCGAATGGAATAGAAAAATCCAGAAAATCAATGAAGCAACACATTTTTGAGTGACTACCACATATTTTATATTAGGCTAAGGCTATGGGAGCTCTCAGTATGGTCCTCCCTTTGAGGTTAAATTGCCCTGAAATATGGCATACTTATATCAGTTAGAATCTTTTTAGTTCCTTATCAGTGAGAGTTCTCCAGAACCAATAGGATTATAATATATTGTACATCTACCTATACACACACACGTGTATGTGTCTACAAACATACATATGTACGTGTCGTGTATATATGTACACACATATATATGGAGATTTATTATAGTAATAGGCTTATATGATTATGGAGGCCAAGAAGTCCCATGATCTGTCATCTGCAAGCCAGAGAACCAGAAAAGCTGGTGGTGTAATTCAGTCTGAGGCTGGAGGCCATAAGGCGTCTGGAGATGTAAGTCTAAGTGCAAAGGCTGGAGAATTGGGAGGCTGATGGTGTAAGTCCTGAAGGTCTGAGAACCAGGAGCACTGATGTCCAAGGCCGGAAGATGGACATTCTAACTCAAGCAAAAGAAGAAATTCCCCCTTCCTCCACCTGTTTGCCTATTCAGGCCCTCAACAGATTAAATGACGTCCATCTGCATTGGTGAAGGTGATATTTTTTACTCACTCTGGCGATTCAAATGCTAATCTCTTCTAAAAACGCCCTCACAGACACACCCAGAAATAATATTTTTACCAGCTATCTGGGGATTCCTCAGCCCAGTTGAGTTGACACAGAAAATTAACCATCACAAGTTCCAGCTAAAGAAAATTCCACTCGAATTGGCTTAGTAAAACATCAGAATTTACTGTCTCATATACCTGGAACGTTCAAGCTTCAGGCTGGCTTTGGGCACTACTGGATTTAAGACTCAAAATAAGCCACAATGTCCCAGTGTTTCCCTGTCTCTCAACTGGGCTCTGCTGTCTGCCTGTGTTGGTTTCCTTCTCAGGCTCCCTATGGGTCATTCCTCCAGGGCTCAAGCCTAGTGGAATGGGTCAACACCTCTTTCCCATCTCTTTAGTCAAAGCCCTGAAGTGAACTCTAATAGGGCTGATGAGCATGGCTTGTGCAAATGAGAACTGGGGGTTCTCAGCTGGGGCCTGTGAATGGATGTGCATGACCAGAAATCTACTAACACCACAGTGTGAGGCAACAAATAGTGAGTATCGTGCAAATAATTCAGTCAGAAATGATTTGAGGGTTGAGTGGAGGGAGACATCAGTGTGGTTGGATCCATGAAGATATGCTCCAAAGGATAAAGATAAGCTTGGTAAGGGCCTTGCAGGACAAGTTTTGGGCGTCTTCTGTGCCTAGACAATTTGTCAGGCTCGATATGTGTGAAAGAATGTATGAGCTGCGTGGAAAGCAAGGGAACGACACAGCCAATGTCCAACATGCTACCCGCCCCCTTCCAAGTGCAGTAGAGAAACTTGCCTCCCGTTGAGTGCCTCTCGCTGCAGGGTCGTCCACTGAGCCCCGAAGGGCTTCACCGACAAGTTCTTGCTTCATGTTGACAGGGCAAGTTCCCTTTCAGTTTTTGGTCTACTGTTGCTTGTTTCAAGCCTTGCCTGAGCAGATGTTCTGCCATCCCACCGGGCATGTTCCCCAAGCTGGGCTTGAAATGGCAGGGCGCAGGAAGCATCCTATCCTGCAGGAGCCGGCTCCCCCGCCACACTGAAACGGCTCCCTCAGTGTGGGAGAGACTCCAGTGATTCAGCCCTGGTCTGGGGCAGACACGAAACCTTCGGTGGAATAGTATTTCTGAAAGGAAGACCTCATAGCCTCAGCTAATTTATTTTTATGCTGCCTTTTTATTGACCCACCACACAGTAAAACATTGATAAAAGCATTTGTTAGTACACAGCCTTCTCCGATTGCATCACGGTGGTTCTTGTTTTATGAATTGCCACTAGGAAAACATATGTGGTTTGTTGTGTTGGATATAAACCATCTTTATCTTTTCTGTTAGAACTCAGCAGCAGCATATGTCAGTACTGACCTAGGATCCAGGGCTCCGTGTTAGGTTTGTCTGGAGGCTTTGAAATTTGGGTTCTCATAGCACTTCTCAATATACTGAAATTGTGTTTCTGCACAAAATCTAAAAAAAAGATAATCCGAAAACACCGGCTATATAAACCCCTATGGGCTGGAAGGATTGATTAATTGGACTCCCAGAAATAGTGTAGCTTCTAAATATGGTTCCCTGGCAGCTTCCGGGGGGAGGTAGATGATGACTGGTTTTTCTTGTCCTCACATTTCACTACTAATATAGTGGAATCAAATCCATTAGTCTATTTCACTTTACATTGGGAAAATGGACTATTTCTTGACTATGCTGTATATTTTTTAAACCTTGGAGTGGTTCTCTAGAATATCTGAACATCTTTTTTTCTAAAAAGATTTTTCTTCTTCTCATGTTTTAGGACATATTTTTGCTGGCACATATTAAAGCTTTAGGATATTTTACATATGATTAATGTATTCTCAGTTGCAGCTAAATGTCCAGTGACTAAAGGCAAGTTAAAGCTTTACATATTAGAATTCTATTTTTAAACAGAGGGGACCCTCAATAAATAATCCATTCATCAACACGTGCTTATTGAGAATATTTATAGGTCAGACTCTTTGATTAAATATTACTTCTCTTATTATTAGTGTAAGACATCTCTGCGTCTGAATTTAAAGGCATTTACATTTGACGGTATTGACTAATTCTTTGTTCCAGATATAAAAATGCTATAGATATATGCATATGGATATATATATAAACACACGTATATATACACATAAACACAAAGTTATAGTTAGAAAGAAGCAAGTCCATTATCACTTCCGAAAAAAAAACCCTGCTGATTTTAATGAAGGTAGAGGATCTTAGATAATTATCTTGTCACAATAAAGGGAAAGGTTGAAAATGAATGCCTTTGTGAAATATTAATAGCTAAGGAAAAACAAATAGATGATAAAGATAATTTTTATTTTTTAATGAGTTAGGATTATCCTATAATTGCTTTTTGATTGCGGTTGATTTATGCCTGTACACATCCCAATGGGCCTTCTTCAGTCTTTAGCTCTTTTCCACTTAAGTGAAATCAGGTGAGAGCTTGTTCAGGGACATAGGGGGAGGAATCTTGTGACAAGAGCCCTGAATTGGGTTATACTTTGCTTACCCCTAGCTAGTTAACCATAGCTAGTCAAAACCTCTACTGGTAAAGTGAAGATTACACGGACCTAATGATCCTTCTGAATTTTCTAGTGGGTTTAAGATACAAAACCAGAATGCCATCAGACACATCTGGTTCAAGTTGCACCCCTTACTAGCTCTGTAACCTTGGGCATCCTACTCACCTTCTCAACGCGGACTTCTGTTCAACTGAGTTAGTGGTGGTGTACCACGTACTAGCTCTGGAGCCTGGGCCATGTTATTTCATCTCCTGGATTCTTGATTTTCTCACTGTAAAATGGTGGTAGTAATAGTACCTAACTCATTGGGTTAGGAGTGGGAAGCCGTTTAAATTAGCACGGCAAGGTACCTAGCACAGTGTGAGTGGATGGGAGATAGTCAACTGATGGAAGGATGGTGACGTTAGTTTGTTCTCTGCTCTCCGATTTAGGAAAGTTGAATAAATAAGGATAACAGAAGCTCAGACAAATGGACAAGATGGTGACAGAAGACAGACTGGACTCATGCCTCCTGTCTCAGTGTACCTCAGTGCAGCCCAGGATCACCCTGGGGGGCCTAGCTTGCTATTTATGGCCGTCAAGCATCCGAGTACCCTGAAGGGATATTGGCTGTGCAGTCTATACAACTTAAAAAGCACTTAGAGGAATGCAGTTCCATTAGACCAGGCATAATGGACCCACTCAGGGCCATGCTTTGTAAATACACGGTTAATGTCATTCTGACGTGTTTACAGGCCAGGACAGGCTGCACACGGGTCAGGACCTTCGGGTGCATCTGCTGCCTCTCAGGAGCTAGGTCCCTTACCTCTCACATCCAGGACTCCATCGTTTTTGCTTGAACATAAAAATTTTAAAAAACTGACATAAACAAATGACTGTTTCAAGAGTCAGCAGAATGACCTTGGAGGTACACATGTCAGACCAGCACAGGCAATTGTCCAGAGGTGAAGAAAAGCCATTATCATACTTTGTAGCTGGTTAATTAAACACTATTTTTGTCATCTTCAATTCTGAGAAAGTCAAGAGAGCTTCAGTCAGACTTTCACAGGAGAAATTCCTGAAATAATGGGGCAGAAAAGGGTAAACAGTCATAGGCTTTCTCTCTTCCAAATAAAGAGTTAAGCATTTGTCCTTCTCACACCCTCCAAATTTTGCTTGGTGCAGTGTAAACCAAGATTTCAGTACTTTTTGTTGAAGCTTCCTGGAGTCTAAATTACTTGGAGATGATCCTACAGGAGGATCTTACTGTTGTGGTTTATCTGATGCCTTTTTCCACTTTGCAAGGTCACTGGCGTTGCTGACGATAGACTGTAATAGGTCTTAAAAGTATGTGTTAAAAGCTCATGAAAGTATTTCTTAGAATTTCTCCCTTTTAAGTATTATGTTTTAAAAGCTTATAAAAATATTTCTTAGAGTCTTTCCCTTTCAATTCTGGAGAAAAATTATTTCATCTTTTGAAATACATCAGTATCTTCTAACTGAGCAATTGGGATCAATGCCTGATATTTTCAAGCTAGCGGACTTCTAAAAAGCCTTTTGATGGACTGGTACACTTTTGGCATTCATTTGAAAGGTTGAAATAATTTGATTACAATAAAAATTTATATAATTCAAAATTTTATGGCAGAAAAAAATCAGCTCAAGTGAATGACTTCATGTCGAGAGAGCACCTCTAAAGTCAGGAAGCCTGAGTAGCTCCTCGTTTCACCTCATTCCTCTCTCAAATCCCCCGTGAGAACACTGGATCTCCTTAGCAAAAAGATGGGTGGTGTGTTCTCCTCGCTCCTTGCTTCTCTTTTCATTGACAGAAAATTAGGCGTACGCTCCTCAAAGTAAATAATCAACTTAATTGTCAAGTCAGGTGATACTAGTTTACATATCAGATGTTTACACTGAGTTTCGAAGCAGTCCATGTTTAGAAATCTCTTACTGCAAAATTGGCCAGTGGAAACGGCTTGTGACCTTCAAGTCTAAGATTCCAGGATTGGAGCAAACCCTACCAGTCAGACCGCTGAGGTCCCCACTGATGTGTGTCAAAGGAGAGGGATCAGCCTCATGTGGAGGAAATCAGAAGGGGCTGGCAACCATGAGAAGAATGAAAGTCTTCTTTGGATTCCTGACCCTGAGCTCTGCCCACTGATCCCTATGACCTTATTATCCCAAGTTAGTCCCTGGTCCTGGTCCCAGGATTACGGAATTATTTTCCAACAAGGTTATGGTATCCTTCCCCACCTTAGAAGAACTTGGCATTTATAACGCTGGCGACGATTCCAGGGCCAGTACAGAGCACACGGCGTGCTTCTGGATCTTGGCGTGTGTTGCTCTCTCTGTTAAATTCCTGCTCATCCTTTCAGCACCAACTCCAGTGGCATTTCTTCTCCCTTAGCCCACAGCCTATGTGATGCTGTATTATAATTGTTCATTTTTCTTTCTATCCATCTAGAACTTGAACCCTAGAGGGCAGGAATTACACTGTGTTCACTAATTTATCTTCGGGGTCTTATGCAGAGCTGGGCAAGTTATGAGAGCACAATAGAAATTGAACGGTGGACAAAGAGCCCCAGATTCTCAGCTCTCTGCTCTCCCCTCCATCTCTCTGCCTTCCCTTCCTTCCAACCCTCACCTTTCACCCGACTCCAGCTCCTTGCTCCGGCCCCCGGTTCCGCAGGTCAGAGGCTTGTGGTACTGTGATACTCTCCCAGAAACAGCTCGGGAGATTGGGTTTCCCATTTGGAGTACACCATCAATGCAAACTGAATCACATGATCATGCCTCCATTTGCTCTACGCCTCCAGGTCCTGGGTGCTGCAAGGATCCTTGTGCATAAAAATCATTAATCTGGATGTTAATATTTGGTGGGCCTGGGAGTTGGTGGTGACTAAGAAATGTCAGACAGAATGCTGCTTTAATGATTAGCAGATGACATTTGTTTCCTCCCTAGGTCTCTGAGCATCTCTGCAATCTCGGCAGCGTGAAGGCAGCGTCTTCTTGGCCACTCTCCTATAGTTCACAACTTGCTTCTAAATCCAGACCTGTCTCATAGGTCAAAATAATTAGAGACCTGGACTGGTCCCTTAAAGTTGACCACCAGGGTTCTTGTCTATATTGGAGCACACACATTATCAGCATACTGCTGTATGGCTATAGACAATTCCTTAGGGTCGTCTTCTTTAACTGATGGAGAAATAACCCATTGGCGGATAAAGGATGGATAATGATGACAAGACTTGAATGGGGTTTTTAAAATTTTTTATTTTTATATTATTTTTTTTGTGAGGAAGGTTGGTGCTGAGCTAACATATCTGTGAGCCTTCCTCTATTTTATGTTGGATGCCCCTACAGCGTGGCTTGATGAGTGGTGCTAGGTCTGCTCCTGGGATGTGAACCTGCAAACCTCAGGCTACCGAAGAGGAGCCCACAAACTTTACCACTACACCACTGGGCCAGCGGGAGAATGTTTAAGCCAACAGTTATTTAAAAATACTTATTGCTTGGCTTTGAAATGTACTAGATAATTGTGAATATTCTAGTAGGTTTTTACCTGTTTTGGCGTTAAATTAGTTTCTATTTAACACTGAATCACATTGTTGTTCTCCAAATACAGCTTAGTCTTTATGGTTTTACTGTCTGGCGCATGCTGTTTCCTCTGCTTAGCTGTACCTTCTTCTCTACTTTTCTCCTCCCAAACTAATCGCCTCTCCTTTGCCTCAGCTTTTCCCTCGCCGCATGGCAAATTTCCATGCAAATGTCCCCTCCTCTGATCACCATAACTGCAATGAATACCTCCTTACTCCACGCTCATAGCTCAGCTTCATTGGGCTGCATGTAGCTAGTTGTTTACTTGTTTATCTCCCCTTGTGTGTGAGCTTCTTGAGGGGGACCTCATGTGCTACTCACTGCTTCCCAAATTACAACCCAGGCGCTGATAAACAGTGGCTAATATTTCTTAAGAATTTACTGGGTGCCAAATGCTTTGGTAAGGCATTTATCTGCTTCAAATTATTTAATGCTTACAACTAGGCTGAAAGTTAGGGATTATTGTCACCCCTATTGTACCGCCTCAGAGCAGTAACTAATTTGCCCACTTTTATACACCTTGTGAAAGGTGGAAGCAGGATTTGAATCCACTTGGTTTGGTTTCTGACCCCAGGCTCTTCATCAACATTGCTTTCCCATAGAGGGTGGTAAACTGTGTCCCAACCGACATAGGGACAGGAAGACCCCAATGGACTGAGGGGCAAACTCCACATGTAGGAACTTGAGGGAGGACTATGTGACAATTCTCCCTCCATCGCTCCAAGACGTCTCACAGAGGGGACAGAGCGGGGAGTACACATGGGCCGTGGGAGCTGCATGGCCTCCACATGGTTAGAGCTCTAATTGCAGATGTCCACTAACTTCTCCTGTTTCTGGGTCTAACTCATATTCTCATATGTATATGTGCTCCCCAACCAGCTTATTGACCCCTTTCATTTGCAACTTCTTGCGTTTTTCATAAATATGAGCAGAATCTCTTGCACATAGAAGACATTCCCTAAACAAATGGTTATTTTTATTGATGTAGTTCATAATTTTTTTTAAAAGGAGCACTCATACATAAAAATAAACAGATCATAAGCATACAGCTCAATATATTTTTTGCAGAGAGCATACACCTATTTAACCAGCACCCAACTCAAGATATAGAACGTTGCCAGCACCCGAGAGGCCTCCCTCATGAGTCCCCAGAAATCACCACCCACGCGTAATCACTACTCTTTCATCATTCAGTTTGCTTTGTCTTTTTTTGAACTTTGTACCAAAGGAATCATAGACTATTTGCTTTTTGTGTGTGACTTCTCTCATTCAACGCTTTATTTGTGGTATTCATCCATGTAGAACTGGGTGGTTCCATTTGCATGGCTGTATAATATTCTGTTGTATCAATGCACCGCAATTTACTTATCTGTTCTACTGTTCGTAGATAAACAGGTTGTTTCCAGTTTTTGGCTATTGCAGGCGATGCTGTTATGAGCATTTGTTTACAAGTGTGTTTTTGGGGGGTGAGGATGCATGTATGTGTGCATTTCTATTGTGCATACCTTTCCGAGCAGAATTGCTGGCTCACTGGGTATGCATATAGTCAGCTTCATTAAATACTACCAAGAAGTTTTTCAAAGAAGTTGAACAAATTTACAGTCCCACAGCAGTATGTGAGAGTTCATGCTGCTTTCTATCCTTGCCACCGTTTTACTTGCTCATTTTTGTTCCATTTTAGCAATTCTGATGGATATGTAGTGGTATTTTATTGTGATTTTAATTTGTATTCCATAACTGACTTTTGTATAGGGACCTGGTATCCAGTAAACTTACTAAATTCACTTATTAATTCTCATAGTTTGTCTGTAGATTCTTTTTTTTCTAGATACACGATCATATCATCTGAAAATAATGATAGTTTTATTTATCCCTTTCAATACCACACGCCTTTTACTTATTTCTCTTGCTGAGACCCCCAGTACAATGTTGAATGGAAGTGGTGATAGCTGACAACCTTGTCTCAGTCCCATTGCAGAAAGACACCTTTCAATATTTCACCACAAAGTGCCATGTGACCTGTGGGCTTTTTTGTACTCTCGTTGAGCTTAGGGAAGGGTCATTGTATTCCTAATTTCCGATAGATTGTTTTAAATCATGAACAGGTGTTAAATTTTTTCAAATGTGCTTTATGAGCATCTCTGAGGAGATCACATGAGTTGTCTCCCTCTTTTTTCTTTCTGTTAATGTGGGAATTGCATCTTGATTTTTGAATGTTGAGTACCCTGGCATTCCTGGAATATAACCCATTAGGCCTGATGTACCACCTTTTTTATGCACAGCTGGATATGCTATTATTTTGTTGAGCATTTTTGCATCTATGTTCACAGGAAAGATTGGTCATAATTTTCCTTTCTTGTAATAATCTTATCAGGTTTTGAAATCAACGTTATGCTTCTGTTTTCATTTTTTCTCCTTTTATTAACTTTTTAGTTATATAATCTTTTACTATTATTTAGTGGTTACCCTGGAGATTACAAAATTCATCCCTGACTTATTATCATGTTACCTTTTCTCAAATAATGCTAGAATTTTCTAATACTTTAACTTCATTTACTCCCCTTTTTTGCATTACTATTGTCATAATAATATAACAGTATTTATATGTTTTATATCATATATACACATAACATATATTTATAAATACTGTATGTAATAATACATATATGTTATACATATTTGATATGTATAAATGCATATGTATTTATAAAAAATATAAATACAGTATTTATATTATGTATGAAATATATATTACATTTATTTCCGTATCTCTTAACTCCAAAAGACGTTATTAACATTGACTATCAATATCCATTTTTATTTTCCTAAACTTTTAGCTTTTCTGATGTTCTTTTTTCTTTCCCACCTTATGTTCTTGTTTCCATCTGGGATCATTTTTCTGTCTGCCTGAAGAATTCCCTTCAGTATATCTTTTAACGCGGGTCTACCAGTGATTATCACGCAATTTTTTTTTTGTCTGAAAAATCTTCTATTTCATCTTCATTTCTGAAGGCTATTTTCACTGTGTATGGGCATCTAGATTGGCAGTTATTTTTTGTCAGTGCTTTAAAGGTAGTATTCCATTACTCTCTGGCTTCCACATTTTTCTACTGAAAACGCAACCATCAGTCTTATGAACTCCTCCTTTGAAGAGAATATCTTTTTTCCTCTGGCTCCTTTCAAGATTTTCTCTTTGCCTTTGTTTGCCTCAGTTTTCCTCTGACGCGCCTAGTTGTGATTTTATTATATTAATCTTGGCTGGTTATTGTAGCACTTCTTGAAGCTGTTTGCTATGTTTCAGAAGTTTTGGAACATTCGCAACTATTATCTATTCAAATATACTTTCTGTCCCACTCCATCATCCCCTTCTGGGACTCAATTACAGATGTGTCAGAGCTTTTCATCATCTACCATATTTTTCTAATGCTCTTTTCTGTATTTTCCATCTGTTTTGCTTTCTGTGATTCAGCCTGAATCTTTCCTACTTACTCGTCTTTCAGCTCATCAGTCGTCTCTTGTTGTATCCAATCTCCTATGAAACCTATCTATTGAGTTCTTAGTTTCAATTATTGTAATCTTTTAGTTTCAGAATTTCTGCTTGATGCTTTTCAAAAATATTTTACAGTTCTCTGATAAAATTCTTCTATTGTCCTATGTTTTTAAAAAATATTAATCATAGGGGCCGGCCCCCTGGCAGAGTGGTTAGGTTCGCGCGCTCTACTTCTGCGGCCCAGGGTTTCGCCGGTTCGGATCCCGGGCGCGGACATGGCACCGCTCGTCAGGCCACGCTGAGGTGGCGTCCGACACGCCACAATTAGAAGGACCCACAACTAAAATATACAACTAGGCACCGGGGGGCTTTTGGGAGAAAAAGGAAAAATAAAATCTTTAAAAAAAAGTCAAAAAAATTAATCATAGTTATTTTAAAAATCTGTGTCTGTATAGCTCCAATAACTGGGCCACGTGTGGATTTGTTTCCATTGTCTGTTTTTACTCTCTTGTTTCTCTTTTTGGGAATGCCTGGTGGTTTTTCATTGAATCCCAGACATTGTCCATAAAAACTGTGGAGACTCGCGATAATGTTAGCTTCTTCTAGAGAGGGTTCCAGGTCCTGTGACAGACAGGCAGCTAGAACAGGGCTAGGCTTCCTTGATTACTCAGGTACAAGGCTGACCCAAGGCTGGGTTTCAGGATTGGTAAGGCTCCATCTCCTCCTTGTTCATCCCTGTGCCTCAGGATGAAAGCCTGGGAGGTTTACTATTCTTCCACTTTTTGGATTGCTCCTAAACTACTTTTTGTCTTATCAGCATATCAGATGGTTGAAAACTCTGCTTTATTTTTTTAGGCTCTTGCTCTGGGAAGCTTGAGAATTTATCCCTCTCTCCAGATTATTGGTCACTCTAGTCCTGCCTACCACGCAGCTCCAAACCCTAGTTTTTCTCTCTGTTCCTGTGATATTCCCCAAGGTGGCTTCCTTATCTGTTAGTCATAGCTCTCTGCCCAGTTTCTCAGATTCTAACTCATCATGAAGACAAGACTCAGCAAATGTCCTGAGGGGAAAAGCAAGACACAGAAGGTCAGCTCACCTCCCTACAGTTCCCTGCTCCAGACTCTTGTACTCTCAAGTCCTGGGTACCTTGGCCGCTCTCCAATTCCTTCAAGTAAATGTTTTAGTATTTTATCTGATTTCCTAGTTAGTTTTGGAACTATTGCCATCATAATCTAAAGCAGATGTCCGTAGATTTATTTTTTTAAAAGCTTGTAACTAGCATATGGATTATACTTTTTTGGGGGGCGTTAAAACATCTTTTGGTAAAGAAAGATGCGAAGATAGTTGTAAAGACAGGTGGAAAAATGGGCTTTTGAAATCAATTTATGACGTACATGGTATATTCAATCCAAAGCAAATTAGAGAACCTAGCGTTTCAGCTAGACAGACAGTGCTTTGCTTCTGTGCTTTGGCCACAGAACCGATACTTGCCTTTAAAATATATTTTGTAGAGTGAAATAGGTGGGGCTGGAGCAAGGAGTAGATTCAAGAATGTTTAGCATAAACTCATACATTCAGAGATAGGCTCATAGGGAAAGAAAGAACAAAAATTCTGATCTAAGCCACTGACCTTGAAATAAATTCAATATTTACAATTTGCTAATAGTAATGATTTTTCTACTTCCGACTATGGGCATATTACGTAGTGTTATACCTCTTCTCATGTGCTGTGCAATATGTGTTAAATGACATCTTTCCTTGGAGATAAGCTGTTTTTGAAAAAGACGTGGGTTAGGCAGGCTAGACTATTTCCAGTTTTGAACTCTGGATGGCCCAGTGGGAGGATTCATCCAGTTGTTATGTTATTTTCTGTTTTAGGAAAGTACCGACCGTAATTTGTACTGTGGAATGGAATGAGGAGTTAATGAGATGCATAACGTGATTTTTCTTTCTTTCACTAACATAATAAAAAGCACTCTATCTTCTGCAGACCCTGCATCAAAGGTTGTGTCATAAGCCATGGGACAGGCGTCAGGAGATGACACAGTTATCTCGGACAGCTCACTCAAATTTCCATTAACTGCCTTTGTCTTCTTTTCTGTGAAAAAGAGAAAGCCAAGAAATCAAAATTCTGGGAGTGATGAGGTGATCTTTCTACAAGAAAAAGTTCAGAGACCAGCTGCAGAGCCCAGTAGTAGTCAAACCGCTTCCGAACAGGAAGTGTGAGCAAACTGCATCAGACTCCCTGTGCCAGGGGAGTCTCTGGTGAAGGTAGGCACTGGGAGTGTTGTCTGCGTTGGCGAGACTTCTGGAAATGGGCCTTTGGGGAGCTGGGGCATTCTTTTTGCCACCCTTAGAGTTAAAGGTGAAGGAAGGGAGTGCGTCCTCTGACTCATTTGTAAGCTGTGGATCGTAAGCACTAGAAATCGCACCCACGCATTTAGAAAACAGAAGGCCCTAGAAGATGGAAAAGTCCTCTTCCTGAAAGTCTTTTAAAAAGGATAAGAATCCTTGGAGACCTTCACTGTCATCCAAACATTCCCCGTTTTGCGTCTGCACTCTGCCCGTGGTCGTCTTCTCACCTATAATGCTCCTTTGGAGCTCCACTTCTTTGATTATTGGAATCCACCCAGCCTTCAAACACAATTCAAACCCCACCTTCTCCATGAAGCCATCCCAGGCACAGAACTGATGCTCAGGAAGAGCACAGAGTTTGGAATGCGGCTCTGGGAACCTTCTTCGCGGCATCGATAGCTGGCACAGCGAGAGGTGGATGCCTTCCTCAAGGAAGGAGTTAGCTTCGCACTTCGTAGGGATTTGCGCGTTTAGGAGGCAGGAGCAGGACAAGAAAGATTTGAGGAGACGAGGAAAGTCAGCAACCCAGGGAGGAAATGAGCACCAGCATGGGCAGCAGCAGCAGCGAATCCTGAGAGATCTAGAGGCTCAGAGAAGGAGCCATTGGGTTTGGTCACTGTGGGGTCATGCAAGGGTTTCAAGATACTTTTCTTGGTTTTTGTTATAAAAGCGGGATACAAAGCTGTGTTTTGAAAATTAAATGATTAAAAATTTCTCCACTGTGTGCGGCTATAAAGTCATCATCGTTATTATCACAGTTGTAGAGTGTTCTATATCATTTTCTTCTACCCTCATGATTTCTGTGGTTCAGAGAGGATTTCTCTGCTTCCAAAAGGATTTTGAATAAACATTTCTCTGCTTTCTTCTCCGTCTCTCTTTCTCATTAGTTGCCTCCAAAAACATCACACATGGGAGGCTGCATTCTTGAACTGTTTCCTTTTCCATCTAATTGCCATTTTTTCTCATACTGAAAACAAACTCAATCTTTGCCGCTTAAGCAACGTTGTATTTGGAGACTGTCAAGCTTAATTAGAGCTGACTATTTTTCCAGGTGGTGTGTTAAGGACAGGGTAACAGCCTGCACTCAGGGACAGAGCCCAGCCATAAATGGGTGGTTCTCTGGGCAGGGAGGTAAAGTTCTGTTTATGAGTGATGTTTCGAGATAAGCATTTTCCAACCAATTCAGAGACAACAACTCTTTCTCCTTTGCCACTGGTACATTAGGATCGAACTTGCTTCCTCAAGGAAGAGAAAGAAAAATAGATCAATAATATTTATGATTTCTTGAAAAGACGTTTCCTTGCTGCAGCATTGCTCCATTAAAGCTCTTTGCTATTAATAGAGTTGTGTTGGCTGCGCTGGAGGCATTAGCCAGGGTTCATTTAACAAGAGGGCTGTAAAAATTGTCTTTCCTATATTCAGTGAAAATGTTCATAAACTTCGTATTAACTTTGGTGTAGGTTTGACATGTTAAGAAACAATTTTGTGATGCCATTCTTTTATGATAAAAATGACAATAATTTAAAAACAATAAGAACAATAATAATACATACCTTTTATTGATTGCTTTCCATGTACTAAGACCTGTGCTAAGGGTTTTGCATACGTAATACCATTTAATCTCCAAAGCACTATTGTGAAGGTGGCAATCTCAGGCTGTTTTCCATAAGGCATCTGAAGCACATGCAGGTTAAGGACCTTCCTCAAGGTCACATAGAAGAGTGGATTTTGAACCCCAACCTCCCTAATTCTATAGCTCGATTTCTCTTAAGCAGACTGCTCTGTCTTTAATGTAGTCAGTGATTTATCAATCTGCAACATATAATATTAATTCTGCAGCATAGATTTCCCATTTAGGAATATGTGACACTCTGCTTTTTGAAAAGTCACAAATATGATTCATTTACTATGCGTGCTTAAGTGTTCTATTAAGCAATTCTGCCTCTGATCTTTTTTTGTGGTTTAATATATCAGATAAAATTACTCAAAATGTCTATTTTCAAAAAACTTTTTGTGCTGTTTTTTATAACCGCAACATTCAATCTACAAATTTACTCCACTGATAATTAAGTTATTAATAATATTGCCTATAGCTTTTAATCTACTTTACAGCATTATAAAAATTAGTACTGATACCATCAGTAATACATATTCATCTGTGCCGGCTAATAGGTTTGAAAAATGAGCTACAGATGGCTTCATGTTTATGGATGTCCACATGCATTTTGCGATAGTTAATGAGGATCAGTTTTGGATGCTTGAAGACATGTCATCATCAATAGGTAGCTGAGATGCAGAACAGGTATGGAAATTTATTGCTCAGTTCCCATTTGCTCCCTTATCCCTGTTCCACTATTGATCATTTAATAATCAAGATCACTAACTCTGGGCTAAGCATTGTGAGGAGTTTTGCTTGAAGGTCAAGTGTAGATCCAGTTCCTACCTTCAAGAGTTTTACAGTAGAGTTGGACAGATATGCCTAAGCTGTGAAACAAGGACATCGTATAGATCTTATGGTAAAGATGATCAGTGTTGGAGGAATTTGAACTTTGAAGAGATCATAGAGGGCTGAGGAGGCCAGGGAGGTGTTACAGGCTCAGAGGGTGGGCAGGATTTGGAGATGGAGAAGAGAGATGGTATTCCAGCTGTTCATGGGAACAATGGAAATGGGAGCTAGTGGATGAGAGAGGTGGCTGATGGAATAGAGGAGGCTGGTCCTGCTGTAACAGATCCCGTTTAGGATGAGACAGCAGAGAAACTTGTCTGGATAATGTGGGAGCACAATATGGAGGCTATGTAACATGTCTGCCCAGTATAAAACAGAATGATTGCAGTTGAATAAAGAATGTTTCCCGCTCTTAAGTTGATCTAGGGGGTGGTAGGGGGAGGTGATGTGGCAAGGATGGGGAAACATATCATAAAGGCAATTAAGTTGAAAAAAATATCTTGTGGGGTTGCTGGTGGGAAATTATAATTGATTCATGTTGGGCTTCCTAATAAAGTTTCCATAACATCTTTTATTGATAGTATTTATATGTTTATTAAAAACTGTATAAAGACATTAAAGATTTTTTTAAAGAGAAGTCTGTGTTTTCACTTCTCTGATGTAAGACAGAAAAACTAGTCTTATTTTTGTGTATTCTTTCCCAATCTGGTTTCATGTAATTGTACTAAGAGGGTGATAGAATTTTGTGTTCTGCTCTTTTCACATAACACGCAATTTTCCATGTTTCCACAGTGTTTGTAATTATGATTTTTAATGAACACACAGCATCCCACTGAGTCACTTTAACAGAGGTGCTAAGGCATTAGAGCACTGTTGGACACTTACATTGTTTTCTACTCTCGTCATTATAAATGACACTACACAGGACATTGGTATGCGTGTGATTTTTTGGGCTTCTATTGAATTATTTCCTAAGTACATGTTCCCAGGAGAGCGATTATCGGTTCATAGACTAGGAACACACAGCAGTACTTTCTGTATAATGCCAGGCTACACTTCAAAAGCCCGTGCTGATGGAAGATGCCCCAGTAGGAAGTGAGGGTGCCATTGTCACCTCAAAATTGGAGCAGGAAAACAATGACTGCTGTAGATGGTAAAATATCATTTCATTCAATGGAATTTCTGTGTAACTATGAATTTTGTTTCTTTTACAACATTTACTTTCTAAATAACAAGGAGAGGGAGGAGGCTGGAACGGATTAGAAAGAAAAGCCATTGATAGGTGACTGGGCAAGTGAAAAGAGAGAAGAGGAGGAGAAAGCAATGGGTAGGTATGACGGAAAGATGAGAAAGAGGGGAACGTGGTATAACTGCACAGTTGTTGTTAAACCATGAAGGTGCCTATTGGAACCCTTCGGTTTCTGGACGCTGTCAACCTAATCTCTCCCGAGGGCTTCTGGAAGGGTCGGTCTGAAAATTCCCCTTCTACCTCGTCAGCACTGGGCACCACCTGACGTTCTGTGTTTGTCTTAAAGACATTCCACCAAAGCCCTCTGACTTTCTTCATGGCGTCTGACTGCAGGTGGTGCTAATGGCCTTGCTCCTGGGCCAGCTGGGCATGGAGGTGGGCGTTCTCAGGAGGCCGCTGTATAACCCGGGCCTTCCTCCTGCCTTTCCTGCCCCTGCCCTTGGCCTCTCCCTGGGCAGGTGTCTGGGAGAGGCCTTGACTGCTGAGATTGGTCTGGGTTTGCCCTCCCATTATCTTAGATCCCCGTGGATCACAGCTGTGGAGAGAGAGTGCACAAATATGGTTTTGATTTTCTTTTTTGAGATGAAGTTTCAAAGACATTTATTTGTGCAGGACTACAAGTAGGACCTTGTCTCCATGGGCTGGGAAAAATTTAGAAAGAGAATGTGCTGGGGTGGCAAGCCCTCCCCTAAAACTTCACACATTTTCTAGCCTTATCATATTTTCGTCAACGATTTATTAGTAAGAGTGTAAACCGCAGGAAGTTTTAAAATAATTTTAACCATCATGGAATGTTTGAAGAGCAGAAGAAATATGGACTATCAGAAATCATTTTTTTCTTCCTGAGTGATTTTGCAGGTCCCAAGCCACAGAGATGTTTCCCATGTAGTCACATGACTTGCTCTCTCACTTTCTTTAGGTCTTTGTTAAAATATCATTTCCACAGAGGAACCTTCTCCAACTACCCAGCTAAGAGTCTTTCCTCCCTCACATTCTGTTCTTGTATCTACTTCATTTTTCTTTAGAGCAGTTACCTGATACTATTATTATTAACAGATTTTTTATCATTTCTCACTGGCCAAAACAAAAGTTCTGTGAGGGCAAAGACTTTGGGTCTCTCTAACCATTGGATCCCCAACTCCCAGAACAGGACCTGACGCATAGCAGGTATTCAAGAAACATTTATGGGGCCTGGGCTGGTGGCACAGTGTTTAAGTTCATGCATTCTGCTTCAGCGGCCCAGGGTTTGCAGGTTCAGATCCCGGGCACAGACCTAGCACCGCTTGTCAGGCCACACTGTGGTGGTGTCCCGCGTAAAACAGAAGAAGATTGGCACAGGTGTTATCTCAGTGACAATCTTCCTCAAGCAAAAGGAGGAAGATCGGCAACAGATGTTAGCTCAAGGTCAATCTTCTTCCCCCCCCAAGAAAAAACAAATTTCTGGGATAAATGAATGAGACAAAGGTATTGGATCTTTTGACTTAAAACAGGAAAAAAAAAAAAAAAAACATTATAAAAACAGTCACGCCTGGAACAATACTCAGACATTTAGGAGAAATATCTCGGTGACAACAGAGATGGGGTGTGAAATGAAGATGGCTTCAGGGACCACAGCATCCTTGACACTAGAAATTCAAATGCAGGTCCAGCCGACAATCTCACCTTCATGTGTCAAGTGTAGTCCATTATCCTCATGTGTCTGGCTGTGGGAGCCTGCATGGGGCAGCGTGGCCACAGATGCGGAAGCCCCAGTTCCGGGGCTGAGTAATGGGGAGGGTGGTGGTGATTGACTGCTCAGAGTCTGAGAAAAGTCAGGATGCGGTTACGCTACCAGACAGGAATTGACCGGGATTGGAGTGAGAGAGAGAATCGGAAGTAGGTGTCTCCCGTTCCTTCTCCCTCTATCCTTCCAACACAGTCATGTCATTCTCTTTTCCCAGAATGTACCTCAGGTGGAAGTGGAAAGGGATGTAAGGTGACTTCTTCCACAAGTCGTAGTGACCTCGGCCACCATGGAACCTACTGAAGCCCGGGCCCCGGAGCCCAGGTGAGGACATTGCAGAGACGCAGCCAGCATTGGAAACGCGCACAATCGTCCTGACTCTTTCTCCCCCTTGCTGGGAACATGGCCCCCTTTCTCCTCCCCTGAGCTACCCTGCACCACGGGGTAACAGGTCTGAGTTATGCTTCCCCATTCCTTCTGAAGGCTACTGGCATTTGCTTTAACCCCTAGGCATTAGAAGATGAGAATTCCCTGAAAGAAATTTCACTCATTCCTGGGGCAACAGAGGGGTCAGGTCTCACGAGAGAGAAGGTTTCCTCTGTGTCTGAGAAATCTTGGATGCTTAGTCGGGTAAATTGTGTGCAAAAATGGGCCCGCTTCTCCCCCCGCCCGATATGCCTGTACTTTGCGGGCTGGTTCTGCATCTCTTCCCACCCAGTGGCGCAGTGCTCTCTCTTTGAGGGTGGCAGAAAGGACCGGGGACCAGCCGCAAGCTGAGGCCTCAGGGGGCTTTCACGAGAAAGTGACCTTCTGCAGAGGTCCTGTGGTCCAAGACGGAGAGGAGAAGGGCAGTGTGCAAACAGCATCTGTTCCTCGCCTTACCATCAAACCCGCTAAATTCAAAAAACGGTAACAGAGAAGAAACGTATGGATAAGGAAAAAAAGTTCTGCTTTCTTCCACATGGTTAGGAATTTGGGTATAGATCTCTGTGTGTGATTGTTACACAACAAAATAGCCCAAAACCTTTGTTTAGAATCCTGCTGCTGCCATATGAACAAGCTTGAGCTAGCCTATTGAGTGATACAGGACTTGTGACTCAGTCGCCACTGTCACTCTGGCTACCAGACAGTCAATTGCTGGACATGTGGTGAGGCCCTCGTAGGCCAGTCACCCCCCAGACGGCCCGCCAGGTGACTGCAGTCACAGGAGTGGACCTAGCCAAGATGGGCAGAGTCTGGCCCAGATTCACAGGCCACGTTGCTGACCCATACACTTATGGCGAAAACAAACAGTTGTTTTAAGCCACTAAGTCATGGGGAATGTGTAACATTGCAATAGATAATGGATACACCTAGGCTCAGGGAAGATGGTTGGGGGTCCAACATGTGGCTGAGTTTGGGAGCCCCTTCCGGCTCAGCCATCCAGAGGAGAGAATGGCAGCATGGGCGTCTGTATGGAAATGTTCATATAACCAAAGAGCAGGAGCAGCGAGGCTCTAGACAAGGCAATGGAGCTCCTCACATGGGAGCGTGTCTAAGCTCTGGCCTCAGTTGTGAGGGTACAGCAACCACCACGGGCCCTTTGAACATTGCTTGAATCTTGGATCTAACAGAGTACGAGAGGAGCAGTCCTCTTGAGGAGGACTAGACGCCTTGAAAATTCAGGCAGGAGGTGTTCTCAAGCTGGGGATGTTATTTGCATTCCAAACCATGACGTGAGAGAGTCCAGTTGTGTGGAGAGAATGATTATATTGTACTGTTGGTCTTGGCAACTTTTCATCTTGGTGTGAGCTCCACCCATTCCCTGCCAACAGCCTCCAAATGCCACGCAGCCCCAGGTCAGGAGAGGCAGGATGTCGACATTATTAGGAGGCAGGAGTGATGGATACAATGGGGAGAAGGATGATTGGAACGGCGTAAGCCCAGCACTTGGTGGTAATTGAGGATGAAGTCACAGGCGGAGAAATGGAATAAGGAGCCCCTAAACTGCAGTCGTCCTGCCACCCCCCTCCTCTTCCCCCCTGCAGCCCTGGCTCTGCTCTCCACACTGATCTCATTTCTGCTGACAACCTATATCGAGAATTCCAGGACTTTGTTTAGCAGAAGCACGTTTCATGGATAAATGCTGGAATTAGCACTTGCATTTCCTTTAGAGATGAAGGCTCCGGATTAAAAATGGCACCCTCCTGGTGGTGAGGTGGCTTTCTGGCATAACTCAAAGGAAACACTGTATTCGCCTGCGATGGTAATTTTAGGAAGTTGACGTACCATTCAATGCACCTTTCAAGTTCCATAGAATGTGATAACTGTAGCGACTGGCCGATGGCTGGGAAATAAAAAGATCGTCGCGGGTTTCTGAAGGCGGCTGCGTGGCCTCGGCGGAGCCATCTGACGATGGTTGTGCACAGCCTTGTTTACTGTTTTTGGTCGTAATGTGGAAGGCTTGGCGGGTTTTGCTCAGAGCACTTTTGCCGTGTTCTTTAAAGTGTTCTTAATGGACTTGACAGAGATGATGGCGTCCACTCTCAGCTGCTCCCTTCGCTTCATGCTTTCTCTTTCTAGAAGATTTGGTCATATCTTATTTCCTCTGTGGTTTGAGTTTCAGACAAGTGTTTGGGAAATATGTCCTGGAAAGAGTCACAGTTTCTAATATTTAAGATTTAGACTGTGGTTTCTTTTAAAATATTAATGTTTTCTCAGCGAGGCTAAGTCGTTGCATATTTGCCTCTATATATTTGCTTGGGTTCTTAGTCAGAAATTTCAAACTCAGTTTAGTAGGTTTTGTTTGACTCCAAATATCAGGAGGATAAGGAAAAATGAATGTAACAAGCATGCCCTTCCTAGTTGAGGGTGCAAATGGCTCCAACCCCGGTCCTTTCCTGAGCGCCTGGCCTGAGCACCCACCCCTGCGAGGAAGGGCAGCAGCGCTGGTTGCCTTCGGGCTTCTGCCGCACACGTGTCGGGGGGCATCTATGAGCATCTGGGGGGGAGAAGGCTGTGCTTCCTCGGTCCCAGATCTCAGTGCCAACTACAGTGGAGAGCTGCAGCTGCTCACATGACAGGGGTCTCAGTGAGCTGCACCCACAGTGCAGCAAAGTCCTTGACGTCCCCACTGGTCCAGGTGCTCATGAGGCCTCACCGTCAGGGTACCTAAACCTCAGTGATCAGCCCCTAGCTCTCCACAATTTCTCTGTGGAAGATTTCCTGGCTGAATTGCCTGGAATCTTTGGCTTAAGATCTTCCAAACCTCTATTCCTTGCTGGTGTGAGCTGTGGACATCCAGGTTACAGGGCCAGGACCTCCAAGGAACGGAAGGGCCTGGGGGGATATGAGATGTCTGAGGAATGTCGCCTTGGAGAGCTTCTCCCAGGGGTAGACCAGAAGCCTCTCAGTAACGTGATGGCAGTGAAGTCTTTCCAAGGCTGGACATCAGGCTCCTCAGGCAGGTGAAGCAGTGTGAGGGCAACTGCATATTTACAACAGTCTCTTATCTAAACTGCAAAATCACGTAGACATCACGTCTTTCAGCTCTCATGTACCGACACTTGTCAAGGAGCAAGTGGGCATGGGGAGTCTGGAGCTAAGAGCAGCTCCAGCATCCGGCCATTAGAACCAGCGCCATCCACAACCAACACCAGCTCTCTGGGAAGGGCCATCCTTTCTCCAAGGTCGTTAAGCCGTGACCTCTGCTCTCACTCTCCTGCCCGAATGTGAATTCCCCCCAATACGGAGCGTGAAACAAGAATGTGGGCCACGTGATTTATTTGGGAAGGGATTCTAGGAAGCATGGTTAGGGAACAAGTCAGAGAAGAGAGGAAAGATAATAAAAGATACATTAATGAGCAGGTGACCAATAAGGGCAACTGGGACTCAGCCTGACCGAGGACCCTCTGAGGGACTGTGCAGTCACCTCAGGACTTGTGCTGAGGCACAAGGAAACTGGGATGCCGATCCAGCAGCTAACCTCCTTTATTCGTTAAGAATCATGCTAACTCCCTGGCCCTTCTCGCGAGACCTGCCTGTGGCAGAGCATCCACCTCCGTCAGAGGCTGCCCTCCAGAGAGAGACGCAGGGAGCCCCTGGTGCATGAGAGAAGAGTTCGCGGGTGTATTCTGGAATGCCTGAGGGGACATGGCAGGATATGGAGAGCGTCCACTACTCCTTGTGAGGCAGACCACACCCAGCGTCTCAGGCCCCTGTCTATTCTGTGGAGTGGCTGGCAATTTTTCTTATAAAAAGAAGAAAACAACAACACACACATGCATAAATTTAATCCCTCTCAGAGAAGACTACTGCATTCGGAACAGGAATTTGTGAAATAGGATGTGGACACATGCAACGAAAAACACACAGTTGGTCCCTGCTTGAGTCATGGGGTCATTTTGTAACCCTCCCTGCTCCATCTGAGGTCTCAGGGAGTGGGGCGTCAGTGATTTCCTGAGAAGGGGGCCACAGGGAGGTCACAGTGGCTGGAGATGGGGGTTGGGGGGGGTGACACTGGCAGGCAGAAGGCAGCAGAGTGGGAAATAACAGCATCCATGACACTCGTCTTTCTCATCGCTGTTCTGGTGCTTAACAGCTGTTTAAATTTTTTCTTTGGTGGTGGTTTAGCATATTGAAAACACCTCTAATGTGATGTTGGGAATATCTGACAATGATTAAATATCGTTGTTGTTGTTTTCCATCTTCTCTCTTTCTCTCAACGTGATTTTGATTAAGCCAAACACGCAAGTCAGCGACAGGAAGCATTTCAGGTAGCCATGCTGCTTATGGGTGGGGCTAAAATGTTGACGAGCTGCGTGTGTTTCTTCTGCCCAAGGGCGTTTTAATGAAATACAGTGTCTCTTCCTCAGCCTCAGAGGGTTTCACGCTATGCTCCCAAGCTGGTGGTTGCTGTGCTACACGAGATGCACATGGAGAATTTGAACAACCTTTTCCATATGAACTAGTTGGGGATGTGCAGATAGTGCCAGAATTTTGGATGGAATAAATAATTCCTATAGTTTGTTTCCTCCTGTTGGGATCCTAACGGGCAGAGGCGAATCTTCCACCCAGGAGAACAATCTCCTAACGGCTGGGGAAGACATTCTTGGGTGGTAGGGATCGAAACCAAGGCTTGCATAATGGAAGGAGTCAGTTGGATTTGCAATACGCCTGAGTCAGAAACAGAATTTACTACATGCTTCTGCTTGACCTTCAGGCTGATACAAATTGAAATGGCAGAATTGATCTCCTCCTTAATTTATGGCATAGCAAAGAGAGACAACAAACTCTTGTTTTCCTGCGTCTCAGAGAAACCTTGCCTGTGTTCTCCTCGGAGAGGCATTTTTATATTCTGCAGAAAATTTTCTTGAATTGCAGCATTAATGTCAGAAATCTTCCTTGTCTTTCTAAAGGTAATTACTACTTTTGTTTATTTGCAGAAGAAAAAGTCAAGGGTTGTTGCAAAAAGAAAAATCTAGGAGTTCTCCTATTCTTTAGATTCAAAATGGTCATGGGAGGGGTTCTGAGTGTCAAGGAGAAAGGACTTTTCTGGATTGGGCTTTGAGTTACCTTTCCAGAGGTTAGAAATGAGAACCTACAGTGACAGAAGATGCCGAAGCTAACTGCTGGCAGCCGGCTGAGCTGACTCAGGGCTCAGAAGCCGTCCACTCCTCACCAACCGCACAACCCCTCGTCATCTCTAAACCAAAGCTTAGCTACTCCCAGATTCATTACTTTGGCATAAAGAGAGTGATCCAAGGAGATGTTTATTTTCCAAATGTACCAGTCTATGAAGAAAACATTTATTTTGGAAGCCGTGCACGTGAAATGCTTGTAAAACTGAAAATCACCGTACAAATGAGAAGCATCATTCTTGTCATTGAGGACAGACATGGGAAGTCCCTGCTAGGCGCTGATGGCCTTCGTGGAACATGCAAGCTCCAGAATGTGACATCAGAGTGGTGCAGCCAGAGGTGGTTGCAGAGGCCTTGCACATCTTTGCACTTCTGCTCTTGCTGGCTGGTTTAGAGTCGGGGTGCACCCCCGAACTGGCACTAGGCCTGGTTGGTTCCATTCTATAAAAACGGCTTCCGGATGATCTGGCCATCCGGACACAGACTCCTGATAGCAAAGTTTGCTCAGATCTGGCTGATAGAAGCACCCTTTTAAAAGTTCATAATAGCGTATACATAGAGCAAAATACATAATTGATAATGGCTGAATATAATAAATTCAGATCCTGCGTGCATTTAACTAACATAAAATCAACTGCTCCAATTAAGCAAAATGGGAAAATATTTCCATTATTTCCTCTGAAAGAATTACCCCCGATCAAATAATGTCTTGGTCTTCATCTTCCCAGGGGAAGGGAGGCCACAGCCCAGATGCAGGAGAAACAATATAACTTACTTTTTGGTTTTCGAACACCAGTGGGTCTGTGTCCTGGTGAATTGAAATCTGTTGAATGGACTTTCTAGGATAATTTAGGCCACAGTTAATTTTTAAGAGTCAGTCAAACCTCTACATGAAATGCACATTGTGGGAAAACTATAGCAACTAGGATTCATTCAGTATAAATGTATACATCCAGCTACCAACATTCCCACTGTATCTAGTTATACTTGCAGCTCGGTCCCATAAGTAAACCCTAGGGAATGTATTCCACTACATTTTACCAGAAAATGTGCAAGGAGCGTGTGATGGGGCTCTGGTGTTGACCACCAGCCCCTCCTCACAGGGTCTTGGAGAAACACCAAGCTGGTCCTGGTGTGGTCTGATCCGTCCTCCTCTTTGGTTTTCTGGTTGATTCTGTGTTGGCTGAAACAGGCTACATCCCATAGTAAAATAGTAACACCAGTCACTTCCTCCTGCTTTAGAAAATCCTAGGGCAGTCTTGGTCATGAATCTGCAATGATTCGATATTCAGCCTTACAGGGCAGCCTTCATCTTTCATAGTTCTTTCATGCTAGCTACTTTGGTTCCTAATTTCGCTGTCCATAAATCCATAAAGCACTTGAAGGGTGACACTGCTCAGATCACATATTCTCCGCGGAGCCCCCTGTGATGGCTGGTGTGGTGAGGTTGCACAGCGTTCACTGACTTTTGGTTGAAAGATAGTAACTTTCGTGCTGAGCGATACCTGAGAACTTCCATCCCTGACTGGGGAGAAGCCGCCTGCTTTCTGTTGGTTTCCTATCTGTTCTGCCGTCCCTTCTGGCAGCTCAGTGGTGGTAAAAATAAATCTATTTCTATCACTCTGGGGCCGGGGTTGGGGCGGGGGGTGTTCTGTTTAATTACTGTGGTAAGCAAAAGAATGCCTCCTGCAACCATGTCCCCAGTCGCTGGAACCTGTGCAGGTGTGAGGTTGCGCAGCAAAGGGGAACTAAGGCTGCAGAGGGAAGTAAGGTTGTTAATCAGCTGACCTTAAAATAGGGAGATTATCCTGAATGATTTGGGTGAATCCAATATAATTTCAAGGGTCCTCAAAAGTGAAAGAGGAAAGCAGGAGAGGAGGCCAGAGTGATGCCCTGGGGGAAGGACTTGACCGTCTGTTGACCGCCTGGAGATGGAGGCCGGGATGTAAGAGCCCAGGAATGCTGGCAGCTTCTAGAAGCTGGAAAAGGCAAGGAAATGGATTCTTCCCTGGGGTCTTCAGCAAGGAACACAGCCGACACCTGGATTTTAGCCTGTGCAACCTGGGTTAGATTTCTAACCTGCAGATAATAAATTTGTGGGGTTTCAGGCCACTAAGTTTGTGGTAATTTGTCACAGCAGCAATAGAAAACGAATACAATTATTTTATTTCAAATTACATGTGGGGTTCCTTGGACTTGGGCAATTTGTACTATAGTATTGTTGTTACTTGATAATGGCTACCGTTTATTGAGTACTTACCACAGACAGGCACCGCTCCAGGTGCTTCACAAGAGTAGTTATCTAACATGTACATCAAGTCTGCCATGTGAGTACGCTTAGGAGCCCTGTTTTCCAGAGAGGAAAGGGAGACTCAGAGCAGTTAGGTCCGTCCCCGAGTTTCTGACACTTGTTCTTGGGGGTACTGTGACTCGGCACAGAAAGGTTTCCAAAGCAGGTCCGTTCTCCTGACTTCTCCGCTCTCCTGCCACAGTGCTTTGCCACATGGGAAAGTAGACCCATTTTGTAGAAGGGAGAGTTTAAGCCCTGAATCACCTGATGAGATGGTGTTAAAGCCAGAGCCGCTCTCTGGGAGCATGTAGTCCCCAGGGTCAGGCTTTTAGTAAATCGTGATGCTTGTTGAGAAACACAAGTGCTCCCCAGTCTGGATGGAGACAACTTTTCAGCTGCGTATTATGAAAGCAGTGGGGCTAGGAAGTGGGGTGGGATCTGAAGAGGAGAAGGCATGGGATGTCAGAAAAAATGTCCTGGGCACCCAGTAATGAATGGACATGTGGTCCTTAGTTTTATGACCTCTTTATTTATTTTAAAGATTGGCCCTGAGCTAAAATCTGTTGCCAATCTTTCTTTTTTCCCTTCTTTTTTCCCCAAAGCCCCCCCAGTACATAGCTGCATGTTCTAGTTGCAAGTCCTAGTTGTGCTATGCGGGATGCCGCCTCAGCATGGCCTGATGAGCGGTGCCATGTCTGCGCCCAGGATCCAAACCGGGAAACCCTGGGTCACTGAAGCTGAGTGCACAAACTTAACCCCTAGGCCATGGGACCAGCCTATGACCTCTTAATACGTGCTACGTCTTTATCTTTCAGATCCAAGAGTAGAGCTTGACATTGTGCAGTTTGTCAAAAACTAATGACTGTGGAATAAAAGCAGAAATGTAACGTTAAGGCGTAGTCCTCACAGCTATGGCTCTCCTACTTTTCTGGGCTACAGACCATCCACCGGGCACAGCAACTCCTCACTCCATCTGTTTCCACTCGGCCGCTAATTAAAAAGAAAAATCAAATCGCCGCACTGAAATCAGCGAAACAAATCAGGCTGCTCTTGATGAGAAAGCAGTGAGGTGTTTTCTTGGCTTTTGTTTAAGACTACAAAGTAAAAGCATTCAATGACGTCTAAAAAAAAATACATACCCATTGTTACGTAAAGCTAAAAATACGGCTTCTTTGAGCCTCGAGTTTGTCCTTCCACCACACTGCCAGCACCTTGCTAAACACATCTGTACACCACTGATTCGCGGAATGAGCATGCAGGAGCGCGGAAATACGTTCTCCACCGTCCTAGGTCATTTAATGTTATTTGTCAGCATGCTGAGCTGATTTATTTCTCTTTTACTCTTTAGTCATTCCAAGCTTTAGTATTGTCCAACCAAATTAAAATTCATCTCAATAATTTAGATTAATGTAAGCCTCTTCAATGGAGACTAGTATAAGTTGCATAAAAAATGAGCCCATTAAAAGACTCCTTCGGCAGCTTTATATAGAAACACAAGCGTGCAATAGGGTAGTAATATTAATAATATATTGTGTTATGTGCCTTTCATCCCAAAGGGTTTCAAAGAGCTTTACCAACTTTAGCATTATTACAAATAATGTGTGTGTACAAGTAATGCTTATATGTATTAAACTGGTAGATATTTCCTAGGATTATTAACTCCCTCTCCCACTAGTTTGGGGCTTAATGTCTTTAATGGTATTCTCCATATTTACATATTATACATCTTCACCTCTTTTCATTTAAGCACAGTGAGCACCCAAATTTTTTTGTGTACTCCCCCGAATAAAGCTGTTGGAGCCTGCAGCCCTCTATGCGTGTATAGAATTGTGTCTAGATCATTCCCTCACGTGGTAGCACTGACGTATTGGGTTATGAAACCATAGCTAGAAACATAGAAACTAAAGATGCTAATATAAAGACGAAATACATAAAATTTTGAAAAGTATTCCTGCTTCTGATGGCTTCACACTTTCACTAACTTCTCTCTCAAGACACAATAAGCACCTAGAGAGAAACAGTGTTAATATTACTGGAGGTAAATCTATATTTCAAGCAATGTTCTTGATCATTTCTTCATCTTTTTAGCCAAGTTAAACTTTCTAAAAAGCTTTTAATTATGAAAAATTAAAAAAAAACACACAAAAGTGGAAAAAATAGTATAATGACATCCCACGTTTTCATCTGTCAAATTATCAGTATTTTTGGTCATCATTATTAGATCATCATTATTTTACCTGTGCAATATAGCTAACGAAGAGTTCACAGTAGAAATGAGGTCTTAATTCTGCCATTTGTGTTGTTGTTGCTGTCCATTGTGTTTGCATTTTTAGTGTTATCTTTAATCCGTGTTTTCATGGGAGAAATATATAAGTATATAAGATACTGTTTGTATCAGTCTGCTCAGGCTGCCATAACAAAATATGATAGACTGGCTGGCTTAAAGAACAAACATTTATTTTCTCACAGTTCTGGAGACTGGCGGTCTGAGGTCAAGGTGCCAACAGGGTCAGTTTCTGGTGAGAGCTCTCTTCCCGGCTTGTAGATGGCCACCTTCTGACTGCGTCCTCACACGGCCTTCCCTTGAGAGAGAAAGGAAATGCGCGCTTGGCGGCCTCTCTTTATAAGGGCACTAATCCCATTGGGCCGGGGCCGCCACCCTCATGACCTCATATAATCCTAATTCTCTTCTGAAGGTGCCATCTCCACCTATCAGGCTGGGGGTTAGGGCTTCCATATGTGAATTTTGGGGACACAGTTCATTCCATAGCATTGGTCTAATTTTTGACAGCTAGTTTATGTAACACTAGCTAAATCATAGAAATTGTAAATCCTCTTTACGGGCACACTTAACTACGATATGTGACGATACGTTGGAAGTAAACAAATGAGGGAAAGAGCCACTGGCCATGAACCTCCCTTCTCCCCTCGGATACCTGTCATCTTACGCGTTCTATGAGATCTATCGCCTGAGTGAGGACACTGAGGTCAGTGAGTAAATGAAATATCGGTATAGCTGAGTTTTTCTTGTTTTTTAAGAGAAAAATATATCACCAGAGGTTTAATATTTCTTTCCATAACTCTCTTGCACATCACTCTTCTATGTAACCACATTTCAGTGAGTTCATGAAGACCAGCATGTTGTAGGTTACCAAGTCTTTTGGACTGTATCTGTCTTGGCCAGGTGAAATAAACACAGAATAAAAGCACACTGGCCTTGTCTGATTCATCAAAAAATACAATCTTTATTTCACTTGAAAGGAAAAGACCATAATGTTTGGCTTTCTGCCTGTAGAACTCAGCCACACAAAAGACCCACGGTGAACCAGTCTGAGCATATTTAGCACCCAGAATGCTCTGAATTTCATTCAGCACTCATTCAGTCAGCAAACGCTTATTGAGCATATATCGTGTAGCCGGCACTGTTCTTGTCCTTGGGCAATATCTGTGAACTAAACATGAAGCGTATATTCTAGTGAAGGGAGATAGGAAAAAACGTAGATTTGTAAATGACATAAAATGTTAGAGGAATTAAGTGCTGCAGGCAAGAAAGAAAAGAAAAGCAGGGTAGGGGGTTGCGGGGTGGGCTGAGCTGCAGTTCTAAGCAGAGGGGTCAGGGTAGGCCTCGTTGGGAAGGTGGGTGAGATTTGAGCACATGTTTGAGAGGCGAAAAAGTTCTGATCAGAGGGAACAGCACTGCGAAGGCCTAAGAGAGGAGTGTGGCTGGTATGTGTGACCATTAGCTGGGGGCCTGTGTACTTGGAGGAGAGAGAGAGGAAGTCAGAGAAGTAACAAGGACTCTGATCATATGTGGCCTCCATGTCACTGTGAGGCTTTGGCTTTTACTCTGAGTGAAATGGGGAACCAAAGCACGCTTTTGAAGAGAGGGATGTGATCTGACTGTTTTAAAAAGACCAGGCTGGCCACCATGCTGAGACTCCAGAGGGCGAAGGCACGCACAGGAAGACCAGGCAGGAGGAGCCTATCATAGGGGTCCAGGCAGAGCTGATGGTGGCTGGGACCAGGAGAAGGGTCAGGAGATTTGAGATGCAGTCAGATTTTGATACATTTTGAAGGCAGAACAAATGCTACTTTCTGATGACTCCAGGGGTTTTGGTCTGAGCTGCTGGAAGGATGGAGTTGGCATCAACTGGGACGGGAAGGCTGCAGGTAGAACCAGTTTTGTTGGGAAATGCTGAGTTCGAGGTGCCCATCGGATAACACAGTGAAGGTGTCGAATACGCTGTTAGATATGGAAATAGAAATTTGGAAATAGTTGATGGAGAGAGTGGCCAGCACCATGCTAGGTGCTAGAAATATGCGCGAATCAGACACACTCAGGATCTAGTGCGAACTTTCCTGAACTGCATTCTCTGAGCACGGCTCTGGAGAGGTTAAGGGGTATTCTGAGAAAAAAGGTCTATGGTCAAGAGTCTGAGAAATGTCGCATCTTACTCTTTGGATTCATAATGCATATTAGCATTTTAAAGCCTCTGAGAAATCCTGCAGTAAGGAAATCTATTTAAATGTGTTTAATCCAGGTTTCCCGAAATTTATTGACCACTGTACTTTTTATTCACTTTTTTAGGCATCCATATTACGTTCCGAAGGATATCAAATTTAGAAATGCTGAACTGGTGTGACTGATAATGCAAATAACTAGTTAAAATGTAATGTGACAAGTGTTTCAATTGAGATGTTCTCTAAGTTTTATGGGGAAAAAAACATGGAAGATTTTTCTGCCTGGAAAGGCAAGGGAAGGCTTTGATCCACGTTCGTTGAACCCCAGAACAGACTCAATCCTTATGGATGAGATCAGAATCCAGCCCTGACAACAATAAGTCCTGATTCACTGGGTGAGCCAGAGTTAGTTACGTTTCTGTTTCTCTTTCATCTGGAAAATTAAGATAGCAATATTGACATACTCACTGAAATGTCACAAAAAGCAGTTATTATCTGTTTTGCAAGTACTGTAGTTGATCAAATGGCACTCAGTTCTTGGGGAATATAATTGTTAAAAGTTGTTTGTCAATTGTTTACTAGTAAACACCCCTTACTTAGCCTATTCCCTTGAATTCATGCCTCTAATTTGTCCCCAAAATGAATTAATTAGAGGATAAGGATGGGAGAATTCATGGCAACTTAGGTTAGTTTGATCAGAGAATGGTGTTAGCCTGAAAGATTTGAGAAAACTCTAAGTTTTGAAGCAGTTGGACTGTGTGGAGCGCCTCCCAGGTGGGTTGTATTCAGTTTGGTCTCCTTGATACTAAGATGTGGGGTAAGTACCGAGGGGGACTGTAATTACATTCTATTATTGACGTCCTCATAAACACTACCAGCCACCAACTCAAAGAGGGATCCCACAAGACTTTGCTGAATTCGTCATTGCTAGATGATGTGCTGATTTTTTAAACAATGATTTTCCAAGAAGCATGACTTCATTACATTATGTAACACAGGTTCCGATTATGACTGAAACTGCTGGGTGAAATGGGAGGAATGGAACACGGAAAAACAGATTTGGGCAATCAATGATTAAATTTGCACTTACTCTCCACTTTCATTTTAGATTTGGCCCCAAAGATAATTGTTTTCAATCTGTTTGTTCTCCATTCTTTTCCATCCTGATCTTGCTCCTTGTTTCTAGTGTTGAGGAATGCTGATAATCGTGTCCTCTACTGTGTAAATTGATCTTCCATTCCACCAGTTCAAAATCAGAGATAATAGATTGAGCATCTTTATTTCTTTTTCCCTTATGTTAGGTTAAAAGGTGACTTTTTAAAAGCGTTGCTTGTATTCCTCCATTTTTATCTAACATGGTATTACTTTTCCTGTTTCCTATACACTGCTTGGTCTGCCCACCTCTACATCATCTATAATTTTGGAACACTTCTAGTTTTCTCACTAGAATGGGAATGCGTGCTGAAAAACAATGGACAGACAATTGGATTGTAACTCCAATAGCAGTCTAATCTGTTAATGTGATTCTGATTACACCATTTCTAAAGCAGCCTCAAGAGGGAAAAGTGAGATATTGGAGGCAGAAGATGTCATGGAATTTCATAATGGAAAGTGGAAACTATCTTCAAGGGAAGTTGGTGCGTGAATGTGTATTTGGAAGAATGGTCAAACTGCCTGGCCATTGGGAATACTAAGAACTGATTTATCTAATAGTAATTGTTTCAAAGTAGCCCAGTGGACTTTTGAGTTTACCAATAATTTAATCACCCAACTCAAGATTAATCACCTAACTCAAGATTTTTATAACTGAACTAATCACTGCCACCATCTCCCATTTTCCTTATCCCTCTCTTCAAGTGTTCCTTTTCTTGGCGAGTGGAACCACATTCATTTGTCAGTGCAAGACCAAAAGCTAGGAGTTATCCTTGATATGTCAAAAAACTTAAAATTCACCTCCAATCCCAGTGGAGAGGCTTACTGATTCTGTCCTCTAAATATTTCTCAAATATACTTATTTCTTCCTTCCATTGCCACCGCTGTCCTAGTCTAAGCCACATCGTCTCTTGTGTGGGCTTCTGCGATAGCCCACAATGGTCTCCTCACGTTGCCGCCTTCAGTCTATTCCCTACACTACAGCCAGGATACTCACATGCATCGAAATGGTAATCTGAGGGCATCTCCCTTCACTTCTCCATTTAAAACACTTCAATGGCTTTCTCCCACTTTTAGGTTAAACAATAAATCTTTTTAACATAGCCTATAATGGCTTCCACAATGGTGTACCTACCTCCTGCTCTGACCTCATCTCACCTCTTGTGGCTCCTTTCTCCCTGATTTCCAGCCACACTGGCTTTCTTTCAGACACTCACACCCACCCTGTTTCCTCCTGGCCTTGCACGTGCTCTTGTCTCTGCCTATAACTTCTTTACCCATCTTTGCCACAATCCTGTGAATCATGGGTGATCACCATGTCCTCACCAGCTTCCTTGACCCCTAGACCAGATCAGGTTCCCCCATTGCATGCTCTTATCCACCCTGCCCCGTCCTTCACTTATTTATGATTTTATAAGTATTTCTGTGATGACTTCATTTGTATTCATCTCTCCTACTAGACTACAACTGCCATGAAGTCAAGGATCACCCATCTAGCTAGCTAGCTAGCTATCTCTATTGAATATATATATTCAAACTCAAAACAAATTTTAAATATTAAAAATTGTGTATTAGTATTTTTAGCACAGATCTTGGCACTAGTAGGTACTCAGTACACTTTTGTGAATTAATTAATTAATAACTTCTGATTTCCTACCTGGTTTACAAATCTTTCCCAGAATAATTAACTCCACTCTGTCAAAGCAGGAGGCAATCTAGTTCTCTCTCATTTGCTGTTTTCTAAGAATTCTTAGTCTAAGACCTAAGGTTATTGGTTGATTTTATTTTAACCTTCCTTCGTCTGTATTTTCTCTACAGTCTTTCCTTAACTCTGTATTCTGTCTATTTTTTCTTATTCATACTTTCTAACTTACATTAAAATCCCTCAAAGGACATGCATTTGGTCTCCCTGCTCTCTTTTTAGAGTGCATGTCTCTGAGAAAGAAAAACAAAGCTGGTGACGTCACACTTCCTGATTCCACACAGGATTGGTTTAAGGAATAAGTAAGATAATGGACATGAAAATGCTTTTACGAAACTCGGGAACACATATCGTTAATGCTGTTATTGTTAATTACCGAGTGAGAGCAGCCTGAAGGTCGTATGTCAACATTTTATAACCTCCAGGTGTGAGGATCATCTCAGGATCCTGCCTCTCTTTCAATAAAGACGCGGTAAGTCAGCAAACCAGCCTGTGTCTGCGTGTGTGTGTGTGTGTGTGAGTGTACGTGTGGACTGCTAGCTTCACCTTGATCACTGTCATAAGGAAGGTGTCACAAGAATAAACCCTAATGCTCTCTTGGTTCAAGAAGAAGTAAATGCAGACAGCTAAAATTGCTATGAATACTGGAAAGAGCAAAATCTTTGCGATGGATTCTCAGTTAGCACAATTTTCAAAATTTAAAGTCATGACCCATTCAAATATAGAATGAACAAGTGTCAAAATTTGTTAACTCATTACTTAGGAAACCGATAAGATGATAAAGCTACAAGGAACTTTGGTGTGTGTGTATGTGTGCGTGAGGAAGATCGTCCCTGAGCTAACATCTGTGCCAGTCTTCCTCTATTTTATGTAGGACACCGCTACAGCATAGCTTGATGAACAGTGTTTAGGTCCGTGCCCGAGATCCAAACCTGTGAACCCCAGGCCACGGAAGTGGAGTGCACAAACTTAACCACTATGTCACCGGGCCAACCCCTGCAAAGAATTTTTAAGGAGCTGGAGTTTACCTAGTCCATCAGTGAAGGCACATACAGAAATGTGCGTGTGTGCATGCGCTCTTGTGTGTATGTGTGTGTGCACGTGTGCATAAGTTTGAGACAAATCTGGTTAATACCCTACAAGGCAATACAAATGTACCCTTTGGGGCATCTCTGCTGGTGAACAGAAGTAATTTGCATTTCTACTAGACACAAACTTACAGGTTAACACTTAGCTTCACAATGTCTGGCCTCTAATCAATAGTAAATAGAAATATCAGCAGAGGTACATTCTCCTAGGGAATTAAATACCCCCGCTGCCCCCGCTGGAGGAACAGTTTCAATAAGGCATGGAAAGAGTTTGCAGTCATCCTCTTTGCCTTGTTACCAAATTTGGATACATTTTCTTAACACAAGTGATTGCTTTAATCCAATTTCCCAATGTAGGGCAACTACTTCAGCAACCTAATACCTGTCTTGCACACAGAGTGTTTGGGAGTTCAGGATTGTTGCATTAGCAACATCGGCAACAAGAGGCTGGGCTTTTGTCAGGATGGCTGGCAGTCAATCTGCCTGGAGCAACACAGATGAAGGAGATTGTTCCCATCGAAAACTTATTTTGAAGGGGGGGAAACTGAGGACCAGAGAGGCAAAGTCCGCTGCCTGGCATGCCGTTTCCTGCCTTGTCTTTCGAGGCCCACCTCAAAATCTATGCTCTCTCCAATGCCCATCCCTACCCACCTTGGCAGAGCTGTCTCCCCCAGCGCCGTGATCTCACAGTATTTTATTCACATCTCCACTACAACACGCACCACGCTCTTTGATGCCCATTGTTTTTGCTTATCTCCCTGGCGAGGCTTTGGGTTGCTCAGATGTAGGAATAGTACCATGTTCATCTTTGCATGTTAGTGTGGAGCTCTGTGCCTGACATGTAATTAGTGCTCAATAAATGTTTATTGACTTGAATTGAAATTGACTGAGATCCAACAAATCTAGTGACAGAGTTGGGAACAGGACCCACCTCTCCTAAATCCTAGACAACCACCCTTTCTATGACATCCCAGTGCCCCTCAAAACTGCGCCACAGTATTACCATAAATGACAGCCTAGTATCGTGTGTAGCGTGTATAATAAAGGGTAGACACACCTCTTCAGACACAAGGAATCTCTCTGTCCTCAGTCTTCCCATTTGCTTTAGTATTCAGGCAAGCATCGAGGAAAGTGACAGGGAAGACCTTTCCCCACCTCCCCCTGCCTCAGAGGAAGATCTTCGTCCTCTTGACGCGCAAGTCTCACTGGTCCGTGTGAGCGCCCAGCTCTGGCTGCGGGGCCAACAGGCTTCATGGAACACACCTGGCATCTGGTATTGGGGCTCAGCCTCTCACTGAAAGCTTGGCACTTCTTTCTCTCCTAAAATTTCCTGTTTTCATAACAATTTTACATATGGTAATTATCTGAGAAACGTGTAGATAATTTTTGTTGAAGAATATGTAAAAAACATTAAAGAAGAAAAGATGGAAATTTAAAATCACCTGTAAGTTCATCATTCAAAGATAACTACTGATAATAATTTGGTGTACATTCTTCCAGACATTTTTCTGCACAGATATATCTGAATATGCATACAAAATTTTAACCAAATTGTGATTATATCGCTCACACTTTTATAATCTGCATTTTCTTTAGTTACCAATATATTATGAATTCACTGCCCCATCAATAGTATATTTGTATATATACTTTGTAATGGTTCCATAACATGCCACTGTCTTGATGACTATAATTTATTTAACCATTTAAAAAATATTGTTGGCCATTTCAGTTGTTTCTAATTTGTTGTAATTATAAACAATCTCAAGATAAATATCATCAAGGCTAAATCTTGGCACATAACTGTTTAAAATAATGTTTATTATATGAAGGTATTTTTCTCTAGTTACAAAATTTAGGTTCCGTATTGGTGGTAATTTTCTAAACCATTTTCTCGCGTCATTCTTTCTATGTCATCGTCTCATGCTCTTCTTTCCCTGTGTGCCTTGGACCAGCTGTGTGGCTGTCCCCACCTCCTTTCCTTCATTTGCTAGCTCTCTTTGTTTGAGAAGAGGTGACACCAAAATGAACAAGGAGAAAGAGAATCTTTGGCCCACCATGGCTTCTCCGTGCTTTCTTCTCTGTTTCTTTCAAATTTTCTTTGCCTCTTTGCCTTTTCTTCAGTTTAAGTCAGGGCCACCCTGCCACACGGCCAGCCACCTGGAGGACCAGTTAAGCAATATGGTAACCATGGCCAGTGGACAGGCCACAGCAATGCCAGTGATCACCATCATCGAGATGTTTTATCTCCATTGATGTCATTTGTGCTCAAAGGAAAAAAACGAAGAAATAGACTAAACAATTTAAAATTGCCTAAGAAAAAGCCATATGCTTTTAACTTTTAATGAATCATTGAAAATTATTATTTCAACAATCTTCTTGGGAGTGAAATGTTTTCCATGTGTGGGATTGCCCGAGTTGTCCTGGTAGCGCCGGCCATCTGGAATAGTTGTTTGGTGTCGCCGGCTATATGACTTTTCCAACTCTTTCCTAACATCTTCAGAAACCACTCAAGTCCTGAAGCGCTTATTTTTTTCTGGGTTTTAATTAACAATGTGGCAGATGAGGACACAGTTGGTTGGAGAGGTAATTTGATGAAAGCTCTGCCCTGTCTGGACGTCCTGGCGTCAGGCGTGACTGCTACGCTGCCGTCTCACCTTCCTTTTCTTCTTTGGTTCTTTGTCTTGCGTGTGGCCCTCTCGCTTTCCGAAGGCATTGATCTTGCGTCGTGTATAAGATTGGCAACATCAAATTAATGCAGCTGTGGAAGATTATAACTGAGAGAATGGGGGGGTCGGGGGAAGGTGGGGAAACCATCACACATGGTTAATAGTTTCCTCATAAATATTTCAGTAAACTACAGGATGGTCGTCTTCCTTGCTTTCCCTTTCTGCTGACCTTACTCAGAAGATGAAGAAATGCATATGTGGATGTGTGTGCAAGCGCAGGTCACAGGATGCAGTGATGGGATTGTGTCTCAGCGTTGGCAGAAGCCCCACAACAATAGGTGTCAACCCTCTCACCTTCTAAAGTCAGGTGCCCCCTCAGGTTCCTAAGCTGCCATTTAAGTAGAGATTTAGAGCCCTTGGCTGACCAGCCACTCCCCGTCTAGACGAGGTTGGTGGGGCCACAAAAGAAGTGAAAGATGAGGTGGAGGATTTCTCTGGGGAGAGCTATGCCCTGGATCCCATTCCCACCCCTCATGGGGGAAGGATGGGGGTGTGTCTCTCTTTCCTAGCAAGCTGGGCTCCAAGAGACCCATGGAGACCCTGATAAGCGGCACCTCAAGTCTGAGGGATGGTGTCTGGCTCCCACTAGAGAAATTTGAGGGTTTCGGGCTGGCTGACGTGGTTGTATTGCAGACTCAAAGGAAGGCCACAGTTTAGCACTGGGGCCCACACAGTCCCTGAGACAGAGCGTGGAGGGCCTGGCAGGGAAGACACGACATTGCTGTGCCAGGACCCGCAGGCTGGGGAGTCCTATGGACGTGTATCCACCAAAACTCCAGCAAAGCACAGCAAGAAAGGGCATCTGCCGCAGCCAGAATACACCACCACAAGGTCCGTGCCAGCGGAGGAAGAGCCTTCTGCTCTTCACCTCTCCCCGTCCTCCCCACAAAGAGATAGGGGATGCTCGTGGGTGGAGGGTTGGGGAAAGTGCAAGCCAGGGAAATAAGGAGCTCATCACGCCTTCTTTCCCACCCCTCTGTGAGCCGCCTGCCTGAAGCAGGCCTGGACAGGCGAGGAGGGAAGCTTAGCTTCTGAATGAAGTTGAGGGTGCGATCACCACCTTGGACTAGATACACACTCAGTACTGAAATGAGACAGGCTGAGAGATTACGGCGGGCACTGGTGCTTCTAGCAGCTGAGGATGAGCAGATAAGTCAGCGCCTGCTGGAGATTATTTAGGGCAGGGGAGCAACTAGCCGAGGAGCAGGTTCAATCAGGCCGTGGGGAACACGCTGTCGCCTGTGACATGACAATGCAGGTGTTACTCTTTCAAGGTACAAATTACATTACTTATTTAAAAGCAAACTTGAACCTGAAGTAGACATTAAAATGGTTATTTTTAATTTTTAGAGGGCCATAACTTCTGTGCCTACGATGTCACTCTGCTATAAAGATCAAAGAATTCCACAATTTGTAATGAATCTTGCCAAAATATTCTATCAATCAAGACACTACGTAAACATAAGAAACACTGGTTTTTATTATTGGAGACTCTCCCCCAGTGTGAAATTTGACTCACCCACCCCCAGTGGCAAAGCTACTCTGGAGGCACAGCCTGAGCTTTCACCATCAAAGTGTGCCTTCCTTCTGTGAGGAAATGGCCCAAAGCAATCATTCTTGTGAGAGGCAGGGGATCGGCTAACCATTGTTGCATGACAAACTCAGTGACTTAGACAACAACCTTTCATCATCACTCTTGCAACCAGGGGTCAGCCAGGGGGCAGGGCATCCAGCCTGGGCTTGACCGGGCAGCTCGCTCCTCTGCTCCGGGCCGACCCCCATGTCTGTGGTTGGTGCGGCAGGGTCGGTTCACCCCAGCTGGGCTCGCCTGGCTGGCTTTGCTCCTCCGTTCAGGCCTGGGGGCAGTGGAGGGGAGCTGGAGCAGCTCAGCTCTGTTGTCCCGTCTTTCTCCTGGAACCAGCTAGCTGGCCGGGTTGTGCTCTTCTCATGGTGAGAACAAAGGCACAAGAGGACAAGCGGAAACATGTGAAGCCTCTTAACACTGACGTAGGCTTGAAACTTCTGTTCCTTCTGGCCACGTGCCCTTGGCCAGAGCAAGTCACATATCTGAGTCCAGAGTCAAGGGGCAGAGATGTACGCTTCATCTATAATGGGGCCATGGTAAGGGTGCACAGGCAGGAAGTGGTGAAGAATTGGGGCCCCAATTACAATCTCCCGCAGACGGATCCCTGGGGAATGATGAGGGCCCAGGTCTTACCATCGCACCCGAGAGGCGGATGGGCTCCTCTTGTTTCTGTGTTGTTTGTACCTTTAGTCCAGGTCTGTCCTGGGTGCAGCAGGTCATAAAAGGAGCAAGGGAGGGAGGATCCGTCGTGAGTCTGCCCACAGCGTGGAAGTTCAATGCCATTTTGCCATTTCAGAAGGGAGTTAGGACCAAGGAGCTAGTTTTGTAATTCTGGGAAAAATGCCTTGACATTTGCTATTTTGAAAGTCTCTATCTGTCCTTCTATTGTGGTTCTTAGAAAATCCCTGAAATAATCGTCCTAGGAGCTTATTTGGGGCTATGTTCTTCGCGGGGAGCTGAGGAAACTGTATCCCGCCTTCCATCAATCTTCAGAGGAGAAGAACCTCAGAAGATTGAGTGGGTGGTGGCAGCTTCTAAGGGGCAGGAAAGCTGGCTGAGCAGGGCCACTCTAGGGAAGCAAAAAAGGGAAACTTATTGACTGAACGCCTACCGCATGCCGGGAACTGTGCTCCATGTTCTTGCGGATCATCTTCATGAAAGGAGTGCTGTATGGGGGTCCTTCAAATCCCCACATGATAAATGTGGGAACTGACGCCAGAAGGAGTGAGTAACCTTCCCTGCCTGACACGAATGGTGCCCAGGTGAGGGAGACGAATGGCAGTCTGCGCTGCATCCACGCTGCAACTCAAGCCCGAGATGAAGGATCCATTGCAGAGAGCGTTCCTCGGAGTTCCCAGAGCTCGCGGCTTACACATTCACAGTGCTTTCCACATCTTTCCTGAGACTCAGGAAAGTGCTCAGGGCGGACAGGGGAGGTGCCTTCTCACGACAAGGCAGGTGAAGTGGGTTGATTGGACCAGCTGACTGAGCCTCATATGTAACACTTCCAGAAATATCCAGCTTCCTAATCGTTATGAAATCTTGCCTTGTCTCTTAAAGTGAGGTCCCCAGAATGAAAATGTCAAATCCATATCTGGTTTGTTTTTCAGTGTGAGAGTAACCCTGCCTCTCTAAGATCCCAAACAGCCTGTCCACGTGATTCCCGCCCGTGGCAGGACCAGAGGTATACTTCCCCTGGGCTCCAGGCTTCATTAGTTCCCAAGAGATAAACACACAGGCTCCGCATCTCGCTGTCATCTTTTCCTAGGCCAAATGCAGAAGGGTGTTGCCATGGCAACTGCAGCAGAATTTAGGACATAGAGGCTATTTTGGCCCTGCTGCATCTTTAACCAAAAGTTATACCATGTGACTGACAGTGTCCAGACTGCCCATTTGGGCTGTGGCTGCATGTCGCCCCCTCAATGTTATGAGCCGCTGGGGTAAGCAATTTCTCTTCTCAAATGCTTGTCCTTGCTCTTGGTGCCTTGCTGCACATCCAGCTCACCAATCACATGCAATTTTCTGTATTCAAACGTCTGATTGCCAGGCCGGCAGCAGACGAGAGCACATACGTATGTTCTGTGGGACTCTCTGCTTTCCTCTCCTGAAGCTCTCCCCTCTTCTTCCAGGCGCCTTCTTCTCCAACACACATTTCAAATACCAGGCACAAGTAGGACGGCACCATCAGAGACTGGGTCAGCGGTCATCTTTGAAGGATACCTCAAAATTATTTTTTAAATTCCTGTCCATGTCCTCTTTTGGGACAAGTAGGGGAAGTTTGAACATGGACGGGATGTTTGGTGTGGTGAAAATTAGCTGGCATGGAAAGGTGGTGATCATTAACAGATGTGGTAGTTACATGAAGGTGTTAGTAGGATTAATCTCTGTTTTATGGGAATATGGTGTATTTATTTCCCTTTCTTTGCTTAATTTTTTTTTACAATGTACATATACTCCTTTTGTAATAATAAAAATTTGTGTTAAATTATAGAGTAAAAAGTCAATGTCCTTCTTTAATGCTATTAAAACCCCAAAACCTGTTAAAGTTTGTGACAAAAACAAACCGAAGCAGTAAGACAAAGTTCTGCTTTCTTTTCATAGTACACACTTCGCCAGAAATTCAGAGTTGTAACCCCTGCAGAATCACTTTTAAATATGTGAAAGGAAAAAAGAAAGGAGAAAATGGAAATAGATGCTCTTTAATCAACCGTTACCATTTCCTCTGTTAAACAGCCCAAGATGCTCGAGTCCACGATGAGAATTTGACAGCAAATCCTCTGTTCCTCTGCAGCGTCACATCTTCCACCAATCTGCGTATCACGTGGTGGGCCCTCAGTAAGGGGGAACGTCTTGCCGCCTTGCTCCTTAAGGTGCCGTCTGGGAACCAGCAGCATCAGCATCACCTGGAGCTTGTTAGGAAAGCAGAAACTCAGGCCCCTCTTTAGATCTACTCAACAGGAACTTGCATTTTGGCAAGATCACCAGAGATTAAATGAACATAAACTTTGAGAAACGCTGTGCTGTATCCTATGTTGGGCCTGAGGATGTTTCTTACCTCCCAGGAATTCTTGGCTACAGCTCATACCCTTGCCAGGCACATAGCACACCCTGTGAGCGGGTAATTTTTCAACCGAGTCCAGAACATGGCAAAAATGATTTGGACCAGTGTTTGGCTGAGGTGGTACCACAACCAGCACTTGTCCATCCTGAACCCCGCTTTACTCTGCTACTCCTGTGACAAATGCCCCTTTGTATTAGTTATCATTGCTGCTTACCGAATTACTCCAAAATGTAGGGACTGAAAACAACAAGCATCTGTTATCTCGCAGTTTCTGCGGGTCAGGAAAAGCCAGTACAGTGTAGCTGGCTGGTACCTCTTGGTCAAGGTCTAGTGCTGCCAGATTTAGCTAATAAAATGCAGGATGCCCAGTTAAATTTGAATTTCAGATGAACGATGGATAATTTTTTAGTGCTAGTCCCATTCAATATTTAGGGCATACATAAAATACAAAAGTTATTTGTTACAACCCTCTCTACGTCTCTTGGGAGGTTATAGTCAAGCTGTTGTCCGTGACCCACACCCAGAAGCGTTGCAAGGATTGGTGAGGTGGTTAATTTTATGTGTCTACTTGATTAGGGTGTGGAGTGCCCAGAAACTTTGTCAACCATTATTCTTGGTTGTGTCTGTGAGGGTATTTTTGGATGAGATGAACATCTAAATAGGTAGACTGAGTAAAGTCTAATGTGGGTGGGCCTCATCCAATCAGTTGAAGGCCTGAATGAAACAAAGGGGCTAACCCTTGCAGGAGTAAGGGAACTCCTCCTGCCTGCTTGCCTTGAGCTGGGACAGCGGTCTTTCCTGACCTTTAGACTTGAACTGGAACACTGGCTCTTTTTGGGTCAGCCTGTGGGCTTTTGGACTAGAAGAACATCGTCAGGTCTTCTGGTTCTCAGGTCTTTGGATTTAGACTGGAACTACACCATTGGCCCTCCTGGGCCTCCGGTTTGCTGATGGCAGATCTTAGGACTTCTCAGCCTCCATAATCACCTGAGCCAATTCCTTATAATAAATCTCCTTATACACACGCACACACACACACACACACATGCAGGTCTTATTGGCTCTGTTTTTCTGGAGGCCCCTGGCTCACACAACCTGCTCTGAGCACTCTCACGTAGTTGTCTGGTTGTGGGCCAGCTTTGGGCCCTCACCACTTGTGCCTCTCCACAGGGCTGCCTCGTGACATGGTAATCGGCCTAGTCCAGATGAGGCATCCATGAAAGAATAAGAGAGAGCGCATCCAGTATGGAAGCCCGTCTTCTTATAACCTCATCTTGGAAGTGATATCTCACATCCCAATAGGTCTGCCTTTTTTTATTCACGAATCACTAAGTCCTGCTCACATGCAAAGAGAGGGATTACACAAGGATGTGAAAACCCGGAGGCAGGAATCAGTGCGGGTCGTGGTAAAGGCTGCCTGCCAAATCCTTATTTCTTCCCACCAGTGTGGAAACATGGGTTAGAAGGGACATGGATGCTCTCATTTGCAATTTCTATTCCAGAAGCTGATAAAAGTGACAAGAAGGGAGTGAAGTCGGAATCTCCCTCGTAAAGGTGATGGTCATTCCAATGACAGGAAGATGGTGCAAAGAACCCTGGGGAAATGGATTCAGCAGTGAAGCTGGCAGGAGGGCCCTGTAGGGTCTGAGGGTCCCTGCCTGGGGATCTGCCAACTGGCAGCCTAGCCCCTGGCTCCACCACCAGCAGCTTCTGTTGAGTTTCACTTGGAAATTTCTGTATAAACTCCCTGGTCTTCTCAATATTGCCAAACTTACATGCTAGGATTGAAAGAGAAATGTCCCAGTAGAATTTTATTTAGCATTTTACAAAGAAAGTGTCTTTAGAGAGCTGAGAAAGCAGGCCCAGGGATGGGGAGGAGAATGTATTCTAGAACAATCATCCACAAAGGATTCTTCTTTTAAATTGCCTTCCCAGAGCTCCTTCCCACAGAGAGAAAGCGGTTCCTTCCTTCCATTCTGCCTCTCCTCCCCCTTCTCACAGAGAGAGGAGTCGCAGATGCTAACGCCCCACAGACCAGCTCCAGTCAGACTCCAATCGTGCCCAGAGCGTTTTAGGGTACGGGAAAACGGGATCAAATATAAAGGGAAAGAAAATGGTAGTAATGAAGGGCTTTGAGCCAAAAGCACCATTAAAACAAGAACATGAAATAAAATACATTTAATCATCTTAAGGTCTTTTGTTTTTGTTGTTTGGTGGTTTTTTTGAAAAAAACTATTCTATGCAAATATTAAGAAAATTATTTTCACAGAACTCAGCTTGATTTGAGGCAGCTGTGTAGAGCCAATTCCTAATAATTAGAAGGCTATCTCACAAAAATAAAGCTAATTCCATGGCAGCCTATCAACTTAAATTCTTCCAAACAAAATGTCGTTCCAAAGTTTCCATTAGCATGCGCTGGCCTTGTAAGCATATATGTATTAGATTAAAAAAAATCGAGTAGAAAAAATCGGACTAAGTGGTTTTTACATTGGGTTCTCAGAGCATTTTCTACATGGTGTAACATCATCTGTATCCCCAAAGTAGTCTATTCATTTAAGTTTAATAAGATAAAATTGGAACCAGGTTCAATATGGAGATATCCCCAGTGACCTGAGAATTTTCCTTTTACTTACGTTACAAAATTTGGATAACATCCCCTGTTTAAATTTATTGCAGAAACAAGGCTTATTGAAGATTTCTCTTCTAACGCCCTGCAATTGCTGTCAGAAAGAAGAAATTTCTCATGGGTGCTGTTGTGTAGCTGGTTAGGCTGAGCCCACCAGCACTGGCATTTTCAAAAGGGGCTTTGGTTCTTGGAAGGCAAGAAAAAAATGGGATTAGTTTTTCTCATAGAGTTGCATACGGTTTATCATGTTTTGCGGGTATCATAGGATCCCTCTTTTTCAGCCCTCAGCCAATTTAGCATTTTTATAAAAAATTGTTTTCAATTAAAAATGTATCATTGTGTTGTAGGCCATGTCCCAGAAAAAACAGAAGAAAGAGGTGAATATGAAGCAATCTCTGCCCTCTAGAAACTTCCATCTGGTAGTGGGGTCCAGGCAAATGCGCTGGGTACGGCCAGTGAGAACGTTGTGGACGTGCTCTTTTGTGTTCCAGGCATTGTTCCTGGTGCTTTATGGAAAATAACTCATTTAATTCCTACAACAGCCATAGGAAGCAAGTTCCATTATTATCCTCATTTTATGGATGAGAAAACCAAGGTTAATAAACTTAAAGTTAAGCTTAACCTCAAGGTTAAGAGCTTTTCCTAAGGAAAAACAGCTGGGCTGTGGTCTAGACAGTGATACGGGCTGAACTGTGTCTCTCCAAAACTCATATGTTGAAGTCTTGACCCCCAGTACCTCAGAGTGTGACTGTACTTGCAAATAGGGCCTTTGAAGAGGTCATTAAGTTAAAATGAGGCCATTAGGGTGGGTCCTAATGTGACTGGCGTCCTTATGAGAAGAGGAGATTAGGACACAGACAGGTAGAGAGGAAGACCACGCGACACACAAGGAGAAGCTGGTTATCCAGAAGCCAAGGAGAGAGGCCTCAGGAGGAACCAATGCTGCTGACACCTTGACCTTGGACCTCCAGCTCTCAGCACTGTGAGGAAATCAATTTCTGTTGTTTAAGCTACCTAGTCCATGGCACTTTGTCACGGCGGCTCTAGCACTGAAATACAGACAGGGTTCACATCCACACTGACAGGTGTGGAGCATTCCTGTTCCTTACCATGCAGAGCTTGGCCACGTGGCCTCTTTTGTCTTAAGAACAACACAGGAGAGGTGCGAGCAAGGTGTCAGTAGAGATTCAAAGGACAGACCAACCACTTCTCTGATGGTTGGGGAAGAAAGGCTCTCATTTGAAGGGGCTCTTGAGATGGTCCTTGAAGGTGGGCAGGATTTGGACAGATTCTGGCAGCTGGGAGCAGGCATTGCAAGTGGCACAAAGAGATGGAGCAAGAATGCTGTAGTCAGAAAGCTTGGGTAACCTTATCAGCCAGGCCTGGATGCAGTGGTGGGTGCGATGAATTACGTTCAGGGGGTCTTAGCCTCTTTTTTTGTACCATATACTTCTTTGGCAATATGGCCAAGTCTATGGATGCTTTTGCAGATTAATGTTTTTAATTGCATAAAAAATACAAAAAACAGTCATCAAAATAAATATTAAGAAGTTAGGGTATATAATAAAAATACACGTGTGTCTTTATTAACGTATTCGAGGCCTAGATTTAGTTGCAGGTCTAAGAAGTACCACAACTTTGAAGTAATGATGAGCACCTGCGCTGTTTTGAGATGTGTGTCATACCTGCAGTGTGATAGGAAAAGATCCATAACTTCTACTGATAACAAACTCATAGGTGCTGCAGGTACTTACTATGCTGTGCTGCCTACATTCACTATGAAAAGAAATGCTATATTTCAATTACAGATTGCTAACAATAAAGATGTACTTTTTTTCCATCCACATTCACAGACCTCTGGCCTTGAGCAATGGTTTTTGATCTCTTTGGGTTTCTTCATTCCTTCTGGAATCTGATGCAAGTTGTAGGCCTTCCTGCCTCCCCTCTGCAGAAAAGAAAGAAAGAGGAAAAAACCCCGCGTAGACACATAAACCCAATTCTGCATGCAATTTGAGGAGCTAAGTGGGTACTGCAAGTCTAGAAGGACACCAGACTGGAAAGACAGGTTCGGACTACGTTGAGAGGATCATGAATAAGGAGCAGACTTTCTACTGAAGATGATGGCTGGGATAGATAATTGGAGCGTGTGCAGCAGTAAAATAATGCAATTGCAGATGTGCTCTTGGAAGACTTATCATAAACTGCTTCTTTAAAAGTCAAATAATCGCTTCTTGATAGTCCCTTCATTTAGTTTTTACAAATGCCTGAATCTTTTACTTTTAAATACCTGCACAATCTTAGTATCGCACTTTTCACGTAATTTCTTAGTGATGCAGTTTTCTTGCTCGCTAACTTTGTGAAGGAGAAGCAGCAGTCTCGGAAGCTCCGGCAGAGCCTGCATGAGGCATGGATGACCGCCGGATCTGAGGTGCTGCGTTCACGGCCATGGAAGAGCACCGAGCCATTGACCAACTGCCAAGTGTTCAATCCAATTTATTTGTTAAAATGGCTGGAACAAGTAGGCAAGTGCCACTACAGATGCTTACCCACCAAGCTGGCTTAACCACTCACCCATCAATTGATTGTTTTAGCCCCGTGACAGCCAGGAGACCTCAGAATAATCGCCCAGCAGCTCACTCATTGGCAGTGCACAGACTGGGCTGCGCAGGTGAGGGCTGCCCTTCCTTTCCTCCCTGGTGCCGTCTGTAGCAGTTCCCAGGATCCACGGTAGCACTCCTGGAGGAGGGAGTGCGTCTCAGGCTCTGAGGGAGAGTGATGGTCTGCAAGGACCCTTCAAAACTCAGAGCCGCTGGGGGACGCAGTCTTAGAGAGCACTAGTGGTCAAAGAAACCCAGTCCTGTGGAAGTCAGCCAAGTGCTTGACTTGCACTCTTCAAAAGCCAAGAGAGAATCCATAGCAACCCTCGTAGGAAGGCTCTGGCTTCTGTGTGCTTCCGTCACACCCTGCAGGGGTGCTTGTGCACAGTCCCCACAATCCTTCACCAAACCTCTCTCAACTCTCAAGTAGGCTGGCCTTGCTTCTATCCCACCTCCCTCTTCCCTTCCCGGCATTTCTTTATTATGTGGATTGACTGAGCCTTTCTCCAGCAAGGAGGAAATCTCCCTCTTCCACGGGAGTGAACGGGAGAGGCAGAAGGTGGGCAGTCGCAGGACTCTCTTCAGAGTTCTGGGTGACGAAGAGGATTAATCCACACTAATCGTTTCTGTCCTTTTGTCCTCACAGTCAGTCTGAAGGCCACTCAAAGTTGAAAGAAGCTTTGGAAGCCATCAATTTACAGAGGAGGCTGCAGAGTGTTTCAGAGAGGTGAAGTGACTTCTTTGACTCTTTTGGTTGCGAGTAACAGAAAACCTTAAAGTGGCTTGAGTGACAAAAGGAATCGTGTTGGCTTCCGTGACTGAAAAGCCCTGGGACAGCATTATCTTCAGGAGCAGCGGATCCAGTTGTTCACGGGATATTGCCATAATACCTTGCTTCCGTTTGCTGCTCTCTGTTGACCTTATTCCTGGTGGCTTCTTCCTGGGTTGCAGCACAGTAGGTCCACACCAGCTCCAAGCTACAGTCTCAGCGGAAGGAACGTGCTTCCTCCCTCATTGTTCCCGGTGACGTTCCAGGGCTGACACCCTTGGTCCAGAGTAGGTCGTGTGCTCATCCCTGAAGCAAGCTCTCTGATTGTGGTTGTGCCTAATTCTTGTTCTTTTCCCTGGAACTGGGATGGACTGAGAGAGTGTGCGCTGGGGAGAAATGGGTGGTTCACCAAAGAAAACAAGATGCTATTAATAGATAAGAGGTTGAAAAATATTTGGGAATAAAGGAAGGAAAAAATAGCCAAAGCTCCACAGGCTAGTTGCTGGCAGAGAATTGCCACCAGAGCAAGATGCTGCAGCGGCCTTTGGTGCCGTTAGTTACTGTGGTCGTCTGGTTTCGGAGGGCTGAGGTGCTGAGGACTTCAGTGCAACTCCTAGGATTAACCCTTCTGAATGCTGACCCTCTGGGTGATCCAGCCTGCCAGTCTGGCCCCTTTCCTCTGGGTCAGCTGGGACCCTGGGATTCCTCTGTCCCCACCTGCAACACACGGCTAGACTATCTGCCTGGAACCTACTTCCCGCCTTATTCTTTCCAGGCCAGTCTCCCGGGTGCTGGGTTTCGTTAATTTTTTCCCGGATATGATGCTTGCTCTGTCTGGTGCTCCACCCAGTCCACGCTGCGCTTGCAGACACACCACCGGTGCTGCTTGAGCAGTTTGCTTCTCCTTGCTTTTTGACGTCTGCCTGGAATTGGACTAGTTCTTCTGCACTTTTGCTTGAGCCGAGGTGTACTTTGTCCAGATCTCATCGTGGTTGCCGCTGTGTCCCCATGTTTGCCCCCACACAGCTCTTTCCCCCTCGGCCTTAATTCCTGTGCACCTGGTAGCTTGCAGCAAGGTTCTGACCCACATCTGGGAGCTCATGCCAGCATCACTCTGCTACAAACAGAACTCACTCATTCAGCAAACACAATCAGTTTTCCTTAGAGCCCCATCGTTGTCTTGTTAAGAAAACTCATATTCTCAAAAATACGCGCTCCTATTGAGGCTTTCGAGCCCTCTGATTACCTCTCCAATAGCATTCATCAGTTATCGGTCAGTTATTGCTGCATGATATACAGGCACGTTCCAGCGGCACTCACACAACGCTGATGTCTTGGCTCGGGCTTGCTGCTGTGGTTGGGCTTGTGTGTAGATCTATTCCGAATGTCTCTCACCCTCCTTAGACCAGCAGTCATCAAAGGCACATTGTTCTTATGGTGAAACGCTAGAGCGTAAGAGGACAAGCCCCAGTGCACAAACAAATCTCAAGCTTTGGTCATTTTGTGTCAGCTAAATACTATTGGCCAAAGTAAGTCAAGTGACCAAGATCTAAATCAAGTGGCAGGAAAATGTACTCCCCCCATGGAGATGGAGTAGGAAGATGAAGATTTTCTAAACACTAATATAATCTGCTACACCACCCTCCTGCCTTTGGACTATCCTCCAGCAACTCTGGCCCTATTCTGTTCTTTGAACCCTCTAAACTTATTCCTGCCTCAGGGCCTTTGCACTTATTTTTCTCTTTGCTTTTTTCAAATGCTGGTTCCTTTTTTTTTTAATCCAGGACTTACTTCAAGTGCTACCTGTTCAGAGAGAGCTTCCCTGACCAGCGTCCCCTGTTCCCATCACTTTCTATTAGATTAACCTTTTACATTTTTATCCTAGCACTTATTGATGTCTGAAATTACCTTTTTATCTCCTGTCTCTCCCCTCCCCTCACCCCCATCCCATGGCTGCTGACATACCCGCAAGAATGTGAGCTGTTTGAATACAGTCTGGTTCACACTCTATCCCCAGGGCTAGAGCAGCACCTGGTCCATAGCAAGCTTGCAGTAAATATTTGTGGAATAAACAAACGCATCATAAAAATAATACAATGTTCAATCAGAAAGGACAAAAACAAGCCTACGGACCTGCCCAGTGGTGTAGTGATTAAGTTTGAGTGTTCTGCTTTGGTGGCCTGGGGTTCGCAGGTTCGGATCCCGGTACAGATCTAGCACCACTTATCAGTCATGCTGTGGCAGCATCCCACATACAAAATAGAGGAAGATGGGCACGGATGTTAGCTCAGGGTCAGTCTTCCTCTCACACACACACACACACACACACAAGCTGAAGTGTCCCTTGCTCAGCCTTTCTCTCACACTCAGGTGCTTCTATCTCTGCTCCTTCTTTCAAGCTTGACTTTGTGGGCCTTTCCTGCTAGCAGCTCAATTCAAAATCACCAGAGTTAAGCTGAAGAGCATGCTGACAGTTGAGCAGCAAGCAGCAGCTCAAACCAAGAAGCTTGTACCTTAAGATGTCTGAAAAACAACTAAGCTAGTGGTCTTAGTTTACAATGAAAATAGCTTTATAAAATAGACATTATACAGTGTCCACATGTGAATTAGAAAAAGTGCCACGTCCAGGCAGGAACAGTCATAGGAAGAATGACTTGGCAAGTTGATCACGCCTCTGAGTTAAGATAAAGATGTCCTTTTCTTTGGGCAAACTTGCCTTGCACCAGGGCACACAGCTTGTCACGTGGAGCATGAACTGGACTTCAGCTGTTCTTACCCTCCACTGCTGGGTGTTTTTGTGCTGTTCTCAAACTGAGCAACTGTACTTAGCTGCCTGGGGTTCATATAAGGCAAATCATATTTCTTTTGGATGGTAATGTAAATGGTATTGTGTTTTTTATTTTAAATTCCACTTGTTCATTGCTGAAATAGAGGAGAGTGATTGACTTTTATATACTAACCTTGTATCCTGCCACTTGGCTATAACTTCTTATTAATTCCAGGAGGTTTTTGTTAATTCTTTTGGATTTTCTATGTAGACAATCATGTCCTCTGTGAACAAAGACAGTTTTATGCCCTCCTTCTCTATCTGTATACCTTTTATTTCCTTTACTTGTCAAATTGCATTAGCTAGAACTTCCAGTATGATATTGAAAAGGAGTGGTGAGAGGGGACATCCTTGCCTTGTACCTGATCTTAGTGGGAAAGCTTTGAGTTTCTCACCCATAATTGTGATTTTAGCTGTAGGTTTTTTTGTAGGTATCTTTCACCAAGTTGAGGAAATTCTCCTCTATTCCTAGTTTACTGAGAGTTTTTATTATGAATGGGTGTTGGATTTTGTCCAGTGCCTTTTCTAAATCTATTGATATGATCATGTGATTTTTCTTTTTTAGCCCGTTGATGTGATATATTAATTGATTTTTGAATGTTGAGCCAGCCTCCCATGTGGGATGAGTTTCACTTTGTCATGGTGTGTAATTTGTCTTATACATTGTTGGATTCAGTTTGTTAATATTTCATTGAGGATTTTTGCATCTATGTTCACAAGAGAAATTGGTCTATAGTTTACATTTGTTGTAACATCTTTGTCTGGTTTTGGTATGAGGGTAATGCTGGCCTCACAGAATGAATCAGGAAATATTCTCTTTGCTTCTCTCCTCTGAAAGGCATTCTAAAGAGTTGGTATAATCTCTTCCTTAAATGTTTGGTAGAAGTCACCAGTGAACCCATCTGGGCCTGGTGCTTTTTGTTTTGGAAGGTTATTAATTATCAGTTCAATTTCTTTAATAGATATAAAGCTATTCAGATTGTCTATTCAAATAATATTTCTTAATTAATGAATTACGTTAAAGCCAAACCCACTTAGGAAGTCCTGTGCTATAAGACAATTGTCTGCATTGTTGAGTTCCTGCTATGTGCTAGACACAGTGCTAAGCATTGTGGATACTGCAGTAAACTAGAAAGATCATGGTACCTCACCCAGGAATTTTAGACCCATTGAAGAAAATGCTTATGATTAATTAATTATAGTTCTGACAGTGTGATAACACAATAGAAAAGCCCAGAGCGCCATGAGAGGAAGATTTAAGTTAAACCAGGTTAAAGAAGGGCTTTCAGAGGAATTTCCAATCTGCTTGATGGGCCCTGTTCATCCAGCCAGGCTCACGCCAGAAGTCTCCAGCACCTGGCACTAGGGCCTCTGATTGCTGGTATTCCTGGATGTCCACCATGCAGACTAGACCCCACTCCACTTGCCTGATCCAGCTTATCTTAGACACGCACACAAGACCTCCTAGAAATCAGGCCCATCTCTGCAGGCATCTGGCTGCCCCCAGTTAAGGATTCTTTTTCACTTTCTCTGGCTTGTCTTGCACGGCCAAACCCATCTGAGTAACGATGTGACTGCACAGGTAAGAAAAGGCACCCCATGATCAGAGCATATGCCCTATAAGCAGGAATCATGTCACTTGCTTCCCCCATAGCAGTGGTATTTTCAGGGGTTGGACTGCCTGTTTCTTGGTATTGAGGTCGTGCCCTGGGCATGGGATCTACGTTGGGTTGGCGGGCCTGATCGTGATTGCTCTGCATCAGGTCCTAACAATGATTCTGAGGAGACCTTCCTTTGGGTTCCCAAAGTGCCTGTGAAATCTTCCCTGCTAGCACTTCCCCTCTCTTTTTCACTTTTGCACTCTGAGAATAGAATAGTCCATAGATCGACATATGCCCAGACTTCTCTACCTTGCTCTGTAATCCTGAGATGGGGAGAGAGGAGGGTCCCTTTTCTAAGCAACCCAGTTGTGAACATCCCATTCCTTCTCTTTTGTTCCCTCAGTCCTGGGGGTGGGAACTGCTTCCTGAAGTTCCTAGTATCTGGCTACTCTGGCAACCTCTCTTTGCTCTTTCAGTCTGCCGACAATTGTGTAATCTGGTCTTTTTATTAAGTCCACGCTCTTTAAAATACCTAGCATGATGTCTGTTGTTCTAATTGGAGGCTGACTGATTCAAAAAGTCAAAATATATGTGTTTCAATCTCAGCTGAACTTGATCTCTCCATGTGAAGCAGGTATTGTGTAAAGATGTTGTTTTGGGGAGAGAGATGGATTCCGGTTGCTGCTCAGCCAATAGTTTACAGTTTCATCTGAGGCCAACCACCTCACCTCTGTGAGTCTTCAGCTAATTATCTGCAAAATAAGGAGTTGAACTCCGTCACCTCTAGAGTTTCTTCCACCTTCACCTTCTATGATTCCATGGTTTAATTATTTCACCCTCGTCCCAAATTTCATGTGAGCAGTCCAGTAGGTCCTCCGATTCTCTCTAGTGAGTCTTGTTACGGCTCCTAATCCTTTAGAAAAGGCTTCTCTCTTACAGACATTGCTTTTCTTTCCTGGAGCAGCCTCCCTGTAGCCTAATTCCAGTTACGTCATCTCTTGGCCAGATGGGTTTTCCGAAGGAGAATTTAACCATCCTGGACAAAATTCCCCTTTCTCTCTTTCTTTAAGGCAGCTTAAATATGGCCTTGTCTCACATCTTGGCTCAATGAACTCCTAAATTCTTCTCCAACCCTGTGTGTTTTCTGCTAAACCGCTTTCTCTCTTAGTACGAAGCTACACGTTTTAGCTATTATTGCTGGCAAGTCAATATTCTGTCTACACACTCTTCTTGACATGGAGCAATAATAACAATAATAAAAAGAATAGACCAAGTGTTTAACAGATGCCCACGTGCAAATTGAAGTGAATGATTGTGGATAAGGAACTGTCATCACCTACGTCACAAGCACATCCAGCTGGAACCTGAGATGTAATTTATATGGAAATGTGGAACACACCCTCAGCCTCAAAATGAAAGAAATATTGTACCTTAATGTTGGTGAAACCAATGATACGCTCAGGGCAGCCCCCACCAGTTTCAAGCACGCATTCCTGCTAGAACTTGGTTCATCTCTATGCCAAATTTGTTCAATTCTTATGCTTGGGGAACAATGTCAGAGTCTTGGGCCAGAAAGGCTGAAGCAGTTGGTTCTGGGGTCTTTGACAATGGACACTATCCCTCACTGAGGTGACATGGGACTTCCACTGGAGCCACAGCAACTGCTAAGTTAGAGACTGAAGTCATTGCCGAGAGGACAAAAAAGAGAAACATAGAACATAGCTTTAGATAACATTGGTGACATTTTTCTATTTACAGGCATTCTTTTTTGTTTTTAAAATTCCAAGCATTTCTTTCTATTTTTTTGTAAGGAAGATTGGCCCTGAGCTAACATCTGTTGCCAATCTTACTCTTTTTTTTCCTCCCCAAAGCCCCATACATAGTTATATATCCTCGTTGTAAATCATTCTAGTTCTTCTCTGTGGGGTGCTGCCACAGCGTGGCTTGATAAGTGATATGTAGGTCCACGCCCAGGATCCAAACCAGCGAACCCCAGGCTGCTGAAGCAGAGCATGTGAACTTAACCACTTGGCCACGGGGTCAGCCCCTATTTCCAGGCACTCTGTAGTCATTCTTTCTTATTGATTAAGAACTCAAATTTTCAGGAAATAACAATGGAAGAGTGTCAATTTTTCAATGTCCAATTTAGGTCTCTAAAACTATGCTTTAGGCGGGCTCCACTCATTGTCTTGAGAGGCAATGGATGAGGAAGTGCACATACCCGCTGAGAAGCCTAGTCTTTCTCATCTCTGGGCTGAGTGCCAACACCACCACTAGCATTTTAGGAGGTTCTCTAAGAGCCACTTAGCTCCTCTGACAGCTTACCATGGACTGGGGGAGAGCGTTGAAAGAAAAGAGGACTTGAGTTTGGATGCCAAATACTGAGAGACCTTTTGCAGCTTTAGCTCCATGAGAAAGGAAAATGTCTCATGTTATCATGTCTACTATCATTTTGGAGACAAAGATCTTAATTTCTTCAATTTAAATTTTCATCTTACAATTATTTTCCTTTAAACCTTTCAGAGACCCTTCTATCTAGCTAACAAGTCCTTCCACAAGACACTCTATTGGGAAAGAGCTTCGAGTTCATTGACATCAAATACCGTGACAGGCATTAATGGCATCAGTAGACCTGGTCTTATTTAAGCGGGGGCACATTTGAGTGATTATCTTGTGGCCCATGAGGTGGGTCACAGTACCCCTCAGGAGGAAAGAGACATGGTGATATTAAGCGTTGGAGCCCATTCTCAGGTCTAGATAATATTGTTCATCAAATAAAGTTCGTCTTCTGTCTGTCTTTTTTTCCCTTAAGGAATCTTTTATCTCCTTTCCTTTTCTCTCAGCCTGATATCCTCATTTTCATTCTCCCTTTAAAAATCTCCTTTCAATAATGGATCTAATAAACTCATTTACATTGAGTTATGTAGGACAGATGAGACTTAATGTGTCCATTATCATAATCAGTCAAGATAAAAGATAAGAAAACATGATGGGGGAAGAACCCATAGTCGTTCACATTTAAAAGGAAATAAACTCATAAATGGAAGAAGTAACTGTCTAATTGCAGAACTGAAGACATCAGTGAGTTGGCAGGAACCTTTTAAAACCCTCCATTGTTTGAAATCATTCTACCTCCATGACCATCTATTCACGGTTAACCCTGCCCAATCTGAGGCCGCCACATACAGTCGTTAAAATGGACATCTCCAATTCGAGGAGTTTGGTCCTTTGGATGTTCTTTACTCTGGCTTGACGTTGTAAGAATTTGCATCTCCAGCAGGGTGGATGAAGATGGCTCAGTTTTACGTAGGAAAGTCACTGGTCTCACTGCAAATATGACTGATATGCTAAACAAGCATGTAGCCAAACACAAACTTGATTTTTTTCTTCTCCTTCATGTTTAAAGTATATTTTGTGGAGAATCTTTTATAATGCCACTAGATGAAAACTTTTCAGTTCCCTGGACTTTTTCAGTCATTCTTAGGTAATAGACATCCCCACACTAGCTTCAAGTCACGGAGATAGTCTCAGTTCAGTAAGCAGAATGGCTAGGAGAAGACATTGATTTAAAGTGAAATCATCTCTGTGTTTGCAACTCTAGAGAAAAGGTAGTTCCCTGAAGGGCTCCAAGTGGTCGCATAAAGCCCCCTCACTGGGATTTAGGTAAAAAGGTAACACCACTTCCCCTACTCCCTTGGGGAATTAGAGACTCAGAGTGGTAACAGCTTTTCCCAAAGAAACATCCCCATTCTCTTCACACTATGTCCAATTGTTATAGCCCTGACATTGTCGAAGGGGTCAAGAGTCCTGGAAGGTGTTCTCCATCCTTTCTTTGAAAGTTATACATCTGAGTGTTTGTGCCACAATCACTTTGATAAACTGAATCTATCCTAGAGATACTTATGTTGGAATTAAGACAGGGATAGTCCCACCCTAACATGCTCTTATATTGGTAAATACATATTGCCTCTAGTGGTTTAAATTTGTAAGTTGGGGTTGGGAAGGGCCCCACTGATCAGAAATGTTAGGTACTCTCTACTCTGTAGCTGCAAACTGGTATTTTATGTCCAAAGAATGGCTACACGGATTGAGAAAGGCAGTCATTGACTAGACATCTGTTAGGTATCATAGAGAATTGTGCTTGCTGCTAATTGAAATTTTTCTTTCTGCATTGAAGTTCCATGGCACAGTCTGCAAAGTCTTTATAATCATGGGTAATATTTCTGTAAGTCTTGTTCTTACTCCCTGGATAACCAAATATGAGAACTATCTTAGTTATGCTCCTACAGACAGAAGGGTGAGTCAGAGATACTCTTTCCACTAGGCATGGGAATAAAAAAAGTACTGAAATCAACCCTTGGTCTCATTTCCCCAGTGCATCATTTCTCCAGCCTACACCTCATTACAGTCTATGTCAACATAAGCCCATTACAATCCTACTTAATGGCTGCAGTGCTGAGGTGGTGGTGTTGGCCGAGGGCGAGACAACCATCACAACCTATAGTGAGTGCAAAACAGAACGTAGGAGCATAGCTGCCACACTCCATCCTAGGAGGTCCTTGGTCATCATGAGTGTTTCTCTTTCATGCCCCCTCTCATCTTCTACTTTTGCAAAGGACCATTTTCTAGAATTCTGCAAATGTATAGCATGACTTTGTGAATTCCCTAAAGTTTGCTGCAATTTCCTTGTGTTGTTTCACATATCTGTTGATAAATCTTTTATTAAACTTAGCCTAGAGGGACTGATGAATTCAGTTAACCACCCAAAAGGCTGGGCTTGATGGTAAAGAAACCAGCATTTACACCCTTATTCAGCAGAGCACTTGGTAAAGTCTTTTGTTGATAATAATAGTTGGTTTTATCCTTGATAAATACAGCCCACTCCCTTAATACGCCTTTATTTTTATTCCTTTGCTTTTATGTACTTTCTGATTATGAAAGATATTCCTCTAGTAATGACCAAAGACCACCCAGGCTGGTAGAGAGGTGATTGGCATAAGGCCAAGGCAATCAGTTGAAATGAAGAGATAAGAAAATATAATGAACTAACTTATGAGACAGTAAATCTTTTGACTTTATGGGTCCAAGAATAGTGAATCCATATACCACTGGTGATGGCTTTAAAATATGTTCACAAATTCTATAACAGTCCTCCCTTCAAGAAGTGGAGTTTAATTCTCCTCCTCTTCAGCGTAGGGACTTAGGGACTCACTTCCAACGACTAGAATATTTGGACATGATGGTATGTAACTTCGTAAAAGGCATGGCGACTTCAGCCTTTCTCTCTTGGGTCACTCACCCTGGAGGAAGACAGCATAATGGCATGAGGACACATCAAGCAGCCATGGACAGGTCTGTGTGACAAGGAACACTGAGGCTTCCTGTTAACAGCTGTGTGAGTGAGTCATCTTAGATGCACGTCCTCTGGTTCCAGTCAAGCCTTCAGATTATCGTGGCACCAGCTGACATCTTGACTACAGGGTCATGAGAGACTCAGAGCCAGAACTATTCAACTAAACCTTTCTTGAATTCCTGACCCATGGAAACTGTGAGATAATAGCTGCCTCTCAGTTGTGAGGGTAATCTGTTATGCAGCTATAGATAACTAATACATCTCTGAGACAAGCAATACTTTCTGCATGTCTCTCAAATAGATTCATTGAAGTTAAACTGAGTTGGAAGGTTCATGCAGGGCCTAGGGACAAAAGGAGAAAAAGATGTTAACCACAAGCAATAAATGATTTGATCACTTTAGAAGAGAATTAGTTGGCCTAAAATGGAGTCTTTGAGAAAGCTTCGAACACTGGTAAAAGGCATTGGAGAATTTTCCAGTGAAAGTAGCTGTAATCATGGAAGAAGTCTACTGTTAATAAGAGGTTTTTGATGTTGATAGAAAAGGGAGCAAGGGGAAAACAAGACACATTTTCATAAGTGGATTTTCATTTACCAAAACTAGAATATTAGGGTCCTTCACACACTAGATTTGGCAGTGAACATGTTGAACATAGAAGAGCTAAAAGCAAACCCAGTTTGAATATGCTAGCAGATGTGAGGAATGCTGATACTTGTTGTAAGAAGAGTGTTTTTCCCTAGTGCCCCAGGGTCCTGCCATATCCCTTGCGGTTTCCCCATGTCCTGCCTACACCTAAATAATAACAAAGGGCCAGAATTGGTTCTTTATGAGTCTCTCCTTGAACAGCTAAACTTGAGAATGTCATCTCTTTCTCGCTGGTAGGGTCCGTGGAGATCTTCCTAAAACCCACCGTGTTGCCCCTTTGCCTACAGGCAGGGGTCGGGCCTCGTCAAGGGCAAGGCCGCATCATTTCCATTTGTGGCCCCAGCAGAGTGTCCAGCACATAGCAGGCAGTCAATGCAAGGTTAACAAATATGTGAACAAGCAAACTCAGGAGGTGGAATTGAAACATACAATAAAGAGCGAGGGCCAGAGAGAAAACCCATTCATCACAGAAGTGTGTTTTGTATGCATCTAAGAAGTAATTTACTCCATCTCCAATATTATGGAACTTGGAAATAACATAAAATGCTGCGTATCTTTAAATTCTTTTCAGATTAAACTGGACCTGGAAGGGTGAATTTTGTATTCAAGAGCCAATGCTTTGCAGTCAGGCAGCCCTCGCTGAATCCTTATTTCCCTTTCTAGTTTTATAAACTTAAGAAAGTCATTTTAGCTTTTGTAGCCTCAGTTTCCCTATCTATAAAGTGGGGACAATGACACCTACTTCTATGTGTGGTTATGAGGGTTTAACAAGATCATGTCTGTAAAGCCCTTAGTGTGGGGTCAGACACTGGAACAAAACTCAGTAAATGAAAGCTTTTGTGTAGTGTGGCTTTTTCAAGGCATTGTGATTTCCCAAAAGACATAGGAAGCTAAAAATTGTCGATATAAAAGCTTAAGCCAATGTATGCTATGAATAATCTTTCTCTTTATTCTACAATATAAATCTTGTGCTCAAAATATGTGAGTCCTCTCTGAGTCCCTTACACTGGGCATGATCACACAATCAACAGTTATATCTTGAGCATTTCCATCTTGGGCCAGCTGTGCTTCTGTGCAGGGTCTTTGCACGTACTGTTTTCTCTGCCTCAACAGCTCTTCTGTAAGATATTGACATGTCTCCATGACTCACTTTGTTCAGATCACTCTGCAAGTATAACCTTTTCACAGAGGTCTTTCCCTGCCCTGGCTCCACTTTTATTCGTAACCCTCGTCACTATCTGGAATGCAGGCATACTTACTTCCTGGTGTGCTGTCTGTCCTCCTCATCCCAATAGAAGACCCCGCAGAGCAGAGACTTGGCTTTATCCACCACTGAGTCTCGGTTTATAGAACAGTGCCTAGCATCTATTGGCTATGTAATAAATACTTGAAGAATGACTGACTGCATAAAATCTAGGAGTTACAGGGATAACTGTGTGATGTTACATCCTAACTAGAGCTTATAGATCTATCTGCATTTGTCCATTTTTTTCTTCCCTCCTAGAAGATACTAACTCCATATTTCTAAATCAAATTGATTTTCAACTCCCAGTGCCGCCTCCAACTTTTCCAAGAAAGCCTTGTTTAATCAGTGCAATTTACATCTATATAACCCTTCTCTGACATCCTTTAAGACAGATCTTAATTAATGAGAAGTAATTGACAAGAGAAGCCATGTGACTAATTTCCTCTGGTTAGGAAAGATGATCTGTTCTTTAGTGAAGGTGATCTCTATTAAACTTCTCAACAGTTCTGTGAATGTGAACAAGTACCTATAAACTCACCTGGTGTTTGCACCTCTGTCCTCCTCTTGGGGCCTCCCATGCTGAACCATCAGGTGTGGGGCATATGGACTGGACAGCTCAATTTCGATTGGTACCTGAATCCCGTAGAAGTCATTCCAAATGCATGAAATGTCCAGTTAATATAAATCTGCCCAGTCCTTGATATAAATACATTAGGTTTATGATTAGATTAAGTTGTCATAATTCTACTCCAGACCCTGAAGAGCTAGGAAATTACTCGGTGATCAGGCAAAGAGAGATGAAGAGAACACGAGGCATTCCCCAAGTGCTGTGGAGTGCATGGAAAGTTGGCTCTAAGATCAGATGGTCTGGGTTCAAATCCTGGCTTTGTTTCTTACAAGCTCTATGTTCTTGAGCAAATGGTTTAATTTTTGGGAAACTCAGTTTTCTTCTTTGGAAAATGGGAGTAAAATTTGGCTTAACTTACCGTACAAGAATCATCGAAAGATAAACAACTTGCTGTATGTGAAGTGGCTTCATGAGCTCTAAGGAGCTTTATAAGTTTCAGTGAGCCTTCCTCTGGCTCTTGGGCCCAGCTGCTGTGGTCTTAGCAGAGGCTATCTACTTAGGCAATGACTGTGGGGTGATACGTGCCACAGCAGACCTGAAGCTGCTGAGTTAATTTTCCAGGGCTGCCATAACAAAGTACCACAAACTATGTGGCTTAAAGAATGGGCGTTTATTGTCTCACAGTCTGGAGGCTGAAATCTGAGATCAAGGTGTCGGCAGGCTTGGTTCCTTTTGAGGCTGTGAGGGAGAATCAATTCCCTGCCTCTCTCCTAGCTTCTGGTGGTTTTCTGGCAATGTTGGGCGTTATTTGGCTTTAGAAGCATCACTCTGATCTCTGCCTTTATCTTTACTTGGTGTTCTTCCTGTGTGTGTGTCTTTGTGTTCAAATTTCCCCTTTTTATAAGGACACCAGACATAATGGCCTAGGGCCCATCCGAATGACTTCATCTGAACTTAACTAATTACATCTGCAACGACCTTATTTTCAAACAAGGTCACAGTCTGAGGTACTGGGGGCTAAGACTTCAACATGTGGACTTTGGGGAGACGCAATTCAACCCATAAGAATTGTGGACCCAGAATCCCTCACCTGATCAGATTGTTGAGAGGCAAAGCTTTGTTTCTGGGTCAATCTAACTCATCTTTTCTTGGGTTGTGTCCTCTTTCCTCTAGTCAATAAACTTCTCTGACACCTTCCCACTGGTTCCCCAGACAGCAGTGTCAGCCCAAGGAGGAGAGAGGTGGGAGTGGTCTGTCCTGGTGAGGATGAGTATTTTCTCACTCACGTTGTTTAGAACTGCTGCTGCAAGATGATAATATAAAGCAGAATAACTTCTACTTGGTTTTATTATTGTTGTTAAGCCCTCTACAGACATTGCCCTCCTTTATTGCCAGCACCCAGGGCCAATTGCTCCCACTGCCCTGCCTTTGATAAACCACTGCCAGACCCAGAAATATCTCGACCCACCAGCAGCAGGAACAGTATAAATGATTTCCCAGGAGACTCCTCTATCCCTATACAAATAGAATTTCACCAAGCCTCATCCACAAGTGAGCAAACATGCCCAGATGTGCTCATTAAGAAAAATTATCCATGGGGCTAGCCCGGTGACATATTGGTTATGTTCGTGCACTCTGCTTCAGCGGTCTGGGTTTGTATCCTGGGTGTGGATCACCACTCATCAGCCATGCTGTGGCAGTGACTCATATATAAAGTAGACAAGGATTGACATAGGTGTTAGCTCAGGGCTAATCTTCCTCAGCAATAAAAGAGGAAGATTGGCAACAGATGTTAGCTCAGAGCTAATCCTCCTCAGCAAATAAATAAATAAAAAGTCATTTACACCCCTAACCTTCATCACAGATACAAAAGCGTCTAGATAAGTAGAGATGAAGGGAGGAATTGTGACAAGGGTTTCTTTGAAGAGAATTGTGCTGAGTTCCACCGATCATTCCTTCCCCAAGAGGGGCAAGAGATGGTTCCTCTTTAGAGAGAGAGTTTAACAGAACTACTCTCTGAAATCTTGTCTTGTGTCTCCTGAACTCAGAGGACACAGTGGTTCTTGGATGCAGAAGATTAAGTTATTGTTAAAAAATAGTCAGTCCTTCCTTCTCCGTCTCCATGGGTGGAGTACGTCTGTCTCCCCTGCTCCCTCTTCCATATGGCTTGACTTTTCAATGGCATGTCAGTAGATGTGACTCAGGCAGGGCTTGGGATGTGGTTGCATGGCTGAGCATGGCCTCTTGGTGCCCCTGCCTTTGTCATAAGAAGAACATGCCCGGCCAGCTCCCTGGTTCAAGGAGAATGAGAGACTTGTGGAATAGACCTGCTGCTCCAACCAATCCACAAGTATGGGAATAGACTATTGATAGCTGAGGAATATTAGCCCTGAGCTAAGATCCACGCCAATCTTCTTCCACTTTATATGTGGGACCCCCGCCACAGCATGGCTGACGAGTGGTGGCACCTGGGATCTGAACTTGCAAACCCAGGCTGCGGAAGTAGAGCACACAGAACTTTAGCCACCACGCCATGGAGCCATTCCCCTAAACTGTTGTTATTTTAAGCCACTGAGATTTGGGGTAGTTTACTTTGCAGCATCATTGTGGTCATAGCTGACTGATGTTTTTGGTTAACTGCTTTGATGGTAGAGAGGAGAGCTGCCGCTTGCTGCGTTACAGCCAGCGCCCACTCAGTGCGTCCAGAGACGCGCCGGTCTGTTTCCTGTGGATCGGATGTGTGCTCTGTGCTGGCAGGAGATTTAGCACGGGGACTGTGTCAGGCAAGGCTGACAGATTTGGCTGGTAAAGAAACAACGAGCCCTGATTCGGTTCAAACAGCTTATTACTCACATAGACAGCACAAGCAAGAGTAGCAAATGTGCCAATTTTCTGTGTCCCTTGTTCCTCAAGATGACACCAGAACAAAAGGGACTAGATGACTACAGCATGAATGATGGAACGAGCTGTGCTGCAGCGCCCATGCCGTGCGACAGCTAAGCGGTTTTACAGCCCGCAGCTGTACCCTAAGTGGGAGTTGGACAGAAAGCCTGAGCCCTTGTCAGAACCCAGGAGGCAATGAGGAACCGTCTCCGGACAGCCTCCCAGGAAGAGAGGAAGGCAAAGGAGAGATGACCTTGCAGCAGCTCCTTCCATACCGTGTATTATCATCAGTCTTTCAGCTCAAAAGATTGTTTGAATGGACTGCTACCAGAAGTATTTTCAGATTCCAAAATTGCAAGCAAATTTTCAAATGCCAAGATAAAATCTACTGTAATAATGAAAAATGTACTATTATAATGTATAATTATAGAGATTATCAGAGACCTTTGTAAGGCATAGCCATGGATGCAAGCAATCATGATGCAGAAAAGAAGTTTCCTATTGCTTGTGCAATATATATTTATCATAAAAAGTCTTGCTTATAAGGCTACTGTGAATAAAATCTCTTCTAGATGAGAGTTAAAGAAGAATAGTAAATTTTTGCAGAGATTTTCTGGTTGAGTAAGGACTTAATATGAAAAATTTTACTGCTTTTTGGGGAGATAGTGCAAATACAAATTTTAGTAAATGTTTGCATAAATGTGTAGACAATATTTATTCAGTATTGAAGGAAAGCCTAGATGGTTCTATAGAAGATATTGGTTGTCTTGCTCATATTCTGTATCATGCTGCTCACATGGTATCTGACGTCCTTTCTATTGACATTGAAGTAATTGTTATGAAATTCTTCTCATACTTTGGCATCTATATTGTTTGAACTGAGCAATTAAAGGATTTTTGTGATTTTGTTGGCATTTAGTGTTCTTCAATCCTCTTGTTTTCAAAAAGCCCATTGGCTCTTTCTCGCAGATGCAGTTGAGAGAATCCTCAGTTCATCTGAAGCACTGAAATCACATTTTAATTCTGGAGGATAGGCCCCCAAATTCTTATTGACTTTTAAAGTAATCTGTTGAGTAAAGTCTACTTATTTCTTATTACTTACAGTTCTCAAATCTCTTTAGCAAGCGGATGAGGCAAATTGAAAGAAAAGCAAACAGTGTTATTGAAGACCCCATTGCTTAAAGAGACTCATTGAATGTGTTAAAGAAAAAAATGACAGAAAAATTTATTCCTTTGAGTGTCAAGGTTGTTCTAAAAGGACAAACTTACTTATGAACAGGAAAAGAAATTCTGACATAAAATGGATAATTATTATAGCACTTGCCATGATTATCTTCTGAAATGGATTTTATCCCTTGAAGAATTCGTTATGTTATCTGGACGTTATTAAATATTCTTGCAACACGTACAGTGTTGAAGAAGTGGGACTGAAAATTGAAAACCATGTTCTTTTCTTATGGTCAGTGGATAACACTTAAAAAGTTGTTGAACAAGAGATTCAGTGTAATCCTGGAGAATGGAAAAGCAAGTTATGCCATGAAAGATGGCATTATGTGTTGCAAGAAATCAATTTGAAGAGTAGTTCTTAGAATTGCTAACTTTGTGTAAGTACACGTTCAGTATACTGGCTCGTAATGCTAATGTTGAGAGTGGCTTCTCATTAATAAATGTTCAATGGACAAAAGAAAATAAGCTGGATGTGAGCACTGTAGAAGCTATGTTACAACGTAGAGGGAACAGACACTGTAACTGCAAGAAAGGTTATAAGCAAATTCTGAAAACCAAGGAACTGGCAGGAAAGTCAAATCATCAGAAGAACATAATTAAAGAAAGAGGGATGTAGCTTAGACACTTACCAGCTATTTCAGATAACCAGCAAGTAATTTTTTAGTACAATATATCCCATGCAATATTTTTCTTTTATCTCAATCTACAATGCATGGGCAATTCAAAATAATTAAAATTTGCCTGGGTATCTCATATTTTTATTTGGGATCAGATGGAGGGTAACTCAGAGCTCTCCTAAACTATCTAATCTACTTAGGAACCAATCTTTGACACAAGCAGACCATGAAATAAAGAGGAAGGATATCCCTGGTAAATATCGGGTCTTCAAGTAGACCCTAGAACCCTAGAGGCTGTCTGGTCCAACAACACAAGAGATCCCATCACTAAAGATGGCCTTTCAGCCCTCCCTCAGCAGCCTAATGCTGGAAAGACGCAAGCAGACAGTCAGTGCACTTGTACAAATTTATCAAAACTTTGTAGACTTTTTTAAAGTTGTATTTTGCATAAAATTCACTTGCGGCTTTTGCCTACTATAGACAAAAGCTAACACTGAGTCCTGAAAGAGGCCTCCCTCTAAGGAGTCTGAGCACTGAGAGAGAGTAATCCATCTGCCCAAGGCCCGCCCATCCCTGGGGGCAGCTAGAAGACTCTGGGCTGCATTTTTAGTGTTTCTTAAGTAGCAGCAGCACTTCCATTAACATATTCCCTGGTTAGAAGGTAAACTTCATTCATATAAATGTTCTCTAGGGTTTTCCTTTCTTTCTCAAATGCTTCTTCTAATGGCCTCTCAGAAAAATTATATTTTCTGTCCTTGTTTTAATTTTACACCAAAAAGCATGTTTCTGTATCCCAGTGTGAGTTCAGCTAAATCCCAAAGCCATTTTTTTGCCTGAAGGCTGCCTTTAGGAGAGGTGATGAGAAAAAGCAGAAGTGGCAGCAGGTGGAAGTCACAACAGAAAGGCAGCACTCCAGGTAGCGGAGATTCTTCAACGATGGGATGGGATGGGACGGTTACTAAAGGAGAATGGACCTGGCACTAACTAGGAGCAACAAGATGCCCCAGGGGCAACTCACTAACCTAAATTCAGCCTTAAAAGGTAGAAGTTGAATTCCTGAGGCACTGGTATTTAGGAAAAAAATACGAAGACATTAGTGGAAAGAGTTGGGGACTTATGCTCTTGTAGATTTATATTAAGACCAGTTTGAGTTCAAGTTTTTGTTAGAAAAAAATCAGCCCCTTCAAATGTATTTTCTCTTTTGAAAAAGGAGGTGGGGGAAGCCCTCCTCACAAAATGGTGAGTATTCAACACACAGCAGGCCCTCAGTGAACGTAATTTGTCTTTCCCCTTCATTTATTCATGCCTCTACAGAGTCATTCGATCCACAAATATTTATTGAGCACCTATCACGGGATTGTACTCTGGTAGGTGCTAGAGACATAAGAAGGAGCATCGGGTTCCCCAGGAAAAGAAAAAGGTCACCAAAGATAGAGCATATTAGAAGACGTAAAGAAAAATGGAGAGGTTTGGTGAATGGATTGGTCTGATCTGCAAAGCTGAAGTAGATGGCGTCACAACACCCCCTATGAGCCCTACAATTTAGTCCATACGACTTCATGTTCCACCGCACTCACTATTTGTGGACTGACTCAGTGCACAGCAATGCATTAAATTTTCCTTAATGGTCACTCAATTCAATTATTCATTGACCAAAGTAACCAGATCATAAACAATTATTTCGGTCTTCTTAATAACACATTAGCTTGATTACAGCAATAATTGCGAAAGATGACCCAGTTAATTGGTTTAGGGGAAAATGGGTTTTCCCATATATGTAGGGCTTAATGTAACCTAATATGGTTTGGTTAGAATCTAGTTGGAAATGGAAAGATGTGTTCATGACAAGGTAGTTTAAGCTTTAAAATTATGTCTTTGTTTATGATCTTGTAGTACTGATCTCATGTTGACCTGATGTGACCTGATATATTATGCATGGCTTCTAGGGTCCAAGGATATGTCCATATATCTGTCAGAGAGCCTTCACTGGCAACACAAACCTTGAGTTTTTTAACAGAATAAGATACTGTGCTATGGTGTGAGAAAGCAAAGACACATGACAGATCATTTTTACAGTGTTTATCCCCAGATACAGTTAGCTAGAACAAGCCTGGGATTTGAAAACACCCAAAATGGGGTTTGAATCTAAGTTTGGCCATGACCATGTGACTTTGGACAAATGACGTAAGTCGTTTGGAGCCTCAGGTTTCTCTTCTGTAAAATGGGGATTACAATTTGTATTTCTCAAAATTAAATGAGATTAAATACACAAAGACAGATATCCAATGAATATTTACTACTTTATCTCCTTACTTTCTAAGTTATCTGACGCGCCCGAACATGCACACCGAGGGAACTGATGACCCCAAACAGCAGTTTCCGAGTGCAGAAAGGAATTCCACAGGGGAAGACGGCAGAGTCCAGTGGAGAGAAGGTCAGGGCGGCACTCAAGAAGAGAGGACAGTCTCTGGGCTCGGAGGATTACATCACCCAGAGAAGGGAGACATGCATCGTCTTCACTATTGTATCCGTTGGACCCATCTGCAAAAGGCCTGGTGTATTTGAGAATCACAGAATAATTCAGGAATGTGTGTAGCTAAAAATACTAATATGTAAAAAGCTGCACTTTGCTCTCCATGGCCAAAAGCACTGCTCTGAACCAATTCTTTGGTTTCTTTAGCCCCAAAGTCACTGATCTCAAAAGGCCTGAGGGGAACCGAGCTTCTAGAACTGGTGTGAGATTGTTGCTGTGCCTAAGGGAATCTACTTAGGGAAAGTGGCTACCCTTATGGTTATTGTCTCAGAAAGAAACAGAACTCACGTTCTGAAGGGACCGGTTTCAGTTTTCCAAGATCCTACAGACCCCTCAGCCTACAAGAGAATTCTGTCGACGCTCACTTGGAGCTGGCTGCAATCTCGCGTTAAAATCATGATCCCGTTAGCCATAGAACTATTAATCTTCTTATAGACTGTTAGACAGAAAACCACAAGCAGTGAAATAACAGCTGGTTGGGAGTGATGAAACTTTAAAAGGGCGCAGTTGAGAGCCCTGGTGTGAAACCACACCAAAGCCCAGGCTTCAAGCAACACACTGGATCACTATCCCCCATAGGCTGGCTGGAACACGTTCAGAACTGGAAAGATCTGCCAGGTGGGTGTGAGAAGCTCGAAATACCCCGTTACTCATGTCACTCACTGCTTAAGCCCTGGAAGAAGCAGCCAAAAAATAAAACCTCTGAGCTCACAAAATTTCTGACCAGCCTACAGCATATTTCTCTCCCTTCTCTTCCCACGTGTATCCTTGTCAGTAATGGCACAGGCGCTGGCAACTTGCCTGGAGGAAGGTCTGGGGGCAGGTTCTATACTCTCAGAGCAATTGTCTCAGTACCTAGCCTCAGAGTTCCCATATGACCCCTGGGCTTAAGCTCTGCACTGACATAAAGAGCCACACTCTTTAAGCAAAATTTAGTCCTAAGGCTCCTAACACTGAAGACAAGGATAACGGTGGCCCATCAGTTCAGCCACAGGGGACCACAGCTTGAAGGACAGGACCACTGCCAAATTTCTGAGCTCTCAATGGCTCCCAGTGGTCTCCAGGCCTGGAGATGTAAGTTGGGCGTGGTCAGGTATAAAATCACCCACCCTCCTCCCATGAGCCAGGCCAGAATATCAACGAGCAAAAGCAAATTCTGCTATTCAGCTGGCGATTGTCACACGTGGGGCTGCAGGTGTAGAAACCGCCAGTAGAGCCCAGCATCTTTCGTGCGGGGTAGCATTTTTCTAGGTGACCTGTGAGATGTGTATCACGGCAACTACTTTTCAGGGCTTTGCTTTTCAGACGTTTTTCTTTTTATTATTGCAGAAAGAAATCTCCTCCGTGAGGATGCGGAGAAATTGGAACCCTCCAACATTGCTAGTAGAGCAGCCACTTTGGAAAAAGGTCTGGCAATTCCTCAAAAAGTTAAACACAGAGTTCCCATATGACCCAGCAGTTTCACTCCTAGGTATATACACAAGAGAATGGAAAACTTGTCCACAAAGCACTTGTATATAAATGCTTGTAACAACATTATTCATAATCACCAAAAAGTGAAAGCCACCCAAATGTCCATCAACAGATGACTAGATAAACAAAATGTGTTATATCCACATAATGGAATATTATTCAGCATGAAAAGGAATGAAATACTGATACATGCTGCAACGCGGATGAAATTTGAAAACATTATGCTAAGTGATAGAAGCCAGACACAAAAGGCCACATATTGTATGATTCTTTTTAAATAAAATGTCTAGATGAGGCAAAAATATACAGACAGAAAGATCAATGGTTGCCTGGGACTGGGGTGGAGGAGCGAGAGGGAATGACTACCAATGGGCATGGGGTTTCTTTGTGGAGTGACGAAATTGATCTGGAATGAGACAGTAGTGATGATTGCACAACCTTGAAATACACGAAAAACCACTGAATTGTGTGCTTTACACTATTGAATTTTGTGATATGTATATAATATCCCAATTAAAAAAAAGCAATTTTTTTTATAGCCAAGAGATAGAATCTAGATTTATGTTTGGATATTTACATTCTTATTTTGGACCTCGGGTAGACAGACGTGTTTCATTTTAAGTACTGTATGATGTCTGCAAAAGGGTACTTTTTTAAAAAGGGTAAAATCATGCATCTCAGATAAATAGAAAGTGAACCCATATCAGACGCTTTACTTAATTTGTTAATTACTGAGGGAATTAGTAAGATATAACAACAGGTTCAAAGGAGAATTCAAAGAATGTGAAATATATGGGCAGTAAGGGATAATTAAATGAGACTTTAAATAAATATAAAACTAGTCTATCCACAGCGCAATAATCAATCGGGTTCCACAGGACTTAATTCATTTGCATTTCTGCAGACAAGACTTATTTGCATTATGATGAGTTTTCTCCAACTTAAAAAGTTGTAAAATAGCTCAAAGTCAATAAAAGGCAGAGAGAAAACCCCAGAAGGATGTGCTAGAGAGGAGACCTAGTAATCAAAACTTTTTGTCCATTTCAAAGTTCGCATTTTCCCTTGACTTGTCTAAGATATTGTAGATACTTTGATGGCTGAATAGAAAAATGAATGGATGCTATTGTTTTCACCATGAGTATTCAGACTTATGGATTCCATACTAAATGGCAGTCATGTCAATCATCATCCAGTTGATAAATATTCATTTAGTAGCTACTGGGTGCTGGGCCAGGAGCTCACAATTTAGTTGGGGTGGGCTGGGTGGGAGGCACCAAGAGCATTTGAATATGAAAGTGATTAGCCTCTTGCACTGACAGTGCAAGAGGAAGTCCAGAGGAAGGAGAAATCACTGTAGACTGGAACAATCTTAGAGAGGAAGTGGCAGCTGAGCTGTACCTTCAACACACAACAAATATTTAATAATCAATCACTAAAGGTGATATACTAAGATAAGTGCTTGGGTTCAGGAGACACTCAAACTGGATCGCATCCCAATTTTACAATCTGTGTAATCTTGGGCAAGTTACATAACCTTTCTGTACTCCAGTTTCCTCTTTTTCAAAGGGGACTGATAAATGGTAACTATCTCATAGAATCCTGGTGAGGACAAAATGAGATAGGCAACGTAAAGTGCTGCCAACAGCATCTTATACACAGTAAACCCCAATAAATAGTATGTCCATGACACTGTGACTGAGGTCCATTCCTTGCCGTGTAATAGCTCAAAGTTGAGAGGGAAGATAGCTGTGCATAGGGAAGGGGCACTGACTTCTTAAAATGCAGATAAGGTGAAGGCTCTGCCTGACACTTTTATATACTTCATCTCCGCTAATTCTCACAACAAACTTGTGAGTTAGATATCAACATACTCTTCTTAAAGGTTAGGAAAATGAGGCCCAGAATGTTAGTTAAAATCCTGGACCACCTTAGGTTGAGAATCGGTGTTTGCCCACAGACGCTCTGTGCTCAGAGCAGGGATGTGTGTGTGCCATGCCGTAGAGCACGGAGGAGAAATCTTTTCCTACCAGGAGAAAGGTTTTGCTGGAGGGAAAGCCTACCAGGTGGGGAAATGGCTTGAACAGAGGCATGAGGCAAATGGGAAATGAGGGGTGGGTTCTAGAGACAACGAGAAGACCAATGAATCCATGTAACAATGACAAGACGACAGGAAAGACTAAGAACAGTACGTCTGAGAAGGGCAGAAGCCTGAGAGCGGCTTTCGGAGGAGCGTGTAGGACAGCTGTAACTCCTCCGAGCCTTGCCCTTTCTCTTAGGGCAGTGTCGTCAAGCACTTCATTGTAGCATCGGGATTCTTTTGTTCAAGTACAACCAAGAAAGTTCAGTTAAAAATGGACCTCTGATTGAGGCTGAGTGGGAACCTGGAGTCTTGCCTACTTGGCCTTCTCTGCTCCATTTGCCAAAAGACAGAACTTGAGGTAAATCTTTGGGGCCACAGGATTTCCCACAGCTCCCTAGTCAATGGGCCATTGTGAAAAACGTGACTGAATTGGATAGAAATGACTGTCTATCAAAGTAACCTGGAGTTCTGCACCCACTGGGCAGCTGTTTGAGGTCAGAGATAGGTGACGTCAGTGGTGGTGAGGGCAATGATTCAGGTCAGGAGAGAAAGTGAGGTAACTCACGAGAATCAAAAGTCTGGGTCAGATCCACAGAATCCAGGTAGTGGACTGGAACTCGGAGGGGCGAAATACAGGTCAGGGAGTGTAAGTGCCCAAGAGGATGGCCTCACTGTCAGCATCTTGAGATACAGCAGCTGTTTGTGGACTTCTGGTGATTTTTATACTCATAGTGCTTGACTCTCAGGACTTGGTTACTTTCTCTGAGCATCCCTGTCTCAACATGTACTCTACTGTCCATGTCAAAGACAGAGCCACATCTTGCGGTTGGCCAGGGGATGTGGGAGGACAGTTATCAACCCCAGGAGCTTCATCATATCCAACTAGGAGGATGGCTGAAGCTCGAGGCTTTGGGCCAAGGCCGCTTCCTCATCTGAACCACTGTTTTCTGAGGTGCTTTGAAGTCTGAACTTTGAGACCTTGATGGGGAACACTATTGGCTAACAGTCAGTAGGTGTGTGAAGGGTTCAACTTACAATAATCAGTAAAAACTTACCAATATGCTTGATGGGTCTTGTCTTTGGATCCAAGCCCTGATGATTTCAAGGTCATACTGCTCCTGGTTTTTAATTTCAAATTTTTCTTAATGAAGTACCTTTAGAGAATCTCTAAAAAATGGTCTAGCCAGGCTGCTGATGAGAGAAATAGCCTTTCAGTTATGAAACGAAAATATATGTTGAACTTCCCCATGGCAAAGAAGAGCCTAGGGTATGGAATTTTCTTTGCAAATTGTGAATGTCTTTGTGTACAGTAGTTTGTGTAATATTCACTAAGGGTTATTAGAATCTGATAAGCTTCTTTGTTGCTTATGAACAGACCATGCATGCTGAGAATAACAATCTAATTATCCAAACTGCTGGTATCCAAGATACTGTCTCCCAAGATTAATGTGTTTGCGTTATGAGTTTCCCTCTGAGTGAGAGACAGTGGTCCTAAATAAATTGCACTGAATTGCTGTAACGAACAATGAAAATAAATCAACTTCTCATGTCAATTCTAGACTCGGGTGATTTCCACTGTGGATAGAGCAAGGCCCATCTTGTGTGTTAGAATTAAAGCAAAGCAATTTTGTGGACCATAAAGAAGCATGACAATCCTTCTTGGCTAACGAACTTGCTGCTCTTCTTGAGGCTCTGTCACCCGCAATTATCCTTTTTTATCATTCCTTTCCGCAGAAGTTCATTGCACCCTGTGGCTTTCGACCCTGCCCAAATGCATTTGCGTAGTCCTGGAGGCTGGCCTACCTAGCAGAAACATATTGATATTGGAATTGGTTCTAATGTAGTGGAGCCACGTTGCTCAGGTTCAAATCCTACCTTCTCTGTTTACTGTGCACCATGACAAAGTCCTTAACCATTCTCTGCTTCTGTTTCATTGTCTGTAAATAAGGATGATGCTGCAAAGATACTTTATTTTTTTTTATGAGGATAAAATGAGTTCTGTGTGTAGAATGTGTAAAACAATGCCTGGCACATAGTAGGTCCTTAATAATATTAGTTATTATTATCTTCACTATCACTACATAGTGTGATGGAAAGTGTCCTGGATGTGGAGTCAAAATACCTGGGTCCAAATCCTAGTTCCACTGCCAGAATTCCAGAACTATGATTTCAACTCTGAAGTCTGTTTCCCATCTATAAAAGGCGGTAACATCTGCCTTTTGGGGTTTCTGAGAGGATTACATAGGAAGGTATTCGGAAGCAGGGATAAAATTACACAGTGGTGGGGGCGTACATCATGGAGCCACGATAACCTGGGCACAAGCTCTGCTGGCTATGCGGCCCCAGGTAAGTTATTCTTCATTTCCAAACCTTAGATTTGTTGTCTGTACAATGGAAGCAGCGATGGTATTTATTGTTGTGAGGATTAAATGTTTTAGCACAGTTTCTGGCCTGTGTTCCATTGAGCAATCAATAAACAGTGGTGAGCAGTATTATCAATAAAGCACTCAACAACTCCTGGCCTGTAGCCGACGCTCAGTGCACCCATTTGCCATCTCCTCCCTCTCTTCCCCCATCTGCTCCCTGGGACCTGGTTAGGAGCTAATGCTTAGGGTAGTCACAGCTCTCAGACCCCTTCTCCCCAGTGTAAACTATACCTCCCCACTGGGATGAGATCTGAGTAAACAGAACCCCTGTCCTGGGCCCCTTAGGAGTGAAGGGCCGTGGCAGGAGAGAAAGAAATATGTTCCGTCGTGGGTCTGACCTAAGTCCTGTTTCTTTCTGTGGCTGCTGTGCCTCCTCCTGGCAAGAGGGCAGACAGTCTGCTTAACGGCTCTGAGCAAAAGTATTTCTCAGTGGCTTTGGTGAGATAAACCTTACCCAAGACAGACACAGAGAGTTATTTTAGAGACCTCAGCTCATGGAAATTACTATTTTTTCTGTTACTCATAATAACTCAAGGAATAACACTTCACATTTTTTTGTAATGCTCTCTACTTTCCAAAGGGATTATGACAATAAAATCTTATGGAATGGGGGTGTTTATTAGCAACATTTAACACATCAAGGGAGTATGGGCAACAGTGCACATTTATGGAGGGTCTAGGATGTGTCACACACCATGAAATAGACACATATCCCAGTTATGCAGATTGGGATGCTGAAGCTCAGAGAGACTGACGGGCTTGCTCATGGTAACACAGATGGGAAGATCCAGAGGTGAAATCCAACCAAGGGTCTGTTTGATTCCCAAATCTTGAAGCTTAAACACAAATAACAGAAAGAATCAAAGACTGGCTGCAGGTGTATTATTACTAAAATTTGGCAGAGAGGAGATTATTTGAATTCATAGTTTATTGCTTTCCTGATTGGAAAATATATATATAGTGAAATGTCCTGAGTAAGACAGGAATCTGCCCCTAAGAAACTCTTAGTCCATGAAATTTATCTGTATGACAGAAGGAAATATCCATCTGATTTTAGCAGACGACAATTCGGAAATAAGCTTTTAGTAAACTCTAAACCTGCATTGTACAATAGAGTAGTCACTAGCTATATGTGGATATTTACATTTAAGTTTCAATCAACTCAGGTGAAATACAATTAATGCAATTAATGCTGTGCTGTCTGCTTCTCCTGCATTGCTGCCATAGTCAAGAGCTGGGGGAAGTTGTGCTCTGCAGAAACCTGGCACTGTAGAAACTGCATTCGTCCAATTGTGAACAAAAAGCATGCTCTCCGAGAGATTTGTGAGCAAGCTGTCCCGGAACCAGGAAGGGGCGCCTTTTCTGCTTCCAGCGTTCCTCCCAGAGAATGCAGAAGGGGCGTGAGGAAACTTTTGGGACATGGAAATATTCTGTGTTGATTGCGGCAGTGGTTTTATGAGTGTATACATCTGTCAAAGCTCATTGAATTGTATATTTTAAATGGATGTAGTTTCTTGTATGTAAATTATACCTCATTGGAACTTTCCTAATGCTGTTGTTGGGAAGGTAAAATGTAAAACATCGGAAAACTCTTTTGCAAGAACTATTGAAGTTGAACATATGCATACCTTTGACCCAACAATTCCACTCCTAATAAGTAACTAACAGAAACGCAAACATATGTTCAGCAAAAGATGTCTAGCAGAATATTCATAGCAGCATGGAAATATTCCTAGCCTCAAATTGGAAAATATCCAAGCGGCCATAGTAGAAGAATGAGTTAATCAATTGTTGTATATTGACACAGTGGAATATTAAATATCAAAGGCAACGAACAAACGGTGACCACACAAGAATATGGATGGAGTTCACAAACATCGTGTTGAATGTAAGAAGACGAACACAAAAGAGTAAAGGGAGCGTGATTCTAACTATAAAAAAATTCAAAAGAGGCAAAAAATTATGGTTAGAAGTATGGTTACCCTAATTGGGGCTGGTGACAGGCAGAGAGAACTGAAGGGCCTCTGCGGTGCAGGCACTGCATTCTTTCTTGATGTGGATGATGACTACATGGGTGTGTTCAGTTGGTGAAAAGTCATCATGCTGTGCTCTTATGATTTATGCCTTTTTCTGTATGTATGTTATATTTCAATAAAAAATTTACTTTAAAAAAGTCTCAGCTCTTCTTAGTATGCTCAGAGCTCACGACCAGTTGGATCCGAATCTGTTTTAGGGGAACTTGAGCTTCTTTGCGGGGAACGAACTGTTAGCATTTCAGTATTTTGCGAACTTGCTCCCCTCGGGTGTACTCCAGGTGTGATTTGCAAGGGCACATGGGTTATGACAGCCAGGAAAATATAAGATGTTGTCAACTTCCTGTTGCCAGGTGGAGGGGGAGCCAGGCTCCAGCAGAGAAAGCATTCCTGGTCCAAGGCTGAGAGGCCCTGGAATGGGAGCAGGTGGGCCTCTTTCACCTGGTAGAAGTTTAAAGGGAATGGCCTTTAGATTTTTTCACTTTGCTGACTCTGTTAATGGGCTGTCTTTCTAGTCTGTGCATCAAGGCGAGAGGGGACTTGAGATATGCCAGTGACATCATTGTAAGCCTGGTTGTTGGATGACAGAAAGGCATCCTGGTGTTACCCGGGAGCTCGGGTCTCGCAGACACACAGGCCTGGACTTGAATTCTCAGTTGTCACTTGGTGTATCTGGGTGAACTTGGAGAAAGTTATGAAACATTTCAGACACTCAGATTTCTCATGTAAAACAGAAGAAACTCATTCCATGTTTGTGGTAACTATTAGCATTAAAGGTCAGAGTTTTACAGACTTTTTCTAACCGTGATCTTCATTAAGATAAACCTTTTACGTTTTACATCAGGACTCAGTACAAACTTACACACACACACACATTTTACAAAATGATACTCTCACTGTTTGTGATGGACTGATGTCTTCAATGCTATTTTATTTTTTAAAATAAAGCATGCCGGTTGCAACCATCTAACTCTATTTCATCACCTGCTAGTAAGCCACTGCCCACAGTCTTAAAAAGACCAGTTCACAACCCCTAGCGCAGGAGATGAAGACAAAGCTTGGATCACATAACTTCTTTAAAATTCCATAACTACAGGCTGCTGTTCACTAGCAAACACCAAGCAAAAACACCTGAAAGGACTGGCTCTTGGTGGAACTCCTGCCTTTAGTGGTAGTTCTCAACTGTGGCTCCAATTTGAATCAGCTCTCGTGCACTAAAAACTCCCCAGGCTTAAGCCACACCTCAGGCCAATTAAATCAGAATTCCTGAAGGTGGTACCCAAGCACCAACGACGCCTGAAGCTCTCCTCGTGACTTCAGTGTGCAGCCAAGGCTGCAAACCACTGCTCTAATGGGCCACACGGACAGTCTGTCCCTACGCCAACTCATTCTTCTTTTTTCTCAAGGATCAGAGACAACTGGACACTCTGCTCTCCATTTTGTCTAGGCCCTGAATGCCCATCAGGAGCATTACCGATGCCCCAGTGATAACACCTTGATAACCATCACTGGGGGAGGGGAGAGACCTCACTTTCCCTGTCTCTGAAGAAAGGACTAAATTTGCAGTTATCTGTGAATTCACCTGAAATGATGTGAGTGGGAGCCTGCCGACCTTCTCAAGCTCTTTTTGGGATTAGCAGGCTGATTTTGGTAAAGCAAGTTGAGGTCCCTGGTCCAAGTGACCTAGAGTTTATGCTAATAAAGCCGTGCCATCTAGAGTTAATGACAGAGAGCAATGAAGGCGAGACAGTGTCTCCTTTTGGGGTGTGTCCAGATTATGCACGCTGCTGTTGTTACTTTGGCTTGCAGCATGTCTCAACATGTGATGTGCAGAGATTTAACTAAATGGGAGACCAGAACTTTGCTTTTTTACCTTCGTTCTGAAATTTGCTTTTGACCAAAACATCTCTTGGCCCATAAGACACTTTTCCAATCACATTGGAACGTAATTATAAAGATGCCCTAAATTTCCAATCTAATTGTAGCACTTAGCCATAGCAGAAATCTCTTCCTGTTAAGGAAAATATGGCTGAAAAGCGACACAGCAGAAATGCTCGGCAAGCTTTCTTCTCTTGATTTTTGCAAGCTGCCAGGGTTTGACCTCATGAAAAAGAACAGTTAAAAGCAAAGGTTTGTTTGCTTGTTTATTTCTTACACAAAAATATATTTCCATTTAGCATTTTAGTCATGCTAAACCACGGGGGAGGAGGGAAAAAGCATTGAGAGAGCACAGAGAAACATCCATCTTTCATGCGCAGGTCTGATCAATCATTCCATTTATCGCATGATACCAGGCACAGGAGTTATTGCATTATGGGGCTTATTGAGCTCAGATCTTTGAGACCCCATTTACTCTTCCAGAAGTATGTGCTGTGATTAATAATAGATGGTTAGCCACATAGTTAAGTAGAATGATTGGCACCTTTTATTAGTTGTCTTTAAGACTAATTTAATGAAACTGGCCATCCAGAGAGCAGTAGTTTGCTGCTGGGCTGGCTAACAAATCTGGCCCATTTGTAAAGTAAGGAAGCCCTCCTTCTGAAGACCTTGGTGCCCTCTGGAAATGTGCTCCATTGTACGTGCTGCTCCAATCCTTCTGGAGGCTAGGGCCCCTGAGTCTTCTTTCTTTTTCCTATAAGGATATTCCACTCTTTTGGTTATCATCAAAGTTGATACTGACACGTGGGTCCCTGTAAGCGGGCAACATAATTAGAAGTCAACCATCGATTTGGTGCAGACAGTATATAGTATATGATGGGCCAGGTAGAGTTGGGGAAGGAAAGGCTGAAGCTCAGTTGCTAAAAACTCCACTGAGGAATGTGGAGTGAATAAACACTTAAGCCCAAACCTACAAATTGAAAACAGAAACATAGAAAGCCTGTTGCACGGCAAGCATCATGTACATGTGTGTGTGTGTGTGCTCTGTAAAGTGAGGTCTGTACTGAATGTGGGACAGGGGCTGTGGCTGCAGCGTTGTGGGCTTCTCTGTGAGAGCTGAACGGTGGGGTGGGTTCGGGGGAATGAAAGTGTACTGCTCTCCTATCATGTGCCAGGCACCAACAGGTATTTTACAAACTGACTGACTTCACGCTCATACCAAACTTTCTTGGTGGTGTCTGGGCTGGGTTTCTTCTGCTCCACCTCCCACTCCCCGCCGCAGGCCCACTCTCACCTTGTCTGTGCCCCTAGGAGGCTGGCCTGCATGAACTGTATCAACAGTTCCCTGTTCTAAAGCCTTCCACTTGGGTTTGGCCAATAGTTTAGCACTGATAGGAAAGGAGTAGGAGAAAAGCAGTTAATTTATTCTTCTGATGTGTTACTGTGAAGTCACCAAGGATCGGCTGTATTTCTGTACCCAAGGCCACAGCTCTTGTCAGATGACTCTCTCTGCAAAGTTACCCTCTCTGGGTTCTGATAACCATTCCTTCTGCCAGCCCTTCAGTCCTAAGACCGCTGATGGCCCTCCACTGTCAGTGCAGTCGCTGTACCAGCCCTTGCTGGTTTCCCCAAACCCTGTCCACACCCTATAAATAATCCCCTTATTGAAATTGCATCAATTACCCAGCCTGAGTGGGCCATCTAATTCCTGCCTGGGCCCTGGTGGAGACACTATCCCCAGCCCTGTTTGTAGAGATGAGGGTCTGGAAATTCAGATTGCATAAGTAACTTGGCCAAGCCCACATAAAGAGTAATTGGCGAAATTGTGTTCCATCCCTTATGAACACAAAGCAAATATCCCCAGATACTGCGGCAACTGAGATACACAGCCGTGGCTCCAGTTTTCTCAAAGGCGACTGGATGACAACTCAAATGGGCGTACAAAACCAGGGAGGATGGCGGGCGTGCTGGCCAGCTCTTCTGATGCTCCTCAGGGGTAGGTCTCTCACTCTGCTGCAGTGGGATAATAAACAGGGGAATGACGGCTTCAGCACATCTTAGCATTATAGGGTCATGTAGATACACAATCATCTAGATGCCAAACTGGAACTTCTCGGAGATAGGAAACTACACTCTCTGATATTTGCCTTTGTACTGTCAGCTAACTTGCAATTCACCGAAGGATACTTACTTTCCCCTACCATTTTCTTAAAACTTTGCAGTCCAATGGAAATTCAAGATTACTGGGATTACTATATAGCAAAACTGTTATGCTGGGGGAGCTACTCACCTCGTTAAAAATACAACTAATATTTATTGAATGGTTATTATGTACCAGACACTGTGATCATGACTATGTGTACATTAAGGTATTTAGTTCTTCCAAAACCCATGAGGTAGATCCTGGTTAACAGTTCCATTTTACAGATGAGGAGATTGGGTTGTAAAGAAACTCAGAAACTTGCCTAAGTCTTAGAGGTAGTCAGTGGTAGAACTGGGACTTCAATCCAGGTCTGTTTCACATCAATATCCTTGCTGTGAACCATTATGCTATATATGTAGCTATATAGGTATTCTTTTCCTTGCTATTTCTCCTTTAAGATAGGCAATACAGTTGCAATTATCTATTGAATATTCTCTACCTCTCCACCTCCTCCTTGATACACGTTTTCTCTTATTTCTTCCCAAGCACCGAAAAGATATCCTTTCAATGATAGGAGAGCTCCTTTCTCCTTGTTTAAGCAAGACACTGTCTTTGATCTTCCATAGCTTTGAAATTATTGAATCTAGATATTGTCCAACTCTCTTGTCCATTCCTTAATTGGAGAGAGCAAGTTTGTACTAAATGTTAAAAGTAATGGACCAATATTTAAGAAGCACTAAGAGCTCTCCCACTCAATATTTTCCCAGAACATGGAAGCATTTCCAATTACCCTGCTTTTCTTCAAACCTAGAATCAACAAATGAATAACAGATGTCAACTTCCATGGAAGGCTACACACTAAAGACTGGCTGTTCTCGCTCATTGGAAACCCGTTAGCATGGGTTCTTTATGTTTCTGTTACCATGACAATATTTGGCCCTTTCCCATGTTTTCCTTTTCCAGATCTGAGGCACACTTCACACAAGTGGACTAATCATTACAAGTATTATTTGCTGCATACAATAACAGTCTTAAGTGGGTTTCATTAACTGTCTTTTATCAGGGTCATGTTGCCCATATGATTATTTCAGTTTGTCAAGTTATGGCTTTTAGCACAGGTGATATTTTCCACTATTTATGCTTCAGATTTCAGTTAAGATCACTTACTATGAACTGCTTTCCTGACTCTGCAAGCCTATACTAGACTGCTAAGTTCCCTCCTGCATTATCTCTTTCATTGCAATTTCCACAGTCAGTGTAGTCTTCTTTAATTAAAAAAAAAAATAGATATTTTTAGAGAAGTTTCAGGTTCACAGAAAAATTGAACATAACGTATAGAGACTTTCTGTATACTGCCTGCCCCTATAGACGCGCGACCTCCGCCTCTATCACATCCCGCACCACAGTGGTAAGTTTGTTACAATCAATGAACCTACACTGACACATCATTATCATCCCAAGTCTGTAGTTTACATTAGGGTTCACTCTTGGTGTTGTACATTCTATGGGTTTGGACAAATGTCTAACGACATGTAGCCACCATTATAGTGTCATACAGAATAGTTTCACTGCCATACAAATCCTCTGTGCTCTGCCTATTTATCCCTCCCTCCCTTCAACCCTTGGCAACCACTGATCTTTTTACTGTCTCCATAGTTTTGCCTTTTCCAGAATGTCACATAATTGAAATAATACACTACATAGCCTTTTCAGATTGGCTTCTTTCACTTACTAATACTCATTTAAGTTTCCTCCATGTCTGTTCATGGCTTGATAGCTAATTTCTTTTCACCACTAAATGATATTCCATTGTATGAGTGTACTACAGTTTATTAATCTATTCACCTAATGAAGGACATGTTGGTTATTTCCAATTTTTGACAATTATGAATAAAGCTGCTATAAACATTTGTAGGCAGGTTTTTGTGTGGACATAAGTTTTCAATTCATTTAGGTAGATACAAAGGAGCACGGTTGCTTGATCATGTGGGAGGACTATATTTCTTTTTGTCAGACACCACTGAACGGTCTTCCAAAGTGGCTGTAGTGTTTTGCATTCCCATCAGCAATGAGTAAGAGTTCCAGCTGTCCACATCCTTGTCAGGATTTGGTGGTGTCGGTGTTTTGGATTCGGCCATTCTAATAGGTGTGTAGTGGTACCTCGTTGTTTTAATTTGCATTTCCCTGATGACATATGATGTGGAGTCATCTTTTCATATGCTTATTTGCCATCTGTTTATTTTCTTTGCTGAGGTGTCTGTTCAAGTCTTTTGCCCATCTTTTAATCAGGTTGTTTGTTTTCCAGTATAGTTGTTTAATGACTGTGTTCCCTGCAGGAAAATAAAATCCTTAAAGGCAGGGGCTGTGACCTTTTTCTTACTGCTGCATTCTTGGCCACTAGCTCAGGGCCTGCAGGGGTGCAATACATGTTTGTTTCATGGAATAATGAGGGTGTGCATGAACTTAAACATTGCTCTAGGAATAAATGAAGCAGTCAACCTGACCTCACTGATAGCCGGATTTGCCAATTTACTCACTTTGTGGCCATGAGAAATCACTCTAAGCATCAGTTTCCTCATCTTTAAAGTAAAGATAATCATAAAACCAAACTTTCTGGCAGTAGTGAGAATTACATGAGACAGTAAATATGTAAAATACGGTGCTAGGTATTTATAAGATATTCCTTACGATGAAGTCCAGAAAATTGGGCCTTAAATAAGCATTTCAGGAAAACTTGAGGTGCAGGTTGATTGCCTCTCCTTCAATATATGCACTCTGGTTACAGAAGAGCTCGATTTTAGCTCCTGCTCAATGAATGTGTTCTATATGCCAAGTGTTTGCCACACAATATCTCTAGTCATTACAACCACCTGCACTGTCAGGATCAGAAGTCTTCTCTCTTTCACAGATGAAAGGTTGAAGCTCAAAGAATTTAAAAAACTTGTGGGAGACCACGTTTACTGAGCAAGAATTTGAACTCAGGTTGGTTTGACAGCAACATAAAGTGCTTTCGACTTGCCCTGAGTGGTCTCTGACAACTAAACTACATCAGCCCAAATAAAAATGTTCGGTCTGAACATTTTTTGGAATTTTCTAGAAGAATAACTCAGTCCATGCAAAAGAAAATTGAGAAACTAGAGAATTTCATTGGTTGCTTTGGGTGAACTTTGTAAAAGTGGTCCACCACACGCTCCCTTCATTTGAGCTGTGTGTGTTGGGTCAATGGGAGCCTGAGGTTCTGCGCCCTAGTGCACAAAGGGGCACCCAGGGCTTCCTCGGGACCTGCGGGTAGCCCTGCCTTGGCCTTGCTGTGAAGCCAGCCTCTTCATGTTAGATAAGGACAGTCACGCCTTCTCTGATGGAATTGCATGGTTCAGCCTGAGACCCAGATCTGAAGGCACGAACATGTTTGTTCCCTACCCACCAACCCAACATAAATCCAAAGATCAGACTTAACTTGATGAAATGTTCTTTATTACCTACAGCAGGGTTGTTCATTCATGTGTTTCCAGTGACTGAAAGATTGGTTTACTGAGAATTGCTTTCACCATGACCCTTCTCCCCACATCTTGCTACATCCATGACACTCCAGCAGAGAGAGATTAGGAGGCCACCTGGAGAAGAGAACGCATCAGACAGGGAGTTTGGAGCTGCGTCTATTCCTGTGTGCTCAGCCACAGCACAACAGATGTAGAGCTAAAGGAGTCTGCTAGAATGAATCCCGGGCTTATTTTAGGAGCTCAGCAATTGCTAGGATTTCTATTTTAGTCTAGAGTCTCAAAGTGTGTTTGGAGCTTATTCTGCTGCCTAGGTACAGTATTCTCCCAAAGACGGCTGGCTCTGCCCTAGTTTTTCTTTTCTAAAAATCTCTCAAAGATAGAAGTATTTCACTTCTCCATATTGCTATACATTTCTTCGTATAAAACATATCACTTCAGCTTCGATAAAACTAGAAAATGGTAAGCGTTTTATCACTATTGAAGGGTTGCAAACAGAGATGACCTTTCTTCCTCACCGTCTACCTGGCTGCCTGCCCCTGGCCTGGCCGTCAGCCCTTTCTGAAGACCTTTGGTGAAGTCTGTTAGGAGTGCAAAATGTGAAGGGGTGTCCCCATCACCAAGTCTGACTTCTGCCCTGCATCAGTGCATTTTATTACCCTGTCTGCTTATTGGATTACCATTAGCTACTTATCTTGACAAATGCACAACCATAAATATAATTTACTGGATTTTGAAACTGTAAGCCATGACTTGTTTATTTCATTCTTTGTTTCCAGGCAGGATTTAGTGGTATGTATGTTTTATTAAGGAATCCTTCCTCTGCCCCACTCTGAGCAAGGGAACATATATCCCGGTTCCTTTCTCCTTTATTTCTCTGCCAAAGAGGCCCAAATAGAAACTGCTGCTTGGTTTATATCCTTTTAATTTTTTTCCCCTGGAACAGAAGGATATGGCGTCTGAGCAAAATATGACACTTCCTTCACCGAAATTTGTATGTTACTGATGAGCATGAGCCAAAGAAGAATTCAAAAATATTCCTGACACCTATATCTCATATATGTACCAGTGAAGTTTTAGACAGAAATTCACAGAGTAAAGCATCTTTTCATATTTTCCCTTAATGAATGCACGTCTTCCTTCATCTGAGCAGCGTGTTATCTTATGGAACCCTCAACGACAAAGGCCCTACAAATCGGGCTCCAGCTGTCAGGTGTGGAAGCTGTGTTGGTGAAATACTATCTTGCCTCAGCATCAGCTCTGGAAGTTCTTTGAAATGCCGCTTCCACGTGTCCTAAAACCACTAATCACACCTTACCCTTTGCCTGTGAATGCTTTCCTCCTAGTTAACTGACATTTCTATCTGAAACACTTTCTGGGAATCTGATATGGGAAACTCAGGGGCAGGACATTAACCCCTGAGCTGAAAATTTTCGCTTGGAGTTGAAGGCAATCCAGAAATAGAATTCAGTGGCTTGAGCATGGAAGGACTGCAGAGTCTGCAGACGCTGCTGATGGTCTCAGCTGTTGCTGCTTTTTAGACCTCTCATCAAGCTATTCACAAAGAAGCTGGGGATACCTACCCTTTGCCTGTGCACTAAATAGATGCTCTCCTTACTTCAGCTCTCAGAAGCCCCCATGGGACCCCACAGGCATGGATCCACACTGCCCTCTGGCCTCTAAAGGCCTTGGGTTATCGCAATATACCTTTTGAAGTTGGGAGCAGGTATAGTTCATTCATTCACAGGCGGATGCAAGAAAAGAGCATTTGCAAGTGATTTCATTATTTTTACTAAGCGCACTTAAGAAAACAAAATACGCTATTCAAAAGACCCAAGAATTCACCATCCAAATGTCTCACACTTCTAGGGTGGCCCTTTATCTTCGTACAACTCAAGCTCCCATCCCACCCTCCATGAGATACTCCTCGCAATATCCCAGGAGACTGCTGGGGAGCTCTTTGTCTCCAGGTAAGTCCACACAGCATCCAGTTTGATAACACGGGCTTAGGTTTTGTCTTGGTTTTCTTCACTCCACATTGGAAATCAGTCCAAAACTTTCTTCTCTCAGAGTACCACTAAGTCTTTTGTCTTTAGTGAAATGTACAGAAAGTTTGAACTAACAGAAGGAGATTACTGCAGGCAACTTCACTAGGATTTTAGACATCCCTCTCCAAAGATTCCAGCAGCCATTCCTCACCACAGGCAATCTGTCAGTAGCCAGGCTTTCTTGCAGACTATCTTGTTTGCAGTTTTGTGGGCTTTCTTCTCCCTCAACAGCCTCTCTTCTTCCCTTCTTATTGTCTCCAAAACATGAAATTCCTTCCATGTCAGTCCAGCTTGACTTCCTACCTCACATTAACTTACGGGGCTTACCTCTGCATAGCCAAAAACTTATTAAGGTCTTCCAAAAAACAACGGATGATATACTCCATCCAGCTATCCACATTTTGTTGGCACAAACCAGGGGGCATATTAAAATATTTAACAACTGGTACAGCATGGCCCTTAGCAATCACAGTGGCAGCCATAAACCTCCTCATGGTCAGATTATGTGTACCACTAAAATTCAACTCTGGGGCAAAAATTATGAACAGAAACTATGAAATTATGGTTTTCTTAGGCAGGAGTTCCTCCTTCATCAAACTCTGCAAGCCCAAGAGGAGTAGTTTAAAGATATAGTCTCCCACTGGCCAGGGCAAGTCTCTTGTTTTCTTTTCTCCTTCCAATTACACTGATATTATTTATTAGCACATGGAATATCTAGAAATGGGAGGTGAACATTTATTAGTTTAGTGCCTGCTATGGGCTGGGTGCCAGACATATATTGTTTAAACCTCGTACACTGATGCTTGGAGGCAGGTAAGATAATCCACATTTAATGAGGGAAGAATGAGAGGCTCAGAGGCTCAAAGATGCTAAGTAACTTGCCCAAGGTCATGCTGTTGGTAAGTGGTGGAGGTGGGGTTTGATCCAAGTTCTGGCTGATTTCTTGGTCCCTGCCTTTCCCCGCACACACAACAGTGAGTTCCCTGGAGTAGCTTCTTCTAACCCCACTCCCTTGCCTTTCGGGGAGATGAGGATCATAATCTAAGCAGTCGAAGAACCTAGGAAGCAGATGGCTCCCAATAGCTTCAGCTTCTGCCTTCTGTCTTCTAAACATACACTGAACTCCTTAGAGGAAAGTTACTCTCCTGTCTGTAAAAACCCTTAAATTCTCCAAAGCTTCATGGCTATGTGGAGCATACCATGCCCTCCCCAGCTACAGAACACTTGCTTTGCAGAAAGGCTTGGGCTTTATCTACAAATACTGTTTGTATTTTATCTCAAACGCCTATTGGCACAACATATTAATATATCCCCATTGTTGCTGTTAATATTCTGGGCAGAAATTATAATAAATAAAATGACCTAGAATGTAGAGATGTTCTCATTTCCCAACTCAAGTAGATGTTTAAGAATCTCTTTTCTCATGTTCTCCTGTTCCCAAGGTCAGTGTCTTGTCCACTCATTTGGGATACGGATGAGGTGACTACGGGCTGCGTTGGGGAGGTGGAGGTCAGCGATGGTTCTGAGTGGTGCAAGCTTTCCGTATTCCTGAGCTCTTCTAATTACAGCTGCATCTGCTGACAGATGCTGGCCTGCTGGCTCACGCCAACAGAGAAACAACAAATCTTGGTATTTTTTCTTGGCAGCTTAGTGTTACCAAGTTTCTCAAGAACTTCTTCCCTGGGGGGAAAGCAGAAAGGAGTCACTGACAGATCAGATCTGAATTAGCCATCTAATAAAGAGATCCTGGATCAGGTCAATTGCCATTAATGAAAGGTATCTTTCCCCTGCCAATGAGCTTCAAAAGGTTCAATAGAAATCCCAAGGACACTGCTGGGACAAAATCATGGCAGAGAACCACCATTGTCTCTCACGTGATTAGTGCCTTCACCTCCTAGCTGATCTCCCTGCTCCCACCAGGTGTCGGGGTCGGGGGGTGGGGCGCACCAAGCCCACTCTTAAACTCAGTGATTTGTTAGAAAGACTCACAGGACTCAGAAAAGCTATGATATTCATAGTCCAGTTTATCATAGCAAAGGCATGCAGTTGGAGCTCAGCACAGGGAAAAGGCACAAGGGACCAAGTCCAGGAGAAGCCAGGCACAACCTCAGGTATGCCCTCCCAGGGGGACTGCACAGGACACACTTGACTCTTCAGCAATGATGTGTGACAACATGTGTGAAGTGTTTCAACCAGAGAAGCCTGGTGTGTAGGGGTTTTATTGGGGGTGGGTCATGTGGCATGCAACATCTCAGCTGCTCAACTCCAACCCTGTTACCTGGTAAAACTGGCACAGCCTGGCCCAAGGCCTGCGGTACAGCAACACTCTCATCAAGCAGAATGTTCTCAGGGCTCAGACGTTGTCTCCCAGGAGCCCAACAAAGGCCGTTCTCCCAAAGCCAGCCCTTTTCTGTCAAATGTTCAGAGTCTGAGCAACCCAGGGCTGCTGAGTTAACCCTTTCCTGTCCACATTCTCGCCTCCCCTGAGTCTCTTCTCTGCACAGCCAGAGAGACCCTGTTTGAAACCGAAGTCAGAAAACCTCACTCCTCTGCTCAGAACCCTCCGCTTTCTTCCCCTGGTAACACAGCCTCCGTGCCACCATCTGATCTGTCTCCCTCTCACCCTTTCTGCATCTCTTTTCCCCCTCCCTTCTTGCTCCACTCCAGCCACACTGGCCTCTTCCCTGATCCTCAAAACCACAGGCACATTCCCACCTCAGGGCGTTCCTTCCCTCTGTCCAGAGTGCTGTTCCCTCAGATACTCGCATGGCTTTCTTCTCTGGCCACCCACCTAACCCTTAACTCCAGTTCCAGAACATTATATATCTTATCCCTGCCTATGTTTTTCCTCCTTATCACTTATCACTATTGTACTCTATAACTTACTTATTGTTCTTTGCTGGTCTCTCCCTTAGACGGAAACTCCCTGTGTGTTTTTTCTGTTGGTTCGCTGGCATATCCCTGGTGCCTAGAATCAGTGTTGGCGTACTCAATAATACCTGTTGAATGAATAAATAGACGAGGCAAGGGTGGTTGCATCGATCCTCATCTTCAGTAGGTAGACAGCAATCACCATTGTCATCATCATCATCAGTAAAGCTTTACCTTTTTCTGACCATTTTACAAGTTACAAAGAGTTTTCACATCTATTGACCAGCTGAGCCTCTCTACCTGAGAGACAGGCGGAAAGTGTGGGGAGCCTCTCTTCTGTACTGACATGGGATATGGGAGAAGGTTAGTGCAAGAAAAGACAGGGAGACGCAGATGAAAGAATGTCGACTACAATGTCGAAACTCTTTGGATCTTCCACAAACTTCCATTCTATGGGGCTTGCATGAGTCACTTTATGATTTAGGGATCCAGTTTCTTTTTGTTTATAAAATGAAGAGGTTGAACTTGCGTTTGATAATTTTAAGTCTTGCTCCTCCAGAAACCAGTTGTAAAATTTCAGTTTTATGAGTTCCTGTGTGTTTTCTTCCAGCTCATACTATGTGCCTCTCTTTTGCGAAATGGCAGCCCTGGTCAATAGTCTTCTTTCTTTAGCTCCCATGACTTAGCCAGGAGTCTAGACCTGTCTATAGTTTCACCGTAAGCTTTCTGTGGCAATCCTTGCTATTGAAACCATGAAGTGTCATTAACCCTAAGTCCCCGCCTTTATTCTAACCAGAAGTCTTTTGTGCTCTCAAATATATAATAACGTTTCAATATCCTGGAGAAATACCTATGCTGTCTTACTAAGTGCAAAAAGCAGCATTTACATGTAAATCTAAAGTCTAGTCTCATTTACATAAAAACAAGTAGCAAAAGGACTGGAAAGGAAGATGTAAAATGTTAATTCTGGTTCCTCTTATGTAGTTAACTTATGGTTTTTCCCACCTCGCTATTGTCCATTTCTGTATTTTTCAAATATTCTAAAATAAATATGTATTACTAACTAACATTATTTCTTTAATTAGAAATTTTAAGGCAAAATCAAAAAATAATAAGAACAAAACATAAAATAGAGAGATCTAATTTATAACAGCTATTTTTATTTTCCAAGACCATGTTTTAAGATTCTGACCATTAGCTGACAACAAAACCTAAAGTTTGCATTTCCTCTGCTTGTGTTTCATTTCAGCACTTAGGCAATCCCAACTGGTTGGCAAGCCATCCTTTTGGGGATGTAGGCTACAGGATCAGAAATTTGTTCAAGGAGAGCGTACAGTAGAATCACATGTCTTAATGCAACTTAAATTGCTTCCAGACTTATCTTTTGCTCCAGCCTAAATGAATTTCCACCCCCCACAATCCACTGAGAAGTAGCTCAGAATCAGAAGGCTTTGCCCTTTATCAGTTTTGGGACAGGCAGACTCAAGCAGCAGCAAGTTCTTGTTCAAAATGAACCGATCCAACGGTGTTGACCATGCCTCAAACCAATGTAGGACAGTCCCAGAGCAAAAGGGTGTGTGTGTGTCTGTGAGAGAGAGAGAGAGAGAAAGAGAGAGAGAGGGAGAGAAAGTCTTGATATTCTCTTAAACTGAATCAGGATCCAGTACCTCCTCTCCACCCACACGTGACATCCCTCGTTTTTGGGAAGCCGTGATGTACAGTAAGAACAACAACAACAAAATCTTAAGTGCGCTGTTTTTCCATCATTAATTTAACTACACCATCAGTTAACTATGTGCTGAGGTACCTGAATTTAATCCTCTCTTTTTCTCTCTTAAGTCTGCCAAAATTGATTGAACTTTCTTTTACACAAAAAGCAAACTTAGCTATCCCAGGCATCATGTTTTACGGGAGGATATTGCACAGATGTGGCCGACTATGTCTCTGAGTGTTTTGGGTAAACATTTCAATTTCCATTGCTGACGTTCATTTACCCAGTTTACACCTCCGCCAGCCAGCCTCTGCCAAACATCTAAGAGACTGGGACTCAGCTGAACTTTCGAGCACAATAATCACCTAACCGTGTTCCGCATCAGTGGATGTCAGTGTATGTACTTCAGCTTCCCCGTAAAATTACAAGCTCTTAAAGATTAGTGGCTGAATCTACTTTTAAAAAATTCCCATGTTCCTTGACGCAATGTCTTTGTAACAAGAGGTGACAGGTTGTCACTGAGACTACCTACAACTGGGCATTAAGTGGCCCGCGGTTGATGGAGGAATGGGGACAGGAGGTTGGAGAACTAAGACGCATTGAGCAGCAGCACTTGACACTCACAGGACTAAGTACATTACAAAAACTCTTTTTTCTCCATAATATCTTTTAGGTGTATATTATTAGCCTCACTTTACAGATGAGGGAAAGGAGACTTGAGAGAGTGACACCATTTATAAGCATTAGGATTCAAAACTGTTTCAGTCTAATACTCCAATTCTAAGTCTGGTGATCGACTGTTCCGTGACTCCACAATGCTCTCGGCTGTGATCTTTCCTCTGGATTATCTGACAGTCACAGAACTTCATTCGGCACAGCAGGAAACGTACCACCTTTCTCATGCTTTTCGATAGGGTCCACTTCCCTGTTTGTGAGAAACATCTGGAGCCTGGGGAGAACCTTTGTTTATTTAGAAACTTGGCTTTGAATGTTAGAACCACTTAGAGAAGCCCTAAAGGGCACTTAAGAGCCCTGCGGGCTGACAGCTCTGGTATTTGCAGGTTGATCCTGGTCCAAATTGAGACCACCTTCCAGAGAGTAACGTTCAAGACAATGGTCTATTTTTAGCTCTGCTTTCTTACATTTTTCGTGCAGGTGACACAGCTGTCAACAGCATGTCAATCAAACCTTCTTCATTAATTAGTTAAACTTCACAATGGACATTTAAGAAACGGGCACCTCATGAGGCGGGTCCCTGAATGTATTTGCTGGTGCACGTGATGGCCTATGAACAGAGCACGCACACTGAGCCCAATCCCTTCACTGGCTCCCGACACAGAACATGCTGGAGCAGTGGAAGGGGAAGTTCTTGCTGTACTTTACTGGTCACTCCGGTGAGCCAGCCTCTCTCCCTCCTGCTCACGACATTGTAGGCATCTTTGGGACACATCTTCTGTATTTAGGGAAAGTAGGACTGGTGGATGTTGTAGGAATGGGGACCTCAGTGAGCTCCTTGCAGCCAAAGCACTGCTTTTGTGAGGCTGGAAATCTGGAGAGGAGTCATCCCCTAAGTAAACAAAATGCCCGGCCCCAGCAACGCCCCCACCCATCTCTTATGTGTTTCCTGGCCCAGCTTGCCGGCAGAGTCCCCTGTGCTGGCGGAGGGCCTGGTGAGCCCCTTTGCTCCCTCTAGCGTTTATCTACACCACAGCCATGCATAAAGAGCTCCCCTGGTGTTTCCCACCGGGCCCTGACCTGACCCCAAAGGAGCACCGGGAGTCAGGGCGAACGTGGGTGTGCCTCCCCCGGGCAATGGAGGCTTCAGGAAAAGAGCAGTGCTGGACCCCACGTGGAGGGCCAAGCGCAGCGGACTCCCAGAGCCCGAAGGTGCTCTGCGCTTCCCCCGGATGGGAACTGACCATGCAACGCGGTGCCCACGGTGTCTCAAGTTCTTTCCTAAGAAGATTGTATTTTCCTTGTCCTTTCCTTTGGAGAGAGCTGGACTTGAGACATGGTGGGTGATAATCAAAAACACAATAAACATCACTATTTGCTTAAAATTAGATTTCCATCCCTTAATACTGAGCAACCACATGAAACACCCGCGTGCAGACAAGGCACTGGGCGTCAGTAACCCGGTGGCCTGCGGCTCTTTTTCCTAATGACCCCGCCTCACTCTGGGTTTATGGGCATGGCTGAGTCTGGGACAGACGCACAGCGCTTCCCGCCTGAGGGAACAGGCTGCTGAAATTCTCTGCTCTGCGCTCCTCCTCCTCCGTCACTCCCTCCACTGAGGGCTTTCTTGGTTACTTGGCAAGGGAGGAACTGATATGGGGTGAAAATAAACCTAAGATGGAGTCTCTGACGCTCTCCCTTACTTTGCTAACTTCTCCCCACCTGAGCTTCTGTGTGTCACACTCTATTTTCCAATCCTGTTTTAGATGCTCGCCTAGTTTCATGAGCAGACACTCTCAAACATGCCGTGGTTGTGTTCCTAAGGTCACTTACGGGTTTTTGTTAGAACCCAGAATGGGTGGTGTTTGGAATCTGAGTCCGAGGACAGCTCACCAGGGCCTGAGGTTCATTGTGGTCCTAACAGAGGCTCACTGCGGGGGCTGAGAGTGTTGGTATGGGAGTCAACATTCTGGTTCCAACCTGCTGGGACAGGAGCATGCCGAGGTTTTGCAGAGAAATGGGGGATGTCCCTAAGGGAGGTGAGGGAAAGCTGTGTGTTTGGGTGGAGGCGAGATGGAAATGCAGAGGGTCTGGATTGAGGATCTGAGGTGGGGCTGAGGGACATTGGACCCCAGGGATTTCCCTCTGTCTCACCTTTACCTTAGCAAAAGCTAAAGAGAAGACTAAAATAAAGAAATGAATCAATTCATCTATGCTATTCCAGACAGATAGCAGTTCAAGCGACTTTTCCCTCCACCAATTTAACTTTCACCTTATGGCTCTCTAACACTCTCATAGCCCTATATCTCAACAAGAAGGTACAAGTCTCTGTTGGCCGGTTTTAGGCAACATGGCTGTGAAGGGAAGATTGTGAAGTGAGAGTTCCTCCCAGATCACGTCTATTTTCGTCATCCAGGTGCCTGCTGACTGTCCAGATGAAGGCCGACTCAGCCAGCCTGCAACAACCCCTGGAATGGCATCCTGAGCCTTGGCACAGCCCCCCGGCCCTGGAGCTGCACATACCTCGAGATTTCGGAACAGCTTGGCATCCTGTCAATGTGCACATCTGGGATGTGCAGCTGGATTCAGAACTTTCCAGTGGACTCTGGCACTTGGCTCAGCTTGGGGCGGTTACAGCACATCTTTCCTTGGAAAGATCTTCATGCTCCATCAACACCTGCAGCCAAGGCAGGAGAATGGGCCTCTGCTCCACTCAGGCAAAGCGGGTGAGGTCGTGATTGAGTTCAGTGAATAAGCACAGCACAGCAAGTCCAGATGTCTGTCAGCCTGGGGATGACGTTTTCTGTCCTGAGGAGAGTAGTGAAGGACAGAGTGTGATTAAGGATTCACAGAACTGACTGGCTGCTTCCTGGCTCCCTGGCAGCCCATGGCCGCCTCATGGTACTCGCAAGTCACCCAGGTTGCAAAAGCCACGCAGGCAGATGAAGCCATCCCACCTGCTCTCCCACTGTCCTGCTTCCTTAGTGTGTCTGACGCTTAAACAACAGCAACAACCATTTGTTGAATATTTATTAAGTGCCAAGAACTTTATATACATTGGCTCACTTTACAACAACCCAATGATGTATTATTCTTACTCAAATTTGAAGCGGAGGAAACTAAGCTTAGAGATATTAATTATCTTGGCCATGGAGACACAGCGAGGAAGTGGCCAAACGATTCTGTGTCAATTTTATCTGACTTCAAATTTCAGGCTCTTCATGGCTATGTCACACCACTTCCCAAACCTTTTCAACTCTACCTCCCAAGAGTTGTAATAGGAGTTACATCTGTAGATATACAGCACCTGAATGCCCAGGTTATCTACGATACATGACGGCTGCTGTAAAAAAGACCCAAGATAAGAATAGCTTATATAAATTAGAAGCTAAACTTTCCTCAGTCCAAACAAAAGCAATCCAACACTGACATGGCAGTGCCACAGTGCCAGGTGGATTCTACAGCCCCCTTCTCATCCATGTGGTTCTTCACAGTGTCTGTTTCCAATTGGCAGGATGAAGAAAGAGGGCAGGACAAGGCATGCTCTCAAAATGGCACGATGCAATTGACCAAAATCTGGTCATAGGGGCACACATAGCAATAAGGATAGCTTGAAAATTAGCCTTTATTCTGAACATCTTATGTGGATGACTAAAGTCTAGCACCAAAGAAGCATAGAAGAAGGCAAGACTGGATATTGGGTTACAACTCTTAGTCTTGTCATTTATCCTAATGGCTAATCTGAATTTCTGAAGAAGAAAAAGTGTTATATCTCTAATGGAAAGGCACCTGGGACATCCTGGAAGGAAGTGATCCAGGATAATAGGAATCTGAGGTACAACCAAGTCATACTCCTGGAGAGAGAGACAAATAGAACAGAGAGACAAGAGAGAGAGGGAGATAGGAGAGAGAGAGAGAGAAAGATACTTGTAAAGGCACCAGTGATTTCTATTTCACTTACTTCTATTCACAGACCATTGCACAGAACTGGTCACATGACTCTAACAGGACTGAGGGTTGCTCACAGATTTGGGGTGAACACCAACTGTCTCTGCCATGGAGATTTCACATAGAAACAAGAATTTCCAGGTTATCTTGGAAAATCAGATGTAGCAAACTCAGCCTTACTTGTACCGGGCAAGATCCACTGGGACTTCTCAGCTGCCTTCGTTAGTCAGAGAAATTGGTTCCCAGTGTGTCTCACTCGCCGTTTATCATCCCACCTTTGGGGCCTGATGTTGTCAGAATATAGTTTACAATGATTTTAGGAGGCTTTTCCTAAGTTGTTCCTGAACAAGCCAGCACAATCCATCTTACAACCAGAGTCAGAATCATTTCTCCCTAAATGCATTGCCTTACAGTTTCCTCAGTGGCTCTCTACTTCCTCCCACTCTTGCCTTGTTGAGAATGGCCTTAATGTTTCCCTGTGGGGTTGATATTTCATCACTCAAAGGTTGTAAGAAACGTCTTGCATGGGCTTTGTAAATAAGCATAAGAAATATTGTCATTTTGTCCATTTTAATCAAAGCTTCATAAATGGCCATGCCTCCTCTTTTAATTCTCTTCATGGAAGGTGGATGGAGTTAGTAAAACAAAGACCTAGGTTGAGCTCTTGGTCCTATGACTTGTTAGCTTTCTGACCATGCATACATCTCAATCTCTTGGAGTCCTCATAAATATTCAGTACAAATATTCAGTACAGTGGTGGCCGTGAGGATGGAGCGAGGTAAAGTTTGTGAGGGCACTGTAAAAGGCAACACCAGTTCAATTTCCAATCTAGTTATCTTTGAAGTTTTGTTGCTTTCCATTTCTTTTAAATTTTCAATTATTCAGTCTTCTCTACATTTTACTTTATTTTATTTTATTTTACTTAAGGAAAAGAAGGCAAGAACTGAACCACAGTTCTAGATATCTAGAAGAGACAAGAATAATTTTTTCCTTATACATCAAAGAAACTGAAGAACATATAGATTTATCAGAGTCGAATAGCCAAGAGATTGAATAAAAAGCCAAATACAGTTGATTTTCATTACTTTCAGATTCTATATTTGCGAATTTTTCTACTGGCTACAATTTATTTGTAACTCCAAAATCAATACTCTTGGCACTTTTGCTGTCATTTGCAGACATGTGCAGAGCAGTGAAAAATTTGAGTCACCCCCCCACTCACGTTTCTAGCAGAGTTTGAACAAGTTGACACTGCTTTCCTGTTTCAGGTTTCATACTGTAAACAAGTGTCCTTTTTGCAGTTTTTTCGCTGCTTGCTGGTGCTTTCACTGTTTAAATATAGCGCTGGAGTGTTGTCTAGTGTTCGTAAGTGCAAGACTGTGATGTGCCTTATGGAGAAAGTACGTGTGTTAGATAAGCTTCATTCAGGCGTGAGTTATATCACTGTTGGCCATGAGCTCAAGGTTAATGTCACTATATATATATATATAAAATAAGCTGTCTTTAAATAGAAACACATAAAACAAGGTCACGTATTGATTGGTTGTCATGAATGTTGTGACGATAGGTTTGCAGGAACTTAACTCTCTATTTTTTCCGAGACAATGGTACAGTATTAACTAATTCTATGTTTGAGGCAAATGTACAGAACATAATTACCATGAACAATGGCAATCAACTGTGTGTTGCCAAGGGCAAACCTTTCATAATAATTCAAAAGTTTTAATGATATTGCTTTTATTTCAAGCCCCCTTCAAGTATAGTGATGCAACCAACGAAAAGCTCTGTGTCTTCATGGGCATCCTTGACACGCCACTGACATTACCAGCTAACTTTGGAAATATGTGGCCTAACACAGGTCACTTTTGGTTCCGTATGAGCTGTGGCATAATCTTAAAGTTGAGATTTAGGTTCTAAACTCAAAAATGAATGTACTTCATTCACGCTTCATGCTTTGACTTTACAATCAAAATAAGCTACAAGTTGAATAATTGGTGGGTTTGGTTAATGGGGCAATAAATTATGGAACATTCAGATTCTTTCTCTCCTTTTGAAATAGTTACGTAAATCAGCCTATCTTTCTGCCTTTCTTCTCTCTTTGCATTCCTCCTTTTCTTTTCTTTCTCTCTTTACCTCTCTGTTTTCATCCCTTTTCCCTCTTTACTCTCTGTCTCTCCTTCTTTCTCTTCTGCATTCTCCCTCATTTCTCCTTTCTGCTGTCATTACACTGTTCCATACTGTATATGCAGCATGAACAAAATAGAGACTTGACAATTACTCACTTAGTTTTATGAATACAGAGAGAAGCACATCAAACCCACTTTGAGCATCCTCAAAACGCAAAGATCAAAAGGCAATCTGAAAGAAGCTGTGTTTTGAGATAACTTTTAAACTTAAATTTGTTTTTTCTCATAGCTCAAGGCAAAGGAATGAAAAATAATGGAAATACATTTTAAAGAAGTACCTAGGAGTAGCCCTGTGTTTACAGGTAGCTTGGATCCCAAAAGCGACTTTTAAAAACATAATTAGATGTTGGCTGCATTGAACAAAGCCTGGTAATGAAATGAAGAAACCATTCCACTTAGAGATTTAGTTAGGAATTAAGTAAATTTGGGGCTTTGACTGTCCTTCATGAAATATCCGCATGGTTTGCATATTTCACATTTTCATAACTAGCCCGGCCTTGTTAAAGACATGCGCACATCAGAAGTAAGGCGCTTGATCTAGTTTAGACCTGCTGCGAAACTCTCTTTTCCCCCTTGGATGCAGAAGTTTCAGTCCTGAGCCATCAGCCCAAGCTAAGAGCCGGAGAGCTTCCAGTGGCAGAGTAGCCATTTAGTGCATCTGAAGGAAGTCTCGGAGCCACTTCCCGGTTCGCCCGGAGTCGCTTTAACGATGCAAGGGAGCACATAATGCACTTTACCCTGACGTTTCATTGCTTTAGGCACTAACCCATTGTCAGATCCACCATCAATACCTTATTAAATTTATCATTATGTCCTTGACATTATTTTAATAGCACAGGCAACTGCATGATAGAAATAAATAAATCACGAGCCTGAATTTTCTTTTATGTGACTTCCGGACTCAATCCACCACTCACTTTCTCTTTAGCTATAAAAATACTCAGGCAACCAGCCGTTCTTTCTCAGCTGGTGGGAGCACTAAGACGGGAGATTTTCGTCGTTGCTTTCTGTGGCATTTGCTTTAACACTGCAGATTTATCTGGAGCTAAGCATCAAAGACATCAAGGACACAATGTGTCTCACCGCCCGCGGGCTGAGACAAGTGGCCGCAGCATCCTCCCGTTCAAGCACCAATTGCAGGCCCCAGTGAAGCGTGTTCTCAGGTCCCCCGCACAGGTGAAGTGTAGACTGGGATGCTGTCTCCAGTCCTCTCTCGGTGGGAGCTACGTTACTATTTCGAGCTTAACAAGCAGTCTGGATTTCTGTGTTTCACAGGCTTGAAAAAATGGAACATCTCAGTCTGAGAAGTTCTCTGCCCTTTTCTTTCTTTCTTTTTTTTCCTAGCAACATATGAGCCTTTACACCATTTACTGATGCAAACCGTGGAATTTTTTTAGAACTATGCTGTGGCTAGCTTCTTTAGGCTATAAATACTCTGCTTTGACTGTTTTAGAGACAGATGAATTATGAATTTTGTGGAAAGCCAGGGTAAGATCAGGATCCTAGGAGACATTATTACGGCCCACAGTACGCAGTTCCCCAAATCAAGCTTCCAGAGCACTCACCCTTCCATGGAATATGCCTGAGAAGCAGAGGCAACCACAGGGTGATAAACGACAAATAGAAGACAGGTAACACTATTTCTAGCTCATGCCCCTCCTGATGAAGACTTGAGTGAGGTGGATTGGGTCACAGGACAGCAACTTTTCCTTCTACAAATTAGATTTATGTTTCTGAAGTTTGAGCATGCATCAGAATCACCTGGAAGCCTGGTTAAAATACAAATTACTGGGCCCTGTCGGCAGTCTCTGATGTAGTAGGTCTGGGATGGGGCCTGAGACTTTGCATTTCTCATGTATTCCCAGGAGATATTATTGCTACTGATCTGGGGACCCCACTTTGAGAACACTGCGTTAGGCCTTCATTACCTCAAGATAAAGCAAAACATGGGGTCCGACTTGCCTATACCCCCTCAGAGCCCACACCCAGGTTTTTGATCGTACTCTTGTGGGACCAGGAAAGCCCCCCTCGGTTGCTGGCGCTGAGCTGGCCCCAGCACAGCACCCTGGGTATCTCATTGTGTTTAGTAGTTCCAGGCCTGCCTGATGAATGAGAGAAACTCACTGCTGGGCCCCTGGGTGGAAGAGGAGAAAGAAGACACTGCCCCTCCCTCATCCGCTGCCCCTGATCAGCTTTCAGAAGCTCTGCCCTTCACACTGTGGGCCGCTAACCTGTGCTGGGAACCAACCAATCAGATCAACCCCCCTCCCTGCATGCCCAGCATCCTTGGAAGAGGAAATTCTATCTCCATTTCTTTCTCCACTAGCAAGTGTCCTTTGATAAACCACAGCCTGCAGTAACTTGTGAATCTCACTGCCCACTGGTACCAACGGACCTTCTTTGCTTGTGTGCCGCTATCTAAATAGCAGAAGTGTGCCAGAGAGTTGCACGATTATGTTTGAAAACAGACTCGAATTCTAAATGTGTTTGCAGAAAATATCATTGAAAGCAACCCTATGATGAGTATTTTTGTAAATTATGCCCTTTTTCCTTAAATCATCCATTCTATATATTCCTACTCTCATGGATATGGTCTGCTGTAAGCGAGGCATGTAAATTTGCACCTATTTGCCTATTGCTTATTGTTATTAACATTTTATTGTGAAAAATTTCAAACATGATATTGATTTCCAATCGGAAAATATTCTTCACTTTTAAAAAATGTTTTATCCAATCAGAAAATATTCTTCACTTTTAAAAAATGTTTTATGCAACTTTTCTGCTGTTCCAACTTTACCTGGTGCTGAGGGAAAATAACTGTAAAACTCTCTAAGGAATTTACTCTGAAGATGGCAGACTCCCTGTCACCTCACATTTCCTTCATGAGGCTTCTTTGCTTGGAAACTACGCTTTCCATGAGGAACTTGGACCTTTTTTTTTTTTGAGGAAGATTAGCCCTGAGCTAACTGCTGCCAATCTTCCTCTTTTTGCTGAGGAAGACTGGCCCTGAGCTAACATCCGTGCCCATCTTCCTCTACTTTATACGTGGGACGCCTACCACAGCATGGCTTGCCAAGCGGTGCCATGTCCACACCCAGGATCTGAACTGGTGAACCCCGGGCTGCCGAAGCGGAACATGGGCACTTAACCGCTGCACCACCGGGCCAGCCCCTCTGACCTTTTTATTACAGAAATAACGTGACTCCTGCTCTGATCATGTTTCCCTTTACTTTAGCTGGACCACACCTAGACTAAATTTACGACCAAGTCCTAGCAGTTGTGCAGAACCTATGGGCACTCATTTCAGAGAGTGAAAGTTGCTCTTATTTTCCATCTCTTGTCTCTTTAAATTCTGTTTTATTTAAAACATTTCTATAAACTCTCTCTAATCATCTTTGAAAAAGGAGATAGGGTAAAAACAAGCAAATGATATTTTTCATAGAAAGGTGCAATCATCCTGTCCCCAGTACGCACCATAGTGTAGAATCTGGGTGCTGCACAGGAAAAAGAGCTTGATCTCATCACATGAAAATCTGTGCCCAAAAGCAAATGGACAAGCTAATTGCATGAATATCAATGGCCTCATGAGAGTGAATTCCTGTGGCCAAGCCTAATGCCTTTTTGCATCGGGGATCGTTGAAAGCTTCCATGACCCTCCTGTGGAGCTCACGGACTTGACTGAGCTCAGTGAATGAAACAGCCTTTCAAGTTGATCCCCTCCAACCTCCACCAGGCTGTGATTCCATCAAGTTCTACTATTTTTTGGTTGCAGAAATATTTTCTATTAAGGTAAAACACCTGGACAAGATCATTTATAACATATAAAGAGCTCCCACAAATCCATATAAAAAAGACAAACAACTCATTAGAAAAATGGCATTGGATCAAACAAGCAATTCACAAAATTGAAAATGACCACATGTGTCTGAGAAAATTCAGGGCAACCTCATTCATAATGGAGGACAAGCAAATTATGTAATCAATAAAATTGTGTCTTTGGCTCTCCAGATGAGCAAAATTTTAGGAAAAGTAGGAATAAGTGTGGGAAATGAATACTGTTGATAGGATTATACATTGTCCTAGACTGGAGAGCAAGTTGCAAAGAATTATCAAAAATTTAAATGCAGAGACTGTACCAGGAATTCTTATCCTACATAACTATTGGCATAGGTGCACGGAGGCATTTATATGCATGTCACAGCCATGTTAATTATAATATTGAAATGGGGGATAATTAAAGTACCCATCAGTAGGAAACGATTAAGTAAACAGTGGCGTATCCAGACAATGGCATACTACGCAGCAGTTTAACGAGCAGGATAGCTTTCTCTATGCCGGCATGGAAACGCTCTTCAAAACACGTGGTTAAAAGGATGAAAGCAAGATGCAGAACAGGATGAAAAGAATACAAGTCCACATATGTAGTGAACAAACTGCAAAGACAATGTGTTTGTGTGTATGTGTATAAGAATGAAAATAGAGAGAGAAACAAGTTTTTTATAGCTCTTCCCGGTTAGGGGAGTGGAATGGTGATGCTGAGGGGGAGAATGAGTGTGAAGAAGGATTTTCATTTTTCATCCCATATAGTGTGAATGTCTGTATGTTTGCAAACTGATATTGTGCAATTAAAAACAACTTTAAAATAATGAGAAAAACAAAAATAAAAGGACTAAATAGATATACACTAAAATATAATCTGGGTAATGAGATTATGGGTGACTTTTATCTTCTTTGAGCTGTTGTTCCAAATTGTTTACAATGGATATATATTATTTTTTAAGCAGACAAAAAATGTTTTTTTCTTGATACAATTCAACTCTTCCTTTCTGAACACGTAAGAAAGGGATATGATGTAGTGTCTCTTAATCACTATGATTTCCTCTCTCCTTCTTTCAACCGCTAACATCATTAGAGAGCATCTCCTGTCTCCTTCCATTGCTGCGCTTTAATTCTCTGGCAGAGGTTCCCGGGTCAGGCTCTCCATGACTCCTCCCAAACACCAGAATAAGGTTCAGCCCAATAGCATCTTATTCCTAGAAATGCCCGTCAACTTCTCCTTCCTCCAGGAGGTTGTTAGGCGAAATTGCTGAACGTTTTTCTAATTTGTCCTTTCTGTTGGAACAGCATTATGCAACTCGGAACCTCTGTCTCCTGTGGATTTACCTGGATATCTGGACATTTCTTTTTCAAAGGAAACATATTTTCTTCCAGCTGTGCCCTCGTGGGCAATCCCATCTCCATTTGGTCGGCAGCTTTCAAGGCTGAATTCTTGCCAGTCTCCTTTGCCTGGGCTCAGTCATACTTTCTCCTGAACACACCATATGGACTAGTTGGGGATGATTTCCCAATGGCCTGCTCACCTTTTGTTATAAGCACATCAAGGCAGCCATGTGAGGCTCATGTTTTTGAGAGGTAAAGAGTATTTCACAGAAATAGATACATGCACAGGCTTCCCTTTCCACTGCCGCCTTGCTTTCTCCCCTCAATGGTGTCTCTTAAGGATACAAAATGTCTCCTTAGGGCAGGCTTTTCAATCTGTAACACACACACAAATCACCTGGGGATCTTGTTAAAATGTATTTTCTAATTCACTAGGTCTGGAGTGGGGCCCAAGACTCTGCATTTCCACCAGCTCCCAGGTGATGCTGATTCTGCTGACCTACGGGCCGCACTGCTGAGTGGTAAGATTGTAAGGGACACAAGAGGCAATTAGCCCCCTCAAAGCCATGTAAGGGTGAGATGGGACTTATTTAATTGCAAAAAGGAAACTGTCCACACAATAGCAAATGAGAATCAAAGCTAGGGTTGAACATAGGGGTATAGGTTTCATTCAGATTTCTCTTCTTAATCATAAACCAAGAGGCCCACAGTTTTATAGAAGGACCCGACTGTGAATCCCAGAATCACAGGAGTGGAAGAGCAGCCCAGAAGGTGTGTTTTGGGGCTTTTGACAGTGATGTGCTGAGCAGGCTGCCCTTTCTATGGTCTGATGGCGAGCAGTTTGCAGTGTGCTGGGCTGTGAATTGTTGGGGCAGGTGAGAAGGGAAAAGACAGAGAAGTGGAGTTTGTCACAGGACTTCCAGGTGAGAAGCCCAGCTGGAAGTGAGCAGGGCCTGGGGTAGCTTGCTGGTAGCTGGGTGAGCCAGTCGCATGGCCATCGGCAGTGGCCCAGGGGTGAAGGGGAGGCACTCCCATCCTGACGGGCAACAGGCATCCTTGGCTGTTGATACTCACTTGGAAAGCTAAGACAGTCCTTACATCAAAGACTTTCAAAGAGAGCAGCAACCCCCTCATCTCTCCATGACCTCCCTCTCCTCCCCACGCCAGGCCCTTAGCCTGTTCCTAACCCCTTTCAGTCTTGCTGCCCTGGCTGTTGGACAGGACTCATTGAAATGTGGCACCAGAAAGACCCGGATGTGAGTACCAGCTCCATGGGAACTTGGGTGTGTGATCTAAATTTTTTTCCATTTTTTTCCTCTTCAAACAATTTTTTAAAACTTATTTATTGGAATAGATAGATCATTTACGTTTCAAGCATCAAAAGTATAAAAAATGTGCAACAGTACATAAAACCCACCTAGCTGCTCAGTTCCCATCCTTCTCTCCCAGCCGGGTAACAATTGTTATTAGTTTCTTGTTTATCTTTCTGGAAGATTTTATGCTTATACAGCTTTATAGAGATGTATGTCGTTTATCCATGCCACTTTTTAATGTCAGTGGGAACATGTCATGTGTATTTTAGTAGCTTACCCTTTTCACTTAGAATATATCTCGACGGACTTTATTATCAGTAAAGAATAGCTTCCTTATTTTTCCTTGACAACTGTATGGCGTTCCAATATATAGATGAGCGGTAATTTATTTGCCTGTTTCCTACTGAGAAAAATTCAGGTCGTTTTCAGTCTTTCGGTAGTATGCATCACGCTGCGATGAATAACCTTGCACATGACACTTCACACGTGTGTAAGAATATCTTTAGGATAAATTCCTGGAGGTAGAATTACTGTGCCAAATCACCTTTCTTAGGGTTGCACCAGGATACTCTGTGACCAGTAATAATATGAGAGTCCCTATTTCTCTACAGCCTGACAGTGCACGCTATCTAACACTTTGGATCAGCACCAACCTGACAGGTGAAAAAAATGATCTCAGTGTAGTTTTAAAACCTTTTTATGCATGTCTGACATACATACAGAAAAGTGCACAAGTCACAAGTGCATAGGAAATGAATTTTCAAAGGGAACACACATGAAACTAACACACGTGTATCAAGAAACAGTGCCCCAGAAGACCCTGCGTGCCCTTTTCAGTCACCACCCCCCTCCCGTTAGGTAATCTCCATCCTGTGTGATAGTGCCATCGATTAATGTGCTTGTTCTTGAGCTTCGTACGAATGGAACACAGTACTTGCTCTTTTGGACCTGGCTTCTTACATTCAGCAACTCCTTTATGAGGTTTGACCATATTGTTGTCAGTAGTCCTTATCTTACTGAGCTCTCGAAGACAAAGCATTAATTCCATTTTATTTATTTACTTATTATTTTTTTCTGAGGAAGATTCATCCTGAGCTAACATCCATGACAATCTTCTACTTTTTAGTATGTGGGCTACCAGCACAGCATGGCTGCTAACAGAGTGGTGTGGGTCCACACCCAGCAACTGAACCCCGGGCCGCCAAAGTGGAGTGCACCAAACTTAACCACTAGGCCACCAGGGCTGGCCCGTCTGTTTCATTTTTGATGCATTTAGAAAGCATTCTGGGTTACCACATGGGATATGGAGCCAAATTAATTTTTCCCCACATAGATTGTCTCCACTCCATTTACTGAATAGACCATTTTTTCCACACTGATTTGAGATGTCACCTTAATTATATATTCGAGTCATCTATATGTGAGTATCTTTCTAGATTTTTAAAATTTTGTTCCATTCTCTATTCATCAGTACTACTCTGTTTTAATTGCTGAGACTTTAGAAGAAGTTTTAAAAGTAGCTGATAGGTTAAGCCCACTCTCATTTCTTTTTATTTTTAGAATTTTCCAGGATATGATTATTTATTTTTGTATACAAACTTTAGAATTGGCCTGTCTAGTCCCAAAACAGAATAAACAAAACCCACAATCATTGGAGTTTTAGTTGAAAATGCATTCAATTTATCCATTAACTCGGGAGGATTGACATCGTTATGATGTATCTTTTCTCCCAAGAAGATCTCAACTTTTTCAATCTCATTTTTTTTTGGGCCTTAAGAGTAACTTTCCTTAAACATCTTCCACATTTTCCTACACATTTTATCCTTTTTTGTTGCTATTGTAAATTGTGTTTTTCCTTCAGTTTTAGCTTCAAACTGGTCATAGTTGATAGATATGAAATCCACTAATTTCTGTATAATAATTTTGTGTCCCATTAGTTTATTGAATTACTTTTATTGTTTATTATCACTGTTAGTTGATAGTCTTGGGTTATCCAGATATACAATCTTTGCGAAGGGAGTGTAGAAAAAGAAGGATGAACCATTGTAGCACAGAGGAGATTCTTGTCTCACTCCTGACTCAGTAAGAGTGACTCTAATATTGTCCCATTAAGAATGGTCTTAGTCCCAGAGGTTAAGGAGCAATGCTAGTGTCAATTTAAAAAGATATTAGCTGATTATCTCTTTTATTAATGGATATTAAATATTGTTAAATACCTTCTCAGCTGTTACAGAAAACTCTGTTTTCCCTTAGACTGATTATTGTCCTGAATTTAATTAATTGACTTCTTAATGTCAAACCATCTTTAAATCTTGAAATAAATCCCATGTGACCATACATATTTTTTTATTCTGCTGCTCACGTCTGCTTACTAATATTTTCTTTTAGATTTTTTATTGAAATTCATTGATTTTGCTCAATCTTGTCAGTTTTAATATCAGTATTATGCTTGCTTCATAAAAAGAATTTTAAACTTTTGCTTCTTTTTTGAGGCTTTGGAATATTTTAAATACTACTGAATTATCTGCTCTTTACAAACTTTGCTGATTTCCTGTGAGATCATCTGGATAGAGCATTCTTTTTTTTTTTTCAGTTTATGCTATTCTATGGAAAACAGTCTGTTTAGATTTTCTGTCTTTTCTGAGATCAATTTTGTTAAAAATATTTTACTAAAATTAGTCCATTTACCCAGGTTTTAATATATAGAGTTGAGCAAAGTTGTCTCTTAGGATTTCCTTTAATTTCCCAGTTTATGTGGCTATTTCCTCTTTTCTTATTTTGTGTATTTGTACTTTTTTTCTTATTTAGATTACCTTGTGACTTCCCTGTTTTATTGCTTTTTTCAAAGTACTAGCTTTCAAAAATTTTATTAATTTATAATTTTTTGTTTTCAGTGTACTATTTCTTTTATCTTTGTTAATTCTTCTATTTTCTCTTGGTTTATATTTTTTGTTTCATTTCAAAAATCTGAATCAAATGATTTCTTTCTTGTCTTCTAATGTTATTATTTAAGACTAAGAACTTTTCTCTGAGCAGATTTAGCTGTGTCTAATTATTCTGACACAATGTTTGAATTTTAACACATTTTGGTTGCTATTCCCATTTTGTAATTTCCAGGAGGACAAAAAACCTTGTTTTATGATCTTGCTGGTAATTTTTAGTTTTATTACATTATCATTAGAGATTATTATCAGTACTGCTTAACATTTTGGAATATATTGACATTTTCTCTATGGTCTCAATTTTCATGGTCAATTTTTAAGACTGTACTACGGGCACTAGGAAACCAGTTTTATCTCTAATTTCAGAGTCCGGGGTTTGAAACATAGCAACCTAATTGTGCTATTTAGTTCTTTCATATGTTTGCTTATTTTTGTCCTTGATCTTCATCAACTGGGAAAGGTGAACTAAAATCTCAAACTACGTGTGTGTTTCTTTTTCTTTTGGTGTCTCTTGACCTTTTTAAAAAAATTAATAAATATTGATTTTATTCCGAGGATAAACATTCATAATTGTTATGGCAACACCATGAAATGCCCGTTTTAGTGTAATGTAATGCCCTTCTTTGTCTTAATTTTGTGACCTGAATTCCACCTTCTCAAATATTAATATTGTGACAGGTTTATCTCAGTGAGGGGAGTGTTGTAACTGTCGGTTATACGTTGCCTATCCCTTTATTTATTTTTTAATATTTTTTAAAAAGTTTGAAATACTTAGAGATTCATAGTAAGTTACAGAGAAATGTACAAGGAGATCCAGTGAACCATTCACCAGCCTCCCCCAATGATAACGTCTTTCCTGAGTATAGTACAAAATAAAGCCAGGAAATTGATGTTGGTACAATCCCCAGAGCTTGCTCAGGTTTACCCAGTTATATATCGCTCATTGGTGTGAGTGTGCATATAGTTTTACCTAATTTTATCACATGTGTAGTTTTACATATGTACCACCAAGATCAAGATAAAGAATCATGCACTCACCACAAGGCTTCCTTATGTTACCCCTTTACAACTCCCCAGCCCACCTCCTGCCATTTTAACCCCTGCTAGCTAACTAATCTATTCTTCATCTCTATAATTTTGTTTCAAGAGTGTTATAAATGAAAGTATATATTATGTAAATTTAAAATTGGCTATTTTCACTCAACTTAAGGTTCAAAAAAGTTGTTGAATACATCAATAATTTATTTCCTTTTATTGCTGACTTGTATTTCACGATACAACTTTACCCCTTTGTTTAACCATTCACAAATTGAACATTTGGGTAATTTTGAGTTTTTGGCTATTATGAATAAAGTTTCTGTGAACATTCAGGTAGAAGTTTTTGCATGAATATAAATTTTCGTTTATCTGGGATAAATGCTGAAGAATATAATCAATGAGTTATATATTAAGTCAATTTTTAGTTTTAAAAAACTGCCAAACTACTTTCCAGAATGCCTGTACCATTTACATTCCTGCTGGCAAAGTACGAATGATCCAGTTTCTCTGTATCCTCATCAGCACTTGGTGTTATCTATTTTTCGTTTTGGCTGTTCTGATAGGTGTGTGATGCTCTCTCATTGTTGTTGCAATTTTCAGTTCCCTAATGGCTAATTATTTTGAGTATCTTTTCCTGTGATTATTTGCCTTCTGTTTGTTCCCTAGGTTAAATGTCTGTTCACGTCTTTTGCCTGTTTTCTATTTGGATTGTTTGTTGAGTTTTGAGTGTTCTTTATAAGTTCTAGCCGTAGTCTTTTTGAAATTCTGCTATAAAATTGCTTTGTTGAATATATGATTTGCAAATATTTTGTCCAATTGTGTAATTTGCCTTTCCATCCTCCTAATGTGGCCTTCGGCAGAACAAAAGTTTTTAATTTTGATGAGGTTCAATTGATCAGTTTTGCCTTTATGGATTGTGCCTTTGGTTTCAGGGCTCAGAACTCTTTGCCTTGTGCTAAATCCTGAGGAGTTTCTCTTATGTTTTTTTCCTAAAAGTTTTATAGATTTACGTTTTATATTTAAGTTTATGATAATATTTTGAGATAATTTTTTCTATAATGTGTGAGGTTTAGGTTGATTTTTTTTACCTATTGATGTCAAATTTCTCCAGAACAATTTGTTGAAAGGGCTATCGGTTTTCTATTGAATTGCTTTTGTCAAAAATCATTTGAGCATATTCGTGTGTCTCTATCTGGATTCCTCATTCTGTTCCATTGAGCCATGTTGTCTGTACCTCTGCCAGACCAGAATCACTTTATTACTATAGATACACAGTAAGTCTTAATATGGAAAAGAGTGATTCTTCCCACGCTACTCTTCTTTTTCAAAAATATTTTAACTATTTTAGGGCCTGTGCCTTTGGATATAAATTTTAGAAAATCCTGTCTATGGCTACAAAAGCCTTGTTGGGATTTTGATAGGAATCGTGTTAAACCTATAGACCAATTTGGAGAGAACTGACATCTTTAGCATGTTGAATCTTCCTGGTATGTCTCTCCAAATATTTAGATCTTCTTTTTTTTTTTTTTAAGATTTTATTTTTCCTTTTTCTCCCCAAAGCCCCCTGGTACATGGTTGTGTATTTTAGTTGTGGGTCCTTCTAGTTGTGGCATGTGGGACGCTGCCTTAGCATGGCCTGATGAGTGGTGCTATGTCTGCGCCCAGGATTTGAACTGGCGAAACCCTGGGCTGCTGAAGCGGAGCACGCCAACTTAACCACTCAGCCACGGGGCCGGCTCCCTAGAACTTCTTTGATTATTTTTAATAGTATTTTGGAATTTTTAGCATATAGGTCCTGTATAGGTTTTGTTAGATGCATATCAAAGTAACGTGTTTTTGATTTTAGTTTTTGCTGGTTAATTTTTAGTTTATAGAAATACCATTGATTTTCGTGTGTTGATCTTGTAGCCTGCGACTTACTGTACTCACTTGTTAGATCTAGGAGGATGTTTTATTTTTCAGATTTGTTCTTTTCACTGTAAGCGATCATGTCATCTACAAACAGAGACAGTTTCATTCCTTCCTTTCTTATCTGTATGCCTGTAGTTCTCTCTCTTTTGCACTATCTGTATCTGTTTTTCGTATTGGGGTAATACTAGCCTAACAAAATGAGTGGGAAGTGTTCCCTTCTCTTCTATTTTCTGAAAGAGATTGGAAAATTAGTGTTAATTTTTCTTTAAATATTTGGTAGAATTCTCCAGTGAAATGATACAGTGTCTTTAAAATAGTTATAGGAATTTTCAGGTGATCCATTTCATCTTGTCTGAGTTTTGCCCATTTGTGGTTTGTTCCATGATGGCTTCAGGATCTGTAGCATTATCTTCTGTTTCAATCCTGAAATTGATAATTTGTGTCTTTTTTGTTTTTACATTTGCCAGCCTTGCTAGAAGTATATCAGTTTTATTAATATTTTTAAGAACTAGCTATTTGTTTCTTTAGTTTTTCTCTATTGTTTTCCAGTTCTCAATTTTACTGATTTCTACTCTTTATTATTTCTTCTGCTCACATTGGGGTTATTTTTTTGTAGTTTTTTTGAGGTAGAAATGTAGTTTATTAATTTGAAACATTTTCTCTTTTTTAATATAATGATTTAATGTTATATATTTCCCTTTCAGCACTGCTTTAGCTGTATCCCACATATTTCATATGTTGTATTTTCATTTTAATTTAGTTCTATTTTTTTAAATTTCTTTTGAGACTTCCTCTTTAACCCGTGGATTCTTTAGAAGTTTGTTATTTCATTTCTTCTAAGTGTTTGGAGTTTTCCTGTCATTGATTTCTACTTTGATTCCTTTGTGTTCATAGAAGATATTCACTATTATTTCAATTTTATATTGTTTTAATTTTTTTGTTTTCAAATGGCCAAGGATATGCTCTATCTTGGTGAATTTTCTGTGGAAGCTTAAAAAAATGTTTATTCTGCTGTAGTTGAGTTGTATGTTCTATATATGTCAACTACATCATGTTGGTTAATGGTACTCAATTCTTTAGTATCCTTGCTTATTTTGTGTAGTGATTTTATCAGTTGCTGAAAGTGGAATGAAATCCCCAAGTATGATTTTAGATTTTCCTCTTCCTTTTCAGCTCGATCAGTTTTTACTTCATGTATTTTGAAGTTCTGCTTTCTTTTGTGCTTAACATTGTGATCTTTGTCTTCCTGTTACATTGCTCCTTGTATCATTATGTAATATCCTTCTTTCCCTCGTAATTTCTTGGCCCTAAAGTCTATTTTATCTGACATTAGTATTACCACTCCTGCTTTTTTAACACTAATGTTTTCATGGCATATCCTTTTCCATCCTTTTGTTTTCAGCCTATGTATTATTTGAAGTAAGTTTCTTATAAAGGACATATTGTTGGATCATATTGTTTTTTATTTGTTCTGTCGATCTCTGTCTTTTCTTTTTAAAGGTTGGCCCCTGAGCTAACAACTGTTGCCAATCTTCTTTTTTTTTCTCCCCAAATCCCCCCAGTACATAGTTGTTTATTTTAGTTGTGGGTCCTACTAGTTGTGGCATGTGGGATGCCCCCTCAACATGGCCTAATGAGCAGTGCCATGTCCACACCCCGGATCCAAACCCTGGGCCGCCGAAGAGGAGTGCACGAACTTAACCACTCGGCCGCGAGGCTGGCCCCTCAATCTCTGTCTTTTAATTGGTATGTTTAAACCATTTATATTTAAAGTAGTTATTGATAGTGAGGGCTTCATTTTGCCATTTTAATATTTGTTTCCTCTATTTTTTGTTCCTCTCTTTCTCTTTTTTATCTTCAAATGGATTATTTGAATACTTTTTTCTCCTAAAATATTCATTTTATAATTTTCTTTCTACTGAAGATTATTTATAGTATTTTTCAGTATATTATTTTGTATAGTTTTCTAGTGGTCGCTCTAGGTGCTAAAATATCCATGTGTACATTGTAGTCTACTGGTATTTGACCACTTTAAGTGAAGTATGGAAACCTTACTTCCATTTAGTCCCCTTTACCTGCTCTCATTTTTCCGTTGTGACAAAATACAAATAACCTAAAATTTACCATTAGTGACATTTGGTACATTCACAGTATTGTGCAACCATCACCACTATCTAGTTTCAGCACATTTTAATCACCCCCGAAGGAAAGCTTGGACCCATTAAGTACTCTCCCTCCATTCTTCTTCTCTCTAGTCTCAGGCAACCACTAATCTACTTTCTGTTTCTAGATGGATTTGCTTGTTCTAGATATTTTGTATAAATGGAATCATAATATGTGGCCTTTATGTCTGGTTTCTTTCATTTAGCGTGATGCTATCAAGGTTCATTCATGTAGTAGTATGCACTGGTGCGTCATTCCTTTTTATGGCTGAATTAAACTCCAGTTCAACTGGAATGTGAAAGGGAAGCTCCTACTGTTGAATCATTATATATTTTTATCTATGCAGGGCTGGAACTATGGTAAAGCAAATGAATCAGGTGAGGCCTTTGTCTTGAGCCCTAAATTTTAAAAGATGCTGAGGGGCCAGTCCTGTGGCACAGCGGTTAAGTTCGCACGTTCCACTTCTTGGCGACCCAGGGTTCGCTGGTTCGGATCCTGGGTGCAGACGTGGCACCACTTGGCACACCATGCTGTGGTAGGTGTCCCACATATAAAGTAGAGGAAGATGGGCATGGATATTAGCTCAGGGCCAGTCTTCCTCAGTGAAAAGAGGAGGATTGGCAGCAGTTAGCTCAGGGCTAATCTTCCTCAAAAAACAAAAAAACCATGCTGAAAAACTCAGTAATTTGATAAGTAGTATTTTAATATAATATTTAAAAAACTAAAATTAATGCAAAAATACATGAACGAAATATCAAAAATTTAAATTAAGACGGGATCGATATTACTGGTATTTCCCTTTGATTTTGGCTGCAATATGGTTTGGCACATTACTGTTACCGGTGCTTTCTTTATTTAAAAATTTGGTATTTTGTTATTCATGGATTCTTTTACACTAATTTTGATGTTTGAAAATATTATATTAGGACTGTTATTTCTCTTGCTTGCTGAATTTTTTGATGTCACCCTAAATTGGGCACTGGAAGAGAGAGCCTCGCCTCACTCACCTCACTTAATCCTGGCCCGTTGTCCATTTAATCCTGCAAATCATCTTGCCCTCATGTTTACTAATAAAACAAGATAGGGTACTAGCAGAATGGAACAAAGAACAAGATGATGCCTGAAATTAAATTATATTGAATTAAAAATTCAGTGAAAGTCTTAAAATAGAAAGTCTGGATAATTTTCAAGAAGATAAAGCCAAAACCAATGGCAAAATTATATGAGAGAAAATTTAAAAATCAGAGAACCAGACCAGAAAAATCTAACATCAGACTATTAGGAATTACAGAAAGAAGAAAACAATAACAGAGGGGAGGTATTTATTAAATAAATCATACCAGAAAATTTCTATGACCTCAAAACATGTGTTTCCTTGTTAGAAAGGCCTATTCCAGCCCAGTGAATGATAAAAGATCAAAATTTAGTAATACTATTGAGAAATTTCAGAACGCCAAGGATAAAGGCATGACATACTCTTGGCCTCCAGACATACTCTGCTCCATGCTGGCTGCCTGGGCTGCCTCATTGTGGAGTACATCATGTCTGAAAATAAAAATACAATCATGGTAAGTGGCACTGTAGGTAATGTTACAGAGATAAATCTGAACCAGGTGGTCCCCAAATATAATGCAATCAAGAATCTGAAATACCCGAGCAGGGAGAAGGTGAGCAGCCACCCTTATAAGGGTGTGTCCATTCGGCACATTACACCATCATCCCGCAATATGAGCTCCGCAGGACCTAGGACCTGCTTTATCTGTTCACTAAAGCATCTGCAGCGTCTAAAATATCATGTGGCATAAATGGGTTTTCTGTAAAAGCTTATGAAACAAATAAGTGAATGGATATTTTGTCTTTGAGGCTCATCACTAAGTGTCCTATGAGGAAACCAGATACCATTTAAAAAAAATGTGCATAGGTAAGCTAGAAGCAAGAGAATCCTGCTGTGGCGTGAATCAGAACTGACCAGGAACACAGGGGGATCCAATCTTTTCGGGTGCATATTCAGAACTCGCATGTTCCCTTTGGCCTATTTCATGGTACAAACTTAGTTTCAATTAATAACGGAGACTTTAATGAAACATTTGGAAGCACAGAGCTGTTTAATAACACAAAAATGCTCGTGATTAGAATGCTTCGTTTCCAGCACATGGCTCCTTATTACTTTTAGGTTTGCTGTTATGTTTTCCAACAGTTTAAAATACATGTTTCCTAGGGAAGTCGGCACGCCTATTTTCAGAGTTTGAAGAAAACATATTTTTGGCATTTATATAGTTTCTGTCTCATTTGGTGGTTTAGTCTTTCTTTTCTGGTACGTATTTTTTCTCTTGGTTTCTAATCCCTGTAATGAATTTAATCTCTTCTTTCACATGTATATGCCCAATACAGTGTTGTGAACCCTGGAAGTTCTCAAATAAATACTTTTTAATTAACTCACTGCCATTTCCATCCTTGGTTTCATTTGGACCAAAAAATGTCCTCCCGTCTCTGGCAGATGCTTTGAGGTGCGTGACAGCACGCTGCTGTGCAAGATTTCAGCAGACTTGCCAAGGAGACTGAAGCCTCCTTCTTTTTACCTTAAAGAAATGTCTCAATTTTAAAACCACACCCAGACGTGCCTCCTCCCCATCCCCAGCGAGAAGGAGCAGGACAAAGCCGCGTCATGTTTCTGATTAAAATCTTGTGAATTTGATCTTCAATTATTTTTGAAGTTTTCCTCCGGTAAATGTACCAAATAAGTGCGTGTGATTCACTTCAGGGACCAAGGCAGTTCCGCATTAGAAACAGGCCCATCCTGGGAGTGATTAGAGAGTTTCCTGGAGGACCGTTCCGTGCAAATTGGACTTAGCTCGAGACCTGACTTCAAAGACCAAACTGATGGTGAAGTGAAGAAAAGTTGTTCTCTTATGATTAAGGAGAACATGGTATATTTTGTGCCTACTAGCAGCATCATTCTGGTGCAAAAACTTTCCTCTCTCCCGTTCTGATCTGTTTCTGCCTTCTGTAAGGAAGCAGGGGAAGCGAGAGAATTCACACCCTTAGAATTCCTTCTCCCTGGGGAAGCTCTAGGCCAGTGCTACTTTAAGTGAGGTCTGTGGACTGCCTGCCAGTCCTCACATTTGGTTACTGTTAACAAAGCAAAGAACTCGCAAGAGATCGTAAATCCATTACATTATGAGCACACTTTTTGGCTCAGCTGAAATTCACAGGGAGACTTTCTTGATGAAGGAAGCACCATGTTGATTCACATTCTGGTGCGAGCTTCTTGTCTCAATTGACTTGGTACTTTGGGTAGCACTGTTGTAGTCCGGGGTAGAAGGAAAACTGCTGAGCTACTCTTGAAGAAGCCACTGAACTACTTCTGGTTGCAAGCCGCAACAACATCCTCAAGCCAGCCCAAGAAAAGAATTTATTTTTTTCCCAGTAATTTTATTGAGATCATAATGCTTTATAACATTGTTATAATTACAATTTCAGGTGTGCCTTATTATTTATCAATTTCTGAATAGGCTTTATCGTGCTCATCACCAGTAGTCCAATTTTTGTCCATCACCACACGTACACACTCTTTTACCCCTTTCACCTACCCCTCGGCCCCCTTCCCCTCTGATAATCACTAATCTGTTCTCTTTATCCATGTAATTGTTATCTTCCACATATGAGTGAAATCATGCAGTAGTTGTCTTTCTCTGTCTGGCTTATTTCATTTAACATCATACTCTCAAGTTCCATCTGTGTTGTTGCAAATGGGATGATTTTGTCCTTTTTATGGCTAAATAGTATTCCATTGTATATATAGAGCACATCTTCTTTATCCATTCATCTGTTCAAGGGCACTTGGGTTGCTTCCACATCTTGGCTATTGTGAATAATGCTGCAACGAACATAGGGGTGCATAAGTCTCTTTGGATCATTGATTTCAAGTTCTTTGGATAAACACCCAATAGTGGGATAGCTGAATCATATGTTATTTCTATTTTTATTTTTTTGGAAACTTCCATATTGTTTTCCATAGTGGCTGCACTAGTTTGCATTCTCACCAGCAGTGGATGAGGGTTCCCTTTTCTCCACAACCTCTCCAACATTTGTTATTTTTTGTCTTGGTCATTATAGCCATTTTGACTGGTGTGAGGATATCTCATTGTAGTTTTGATTTGCATCTCCCTAAAAATTAGTGATGTTGAACATCTTTTCATGAGCCTCTTGGCCATCTGTATATCTTCTTTGGAAAAATCCCTGTTCATATCTCTGCCCACTTTTTGATTGGGTTGTGTTTTTGTTGTTGAGATGTGTGAATTCTTTATATATTTTGGAGATCAACCCCTTGTTGGATAAATGATTTGCAATATTTTCTCTCAGTTGGAGAGTTGTCTTTTCGTTTTGATCCTGGTTTCCTTTGTTTTGCAGAAGCGTTTTAGCCTTTAGTTCTATTTGTTAACTTCTTCTTTTGTTTCCCTTGCCTGAGTAGATATGGAATTTGAAAAGATGCTGCTGAGACCAATGTCAAATAGTGTACTGCCTATATTTTCTTCTAGGAGTTTTATGGTTTCAGGTCTTACATTCAAGCCTTGAATCCATTTTGAGTTAATTTTTGTGTATGATGCAAGATAATGGTCCACTTTCATTCTTTTTCATGTGGCTGTCCAGTTTTCCCAACATCATTTATTGTAGAAACTTTCCTTTCTCGATTGTACATCCTTGGCTCTTTTGTTGAAGATTAATTGTCCATAGATGTGTGGCTTATTTCTGGGATTTCACTTCTGTTCCATTGATCTGTGTCTCTTTCTGTGCCAGTTCCATGGTGTTTTGATGACTATATCTTTGTAGTGTATTTGGAAGTCAGGGAATGTGATGCTTCCAGCTTTGTTCTTTTCTCAGGATTGCTTTGGCTATTCTGGATCTTTTGTTGTTCCATATAAATTTTAGGGTTCTTCGTTCTATTTCCATGAAGAATGTCACTGGGTTTCTAACTGGGATTTCATTGAAGCTGTAGATTGCTTTAGGTAGTATGGATGTTCTACCTGTGTTGATTGTTCTGACCCATGAACATGGAATATCTTTCCATTTCTTTATATCTTCTTCAATTTCTTTCAATAATGTCTTATAATTTTCAGTGTATGGGTCTTTCACTTCTTTGGTTAAGTGTATTCCTAGATATTTTATTCTTTTTGTTGCAATTGTAAATGAGATTGCATTCTTGATTTCTCTTTCTCCTAGTTTGTTATTAGTGTATAGAAATGCAACTGATTTTTGTAAGTTGATTTTGTACCCTGCAACTTTGCTGTAGTTGTTGATGATTTCTAATAGTTTTCTGATAGATTCTTTAGGGTTTTCTATATATAGAATCATGTCATCTGCAAGTTGTGAGAGTTTCACTTCTTCCTTTCCAATTTGGATTCCTTTTATTTCTTTTTCCTGCTTAATTGCTCTGGCCCAAACCTCCAGTACTATGTTGAATAAGAGTGGTGAGAGTGGGCATGCTTGTCTTGTTCCTGTTCTCAGAGGGATAGTTTTCAGTTTTTCATCATTAAGGTTTTCAGATGACATGATTCTATATATAGAAAACCCTAAAGAATCCATCAGAAAACTATTAGAAATAATCATATATAGCCTTTATTATGTTAAGGTACTTTCCTTCTATACCCATTTTATTGAGAGGTTTTATCATAAACGGATGTTGGCTCTTGTCAAATGCTTTCTCTGCATCTATTGAGATGATCATGTGATTATTATTCCTCATTTTGTTAATGTGGTGTATCATATTGATTGATTTGTGAATGTTGAACCATCCCTGCATCCCTGGTATAAGTCCCACTTGATCATGGTGTATGATCCTTTTAAAGTATTGCTGTATTTGATTTGCCAATATTTTGTTGAGAACCTTTGCATCTATATTCATCAGTGATATTGGACTGTAATTTTCCTTCTTTGTGTTGTCCTTATCTGGTTTTGATACCAGGGTAATGTTGGCCTCATAGAATGAGTTAGGAAGCATTCAATCTTCTTCAAATTTTTGGAATAGTTTGAGAAGGATAAGTATTAAATCTTCTTTGAATGTTTGTTAGAATTCTCCAGAGAAGCCATCTGGTTATGGACTTTTGTTTTTGGGGAGGTTTTTGATTATTATTTCAGCCTATTTACTTGTGATTAGTCCATTCAGACTCTTCATTCTTCTTGATTCTGTTTTGGGAGGTTGTATGAGTCTAAGAATTTGTCCATTTCTTCTAGGTTATGCAACTTGTGGGCATCTAGTTTTTCTTAGTATTATCTTATAATCTTTTCTATTTATTCAGTATCTGTTGTAATTTCTCCTCTTTCCTTTCTAATTGTATTTATTTGAGGCTTCTCTCTTTTTTCCTTGGTGAATCTGGCTAAGTGTTTGTCAATTTTGTTTATCTTCTCAAAGAACTGGCTCTTAGTTTCATTAATCCTTCCTACTGTTTTTTAGTCTCTATTTCATTTACTTCTTCTCTGATTTTTATTATTTTCCTCCTTCTGCTGACTTTGGGCTTTGTTCTTCTTTTTCTAGTTCTGTCAGGTGGAGTTTAAGATAAATTATTTGAGATTATTCTTGTTTGTGTTCAGGTGGGCCTGTATTGCTATGAATTTCCTTCTTATGACTGCTTATGCTGCATCCTGTAAGAGTTGGTATGTTGTATTTTTGTTTTCATTTGTCTACAGGTATTTTATAATTTCTCCTTTGATTTCTTCACTGATCCACTGGTTGTTCAGTAGCACGTTGCTTAGCCTCCACATATTTCTGACTTTCCTGGTTTTCTTCTTGTAGTTGATTTCTAGTTTCATAGCATTGTGGTAAGAAAAGATGTTTGAGATGATTTCAATCTTCTTAAATTTATTGAGGCTTGCCTTGTTTCCCAACATATGGTCTATCTTTGAGCATGATCCATGTGCACTTGAGAAGAATGTGTATTCTGCTGTTTTTGGATGGAATGCTCTTTATATATCTATTAAGTCCACCTGCTCAGGTGTTTCATTTAAATCTACTATTTCCTTTTTGACTTTTTGTCTAGATGATCAGTCCATTGATGTAAGTGGGGTGTTGAGGTTCCCTGCTATTATTATGTTGCTGTTAATTTCTCCCTTTAGGTCGGTTAATAGTTGCTTTATGTACTTTGGTGCTCCTGTGTTAGGTGCATATATATTAATAAGTGGTATGTCCACTTGGTGGAATGTTCCTTTTATCATTATATGCTGCCCCTCTTTGTCTCTCATTGTCTTTTTTAGTGTGAAATCTGCTTTGTCTGATATAAGTATGGCAACACCTGCTTTCTTTTGTTTTCCATCAGCTTGGAGTATCATCTTCCATCCCTTCACTCTGAGCCTGTGTTTGTCTTTAGAGCTGAGCTGTGTTTCCTGGAGGCAGCATATTGTTGGGTCTTCTTTTTTAATCCATCCAGCCACTCTGTGTCTTTTGATTGGAAAATTCAATCCATTTACATTTTGAGTGATTATTGATATATGAGAGCTTAATGCTGCCATTTTATTTCTTGTTTTCTGGCTGTTCTATGTTTCTATTGTTTCTCTTCCTTTGTATTTCTGACTGCCATTTCATTTTGGTGGTTTTCTGAGTAGGTTCTCTCAGTTTTCTCTCTTTTAGTGAATTGTGGCTCTGCTCTGATTTTTTGTTCAGTGTTTACATGAAGTTTGTATAAAAGATCTCATAGATAAAATAACCAATTTTCTCATAGCCTCTTATCTCAATTAACCTAAGCAGATTCTATCCCTTTCCTCTTCCTCTTCTGAGTTATTGTTACAAATTATTTTGTTTTTAATGTTGTGAGTTCGTGACTACATTGAAGTGTTTATAGTTACTTTTGATGCTTTCTTTCCCTTTATCTTTTAGTTACAATTGAGTGTTTGCCTCCCTGTTCTGATAGAGAGCTGCAGTTTTCTGATTTTGTCTGTCTATTTAACTCCTTGCTCAAGCTTTGTACACCTTTGCCTTTTTGTTTCCTGTGTGAAGGCATCTTTAATTATTTCTGGTAGGGGAGGTCTAGTGGTGATGAACTCCCTCAGCTTTTGTTTATCTGGGGAAGCTTTTGTTTCTCCATCTCATCTGAAGGAAGGTTTCACTGGATAGAGTATTCTTGGCTGAAAGCTTTTGTCTTTCAGCACCCTGAATATTTCGTTCCATTCTCTCCTAGCCTGTAGGATTTCTGCTAAGAAATCTACTGAAAGCCTGATAGGGGCTCCTTTGTAGGTTAGGTTATTTTCTTCTGCCTTGCTGCCTTTAATATTTTTTTTTGTCATTGACTTTTGCCAGTTTTACTATTATACGCCTTGAAGAAGGTCTTTTAGCATTGATGTAAATAGGCATTGTATTAGCTTCATGTATTTGTAAATACGGTTCCTTCCCCAGATTTAGGAAGTTCTCAGCTATTATTTCTTTGAACAAGCTCTCTGCTCCTTTCTCCCCCTCTTCTCCCTCTGGAACACCTATAATCCTTATGTTGATTTTCCTAATTGAGTTGGATATTTCTTGAAGAATTCCTTCAGTTTATAAAAATCTGAGTCCTGTATCCTCCTCCACCTATAAGATTTCTATATTTTTATCCTCTAAATCACTGATTTTTCCTCCATAACATCAGTTCTATTTCTTAAGGATTCTAGATTATTTTTTATTTCATTAATTGTGTTTTTCATATCCAGAATTTCTGCTTGATTTTTTAAAAATAGTTTTAATCTCTTTGGTAAAGAGATACATTTTATTCCTGAGCTCATTGAACTGTCTTTCTGTGTTCTCTCATACATCATTGAGTTTCTTTATGTCAGCTATTTTGAATTCTCTGTCATTTAGATTGTAAAATTCTGTGCCGTCAGGGTTGGTTTTGGAGATTTATCATTTTCCTTCTGGTCTGAATTGTTGTTGCAGTTTCTCATGGTGTGTGATGAACGAAGCTTTTGTACATGCTTTTGTGGTAGTATTAGGTTGCAGATTCCACTTACTACCACCAAGGGGAAACAGGAGCAGAGTTTCTGTTCCCATCCCATCCCATCTGCTGGAAGTTGTGGGGGTACTATGGGTGCTTTCACCAGCCTGGAGAGTGTTCAGGTGCTTGCGTGGACTGTGTTTGGTGCATGGGGCTTCCTCACAGGGACAGAGCCAGAGTCACTCCTTGGAGCCAGAGGGGCATGGTAGGCTCCCCTACCTCTGAGAAAGCAATCATGAATGGGCCAAGGGCTGCCACCACCTCTTCCTACAGTCACTCCAGCACATTCTCACTTTCAGGGTGCTCATGCAAGGCTGGCAAGCATTCATGTGTGTGCAAAGGGCTACTGGGGGAGGGCAGAGAGTGCTCACCAATCCACCCTCAGATATATAGCTGTGTGTGTCTCTCAGGCATCCTATTGTGCTGTGTGGCTTCATGCGTTGGTCAATGAGTGTCTATTTAGTTGTAATTCAAAAGGGGGAGAGACAATGGGAACAGCTCATTCTGCCATGTTGCTTAGGTCTATGAAGTGATATTGATCTTTAATGAAATGGGATAATATGGGAGGATTTTGAGCAGAGGAGTATTATGATCCAATTTGTGTTTAACAAGCTCACTCTGGCTCCTATCTAATCTGGGGATTAGATTATAGTTAGTCCAGAATGGTAGCAGAGAGAGCCACACGAGAGAAGATAGTGACTATTCTGTGGTAGGTATGGGGGGAGATGTATTTTTGAAGGTAAAGTCAAAGGAATGTCCTCACAAAGATCTTATACTAATTAGAACCAACCATCAATATATAATTGTGTCCCAACTTAAGAGAATGTAACAAGGCTTCAGGGGAACAACAAAACTCTACACCATCCCAACAATAAGCAAAATGAGCAAAACGTAAGTTTTTAAAGTATGGGAAAATGTAAGAAAAGGACTAAAACTGCATAGCTCCTATTCAGCAGCTTCACTGTTTAAAGGGTCTCTACCATGGTGTTCTAAGTGACACTATTTCTGTTCCCCCCCTCCAAATAAATAAAGGACACAGTGCCATCTGCGTTAGTAAACTTTACTGAAAATTCTGTGGGAAAACAGCAAAGAGTATTTATATCACATGCAAAAATCCTAAGTGAAATTACTTTAGACATTTTTGTTCTTTTCTGTTGATTATTCTCCAGATACAAGCTTCTTTGTCTTCATTCTCTGTCCTTTCACCAGCCTTTGTACAGAGCTCCTTTACTGTCCAAAAGAGTTGAGCTCTGGCTCCCAGCTTAGATTCCCTCATTAACACAAAGAAACAACTTGTTGGCTCTCCCCTTGCTCCTCAGATGCAGCAACAATCTATGCTATTGTTATTCAAGCATGACTCCAAGTTCTAATCCTCTATTCCAAGCAGTTGGTTAAAATATTAACCCAACAAATGCAAGTCTTTTCTTGGATTGGGGATGGGGCTGCCAAGAAATATCACTTTTTCTACACATTGTTACAAAAGGAAGTTTGCAACTTTATATCATAACTATAGATTATCAAACATTTTGGAAAGTTTCTTCCAGAAATAGAGAAATACAGGAGTACATAAAATGGCATACAGCTAGTGGTGACCTCGAGCCAGCACATACCTCCTAATGAGAGCCATTTGTGTATACTCTTTCCAACTTCCACATTAAGTGACATCATGTGGTAGCTTGAAATCAACCATAAGGGTAGTATTTACACCTCAGGAATTCTAGCACTCTAAATCAAGACTTTCATGTTTTCTATAAAATAAATTTACCACATACCACTGCATATATCTCTTATTGGAAGACATGGTAGCAAAAATTGGAAAAACCTCACTTTTATTCCCCAACTTGGAACAAAGCAGATTGAGAAGTCTAAATAAAAAGTCTGCATAAAAATAGAATAGAAATCAAATATGAAAAAGCTGTTTGTTAAATCTATCTAAATATAGAATTAAAATTGAATAACTTGGGACTTTTGGTTCTTCCAAGACACAGTAGCCCATTCCTCCCTTGTCCTCTGCCCTACAGATAAAAGACATAACACAACAAAAAAGGATATGAAGTTTCTGAAAGGCAGAAAGAAGACAATGGGCTTTCTCGGATCCTTGGGATATAAGAAACAACATGGTGATGAATTCCCTGGGTTTCCTTATTGCCTCCAATGTATCCCAAATAAGACACTGCAAAGTCTCCAACCCATCACCAGTAAAAGACATAGACAAAAGCATGTGCCCCCTAGCCAAACAACTGGGGAAAGGATTGCCTACCAACAGAAAATCTTTTCGACAATACTTTCCCCACTCTAGCCAGATGAGAATGGAAAAACTGCACCCCTTTCTGAGATTTCACTGAGGTTGTGTAGTAAGTTTATTTTGCAAAACTTCCACCCCTTGCTAAAGCACATGGCATGATCTGATTTTCCCTGCCAGATCCATTCCTCACCTGGCAGAAGGAGATAGTGCCAATGTAGTTGGACCACTGGGTAGTGTTGGGCAAACTGGGTGGACAGCCAATCTTTCATCCCCTGCTTGGAGAAAGCAGGCAGTGCTCCAAATCCCTGGTCAGGGTTACATCAGTGGGATTCATTGGGAGCAGAGCCTCCACCACTAACCAGCAGCAATGGGATGTGATGAGGAAGTGCTAGGCAGAGCTAGTCCTCATTTGGTTTCACCACCTTCCCTGTAGTGTCAGCTGGGTCCAGTAGAGAGTGGAGACTCCACCTCCACCTAGAATCAACAAGGCTGAGTAAGCTTGGCAAAGGCAGGGCCAGCTGGCACTCTGTTTGTCCCCCTCCTCTGGTTCCAGTGGGGAGCTGAGATTCTATACTCACTTTTCAGCAACAAAGCAGTGTGAGTCAGCCCTCTGCTTCCTCCCTCCCTGATGTCAGTGAAGTCCGTGGGGAGCCGATCTCATACCTCCTCTTGAGAAAATGAGGCAGTGGAAGGTGGTGCCCACTTTCCTTGGGAAGTTGTCAGGGGGAGCAGAACTCTTACCTGACATGTCGTCACTGAGGCACTAAGTCAATGCCCCACTTTTACAGGGGTGGTGTCAGCACTGCCATGTGGGAGCTTAACGTACTTACCTACCCAGTCCTCATGCCACACCTCAACAAGGAGACTACCTGCTAAGAAAGGTTAAATGGTATATTGAGTCTCAAAAAGTATATATACAGGAGGCCAGCCCTGTGGCCGAGCAGTTGGGTTTGCATGCTCCACTTTGGCGGCCAAGGGTTTTGCCAGTTTGAATCCTGGGTGCAGACACAGCATCGCTCATTGGGCCGCACTGAGGTGGTGTCCCACATGGCACAACCGGAGGCACTCACAACTGGAATATACAGCTATGTACTGGGGGTCTTTGGGGAGAAGAAGAAGGAAGGAGGAGGAAAGAAGGATTGGCAACAAATGCTAGCTCAGCTGCCAATCTTTAAAATGAAAATATTTTTTAAAAAGTATATATACAAAATGTTTATACAATTAAAAAAAATTACTAGTCACCCTAAGAACTAGGAAAATCACAATAGGAACGAGAAAACACATGCCAACAATGGAATGAATCCAGTGTTGGAATTATCTGAAAAGCATTAAGCCATCAGAAAAATGCTTCAAAAAAACAATAATAAACTATCTTGCATTAAAAAATAGAAAATCTCATCAAAGAAATAGAAATTATTAAAAAAAAGAACCCAATGGAAGTTATAAAACTGAAGAATACAATAACTGAAAAATCTCACTGGGTAAGTTCATTATAAAGTGGAGATGACAGAGGATAGAATCAGTGAACTTGAGGACAAACCAACAGAATTCACTTAATCTTAATATAAAGAAAATAAGGTGATAAAAAAGGGACAAACCCTCAGGTACCTGTGGGACAATGACAAAAGAGCTAATATTTGTATTATTGGAATTCCAGAAGGAAAGGACAGAGAGAGAGAGTGGGACTGAACAAGTATTCAAAGAAATATGGCTAGAAACATCCCAAATTCTGTGACACAAACCTAGAGATGAGACTTCCAAAGAAGATAAATCCAAAGAAATCCATATCAAGATGCAATGAAATCAAACTTCTAAAAACTAAAGATACAGAAAAAAGTTGAAAGCAACTAGAGAGAAATGTCGCATTACTTATAGGGAAACACCTACTTAACAATAGCAGATTTCTTCTCTGAAACAATAGAGACGAGAGAAAGATGTACGATATTCTTCAAATTTGAAAAGAAAAAATTGTCAACCCTGAAATATATCTTGTGAAAATATCCTTCAGAAATAAAGACATTCTTAGGCAAAGGAAATCTTAGAGAATTTGTTGTTAACAAACCAGACCTTAAAAGATGGCTAAAGGACGTTCTCTAAAAAAAGAAATGATAACAGAAGATTTCGGACTTCAGAAAGGAAAGAAAAACTTTGGAATGGGTAAAACTAGGGACCATTTCACTTTTTATGAGTTTCTTAAATCATGTGTAATAATTGAAGTAAAACTTACAATGGCATTCAATGCAGTGTTCAAGGTATATAGAGGAAAAACCTAAGATGCCTATATTTTAAAGGGGCGGAAAGTAAAGGGAACTAAATGGAAGCAAAGTTTCTATACTTCACTTGATGTGGACAGACGTCTTTGTGTGTTATGACTCCTGGAGCAACCACAAAGAACACTGTATAAAATGACACATCCAGATAGGGTACATACAATCAAGATGGAATCCTGAAGGTATATTTAAGTAACCCAGGGAAGGTAAAAAAGAGGAAACAGAGGGAAAAAACAGAAGACAAATATTAAAATGGAAAATTAAGTCCTAACTTTCAATAAGTACTTTAAATATAAGTGATCTAAATATGCCAATTAAAAACAAACATTGGCAGAATGAATAAAACAATATGCTATCTGTAAGAAATTCATTTCAACCACAATGAAATAGGTTGAAAATAAAAGGATGGAAAAAGAAATACCATGCAAATGTTAATCAAAAAGATGCTTTATAGCATGATTAACATTTATCAAAGGATCAACAATTTCTTCAGTTTCTTTTCTTTGCTAAATTTAAATAAAATAAAACACAATGTTTACTTAAAATGCACATGTATAACTTGATCACATATTGATTATTTATCTGCCCATTTACTCTAATCTACCTAATGAATGATATTCAATTGCTCTTAATAATAGTTATTTACAGGTAACAGGATTTAGGGAGAACTTTTATTTCACAATTTTCTGTACTTCTTGAATTATTCATATAAAAACTTCTCATTTTTCAAAAACGGTCACTGAGTAAAAAAGAGATCAAAATGTAAAAAAAGGTAATTCACAAGGCAACAGAAAAAATAAAAATAAACGAAATACCAAGGAGTAACATAAAAAGACTTAAAAATAGACACCTGGCTAATGTAGATATTTAAATTAGCAGAAAAAGACTTTAAAATATTATGAAACACTCATGATTAATATACACAAGAAATTAGAGGGAACAAATGGAACTTCACCAGAGGCTTAGTCTCCTTAAGAATCAAATAAGTACTCTAGAACGGAAAAATACAGTATCCGATATTAAGAACTCAGCAGATGTGTTTAAAAAGCAGATTAGATGCAGCCAGGCGGGACTGATGAACTGAATGATATGTCAATAAAAAATATCCAAACTAAAGTTTGGAGACAGAGAGGAAAAAGTGAGAACTATGGGAAAAAATTTGAGCTATTTGGAAGACAATAGAAATAGATCACATATGTGACTTCTAGTCCCAGAGGCAGCCCACGCGAGAGGAAAACCTCACCTTCAAAGGAGCGGCAAAGCGACAATGAGCTCACTGCTGACTTCTCAACAGAGACCAAGGAAGCCAGAAGACGGTGGAATGACACCTTTAACGTGACAGAATGACATTGCCAACTAGGATTCTCTACCCAGGGAAAATACGCTGCAAAAATAAAGGCAAAATAAAGATGTTTGCAGAGAAACCAAAGCTGAGAGAATTTATTGTTAGCTGACTTGGCTACAAATATACTAACGAGAGTTCTCAGGAAAGGCTAAATGAAGGAAACACAGAAATGAAGGAAGAAATAAAGAACAACAGAAAAGGCGAGTAAATAATCATTGACTAAATTTCACAACAGTAGTAGCGTCTTGCTGTGTTTAAAATCTGTTTAGAACCAAAGGCAGGATAATCATACATCAAAAATTGTAGGAGGCAAGTACACCTACAGCATTATCAGAGAAGTAGTAAAGGTGATAATCTGCATTATGAATTTAGTACTATGTTAAGAGTATATGTGTTCATGTATAGAATAGCCATTTAAAGGAAAGGAAAAAAGAAAACATATAACTAAAAGAACAATACAAAAAAAATGGCACAATAAAAATATTTTATTAATTCAAAAGAAGTCAAGAAATGAAAACAAAAGAACAGAAAACCAAGAGAACAACGGTAATGATAAAGACAAATACAGTCATGCGTCACTTAACAACGGGAATACTTTCTGAGAAATGTATCATTAGGTCATTTCGTCATTATGAGAACATCATAGAAGTACTTACACAAACCTAGATGGTATAGCCTACTACACACCTAGGCAATATGGTACTAATCTTATGGGACCACCATTATATACCTGGTCCATCATTGACCAAAATGTCACTGTACAACATGTGACTGTATATCAGTAATTGCAATAAGTGAAATGGACCAATACTGCAATTAAACATCTCAGATTGTCAGACTAAGTAAAAATATAAAAGTCATTTATATGTTCCTTACAAAACTCATACCTTAATGTGAGTAAAATTATATTTAAAAATATACCATTCAAACACCAACCAAAAGAAAGCTAGGTAGCTATGCTAATATCAGACAAAGTAGAATTTAAGGCAAGAAACATTTCTAGAGATAAAGCAAGTTATTTCATAATGATTAACATGTCAGTCCACCAGGAAAACATAACAATTCTAAATCTGTAAACACTCAATAGTATGGCTTCAAGACACAGAGAGCAAAAATTGACATAATTAAAAGGAAAAATTAGACAAATCTACAATCAGGGTAGGTGACTTTGACAAATGCCTCTCAACTGATAAAACATGCAGGCAAAATATGAATAATGATATGGAATATCTTAACAACACAGCTATGACCTAATTGATGCATAAAGATTGCTGGGCCTGATGACAACAAAATACATTTTGTTTTCAAGTTGCATGAAATATTTACCAAAATTTCTAAGAAAAAAATAAATACATGAAAGTTTAAAATATACATTACAAACTTTCATTTCAAGAAGCTAGGAAAAGAATAGCAAAAGAAATAGAAGAATATAAATAATTAAAAACAAAAATCAACAAAATGAATATCAAATGTTCAATAAAGAAAATCAACAAAACCAAACTTGGTTCTTTGAAAAGATTAATAAAATTGATAAACTCCTAGCAAGACTGATGAAGGCAAAAAGAAAAAATAAATTACCACTAACAGGAGTAAAGTGAGGACATCAGTGTGCATCCTGCACATATTAAAAAGACCTTAAGAAGATACTATTAACAATTTTATGCCAATAAATTTGAAAATTTTGATGCAATGGACCAATTCCTCAAAAACAGTTGCCAAACGTGACCCAAGAGGATATAGAAAATCTAAATATTTTTAAAATAAATAAATTGAAAGTAGCCATTTCAGAAAAAACCCTCCAGGCCCAGTTGGCTTCATCAGTGAATTTTTCTAAATATTTAGGGAAGAAATAATATCAATCTTACATAAGCTCCTCCAGAGTAAAGGAAAAGATGAAGCGCATCCATGCTTGTTGGGAGGATGGCTCACTCTTGATGCCAAACCCTGACAAGGACACTGGAAGGAGGCGTACTGCAGACCAACGTCCCTCATGAACACAGGCACGAAAATATTAGACAAGATGCTTGCAAATCAACTAAATTAATACATGAGTGACTTAACATTAAAAAAAGAATCAATTCAATTCACCACATTATCAGAAATAGGAAGAATTATTTTGTATTCTTTATCGAGAAAGATAAAGCATTGGAGAAAATTCAACATCCATCATTTAAAAAATCCTCTTAGCAAACTAGAGATAGGAGAGTGTTTCTTTAATTTTTAAATTAAATTAAAGAAACAACTTAAAAAGGTTTTCTACACAACATTGTAAACATCATATTTAACGGTTATATATTAAAAACTTCGCCCCTGACGTTGGGATTGAGACAGAGATGCCTACTGCACGTTTCTGTTCAACTTATACCGAGGATTACCTAGTGAGTACTGTAAAGCGAGAAGATTAAGTAACATTCTTAAGGATTGGAAAGGAAAAAAAATGCTGTCATTATTTGAAGATATTGTGATTGTACACACAAAAAGTTCCAAAGAATCTGCAAACAATTAGAATTAACAATGAAGCTTAACAAGATGACTGACTGGATACAAGGTCAACATAAAAACTCAATTTCATTTCTGCATACCAGAAACGGACAAATAGAAAATTAAGATGGAAGAATCTACACACTATTAAATTAATACTTGAATTTAGCAAGATAATAAACAAATAAAAAATTATGAAACAGAAAATTATGAAAGCATTAAAATGCCTAGAAATGCATGTAACAAAATTTGTGAAGACCTCTTTATTGTAAACCAGTGAGGGAAAGTAAAGATTTAAATAAATGAAACAATGTGCCATGAGAGTAGACTGGAGAACTTGGTGTGATAAACATGCCAATTTTCCCCAAATCTATGTACAGGTTCAGTGCAGTCCTAATCAAATCCCAGCTGGTTTGTGTGTGTGTGTGCAAATTCAAAAAGCCGATTCAAATATGAAGATGGAAATGCAAAGGGCAAGAATAATCAGGATGCTCTTCAAGAGCAACAACATAGCTAGTGGTCCTACTACAAGACACCAAGAACCATCATCTAACTGTAGTAATTAAGACAGTGGGACATTGACACAAGGATAGACATACTGGCCAGTATAACGGAGAAAAGAATCCACAAACAGGCCTACACGTAGACGGGCTCCTGGTTTATGGCAGTGACAGTGCAATACGTTGAGGAAAGCATAGTCTTCTTAATAAATACTACTGGGTCAACTGCATGGGAAAACATGGGAAAAAACAAATCTTGACTTCTATTTCACCCCCCACACAAATATCAATTCCAGATGGATTGCAGATGAAAATACGAATGGTATAATAATAAAGCTTTTAGAAGAATGTCTTCATGAGTATAGACAAAGATTTCTTAAACATAGTACAAAACCCACTTGTCATAAAGAAAAAAATTGATATATTGTAAAACATTAATACTATGGACTTCTGTGAATAAAAAGATGCTGTCAAGAGAGTGAAAAAGCAAGGTAAGGAGTGGGGTTATATATTTGCAATATATATATCCCAGGAGGGATTCACATGCATAATAAATGGATTTTATGTATATATATATATGTATATTTTATGTGTATTTGTATAATGTTATACATTTAATAATTTATGTAATATATAACATTGTAATATACAAATACACAAAAAATATATAATTTATATATTACATATAATGTTATAATATATAAATATATATCATATATAATATATAAATAAATATATAAAATATATAAATAAAAATACATTAAAGTATATAACATATAATTTATATTATTATATGCATAACGTTGTATAAATACACATAAAACATACACATTTTTCCTTCTTATGGCTTAGTAGGATTTTCTAAAGGCAAGAAAACCAATGGAAAAAATGGCAAAAGATTTGAGCAGACACTTGCAGAAGATATCCAAATGGTGAATAAGTATATGAAAACATGCTCAACTTCATTAGTTATGAGGAAAATGCCAAAATAAATCCACTATACATTACTTCAACACACTCGCTAGAATCATTAAAATGAAAAAGACTGAAGCCCTCGAGTTTTGGTGGGAGAACCATCCTCTTGTGCACCACTGGTGGGGATGTGAACTGGTAAAGCTGCTGGAAAACTGCGTGGCAGCAGGTGCTAAAGGTGAACTACGCAGACCCTGTGACTGAATAGTTTCGCTTTCAGGTGTATCTCTAACGGAAGTGCAAACGTGCTCATGGTGAACCGGCGCGAGGATGTTCACGGAAGTGATATGGGTGGTAGCTCAATAGTGGAAACAACCAGAGTGTCCGTCAAAAGCTGGCTGACCTGAAGGGGAGTCTCGTCACAGCAAGAGGTCCTACAGCAGAAACTGGCAGGGACCCTCAGGGGTCTGAGAGTCTCGAGGGACGAGGTCATTGGGTGATACCTCTCAGCAGATGCACGAAGGGGACAGTTTATCTCAAACCGGGCCCTTCTTGCTCCCCTCCTCCATTCCCTTTGCACGCTGTCCAGTAGGCCCACAGAATAGGAGGGACAGGCAAAGTCCCTATTGCCTGAGCTTAAACCTAAAAAGGTGACAACAACACTCAAGTGACTGAATTTCTCTGCAATATTTTGGATTGTTTTTTTAAAAATTATTTTCTTGCTTCTCACTTCTTTTTCAAAACATTGTGGTAAAATATGCATAACATAACATTTACCATCTTAACCACTTTTAAGTGGACAGTTCAGTGGCATTAAATACCTTCATGTTGTGCTACCATCACAAGAACTCTTTTCATCTTGCAAAACTGAAACTGTGTACCCATTAAACACTAAACCCCGTGCCCCTCTCCCCAGCCCCTGTCAGCCACCATTCCACTTTCTGTTTCTACCATCTTGACTACAGTACGTACCTCATATAAATGGAATCATACAGAATTTGCCCTTTTGTATCTGACCCATTTCATTTAGAATAATGTCATTTAGGATCACCCATGTTGTAGCACGTGTCAAGATTTTCTTTCTTTTTAAGGTTGAATAGTATTCCATTGTATGGATATAGCACTTTTGTTTATTCATTCATCCATTGATGGACACTTGCGTTTCTTCTACCTTTTGGTTATTGTGAATAATACTGCTATAAACACAGGTGTACAATATCTCTTTGAGTTCTTGCTTTCAATTCTTTTGGTATCTTCCCGGAAGTGGAATTGCTGGATCATGTGGTGATTCCTCATTTAATTTAAAAATTAATTGTGGAGTAACTGCCGTGTTGTTTTCCATAGAACCTGCACCATTTTACATGGAGTATTTTATATTAAACTTTTAAGTAAAAAGAAAACTTGAGACAGAAGCTAAGTTTAGTTGTAGGAAAACGAAGAAAATTACGTTTATTTCCCACACCTGTGTTTGCTGACTGACGACATGCATACCTGCTGTACTAGTTTGAGTTCAGGATTCTGCTTTCTACCTCCTGAAGTTCAGATTCAGTAACTTGGTCCTTAAGTTTTCCAGTCTGCACAGTGCCTAAAAAGATGATTGACATGAATTTATGCCTTTGCATCCTGTGTCTCAGCATTATGGAAACAGAGCCTTTCTCTTACTTTTTATGGGTCAAGAAGTAAGCAGCAGCTTTAACTACAGACATAGTTTTTTCTCCTAGCTCTTATCCTCCTTGACCTCTTTATTGGGTTGGATATCGCTGACCAGCCTCCTTTAAACTTTGTCGTTTCTTGGTTTTGTTCCTATTTTCTTTCTAGAACTTCGGTGACTGCTCCTCTAACTCCTCCTCTTCTTGAAATGTCACTAAGGTTGTGTCCTTGGCCTTCTTAACCTCTTGGCTTTATCAGCAACCCCCCGTGGCCCGCGATTCTGAGGGAACCCTGGGACAGCAGAGCCAGGGCTGGGAAGCAGGCTGACTTGCCCAGCACTTGACACAGCTCTCAGAGGCCAAGTGCATGGTGTGGCTGAGTGAGCGAGAAAAGCCGGGGATGAGATGACTCAGAGGTTCCTGCTTGAGCAACTGCATTGTGCTACCACTTCTGAAAGAAAGCAGAAGATAACTTCAGGGTTAGACATGCTGAGTATTGAGCTGCCTGCAGGGCATTCCGGTGGCACGTGCTGCTGTCCTAGCTCGCACGTCTGCCCCATTCCAAGCCCTACTGCCTGTGCCCTTACCACTGCCACCTGGACCAGCCGAACAAGCTCTAACAGGCTGCTCCTGGGTTCTGCTTTCCATCCCATACTACCCTGTGATGTGGGCCAATCTTCCCAGAGCATGACCACAATCATATCCCATGCAAACACATTCACACGTCACACAGTGTGTGCTACCACACAAGCAGACCACGTACTGTCATCCTATAGTACATGTTATGCAGTGCACGCTGCCACATAATCATCTCCCATGCTCTCGTATTCACATGTCACACAGTACACCCCATCACATAACCATATCACATGTGAAAACTACCATCGCTCAACAACCTTCAGAGACACTGCTCATCCTGCTACATTAAGAATAAATTTCCTACCCTGAATTCCACATAAGTTAGAATGTTTTTGGTTGCAAGATACAAATTCTGACTTAAAATGTCTTAAGAAACAAGGATACTTAATATTTTTCATACCCAGATAGGTAGATAATGTTAACTCCAGTTGAGAGAAGAAGAAACTGAGACCCAGAGTTGTTACTGACTTGCCCAGCACCAAACAGCTAATAAATGTCAAAGTCAAGACTTTTGCCTCCACCTTCTCTGTCCCCACAGCCCCTGCGCTATATCCTCCTTGTGTGGCCTGATTTGCGTTTGCCCTCGCCTTCTCCATTCCTTACTCTGAGAGGTTAGGGTGAAGGAGACCTTGCTGAATGAATGTCAGGACCAACAGTTTTTGAGTTTTGAGCCAGTGAGTCAAAAAGTCATTTTGGAGTATCTACTAGGTCCCAGCACAGTGGGAAACATTAAAAGTTCCATGGCCTGGTTCTTGCCTTTAAGGCGCGTCTCACCTGAGAGAAGAGACAAGGCATGAAAGCACAGGTAATGTCTAGAGATCAATAAAGCGGGTCAAATCCATATCTGTGTGGGGCAGAAGATGAGCTGATGGCACTGCAGAATGCCTGGGTCTTGTAAATGGGTAGGATTTTCATAAAGCTACTGAGGGGAGCGCACCAAGTGAAAGTAACGTCATGAGAAGGGAAGTCATGAGGAAGTTGGTGACCATTAAACAAGAACCCCTCTATCCTGCTGTCTTCTCTGTACACCCACTGCCTCTCCTCCTTTCCACTCAGTGAGAAGGAAAGAGGTGTGCATGGCTGGTACTCCGGCTACCCTCCCATCCTAAACCCCCTCTCCTTCTTGGGACTTTCCTGACCTGTCTGTCTCCCATTTTTCTGCAGTCACAATTCCTTCCTCTCTTTGACTCCTTCCCAATGGCATCTAAACATCCTTAAGTCTCTCCCTTCTTAAAAAGGAGAAATACTTCCACAAACACATCCGCTTCCTTCTCCTTCTTTCCTTCACAGCCCAACTTCTTAATGAAACAATGTGTGTGCTGAATTTCATTCCTCGTCCCTACTTCCCAGTCCCTGGGATCTGGATTTCATCCCCATTACATCTCTTCATATTTGCACCAAGATCCCCAGAAGCTTCCTTGCTGCTCAACATTGCCATTTCCAGTTGTTTATGCCCTGGATCCAGCAGCAGCGTTTGGCGCTGGTCACGTTCTCCTTGAAGCATTCCTTCCTGGTTTCTCTGACCCACCCATCCCTCATTTGCCTCTGTCACCTCTCATCTTTGCCCCTCCTTCATGGTGCTGACCTGGGCCTACGTATATGGCCACTGCACACTCTGTCTCAGTGATTGCCTTTGACCTTGATTACTATGAGTCCCAAATTTATGTCTCTGGGCCAGAGCTTTCTCCTGAGATTCAGACCCTAATGGGCATCTCATGGGATGTCCCCAAGGCCCTCAAATTCAACATGTCCCAAACAAAACTCATCAACTCTTTCCCCACCCCTATGTCTGCCCCTCCACCTATTTATCCTATCTCCATAAACAGCAGTACCACCCACTTAGAACCAGAAATGTGGGCCTCACCTTCCACACCTCCCTTCCGCTCACCCCCCATGGTCAATCAATGACCACCTCTAATGCATTCTAAACTTCAAACACACCTCTCTCCAACCACTCTCTCCACCCCTCCTGCTGCTACCCTGGTAAGCCTGCCATCATCTCTCACCTGGATAACTGGTGCAGCCTCCTAACAGAGCTCCCTGCTTCCAATTTTCCTCCCTTACAGGTCAGCCTTAGCACTGTAGCACAAATGAACTTTCTAAAATTCAAATGTGGTCATGTCACCCCCTCACTTAAAATCCATCAATGGCCCTTAGGCTATAGTCTGTCATCCTGGGTGACCTAGCTTGCCTCTCCTATCTCACCTGTAACCATATTACTCCCACACTCCTAGCCCTAATCGTCTGGAACTCCTTTCATTTCCCAGGTTGTGCCGTTCTCTCGTTTGCCTTTGAGTCATGGTGGAAGCTGCTCCCTCTTGCCTGCATCGCTCCCAACGCTGCCTCCCAAATGCTTTCCTTGGTATGCTGAGACTGCTTCAGGTGCCCTTCCCATCTTCGCCATGGCGTCCTCTACTTGCCTTTCATCGTGGGCATCTCAGTATTGTTTTCCTGTCTGATTCTGACTCTAGACTGTGAGGTCCATGAGGATAAGCACTGCGACCAACTTTCCAATGCACACGGCAGGCATTCAACTTTATGTTAAATAAAGAAAAAAAGTATTTGAGGTGACTCTGAAAGATTCCCTTTCTTTCTAGGTAAGTTGATGAAGAAAGGGAACTAAAGGCAGTGAATTGACAGAATAAGAAGAAGATATAATGAAGAGAAAAATATTAGTATGAGAAAACATGTGGGCTTGGAGTTCTGGCTTAAAATTGGAAAGTTTCAATCCAGTATCATAGACTTGTGGAAGGTTTGAGCTGAAAAGGCCATCAGATATCAGCACTGTCTTACCCCCTAATTTTACAGATGAGGAAACTGACCTGTAAATTGTCTAAATCTGCAATAGAGCAAATCTGGAACCAAAGTCCTCCGTGCTTGGTGAGGGTTATACACAATGAAGCCACGCAGCTTCCCAAGGTCTCGTGGCTCTTCCTACAGCTGTGGTCAGCACCAGGCTCCAGTTCCAGGCAGGAAGTTGGCCCGGACACAGAGCAGCTACATCTGTGTTGTGGTTCCCACAGCCTCCACCACTGACTACACCTCCTTTCCCTCTGGGGACCTGCCCTGAACTCAGATTACCTAGGAGTCTGCTTTACTCTGAAGCAACACTCAAGCAGCCCAGGTGAAATAAATTAATCTCCTCCCAATTTTCTGTCATCCTTCACCGTAAAGACAACATGCTCATCTATCAGACTTGGGAGTCTCCTGTCTTTTTGTGCCAAAGACTAAGGCTAAAATCCTTCCTTACCTAGTCTGGTGCTGTTGCCAGATTTAAAAAAAAAGAAAAATTCTTTCCTGGTCCCTGTTTATCATAATCAGATAGTTCTTCCAAAAAATGTCCATGTGCACATATTGCTCTCCTAGGTACTATTCAAAGCAAATAGAGCAAGGAGTCAAGGCTGCACTAGGAACAGAAATTCTAGAACTCACACAAAATGTAGCTGACTGGGAGCCAGATGCACAGAGAGAAGCTCTGCTCAGAACTGGGCCAGTCCTGAGAGATTTTGGTTGACCTCACAAGCAGGCACTAAATTCTTCAGAACTGCTAAGGAAAGAAAGAGAGAGCCTGCATCTACTGCTGACAGTGAGGGATGAAGTCCGTTATTTCTGTCCATCTCTTATGAGTGGCAGAGAGTTGGGAGTTTACCCAGAAGGTAGACACAGCCTGTCTGTGGGGGTGAGGACTGGGGGAGGTGCGGAGGGGAGAGGTGTCAGAAAGAGGAACTGAGGAGGTACTTCTACGAGAAGACTGAGAATTTAGACCCTTAATTGAGATTCCATTTCCCATACCAGGGGTGCAGCAGGTGGGAGGGCCAGAGAGAGGCATCAGTCTACTGGGGTCCAGGAAACATATTCAGCTGCAAGTGCTGGTAGTGCAGTGGCAGTGTGTAGGGAGAGAAGTCGCCAACCCATTACGTGACTGTGGAGTGGCCACCACATCACTGTCTGCTGTCCACTGTGAAGTGGCGCAGAGAGGTGGTCCGCAAACTATAGTCAGCAGGCCAATCTGGCCTGTGGCCTGTTTTTGTGTGGCTAGAGAGTTAAGAATGGTTTTTCATATTAAAAGGGAAGTTTTTAAAAAACAAAATATGTGACAAAGACCATACGTAGCCCCCAAAGCCTAAAATATTTTCTTTCTGGCCCTTTGCAGAAAAAGTTTGCTGACCCTGGTGGGGAGGCCTGGCTATATATGGACGACTCAGGCAAAGATTCCCCTGGGGGTGTGGCCGCGTATGGACTGGCCTTCATGGACTGGACCGCCTTGGGCACAGGCTCCCTCTAGGCCCAGGGAGGACCAGACGCTCGTCGCTGCAGCTGCAGGGACAGCCCCTCCACGGGAATCTACGTCGTGGCATTGCCCTCATGGAACTTAGGGATTATTCTAGTGTCCAAGATTGGCTTTGTAAACGCTCTACATAGTCAGGGGGTTTTGTTTGCTTTTTTGTTTTTTAATTAAACAGTATTCTTCAACTGAAAGACTAACATGTGCTCATAATTTTTTTAAAAAGAAGTTATACAATGAAAAAGTCTTCCTTCTGTCCTGGACTCCCAGTTCAAATGAGCTACTAGCAAGAATACTCGTGTATCCTTACTCTGTATGTGTGTGTGTTTGTCCTTTTACTCTATACAAATGGGAACAAGTCACACCACTGTCCCGGCTCTTGCTTTTTTTAGCTTGGTGATGTAATGAGCAGATCTTTTCACATCACCAAATACAAATCTGGCTCCTTTTTGATATCAGCATACTGGTCCTTCGACTGCATGTACCATATTTGAATTAATTATTCCCTTATTAATAAGAGGGACGTTGTCTCCAGTGTTTGTCTATGACAAACAGTACTGAATTTCTTTAAATTTTTTATTTGTTTGCTTTTTGTGAGGAAGATTGGCCCTGAGCTAACATCTGTTGCCAATCTTCCTCTTTTCTTTATTTTTTCCCTCCCCAGAGCCCCAGTGCATAGATGAATATCCTACTTGTAAGTTATTCAACTTCTCCTATGTGGGACGCTGCCTCAGCATGGCTTGATGAGAAGTGTGTAGGTCCACGCCCAGGATTTGAACCTGCAAACCCCAGGCCACTGATGCGGAGCACTCGAACTTAACCACTGCACCACTAGGCTGGCCCCCTGCATTTCTAATCCTTGTACAAATAGCTTTGTACAAGTGAGTGAATGTAACTGGAGGATAAATTCCTAGAGGTAGAATTGCTGAGTTGAAGGGTAAATGAATTTTAGATTTTGATACATATCAATAAACAGCCCTCTAGAAAAATCTCCCCAAATCGTGCTCTCCCAAGGGTAAATGAGAGACCCTTTTCCACAGCATCTTCCTTAACACTGAGCCTTACCGTTATTACCAATTGGGTAGGCGAAAATGACTTTCCATTATATATCATTGTAGAAACTACCATCTTTTATGTTTATTTTTATAGGATCTGCCAGTTCATGCTTTTTTTAACTGAGGTGTTAGAGTTTCTCTTTTTAACACTTCCCATACTTTCTACACACAAACTCCAAAATACACAAACTTTCTGCCTCGTTTGTGTACCATATCCCCAGAGCAATGCCTACAACTGTGCCTGATAATAAGGCAGAGAATAAGTACTTGTTAAAAGAATGAAAAATTTTAAAAAGCATTATACATTAAGAAAATTGGACCCTTTGACTGTCAATATGTATGCAAATAATATTTTTCACTGTGCCATATTTCCTGGTTTTCTTATTTATTTATTAATTTTTGCAATGTAAAGTGTTCACGAACTTTTCCATGTTTAAGGATATGATTCTTTGATTCATTTAAAATACATTTTGCTATGAGATATGTGGAAGGACTCCAACTTAATTTTTTCTGCCTTGGTGTGGTTTTAAGGACGCCTGAATGGGCCCCTGCCTAGGACTCCTTCTGAATGCTGGCTGGCCTGTGAAATCCCACTGTAAGCACATCACACCTTTATCTCAAGGCTCTGAGTCACATTTCCGAGAAGTAGTTTTAACGTTGTGGAGTCTTATACATTCATACAAACAAACACATAAATTATTTCTAAAGTAGGTTTGACTGTGATGGAATCATGGGACGTTATGACCCAACTGGAAGGCTGGTTGGTGTAGAGAGAGAAGACCCCATTAGAGAGACAAACATGTAGGAGGCGGAAGTTGGAAATTCCAGAGATGACTTCTGCTTATTTCACAATAATTCTAAGGCTGGCTTGATGAAGATACTCTGCTTTCAAGCTATGTGCTATTTTATTTTGTGTTTTTCTCATGGAATGCAGAGATTTCGATTCTGAGCCTCCCTGTCCCTTGAGATCTCGGGGAGACTGGACAGTTGGAAGCCCACCCAAACATTTTTGAGAATTCCTGGAAGTCTTAAGTTTTCATGCTTCCTCTGCCTCTTCAGCTCCCGCTTGTTCACCACTTGCTGTGGGATGCCTCACGTGAACCCCAGTGGAAACACGGACCCTTCTTCCTTTTCGTTACCCAATCACCAGCAGAAAGCCCTCATGCCCAATCATTGTGGGTTTAGTGGAGTTTGCTGAAGACGTTTTTCATTGAAACGTTCTACCATCGCTCTGGCACCATCTTTCTCCATATCCTAACCCTCTGTCTCTGCTAGTCATGCTCGCCACTGGATTGGTCCACTGGCTTGCAATTTTTTTCTCTGTTAAGACACATAGCACCCTCCCCTTCTGAAGCTTTGTCCAGTAGGAAGGGGAGAGAGTGGGTGACCTTTAACCCCACACAGAATTTTTCCAACACAGACGATTTCGTACCCAAATGGAAATTTAGCATCAACTGTGAAGATCATAAAATGTTCTCTACCTTCTTGCATTAACATTACATTTTAACAGACCCATTACTGCTTTCTCCCATCACTCTCTATCACCCACACAGCCATCCGCATGCACACACTTCTCTCCTTGCTTTTCCTTATCCATTACAAAGAACTTAACAACCATTATGAAAGCTAAATGAATTAAAATGATTGATAGTCTTCAGGGCATGGCTGAGTTTTTGCTGGTTCATTGCAGTGCAATAGATTAGACAGACGGGGTCCAGACCTCATCCAGAAATTAGAACTGCTCATCAAGTGGTGCAGACACTTAGTGGGCTCAGTGATCCCTTAACAATTTGAGGTCCTAGGAGAAAGTTCAGATGGATAGACAGGAGGCAACAGATAGAAGAGATAGTGTAATACTTCCTGCGGCACCAGAGGAGTCTACATAGACTCAGTCACACAAAGTGCAGACAAGTGGGCAGAGGCTGATGACAGAGAATCCAGCAGCTGATCACACATGGGTGGATTCGTCTGGTGTTCTCAATCGCAGGTACTTGCGTATCTAGACTGCCAGTGAGGAGCATCAATGAAATCTGATGGCAGGGAGCAGACCCCGGCTCTAATTCAGTGGGCAGAACTGTTGCCCCTGAAAACAGGTGAAGGAGGCTGAAAAAATAAGTAGGGGGTGTAGCAGGCTGCTAAAACTGAAAATGGGAACACATCCAAAAGGGAAGGTAAATCTGATTATGAATCTCTGGAAGACGGGTCAGTAAAGTATGGCCCATGGGCAATCCAACCCACCTCCTATTTTTGTAAATAAAGTTGTATTGAAACACAGTCACACTCGTGCATTTGCGTGTTGTCTGTGTCTACTTTCCTGCTCTAATAGCAGAGTTGAATAGTTGAAATAGAGATCATGTGGCCGGCAGAGCCTAAAATATTTACTATCTGGCCCTTTACAGAAAAGTTTGCAGGCCTCTGTTCTAGAATGTGGATTCTTGAGAGCAGAGAGTTTTCTCCATCTTGTTCACACTCTACTCCCAGCACCTGCAATAGTGCCTGGCACATATTGGGTACTCCCTCAGTGTTTGTTAAATGAGAGAATGAAGCCCAGAATATTAAGCATCTCTTACTTTCCAAGCTCCTTTCTCCAAAGAATAGGACTGGTCATGGAGATTAGGGTGGGGCTCCTCTCAGCCATGGAGAGGGCAAGGTCTGCAGAGAACATACCAGAACCTGAAGATCATCCTACAGGCAAAGGAAAGTTTTCAGACATCCTTAACTGCTTCACCAACAGAAATCTTCCCTGTGTGTCTATTTCTAGGAATGAAGCCTAATTTTAAATCTGCAGAATTAGCTAGGCACCCTGATAGTTTTCGCTAATGAATTCTAATGGTTAATTAAGCTTAGTCTCTTAACGGTTTTCTCCCTCTATCAGGGCCCGCCTCGTGGCTCTGCTCAGAGGGCACAAAATGATACCTACTGATTGTGTTTCTTCAAAAAAAGCTTTGAGTTCACTACAGGTTTCTTTTCCTGTCCTTATTGATCCTCCTTGTTTGCACTGAAAATTGAGAGCTGATTGGAAAATTTTAAGAATGGCACATAGCTAGTCATGCTCATTTTTCCATTTTAAATGCCTGCAGCTGACTTTCCTGACCTTGGGCCTGGGTAAAGGTTGGTGGTAAGTGACCATCCATCCTCCCCAACCACCAGAGTCTCTGAAGTGGTAGCACAAAACCCTCATTCTTAGAATCAGAACTTGACAAGGATGTCAACTCCTGCCTCAGGCACCAAAACTGCCAAGCAAAAGGCGCTCCACTATCTTATGCCTCCTGAGCGAGCATTTGTCAGTGGACCTTGAGATCCCTTCATTGGCCATTTCCTTCAAGGCTTCCTTTCTTTCTTTCTTCCTTTCTTTCTTTTGTTCTTTCATTCTTTCTTTTATTCTCTCTTTCTTTCTTTCTTTTTTTGCTGAGGAAGATTTGCCCTGAGCTAACATCTATTGCCAGTCTTCCTTTTTTTGTGTATGAGCCGCCTCCACAGCATGGCCACTGACAGATGAGTGATGTTGGTCCACACCTAGGAAACGAACCTGGGCCGCCAAAGCAGAGCATGCCAAACTTAACCCCTAGGCCACCGGGTCTGGCCCCTCTAGATTTTCTTTCTTAAGGAAGAAGGGAGATTATGCTTTGATTGACAAGGCTTCAAACCCTGTGAGTGTGGTCACCTCTTGTCTTAGTCTGTTCAGGCTGTTACAACAAGAATATCATAGACCGAGGGCTTAAACAACAGAAGTTTATTTCTCACAGTTCTGGAGGCTGGAAGTCCCAGATCAAGGTGCCAGCAGATGTGGTGTCTGGTGAGAGCCACTTTCCTAGTGTGCAAATGGCCATCTTCTCATTGTGTTCTCGCATGGCAAAGAAAGAGATTCTCTCTCTCCTGTCTCTTGTAGGGTACTATTCCCATTCGCGAAGGCTCTACTCCATGACCTAATCACCCCAAAGGTCCTGCCTCTAGATAGCATCAAACTTCCACGTAGGAACTTTTGGGGGACACTAACATTCAGCCCACAGCTTCACTCCCCTTCACCTCTGGAGCGCTAACACTAGTAAATGAATCGCATGCTCTCCCGGCCTCCCTGGTTGTTTGGGAGCATTCTGATTGGTTTACATCTCCTGGGGTTTTCAATGAGAAGGCACCTGACGTCGGTTCCAATCATCAGACAGCCACTCTCCTCACTTCTACACAAATGTGCACTGTTTACAGCATCTGCTAGAGCGGAAAACTAGGCACCACAGCTACCCGAAACCAATTGCAAAACTGGAGGGAAAAAAGGGAAGAAAATGACAGTGGGCAAAAGATGTGCAAGCAGACCCTCTGTGTCTGTGAATCTGTACATCTGTTTGGCAATTAGACTTCAGCACATTCAAGTCTGGAGCAATGTCAGGCTGGAGCAACTTCGTTCCGTGGCTTTCCCCGGACACGGTGGAAGGCGTCCACAGCATCAGGGTGCTTTTTCCTTCCAAAAGAGTTAGCAGAGACAGTGTTAATGTTTAATTAAAACAGGACCTGATAACATCTGGGAGGAGTGCTGTAACTGTCCCCTCCTTCAGTTTGCCTCTCTGTGAAAACACGTATTCATTACCAGGACCTGTCAGGATACAGTAACACTGCATCTAAGTCCCTTTTTACACGTTTTGCACATGAGTGACGGAGGGCACCACGGTAAGGCTATTGTGTCTTCACTGCTGGAAAGTAGAGTTTGGAAAGTAAAACTCTCTTTTGTGGTTAAGGTACGTTTGACGTATGTGTCGAAATATGCAAATCAATTGTGTCTTGTGAGGTATATAAAAGTGTCCCCTAGCACTGTGCCTGGCATATAGCAGGTGTTTAATAAATGCTTTGTTATTATTGAGACATTGTCAAAAGTGCACTGGCACATCCCTTAACCTTTTTCAGAGAGAAATGTTACCATCGATGTCCCTTGTCAATCCCTCACAGACGCCACAGGAGCCAGTTCCCGTCATCAAAAGTAATTTTCCTGGGGGCCGGCCCAGTGGTGCAGCGGTTAAGTTCACACGTTGCGCTTCTCAGTGGCCCGGGGTTTGCCGGTTCGGATCCTGGGTGCAGACATGACACTGCTTGGCACGCCATGCTGGGACAGGCGTCCCACATATAAAGTAGAGGAAGATGGGCACGATGTTAGCTCAGGGCCAGGCTTCCTCGGCAAAAACGAGGAGGACTGGCGGTAGTTAGCTCAGGGCTAATCTTCCTCAAAAAAAAAAAAAGTAATTTTCCTGCAGCAAAGCCCTCCTGCTCCATTGTCCCAATGAGTTCTTATTCCAGGTGATTATCATTTATTCACTTACCCTCTCAATCATTCATTTATTCAACACACACTGAGGAAGTTCCTGTTGTGTGTTGGTCTCTGAAGACCCACAGATACAGCAAGCACACGAACGGTTAGCTATGTAAAGACAAGTTAATAGATAATTGGGTAGAGAGAGTAGAATTTAAAATGTCATATAGATTATAGTACTATTTTATGCAAATTGGTAATGTGGACATAGATATACCCAGCTGGCTCTCTGTAGTCTATAGTATTGAATGGGTACCATGTCTCAGGCAGTGAGCAACGGCTCTAACACATTATTTAATTTCATCTTCAAAACACCTGAAGACGTAATAATCATGTCCCTGTTTTATGACTGAAGAAATTGAGGGTAGGACAGAGAAGAGAGAAGGAAAAAGAGGACTCAGAGTGGGCAGGATGAGAAGAGAGCAAAGAGCAAGAGGGGGAAGAGGAGGGAAGGAAGGCGGACGTGAGTGAGAAAAGAGGAAAAACGAGCATTCCAGAACATCTCTGCTGAAATTACACAAGCAGTGACTGGGTTTTCTACCACAAGTAGAAAAAATTTGCTGCTTTGTGTTTAAAGAAAAATGTAAAAAGATATCTTCAGTTAGTTTTCTACTCAGGAGTGTATTTACAGTATTTTACATGGAATATCTCATTCTTATCAACAGCCTAACAACAGTGTAGTAGTCTGGAATATTGACAAGCACCTTAGAGAAAAAAAGCTCTTTAAAAACTGATTTCTGAGAGAATTTTCTTTCCTTATACATAATTTAGCATTTTGATTAGAGGTCTGAAATATGCAATCTTGAACAGAGAGGTACGATCGTTTCGCATTGCAGACTCCGTGACCACGTCCTGTTTCCTCTGAAGCAGCTCTGGGAGGCGTGTTCACTGCAGCCCATCGTCTCCGGGGGCAGGATGGGGTGGAGAGGACTGTGATTGCAAGGAGAAAGATTTTATGTGGATGTTTGGGAGAATTCCCGGCCACAAGATCAAGGTTACATGTGAAATAGTTTAAAACTTGGAAAGGGCCTTCGGTGCCCAAATCCAGAATCCTAATTTTATAGGAAAAGGAAACTGAGGTCCCGAGGGGTTAAGGCACGCGTTAGTACTCTTCTCGGAGCTTTCCCAGGAGGGGCGCCGGCGGGGCATCTGGGATAACACTGACTGTACGAAGTGCCTTCGGGAGACGAGAGGAGGGACTGGAAGGGGCCTTGAGGGACCTTCTTCCACATGTGGGATTTTGAGCTTCCTTCTGGGAGTTCATCCCTTCAGCTCTCCTCAGCTAGCTTTTGCTGGTGAGCAAGAAGGGGGAGGAACGAGCAGAAAAGAGGAGAGAAAAGAAGAACAATTTTTAAAAAGAGAGATAGGAAATAACTAGAACTGATCACATGATTGATCCCTTATTAAGTGTGCAATACTCTGATAAACACTTTATAAAGATCGCCTCACTTAATCTTTTCAATCACCAACGAGGTAGACATCATGGTCACCACTCTACTAATGAGGAAACCGAGACACAGAGGTTCAGAGACTCACCCAAGTTCACACGGCTGGTGAGTGACGGAGCTGATAGACCCAGACAGTTTGGTTCCAGAGCTCAAATGCTAAAAAGAGAAAGAGAAATAAGGGGAGAGAAGAGAGAAAGGAGGGGAAGAGAAAGAGAGAAGAGGGAAAAGAGAGGAAACACAAAGATATGAGAAGGGAAAAGACAGAAATATTGAAAAGGCAGAGAGGAGACAGGGGAGAGCCCTGTGTGGTTGCAGCTTACGAGAAGAGCGATCAGGACATAACCTCCCATCCTGGGAGGGCCTGGCCAAGGCCCCACGTGGGGTGGCTTGACAGCTCCAAGATCACTTTGGTTTTTAGTTGGAAGCCTCTAGACTTCCTGGTGAAATTACATTGCTCATCTCTTTAGTGCAGTTGGCATTGTTAGATGCATGTTTTTTACAGGCTCCTGCAAAAGGCAGGTATTTAATTCATAAATTTCAATCTCTGCCTTCTCTCAAATTTTTACAAACCACTAAACATCTCAGATTGGACAAAATCATTCTGTAGCTCTGCCTAAAAGCAGCTCTGTTTCTTGCAAAGGACTTCAAAAGGGAACGTGCTGCGGTGGAGAACGGAGAAGACATAAGTCCTCATGAAGATTCTTGCAGAAGGTAAGTCCTAACTTGGATGGAATTCTGCTACTTCACTTAACAAAAATTAAAAAAAAAAAATTCCACCATTCATCTTCAAGCCTGTAGACCTTTGTACGTGCCGTCCACTCTCTGAGCGTCCCTTAGCCCTCCTCTATTTCTGGACTTTGCCTGTTTATCTTTCCTTAGGGAAATCTTCCAGGGGACGTGATCTCCTTCTCCATTTTCCCAGACTTTGTGTACACCAAAATCATGACAGCACGCACAAATAAATCATTGATGAGTTATACAACATTTAATGACTCCCCTTCAAATCTGACCAAAGAATTTTATGTGCTGACAGTCTTTATCAATAGAGGAATGAGAATGGGAGGTGGGTCTCATGTCAACACAAATAGAATTTATCAACAATCTGTTGGGAACCTGAGTCTGACTAATAGATTTGGTGCTGAGTGGCAGAAAGCAGCTAATTGAACTTAGGTTGTGTTTTTTTATGTCGTGTCATAATAGGGATCACTTCATGAATGACTGCTGCACAGAGCCACCCAGATTGTGCCCTGAGCGGCTCCCAGGACAGCCATACACATGCAGTTCACCTGGATGGCACTCCAGGGCTGTGCAGTACACAACGTGGACAACTGTATTGGCAGCCCTGGGTAAGCACCTACCATGTGCCAGACATGCACATCCTGCATCCTTAATCCTCATAACAACTCTTGAGGTAGAAATAACTTGGCCAGATATACATAGTGACAAGCCTAGGGTTTCAATGAAGGTTTATCTCATCCCCAAACCCTCTTTTCATCTACGGCAATGACCACCATTTCCCGAGGGCTTACCATATGCCTGGAACTCCTCTATGGCTGCACCCCACTGTCTCAGTGAATCTCTTGACAGCACTAGGAGAGAGGAAGTACCAGTCCGGGCTCAGTCATAGAGGGGGACCACCTGAGGCACACGTCTACTGCAGAGATTTGAGCTGCCCAGTGTGAGAGCTGGTTAAGCAGTCTGCATGGCTTTCACATCTGTTGCCTCTGCATCTAATGTTGGACCTTGAAGTCCACAGGGCAGGCGCTGGAGGCAGGCAGAGGTTAGATGTAAACTGAGGGTGAGCAAGGCCAAGCCAGGACCCACAAGCATGAGCTGGAGCCTTGTAGGGGCCACAAAGACCAATTGGAATCAGTACCAGTTCTTGTTGCCTTTGACCTTGATGGGTTGGGGGTCCTGCAGAGCCTGGGGGCCTTTGTCATGGAGTTAAACACACACACACCTGGCCCAGGAGTCAGAGAAGCTGAAGAAAGGTCTAAGGAAGCAGGAGCGGTGGCAGGCCCAGTTGTGGCCTCGTGCCGTTGAGGTGAGCCTGCAGGTGAGCGACAACCTGTGCGAGCTACAACATGGCTGCTGCTTCACTTCTGCTCTCCAGCTCTCCCACAAGAGATTGTCTCTCGTCATCTACTCTAACCGAAAACACACAGGGAAGGAAGGGTATTCTGGAACCTATAGTTCAATCTAGCCAAGTTAACACATTACGAAGCCACCGCAGAGGGTTACTATTATTTTTTTATTTAACAGATGACAACATTGAGGCACAGAGAGGTTGAGCAACATGTCCAAGGACACAGAGTTAGCATACGATTTAGTCAGCCTTGGACCCTGGAGTAGCAGTATTGTTACTGAGAGATGGCCTCCCTTGACGTTAGGACTGTCCGAGAGACTGGAGAGGCCTAGAACTTGCTGAGGGACAGCCCAAGGGCCAGAGTGCCTTCGCAGGTAGAGGAAAGGGGACAGAGAGCATGTAGATCTGAAGACCTCAGGCCACAGAGGCCCCTGGTCACCTCTGAAAATGCAGGTGCAGAACTAGCACCCAGGACAAGGCGGGGAGGGCCACTGAGCACCAAAGAAGGTCTCCCATCCGGGTGCTACAAACCTCTAGCCGGAGCCACGGTGCTGCCTGAGGAACCTCTACCTCAGATGTCATCCTAGAAGAGAGGGGAGGACTCCAAACTGACTGGGTATTCACCCAAAGCGACCCACTGAACCTAAAAATTCCTTAGTTTAATCCAGAAGTGACTAAGTGTCAAGGTTACACAACCTTGTTTTTGTTCCCCGGAGTTGTGTAGGCCATCCTCGTCTGAGAGCAGTGACATCCCTCCAGGAGTGTGAGAACAGGGCCTGTGGACGAAGACTGGGATCCATTTTCTCAGCAGCTCCCACCCTACTCTGCACTAACCGTAGGAGCTTGGGGAAGTTCTTCATTCATTCTGTGCCTTGGTTTCTTGGGTGGGAAAATCCAGGGTAGAAATAGTGCCTTGCTTGTTACCATGAGAATCCAATGAGCTCCTCCGTGTACAGCGCTGGCAGCGTCACGGAGGGTGCTGTGCCACCTACATCCGTGGGGCACACTTACACACTGACGTCGAGTTCTGAGGGGCTCTCCTCTCCCGACACCCACAGTCCTGACGCTGTGGCTGGCAGATAGCCTCAACGATGCCCGCTATTGTTATTTTAGGTATGGGTACTGCGTTCCTGTTTCCTGCCTCCTCTGGTAGCCTGTCCTCCCCGCCTCCCCCCAGCCTGGGCGAAGGGCTTGCGAGTGCTGCCCTCTGCCTCTTGCAGCACGCGCTGCCAGCTACAAGACACTGCGTGCCTGAGTGAACACAGCTGTTACATGAAGAGTGGGCATATGAGGCCACGTCTTCTGACATCACACCTGGTGACCACATCACACACTCCTGAGTTTCAAAATGCTGGAGAAGTGGCTGCTGAGACGGGCAGCCAGTAAGAGAAGGGCCGAGACAGGAAGTGGATTCGATTCCGACGGCTGCTGTAACAACCACCACAAACTTGGTGTCTTCAAAGCACAGAAACTTATTTTCTTACAGTTCTAGAGGTCAGGAGTCCAAAATCAGCATCACCGGATTGAAATCAAGGTCGGGGCAGGACGGCGCTCCCTCTGCAGACTCTAGGAGAGAAGCCACTCCCTGCCTCTTCCGGCCCTGGTGGCTGTGGGACTCCTCGGTTCATGGTTGCAGCATTCCGACTCTCCAGGCCAGCATCTTCAGATCTCTCTCTGCTCCATCTTCACATGGCCTTCTCCTCCCTGTGTATCAAAGGTCCCCCCTGCTTTTCTCTCTTTTGCGTGTGTGTGTGAGGCAGAGTGGCCCTGAGCTAACATCTGTTGCCAATCTTCCTCTTTTTGCTTGAGGAAGATTGCGGCTGAGCTAACATCTTGAGGAAGATTGCGGCTGAGCTAACATCTGTGCCAGTTTTCCTCGATTTTATGTGGGATGCTGCCACAGCATGGTTTGACAAGTGGTGCTATGTGGGCACCCGGGATCCGAATCTGCAAACCCCGGCCGCCGAAGTGGAGTGTGGGAACTGAACCACTACTCCATGGGGCAGCCCCTGCTTTTCTCTCATAAGGATAGTTACGATTGCATTTAGGGTCCACCCAGATAATCCGGGATAATCTCCCTATTTCAAGATCCTTTAACTTAATCACATCTGAAAAGACCCTTTTCCCAAAAAAGGTAACATTTACACCTTTCAGGGGTTAGGACTTGGATATCTTTGTGGATCATTAATCAGCCGTCTACAGGTAGTTATAGGCATTTTCTGTAGAATTATCTGGACTTTATTTTTTTTTTCTATTTTGGTATGGGAGGAAGCAGTTATGGCCCAATTCCCAGGAAATTTCCTGATATCATGGCCTCCTGGGGCCCTGGGTAGAAAGTCTGTGACTGTGACATTCTTCCCTGAGAAGCAGAGCTGCTTAACTGCCATCAGTCAAGCAACAAGCGCCAACTGTGCATCTTCCATGTATGTGGTGTTCACGTGGATATGCGCTGGGGATATGATGATGAATAAAACAAGATGAGGACCCACCCTGAGAACAAATGGAGAGGAAGATGAAACTCAGAGGCACACATACAGTTCCTATTCAACAAGTGCATGACCCAAATCCCAGGATAGTCTGAGAGGCCAACTAAGTAGGAATTTCATTGAAAATAGGACCTGGTCCATTACAGATACCCCCCAAGGTCCCGTCCCTCCAGGGAGGCTGCTGAGCACTGTTGACAAGGCAGTCAAAGTGCCTTCAGCAGCCCTCAGCAGAAAACGCAGGTGACACATCTCAGTTCTTCTCGACACTTTTGTTTTCGCTAAACTAGAGCTCCAAGTAGTATCTGCATAGGAGGTGGGGACACATCTGATGGTGGATTGTGTGGATATTTCTGGATTCACGCTGAATTAAGAGAAAAGAGTAGTAATTGATTTGGGGTGAGTATTTACATCTTCTCAATGTCTTATTTGTAACTTTCCCTGTAATTTTCCTGTAATCTATTTTCAAAGTGAATTTAGAATTGGTTTTGAAAATTATTGATGCATATTAAAATGATGCTAGCATTAAGTTTTGCAGATTTAATAGAATTCCATAAAATGATGAATATTACATGTAGATTTCAAACATGAAAGCCTATTGCCAAATAAGCCCCTAATAGTATTTACGCTGGAGGAGCTTTTAGTACTGGATGTGTGTGTTTTGGTCATAATCACAGAATTTTAGTTTCTAAAAACAACATTATGAGACTGCCTCTTCTGTTACGTATATGAAAGTTGCTGTCTATCCCTGATTCTCCTTACTGAATTTCGCTCCTCGGTTGCCACTGCCTCAAACACTGTCCTTCACTTTCTGCTGCCTCCTCCCACTTCCTCGGCAGCTTTCTCTGATGGAGCCCCCAGCCAAGCAGAACAGCACAGCAGTGATTTTAAACGTGAGAAAGCTGCCTTATGCCTTCGGTTCACTATGAAACAACTGTCAATTGTGCAAGCATATTTCTCAGTTTGTAACCTGACACAACTGACCGGTACTTGTGGAATTGAACATCAAACCTAACAGTGCTGCTGGGGGTCGGGGGAGGGGCAGGAGGGGCTACTTGCCCTGGCTTCCTTGGCATGTAGACGATCTGTCACAGAGACACAGTGAGAGGACAGAAAGCAGATGTTCATCATACGATTTTTAAACTTGTACCCTGCTAGGAAAAATTATCCACGACTTGGAAACAAGGAAGAAGATTGCTACGTGTCCTTTACTGTCGTGGGGAAGCACTGCCCAACGAGCCTGCGGAAGCGACACCTGGCTCTCCGGGGGAACGTAACTTGGTTGGCACAACTGGTTAAGGTCCAGACAATTACAATTCTGATAAGATGTGATGAATTTCTTTTCTGACTCTGAAACAAGATACGTAGCCAGACGTTAGGATTCCGTTGCTCTGTAGCATATTCACCAGTTGGTATCTAATTTAGCAATCTTATTTTAGCCTTCCTGTTTCTCCCCTTGACCATAAAAATCCCAAGTTTTCATATTCTCCTTTTGAATTGGTTTGGTCATCCTTCTGTCCCCCTACTAAGGAGTCAAATAAAAGGTCGGCACGTGTTCACTATATAGTGTGTGAAATCATTTTTAAGTTTTTTGAAAATTATATTTTCACATCTGTTATCAGACCACACCGCCTGCACTGAACTATGACCTAATAGGTTCGTAAATCTCTCAACACCCTTGAGAACGGCTCCATCACATGGCATGAGTTTATTAAGAGCATTAAATTCTTCAGTTAAACACTTAAAATATGGCACAATTTTTGTATCTGTAATTTAGCATTTTTGTATTTTTAATATATCAGGAGTCTCAAAAAACAAAAGAGGGCTGTCTTGACTTCTGAGAAGCCCTGGTTGATCATCTCCTTCCGAATGTGCCCCAAAAATGTGAGAAAGTCTCTTCTTGTTGCTAAACTGCCAATGGAATTTTAAAGACTTATTGAGCATTGAGAAACATTAACACAAATCCGCCTTTTCTTTCCTGAAATAAGAGCTTAAGGATGTCCCGAGGGGAAGGAAATCTTTCCCTTCGATTTTGGTTTTTATGTCTCCCTCACAGTCTGGGTACCATTAACACTTGACATCAAAGTCACAGGCCAAAAGCTTGACCTTCCTCAAAGGAATTCGAGAGTCAAAAATGACTGGTTATGGCCATGGAATTTTGGGACCCTAAAGGTAGAGGCTAGAGACTAGAGTCCAGCTTCCAGGGCTGCCCTTGATAATACTGAGCTGTGTGCCCTTGGCAGGGCCCCCTGGATCTGTACATACAGCAGCTCGGGGTGGGGGCTCACGAGATTCACAAGTTTAGCACGTCCAAAGCTGGACTCCTCATGCTCTCTTTTTTGTCTTCCCCATCTCAGTCAGTAGTCCCTATTTTCTCATGACAAACCTTAAAGTCAGTCTTAAAATACCCTTCTCTTCTGATGCAACCCACCCAAGCCCCAATGATTCTACCACCTACACATCTCTTGAATTCATCCACACGTCCCCACGTCCATTGCCTCCAGCTAAAGTAAGACAACATTATTTCTCCCCTGAGACTGCCACAGTTTCCTAATTAATCTACTCACATCAATCCTTAGCTTCCTTCAATTTTGGTAAATACAAATTAATAACCATTTGTTGGGGAGGAAGTAAGTTTCCTCTACCTTTCTAGGTTCTTCTGACTGGTCTAAGAATTAAATTTACATAAGACAGATGAAGAGGAGAAAATCAAACTAAGTTTAATAACATACATACATGGGAGAAATGCAGGAAAACCAAGTAACTTGCCAAAATGGCTGAAGCCACCACCTTAAATACCATCTTCAGCTAAAGACAAAGGAGGATGTTGGGGTTAGTAGTTTGGGACCTCACAGTGGGGAAAGGCAATTCACATGGAGAAGGAAAAGCAAATGTTTGGTAAACAAATGTTTGCCATGCCTGGCAGAGACAATGGGCCATGGAGAGGTCCTTGATGAACGGGGCCTTGCCAGGTCCTCCCTGTCCACCACACCTAGCTCATGTTACACTACAGTCGTCTGTGGTGAGAGCTCCTTCCTGGAACAGGCCTTCTATCTTAAATTCTTTTAGGAAGTTAGGGGGAAAGTCAAAGTTTCTTCCTGAGTCTTTTGTTCTCAAAAATGATCAGCCCCAAATAATCAACCCAAAGGGACACATTTTGAGTTGGCAAATGCTGCTCCCCTACACATTCATCAGCTCCCTGCTCCCTTAGAGTGAAGCCAATCTGTATACGGCCTACAAGGCTCCAGATGTCTTATGCCCACTTATCGCTCCAAGCTCAGCCCCCATTCTTCTCCTCTTTGCTCTCTCATCCCCAGCTGCCATGGTCTTCTGTCAGTTCCTTGACTATCCCAGACTCCATACTGCCCCAGGGCCTTTTTACATGTTGTTCCTTCTGCTGAGAATGCTCTCCTTCCTCCTTGCCTCCTTAGGGATGACTTCCTGACCTCCTAGGCTGGGTTAGAATCCCCTGTTACAAGTTTTCACCTCACTTTCTATTCCTCTATCAAATCATTGACCACAACTGGAAATGTAGCAGTATTGCAGTATTTGAATATTCAGTACATCATTGAAATATGGAAATATATAGTTTTTTCTTTCTGCCTCTTTTTGTGTGTTTGTTGTAAAAAGAGTCATTTTATCCATCCTTCACGCAAGGGAGACTCTTTCCAGGTCACAGCAAAAATGTACCTCCCTCTCTCCACTCTTTCTGCTGCACGCAGACCAGGTAATTCTATTCTTTCTAAAGACCAAGAGCATCCTACCCTTGAGAGAAGGGAAACATGTATTCTGTTAGAAACGTTTGGGAGGGGGCCTAATAGGGACTCAAGCTTCTCCAGATGGTGAGGTCCTACTGAAAGAGATATGGGGGTTTTGAGCTGAAACATGAAGAGGCAGAGGGTGGGAACATAGGAACACCAGGGGCAGAGGCAGGTTGGTGATAAGAAGGAGAGACTTCTGGATCTGAGGATTCCACGTGCTCTCCACATGGGGGGCCTGATCCAGATTAGTTCTCTGTGAGTGGGTCTGCTGCTAGGAGGTGTGTGTCAAGTGGACTGATGGAAGGGCCACCGGGAGAGCAGCAAGCCCACCAGGCAGCCTTCATGCAAGTGGCAAATCCGAGTGACCTGCACCTCGACCACTCTCCATGCCCCTGTGAGGAGAGCTCCAGGGCACCTGTGAACCTGAGGGGATCTCTGGAACCAGAATGGGGCTCAGGAAGAGCTAACTTCTACAGAGTCTCCCTCTGGAGCACTCTGGAGCACCCAAGCTGGTCTAGAGCTCATCTTCTTGCATAATTTAGTAACACTGCATTTAATACCCATATGTCTTCCCCTTCTCCCCCAGTGGAATGTGACTTCCCAGAAAGCTGGGACTTCTCCTGATCACTGCTGTATGCCCATATCTGACAGTAAATAGACAAAATTCTTGTTGAAGTCCCTACAGGGAAAATGAGGAGATTGGGTCACATAAGTGATTCTTAGGGTGATTTTAGCCTCAGAAGTGCCCCTAATTTAAAAAGAATTTGACGTAAAACTCCAATATGAATGTCAGTTAAAAAGGAGGGTGCTCTGGCTGAGTCAGGAAGAGGGATTTGGCCCTCAGTATCTCCGTAAACTCCTAACTCCCCTGCTCCTTTCTCGAGGAATCCTCCCCTGGGCTCCTTGGAACATCACCCAACACCTCCAGGACTGGATCATCTATTAACGAGCCCGCTCTTCAGTTGTATAGAGGTTTCCAGTTACAACAGGCTTTGCCATACGTTTTTCTCACTAAGTAGGTGACCTCAAAATGCATCCTGTCCTCAGACTCTCTGAAATTAGTGTGGCATGACAGTGAGCTAAGAAAATTGTAAGCTATAACAGTCTTAAGGATGAGACTATTTACTTGATGCCTGAGCCTAGAATTCCTGGCCCCGAAAACAGCTTCCTTAGCACACTGTGGTGAGCCGAGGCTGGTATTTTAGTGAAATAAGAAAGGTTGTCCTTGGCTGTGGGTCTGTCTCACACTCTCCAGGCAGTCAGCAAAGGATTGCCTAGCCAATTGCTGCTTTGGACAGGAAGGCCTGTCTGGCTTCTTTGACTGGCTATTGCCTTAGATACTCTGACCTCATCTTAAATCCCCAGCCCTCACCTACATCCCAAGAATGAGTGTGGGAGCCTCATTCTGTCAGGTCTGGGCTCCATCTGCATATTTCTCCACTGTCTTAATCAAACCCACTGTCTGCCACATGTGAACGGGCCCCAAGCAAACCCCACTGAACTCTAACAAGACCTGTCACCAAGACCTGAGACTGCTCTGCTCTGCTCTGCTTTCACTTACTCTTAGTCACTGGCTTTCAGACTTAGGGAACTGTCCCCCTCAGTGTAGATGACACTGTTTAGACTGCATTTTCTAACAGGCTGGGGCCAGACTTCCAGCATAAGGCCGGCCCCTTGTGATGGACATGCATATTAGCTTGGGTCCAAGGACCCCGGATCTGTAAGAAATTAAGGGGGATTAGAGCTCATCACTTATTGCAGGAGAACATGTTTTATGTTGAAAATATCACTCATGGCTCTAGGGCATGCAATTTAGCCAACATCTTCTCCCCCTCACACAGCTGACTGAGAGCAGGGCTTGGACCCGGAAGTTCTAAAATCCCTAGATGCTTACAAAGAGGCCCAAATTCCTTAACCCCTGAGAAAAACCAGGACCCATGTCTTCATAGGAAAAGACGGTTATGATTTTAGACCTCAATTTAATATTTGATGGACCCTTGAAAAAATATCATCTGTACTTTTTTTATTGAAAAACAATTATGTTGCTCTCTAGCTGTGCTCTGAAAATATTTCTATCTGACAACAGATATAATTTGACCCATCTCCATGAAAACAATTTCTATAGACCCTAATGACTCTGATTGAAAACTATGACTCCCACATTCTCTAGTGAGGGGAATACTGTCTCAATCAACCACCTGGAGCCATTCCCTGACACATTGCCTGTCCTGTGCTCCCTACTCAAGCTGTCTCTCCAGATGAATTACCCCATAACACTAATAGGGGAATTCAGGTTTGCGGCTGGTAAATAGTGAAGCCAGCAATTGAACTCACATTTGCCAGTTTCCAAAGGATATGTTGTTTTGCAATCTCCTGGAATGGATTATCTATAAAACCCTTTCTCCACCAAAAGTCTATCCATTTTTATCTTTTTCTTCTCCATTTATTTCAGTTCATCTACCTACTTTCCAAACCCCTACCATATCACCTCCACATTAAGCCACTTTTTAAAAATCCTTCCGTTCCTATTTTGCAAAAGCAGGAACAGCCACAGAAAAAGAAAAAGTGATTAGAGAGAGAGTTGAAATGTAAACATAATGGTCTTTATTCTCCATCAATTGCACTAGATGTCAAAGGATACTGGGAGCTTTCTAAATAAGTACCCTCATCTAAACATGTTCCTCATAAAACAATTTCCTCATTTCCTGGGGGAACATTTCTGTTTGGGGGACTACTACTCCATGCTAGGTTTCTTTACAATAAAACCTCATTAAATTTGGCTCAAGTCATCGAGAAAGTGCCATAATGCCCCTGCATTAGGAGAAATGGAGAAATAAATTTTTTTTTTGGCATCTATGAAGAATATGCTAAGCAAGTAATAGTGTCAACAAGGACACGTCATGTCTGACCTACTTTAAAAAACAAATATTTAAAGAACCATGGTATATGCATCATTTATGTGTTAACATCTGTTATTCATACAATATGCTCAACAGTTTGCCACATCTTGAACCAATATACTGCTTCATTAGTACTTTTCTTTATATCTACTGTCTCATTTTTACATAATAAAGAAGTATATTTCCAAAGGAAACTTCCTATCACCGGATAGATGGAAAACAAGACTCCATCCATAAATAAAAGCTAAGCGTAAACAATAATGCAAAGGAACAAATTACCAACTTCTGGCTGCATTGCCTGATGAAGGCTCCCAGCTTGAGATGTATTTTCTCTCTCTCTCTCTTTTTTAAAGAGAGACTAGTAAAGGTTAGAAAGTGTTGATCAAATAATCATCCTGCATTGGGTCTTCCTCCTTTAGGGAATCAGAATACACGAAGGGAATTGCAAATGGAATAACTTTTTGTTATGCAATTTTATATTATTTAGTACACTATGACCTTATAATCCCAAATAATCGTTCATACCATGAGTGGTATGCTTCCCTCACCCCGAGGAACCCCGTGAGTCTCACTCACTCATGTATTCACTCACATTCTCTCTGTAACAGAATCATCAGATCTCCTTGTCAACATTTCATAGGCCATGAATTTCCAAACTTGAATGTCACAAAACTTCGTTCCTTTAAAATACTCCATAATTCAGATTCTCACTACTTTGCAGTGACCTTCTGAGACTTCTCCTCCCTTCTAATCAGCCCTTATTAGTTCTGTGTTTCAATATAACCTGAAGTCAAAGAAGTTTTGGTGCCTTTCCTGACACATTCTGAATTGTGCTGCCCCACTTAGAAACAAAGCGGGTGAGCTCACCATGCAACTGCCCTGCGCTGTCACTCAACACAGACCCTCATTCACTGCGATAACTGCAATAATAACCCAAATCTCCAGAGTGATTTCCTCCTTCTGGAAGCCTCTCTCATTCATTTTAAAGGAGCCCAGGACCCCTCCTACTAGCGAGGTCAGATTTCCTTTGCACCCACCTATGGCAAATGATGAAAGTGGTTGCTGGGCAGTTTCTCCAGGGCGACATAGAGAGCAACGAATGACAATTTAGAGTGCAGTGTATGGGTAGGATTCCGTTTTTACAAAGCAAAAACAAAAATAAGCCTGCATATGCATGTGAAATAATGGTGAACTTTCAAGTACTGTTACTTAGATGTGCTTATTTTCTGTAAGTAATTGAATCTTCCTCCTGAATCTCAGAATATTTAGAGAGTGGGAAACTTAAACCTGCCAGTTAACGGATTTTGTGGTACCCCGGTCTCTTCCTGTGCAGAAAGCTCCCGCTGCCCCACTTTGGCACTGGTCCCATTGGGGTAACTAGACTATGAATTCAGTCTAACTCTCCTCCTTCCAAGATGGGGTCTGGTGAGGTTATCACCGGAGGTGCTGGCTGACGATGGGACAGTGAGCAGTGGTGGCCCATCCAGGTGCTGTTCTTCTCCACTGGGCTCTGGGTCAGGAGCTTTGTCCTACTTACTTCCGAACACAAGCTTGGTCTCTACTGCAGTCCCTGCTCGAAGGGAAGACAGGGAATATGGCCTGTCTGGCTCATTGCCGCCTCGCCAGTACCTCGAGCTGTGTCAGGCACAACATCAGTGAACGAGAATCACTGCTTGAATGAGTGCATGAATGCAATCGGTTCCTCCTCTGCTGCTGACCCTGTTACCACTGAGGCTCCAACCTTGGTGGCCTATCTGTCCTGTCCCCAGGCCTGTGCCAGCCTGCAGGCCTCTCAGTAGCTCCCATCATCTTGGGGGTCCACACAGGGATCCTCCTCTTCCTGGCAGACTCAGACCCATAACCAGGTAGAGAAAAGGACTCTGGAGAGTGTATTTTCTGGGTCCCCTCTATAGTGCAAAGAAGAACTCAGAAGTGCAGAGTAGACATGCTGGTTGATAAGTGACAACTCAACATACATTGCTTCAACATTTAGGGAAACTTTTCTCTCTTGCCAGAGACTATTGTCTTTCTGCAGGTTCAGAGATCCTATTTCTGTATACTAGAAGGGGATCACCGACCTGGCTCTTCTAGTTCCTCCTGTGGGAAACATAGCTCTCCCCAAGGCAGACGTAGGCCTCTAATGGAAAAGGAGATTGCCGTGTCAAGGCAACACAAGAAAGAAAGACGATACGTTTCCAAATGTATTAGCCAACAACTTGTATATTGGGGAACAGAATTTTCCTGATTACAGAGGAAGGTTTGAGAGAATCAACACTACATTATTAACATTTGTTCCCGGGTTCAGGGGCAGTGGGGTGGGCTTAGCGGAGGGGGATGTTTTCTGTACCTTAGTGTTATGTACATCTTTAGTGTTGGAATGGCTACAATGAACATTGCTACTTTCAAAATCAAAATCTTGATAGATTCAAAAGTGTTATTAAGAGTGAAAATGATAAAATAAGCTGCTTGAAACTTCTTCAGAGTTCTAGGTGTCTGCGTGTTTATGTGTTTGCTCTGGAGCTGTCCTCGGAGCCCTCAGGGGTGTGAGGATCACGGGGGAACAGAAGCGCCTAAGGCCCAGGCCCCAGCCCAGACCACTGACCCCATTGTCTTGGGGTGGGGCTCAGGGTGATTGTCACACACACTGGACGCTGAGAACCATACTCCAGCTTGAGTGGCAGTCAAGGTGATGCACTGTCAAGAAGGCCTCCTGTGGAGGCAAACTGGAGGGAGAAACACTGAGATGGAGTCCTGTGACCTTTTCACTCTCCTGCCTTCAGGGCAGGGCTACAGACACTCCCTTGGGCCAATGGTACATGACCAGGACACATGACACATGACCAGGACTGCCCACGTTCAATGTAAGCCATTAATTCCTTTTACAAACATTTATTAGAAGCCCACTCAATGTATGGGCACACCCATAGCACGGATCCTGTCGGAACATCCGTTGCAGGCCTCAGGCAGTTACGAGGGACTAAGGGCGTGCGCTGAGGTCTTTGAGGAAGCTGGGGTCCATTTGCAAGGGGCCCCAAGGCGTCTTCTGGATATAGCTTAGAGGAAAACAAATTTGGAGCATGGGCTAGAGACTTGGAGTGATTATAACACAATTCTGTCACTGCGTGTTCTGCAGCCCAACTGGAGGAGTTTGCGATGAAAAGTGAGCCAAGAATTAGAGAGCCATTTTATCAGAATCTCAATAAGATCCTAAAATTGCAAGGATCCAGCAACAATGACACCGCATCTTCAGTAATAAAAGGAAATAGAGACAGCAGCTTTGAAACCATAAACACACAGGGCTGGGATGGCTTATAACAGCAAGGGGTGACAAGAAAGCCTCTTTGAGGAATCAGTGGCTATGCTGTCAGGGATGAGTAACTTGCATGTGGGTACCCTTGGTGTGGGCACCATTACCTGTGTATCAGCAGCCTCTGGTACATCCCAGGGACAGGAAGCAGGAGTGCTCACCTGCAGCCAGAGGAACTCTGTGGAGTATACGTGAGACACTACTTGAGAACCTTCCAGATGTATTTGTCAGGAATTTGAAGTGGGAACAGAGCTAGAAAAATACTGTTTGTTTCATGATTAGTCTGATTCAGCCTTGGGCCCCCCCTCCAAAAAAAAAAAAAAATTGCACAAAGAGCCAATTGCCCTTCACCAGCACAGCGCTCTGAGGGCTGAAATAGACACAATGAATGGAGGCCCGGGGAGAGCGGGGTGGCCCAGCTGAGAGTGTCAGGGAGAGCTTCACGGAGGAGCGGAGGAGAAACCTGCCCAGGGGGCCCCATGTGGGTGCGGGTGTTTTGGTGAGAGTTGTTTTGTCTCTGTTACAACCCACCACTCCCCAAGGATATCAGGGAATCCTCAGACAGGCCTGATCTCCTGGAATTCACCAATGAGCCTGCAGGTCCGCGTGCCCCTTGGTAGGTGGGGGACCCCTGGTTCGTGTGTTGTCTGAGAATGTATTTGTGGTTTCATTTGAGTAGAATTTCCAGTTAACAACTTGCACCAACAAGAAAAGAATTTGTCACCAGCTACATGCCAAACATGAGGTTCAAATCTCCAAATATTTATGAAAGAAATCCAACGGTTCTTCTAGCTTTTTTCCCCCCTCTTTCTTTTTTTTCCCAACATCACTGCTTGGTTCTTGGTGTTTTCCCCTTTTGTGACAGACCATTTCTCTCAGGCTCTGTGTCTTCTATCAGCAAAGCCCAGGCAGGCTTGTGGGGTTTATGTCATAGCTTCTTTTTTGGTAAAAAACAAAGGAAGTAAATGTGATTATGCCCAGAAGACCAAAGGATCGCTATACTGCCTCATTTTGGTGAGTTCTGCAATTTTGTTTCAACCGTTCTGAATGAAAATTCAGAGCTAAAAGGAAAAACCCAAAGATATCAACTTACCTTTTATCTCTGCTTCAGCACATTCAGTGACAGCTAGAAAGAAACCGGGGTACCATTTGCCAAGACATCTGTTTAAAATGCAGATATATTTCAGTAAGATCGAAGTATGTTTAAAACATGTAAACTATGTATTTCTGAGGTATGTTTAAAAATTAATAAATAATAAAACAGGGTTGTAAAAATAAGTCTATTTTACGTGTTCCATTTAACAAATAGAAGTTTTATGTGATAATGATGTAATTATACTATTCACAAAAAATTTCTCAATTTACCAAAAATATTAATTTATCATGAAAAGAAAAATGAGGTCTGGGAATAAGACCTAAGATCAGAGTTGGACGATAAGCATCTCCTTTCATCCCTTTTAATGTTTCTTTGAGACTCTTTGTGTAACCTCATTTGAGGCCCCTGGTGGACATGAAATGCCACCCAAATGGCCCTCTGGCCCGTCATCCAGGTCTTACTCCCAGTCAGCCTCACCTTGCTCTGCCACTGGGCCAGTTGTGTACGTGTGGCAATGGCCAAGAGAAAGACCTGTGCTTTTCATTAAACTTGCTTTCCCTTCTTGTAAAGGCTGATGTCTCCGGACAGTGAATCCTGCCCACAGCACAAGGGGTCCTGCCTTCCCCATTCTGGCCTCCTGCCTGTGGAGTCCTGTGGGCTTGAGCTGCTACAGTTCACAGATTCTAACTCATTTATCCCTTACACCACACATGCTCTTCTCCCCAAGAATCTAGACAAAGTGGTAAAGGGAAGCAAGACTCACAAACTTACTCTGACTTAGGAACATGCTATAATTGGCATGGGCCCCTGGCCTAAAAACCCCCAAGGGAATAGGGAGGGATGAATTTTACCTCCCACTCCGCCTGGCCCCCATCAACTGCCTCATCAGATGCAAGCCCACATGGCCTCTGAAGGCCAAGGCAGGGTGATGTTTGTGCAGGTTGGTAGGAAAGTTCATGGGTTAATAAGTGCAGCCAATAATGAATAATGGCCCCCTACCCATGAAATTTTCTTGAGCAAAATTCTGATAGAAACCTTTCCTGAGGAAACTCCAGTAAGGGCACTGATCCACTTGGAATATTTGTAAAAGGAAGAAATGGAAAGAGAAAAGGGGAAAGACCATCCAAACAAGGTAGGGAATTTTTAACCAAGGAGTGTGAGCAGAGATAAGGGAAGATGAGGTCAGCTGTGCCTGGGCCTTGGGCTGAAGGCTCACTGTGGTCAGGGGAGGGCAGGGGGGTGGAGCCCCGTGGGAGATGGTGCCAGGTTCCGAGGTGCGGTGACAGGTCGCTGCCACAACAGAGAAACAGCCACATGACTCAGGGATCAGGGAAGAGGGTCGAGAAAGAACACCTGAGTATGGATGTAAGATATGTAGAGGGACATTGGTATTGATATTTAAGGCGACATTTTTGTTTTCTATACGTGAAATAATACACTTGGAGGTCATTTGTCTCTCACAGACTTGTTGCCATAATGCTTCTGTCTCCATGGAATTGTGAAATCTCTAACTCTGTTCTCCTACCTTGAGAGTTTCAAGGACATAAACCTTTAAAATTCCCTACAAGTCTGGACGTCTTGATAGTGAGACCAAGATTTGCCACCTTTGGTCCTAGTTTTCTGGGGATTGGATGTAAAAGTGGGAGCGAGTCCAGGCGACCTTCCTCTGAACGCCCCACAGTCTTTCTAAGGCAGGGAGACTGAAGTCTTTGAGAAACCGCTCAGCAGCTCTTCTGGAACAGCCCTCCTGCCTGGCTCCAGGAGCCCTCTCTCTGCACGGCTCACCTGTGATGTACTGAAACTTCTGATGACAGCCCTGTTCACACATATGTTCAATTTCCTCCCTACAAGAAGGAAAAAGAAACCAGACCAAATACAATTAAAGAGACCAGTGTAAAAATTTTGGTGTGAGATGTGGAAAATCTGACTTCCAATCCCAGCTCTGCCCCCATTTGACTGTGCACCCTTAGGCAAATTACTTCACTTCTCTGGGCCTAAGGTTTCTTGTGTTTAAATGTGATTCCCTTGAAATGTACATTTTAATTTTTTAGGATTTATCAAAAGAATACACATCTAACATCTTGGTGCCTCTCAACCTTTGAAAACACCCAAAATCACCAGGATTCCCCGGCATCAAATTCCCCTTTATTCTCTTCTTTGATTTCAACACTCTTCCCCACCCCCTCACCCCGAGAGAACTGCTACCCTGACCATAGTGTTTGCTATTCGCTGCATTTCTTTCACGTTAGTTGTGTATGTTTGTACTCCCAAGCAATATATGACACAGTTACACACCTTTTCAACTATGTGTATATAACCATAGTTTAGTCTATGTTTTCCAAATGCCACTTTTTGACTCAGAATTATGTATTTGAGAGTCATATATGCTGGCATCTCTAGTTCTATTTTATCAATTTTCTTTGTTGTAAGTGTCATATTAAGAATATACAGAATATATACATCCATTTTCCAGACGCTCGACATTTAGGTTGTTCCGGTGGTTTGCTGTCACAAACATGAATATTTGGGGTATGCAGCCTTGCATACAGAGGCGTGCTCTCAGGAGCATGGGCGTGGGGAGGCGACTGCTGGTCTCCAGGAGCCGCGTGTTCCCCTTCCCCTTCACCCGCCCACGGCGAGGCGGCAGAGCGCGTGAGCGCAAGGCGAGGCCACCCGGCTTCTCCGGGTCAGGCAGCCAGTCTGCCCTTCACTGGAGGTGACACACTCTGGCTAGTTCCTAGGGTGACTGTGACAGGAAACGGAAAAGAATTAATACGATTCGTTTACTCCGCAAACCTTCCTGCGCCCCTCAGACCTGGCGGGCCCGTGGGAGCGGAGAGCCCGCCCTGCGAGGTGGCCACGCCCTGCCCTCCCCTGCACCCAGCGCACCGCCCAGCGCTCCGGGGCAGCTGCTGCGGCAGCCGCTGGACGCAGACAGTGCTACGGCATCCTACAGGTGAGGACACTGAGGCACAGCAAGGGCGCATCACCAAGAGCTGGGACAGACCGGAACCCAGGCATCACTGCAAACGGCCCCTGCGGTCCCTGATTGGGTCCTCCTCCTTTGGTGCCTGAGTGCCTCTGCCCTGTGTGCTGATACCCTGGGACCCGGTGTGGACGGGAAGCACAGAGCGGCCGCCCACCTTCCAGATGAGGCCGAGCCGCCCAGAGAGCCCCACGGAGGAAAGGGCTCCTTAAAGCTCTCCTCTCTGGAAACACCACAGAGTTCGGACATCTCCTCCCCTGCTTGCTTTCTGTATCTTTCAGGAGAACTCCTGTTTGATTATGGACGTCTGGGAGACCGGCTCTGAGAAACCACAGACACTCCTACCCCACAGAGATGGGAAACCGTGCAGGTGTGAGTAATACCACCTTCTAAAGAGCTGGAGTCTTGAGAGTTGTTTTTCTCCCCCCATAACATCTTGAAGGTATTTTCTCTGGGTCAACTACATTTTCTAATCCTAAAAGAAAGATCCCGATATTTGGAAGATACAACATGCCTTTTCCCCTCAGCAAGGTATACAATAAATTCCTCATGTTCTCGAATGAAATGGTGGAGCAGAAAGTGTCTCCGGATCCCCGGAGCTCCCAGACACACAATAAGCACGTTCCGCTTTCCGTCTTCAGGAGCCGTCACTGCACACCCCTGTCTGCGGGGGGAGGAGGAGCTAGGATGATTTTCAGTTGTTTTCCCAAAGAAAGAGTAAATGAAGTCATGAAGCCATCTGGCCGAACTTTAGTAGTCATTTACTATATTCATTTATCATATCTATGAGTAAACTGTAATAACAGTACAGAGCTAGCCACCGGAATAAGAATGCTGGGAAAAGTCTAAGTGTTAAAAGGTTAAGGGAGGAAACAGGAAAAGGGAATACAGCCTCCTCACACCTATGCTCTCCTCAGTCCGCTTGTGTCTCACTCTCTGGCCTGCTGTCCTGGTTCTTACTTCCATCTCTTCTGACAGGTGGTTTTCATACCTCCCTACCCTGGGGGAAGGGGCAAAGAAGGCATCAGATTCTTGGGGAGCTCCCTTTCTCTACAACCAGGCCTCTGCCTCCCAGAGGCTGAGTAGCTGCTATGGATCAGGGAATTTTAGATAGCAGGAATTCAGGGCACAGGGCTGCCAGGCCTCTAAATCTTTATCCTCCCACTCAAATCCCCATCGTAGAGATCTAACTGGTTAATTAAAAACGCAAATCTTTGTCAAATTAGAGCAGGACATACAAAACCAGCACACTAATTCGTGGGAACTAGGGTAAATTTCTGCAGCAGAAGCGAGCTGGAGGACCATCACGGCTTCCCAGGGTCTCCCCATCTCTTCTGAAGGTGTGCAGTGCCCATTTCCAGGGACACCTGTGTGTGGGCTATCAGGTAGGAGACAATCTGTAGCTAGCTGGTGCCGCAGCCACTCCGCATGTGAACGTGCATGCGGGAGGGACCCCTCAGAGTCTCCACTCTGTACCCCCACCCAGCTACACAGGTTCAGGGGACAACCCCCAAAGCCCGCACATCATCCACTCCCTACCTGGGGTCGGGAGGCCACCTTAATTTCTTATCTCATTGGACTGTCCTCAAGGATGCTTTTAAAACAGATTTTAAGCATCCTAATCTAGCTGTTAATTTAGCTTTTAGTCTTCCTTTCCTCAGGGAAATGGCCTTTGGCTTATGGAATTTGGGTGGGAGCTTGTGATTACTGCATCCATTAAGTTTTATAATAACCCCAATTTCTTTCTTATAGTGTGGGAAGAGAGGGCAATGGGAAGAAATTAACACAATTAAATTAAGTAGTTGAGGTAGAAATTTTAAGGCCACTCAAAACATGGAAGAGATTACCTAATTTACCAGGGCATGAGGCTGACCCTGGCATCTGAAATTTTCTGGATAATAGTCTTGTTTTCCAAGATGCGCAGAATTTTCCAGTATGTCAAGTAGGAGCTATGCATATTTCTCATGCTATATCTGATTTTTACATATGAAGGAAAAAGGAAATAAAATAAATTTCTTCATTACTGTGATGGAAACTGATACATTGCCCAAGTACCCCTTTAATGAAAGAATTTTTGCTCCCGCTGCTAAGAGTGCTGTCGGCAGACAACCTTTAGCCAGTAGTAGTTTCAAGTTTCCTTCATCTGGAAAGGCCCTTTGTGCCCAAAGTCACACCTCTCCCTGTGTTGTTCCACATCCATGTCTGATCAGTGTGGCAGTATAGAAGCCTGACCATTGCAGGCCAACTCTGAGGGGCCATTCTAGTTTCAGAGCCCCTATGGGATTGGCCAAGGCTGTCAGTGGGCCTGCAGGCAGCTCAGCTTCTCCTCCCGGCCAGTGTTTCTTCTTTACCATCCCTTCCCCAGGTGCTGACTCTAAGAACACAGTCTAATAAGTATCCTTCATGCTACTCTTTATGACAGTAGACACTAGGAATGGTCAGGGAAAGCCGAGGCTAAGATGGGTTTTGGGGCTGGATCACTCTCCTTCTTTCTAGAAATAAAGGCCCATCACTAGTGATAGGAGAAGTTCGTATAACCCCTTGCACAAGATAGCCAGAAAATCGTTAAAAATTTCACTGATAATGAATTTGGATAGCATTAACTGGTGAGATCTCTGAGGACTTTGAGAAATTTGTGGAAAATATTAACTATAAGACGATATAATTTGATGGTTATTGCTAAGCTAAAGCTCTAGAAAAAACTGAGAGCATTAACTTCCAGTGGAAAGTTTAGTACGAAAACCATAGAACCTGTTTGGCATTTTACAAAGAGATCCTCCTGTCCTCAGTGGAAGGACAGAGAGATCTGAGATGGGAACGGCTCATTCTCCAGAGTAGCCCAACTCCCACGAAGGGTAAACTCTCAACCCACATGCTGGAGAGATGGCACTGGCGTCAGTGGTGACTCTCTTCCGTGGGCCAGAGCTGAGAGTAGGTAAGACTGTTACAGGGTGAGGCTCACTGGCAGCAATGGGGATGATAGGACCCTAAAACAGTACAGGCCAAGTGGCCATTTTTAACCATCAGAAGCCAGAGGAAAAGAATTATAATATTGAGTGGCAAAGCTGGAAGGGCAGCAGGGCCTTACCTGCAGAGGGTTATGGAGATGGTTAGTGGGACATAGCATGCTCATGGAGGAAGAGAGATGAGTGATGGAAAAGGGTACTACCCAATTGAAGTATCAAGGATGGACGATAAGAAGTGACATTCCATCATATTTGCCATAATCTTCTGGTTAGAAGCAAATCACAGGTCCTGCCCACACTCAAGGGGAAGAGATTACACAGAGTATGAATGTGGGGGCACTCTGGTGCCCCACTGGGTGATCTGAAAGGCTGCCAGCTTCAAGTACCCACAGCAGGAAAGGGCTTTGCAGCAGGTCTGTGTGAGATGCAAACAGCCCTGCTCTTTGCGCCCTAGGTCCTGCGAGACGCTTTGGTATTAGAGGTAAAGTGCTGGGAAGAAGGGCCATGTGGAGCTTATTAATATTGTGAGTATCATAATAAATAATAATTAATGTGATATCTTGATCATAGAATTTTTCTGGTTCACTTTTCTACAAATTCATCAAAACTGAGCAACTTCATTTTCACCGATATAATAGAAAACAATGTCAGTTACTCTTGGCAAATGTAAAACCAAAAATAATTTTTAATTTTGAGAAGGATCTTTCTGCTGATGCAACCAATACCGGAGCTCTTAAGAGTACCTTACAGGCTGTGACAACAGTGGGACAAATTTCTGATAAATTGTTTCCAAATAAGATTTTAGTGCATCTAGAGCATGATTCTAGATCTTTTTCTAAGAAATTCAAACTCTTTATACAAATCATTTTTAAGTCTGAGTTTAATTTTAAACATAAGTTTATATGATGGCATTTTAATGCTTTCTCTGACATTTCCTGTAACTTGTGGAGTTTATGCAAGTAACCAAAAGTGACTTCATGATTCGAATATAATTCAAAATGCCTGTTATGTAGTCTATTGCTGTATCTTCAATGACAAGAAAACATTAATTTTAAAATTGCATTTCTTGTTAGTAATTGGTTCATTGGAATGTTCAATGAAAATACTGTTCTTTTCTAATGGATGTAACAACTTTTAAATTTAATTTCTATTTCTAAGCCTGGGGATATTTGCTTTCCAATCTTGCAGCAAGTTTCAAAAAAAAGTTAAAAATTCAGAGATTCTTAACTCTTTGAAGAATTCTAATAACTTCCTGATATGCTTTATTGAAATTCCATGTGTGTGTTTCATTTCGTAATAATTTACTGGAAAAATTTACTAGCTGAGTATAGGCAGCTCCTGTCACGGTGCCCAGACTGAGAGTTAATATTTGTGCAGATGCCACAGGGACCGGCTCTGGGGACGGATGAGAAAGTGGGCCTGCCTCTACAGGTCCCAGCATGGGACTCAGGAGGTGTCTCTCCTTTCTCCTACAGCTGTGGCTGCCTCCACTGCTGCTGTTGCTGAGGCCATCCCAGCTCAGGCCACTGCCTGGGGCATTCAGGGCCCGGAACTGCCCCACGTATGCTTGGGTGCACCAGGGAGCCAGGTCAACTTCTTGGTGTGCATGCTGAGCACTGAGTGCTTGCTGTGCCTGTGGACCTGAGCTCATGTGTTTGTGGGCTTTCCCTGCTCACATGCATGCTCCGTTGTTTCGTTGGACTTCACTTACAAGACCTAAGTTCAAAGATACAACCATTAAAAATTTGAAGATGGTATCAACAGAGCATTAAACCAAGCATGGGGTCCCTTCTGCAAATGGAGTCTTGTGCAACTACACTGGTTACATGCTCACGAAGCTAGCCTTGCTGGGAGAACTTGCTGATAAACCGTGTTACTGGATGTCCTGCATGCTACTGGCGGCTGCACTGTCATTGGGGCACACAGGGAGGAGCATGCAGAACAAAGAAGAGAAGCACCTTCCTCTTTCCAGTTTCCTCCAGTGCCCTCTACTAACAAAGCTTGATATCACGCCACTTGGAAAGAGAAAACAGTGATACGGTTCAGCTCCGGTATCCCAATGCAGGATAAAGAATAGGTTTAGAGGGAGAAAGTGCTGACCCAAGTCACTTTGGAGATGAGTGGAGTCTGTAAGACTAAAGGCAAATGGAACTGCACAGAAGCATTGCACCCTGGTTGATAGTTTTGTCCATGAGGGTACAGGTTAACAGTTCTGAAACCTATACACGGACACTTGGATGGAACAGTTAAGTAAATGGTGGGGGCCAGGTTTCACACTGTTGGAGCGGGAGGTTACAGATAAAGAAGAGGAGGAGGCTAGAATGTTCCATGTGGTAATAGATTAAAGTTGTAGAAATCACAGTGAACCCATGTTTGACTTAATATAGACACATATGGTTACATATAGCAGTATTTATAGATATGAATATAGACACTGGTTAGTACACACACATACCTCCTCAATCTGTCAGCTGAGAGGGAGGGCCCAGAAGCAATGACACTCTAATTGCAACAAGTTACATCTAGCACCCAGATCTTCGTTTCTAATAAAAAGGACCGGGGCTCCTTGGAGATATGGCTGTTTCTAGGACTGAGGCAGGAAATACACAAGATGAGCCTGGAGTATCTACAGTACCTGAAAGGAGGAAAGTGCTCAAAAGAGAAAAGAAAAGAAAAGAAAAGAAAAGAAAAGAAAAGAAAAAAGACAAAGACAAACACTCCACAACGACGTGGGTATGCCAAAGTGATCCAGATGCCAACTAAACCAGTTCCAAACGGCCATAGCTGGAATGATTTGCGCAACAAAATAAATAATGTAGTATTAGATTATTTCCTAAAGTATAAAATAAATATCTATGAGTCCATTCTGATATAAATAAATGATTGGATACATACATAAGTGCGAGAGAATAGACAAATCTCTCCTGTCAAAGAATTCTGAATAAATTATGTAGATATTCCTCCACCCCCAAGGCGGTAGAACACGGAAAAAGAGTGAAAAAAAGAGTAACTGACGAAAGGAGAACCTGACAAAAACCATCTCAAGCCAGGTGATCAGAGTCAGCCTCACAGTGATAAATCACACTAACAGCATGCACCCTTTAAATGATGTGATGAGAAGGGCCCATGGCTCTGTGGTCTGCCTCCCCAAAGCACATCAGCCCATGAGAAAAACTTCAGACAAATCCCACCTGAGGGACATTCTCCACAATAACTGACCTCAAAACTGTCAAAGTCAGCAAAAACGAGGAAAGCCTAAGAAACTGTCACAACCAAGAGGAGCCTAAAGAGACAGAATTACTACGTGTAATGTGGAGTCCTGGATGGGATGCTGAGGTAGAAGGGACATTAGGGAAAAACTGAGGAAATCTGAATAAAGAATGGACTTCAGTTAATAATAATGTATCAGTATTGGTTCATTAATTGTAACAAATGTACAGCATGAATGTAGGAAGTTAATAATAGGCAAAAGTGGGTGAGGGATATACAGGAATTCTCTGTTCCGTCTTCACAAATATTCTGTAAATCTAAAACTGCCCTAAAATAAAAGTTTATTAAAAAGGTTGGATTTGAAGCTGAGAGGCTGAAACTTGGTAAGTGACATGACATGCCCTTCAGAGAGTATTCCCTGCTGAAAGAGGCACTGGAGTATGAAGCAGACAAAATGCTTTGGTCCACTAACCTCAGCCAGCCTCTGTGACCAGCCACCCCAGGAAAGGCTCAAAGGGCACATGAGTGAAATGGCCACCATGCCAGGATGAAAGCTATGCATGGGCCGTTAGCATGTACTCCAAGGCTGATCTAGCTATTGCCAATGCTGAATGTCCAACCTGCCAATTATGGGGGCCCATAATGAATCCTTGATATGGCACCATCTCTCGAGGAGGCAAAGTGGCCACTTGGAGTCTAGTTGTCAAGTTGACTCCATTGGACTCCTTTCACATTCCCAATCCTGCGTCCTCCCCCCCATTTTGACAAGTATTGATCTCAAAGACATCCCTAAATAAACATCTTCCACGTGATCTCCCTCCCAACATCTGCTTCCCAGGGAACTTAATGTGTGACAAGTGTCTACTAAGCATCAGGATCTATGTAGGTGACTTACTTTTATGATCTCTGTTATTCTTCACAATACCTTGTGAGATGTTTTGAATGGTGGGGTCCTTTAAGAATCAGAGCAGGGAGCCTCAGAGGTTAATTAACTTGCCCAGGGATCAATCACTTTTAGGTCCAACTGGCTCCCCAGGCCGAGTCCGGGAAGTCTATCAAGCTGGCTACAACTGTTGTAGGACAAAAGGAAAGGACACTAATAATCATTTCCTGCCATAGACCAGACACTGTGCTAGGCACTTCTACCTACATGTCATTCCATTTTCATGGCAAGCCAATTAAGGGAGAAAGCATTGCCCCCACTTTTACACATGTATAAAACCGAGGCGAAGGAACTTTCACAGGGTTAGAGGGAGAGCTGGTTCTGGGACCCAGGATTGTCTGATTCCAAAGATAATGCGTTCTCCTCTTGGTCAAATCGCTTATACTGTCCATGATAGAAAGCCACTCAGGGAGAACATGGGAGACTGGAGGCCCTGAGAGACTCGTTTACCTAGAAACAGCCTGAAATATGCAGCATTCATTGAAATATCTACCGTGAAGTTGGGTCAGAGGAGTCTCCCACCAGCCTGCTGAACCCTCTGGTGACCTGTCAGGGTGCCTATGTAATTTTTGATCCGAGCGTGACACTCTAGAGTGTCAAAGGACAGTAGGAGTAAACCAGGATGGCCATGGGAAAAGCGATGAATGTCTACCCTACTATTGGGAAAAAATGTTCTGTTTCTTAGAAGCTATTCTTAGTTCATACTTAGCCAGTGTCTCAAACCAAACCACAGTATAAGTTGGGTTTTAAGAGAGAGTGCTGCAGAGTAACTCTCTGAATGGCCCAGCTTTAATGCATCAACTTTGCTCGAGAAAATTCAGCCATGATCATAACCTCTTAATCACACATCCACGCGAGTTCCACTCTGATATAAACACTGTGCATTTCCGATTTGTGGAATTGTTTTCCTCTAATTAAATGAATGGGGGAGGTGTAGCTATTTTCAACTCTCCGCACAAATTACTACCCAGTTGAAAGCGGATAATGCATTGTAAGCAGTACTTGTTCTATTTATTGTGCCATCTACTGATGTGTGTCCGACTTGTCCTATTTTGGAGGCACTGCCGTGGTAACTGGGCTCCTGACAAAGGCCTGTGTCAGAGCAGAACTTGAATATGCAGAACTTCAGATAAGTGATGAAATAAAGAATCAACCTCAGCAGGCTCAGAAATAACAATTTGAAGGATCCTGGGTGTATTTGTCCATAAAGTTGGGAAGCCCTGTGAGGCAGCTCATGAAATTTACTGGATGTCGAACTGATCTTGAGCAAAGTGGAGGAATAAAGTCTATTTTCACAGTCTTTTAGCTCCCCTGTGAGCATCTGTTGCTCTTCCTCTTGCTCCATTTTGGCCTTGGGGACAGGCTCACAGCTTTAGGCATCAAGTACACGCTGGTGTTCAGCCTTCAAAGGCGGTAAACGACTGGCCTTGAGTCCATGGACCTGAGTTGTAGTCCTGACTCTGCCCTTAACTAGCTGAAGAGCTTCCCTGAACTGGGATTCTGGTTCCCACCTCTAGGCTTGGATGCTCTTGGAAGGCCCAGGAGCTCTAGCCTTGTGCTCCTCTTGAAGACCATGCTAGAGACGACAGAGAGGAGTCCTGATGGAGTCCCCCTTTTCTGTAGAACTAGCAGATCCCAGTGTTCCCACAGGGAGTGGGCACCTAAGCTACGCTGACTTTCTATAGTCCACGTCTACAAGGACTGAGGACACTAGAACAAAGCCCACAAGAGCAAAACTCCTTTCCCTTTGGATTTGGCTTAGAAACAGTAGTCTCATCACTTCTCAATTTCTCACTTCCAGGGAGTAAATGATAAACACAAGCAGTGACTACATCCTGCTCTGCCCTCCTTTCCTTTCCCATCTCAGAATCCTTCAGCCCATCAGCCCAGGCTTGGTTTAATTTCTGAGTTGGGCCTAGGAGTGGAAAGGAGCTCCTGTCCCCATGGGAGGCTATGGGCCCCTCCATAGAACTTGTCCTGGGATTCAGAGCCAGTGTGAGGATTGTCTTTCTTCTCCTCCTTTTCCACCAGAGTTTTAGTCATTGTTCATGGCTTCATGAGCTAAATTGTTCAGGCTTGAGTTCTGTCTAGAAGCAAGATGGTCACAATCTCTTAGGAACCAGCTCAGAAGGACTAGAAAGAAAGGGCCTGGCAAGACTATGCACAGTAAGCCATCAGCCCCAAGGGGAGGCTGATGGAAATGGTATCATCTGTGCAAATTTCCTGGCCCAAGGAAGAGAGACCCAGGGCACAGATAGGCAGAGGAGGGAAAATGGAGGAATTTCCCTGCTTATTAGAGAAACAGCCACTTACTTGGCTGAAATAAAATTTGAAAGATTATCTAGGACTCCCAGCTTCTCATCTTAGCCATCATTTCCCATGCCCAATATATGAGAGGTGGTTGTAAACTTAGCATGGGAGGGTAGGCTTAGTGCCCCCTCCTGTTCTTTCAATCAATGCTCTTGCAACAAAGCATTCCATGTGCACCTCCTGATCCTTGCCGCGTGCCACCCCCTAGCCCCATCCTCCAAAGCATATGAGCCTTTGGCATTCCCATTGGCCCTCCCTTATCCTCAAGCCTTAGCCAGAAGGCTGGACCCTTTCAAGGGTTTCCAAAGTGGAGGGGCCATTAGGTCAGAAATAACAGATGTGGGTCCTGGATTTAGAGCAGACCCAGCTCTCCTCCACTCTCTCACCCTTTCAGTTTCAATTATTGATAATGGAAATCCCACATCTCTCTCTGATCCTACCTCTATTTCTCTTCCCCCAAATATCCCTCTCCCATAAACCACAGAAACAACTGCCTTTCCACTCAACAGCCATTTCTCTTGGGATCCTGGGTATTTCCAGTCAGGGAGTCAGCTATCATTCTAGCTCATACCTTCCTCCTTCATTCAATCAGTTCTTACTCCAGTTTTCAAATACTTCCTCTGTCAAAGACACATTTGCTGGGGGGTGGGGGAGGGGGTCGTTGGGTCGCCTGGAGCAGAGTTGGAGATCACAGAGGCGTTAGGACAACAGCTGTGGAAATCTGCTATAGCTAGAGTCTTTTTTTAGCATTAAAAAAAAGCTGAATCAGATGTCCAGTGACTGTAATCTTTTGATTTTTCTAGAGGGCAGAGTTCAAAACTTAGAAAAGTAAAAGGAACGCAGGGCTTGAATGTCCGCATCTGGGGTGAATATGTGTAAAGGCGAGAGAGGGATGGAGGAAACAGGGGACTGGACAAATTGCTAACAAACCACGGGAGGAAGACAAAGATGGGGCTCTGTATTTTTAGGGGTGACGGAACACTTCCGGCTTGTGAAAGCTTAGATGTTAATTATAGGACCCGTGGATGTCAGCAGAGATCTTTTAAAAGAATTATTTAAGCGTCTAAAATCCCCCCTAGAATACAGAGCCCGTTTTAGAAATGGCCGTCAAAGACAACAAAAGCGAAATGCGCAAATGCCTTCTACGCAGGGTGGTGCCCGGCAACCAGCTCGCTTTCCAGCCTCCCCCTACGCTGTTGCTAGGAGACCAAAGGGCTATACTTCCATCATCTCCATACTTGCTGGGAGATTGAGTAATTGGTCTCTGGATGTGCGTGTGCTGCTTCCCAAAATATCTCTTCAAAAAGACGTGAAAGGGATGGGGAGCCGGTCGGTAGGATGATGGAGGGCGGACTGAGTCCCAAGAGGGCAGCAGGTTCCAAGAGCCAAGAGTGAAGCTGGGGGAGCCAGGAGACTTAGGGTGACAGGAATGGGGAGTTGTTTACAGCTTTCCCAGATTCTTTCTCATCCTCAGCCTTGTTATCTGGGACTGATCTCCTAAATGGAATCTGGAAATTGGTGGGGACAAAATTTAGGGAGCAATGTGATTTGGTTTTTCTTCTTTCTATTGAGACACAGCAAGGCTGGGAGAAATAATTTTATTTCATAGATATTTAAAATGTAAATGCACACCTTTATAGTACTTGATTATAGGTGTTGAACCCTGCTTTGTGGGGAAGGGGCTGAAGGAAGAAATAGAGCATGCCGTGGACACACAGGCCACTGTGGATGAAAATGCTTGCTTCAGCTGCAGGGAGCAAAGAAATGGAACATTAAGGCTCACAGCTGTAGGGTCTCTGGAAGTTAGAAAACCTGGGGGTGAGATTCAGCACTGCCCCTAACAGCTACATGACTGTTCCTGACCCTTCTGTGCCTCAGTTTCCTCATCTGTAACCCAACAGAATTGAGCTAGTACATCCCCAAAGTGCGCTCCAAATCTCTGACTTTACTGGAGTCTACGCTAGTCCCACCTTCTCCCCAGAGCCAAGGGGCAATGTCATATCATTTCTTTGTGGAGGTCTTCAATTCTCTATTTTAATTAATGAGGAAAATTTGATTGCTTGCTGCATTTTGCATTTTTCAAATATCTATTCAATTATCTATTGCTGGAAGTCTTGAAGAGTAGATTTGGAAGTGGACTGACTTTGAATTTTATTATTTTCATTTTTGTCTTATTTTTCATATAATACTTAACGTGTTCAAAAATCCATTTTTTTTTTTTTTAAGATTGGCACCTGGGCTAACAACTGTTGCCAGTCTTCCTTTTTTTTTCTTCTTCTTCTTCTCCCCAAAGCCCCCGAGTACATAGTTGTGTATTCTAGTTGTGAGTGCCTCTGGTTGTGCTATGTGGGACGTTGCCTCAGCGTGGCCTCATGAGCAGTGCCATGTCTGCACCCGGGATCCGAACCGGGGAAACCCTGGGCTGCTGAAGGAGTGTATGAACTTAACCACTCAGCCGTGGGGCCAGCCCCCCCAAAATACAATTTTTAATAGCATCGTATTTTTTCTTTAACCAAGGGAGGAGGGTGGAAGGAGGCAGGGGTTCAGGATATATTGACAGTGTATCCTGATCATACCAGTGAGAACTAAGAATCTGGGGAGTTTTCCTTAAAATCACTGGCCAGATGGTTGAATGTTTCAAAGTTCTGTCAAGAATTAGGAAACTTGCCTTCTAGTTCTGACTCTATCCGTAACTCATGGGACCATGAGCAGACCCTTATCTGTAAAACGGGAGAAAAGCCTGTGCTCCAGCCTGCATAGGAATGTTAAGAGGCAGAATGCCATAATATATGTAAATACCCTTTGGAATGTAGAAAGTGTGCACAGAATGTTCTGCATTCTTTTCACTGCATGCCTGAGAAATTTATTTATTTATTCTGCAAGCATTTTCTGAGATGCTGCTGCCACCAGGCCCTCCTTAGGTATTCGTTCACATGGCACACACACATGGTCAATGTCAGCCATCGTCCATCCCGTCCCACAGTTCCAGGGAGAGTGACCCCTGAGTACTATAGATAACTGAACTCCCAACAACCGCGTCCCCTGAATACTACACCTTCTCCTAGGCTGAACCTTTGCACAGTGTGAAAAATGCTGTCAAATCACTCCCACGAGTGTCTGTCTGAGTTTGTTTGCGAACACTCCCGGTGACACAAACCTCAAACACTTTCCTTCCTGTGTTAATGAATGCCAGTGCCTAATCATTGTACAAGCAGATGTTCCTTAGGAAAAACAAGTAAAATTAAGGCTATCTTTAGGTTAGCAAACACGCCCCACCCTTGGCTAAGCAGGCAAATAAGCAATGCCTTTCACCTTTTTTCCTCTCTCATCAGAGATGGCAAAGCTTGCTGTCCCAGGGAACATGTAACTCCCTCGTTTTCTGTGCTGTTAGCAGACTGAGAGAGATTCAGGAGGGGCCTCTGGCATGAGGGCTGTGAGGGGCTCTGCTGATTGCCTACGCACCCCTGATGAATTATTTCATCGGTGAAGAAGAGGCGACACACCGCACTTTGAATCTTTCTGGTCCTTTAAAAATTTACTTTTTCCTTGCTCCGAAAGTGAGTTGAGCCCTAGAGAACAGGTGGGGGAAAATGAATGGATGTGACTAAAGAGAACCAGGGTACTGTGCGCTGGGCATTGGCTTTACTGGGCAGAGCTGGCTTCCTTGCCCTTTCTCCTGGGCATTTGGCAAGCACTCCAGTTCTCGGTAGGGGGATGGATGTGGGAGGAAGAGCACAAGGGAGTCATAAAGGGATGCCAAGTAATAATGAATAAGAGTTATTTGTGCACTCCCAGGAGATCCGAGCCCATGGGCACCAGCTCCGAGGAGGCAGATGTTGGTTCAGCACTAGGAAGTGCTTGCTAAGGAGGCCTCACAAAATGCAAATGGACTGTGCATGTGGGAGAGGATGAGGGCAAGAAGCCATGTCCGGATAAATTTCCTCTCACTAGGGCTGGACCCCTCTGGCAAGGATGTCCACAGGATTGCCCTCTATGGCCCCTCCAACCCTATGATGCTATAGGAGATCCATTCTGATCCATATTCACTCCTCTACCCCAAAGCCAGAAGGGCCACTATTTGTCTCCAAAACATTCTGTCCCTGAACTAAGAAAGTATTAAATAACTTTGCAAACACTGGTTTTTAAAAGTCCACTATAGAAAAGTCCCCTGGTCAGGCTGAATTGAACAAACATAGCCATTATCCTAAAGATGCCGCAAAATTACGTTTATGCTTTTTCATTTGGTATAATTGTCCGATTTCCGGCAAGCATGGAGGGAGATCCTCTGCAAGGGACCTTAATCTCTTACTTCTGAAGATACAGAGTCTTCTTTAAGGGACACTGCCATGGCAAGTCAGGCGTCCACCTGAAAATGAAAACCTAGCCATTTTTATTTTCACTCGTGGTAACCTCGCTTCTTCCGGAGGCTTGTCTGGGCTCGGCAAACTAAGTCAGGGAGAAAATTTGCTCTCCTTTCATGTGGGAATATTTGTCATTTATACTAATAACTTTACGGTTTCAAAGCATGGGTTAGCTCATCTGAACCTGGAGAAAAAGCTCATATGAGATAGTTTATAAAGGAGGATTCTAAGGCTTAGGAAGGTTAAAATGACTTGCCTAGGGTCACACTCCCTGTTTCCAAGCATCAGTCTACCGTAACTACCTGCCTCTAGTTTCCTGACCTCTTCTCTCAAGCTACTTAACATCCATCCATCTATTCGTTCGTCTATTCAGTCATTCAAAAATGATTGAATATCACTGATGTGTCGAGAGTCATCCTAGACAGTGAAGCAAAGACACTAAAATCTCTGGCTTTATAAACTTTACGTTCTAGTTGTAGGAAATGGCCAACAAAAAATGAATAAATAAAAATTACAATATTGTCATTCAAACAAGGGCAAATGGCTGGATAGTCCATGCAGCAGACCTGCTGGAGTATCGTGATTTAGGGGAAGACTCATGGGGACAGAATCAGCTGGTATGTGTGTTCCCAGTTCAGCTGCCTATTACTCTCTGAGATTGCACACAACAATCTGGTAGGACTGAGTTTACACTCCTTGAGGCCGTGGGACTTTTAAGTCGAGTGATTAAGGAAGTACTGGCCCCTCTCCTGCAGTGATCCAGGGCAAGCATTTAATAGAGATATGACAGAACGTCAACTCCAGCATGTCCTGGCAGCTCGGTTTTCATGGTCATGGGCTGGGTCCAGGTCTTGTGGCTGCTGTGCTTGTTATAGCGAGCTATCAGCAGGATGATCCTCATCAGAATCCGTGGTTGGAGACCCACCAGCTGTTCTTCTGGCTTGATGGGGAGCTGGAGTCCCAGCCTTTTAGTTGATCAGGACTCATGGATTCATTGCCTTAAGCTCTGGGCCATAAATGGTTTCTGTGGAGCTTTGCAGGAAACTTATTGTCTGAGAAAATACACAGTTCACTACTCAACTCCTTGGATACTGACGATTTGCTTTTCAAACCTATCTAGTGCTTCTCCTAGCATTCATGAACTAACGTTCTAGGCCTTTCTCTGTCTGCCCATTCTCTGCTGAGTCAAGTCTTAGGTCTAGCACCAGGTGTTTCTTTGGATGGTTGACATTCTGGGGCTGAGCCTTATCATCCTCTTCAACAATATTTCCCTACCCTAGCTGCACATTAGGAACACCTAGAGAATTTGCAAAAATTAAACAATAATGCCTATATCTTACCCCACCTTGGACCAACAGAAACCAATTCTTTCAGGGTGGGGCTTTGGCTTCTACATTTTTCAAAGGTCTCCAAGGGAGTCTGAGCCACGATAAAAGCTGAGAAGAACTGTTCTAATATTCATCTCGACAGAAGAATAAGACCATGGGAAAAGAACCTTCATCTCAAATTAAGGAAGAAAGCTTTGAGATTTCCAGGGAAGATGGAAGACTGGACAGGTGCACAGAGACCCCCATCTTGTGCTGAACACATGCATATGCTCGATAAAACATAACAAAATGGAAAAAAGAGAAAGAAAAGCTCCAGGAGCCAAATAAAATTAAAAGCCAAATTAAGGTCTTAGAGGTAAGGCTTTGTGACCCGTCTTGAGAAAAGATGGTTACAATACCTAGTGGATTGAGCATCAGAGAGGTGGTAGATGTTGGGGGATGGCGTGGAGTGTCTGAGGGCATCTGTCCTAGACTCAGGGCTCTCCGCTCTGGCTCTAGAAGCAGTGGATTGTGTTGGTCAGTAAATAGAAACCCTTCTCACGTTTCCTGAGTATCAGTGAGCCTTGGGATCCATGGGTTACCCTAGACAAGGGAGGCACACCCAGGAATCGCTGAGATTGATTTTTGCCCACACAGGATGTGGATGTGAATCAAACATAACCTGATTTAAAGGAAATGAAGAGAGTGGCATTTCCCACACTTGGGCTGGTACCTATAAATCCATACCTACTACAGGAGAAAAGGCTGTAGTGTCTATAGGGAATTATTATATTGTCTGTGTGGCAATGACTTTAAAATCAGCATAGACAATGTGATGTTTGTGTCGAGTTAAATCTAGAAGTGATTAGATATTATGACATATCTAATGACGTACAGATGTCCCATAGATGACATGTGTAGTGCCTATGTCAGAAATGACTTTACTAGTTAATTGGTATTTAAAATATTGTCACCAGAACCAGAGGGGTTGTTAATTAGCATAAGGGACATGAGAGATTTTTATGTGTATGTGAAATGACTGATTCTGAAGATTGAGGGTTTATTAGATGTTGTACAAGCGCCGTCATTCCTGCGTGAAGGAGGCAGGAGAATCTGGCAAGCCCAGCTCTCTCATGCCGGGAATGGAGCTTTCAGTGGCCAGAGCTCCCTGGGTGTTCTGTTGTCCCTGCCTGTCACCTGATCTGAACAGAGGCCAGGCTGGTCCTGGCATTAGTACATTACGGCATCTGCCTTTGAGTATGACTTCTGTGTAAGGACAGGGAGGGGAATTTTCCTGGCTTAGACAAAAGGCTTGTAGTCTTGATAATAAATCAGTGCTTGTTTGGATGAATTTGGTCTAACCTTTGCATTCACAGTAAAACACCACCTGTAGATGGCAGGGGTGATGCGGTGTTTAGCTCTCATACAGCTCTAACCATGGGAACCTACCAAAGAACTTTGCCATAGAGAAATGGCCAAATTTGCAGAGGTCTTCTTGCAAGAGAGGTATTCTAACATCACCCCAAGCCTCAGAAGCCCCTGCCAGGCATCTGCCTCTACCCGCAGGCTCACCCTCCCCAACACTGCGGAGTGATGGGACGATTAGGAGCACTGGGCTCTAGGAAAGCACCCAAAGACCTTGCTGGTGCTCTGACTTGCCTTTGGGGTTTGGTTTAGTGGCCAAATTCTTGCCTTGTCCCTAACAACCAAAGTTCTTACACCCCAGGCTTAACTTTCTAGAAAGTCTCTAGTCTCCACGAAGCTTGAGTCTTGGCATTAGCTCCCACTGATAACCTCATTCCTACAGGGCTGGGGTGTTGGATTGCTTTTTACAGTCTCCAAGGGGCCTGGAGCCCACAGCCTAAACACCAAGTCACATGGCCATACCAAACCCCACCAGCAGGGCTCCCCGATGCCGGCCGTGTGCCCGCATCTCTGCCTATCATCTGTGGATGATACCTGTGGAAGTCCGTGAGGTTGCCCCTTGCTTTGAGGATTAAATGACTATCTCCCCTGCGAACAGTAAGGGCTATATTTACTGGTCAACTTCTTTTGACCTAACTTTTGGCAAGTTCCTTAACTCTCAGTGCCTCAGTTTCTCGTCTGTAAACTGAGGACAATGATAGTACCTGCCTCCCAGGGTTGATGTAAGAATTGGGTGAGTTAACATACTGTAGTGGGTTTAATGGCGGTCTTCAAAAAGATATGCCCACGTAGTGATTCCTGGAACCTGAGAATGTGAGCTTCTAAGGCAAAAGATGAGTAAGGACCTTGAGAGGAGGAGCTTGTCCTGGACTATTCAAATTGGGCCTTAAATGCAATCGCATGCGTCCTTGTAAGACACACGCACAGAGGAGAGGACACACGAAGGGGAGGAGGCAAGGTGACCATGGAGGCAGAGACTGGCGGGATGCGGCCACAGGCCAAGGAACGTCGGGAGCCGCTGGAGGCTGACCCAGGGAAGGAACAGATTCTCCCTTAGAATCTGCAGGGGGAGCGCGGCCCTGCCGACACCTCAGTGTCAGACCTCTGGCCCCCAGAACCGTGAGGGAATCAATTCCTGTTGTTAAGCCAGCCAGTTTGTGGTAATTCGTTACAGCAGTCACAGGAAAGCGGGAAATTAACACACATGCATAACACCCCGCATACAGCAAGCATTTGTTTTATTAGCCAATTTATTCTAAAGGTAGGGATGCCTGTTTTGATGAGGTTATTGGTCACAATACTTCAGAAGTGTTGTTGCCATCAAGAAATTAGACATCCGTAAGGGTGAACTAAAGGAGTGTATCTGAGGGAGAAAACTAGACGGGAGCTCCAGAGAGGCAGGCGAGGCTCGGGGAAACTTTCTGTTTGGGATTTAAATTGATACTGTTGTCATCGTACCAATAATAGGAATATAAGAATGTAATCTGGTAAAAGTTTGGATCTTTAACAGTCCAAACTGGGTTACGGCTGGCCAAGACATCGGGGGTTTAACTCTCGTCCTTTAATCCACATTTTGTTTGAGTGGGAGATACTCTTTGATCCCACAGGGACACGTGGTGCTATTTGGATTTCTGGACAAGTTCTCTTCCCCTTTCACGCAGTTTTGAGTTCCCTGAGTCTCTGCTGAGTTTAGCTTGGTCGGATTTTTTTAACTCAAGGAAAATACATCTGCGCAGTAAGAGGGCTTTTCATGAGGCGAAGTTCCTGAGGAGTTTGATTTGGGGACAGCCTACTGCCAACTTTTATGTTCCTGCAGCCCCCACCAGGAATGCTGTCCAGATGTCTCCTGGCTCTCAGACGAGGCTGCAGGGAGGAGGTCAACACTGAGAAACAAGACTGGGAGATACTGAGACGTAGAAATGTGGGCGGAGTGCTCCAGCGGCGAGGAAGAGACAGCCTTGGAGCCCATGCTAAGCCACTCTCATTTTGTCGTCCCTCGCCTCTCTGATTTAGGAAACACTGGTTAACAGAGAGACCAAGAGAATGTGGCATTTTCAACTTGGCTACTTCTGCGCTTGGGTCATTATGATCCTCAAAATTGCCCCAACCCTAAGAGGCCACGATACACGACATTTCCCTTGGTGGGTTTCTTAGGTGTGATCTGTTAGAAATCAGGATGATTCTATCTTCTAAGTCAGTGCTGTCTAACATGGAAATCTTGAGCCACATGTGGCTATTTAAATGTAAACTACTTGAAATGAAATCAGATTTAAAATTCAGTTCTTCAGTCACACTGACCACATGTCAAGTGCCAACTAGCCACATTGGACAGTGCAGATAGAATATTTATATCATTGCAGAAAGTTCTATTGGACAGTGATGTTGCAGTTCTCTAAGAGATAAGTTCAAAGTGTCAGGTTATGGAGGGCTCAGCCAGGGAACTGGTACCAAAGGCCACTTACTCTCATTGCCTTCAACCAACGAACACTGCAGGCATCTTCAGTGGCCATATCTAAAATACAGACAGACAGACAGAAAAATGAGCACACCAGGCCTTGTGAAAGTTCTATACATTTTTAAAGTAGTCATCATGTCACTTTTGGTGTCTCTTTCGAGGATGTTATTTATTGTAAGACATCATTTTTATTAAGTACACTGTAGTACAAGAGACTTTCCATGTCAGGTTGAGAGAAGCTGGTCACGTGATTTACAAACAAAACTTTTTTTTTAAACACTGATATTCTGGTGTCACTTTGAAATCAGCCAAGATGCAGTGGGTCTTAGTAAAGCAATGGACCTCGAAACAGATCGCAAAACAAGAACCAGTAAGTATCAGCACAGAGACGTCACATTAAAGAAAAAGAAAGCAAATAAAAGGAGAGTTCCAAATACCAGGTCACAATTAAAGGGGCAATATATCTTCAGAGAGAGATTGAAATGTGTGTGTGTATATGGCCTGGATATTTACAAACATCTCTCCATGTACAGAAGCAAATGCAGAGAGTGTCCACATCTCTAGGCAGATTTGTAAGTGATAGGTAATGATCGATGAATGCAGGGAGCAATATTTCACCATAATTTGGTCGTTTGTCAAGGGATTACATATTTAAAATCCACATTTAATTCAAAGACTTTGTATTTAAAACATTTCCAGCTGTTTTATACATTTTTAAAGCAAGAGTAAGATATACAAGCTGCAAGATATAGGCCTTTACATTTCATTTCATTTTCTCCGATTTTTTTTTTTTCCAGTTCAAACGTGTGGCTATTAGCAGCTTTATTATGCTTGCTCCAGTATGCTGAACATTCAGCCAGCCTTCACGCGGGATCATTTTCATTAATGCACAGACCAAAGAAATAAAACAAACACAGACCTGGCCTAGAATGCATAGACTAAAAAAATGACATCCCCATGTTTTCCCATTTCGTCTCCTGAGACGTATGTTCAGATGGCAAAGTAGTTGCTTGGTTGCTGTTGTGAAATTCACAGTGTTTTGCCTGCAACACATATACACATATATATATTTTTTTGCTTTGCTTTGTGTTTGTGATGAATGGAGCAAAAAATATATAGAAATAAATAAATACATAAATAAAGGTAAAAGGGAAAGAATGGGAAAAAATGAAAAACTAAGGATATTCAAGAGCCTCTGACTTGAGCAGCAGTGATTCATTCTAGCCCTGACACCAAGAAAATACCTCTTCATGAGCTGTCACGTTTAACTACAAATCCCTCCCAGCCCTAATTCTTGAGGATAATATTTGCTATCACAACCTCGGGAGTCTCCGCATTCCGCAATGATGCACTGTGAAGAAACTGCTTTCATTGCTCATCCAGCCATCTGAGGAGTGGGGTCACTGGCCGTTCCCCTCGTGAGATTTTCTCTAACACTGATATGGGGCCAAAACAAAACTCAACATTGGAAATAAAAATCCTCAAATGGGGAAAAAAAAGAGCCAGAGAATTGAGGGTATGTGTGTACGCAGTCACGTGTTTAATCAGACACACAATTTAATGTTATTGGCATCATAGAAGGTCCAATTTGCAAAAGGAAAGGTTAAAAAGAAAAGTCTATTTCTGACCAGGGCATCCTGCTGTCACGGCTCTTTGCCAAGGCGGCATTTTGCACTGCTGTTTCTTGCATTCCTGCTTGAATGTGGGGATTCCTAAGCATCGCTCACCTGGCTGTGGGGTCTTGGAGTCTCACCATTGACCTTCAAGACACTGGGCTGCCAACATTTCAGTTCTCTTCTGGAATGCCTGGACTCTGAACACAAGTGTAAAGGGGTCACGGTGGAATGAGGTGAGCATGATACAAATGTGCAAAAAGATGAAAAAAAATCAATTTTCCTTTCCTGGACCTTTACAGAAGGAGATCTATTTCAGTCTGCATTTTCCTTTGCAAGGAGCCAGAGAAAGGACTCAGTGTCGCGGGATGGCTTCGATTCAGTTGTTCTGGGAAGCACATTACCTGAACTATGTCTTCTACCCATGTTGTACGGCACAGAGCTGAAAAGTGCGATGCAGTCCTACCCACGTGGAGAATGGAAGCACTAACAGCAACAGGACATTAAAAAGTTTTGGTTACTTAGCAGATTTTAAGCAAATTATTCCTACTGCACCCTACTTATAATTATCTCTATTACTGTGTGCCTATAAATTTATACATAATCACACAAACTATGCATGTGTGTTCATATATGTAGAAATCAAGTATTTATAACACACATATAAATACATGAAAATACCACAGGTAGCGTTGGTGTGAACACATACGTATAATATGAGTTCTGATATAATCCTAATAGCATAGTTCAAATGTTTTCTAAATAAGCGTGATTATGACGTGGGTTCAGTGTACAAGGATTTAGCTGAAGCTATGAGCATGATTATATATCACGATATCTCAGTTGCTTGTCATCTCATGTGGTTCATTTCGTTCTAACTTCGTATCCTGGTTCATGAACTTGTTAACATGCTTTCTTTCCTGGCCGGCTTGCTTGTATGTTAGAGTCTCTAGTGGACAGAATCATGAACTTCAGAGTCAGAATACTTCCATAAGTCCCAGTGGTGCCAGAAGCTAGCCTGGGGATTTCTAGCATGCCATTTAACTTCTCCAAGTCTCAATCACCTCACCTACAAAAAACGGGAATAATTTGCTAACATATGTAAAAAGCGTTTGGAAAACTATTAAACAATTTACCAGTGGAAATGTTTGTCAGACTGAGTTTGGGCTAGAGAATTAGGTATGTCACTATGACTGTTGTAGTTTTGAAGGAATTTGATGGCAGGCCATATTCTGTGATCATTACTTTCTAGAATGAGAACACTCCTTTTCTAAAAATTGGAAGAGCATAGAGAAGAGGGGATTGTGGAGGACAGCGATGAATGTTTTAAGACAGTCTGTGGTTCATTCAGCTACTTCAAAAGCAATCTGGTGTTCTTTCAATGAGAGAGACATCTCTGAAATCAGTACATACTCTTGAGACAACAGAGGAAAAAAATAATAATCAGCAATAGAAAGAACTATAAAACTTCGTGCTTGCATAGAACCTTTTATTTCAAGACCTTGAGGGATCTGTCAGAAGGTAAGGAGACATTTTTTTTCTTTTTTCCTTCAGAGGAAAACAACACAGGAATGGAATGGAATGCTCCCGTCTTCTGATTTGCCTTAAACAAGGCCTTGCTCTAAAACTGCACAGCCCTCCTTAAATTTGATTTCCTAGGGTATTACCTCTTTTGCTGTCTGTTAAAATAAAACAAATAACTTGCAGCTTCTTCCCCCAGAGCAACTGGCCAGTCGCGCAGAAAGACAAACCTGTGTAGGTTTTTAGGTCATTGCTGATGGAATCTAGAAGAGTTTTATACAAATCTGCCCCTTCTTTACCGCTTCACAGAGTGCCACAGTGTTTGCACAGTACCATGGGTCCTTGTAGGATATATACGTGCAGGTATATATCATGGAGATATGGCTTTCATTATATTATTATGTGTATTCTGGAGGGGTGGTTTTTCACCTACAAAGAACAAACAGCTCAACTCTCACATCTCATAGGCCAGCACAGAACTTGAAGGGACCAGGGTTCGTCTTGTCCAACCCTCTTCACTTGACTGCAGATGCTACTGGATTTCCTTTTGTTCTCAGTTAATCGACACTATTGATTTTTTGACAACTGACTTTCAAAGCCTATAATGGAAAATAAGGTGCTCCAGTACTTAAGGGCGTAAGAAAAACCTAAACAGAGCAATTGCACCTTCAGAAACAAATATGAAATAAAATGACCTAAGATGAATTAAAATCACTCCTTTTCAATCTGGCTCATGTTATAAAGGTGTCAAGTTAGCAAAATTCCCCTCACAGAGGGTAGCAAGTTTTCTTGTGGAACAGAAATATTTTTCTTCCTTGGTGTAACTGATCATCAAATAACTGTAAATTTCTATTTAAATTTACAATCTCTTTTTGCAAAACCCATGACTATGCCCAGAAGCACACCTCCAAAGCTTGACCTGGGCATAGCCTCCTATTGGCATGCTGTGCCTAATTTTTTATTTTTACTTCTTTTAATGGAGTGAAGAAAACAAAACAGCATACTGACAATGGAGTACACTTGGAATGAAACCACTCTCCCAACCAGAGCCCAGAGCAAGGTCTTGGCCTGTGTACACTGGGCATCAATGCAGGTGATGCCCCAGGTGAGGTTTCCTTTCCCTCCGGGATTGACTGCCCTTCCCCCAGTCCCACAGTGGGTGCCGCGTGGATGGAGACTTCCAGGCTTCAGGGTACATATTTGTTAAAACCCATCACCACCATAAGACCCAGAGATATTTATACTCAGCTAATGAACTCCATTAGCTTCCCCTAATTATATAAGTGATACCTCTTAAGGATCTGCTCTACCTATCAGGGGCACGACGTCTGGAGCGGTAGTTCTGCACACAGGTATTAATCGACGAAGACCATGCACATTTTTGCTTGCACAGTTAAAAGGATGGGTCAGGTGGAGGGTAGGGGTTGGAGAGAAGTGCTATCTGAAAAGTTCAATATAAGAGAAACTTGCCTCTGAATTTATAGCTTGTCCTACCTTTCCAAGTCCTTGGCTTTCCCATCTGACCCTGAAATGATCTCTGGATAAGAATCCACCTATTTTCAACTGAACTTGATAAAGCCTCAGTGAATAACACTTGGAAAAACAAACCAGTGCTATCACCACGATCTACAAAGACAAGACCGTCTGAGCGTGTGATGCGCCATCTTGCGTCTCACGGAAGCCATCTTTTCCCTCTACTACACTCTAGTGTTTCCGGTGATGGGAAAAGAAGAGTCCACGGCACAGAATTCAACAGTCTTTTTACTCCTCAGAAAGGTCCTCAGGGGAAGGTGCCGAATACATTCCTCCCAGCTAACAGTCGCTGGGGTTTTCCTAAGCAGGGACCGACGCCAGCTGATCCCAATGGTTGTCTTTGTTCCTCTCATACTGCAGTTTATAATAAATCTTCTTTCTCTCTGGTTTTAATCTCCCATAGATAAAAGCTTCCCAGATTGAACACAAGTTTTCCTTCTTCATACACAGGCTTAAGCCATCCAAAATAATAAGAACAGTAATAATAATAAATAAATAGAAGTGAATCCATAGAAACTCTCGATGTCTGTACAGCAGAAGTGACAAAGTTTAAGTCAAATATTTGTTTTCCCTTTTTTTCATCCACATCAAAGGCAGGAATACAACAAGGCATTGTTAGTTGTGGTGGGCAAACTGGAGTGTCTGCTGATATAACAAATTAGGTTTGTTAAGGCCTTTGTCTATGCAGAGTTAATAGTAATGCAGAAGCCAGATTGATTTAAAAAGGAAGGTAAGGACTGTGAAGCAGGAAAGACAAAAAAGAAAGGAAAAAAAGAAGAAAAAAACCTAGGGAACAAACCAAAGGAGATGGAAAGAGAGAAAGAGATAATGCCAAAAAGAAGTCCATACTGTGTCTACGGATGGAGAAGTACACATTGCTTCCCTCTGAAAGCTTCTCAGTGTCTCTGTTGTTAACGCTGTCAGAGTGAAGAACAGCAGATTGATGGCATCCAGCGGCAGTTAAAAGACGTTCATCCTCTCGGCCCATCTGAGGAGGTGCTTTGGGAAGGATCGACCTGGGGAAGGGCCCTAGCCTAGAATATCCAGGTAGACTGGAGATGCCTTGGCCAAGTTCTGAAGGAGCGTGTGGATGCCCTTGATGTTCTTCCTCATGTGGGGCTCCCGCTGCCAGCACCCCAGCATCAACTCGTAGACCTCCTGGGGGCATGTTCGAGGTCGCTGCAAGACCCTGCCCTGAGTGATGCATTCTATCACCTGGACAGGATGGAGATCAAAGACAGGATCAGACAGGAGGAAAAACCAGGCAGATAAAATAAATGAGGGCTGCTTTAAAGAAACCCCTTGATGTTTACTTTCTCCAGAAGGAAGAGAGCAACTATTATAGTTGGTATATCATGGTTAATTTCACTGCTTTGTATTCACTTTGCAAGCCATAGTGATTTCACCAAACTGGCAGAGAAATCATTTATCTGTATGGAATGCTCCCGAATCTCACCCCAGCATTCCAGTGTGTTTCAGTTGTGCTGGCCTGAGACGTAACCCGGGTCACTTTTGTGTCAGGACGCTGACTGGCCAGTTAACCTCAGGCTATAGACCTGGGCGGTCGTTTTCCATGAGGGAATCAGATAAAGGACGGATGTGGGCCTGAAGAAGATATGAGGTACCTGACCCAGAAGTATGCCTCAGAGGTAGACATATTTGCAAAAGAATTATGATGGGAAAACAAAGAGCTTGAGGTTTTCACCAGAAGTAAATGTTCTAGTGAAATGTGCAAAGAGGAAAGAAACTTGAAACCTTATCGGAACAAGACCAAAAAACTAGCTGGATGCTTAGAGTGCGGGATGCTACGCCTGTTATTAACTTACTAGATGAGCAGCACCAAGTAATTCCCAGTCCCATCACCAGAGAACCACAGGCCTGTCAGCACACACTGCTCTGCTTGCTCTAGAACTCTGAAATGTGGAGAGTGACTACGCTTCAGCCGTGACATCTAGGCACACGGCAGCCCCTTTGGGAGGGGCTGCTCCCAACAGAGCCACATAAGATGGTGTCCTGACTTCCAGTTGAGGGATTCCCCTTGGCATCAGCCCTTGGGGGTGTCCTGCCCGGCAACCGCTTACCTCATTGTTCGACAGCTGATACCAGGGCTGTTTGCCGTACGTGAAGATCTCCCACAACACGACCCCCAGGCTCCAGACGTCACTTTCTGTGGTGAACTTCCTGTACATGATGCTCTCTGGAGGCATCCAGCGAATGGGGAGCATCGTGTGGCCACCAACCTGGCGGAAAAGGGGTGAACAAGGGGGCATCAGTCACCTCAAAACCAAGTTCCCACGCTCAGGGAAAAAGGAGTGGAAGAGAGATGTAGGGGATGTTTTTTTCCTTTCCTTTATTTGTATTTATTTTAATTGTTTATAAACACTTAAGGAAAATACAATTTCTTTATAATCTCAAGCAACAGAGATAGAGGGCAAAGGATGGTCAAAATACTTTTTTCACATGAAAGGTATTTGCAATTCTCCCTTTCTAGAAACTAGATAGGAGCAGAGATGACGATTGGGTGGATGTTCATCTTGGATAAAAAACACATGGACTTTCTGGTAGGAAGATGACTCTATCTTCTCATTAACAAGATGATTTTGAACAGGATATCAATAAGGTGCTCTGCATCTGAAATGGCCCACCAGATGACTCTGCTTCCTTAGCAAGGCCAGAGCTTCCTTCTGCTTTAAGGTGTTAGGGCGAGTGGACAGCCCTGCCTCGAACACCTTGCCACAACCCAGCAATGGGCAGGGCACAGATTATTCCCATTTTACAGATGAGGCAACTGAGGTTCAGGTTGCTGTGGACACAAAGAAGTCAGGTCTTTGGACTCCGAGCTCAGGGCTTTCCTCTACACTGTGCAACTGAGCTTATTTACAAAAGTAAGCACAACTTTTGAAAAATCCATTTTAGTAATAACACCAGAGCTGAGGCATCGGATGGCAAGAGCATTAGCATAAGCAAAGAGAACTTTGTTTGACAAAGGAGACTTGTTTATGATGCCCTACTTCCTGGAGAAAAGTTTAGAATTCCATTTTCGGGTTTGTAGCCCATGAAGTCTGTCTGATTTTAAAGCCATGATGAGCTTTCTGCACGGCAGTCCTGGGGGTGGTAGGTCCCACTTTTCATGCTGGTAAACCCAGCACTACCAGCCCAAAAGCCGTGCCTGACTCCAGGCAGCAGGTGAGCCCACAGCAGGAGTTAGACTCAGCGCCTGAGTCCTGAGACTAATGCCACGTCGAGTTTCTGCCCAATTCTAAGTCTCAGGATCTATTTCTGACTCATGAAAGGAAGGAAATGGACTAACTACCTGAAAAACGCCACTCAACCTCAGAGCACAAGGAGCTGAGAGCATCAGAGACGTCTAATGTGGTTGGTGATTTCAAATGATGCTCTTAGCGTCAAAGACAGCGCGACTGTAAGAGAAGAGGGTCTTTTTCTATTCTTCTCTGTACTATGACTCCAAATCTGATTGATAGGGACATAACTTGCTGGCTCGAGGGTAAGCTGCCCCCATATCTTCACTGTTCAGCTTTGAATATACCAAAAGCTCATACACTAACTAGAGGCAGTTGCCTTCCATCAGCTTTCGATTTCCTCACTTGCCTCTCACCCCGAAGTGACAGGTAGTCGCTATTCAGTGAGCACAGATTTTCCTCATGGAGATGCCTGGACAGGCCTGCAGGTGATGACCATACTCACCATCAGAGTTGATTTCCAAACACAGCCCACGTGACAGAGGCACTCACTGGCCAGAAAGGATGGTGGTAGAAAACTCATTTGAAATGTGTGTTTGTGGGGGACAGGGAGCGAGACAGAGAACCACTTACATGCATCTCCTAGAACCAGACAGCTAAACACCACATTCTGGGCTGGGTTAACCCGGCGACAGACCAGGCTTTCCACGTGCCTTGTGCATTTCCAGCCACTGTGCAGTGGACAGCACTCAGTGCATGACGTTAGAAACTCTGGGTTCCGGTGCACGCTCCAGCGCGCTATTTTCTAGCTGGGTAAACCTGACGAGTTGCCAAACCTCTCTGTGTCTTAGTTTCTCTAACTATAAAATGTGCATACCAATAAATACCTCCCAGGGTTGTCATCAGGTGAATACCCAAGCAGACAATATTTGCAAAAGTGCTTCCTAAATTTTAATTCACTAAATGCTTTCAAGGTTTTACTTTCTTCCGTGTAGCCTTTACTATCTTATTTTCCCAATAGGAAGCAGCCATTCTGGAACAAGAAGAAGAGTCAACACACACGTCTCTCCCATACTCCTCCCTCTGCCGTGACGGGGGCGCTGGGGCTCCTCTGATTGCTGTACCTACTCTATCTGGCTCTCTGTCCTGTGTTCCTAAAGGCCAAAGAAAAAGCTCCTGTTTCCTTTAAAGGTGAAAAAAAAGATTCAAATTTTGATTTACATGTTTTCCCACCTGATCATTTATTTTGTGCTTGCAGTCTCTTTGGGACAGAGTTTTCACTTTGATTCTTTCAAGAGTCCCTTCTGGGATTTCACACATGCTGTTATAAATAATGTTCTCCTGGTCCTCATGTCAAACGGGTGAGTGGTGGGAGAATCGAATCAGAGTTCAGACAGGGTTCACAAGTTTTCTAAACCTGTTTAGAACATTTCTGAGCATTTTCTTTTGCAGTCCTTTCTCCAGATTTTGGAGCATGTCACAAAAGTAGACAAAAAAAAAAAAAAAGCCACCGTTGTTACAAATTACTGTCACATTCCAGTCCCGGTCACCCCGTGGCTTTTGGACCTCACAAGCCACATACTGTGCAGCAACAAACACAGTGAGACAGTTGTTTTGCATTGTGCTACCTGGCAACTTGCCCTCACACCCTCTGATATTTGTGAGAGGGAACGTGATCCCAGCGTGACACTGGGCGGCAGGACTGCAGCTTCCACTGCGGGAGATGCCAGCGTGCCTGAGAGGCGCTCCGGGCTCAGGCTGGGTCAGGCCGCATGCTCCTCACTAAACTCACCAGAATGAACCGATGCAGGATGGGAAATCCAGTTAGATGGGAGTTGACTTGGACCTGGGTTTCTAGTTCCTGCTGTGCTATTAACCAGCTTAGGTAAGTCACCTTAGGTCTGCTTATCTCCTTGTTGGTAAAATGTGACAGGTTAAACCAGCTTAGTTACTTCTAGCACAAAACACTGGTTCTGTAATCACCTACCACCACTTTGCCACCATAATCACCCATCAACACATAGTACCTCACTTTTACAAAGAATTTCCACCCCGTGATCTCACAGGAACCCGATAGTCACCCTCTGGGGTAGACATTAGCTTGTCTTCATATTACAAATAATGTCCCCAAAGTTCAGAGAGTTTAGGTAGCATACCTAAAGCCACACACATAACCTCTCCCCCCTGAACATCTTGAGGTCATTCTGCTGGGTCTCCCTGTGTTCCCGGCTTCTGCAGTCTCTAACACGTGTTCTGTATTCAGCCAGCAAGCTTAGGTGTGGCTCCTTGCCCAGGCCGAACCTACTCCTGCCTCTTGGAAAGTCGGATCTCCTTTCCTTTCTACCTATTTCTCGAAGGTCTCCTAAAGGCAAGCTCAAGTTCACCATTTCAAGGAACTCTTCCTCCCTCAGTGACTTCCTTCCTCAGCTCAGTGAGTTTTCTAAGCACCAAGAAGTCCAGTACCCCTTAGTACAGCTCTGATAACACTGCAGGCACTCCTTTCATTTGCTAAAGTATCTGTTGCATCAAGAGGGATGAACACTAATCAGTGATGTCTTGCAGGACCTGAGGAAGTAGGTTGGTAAGCATTCCATTGCTTCAAGTGCGTTTCTTGTGAGTGCTGATATTTAGGGAGGAATTCTCAATGTGTTCTTTCAAAGAGATCAGTGTTCCCTACCTTCCAGTCCATCCTCCAATAACTACTCTAAACTCCTAATAGACCTAAGCCTTAGATTACATGGACAGAAACAGGCTCACCTATTTCATGCTACAGATAAGAACCATTTAATAAAATTGGTGACTTCTTTTTTTTTGTTTTTTGTTTTTTTTTTAAAGATTTTATTTTTTTCCTTTTTCTCCCCAAAGCCCCCCAGTACATAGTTGTGTAGTCTTCGTTGTGGGTCCTTCTAGTTGTGGCATGTGGGATGCTGCCTCAGCGTGGCTTGATGAGCAGTGCCATGTCCGCGCCCAGGATTCGAACCAACGAAACACTGGGCCGCCTGCAGCGGAGCGCGCGAACCTAACCACTCGGCCACGGGGCCAGCCCCATAAAATTGGTGACTTCTTAAAATGCAACCAAAAATATTGGGGTTCAGAGGAGTACGAGAGCTCTGAGCAGTGTGAGAAATCCCATTCATCCCTCGGTTTGCCATCTATACAGTGGACATAGGGGTCTATGGTACAGACCTGGAACTATTCAATCTGGAAATGCAGTCTAGGAAAAAGTCCGAACGCATAATATGAGGGAGCATTGTTCTACAGGTGGTGACTAGCATCTCGTATCTTCTGAGGCTGTAGACAAACAACAGGGACTAAAGAAGAAAGTTAAACCATGAAAAAGAAAAGGACTGAATGACCATCATGGCTGCTAATAATTGCAACTAGCTTAAATCAGCGAAGCTAACCACAGCGATGTCTGAGGCCCATGGCCACAAAGAAATTCCACAGTGCCTAAAATAAATCAAGTTACAGAAAATAATGGATTCTGTTTTTTAAAACATATTAAGATGAGAACTGTTTGTTTAGCTTTTAATGTTTATTTCCATGACACCTCCTAATTTTGACGGTGACGTGTATAGGATGATCTGGTTAAAAACAAAACTAACAACTGTGGTCTGGTCCAAATACCTGGGCCCGAGCATCCTTTAAATCTACCTGTTGGAAAGATAATTAAGACAATAAATCCTGAAGAGAATACTTAAAGGAACTTGGTGAAACTGTCTTGCATTAGAAATCAATGATTTCATTATTTTTAAAACAAATGGGACACATCTAATTGTTTAACTACAATATTTATTTCTTACCCAAGAAATACTCTTTCAGTACATTCTCTTAGGTCATTGAGTTATAAATTGTGAAAATTTCCCCATGGCTTAACAAACAATATGATTTCTTTTTCTACATTGGAAAACTAGGATTTAAGGAAGTCGAGGAACCTGCTGAGTAAGTGTAGATATAAACTGGTGGCCAACAGTATAGAAGACATCTCTCTATCCCACTACTATTCATGCTGGGAGCCTGGGTTCTTTTCATTTTTTACAAATATACAAAGCATCTTTATCCCTGATACAACTTAATGAGGAATGCATAACCAATTTTCCAGGTACATTGGGAGACGAGAGAGGAGATGACAAGCTTAGCTCTCCTTCTGTTGGACTTCACATAAAATGCATCTACCATCCTCCTTGCTGCCTCATCATCTTCTCTTCAGTTCTCCAAGAGCATCCATTATTCTCAGTGTTGCCCAGTCCATTCCTGCTTCCCTTTCTTTGAATTCCTCTCAAATCTCACTTGTCCAGTCCCATTTCAAATTCCAATGTTTCGTTCAGTCGTGACTGATTCTTTTTTTATTTCCCCAAATGATTGTGCTTCTCCCCATCCCAACTCATTCTCTGTCCATGGTGACGCCTAGTCTCCAGTCTATGCTTATGAGAGGCAAAATGGTAAGCTGGAGCCTTTCTATAGCTCCAGAGCAAACGCCTAGCTGGCTTTGAAACCACTGATGATTTAAAGGTGAATAATGCTAATCTGGGGCCTTCTAAACTCAACTAGCAAAGACCAATGATGCCTGGGAGGCCACTTTCCGCTTGTGATATTTACTCACTGAGTGAGTGATGGCTTGTTTGGAAGCCAAACATTTTACTCCTTTAGAAACATGCAGGCCAAAGGGCAAACCCCATTAAGAGATGCTCAGTCGTCAGAGGCTTTTGGCTGCATTAAATATTGAAGAATCTCCTAGACATCCTCACACACCCTACACCCGACTGCTTTGTTTCAGCAGTTTCTCCTCATCTGTTCCTTAAAAATTCATGAAAGCTGTAAACTCTAAGAAATAGCTGGACCTTATTTACTTATTTATTATGTGTGGCATCTGTAATATGAAGTTAAAAAAAGGAGAGAGAAACAATTTACACAAAATATTCTCCTTGGAGAATCTGGAACCATTGTGGTCAAACTGTGGGCGCTTTATGACCACATCCAGGAAGATCAGAGTTTTCCTATTACAAAGAGTGATGGAGTGCCTCCATGGCATGTGGCTGCTGAACCTGGGGATACTTCGTGGGAAGAAATTCTGCCTTTCCTGTCTTGCCTAGAAGTCTTGAAGGAGCGCTCAGGTTGAGTCAGGGGAAGTGCTGGTGAGAGCCTAGTCACCGTCTCTCTTTCAGTGGGAACTGACCATCACTACACTTGAAATTGTTATTTGCAGCCTAGGGAATCTTTCATTTTCTTTTACCATTACCAATCTGGTCATAGACATAAGGGTTATGACTTAGTAGCTTCAAGACCAACTATTTTTGGATCAGTCAAAGAGAGGGTATGCCGGACCTTATTCTAACAATATTTTTGTGAATACTTTTTTTCATAATTAAATCTCTTTCCTGTCAGAACAAGGCAGATGATCATGTTTTGAAGGGGAAAGTCATAGAGCCATCATCACTGTCTTCTGACACTTGGATTCTATGGGAGCAGATAAAGCAAATTCAGTACAAAATTTCCACTGAGAATTGATTTTGCCCTTATTCTACCATGAAATAATAAGAATACAAATGATGAAAATAACAACAATAATATTAATACTTCATGTCTGTCTAACACTTCTTTTGCTTTTTCATAGCACTTCCACATCAGTTTATTCTATAATAATTGTACCGACCTCAAAATGTGTTTGTGAAGATTAAATGAGTTGCTGTTAGCAAAGCTCTGTGGTGCCATTGTATGATGCCATTTATATGACATTCTTGAAAAAGCAAAGCTATAGGTCTAGAAAACCTATGGTTGTCAGTGGCTGGGAATTGGTAGGGGAGCTTGCCATACAGGTGCACAAGGGAATTCTGGGAGGTGATGGTGGTGTTCTACGTTTTGATTGTGGTGGCAATTAAATGACTGGGTTTGCCAAAACTCAGAACTATGCACTCAAAGAGGTGAATTTTACTATATTTACATTATACCTCAGTGAACCTGACTTAAGAATAAATAAATTCTTAGAATAATGCCCAATACATAGTAAACGTGCAAAAAGTATTAGCTGCTGTTGTTATGCCAAGTATTTGACTGTCCAGTAATCCTGTGGGGCAAGTCAGGCATTTTCTTTTATCCCAGCTGACGAGATGAGGAATCTCCAGGCCCAGAGGCAAAGCGACCTAACCAAAACCACACAGCCAAGAAGGAGCGGTAGCATCTACACCAGGACTCAGCTCTCCAAACGCGTGGCGCTCTTTCTGTTCTGCCTCAAGTCTGACATGGAGTCAGTCCAGGGATCGGGAAGGCATTAGTCAGCTCAGGATGCCATAACAAAATACCATAAACTGGGTGGCTAAAGCAACAGACATTTATTTTATCACAGTTCTAGAGGCTAGAAGTCCAAGATCAAGGTTCCAGCCATTTTGATTTCTGATGAGAGCTCTCTTCCTGGCTTGCAGATGGCGGTGCAGAGCTGTGCGTGTGCAGAGAGAAAGTGAGTTTCTGGTGTCTCTTTTTACAAGAACACTAATCTTATTGGATCAGGGCCCCACCTCATAACCTCGTTTAACCTTAATTACTTCCTCAGAGGCTCCATCTCCAAATACAGCTGCACTGGGGGCTAGAGCTTCAACATATTAATTTTAGGGGGATGAAAACATTCATTGCATAATGTGTCCTTGCTAATGCTCCCCCTTCTGATTCCAGAACACTCTGGGGGAGCAAGAACAGCTCTGAATACAGCCATATCTCGGAGATGTTGCTAGTTCAGTTCCAGACCACCACAATAAAGGAATTAGCACAATAAAGTGAGTCACACAAATTTTTGGGTTTCCCAGTGCATATAAAAGTTATGTTTACACTATACTGTAGTCTATTAAGTGTGCAATAACATTATGTCTAAAAAAATGTACATACCTTAATTAAAAAAATCGCTAAAAATTGCTGGCCATCATCTGAGCACTCAGGGAGCCATAATCTTTTTGCTGGTGGGGGGTCTTGCCTTGATGTTGATGTCTGCTGACTGATCAGAGTGGTGACTGGTGACGTTTGGGGTGGCTTTGGCAATTTCTTAAAATAAGGTGACAATGAAGTTTGCCACAGTGATTGACTCTTCCTTTCACAAATGATTTCTCTGTTGCATGCGATGCTGTTTGATAGCATTTTACCCACAGTAGAACATCTTTCAATATTGGAGTCAACCCTCTCAAACCCTCCTGCAGCTTTATCGACTAGGTTTATGTCATATTTGAAATCCTTTGTTGTCATTTCAACAATCTTCACTAGGAGTAGATTCCATCTCAAGAAACTACTTTCTTTGCTCGTCCATTAGAAGCAACTCCTCGTCCATTACAGTTTTATCATGAGGTTGCAGCAATGCAGTCATATTTTCAGGTTTCACTTGTAATTCTAGCTCTCTCATTATTGCCACCACCTTTGCAGTTACTTCCTCCTCTGAAGCCTTGAACCCCTCAAAGTCATCCGTGAGGGTTGGAATCAACTTCTTCCAAACTCCTATTAATGTTGATATTTTGCCCTCTTTCCATGAATCACAAATGTTCTTAATGGCACCTAGACTGGTGAATTCTTTCCAAAAGGTTTTCAACTGACTTTGCCCAGATCCATCAGATGAGTCACTATCTATAGCAGCTATAGCCTTACAAAATGTATTTCTTAAATAGTAAGACTTGAAAGTCAAAATGACTCCATGATCCACGGACGGCAGAAGGGATGCTGTGTTAGCAGGCATGAAAACAACATTGATCTCATTGTACATCTCCATTACAGCTCTTGGGTGACCAGGTGCATGTCAATGAGCACTAATATTTTGAAAAGAATCTTTTTTTCTGAGCAGTAGGTCTCAACAGTGGGCTTAAAACATTCAGTAAACCATATTATAAACAGATGCGCTGTCATCCAAGCTTTGTTGTTCCATTATAGAGCACAGACAGAGCAGATTTAGCATAATTCTTAAGGGCCCTAGAATTTTTGGAATGGTAAATGAGCATTGGCTTCAACTTAAAGTCACCAGCTGCATTAGCCCCTAACAAGAGAGTCAGCCTGTCCTTTGAAGCTTTGAAGGCAGGCACTGACTTCTCCTCTCTAGCTGTGAAAGTCCTAGATGGCATCTTCTTCCAATAGAAGGCTGTTTTGTCTGCATTGGAAATCTGTTGTTTAGCGTAGCCACCTTCATTGATTATCTTGGCTAGATCTTCTGGAGAACTTGCTGCAGCTTCTATATCAGCACTTCCTGCTTCACCCTGCACCATGTCAAGGAGACGGCGTCTTTCCCTAAACCTCATGAACCAACCTCTGCTAGCTTCAAACTTTTCTTCTGCAGCTTCCTCACCTCTCTTATCCTTCACAGAGTTGAAGAGAGTGAGAGCCTTGCTCTAGATTAGGCTTTGACTTAAGGGAGTGTTGTGGCTGGTTTGATCTTCTATCCAGACCACTAAAACTTTCTCCACGTCAGCAATAAAGTTGTTCCACTTTCTTATCATTTGTGTGTTCACTGGAGTAGCACTTTTAATTTCCTTCAGGAACTTTTCCTTTATGTTCACAACTTGGTTAGTTGTTTGGTGCAAGAGGCCTGGCTTTCAGCCTATCTTGACTTTCAACACGCCTTCCTCACTGATTTTCATTTCTAGCTTTTGATTTAAAGAGAGAGACATGCAACTCTTCCTTTCACTTGAACACTTAGAGGCTATTATAGGGTTATTAATTGGTCTAATCTCAATATTGTTGTGTCTCAAGGAATAGGGAGGCCCGAGGAGAGGGAGAGAGATGGGGAAACAGCCGGTTGGTGTAGTAGTCGGAACACACACAACATTTATTGACTAAGTCTGCCGTTTTACATGGGTGTGATTGATGGAGCCCCCCAAAAATTACAACAGTAACATCAAAGATTGCTGAGCACAGAGCACCACAACAAATAGAATGATAAGGAAAATTTTGAAATATTGTGAAAATTACTAAAATGTGACACAGAGACACGGAGTGAGAAAAAACTGTTGGAAAAATGGCACTGATAGACTTGCTTGATGAAAGGTTGCCACAAATCTTCAATTTATAAAAAACGCAATCTCTATGAAGCACAAGAGAGTAAAGTGCAACAAGATAAGGTATGCCTGTCCTAAGAGCTGTGCAGTTCTGGTCCAGAATGCAAATCTGTGGTCCACTTTCAGCATCTTCATGTCTGCAGGTGAAGGCTCAATGCCACTCCTCCCTTCCCTTCCCAGGTAACTCTTGACGGTTTCCCTATTACCAACTAATTCTAGAGTTGAGCAAATGGCTTAAACCGGCTCTTGTTCCAGATTCAGCTCATGTCCAGTGCAAAGCTCAGGGCCATCTCAGTCCTCACCCTGTCACCTATACCCCACTCCATCCCAATTTCCCTGGTGGAAGCTAAGGAAGACTGAGCAGACCCTAGAACCCCCTAGTGACATGCAGATAAAGGCAGAAGGGCTTCCTGGCCTTTGTGTCACCTAAGTGACATCCCTTGTGGGTCCCATTGTCCCCTACTTGTGCACTATCTACAACTTAAAGAGCCACAGAGCCCCAGTCTTAGAAATGATTGTAGTTTCACCTTATTTTACATTTTGGCTCTAATCAGGAGCAAATAAGTCTTCCCTTGGTAAAGTATAAAACTGCAAGCACACTGATGTTTAAGATCACATTTGGATCTAAAAACCAAAGATTCTTCATCTGAACAATAAAGTGAAGTCAGACAGTAACAACATGCTCTCCTCCTTCCTCTGATTCCTTCTCCACCCCATCCCACTAACTGTTATCAACTTTGATGGGGAGTTCCCGAGTGGCTCAATGGGAGGATGACACCTTTGGAAGGAACTAATACAGCATGCTGCCTGGTGTGTAATTATTGTACAAAACTTATACATCTCTCAGCGATGGGACGCTGTATATTCCAACCATATGCATTTCATCAAACTGCCATTATTTTAATGTTCAATGTTATTGAGCTTTTTATGGCCGCCTGATAATTATGGTTTTAGACCCAAGAGACCATCTGACTCTTCAGCATTTGAGACCAAAGCAATGCATCCTTTGATGGTGAAAAGCCAAGGGGGACTGACATGTGCTGAGCAAAGGTAATCAGAAAAGCAGGAGCAATATATATTCATGTGACTGTCTGTAGTAAGGTGACTGCATGATGTTGGTTAAGAACCAAAATTCCATTGTGAAATTGTTTCTATGGAAATAACTCAGAAACGCTAGTATTCCAGCTAGCTTTTAGAAAAGGAAGAAATCAATGATTTATCAACATAGTAGGAAAAAACTAGCTTCACTGTATTAGAAACAGCTCTCTCCAGCCCAGCTGCGATTACCATGATTACTGCTGCCCCGGGTGCATCATGTCCAGCAAGCAGAGAGATCTGTTTTCTGGATGGACACCACATATCTATGCCACCATTGATGCCAGTTGGTCAGTTAACACTGAAGGCCCTGCCAGAATGTACATTCCACCACTAACCTGAGATGAGGACTTAGTATATCAGAGCTGGTTCAAAATGAATAAGGTCCTCTTTCATCCCAGCTCATTCTGATATGGAAACTGATGTCTGTGTCCATGTGAGTGTAACAATAATGGGAAAGTTGCTTTTTTCCAGGGAGCTCTGAATGCCTACCTAAAGTCATTATGGCCCTTTTCTGCTATGTCTGTGATCTATGTAATGCATGGAGATTGTGACCTTGGTTATAAAGGACATTGTGATTTGTTATGATGATCATGGGAGCCAAGAAATAATATAACAAAATTCACTCAGTTAGGGAGCCAATAAATAATATAACAAAATTTACTCAGTTACTGAGCACCTACTCTGTGTGCCATGCTTTGTGCTAAAAACATTACCTACATTTAAAACCCATTTTCTCATACTTCTCCAGACATACCTACAGAGAAAACCTACCTACAGAAAGTACACTTATTACAAGAAGCAGCTGTTTTGCAATTGTGAACCTGGTACTCAGTTCCTCACCAGCAGCTCTTCTGTGCAAAATGAATATTGGCAGCTCAGTGTTACGGAAAACCAGCATGGTGTAACTGGATGTTTCTCAAAGCTTTCCACCAAAGCACCCCAAAACACAGAAAGAAGTAAAAAACTAGGGGTGTGGGGAGTAATTGGGACCATGTGTGTGGGTCTAGTCCAAGGTGCTTATGGCAAATGTGGAATTTGTTTAATGTCTTATATTTTATCTTTAACATCTAATATAATTGTTGCATTAGACTCCATGATGAATTATGAAAAGTGAGGTTTTGTCCCTCAATCGCTTATTAAAGTTGATGCTTTAGAAACACAGTCCATGTTTATCTGGTGGCCTCAGGGGTCTCTGGTTGGGACACACCATCTTGTGTTCAAAGGCCACCCAGACTCCTGTTTGAAAGACTCTGGTGGCAGAAAGTGACGGGTTTTGGAGTCGACAGAACTGGTTTCCTGTTCCAGCTCAGCCACTTACTAACTAAGTGAATGTAAATAAATCACTTTATGTCTTAGAGTCTCTTCTTCACCTCTAAATAGGAATAAAAGCTCATAAACCTAAATCCAGCCAATACCTTTCCTCAATAGGCTAAGTTCTAGAATATGTGGTAAAGAGCCCAATGGCCAGAAGAAACAAAAAGAAACATTCAGACCACAGCCTTGGGATTGCACAACCCTGCAACCAGATTCCATACGTCCTGTCCACTGCACGGTCCTGAGTGGCTCCATTCCCACTGCGGTCCACACAAATGCCCCCTCCTGGTATGCTCAACATAGTGACCTGCATCAGAAGCCTGGGGCTCTATTCTAGGGCATAAAGACTCTCCACATGACTGGGGAAGTCACTGTCTCCCTCTAAACCATGTTTTGCACTTACAGATTGGGGACAGTGATACTTACTGTGTCTTCTCTGTGAGCCTCAAGTGAGGTAGCTGGCAAAGTGTGGCTTAAGTGGTTAACACCCAATCCACATGCAATATCTCATTACTCTTGCTTCTTTTCCAGTACCTTTATTTCAGTACATTTCAACAAACTTGTATTTGGTTAGTGCTATGTGCACTGTGGGGAAGCAACATTGAATGAGAATAGCTCCTTGCTGTCTGGAGCTTGTTGTGCAACCATAATGCAGGGCAGAGAGCTGACACCATGGAGGAAATGTGAACAGCCGGCTGTGGACCATGATGCTGCTGCAGTTTAGCCCACAACTTCATCAGCTTCCTTCCACTAACAGGTCAATGTTAGGATGCCTGCACATTTGCTACTGTGTCCAGAGGGTCCCATGCAGGGAGACTATTGGGAAATAGCAGGAGAAAAAGTTCTCAAAGAAGATCAAGCCCCTGATTCCTCACTGAAGTTCCCTCAGGAGTAGAAGTTGGCCACAGTGCCCTGAAGAGGCTATGATGGCAGAGTTGTGTTCAGCTTTGCGGCTAACGTTTAACATCTAGCTACTACTTATTGCAGGTGTAGCATATGTGAGGCATGACCAAGAGCTTTACCCATATTATTTCACGGAGCTGCATTGAACCACAACCAAGCCAGTGCAGGGATGAAGACCGTGCATCAGGTGGGGATCACCATCAGCTGCAGGTGACAGAGACAGTGGCTTAAACATGGAGGAAATTCACTTTTCTCCCTTACTGGAAGTCTTGAAGAATGCTGTCAAGGGCTGGTGGAATATTCTATGAAGTTCTTTCAAGGACATCCTTCAACAAACATCTCAAATCTGTCCATGTCCTTCCACCTCCATTTTGATCTCCTGGTTCTGTCATTTCCCTCCCTGGGCTACTGCAACAGCCTCCTAACTGGTCTTCCCGTTTCCCTTCTTAGCTTTTTCCAAACCACTGTCCATACAACAGCCAGAACAATAGTCTTAAAATATTAATTCCATCAGATCATTTGATTTTCCTGCTATAAACTCTTTAATGACTCCTCATTGCCTTTAGGATAAAATTAAAAGTGGTTAAAATGGCTGATAGAACCCTGGTTGATCTTAGCACCTCCTTCTCCAGTCTCCACTGATGCTTTCCCCTTCCTTGCAGTGACCCATCCATTTTGGTCTAAATGTCCTCAGCACTTTCTCACCTTAGGTCTTCACACATGCAGCTCCTCAATTTTTACCTGGCTGCCTTCTACTTGCCCATCAGAACTTAGCTTAAACATCATCTTCTTAGACACCAAAAGCAAGTTAGACTATCGGGCAGTTCTGCTGACTTTCCCCTCACAGCACCGATCAGGTGTAAGGACATGCCTATTTGTGTGGTCATGTGGTTGCTATCCCCGTCTGCCCCTAGACTACAAGTTTCATGAAGGAAGCACTGTCGGTGCTTGGATGTTCAACAGACACATGTCGAGGAAAACAATTGCATCTGGCTGCCTCAGGGAATGGGCTGGGTGGGTAGACAATCCAGTGTGAAATAAATATGGAAGGAAACAGGGGCTACAGCCAGAAAGGCAGCTTCCTGTCTGCCCTCCTCGGGGCTGTCAGAACAAACCCCTTAGAGCCGACGGGGGTATCCAGAGGGGAAAAGGAAAAATGGACAGTAGCCGATTAGCTTTAGGGAGCGACACCCGTTTTTCATTTAAACTGTAAATAAGGAATGGAAACAGACATATGTTGAACACAGAGTAATGAACATACGGGGTAAGCTACCATGAAAAGCTGTGGAAGCTGAAGATTAATGAGCTGAAGCGACACCTCGGTAGAGGAGAGGGTGTGAGGATGCTGGGAGAAACCAGAGAGAATGGAAAGGCTGAGTGGCTTGACCTATGGGTTCCCTTCTCTTTGCTCACCCTGTGGCACGTCCCACTGGCCATCCCAGCTTCCCTCCATGAAGCCATCCCACTTACAGAGGTTCCTTGTGGCCCCATCAGAATTTCCCATGGGAGGGGCTCAGGGGTGGCAGACGCTTGGCTAGGGGAGAGGCTGGTCTGAAGCACACTTGGCATGGCACCGCCTATACATAGTCTTGACGGCTGGAGAGGTAAAGGGGCAGATGGAGATTAACAAAGGAGGCCTAAAGCCCCAAGCCAGCCCTCAGCATCACCACTGCCTCCTGTACGAGCTGTCCTCTGACTCTCACCTCCTGCCATAGCTCCACCACCTGAAACCAAGACCAGAGTGCTGTGGAGTAATGAAAGTTGGGAGAATTCAACCTGGAAGCCAAATCCCCGTCTTCAAAAGCTTATCCATTTCCACCGCAGCAGATAACATTAAGAAAAGCTATTATAACATTTTTCAGATTCTCAGACCCTCATTGCAGAGAGTATAGGTTGATTTTTTCAATCATTGAGTTGATAATCATTTGTTTGTTTTGGTATCATTCACTCATTCAGCAAAAAAATTTATTGAGCTACCTGTGGGGTGCTGGGCATGGTCCTAGGCACGGGGGATGTGGATGTGAATCAGCTCCATGTCCTCATGAAGCTCTCCTTTTAGTGGGACACATAGACCATACATAAATAAACACATAGCTACGTACGATAATGTCAGGTGGTCATAAACACTGGAAGAAAAAGAGAGTCAGTAAATGAAAAGGACACCGGGGCAGTGCTCTTTAGATGGGAGGGTCAGCAAAGGATTTTCTGAGCAGGTGATACCTAAGCAGAGATCTGAATAAAGTGAAAGAGCAAGACATGCAAACATCAGGAAGAAGTGCATTCCAGGCACTGGGGTCAACTGGTGCAAAGGCCCTGAGGTAGGAACAACCTCAATATATTTGAACAGTAAGGAGGCCAGTGTGGCTGGGGTCACCACAGCAAGAGGGCAAGTGGTAGGAAAGAGGTGGAGTGTCACCTGGGCCATCATTGATGGAGTTTTCTGTAATGTCACAGCTGCACTGGGGGCTATGTGTCTGTAACTATATGTCATATCTGTATCTATATTTATATTATATGTTTACTTCTATATCTAAATAATATGCTACATCAGATAGTATTTTAAGGCAAGCTACTTAATACAGGGATTTACAACAAACACATAATCTGTGAGCCAACTATCACCCCCATTACTGAGTAGGGAGACTAAGACATGAGCTCAAGACTGTAGTCAGGATCAGGCTCTGAGATGGCGACGGCGGACAGATGTTTCAAGTCCATGAATCTTGCCGCTTTCTCTTTGACTTTTGCCTCTTATTTCGCAACATCCCCAACTCCACCTGGAGGTGTGCATGCCCGCTAAAGCCATCAGCAGCCACTTTCTCTGAGCTCTGTTCAGGGGGAAACTCTTTCTTCCCTAATCCAGAGAATTCGACAATGACATCATTGCGCTGCAGCAATACCCAATGCTGGTTTTTGCAGAAGTGATGGATTTAGGACGCAAAGTGGCTCTGCTGTGTGGGTCCCCAGCCCCTCTGTCAGTGGAAGGAAGAGGGGCAGAGAGGACCCTATTCCTTCCAGGCCTTCGGCAGCAGGGGTGTCTTCCTGAGCTTCCCTGGGTGGGTACTTACAGCCGCTTGGTGTTTGGCCTTAGAATTTATGCTGAGGGTCTCTGCAGGCTTCCTGCTGTCAGTACAGAAGTAGGAGACTCCCTCCACATGACCTTGCTTTTCCTGATTATTTCCCCAATATTGCTCCAGTTATAGGATCACGTCACTGCTGAGGTCACCCTTTGACTCCTAAAACAATTGGCATTTCCTTTGAGGAAGAAAGCTGCCCTCGTGCTGTCCCAGGGAAGAAGAGAAAGATTCCACCAGCCTGAAGTCCATAATGATGGTCTGTCAGCATCTTTCTTTGTGCATCTTCCTTCCTGCCTCTTGATCCCTTAGTCAACCCCTATGGCCATTTTTCTTCAAATTCCTTCTCAGGATCTCTATCCCCGACAATTACAGTTGTTTATACCAAAACATCTATTTAGGTCCAGATCATTGTCATTTAGGATACTATATTTACTGCTTAATATCTACTTGAATCCATTTACGGAAATAGCTTTCATGAAACACAAACAGGTTTTTAAGTGCTACTATCTACTCTGTGAACAGACTCAGGGATACCAATTCTCCTCGGCTGTGAATTTGTCTTTAGAGATGAAGATAAGAGCACTCCAGAGAGGGGCGAGATTTATACAGAACCAAGAAGCTACTGCAAATTAACTGAAAACTGCAGGGAAAGGCAACTTCAGAACGCTGGAGTTTTAAACAATCTGCTCCCCTTTCCAGTGGTGGTGTGTCCTCTGCTTACCGGAGGGTTAAATGTCCTCAAATTTCCTCCCTCCTCTGAACCCTGCTCCTCCTTCTGTCTTCTCCATCCCCTTAAATACCACCACCATCCCCACCAACCACCACTAATTTGTTCAAAGCTAACAACCCAGGAGTCCCCATTGCTTCCTCATTTCCCCTTATCCCCCATGGCCAGGGCATTGTCAGGTTCTTTCAGCTCTGCCTGGGAAGCATCCCCTGAATGCACCCACCTGAGCATTTCCACCGGGACCGCTTAGTCCCGGGCACCTCAGGCTCGCACCTAGGCTGCCGCAATAGCATCCTCTGAGCTCTCACAGCCCCGGGTGCTGCCCCAACTCAGCGGGCAGCCTCCTTGGTGCCTCTCATCCTAGCCCGGCCTGATGTCGAGGGCACCATCTCACAACAGCTGTCCTCTGCCCCGAGAAACTCCTCCACGGCCTTGGTGGTCTCTTCCTGCCGCCTCTGCCCCACAGGAGGGGCTCGCTGAATGACCGCCCTCTCTGCCCATCACCATAACTAGATTTGAAGAAAACTTAGAACTGGAGCAGTCAAATCACAGAACGGATATAACCACCACAAAAGTGTTGTTAGTTCTTTACAGGCTGTATTTGATAAAACTTTCCGAAGACAGGAATGTTTACTTTTTGAAGAATTTGTGAATTGACCATTTTAGTGGTCACTTCGATGCTTCTCTAGATGAAATCACTAAAGTTGCACCATTATTTTAAAGTGGAGAAAGTGGCTATGCCTGAAGAAAAAAAATTAGTTTCAGCAGAAAAGGAACCCAAAGTGATTTTCAAAAAGTCAAACATGCAGAGAGACAGTAGCACATAACAGCATCTGGGAAGCCGGCACAGCCACACGTCCGCGGCTCACCCAAGACGTCACACACCAGCCTCTGCGTTAGGCTCCTAACAATCTCTGCTAATGAAAACTCAGCCAATCGGAACTGGCCTCATCCTCTTGGGGGTCTTCAGAAATTACGACCAGGCTGGCTTTGATTTATATCACCCATGTTCTTGTCAGGAAAACTGGGAGCTGGGCGGGGGTTAGGGGTTTATTTACCTGGCGGGAAGCAGGCTAAGGTGTGGCCTAAACACTGTCTTCGAGTGACGAGGCCCTGTCACCAGGAGAAGAATGCCTGGTGCTCGTCACCAAAGGCAGAGCAGGAAAAGGTGAGGGTGAATTGTTGCGTGAGGGTCTTGTCTTCGATATAATCAGCTTTTTGACATGAAGGCCAATAGGTCATTAACTGCTTGAATGCTCGATGAGGGGGGCTGTGAATTTCCTTTCTCTGTACACTTCTGATACCCTATATTAAGATACTCAGTGGGGCTTTTCCAGTTGTCATCCTAATTTAAAAATTCGGGCCTCCAGCTGAGGGAAAAGGAGTTCTGGGTACCCCATATTCCAGAGAAATTCTCTATCAGTCAGGCATCTGACAGCTGGATCAGACTCCTGCCCCCATAATAGAAAAAGCCCTACAGTAACTGCCCACCACGTTATATCCCTCTCCTCAGTCTGTATGGGAGGGGAGTGAGCAAGAGTAACGAGGGGCTATTGATCTGGGGGGCATTGGTGGAATGTTCCTAAAGAGAGGTCATTTCCTTCCCTTCTCCTTTCTGCACCTCCACCTCCCCCCCACCTGGCCCCAACCTGAAATCAAGTAAGGGAATTCAAGAGAATTACTCATAAAGACTGGGGAGCCTTAAGAAGGAAGATCGGGACCTCATTTTGCATTTGGGCTTCTGTTTAGGCAGCAGACTGTGTGCACTACACAGGAAAAGGGAAGCGGGTGGAGAAAGATGGCGGAGCTGAAGAGGGGGAGCAGGAGAGCCCACTCTCTCATCATTGGAAGGCTGAAGATGCGTGAGCTTCTCATGAATAAGTGGACACTGTGGAAAGTGTCTACATTTGAGCCTACTTGTCTGTTCCCCGGCTGCCCACGGTGACACCTGACCCACAGAGGTGTTAGCAGAGAAATAGTGATGAAAAAGGAGAGGATGACAACTGAGAAGTAAAGAGATGTTTGTCCTTATCCCCAATCCCTCCTCCCAGTCCCTAACTTCATAGGGAATACAGACTGAAGAGGAGAAGGGAGATGTCTAGCCTGATGCTGGATGGATAAGAATGAAGTTGTAAACTAGATTCAACTGGTTTCACAGCTGAAGGTGAACAGGAAGTCTCGAAATCTACCCAAGATGCTCCCAGGTGGCGGGAAATACCAGTGTCAAAAGTGTTGCAGCACATACCACTCCATCCCTATTAGAATGGTGGAAATCCCAAACCCTGACAGCAGCAGATGCTGGCAAGGATGTGGAGCAACTGGAACTCCCATTCATTGCTGGTGGGAATGGAAAATGGTACAGGTACTGTGGGAGACAGTTTGGCAGTTTCTGACAAAATGAAACATACTTTTATCATATGACCCAACAATTGTGCTCCTTAGTATTTTCCCAAATGAGTTGAAAACTTATGTCCACGCAAAAATCTGCACATGGATGTCAATAGCAGCTTTATTCATAATTGCCAGAACTTGGAAGCAACCAAGATGTCTTTTGGCAGATGAATGGATAAACAAACCAAGGTATACCCAGACAATGGAAGATTATTCAGTGTTAAAAAGAATTAAGCTATCAAATAAGCTATGAAAAGACACAGAGGAAACTTAAATGCATGTTACTAAGTGCAAGAAGCCAGTCTGAAAAGGCTACATACTGTATGATTTCAACTATATGTTAGTCTGGAAAAGGCAAAACTGTGGAGACAGTAAAAAGATCAGTGGTTGCCAGGGGTTGGCGGGGAGAGAGGGATGCGTAGGCAGAGCACAGAGGATTTTTAGGAGAGTGAAATTATTCTGTATGACACTATAATGGTGGCCACATGTCATTATAAATCTATCAAAACCCACAGAACTTACAACACCAAAAGTGAACCCTTATGTAAACTACAGACGTTGGGTGGTAATGATGTGTCAACATAAGGGCACGATTGTAACAAATGTACCACTTCGGCGGGAGACATTGACAGTGGAGGAAGCTGTGCATGTATGGGGGCAGGGGGTATAAGGGAAATCTCTCCTTTCTGCTCAATTTTATCGTGAACCTAAAACTACTCTAAAAAATAAAGTGTATTTTTCAAACAGCATTGCAATGAAGACATGTGCTGTGGCAGAGACTGAGGCTCTGTTGATTGGTTTGCAACCAAGCCATTTAAACTTTCAGGAAAAGAAGGTTGCCAGCCCCGCCCAGCCCTTGCTGTGATCTGCCGTCATTCACTGGGCTGCGGAGGCTGTTCCGCACAAACTGAGAGCCTGAGCAGCAAACACGGAGAGTGGCTCAGAGGAAACCGACAGAGAACGCAGTTGAGTGGAAGCTGGCACGGAGTGGTCCACCAGCCCAGGCCCAGGGAGGAAGTCGGTGTGGCTAGAAGTCCACTCTCCACAGGAAACAGGAGACTGTGCTGTTCAGGAGTGTCCGAAATGGGGACACAATTAGGGTTCGGGATAGAGGCCAAGAGAATTGGGGGCAGGACCATTCTCACCAAGATGAAATTAAATTGACCATAGAATGTACCCATTGTTTTCCCCGCATATGATTTATTTTTTTAAAAAAAGACATTTTTGTTTTAGTTTTGAGAACTTCGGAGCTAAACTTGCCACAGAGGATTACAAGGATGTTGGGCATATCAGTATAGCAACAGTGCTGAGCCAGAATAAATACAAGGATGGATTGAGAATATTAGTGAGAAGCATCTTTAATTATAATGATTTGTGCCTTAATGACCCAGTATGTTGGCAGTATCATAGCTAAAGATACTAGAATATGATTTTCATCATAACAGTTCTCTTTTAAAGATATTAGACTCTTAACAGACAGTACAAAAAGAGCTTTTATAGCTTACAGATGGGGAGGATTCTCAGTTGAGAACAGTGACTGCCTCATGACTGCAGGTGTCCCCTCTCATCCGTAGTTTTGCTTTCTGTGGTTTCAGCCATCCGAGGTCAACCGAAGTCCAAAAATATTAAATGGAAAACTCTAGAAATACTCAATTCATAAGTTTAAAATTGCCCACCATTCTGATGAAATCTCAAGCTGTCCTGCTCTGTCCTGCCCTGGGCCTGATCATCCCTTTGGTGGATCCATGCCACACACACCACCCGCCAGTTAGTCACTTAGCAGCCGTCTTGGTTATCAGATCTGCTGTGGTGGTATCGTGGTGCTCGTGTTCAAGGAACCCTTATTTTGTTTAATAATGACCCCAAAGTGCAAGAGTAGTGATGCTGGCAATTCAGACATGCCAAAGAGAAGGAAGCAAAGTGCTTCCTTTAGGTGAAAAGGTGAAAGTTCTTGATGTAACGAGGTGAGGTTGCTACGATCTATGGTAACTTCTATTACGGTATATTGTTATAATTGTTCTATTTTATTATTAGTTATTGTTAACCTCTGACTCTGCCTAATTTACAAATTTATCATAGGTATATATGTATTGGAAAAAACATAGTATATATGGGGTTCAGTACTATCTGTGTTTCCGGCATCCACTGGGGGTCTTGGAACATATCCCCCATGGATAAGGGGAGACTACTGTATTCTCATAAGCTTCAATAGGCTTGGGCAGTTGTAAAAAAGCAAACTTCAATATTGGCTTACCTACAAGTGTTCAGTAGGACAGGGATAAAAAAATGGCTAAAATGGCCTTCGTGGGCTGGCTAGCTGTTCAACCTTGTCCTCCTACACGTATAAATAAGTGCACTCCAAGGAGGGGGACCCCGGGAAGCACTCCAGAAAGAGTGTGCGAAGGACAGACTGAGAACCCTACGGTCAGAAGACAATAAGAAAGAGTTTCCCTGGCTGAGAGAAAGGAAAGGCTGCTTGGGGATTTCCAAAAAAGAGCCTGACAACCTCAACTACAGGTGAGGGTCCATTTGGGGCAAACTTACACACACTGGCACATCGCTAAAATGCCACCGTCTGAGTCTGGATTGCAGAAGCATGTCAAGGCTGACACTGTATCATGTACAAATAAAGTCCTTCCGGTAGCAAATTCTTTTGCTTTCCTCAATGGATTCACCTCATATCCAATTCTAAGAAATGACAATGGTGGCAGGTGGAAGAGTTTCTCCGTGAAACAGAGCCTGAGGCCAAGGCTTCTGTGCTCCTACTTTCTCAGGGAGTGCAAAGTCAGGGAAGCAGAGAGAGGGATAAGGAGCATGAGGCAGGGAAGCAGGGAGGGGCAATAAGAAGAGGAGTATGGAACTAGCCACCATGTGGCATCCACGTGACTGACTGCTTGCTCACAGGCTTCTTCTGGAGGCTATTGGACATACTGGGTCTCAGGAAAGTTGGGTTGAAGGGAAGAACAGGGAATAACTTAACTAGGGGCTCTTGTCTCCTACTGCTCAAAGATTCCAACACTGGGTGTTGGCTTCCCTGCACTTGCATGTCTAGCATGCCTGGGCATCAGAGTGAGTCCAGTGGAGTGTCATATCTCAGCATCAACAGGGAGGCACTAGGCCACAAGGTGAGAGGTACACAATGTGGGCAAGATGCAAGGTGCTGTGCAGTCAGTTGGGGAACCCAAGCAGAGCTGGTCATTGCAACAGGAGCTGGAGCAGAATGAAACGGCCCATGGTCCCAAAGCCAAGGTGATCTGAAGCAGTGCATAAGAGATTTTTGCTATACAAAGGGGGTTAGACTACAAGACCCCACTATCTCTTCCTTCTACCACGGCTAGACCCACTTTTCCTCACCCAGATTTTCAGACCCATCATTACTCAAGCAGCTTCAGCTTACCCTAACCCCTTCCCAAATTTGCTTTGCTGAATATAGAATCAGCCTCCTCGTCGGGCTAAGTTGGTGCCCTTCTGCCGACCACCCAGCCCCCACCTTATGCCTAGAGTCATTCTTCTTGTTCCCTTGCCCCAAGGGGAGCAAGTGTCTGTGCTGGCCACCATGCACACCTAGCTCACAGCTCAAAACTCACAACATGGAGTTTCTCCAGGCAGTCTTTTTGCTGGTACAAATTCTGCTTTGTCTCTCCAGTAACTTACCACTCCAGTCACCTTACTTGTCCCCCCAGCTTCCAGAGATACCTGGATCTGTGCCTCCACACACATGCTCAGTGCCTATCCCTGTCTCCCAGGACAGATTCCTTATAGCCACATCCTGTAGGACAGGACTATGGGGTGTCTGCGCATAAGACCTCTCATTTCTGGATCCCTCCACTTTGATGGGCATTTAGCTTCTTCTTGACCCCTAGCCTGGTCCGGAGATTGATTTTAATCTCAGACACTAACTTCGCTCCTTTGTTAATCCCCTCCCACCAGTTGGACCTGCTCATCATAGTGCCCTGGTCTAAAACCCAGCATCTGCCTGGCCCTATACATGCCCTGTCTGGCCGCCACGTCTTCTCTGCAAATCCAACACTATGATGACAACAGCAAATCAGGAGTTGATAGAGACTTGGTCCTTTGTTGGCCTCCTGCAGAGTTCTGCAAGTGTCTCGCTGGGTAAAGGGTACATGCCACCTCCATGGTCAGGTAGAGACAGGGATGCAGACACATGCTACTTATCACTGGGCTGAACGTGGACAAAGCCCCAGGTGATTCTGTACATGGGTGAAACTGGGCTCACCAGCCTGGAAACAGCCACAGAGAGGAAGTGGGTCACTCAGTGGGGGCCCTAGAAAATCCACCCTATCCTAGAGCATCTCTGTGATGGAGCACACACCTAAGCGAGGGGCCAGGTGTTGTCTGTTACTCTCGCTCTCTTTGTCTCCACTTCTCTCTATACCTCTTCTCTACTCTGACTTTCTTGCCATTTTATCTTTCATAGAATGCTATTATACAGATACAGGCCAGCAGCTTCCTGGCTGCAGACCGAGAACAGAGCCCCAGCTCTCTGACTCTAAGTCCGGGGCTCATTACCCTCCATCGCATGGTGTCTTGGCTCCCAGGAATCAGACGGAGAGGGCAGACTCTGAGGCCCCAGTGCAGGGTCTCTCTCCTGACTGGAGGAGAGAGTCAGTCAGGTGTGGTCAGGAGACACACAGAGCCAGAGCCAGAACCGGCTCCATTTTCCCTCTGCAAATCTGAGCTCTAAATGACTTGCCTTTGGGCATCTGTGCTCTGCCCACTAGCCCACAGCCATCTGGGCAGAATCGCTGTCTTGCTCTAGCTCGTCTGTCTGACAAGATGCCTCAAAGCTTTCTTTTGTCAACTTGGTGGAGTAAGAAACCATCATGGAGGTCATTGCCGAGTCTTATCACAGCAGTGTCATTCATGCTGCATTAATAAATTTCAAGTGCTTAATCATTCACATTAGTGGGAAGGGGGTTACATCCTTAGAAATGCTTTTTCCCAAGGTTAATATTTCATGCTAAGTCTATTTACTCTTTTGACAGGTTTATGACCTGTGTACAACAGTCTCATATGTTCAAAATAATGTTCAAATTGAAAGAGTATGATGACCACTTCACAATATAAAAAGTGCTCTTTGTAAGTCAATTTCAAATATCTTGTTACATTTGGGACTTGTGTCCAATCAGATATTTTTCTTTTAAAGATCTACCCCGCTTATTTTCCCAGGACTGTAATATTTGGAAAGGCTAGAAAGAGACTGTTAGCTTCTCTGGGGATCTCAAGAGTCTATGTGTTTCTTGTCCCCTGTTAAGCCCTAATTATCTTTAGACAACAGAAGGTGAGCTACTGAATTAAAAACTTTACGTGTCTGGAATTGTTACCCTAAATTTGGAACTGATCGGGAGTTTCTGCTTAGTTGGCTAGATAAAGGTGGTATGTTCCAGTGCTGGAAACATAGGCAACAAGTGTTCCAGGCCAAATGCTGTTTCTTCACATACGTTAATTTATCGAGTTCTTGTAACAACCCAGCAAGCTGGGCTTTATGACGTCCAATTCTCAGATAAAGAAACCAAGACTCAGAGCATAAATGACTAGCAGGACCAGTCTAGCAGCGCCTTGACTCCCCGGCTGGAATCTGCTCCAATCTGCTGGGACCATCACGATGCTTTGGACTCAGTTCAGAACCTACAGAAGCCATGGATGCTCTTCACACGGGTGCCTGGGACCCCACGGGACCTGATGGGGCAGGGTGAAACTCACAGGCCAACTCGTGAGAAAAAAAAGGGGATGAAGAAGGGCCTTTTCCTTAAATTCTACCAATATTGTAATTATTCTGGAAGAACAAATCCAACAACGGTATGTAGCGGTTCTTCTTGGCAACACAGTCCACGCGGCGAGACTGCTCCTGAACCCCAAGGCTTCCGCAGCAGCTCGTGCAGACAGGAGGGCGGAACTGCCTGCAGCTCAGCAGGAATCTACAGACTGCATTTCTCTTAGGGAAGGCCCTGCAGGAAAAGCCATCTAATTTTCCAAGACTTTTCTGTTCCTAAGGACTCACGTGGAGCTTTGCTATTTTTAAAATGGTCTAACGGCCCTGACTCCAATGTCGCCTTTTCCCAGGGAAGATCCTGCCCATCCGGCTGGAGCATGTTTGTGCCTGGCTGTCGGGCTCTATGCAGATCCATCCTGCCTGCACATCAGGGATTCGTCTGGGTCTAATTGAGGCCACGACACACATCGGGCAGGAACTCTTTAATTCCGTGTTCTCTTCAGTGTTTAGCAGATTGTGTTCACTCAACAAATGTTAAATGCCAGTAATAACCAGCACCTTCTCTCTCTAAATAACGCACTATTTTGAGACAGCATATACATGACCATTCTGATTTAATTTTTTATTTAGAGAACAGGAAAAAAAAGCCACACACAGATTCTGTCAGCAATGCTTGAATTTCAAAGTCTCAAACTGGGTCATGGTGACAGGATGGAGGATGCGGGAGGCTGAGGAGTCCAGACCCTCAAGGGATCTGGCGATGGTAACGATAAGAAGCCTCTCCAGCAGGTCTTCCGGGGGAGACAGGCTGCGGGAGAGGAAGGGCACTGGGTGGGCCTGCCACTGAGCCACGGTCAGGCTCTGCCAACACTGCCTATCTGTGCTGCATTTAACCAGTAGCTTCATCTGTGTGGGGCTCAGGGGTCAAAGTGGATCATATCTGAGAAAGGCCTGTTCAGTCACTTAAATTAGCATCTACTGAGCACATATTTATTGGGGTCCTAGTCTGCGTTCGATACAGAGAAAATAACGGCAAACACGGTCCTCACCCTCATGATCTTAGAATGGGGAAGATATTAATCAAATATTCTCAGAATAAGATGAAATTCAGGTGCAATGATGCGTAGAGGAGAGGTACAGGATGCACAAAAATAGGAGAGAATTCAAAATATCTAACAGGGACCAACTGACCATACCTCCATAGATCTTGGTGCCTGAAGGCTCCGTGCTGTGCCTGGAGGCAACTCGTTAGTGGCTGAAGGAAGTGGACGAAGGGTGGCGGCTGTTCACCAACTTGGGCAAAAATATTTCAATTTTTGCAACTAGTCTTCTAGCTGAATATTTCCATTGTGTAAGAGCTTATAATAGAAGGATTTGTCCTAGGCTGGAAGGTGGTAAGAGGCTTCAGGTGGGGATAACATTTGAGCCAAGACCTGAAGAATAAGTAAGAATTAGCTAGATGAAGAGAGGAGGAAAATTATTCCAGGCATAGTGAGTGGAGCATGTTCAAATGTCCTGTGGCAGGAGGGAACAAAATGTGTTTGAGAAGTTTAATGAAGTCCAGCATGGCTAGAGTGCATTAAGCAATGGGAGCATAATAGGGAATAGGCTGGGGAGTCGGATATGAGCCAGAACATGCAGGATCTTGCAGATCAATGAAAGGATTTCATTCCTTTTCCCTGTGAGCAATGGGAAGCCATTAGAGATTTTAAGCTGAGAACGTCATGGCTGGATTTGTATTGTACAAACACACTCAGGCTGCTGTATACAGCAGAGATTGCAGTAGAAGCAGGTGGAAGGCTGCTGTGGTCATCCAGGGGAGAGCTTGGTGGCTCACACTAGGACACTGGTGATAAAGGTGGAGAGTGTATAGTTTCTTGCTTGCTGAATTGGTAATGATGATCATTCACTGAGATAGGAAACACTTGAATAGGCCTGGGGCCTGTGGGCTATGGGAGTCGGGAGAGAGACAGTGGGAAGGGAGAGGGGCTGACCACGCTGAGATGAAGAGGCCTCTGCGGTACCCAGGGGAAACCCAAGGGCAGGAGAGTGGTGTGGATGGCGGTGTGCCTCTGCAAGTCATCTTCGTAGCAGTGGTCGCCGATGCCCAGACTGCAGAGACAGCCTCAGGAAGAGCAGGGGGCTAGGAGGAGCTTTGAGAAATTTTAATGTTAATGGCAGCCGTTCATCTGTGAAGGAGACTAAGAAAGAGTGACTAGAGTGGCCTGGAAAACAAGGTGTTCCAGTATCAAAGCAGCCAAGGAAAGAGAATATTTCAAGAAAGAGAGAGTAGACGACAACTGCCAAATAGGCTGAGGGCTGAAAAGGTCCATGAACCTTCGGAGAGATTTTACTGAGGGGGTTAGTGAAAGCTGCTATGTTTTTCTTGTAACTTTTCACTTGAAACTATTTACAGACTCACGAGTAATTGTATAGTACAGAGAGGTCCCATGTACCATCTTCCAGCTTCCCCCAGTGGTAACGTCTTACCCAGCTACAACATTAAACCCAGGACACTGATATTGGCACAATACAATTAACTCGACTACAGACCTTAATGGATTACAGTAAAAGCTGCTTTGAGGAGCAATGGGGCCAGAAGACAAATTGGAGTGGCCGGGGCAGGGAGTGGAGAGAGGAAACAGAGGCAGTGCAGATGGTAAATGTTCACTGTATCCTGCTCTGTGCTAGGACGATGGCAGACAATGGGCATGGAGTGGAGCCCCGCGGAAACCTCCAGGTCCACAGGATCCAGACAAGGAATCAGGAGAAAAGGAAGCTGAGGGCGACAATCTACCTCTGAAAGGGGCACCAGCACAAGAGGCCACATTGGGCCGGGTGCAGGAACTCTAGTGTGAGTCGCTGAGGACGCCCTCCCAGCCCTGGCAGGAGCAAGAGAAAGCATGCTCGTCCAGTGGCAGAGGCCTCAAGGCTCTTCCCCAGGACAGATTTTTCCGGGGAGTTTGTCCTCCCAATGCTCTCAGATTTTACAGACTGTTAAGAGCAGAGAACCTTTCGGCAGTCGAGCTCAAAACATTTTACAGCTATTACATTTCTAATTGAACTGAGAAGGAACTTTAGCTGGTAGGTTGGAGTAAGATATTCCTTACAAGGCCATTTTACAGATGAACACACCAAACCCCAAGCTCCAGGGAAACTCATGTCTCCTAACCACATAGCAAGGTGCTTCCAAGATCTCAGAATTCTGATTTGATGATGTTTCTATTCCATTACCTTGGAGGTCCCTACTTCCTGTGTTGCCCTGGATCTCAGGAAATAGATTCTACTGAGCTGTGTAAGTAGTCCCTGTTTCCGATGAAAGTATGATCATTGCTTATTTCCAGTATCACCCAATTTGGCTATCCTCAGGTATCAAGCAGCCAACAATACCATAGGACGTTTTGTGTTTGTCTCTTGTTCCAGTTGATGGATGGCCAACAACCAGAAAAATAATTCAGTATATGAAACTTGGAAGGATAGATTTTACCGCTCCTGCTCCACATTCTGACTCCTCCCCGACTCAGGCCACTCTCTGAAGCTCTGTTTTCAAGACGGAAGGAGGCAAAGGCACAGAGCGCAAAGCAGGAGAGGCAGGTCGAAGGTGGCAGCAGGGCCTGGATCCCCATGGGGCTGGGGCTGTGGTCGGCCGGGCTGCAGTCAGACAGGTGCGCTGGGGGGGTCCCCTCGGCCTGTTTCCTTCCATCTCAGTGGGCGAGTTTAGAGAGCACTGGCTGCTGTGGGAGAGAGGCTGCGACAGGAGGCCCCGGTCCTGCATACTAATGGGCATACTTCAATGACTCCTCGCCCCTCCCTCCAAAGGCAACAATCCCCTCTTCCGAAATCACCAGCTCCGAGCAGAGGAGGCTCGCTGCCATAGCAACCAAGCCTTCCAGTGCTGGGAAAACTCACCATAGAGATGTGGGGAGAAAAATTCCACGGTCGAATTTCCAAAGAAGAAGGGCTCCCAGGGGAGGGAGGCGGAGGGAGAACAAAGGTGTTGGGAATGATGTGGTCAGAGATGGGGAGCTTCCCTGGTTGAGGGCCGGGGGGCACTACACAAGGATGCACCCAGACACGCAGACCCGCAGAGATAAGACCAGAGGGGGCCTGGCACTGAGAGATGCCATCTACATATGCTAATGTTCATATCACCTCATCCGCGGGAGGCCCAGCACAGAAGAGTGAGGGTAGATGGTGTCTGTAACGGTCTTGTTCCATGAATAGAATGCCCCCTGTGTACTCAGGAAAATATAGTACAGAGGCTGAATGTGCTCTGATCAAATTGTGGACTTTGTCACTGACAGTTTTTGTTACTGTTTTTGCTCTAGTAGAAAATCGTATTTGAAACAATTATACTTCCTTTGAAAAGTGAGGAAATATATTCAATAAAACGTGTGTGCCTGCCTGCTGACTTGTTTCGGGAGAGCAGAGAATTCACCAGGTATGTTTGCTTGGAGGCAACCTGCTCCCCTCAACGCGACCAAGACTTTTTGATGTTGTTAGAGGGGAGACGTGGGCCAGCCGGGCTTGGCTCCTCTGCATCCTCTTTAATAGGACGAAAAAGCAACACACAGCTGTTTGGTGATCCCCGTCCTCAGCATTGTCTGAAGCTCTATCCTCTCCGAAACAGTTTAACTTAGTCCCCTCTGTTCTTTAAAGCTCCCCTTCAGATCCCTTTTCTTCCTGTTTCTAAAGCAAGGCAGCGCCTTTTGCGTCACGAGCCCGTGGCATCATTTCTGAAACCCCCTGGTGTGAAGTAGCTGGCGCGCGTGATGGCGAAAGGGGTGTTTAGTTCTCAAAACCAAAGCAAACACACACACAAATGTTCTCTTTGGAACCAACGTGGGAGAGAGTTTCTAAAGGCCGACCACAAGCTGATTGTGTTTCTGAGAGTCCCCTTCTCTCAAAGGAATGGGCGAATTCCGCCAAGCCTTTATCTTGCCTGACAACTCCCAGAAACAAGCCAGGACTGGGAGCTCCTTTCAGATCCAAGTCAAAACCCTGAGAGCAGGAGACGCCTGCACTTGGAGACTGAAGCCCCGGAAAACCACACGAAAACAGGAGGCAACTGGTTTTCAGATGGAGCAAGGGGTGCAGAGAAAAGCCTTATTCCGTTGTATTAATTAAGATACACAGCAATGTCACATTCATCTTTGTCCCGCTGATGTCATTTTTGACACAAAGACTTTGTAACATGCTTGACTCCCAAGCCCTGGCTTTCAATACGACATTTGACAAATCTTCCATTCATTTCTTTTCAACAAATATTTACTGAACAAACTCTGCTAGATGCCAGGGACACAAAGATGACTATCTGTCTGGCCTTCCTTTAGAGGGGATTGAAGATAAGACCCATCTCTTACATTTGCAGACTACTTCCAGTTTCCAAAGCACTTCATACACATCATCTAATTTAATCCTTGGGACCAGCCTGGAGTGTGTAGATAAAGCCCGTGCCGCCTGAGCAAGGACTGAGAGGCAGGAAACTCTGGATGAAAGATGCCCCCAATGTTGGGGGGGTACCATCTTTGATATTACCTCCTTACTTTGCACCGAGGAAACCCGGGTGCTGAGAGCGTGTGCTCTCTGGGCACCTAGGCACAGGCTGTCTGGGGATGAAGAGCTTTTTGGGAGAGTAAGTAAATTAGCCGTCAAAGAAATCTTTGCAAGTGAGAACACTTTATTCAGAAAGAAAATTGACTTTACTTTCAAGGAAGACTGCAAAGAAGCTATTTTCAAAGCGATGGCTTCAGGAGGTAGAAAGAACACTGACCGAAGCTTTAGGAGTTTGATAGCTGGTCCTTCTCTGTAGCTTTTGGAAAATAAGGAAATTGGGATGGATTATTTCTAAACTGCGAGTAAAAATTTCTGCATGATTTACCAGGCAGGTTTGCAATTATATATGTTATTCAGCCGTCCTAAAAAATTGATCAAATGCAGTTTTAAAAATTATGCAATTGGTTATTACTTATATGTGTATTTATTTAATTGCCAACACTGGTCGAATGTCAAGAGCTAAATAGCATTTTCAAGGTTGTCTTCTTTTGAGGTCTCTTCTCTCATGTATTATGGGAAGATTACGGATGGAAAGCATAATGCCTGGGACAAAACAGGCATTCCATAAATATTTGCTTCATAAATATATGAAGACATGGATGAATGAATGAATGAGGAACAGATAACTAGGCAGCAAAGAACAGAATTTTGTAGTGGTGCAGAACTGGAGAATGTAAAAGGATATCCCTCTGGGAAATGGATCAAAGCGTCCCCTGCCCCAAACAGAAGTCATGTGACTTGAGAAACAAAATAGCATCTTGGGGTGGGTGGGTACATCTGTACATGCAGTTTCAATTTTACTAATTTAGTCCTACTACTATTTTCTTAAGATTAATTTGGTGATTTATTGCTACGTAGCTGAATTGCCTATATCCTCTGATCCTAGATACGCATTTGCATTTGGAAAGTGAGGTTACTCCTGTTGCAGAGCCAAGACAGCATGATTCTGTGCAGATCCAACCATCAGACGTAAATTCAGAGTCCTAGCTGACATCAAAGAGACTGGTCATTGTATGTCATCTTCTGCAGTCAGGTAAGCCATTTGCGGTACCCTCAGCTCCTCAGCAGTTTGGCCTGTGGCCGGCACACTGACAGTGCCTCCAAGGGTACGCCAACCCTGGCTGTTGTAGGTGCACATCCAAGGCCCTCACACCTTCTAGATGTCTCTCTCACCCAAGAAGCCCTTGGCTCCAGCCATGAGGTCTATCTACGGCCCTTGCAGCTCGTCCATTCGCTGTGGCCGTGTTTCCGGGGGAAATGCACCCAAATCTCTTCTGGATCTTGTCAATTCCCCACCATACTTCAAGATATAGCTCAGGCTTCTTGGTAACACTATGAAAACCCCCAACCTATGGGAACATTTAGCACTTACTCTTTCTAATAAAACTACTTATCAGATGAAACTCTGGGGTGTTATGACTTTATGCATACACTTTGTCTTTCTAACTAGATTAAAAACTCTTGCAGGGTGGGAACTGCATTTGGTGCACATCTGTGTCCCCACAATGCCCAGGAGGGATTAAAGAAGCATGTGTTGATTGATGCATAAGAAATAGATCAAGGAGTACATAATAAATACATTAAGGAAGTAAATACAGCATTTAAGGCCTCAAATTAGAAATTCCCAGCTTTGAAGTACAGGCAAACACATAGCATTACTTATATCCAGACAAAGTTGAAAAAAACGGCAAGTTCTTTTCTACCATCAAAATTCTAATTGTAAAACTAAATAAAATTTATATTTGCTGCATCATAAGTATAATTTTAGCAGTAGGAAGTTAAGCAATCAAGAAGAAAGTACTTAAAGAGAAAAACGGGAGCAGAATTTTCCCCTCACAGGCACCATTGCGTAGTTAATGCTTCTGCTCAGGAACCTAGCTTTTAAACCGCCCAACTTGGTGTGACTGACTTTTCATTCTTAATGCTTCACTACCCTTTGATCCCTTAAAAATGAATCATGAGCTCTAAATGTTTGCGAGGCTAAGAGGGGGATATAAAGAAAAGGAAAAAGAGGGAGAGAGTTTAAGTGATAGAAGAAAGGAAATAGTTCCTTTCTGCTTTCTCAGGGACTGGGGTTCCTCCTTCTGCGCTGAGTAAACAATGCTACTTGCATTTTCCTAACTTAAAAAAGAAAATGAGGGTGGTATTTCTTATCCATTTACTTTATAAAACTGTACCACAGTCCACAGGTCCGAGTCATCTCAATGTAGTCGCCAGATCATTTCTTCTTCCACCCAAACCAATTATTGACCAGGTATTGCTGAGAGCCCAATCCATTAAACCCCGGGGCTGGGCCAAGGTAAGGCTGCAATCGTGCCCTTTCAGAGGAGCACTAGGCACCAGGCCGAACTTCCCAGCAATTCCCTTTCACCTTGACACGCAAAATTGGGCTAATTTGGGATCTAAAATGCTTACTTTTTCATATCAAAAGACATCAAATCTATGGTCTCATTTACAGGAGAAAGTGTGATTTTTTCCCCTCACCCTTATCAGAAACAGCCCCAGCTAATTGACTTCACATTTCCTTAGTGAAATCACTTAAGATTTCAAAGCCCAATTATAAGATGATCTGTTCTAATCTAAAGGATGCTTTTACAGGGTTTTTGGATATACCTCAGACTATGTTGAGTGGAGCAGTTAAATTAAAATCATCTTTCTGGACTTAAACACAGTGAGTGCAACAGTGGGGTCCCCAACGATAGGCACAAGACCTCTCTCGCTCGCTTGCTCTCTCTCTCCCTCTCTGTCTTTGTATCTTTCTTGCTCACTCTCTCCAATAACTCATCAAGTGGTCTCAGTAGATCTAAAGGAAATAAGTCCACCAACAAATGAGATGCATGAATGACCATGAAACTTGTTGATATGCGAAGGAGAAGCAGTTTCGAAGGTGGCAAAAATAGTTCCAGTGGTGACTGGAGCAATCGCTCCAAAGAATCACCATCAGAGCCCGAACTGGGGAGGGCTGAGAACTTTATAATTTGGCTTGAGGGCTGTTTATCAAAGGGGAAACATCTCTGGCCTTCAAGTAGCGACCAGATAATAACTGTAATTTAACCTGCTCATGCCTTGCAGACAGCAGCCACTTTTTCAAGTCTGGAGGCTGGCTCTGCAAAGAGCGGAGAGCACAGCTCTGTGTAATTAAAGCTCCAGCTGCAGAGACCTGCTCGTTAGAAATTCACAAAGTCCTGGAGAGGGTCTCTCTCAGCCTTCCCCACCGCCTCCCACATCCTCTCCTTGTTTCCTCGCCTTTCCCACCCTTTCTGGCTTTTATAATTTATCTCTGAAACTGCAGCAGAAAAACTGCAAAACACCTAAAAATCCCACTTCCTGACTAAACTGGGTGTTCCTTGAAGGCGGTCCTACTTATCTTAACACAGAGACTTAGTAAACACTGGCAGCATTAATGGAAGTTCCCTTTGCCCATAAGGACGCTGGCAAGAACATTACTTGTGTGTAAATGAGTCAGGCATCGTAAAGTCTTCAACACTATGTCAAATTATGCTTAACCAATTCAAGGAGGGTTGATTTTATTCTTCAGGAACATACTACAATAACATTTTTCCATATTTCTACCAAACAATGAGCTTAAGGATTAATTAGGCAGTAGCTATCACTCTTCATAAGTCAGTGGCATCGCTGAAAGGGCAGGCCACCAGCAGTTAGCTTTTCGGCAGAGGGATGGGTAAGATCGCAGGCTGTGCAGCGAACCCTACGCAGGTTCAAATGCCAGCGGTCAATGTCCAGCATCGTGTGGACAGAGGCAGAGCTTCTTCACCCTCATGGAGGAGCCCAGTGTACGCACGGAGCTGTTGAGCACACTTCCTGAGTAGCCCCGAGGTAGTGCTCCCTGGGGTTTGTCCTTAGTGAGGCCCAATAAATGCTAGTCAGTTTGGCCCGCTGATCACAGCTCCTTCAGATAGAGATACCAATTACAGGGTTTCAGAAAGGGAACTGCACTTTGTTTCCATCGTGGAAAAGGGACACTAAAATAACGTCAAGAGATCCGTTCACCCCTGATTAGGAATTCCCTATGCACCTGATTTAACCAAATAAAAATCATATCTCAACAAAAGGCTTGGCTGTTTCTACAAACACCTTTGCAAGGACAGATAAGTGATTTTTTTTTTCTCCTTTTCCTAAAAAGACACAGTCTTGTACTAGTAGCCTAGTCAAAGGCATTTCTATGACAAGAGGGCAAAGTCATACTCGCGGCCCATAACAGCCGCAACTCTACTGTCTTACTGTTTTATACGCTAACACTGTCTACAGTGTTCATAGCACGTTCCTTCATTTGATCTCCACAAAAATCTGCTGAAGATACAGGAGGAAGGTAACCAGAAATGAAATAGAGAGGTTAAGAGGCTTTTCTCTGACAATACAGTGAATCGGTGGCAAAGATAAGACTGGAACCTACGTACGCTGACTCTCAGCACCAAGAACCTTCTAGTTTACAGGTGAACTACTTCTTCATGAACCACAGTTAATTTTTAAAAATCCGAGTACATGCCGTGAACAGTTTTTGTCACACCAGATAGCGAGGGTTCTCAGCGAGGGGTCACCAGACCAGCAACATCTGCTTTACCCGAGAACTTGTTAGAGGTGTAAATTCTGGCCCCCAACCCCAGACCTGCTGAATCTGAACTCTGGGGGTGGGCCCGGCTGTCTATTTTACCAAGGCCTCCACATGACGCGCTGCACACCGAAGCTGGAGAACCACTGCCATAGAATGAGGAGGCCAACAATAACCAGATCCCTTCATTTTATCCTTGCCACAATTCCAAGGTATGCAATACTGTTGTCACCATCTTCTATGGAGGAAACCGAGGCTCTAAAAGAACAGCCTTTCTAAGACCAGGAGGTAAGAAAAAATTGAAACTCAAACTCACATCTGCCTCACTCGTGCCCACGGCCCCACCGCCTCGCAACAAGTACAACTGTCAGAAAGGGTTTTACTAGAAAGAGTTCAAATCAGCTTCTCTGTAATTTCTACCCAAATAAGGCTCTTCTTTTCCCTCACAATAGACCTTTACTTTAAAAATGATGGTTATCATGCCCCCCCACTCCCATCATATAATTTGGGGGATGGGATGTTAACATAACCAGTTTTTCACACTTGACAGTGGAAATCTGAAAATGATGATTCCATTTTCAAGGGAATGATCACAAACACCCAATTCCCGTGGAATCCAGGCTCACAGTGCTAAGGGCACTTTTCACGCTACTCTGAATTTGCAATTGAAGAATACTTTTGATCACTGAGCTCTTCAAATGGTTGGCACTTATTTTCTAAGGGAATAAAAATGTAATTGAGTTCAATTTCCATAACTAGAACTGGCTCAAGGGTTCAAAGAGAACTGCTTATAGTTAGGCAAAGAATTAAAATAATGGTGAAGGCCTAAATTAGCACAGGAAACCCCCTGATGGAGGTCTTGACAGCTGTCCTTCAAAATATTTTTGAAAGAACAACAGGTGCTCTGTGGTTTTGTTCTGGAATCTGTTGATGCTGATCCCCAGGACAGGGCCTGTGTCTAAGTGGTTGCATATTTCATTTTATGTTGCCTCTCTCCAGCAATCTTACCTTGGGGTCATTAAGCTTCCAGGGAACCATGGGAAGAGAACTGATTATAAACTTGAAGAACAGCAATTTCATATAAGATGCTGTTAAAGGGCAAGTAGGTAGTAATTTTTAAGACTAAAATTGGTAACACTTAAGAGGGCTTTTTTCCTCAACTCATGCGTCTGCAAAATGATCTCAATACAAGACCTAACTCAGAAGGCCAGAATAGCAAGTACCCTTTCCTGCTTCCCTATGCTTCCTTCACCCAAAAGAAGTGAGATGGGGTGGGGGAAAAATAAGACAGAGAAAGAAAGAATCTGCCACAGCTCTGAGAAAGAAATCTAATTTGCTCAACCACGTGTTGTCCATCCCCTTTGATAAATAATCATACATTACTATATTTTGTCTACATATCTTTGTGAAATGAGGACTAACTTAGGATCTATCTCATCTTCAAAATGGTTTTTAAGTCAAAGCATATAAATTGCTTCCTCTAAAGCAAATGGTCATGTGAATATCTAACAGTAGCTATCCTATGCACTAGAGAGGGTTAGTTACCCTACATTTTTATATTCTGTGATGTGTGCACAAAAGTGGGATTTTATCACAGCACGTTGGTTTGTAGGTAAAAGGTAAGAGGGGACCACAATGAACCTAAGTGGAGAGATTGAGATGAAGAGGACAAGGTGGACCTGAGAAAAGCATGGGGAGTTTTGTGGTGATGGCGTTAGCATGCAGACGAGGGGGCACTTGGGTACCAGGTCGGCTTAGATTAGATGCCTTCGGATGTTTAAGGTCAACGTCTTGCTGAGAAAGAAGCTGAGCAATTGTGCTTTGCTAGTCCTCAGTGAGTCAGAGCTACCCAAGGAACCTGACATGTGTCCTCTCGGTGTGGCAGCAGGTGGGTTTTCCTAAAAGCAATATTGGCTAAAGGTCACTAAACTCTTCTCTCTTTCCTAAACCTCAAATACTGACATCTAACACTAAACATTATCTCGTGTGGGTGTATAAGTCATAATTCAACCCAATCAAAAGGAAATATGATATTACAGGCAAGCACTAAGAAAATGCGAAACATTCTTTAGTAGTTTAAATTTTCATTGATCAGAATGTCCATGCAATAACAAAGGCACTGGATAGAAATTCCGAAATTAAAACCCTTGGTTAGTGATTCCACAAACACCAGACAATCAATTGGCTTGATATCCCCCTTGCCCACTGAATTAGCTAATTTCTTGGCTAAGCCATTTTAGTTATTTTGGCTGCACGGACCGCTCTTCAGACAAATCAATAAAACCAGAAACTCCCAATTTAAAGGTTAAACTACTAAATGACTCGAAACACAGGCATTTCAAAACAATTTCTCTCTCCAAAACTTCTTCCTTTTTATCCTGTGGACATAATGGCTAAAGTGAAATGCTATTTTTAAAAAATACAATTCTTCCACTTATGGAGAAAAAGTACATCGGAATATTATGCTTTGTCGGTTGATTTAAGAAGACAATGAAAAAATCAGCAAGTTCCAATTATTACACAATTCGAACTATAGGTTAAAGAAACTATATTTTGTTTCTAAAACAAAATGGAAAATAATGGATTAGGAAAAAATATTTGCTTAATTATGTACACATGAATAATTACACACACACACATACACACCCACATATTTTAAGGGATTACTCACTTAAAAGAAAAAAAATCAAGACCTCAAAATATACGTGTTGAAAGCACACAGGCAGGCTATCTACACAAGAGAAAATAAGAATAGGTTACAAAAACTGGGGAGTGGATGATTCTGCCACTTGTCCTTCCAGTCCTTTTAGATCGTTCCTCCTTGCCCATGAAGGCATCACCTACTTTCATATAAAAACCTGACATAGGTATCTGAAGAATTTACTTCAGACTATCTGTTCTCTCACAGTTTGACTCCCTAAACCTTGCTTTTATCTTCCCTAGTTCTTCATTTACATCTACTCTGAGGTCCACATTCAGCATCAAAGGCTTTAATGTCCCATTTTGGACGCACTATCCAATCTGGATGTGTAGGCCCTCCTTCAGATGTGCCACTCACATCCAGCCTCTCCCCTTTGTACTGGGAGCGGAGAAGGGACCTCCTTGGATACTGACTTCCTGCCTTGCCCCAAGGGAACTAATTAACGGTCAGAGGGACAGAAATCATGCCAATAATCAAATAATAAACCAAAAATCAAAGGAATCCAGATTCAAACATGGGGGACAGTGTTTCATTTAGGAATCTGCAAAACTTTTCATTTAATCACCAATGTTCTCAGGGTTAGATGCAACAAAGACACCTAGGAATTAGTGGTTAACAATATTCACATACTGATATGTCCTAAACAACTGTTTTAAAAGCAGGATGGCAATATAGATCAAGCATCATAATAATGTTCACATCTTTTGAGACTATGAGTCTACTACTGGGACTACTAATCCTAAGTAAATAGTTCAAAAGAAGAAAAAAATCTTACATACAATCATGCTTTCTGTGCAGATATTTAAAATAGTAAGAAAAGGAAAAATCCAGAAGTCCGATAGCATGGAACAATTAGGCTAATTATGGTGATACAACTAGATGGAATATTACTTAGCTATCAAAAATGATCATTATACAATGATCATTCATTATAACAAGAAAAATGTTTGTAATAAAAGACCAGGCTACTGGTGGCTGTCATTATTGTGACCTAGTACAGGTGTACTAACACAGATACTGGGAAACACCATTGGATTTCTTCCTCTGGCCTGTTAGCACAGGGGTTTGCCATGCCCTCTAGAGCACCAATCCAATCATGCTCAGCCAGGGCAGGCAGTCCATGCTAGGTACTGGCCTTGTCCCCCAGAAAGCCCAAAGGGAACTTGTGGGTCTGTGTAGGTGGGGTGCATAGGACCTCTACAGTGGGGTGAGTGAATCTGCCTTGGTGGAGCGGGGCATGCACACGGGGCAGGACTCTGTTGACGGGGTATGTGGGCCGATGGACAGTGGGGCTTGTTGGCTGCTGCAGACTTGTGTCACCAGCCTTCTCAAACAGCCACACAGGGGATCTGCCCCACCTTCCAATGCCTGAAGTGATTGTGTGCTGCCATGCTTGGGGCCAACCCTACCCATCTGCACTCCTGAGAAAGCTGACAACAGCCTCATAGGCTGGAGGCCCACAGAAATTGTGAGCCCCTGAGCCTAGCAACCAGCCACACTGGGGGCCTGACTCCCTTAACAGCAAAACAGCAGCAGGTGTGTGCTAGTAGACCTTGTAGTCATCTGTGCTGGTGTTCACCATGCCCAATAAAGTGACTAAAGTGACTGTAGCAGCTGCACACACCTGAGCCTTACAAAGAGCCAGCCCAGGGGCCAGCCTAGCCTACCCATGCACCCACAGCAGGAGCAATATCATCACAACAGAAGAGCACACATAGCCCACACAGCAGGCACTCCTGGAACATTTGGAACAAGTGACTAGATGGAAGCACACTGCTGGGCCCCATAAGGCATCCCTTACATAAGGTGACATCTCCATGACTGGGAAATGTTGCTGATCTACCTAATACATAGATATAAGCACAGAGAAGTAGACAAAATGAGGAAACAAAGGAATATGTTCCACATAAGGGAATAGGACAAATGCTAAGAAAAAGAACTAAAGGAAATAGAGATAAACAACCTACCTGATAAAGAGTACAAACTAATAGTCACAAGGATGCTCACTGATCTTAGAAGAAGAACAGATGAACACAATGAGAACTTCAACAAAGAATCAGAAAATATAAAAAAGAACCAATCGGAAATGAAGAATAGAATAACGGAAATGAAAAATTCTATAGAGGGAATCAACAGCAGAGTAGATGACACAAAAGAACAAATCAGTAAGCTGTAAAAAAGACTAGAGGAAATTACCCAAGCTGAACAGATAAAAGAAAAAGAATTAAAAAGAAGAAGGACAGTCTAAGGGACTTCTGGGACAATATCAAGCATACTAACATCTGTATTATAGGTGGCCCAGAAAGAGAAGAGATAGACAAAGGGGCAGAGGACCTATTTGAAGAAATAATAGTTGAAAATTTTCTCAACTGAGAAAGGAAACAGACATCCAGGTACAAGAAGCACAGAGAGCACAAAACAAGATGAACCTGAAGAAGCCCACACAAAGACACATTATAATTAATATGTCAAGAATTAAAGATAAAGAATAAAATCTTTAAAAAAAAGAATTAAAGATAAAGAAAGAATCCTAAAAGCTGTAAGAGAAAAGCAATAAGTGACATACAAAGTAAACTCCATGAGGCTATCAGCTGACTTCTCAGCTGAAACCTTACAGGCTAGAAAGGATTGGCATGATATATTCAAAGAGATGCAAGGAAAAAACCTACAGCCAAGAATACTCTATCCAGCAAGGATATCATTCAGAATGGAAGGAGAGAGAACGAGTTTTCCAGACAAGCAAAAACTAAAGGAGTTTATCACCAATAAAACAGCCTTACAAGAAATGTTGAAGGGACTTATTTAAGTGGAAAATAAAAGACCACAAACAGGAATAAGAAAATTATCAAAGAAAAAAATCATTAGTAAAGGCAAATATACAGTAAAGGTAGTGGATCAACCACCTATATAACTAATATGAAGGTCAAAAGACAAAAGTAATAAAATTATCTATTTCCATGACAAGAAGTTAAGGGATACACACACAAAAAATAGAGATTAACTATGATATCAAAAGCACAACATGTGGTGGAAGGGGAGTAAATGTGCAGAGTTTTTAGTAAGAGGTCAAACTTAAGAGACTACCAACTTAAAATAGACTGCTATTTACATAGATTCGTAGGTTATATGAACCTCATGGTAATCACAAATCAGAAAACTATGATAAATACAAAAAATTAAGATAAAAGAACCCAAACATAATATTAAAGAAAGCCATCAAATTACAAGGGAATAGAGCAAGAGTAGACAAAAGGTGGGGGCCGGCCCTGTGGCCAAGTGGTTAAGTCTGCCCACTCCGCTTTGGTGGCCCAGGTTTTCGCTAGTTTGAATCTTGGGCGTGGACATGCCACTGCTCATGAGGCCATGCTGAGGCAGCATCCTACATGCCACAACTAGAAGGACCCACAACTAAAAATACACAACTATGTACCAGGGGGCTTTGGGGAGAAAAAGGAACAATAAAATCTTTAAAGAAAAAAAAAAGAGTAGAAGAAAGGAACAGAGAAGAACTAACAAAACACCCAGAAGAAAAACTAACAAAATGGCAATAAGTACATACTTATGAATAGCTACTTTAAATGCCAATGGATTAAATGCTCCAATCAAAAGACATAGGGTGGCTGAATGGATAAAAAACCAAGACCCATATATATGCTGCCTACAAGAGATACACTTCAGACCTAAAGACTGAAAGTGAAGGGATAGAAAAAGATACTCCATGCAAATGGTAATGAAAAGAAAGCTAGGATAGCCATACTTATGTCAGAGAGAATAGACTTTAAGAGAAAAACTGTAACAAGAGACAAAGAAGGGAACTATATCATGATAAAGGGAACAATCCAACAAGGGGATATAACACTTGTATGCACCCAACATAGGAGCACCTAAATATATAAAGCAATTATTAACAGAATAACAGGAGAAATAGGCAGTAACACAATAATAGAAGGGTATTTTAACACTCCATTTACATCAATGGATAGATCATTCAAACAGAAGATCAATAAGGAAACATTGGCCTTCAATGACACATTAGACCAGATGGATTTAGTGGATATATACAGAACATTCCACCCAAAACCTGTAGAATACACATTCTTTTTGAATGCACATGGAAAATTTTCCAGAATAGATCACACATTAGGCCACAAAACAAGTCTCAATAAATTTAAGCAGGTTGAAATAATACCAAGCATCTTTTCTGACCACAACAGTATGAAACTAGAAATCAACTACAAGAAGAAAACTGGAAAAGCCAAAATATATGGAGATTAAACAAAATGCTGCTGAAGAATTATTGAGTCAGTGAAGAATTCAAACAAGAAATAAAAAAAAATACCTGGAGATAAATGAAAATGAAAATATGACATGTTAAAATTTATGGGATCCAGCAAAAGCAGTATGAAGACGGAAGTTTACAGCAAAATAGGCCCATTTCAAAAATAAGAAAAATCTCAAATAAATAATCTAACAGTGCATCTAAAGGAACTAGTAAAAGAACAAACAAAGCGCCAAATCAGCAGAAGGAAGGAAATAATAAAAATCAGAGAGGAAAAAAATGAAATAGAGACCAAAGAAAAATAGGAAAAAAATCAATAAAACTAATATCTGGTTCTTTGAAAAGATAAACAAAATTGACAAACCTTTAGCTAGCCTCACCAAGAAAAAAAAAGAGAATGCTCAAATAAATAAAATCAGAAACTAAAGAGGAGAAATTACAATGGATACCTCAGAAATACAAAGGATTACCAGAGAATACTATGAAGGGTTATACACCAACAAACTGGATAATCTAGAAGAAATGGATAAAATTCTTAGAATCAGACAACCTTCCAAAACTGAATCAAGAAGAAATAGAGAATTTGAGTAAACCAATCACAGTAAGGAGATCGAAACAGTAATCAAAAGCCTTCCAAAAAACAAAAGTCCAGGACCAAACAGCTTCCTCAGTGAATTCTCCCAAACATTCAAAGAAGATTAATACTTATTCTTCTCAAACTCTTTCAAAAAACTGAAGAGGAGGAGAAGCTTCCTAATTCATTCTAAAAGGCCAACATTACCCTGATACCAAAACCAGACAAAGACAACACATAAAAAGAAAACTACAAGCCAGTATCACTGATGATCAAAGATGCAAAAATCCTCAATAAAAGACTAGCAAATCAAATATAACAATACATTAAAATGATCATACACCATGATCAAGTGGGATTTATTCCAGGGATGTAGGGATGGTTCAAAATCCACAAATCAATCAATGTGATACAAGTGATACCATGATACATTAACAAAATGAAGAATAAAAATCACATGATCATCTCATTAGATGCAGAGAAAGCATTCAACAAGATACAAGATCCATTTGTGATAAAAACTCAATTAAAATAAGTGTAGAAGGAAAGTACCTCAACATAATAAAGGCCATTAAACCCACAGCTAATATACTCAACACTGAAAAACTGAAAGCTATCCCTTTAAGAACAAGAACCAAACAAGGGTGCTCACTTTCACCACTCTTATTTAACATAACATTGGAAGTCCTGGCCAGAGCAATCAGGCAAGAAAAAGAAATAAAAGGGATCCAAATTGGAAAGGAGGAAATAAAACTCACTATTTATAGATGACATGATTTTACATATAGAAAACCCTAAAGAATCCACCAAAAAACTATTAGAAATAATAAATAAATAAACAAATACTCTAAAGTTGCAAGATACAAAACCTACATACAAAAATCAGTTGCATTTCTATACACTAATAATGAAATAGCAGAAAGAGAAATTAAGAATGCAATCCCATTTACAATCACTATAAAAAGAATAAAATACCTAGGAATAAATTTAACCAAAGAGGTAAAAAACCTATACACTGAAAACTATAAAATATTGTTGAAAGAAATCAAAGAAGATACAAAGAAATGGAAAGATATTACATGCTTACAGATTGGAAGAATTAATATAGTTAAAATGTCCATACTTCTGAAAGCAATCTACACATCAAAGTCCCAACGACATTTTTCACAGAAATAGAACAAAGAATCCTAAAAGTTATACAGAACAACAAAAGAACCTGGATAACAAAAGGAATCCTGAGAAAAAAGAAGAAAGCTGGAGGTATCACACTCCCTGATTTCAAAGTATACTACAAAGCTGTGGCAATCAAAACAGCATGGTCCTGGCACAAAAACAGACACACAGATCAATGGAGCAAAAGTGAAAGCCCAGAAATAAACCCACACATTTATGGATAGCTAATTTTCAACAAGGGAGCCAAGAACATACAAGAGAAAAAGGAAAGTCTCTTTATTAAATGGGGTTGGGAAAACTGGAGAGCCACATGAAAAAGAATGAATGAAGACTGTTATCTTACACGGTACACAAAAGTTAACTCAAAATCGTTTAAGAACTCGAATGTAAGACCCGAAAGCATAAAACTTCTAGAAGAAAACATAGGCAGTACACTGTTTGCCATCGGTCTTAGCACTATCTTTTCAAATGTTATGCCTCACCAGGCAAGGGAAACAAAAGAAAAAAATAAATGGGACTACATCAAACTAAAAACTTCTTCGGGCAAAGGAAACCATCAATAAAACGAAAAGACAACCTAACAGTTATGAGAAGGTATTTGCAAACCATATGTCTGATAAGGGGTTAACATCCAAAATATATAAAGAACTCATACATCTCAACAGCAAAAAACCTAACCATCCAATTAAAAAATGGGCAAAAGATCTGAACAGACATTTTTCCAAAGAAGATATACAGATGGCCAACAGGCACATGAAAAAATATTCAACATCACTAATTATTAGGAAAATGCAAATCAAAACTACAATGAGATATCACCTCACACCCATCAGAATGGCTATAATTAACAAGACAAGAAATAACAAGTGTTAGAGAGGATATAGAGAAAAGGGAACTATCATACACTGCTGGTGGGAATGTTAACTGATGCAGCCACTATGGAAAACAGTACAGAGATTCCTCAAAAAGTTAAGAATAGAACTACCATATGATCCAGCTATTCCACTTCTGGGTATTTATCCAAAGAATATGAAAACATGAACGCATAAAGATATATGCACCCCTATGTTCGTTGCAGCATTATTCATAATAGGCAAGACATGGAAACAACCTAAGTGTCCATTGATGGATGATTGGATAAAGAAGATGTGTTATATATACACAATGGAATACTACTCAGCTATAAAAATAGATGAAATCTTGCCATTTGCTAAGAGAAATAGGTCAGATGGAGAAAGTCAAATACTGTATGATTTCACTCATAAGCAGAAGATAAAAACAACAACAATGACAAACAAACACCTAGAGACAGAGATTGGATGGGTGGTTACCAGGGGGGAAGCAGGGAGGTGGGAGGGCAAGAGGGGTGATAGGGCACATATGTATGGTCATGGATGGTAATTAGTCTTTGGGGGGTGAACATGATGTAGTCTATACAGAAATCGAAATAAAATGATGTATACCTGAAATTCATATAGCATTATAAACCAATGTTACCTCAAGGAAAAAAAAAACAAATAAAAGACTAGGCACAAAAACTGAAAGAAAATTGAGTTCAAGGTGATTACAACTATATAATGCATGTGTACATGTGTATGTACATAGTGTACATGCTGCAGAATTTCATTATTTGCAAATTCGCCTACTCCCTAAAATTGGTTTGTAACCCCCAAATCACTACTTGTGGTGCCTTCACAGTCACTCACAGGTTATCAGCTGAGGAAAATGTTGTGATCAGCGGCTCAGACACCTGACCCTGGATTTCCCCTGCGCAGCAATGGTGCTGTATGTACTAACTCAGGATCCGCAGTGACTTTATAGAACACAATCGCTGCTAATAACAAGAATCAACTACACGTCATATACATGCACGCAAATATATATACATCCATCCAGCCATACAAACACTACAAGAGAATTGTGTGCACAAATATACAAATATGCAACTATATGGGTTTAGGGATGACTTAGTTTTCCTCTTAAAATTTCAAAAATGTTTTTATAACATTGCTGTCACCATGAGAACATTTAAAATGTACAACAAAGAAGCTCTGCTGAGTGACGAGCCTACAGTCATAGGTACTGTTCTGTGGAATCCGTGGCCTTACCACCTCTGTCAAACAAAGCAGGTGGGCCAGCACGTGTCCTCATGCTCATTCTCTGGACAGGTCACCCGATCTCACAGTGTTTTAGTCGGCTCCACTAGTCTCACTCCACTTGCAGTAAGTTTCCCAGGAGACCTTCTGATTCTCTTAGGCTTCTAGCATTGTGGTCTTCAGAGTGTCTGCTCTAAACTGACAGTGCAATGGACTGAATTTTGTCCCCCAAAATTCATAAATTGAAACCCTAACCCCTAAAGTGATGGTATTAAGAGGTGGGGCTTTAGGAGGTAATTAGAGTTAGATTGGGTCCTGAGGGTGGGCCCTCATGATAGGCTTAATGCCCTTACAAAAAGAGGCGGAGACAACGGATATGCCTGTCTCTCTGTGTGCACGCGCCAAAGAAGGCCACGTGAAGACATGACCAGGAAGAGGGCCCTCACCAAGAACCTGCCCGTGCTGGCGTCCTGCTCTCCAGACTGTGAGAAGAAATTTGTTGTTTAAGCTACCCCGCCGTCTGTGGTAATCTGTTTTAGCAGCCCAAATAGACTAAGATGAAGCCCCAACTCCTCATGTGACTGTATTGGAGATGTGCCTTTAAGAAGGTGATTAAGATTAAAAGACGTCATAAGGGTGGAGGCCTGATTCGGTAGAATTGGTGCCCTTGTTAGCAGAGGAGGCGATACCAGAGACTCTGCTCTCTGTCCACCGTGTGAAGACACAGTAAGAAGTGGCCCTCTCCAAGCCAGAGCTCTCATCAGAACCTGACCATGCTTGGCACCCTGATCTCGGACTTCCAGGCTCCAGAACTGTGAGGAAATAAATTTCTGTTGTTTAAGCAGCTCAATCTGTGATATTTTGTTATGGCAGCCCGAGCTGACTCATACACTTGGGTTCAGTCCCCGTGCTCTCTGGCTTCCCACGAGTCAGAGGACAGGGTGTTGGACATGAAGTCATCACAGGCTGGCTGCTTACTTCTACGAAAGCGACAGCTCCTGAGCGGGGGGCCCTCTCCAGGTAACCACGCCTTCTACTTATCACTTCAGACCAAGGGGTGTTGTGTCCTACACTATCCCTTGTGGTTTCCCTCAAACCTGTCTACACCTTTGTAAGTAGTCTTTTTATTCAAATATGTTTCCATTACTCAATTTCAGCGTGTCATCTATTTCCTATCAAAACCCTGACAGGATCTAACAAAACATGGGAATTGCTAAAATGATTTTTTAAAAAAATATAATTCCAGACATTGTTTCACTAACAAAGAGACTGAGACCCAAGAATTCCTAATTAACTGGTAATAACGTCACATCCTCAGGGTCACCGGAGTCATTACAAATGGGATCATGGCACAGTGGCTGCTGCATTGTGTGTACCACTTGGCTTGTGATAACAATGCCAAGGAGATGGTAAGAAATGAAACCCCCTTTGGTCTGTCTAGAGCAAAACTTATGAATATTACATTTTTCTTCCCATACTCCATGAGCCAGACCTTCCATAATCTCTTCCATTTTTATTTTTGCCATGTCTTTTTCTCCATCTTGGTTCCATTCGTGAAAAGTCTCCGTTGTTCTAGGGGTCAGGAAAAAGGGGCAGGGGGAGTGCTTGTTTAGAAGTGATTGCCTAGCAACCCATCTTCCTTATTCCAAGGACAGAGGCTATTTGCATTTTGGGAAAGAAGAAAAAAGCTCCTCTTCTCATGAGTCCCGGAGTAAGAATGTCTTGCTGACCACTCCTCAAAGGAACCTTCCTTCCTCTGAGAACTCCCCCTGGGTGGCCTTTCTTTGCCTGCAGCCACTGTGTCCTCCCTTGGGGGCGGGTGCAGCCTTCCAAGGTGCACCCCAAGCTGCCTCGGGCAATAAGCGCCTGTGGCACTGCCAAGCTGCAGCCCTGGCAGGCGGGTGGCACCAGGACAGGGCTCAGAACATCCTGATCTCATTCAAGGGACATTTCTTTCCCACACTGTTCTTTCCTTTTTGTAGCTTTCTTTCCTGGAAACGTGCCACACCCAGGGGATGTCTAGGCCTGCCGTTCTTAACCTCCAAAGTGCTGGGGAGTCCCTCGAGCCTGTGTCAGGAAAGCTGAAGCAAGCAGGACAGGGAAAGAGGAGGAGGCCAACCTCCACTCGGAAGTTCTTCATCGACCTGCAGGAGGTAGGAACCAAGGGAAGAGAGACGGTGCTTCACATCATTTGAGAAACTGCACTGGGCTGGTATGTGGAAAAATCTCTCTTCCAAACTAGAGAGAGCCCTCCTACCACAGACATCGCATCCTGCATCCTGCTCCGTCCCCATGCTGAAAGAATGCAGGATGCTTCTCCTCTAAGTGAGGTGCGGAGAGGAATAAGATGGGAGTCCTCTCTGTTTTATGCCTTAAAGAGGTAAAGGAAACTCTTGGGCTATCTGGCTGCAAGCTGGGCAAGGCCTTTAATCTTCTGAAGCTCTAAATTACCATCTATAAAACTGAGGTCTTTAAGAATTACATTGACAACTGTTGACAATGTTTAACTGATTTGAACACCACAAGTACAAGGCATGTCCATTTGGGTGTACTGTTTAATGAAGGCCATCTCAGGACTGCTTCTGCTGGCTCCTTTGCCTCCTCGTCATGCTAGGATACTTGTCATGAGGAGAGGCCCAGGCTATCCACAGGTGATACTGATCTACAACATGATAGCAGATACATCTGGCATTAGGAGATGTTATCAGGTTTTATATACCTTTGCATTCCTTTGTCGTTTTATGTAGTTCCATGCACACAAACACCCAAGACAAAAAAACCGTGAAAGTCCGTACAAGGCTAATACATCAACTTCTTTGACTAATATAGGGATATTCTAAGAGAGAAAAGGGGGAAGATCATACCAGCTAATCCTTTTAGCTGTAAGGCCAGGAGATAAATGCATCCAGAGGAAAATTCTGAATGATTCATGGGAGTTGGTCAATGGGCAGGGAACAAAGAAACAAATTTTTAAAAATACCACTAAGCAAAACTTTACCTCCAGCAAAAGAATATAACTATGGTTTTGTTTTTAACTTTTATTTTTATCAGATTTATAAGTTCCCTAAGAATTGATCTTAAGCTTTCTCTGTACAGAAAATATTTTGATTGAATTCAGTGGAACTGGGAATTGAGCTTAGAATTTTAGAGTTAAAATACTTCAGAAGTTATCTGACCCAAACCCTGTCCTCATTTCACAGCTGAGCCCACACAGTGAGGCCCAAGGAGGTTCAGGTTTGCTCAGGGGACGTGCAGATGACATACGCGGCACTTAATGTGCAGAAATCGTTACGTACGGCACTGCGTTCATGTAACCACAGACAGCTGACCTTATTAATAATAGGAGTATTATATTTGTTAGCAGGCCAACTTTGTTTCTCATTTGGAAAGGGTTTGAGGTATATGCTTTTGGGAATGAGGAACTTGGAATGTTAAGCAAGGGGCTGAATTAGACCACCATATTATTATTCATTTTTCACTCACTTCTGCAGGAGTATTTGAGGACACACTGGGTGCCCCAGCACTGAATAGAACTAGAGGAGTCTGTTACGGCCCAGAGTGTCCTTGGGTTAATGTTCTCTCTGCTGCCAAGTTGGTGAGTTTTGCTGAGTCTGGAGAATAGTGAAGCAGTCATCTGGTAAAATGTTGAATCAAACTCTGGTTTCCCTGATCTGCTTACCATTCTCTCTTTTTTCTCTTAAGCACTGCCACTTCTTTACTCACAGTCAGCTGTGCTTCAAGCTTGCGAACGTTTGGGCATTCTCTTCTCTGTGACATGGAGAAACTGTTGGGCATGGTCATTACACGATTAAAATCATGATGTCATAAGTATAACGAGATACCAAGCTCCAGACTTTTTAGAATAGTCCATGCACATACAATCAAAGAATTTGAAAGTTCAGATGAAGTTTGGCAAGTTTGAAAGAAGCAGGACGAGTGTAGAAAAAGAGCTTATTGGAGAACGTAGGGTGAGTTGAAAACAGAGTTGATTCCGAAGCAGAGTGTTTCATAAATTTCTTCCTGTGCACAGAGGACCTGTATCTTGTCACATCCTTTTTGTTTAGGCTAAAATAATTTGCAGCAATGAGAATATAGTAGCTGATTTTAATTGTCAGAATAAAAACCATGGAATCTTTGCGTTATAAAGGTCTTTAGGAGTTATCTACATCAAATACCATCTTAAACAGAATCCCTAAAACTAAATCAAATAAAAATGCATCAGATTAGTATGAATTTATTTCTAAAACTTCAAATTGGTAACTTTACGTATTATGAATCAAACCACAAAAACACATTAAAGTTTTGCTGTTGTCCAATGTGTTAAACTTGTATATACAACCTATCTCAGTACATTGGTTTCTGTTGGTTTTTATTAATGATTAAATGCACTTATTATCAATAAGTATAGTAATAGTTAGAATACACATAAGCAGATGAAATTTAAATCAGCTGTTTACAGAACCAATCACTGAACTCCCTCCACAAAATCACTGGGTTCCACAGAACACAATTTACAAAGCACTGGTCCGTTTCCACAGCATCTTGGAAGACAGAAAGCCTGTGCTTGGACACCTCCCTCCAGTGACAAGGAATCCATCTCTTGGCAAGGCAGCCGAGGTCACAGATTTCATTCTTAGGCAGTTCCTCTTTACCATTGTGCCAAATCTGCTTCACGAAACGTTTACACAACAGACCCATTTCCGGCCTCTGGAACCACTGGCCTTATCTGCATGGCAGAAGACAGCTAATGTGTTCACATCGAGGTCTTCCCTTTTCTGACCCTTATGCTCCGCATCCCCTCAAGTGTTCCCCCTGTGGCACGATCCCAGACTTCTTGATCACCGTCCTCTGAGTGTTCTCTTGCTTGTTAGAGACACCCTTGAAATGTAGACAGCTTGAAATTGAAATCAACATGCACCAAACAGAATTCTTGGTCTCTCCTCAGCCCATTCCAAAACGAGAACAGTGAATGACACCACTGTCTGTCCAGTTATGCAGGTCAGAAATCTATTTCACATCCTGACATGTTCCTCTGCTTTGTACTTTCTGTACCCAATCTACCACTAGGTCCAGGAATTTTGTCTCCTAAATAGCTTATAAATCTTTTCACTTGGTTCTGTCTCCACTCCCATCATCGTTGACCACCGTCCTTGACCTTCTGCAAGAGCCCTTTAGCCTACCTGTTTACAGCTTCTCTGGCTCTCCAGAGTTGCACCATCCACATCCTGCTTAAAACTCTTAGCGGCACCCCATTGTTTCACGATAATGAAAAATCCTCAGCATGGCTGACAAAGTCCTATGTCACTTATTCCCTTTCTGCTTCTCCAGCTGGATTTTGCACCACACGCTCTGTGCCCAGGACACTAGCCATCTTTTCTTTCCTTCACCATGCTCTGCTTCTCCTGCCACAGTGTCTTCCTACCTGTTGTTTCCTCTGCCTAGAGTGTATCGTCCTTTTCTTTTGGTCTAGTTAACACAAGTTGTAGGACTCAGCTCAAAGATTCCTGCCTCGATCTTCCCAGAGCTCTTATACCAGGTCAGCTTCCCTTGTTATAGGTTCTTATAGCCCTAAGGATGTCTGCCTCATGACACTTGTCGCAGTTCTTATTTACATCTCTTGAGATTATTTGATTAATGTCTGCTTCCCCAGCTGGACCATTAGCTCTACTAGGCTAAGATGTGTCTATTTTTGCTCACTTCTTTCCTCCTAGTGCACATAAGGTATCTGTTGAGTGAATTAGCTATGCAATTCCTATTTTGATTCTGTTTCATCAAGGGAATTGATCTTAAATCTAGAAAATATGGAAGAAATATGGTCAAGAGGAATTTGAAACCCAAAGGAGATGAGATAAATGGAGAGCTCAAAGTTGTTTTTAAAAGAATATGTGTCTCTAGGCATTATTAAATAATGCCTCAGGCTACTCCTCTTGACAATATTAAGTTTGGCATTCACACAGAAGGTAGGAACTAGAGAAAAGGACGAAGTGAAGACAATGAAGGGAGATGGACAAAGGTTGATATGATCTTCAAAAGAGAGTGAAGAAGTAGGGTTACAGAAACTACTGATAACTAAACATGACCTTTGTCCCAGACAGAATTTTAACAGCAGTGATTAAAAGCACTTAGAAAAGGAAACACTGATGACCAGGAGCAAGAATGGGGTCATCAAGATTAAGTCACAGCAAACAAGCATCCAGTTCCTGTTAGGTGAACTTGCAGGATGAGAAATGGGAGACTGCCATGGGCATGAAGTATATTAATTTCACTGAGACTCTTGGCAAAGTCCCACACAGTATCCCTGAGAGGTAGAGAAATGTCAGTTGAACTCGCAGCTAATCAGACCCCAGTGTGACACGCCCAGCTTAACACTGCCCCGAACAGGGCTGATTCTCTTGACAAATAGAAATGGCAAGCAATAGGATATATTGGAGCATAAGAGGAAGCCATTTGGTGTAAACCTAATTTGGCCTGACTTTGTTTTTCCAAGAGGGCCTGACATGGCCATTGAGCAGGCATTGTATATCTGCTTTAAACATTTACTATGGCAAGAACAAATCCCTTAAGATAAAGGCACAACTTTCCCCCACATTGGCATTTCCTTAAGAATAAGCATCTTTCCTTAGGCTAGGAACTGATTGCTGTGCTCCCTCTTGATCACCCAGCTCAAGACAACAGACCTGCCACCGTGCTGTGTCCACCGAGACAGTGACCTACCTGCTGTGTCCATCAATCGCTGTGCCGGCAGAGCAGTCTCGCAACTATTGTAAAAGGGACATCTCAAACATCTGTGAAACATCCTCTTTGGGGGTATATAACCACTCTGTACACCCCATTTATTTGGTGTCCTTTCTTCCTTTGGGAAGAAAGGCCGCAGGCCATGGTCCTCACGTTTTAGCTCAGAATAAAGTCTCCCAAAGTTTCATTTATAGATTGGTTATGGATTACTTTCTTCGACACTCTCCAATGCTATTTATCTCTGAGATGTTCTCTTTAAATGTTCATAGTAATGATAGCTGACACATAAAATGCACACCATGAGATGGACACTGTTTAAAGTGCATTTAATCCTTACAACAGCAAGTTGAGAGGGTATTATGGTTATTTCCATTTAAGAATTGAAGAAATGGAGTGTTGGGAGATTAAGTAACTTGCATAAGGTCACGTAGTAAGAGGGGGAACTAGAATTTGAAGCCAGGAAGTCTAGCCCCAGAGACTATGCTCCTTATGCTATCTCTCTCCCTGTCTCCATGCTTCAGATGCTCTAAAATGCTCTCAGCAGGAGGACGTTATATCCTGCCTAGTGCGCATGCCTGCACTATTCTGCAATGCTCCAAAGTAGGAGCTCTCTACCTGTAACGCACAGACTCTCAAGGGATCTATGGATAGAATTCATACGGTTCTATAAACTCGGATTGTGTCTAATTTTTACTAATCTCTAACAAGAAGTTAGCATTTCCTTCAATTATTAACATAGGTAACAGACCATAGCAGTATCAGCGCATATGTGAGGTTGTCCCCAGTAATCAGATATTTTCGTATCACATTATTGTTTTTGTAGATATCTCAAAACATCACTTATCTCCATTGCTTTGAAATTATAGTGATTATTAGACCTGCCACCAAATCTCATTATTTAATTTTTTAACAGAAGCCCATGCATTATTATTTTCACCTTTTTAACACGTTGTAACTGCGCCGTACTGTAATCGCGTTCCTTTGTAACCCCGCGTTTTACGTTCCGCATTAAAGCCTCTTCTGGGAAGGAGCTGCGGGGCTGCGTAGACTGCTGGAGACCAGAGCCCACCTGCACTCTCCACGGCTGCCTTGTGCCGCAGCGTGTGCTTTATGCCATGATGGCTTCTCTTTGTGACATGTGTTTTGGGCCCAGGCAAATAGTTAGGACTCATAATGGCGGACAAAAGGTAAGCAAGTGATAGCTCTGGACCAACCAAAGAGACAAAGGAAGGATATCACGCAGAACATTAAGAGGAGCTTTCTGTGGTGGCAGCTGATGTTGTCTTTAAGGGCGTGGTAGAAGAAAGACAGAGTCCAGACCAGCAGGCAGTAGGGATCTAGGGAAGTCCTTGACTTTCTCAAAGACCTCATAAACAGCCCTCTAGCTGGGAGAGTTGAGCAACAGTGTCTGAAGAGCGGCTGTAAAACACTCATGGGAGGTGTGTCATAAATTCAGAAGACATGAAAAGAAGGAAAGTACAAGGGCCGATGTACGTGCCCTGAAGGCAACACCCGGGGACTGTTCCATAAAGATCTGAGACAGCGCTTACGTTCCTAGGAACCCATCCCGGATTCTGAGAGAGCACTCTCTTATCTAAGAGATGCTTATCTAAGAAAGCATTCCTGCAAACATGGAGGGCGGAGCCCAGCATATGCCGCGGGATTCTGCTTTGTCCCTGTTCACCTACAACAACGATAACAACAATGACAACTTACATCCGTATACTTTACAGTTTCCATGGTGGATTCATGATAGCACTAAGGAGCAGGCAGAACAGACTTCTTTACCATTTTACTAAGATGGAAAGCAAGCTTCAGAGAGGTATAATGAGTTGTTCGAAGTCACACACTGCATACACACTGCAAGTGAGAACAGATGCAGGCCTGCTGTCTGCTGGTCCCATGTTCCTTGGCATATTAGCCAGATTTGGAATCTGGAAAGAATCCATATTCCTGCCTCAAGAAGGTCAGACTGGCTTTTTCTGAAGCCCCTTCCCAGCCTCAAAGTTTACAATTCAGAAAGGTAAAGTATCCCTTTTCCTCCTCCAGCCACTAAAGCTTTAAGACTTTGTCCTGCACAGTAAGCACCTGTCCCAGATAGACGTGTTATAACCACTGGAGGCAGCACTCAGAACAGCAGGCAATCCTTCCCCACCTCCCAGGGAGAAGACCAGAGGAGCTGAGGTTGTGCTGAGGGCATGAAGCAGGTTCAGAGTGGGAAGGGCATGGCTTTTCCCTTCAAGAACAGGGGTTCAGATGCCAGCTCTGCCACCTGGATGACCTATGGCATCTCAGGAAAATGACTGCACCTCTCTGAACATTACTCTTCTCACCTGTGTTATTTAGGTGATGGAGAAGTTTACACGTCAAGCTGAGACATAAAAAGAGGCCAGTAAACGTTGGTCTTCCTTACGAGACCCAACATCAACCCTCTAACACATTAACAGGACTTGTTTAAGGTAGCAGTTGGTTCCTACAATGAAACCTATGAGTTTTCCAGAAGAAATTCACTACTTTCCCTCAAAGAGCTCGGAAGAATTCAAATACCTGTGGTAGCTGCAAGAAAAAATGATGATATTGGACTTTACTCACTCTGCGATTTCACCTTGGGGTAAATGTTCCCTCTGTGCCCTGAAAATTGGTTATCAATCCATCTACACCCTTGCAAAACCCAGGAAGGCTTCTGCACTGTACGCAAAGGCGAGGCATGGGCCTCGAATCCTCCGCAGCCTCCGCTGCCGCATCCCCGTCATCAGCAACATGTGAATGAACCAAATTATCTCCAGGCTGGGGCGTGGGCCACACAGCCGGGCTCCGCCGTCAGAGGAGCCCAACGTCATGTTTTCCACCCCCTTTAGGAGGTGGCTGATGCTGTCGTAGGGCTGTGAGGGAGGAAGCCAGCCTGGAAATGCCATGTAGGGAAGAAACTGTTCCATTTCAGTGTTAGGATTCTAAAATAGCTGCTAATAAAAAGCCTTCATACTGTGACACTTCAATACAGACACCCACAAGGATACCTTGACAAGCTGTTTGACTCCTCACAAGCCTTTTCTTGTTATTCCCGCGCAGGGCCCCCAGCAGTCACCCACACAGACATACAACCATGCAGTGACAGAGAAGGCCAGCAGGGGTCTGCCTAGACTGCCGGCCCAGCCCGGGAGCCCTGGGTCCTTGCAGGAGGGAGGCATTGCTGCTCTGATGTTGGCTTGTCCAGGGACATAGCCCATCAATTTGAACCTACTGCTTATTCTGTCACTCTCTCTCTCTATCCACATGTTGTCTGACAATATTTACCTAAGAGTGACCAAGCTCACCTCCCGGGATGAGAGGGGAGATCTTTAAAGAGTATTTCACTTACAAATTCAGAAATGCCATGGTTCAATGAATCTAGGCTTTGAAGGTGAGGAGAGTAGGATATGACTATATGACAGTGATTAAAATTGAAAGAGTCTTTCCCATTGGAAGGCCTAAAAATCCATTGATTACTATACTACCAACTCCATCAGGAAAATAATATGTCGAGTTTGAGAGAATTTTTCACAGCACCTATCCTATTTTTGAAGCTTGATAATTAAGATCTTTTATAATGTTACCATTTGAATCTCAGCATAATGAGACCATGTTATATCCTTAGCTACTTTCTGTAAACGCTGCTATCAGGACCAATATGATTCTGAAACTTGGCTGCACATTAGACTCACCTAAGAAGTTTATTAAAGGTATAAATTCCCAATTATCATCCCCCTAGAGATCCTGAATCAGTATATCCAAGGTGAGGCCCAGTAATCAAGATTTTGAAGCAAGCACTCTGAGCTATTCAAATGTGGGTCAAGCTCAGGAGCCTCCATAGTGGGGAGCACGATAGTACCAGGTAAGCTTCCACTGCTATGCCTCCAAGAGAATGAAAGGAACTTGAGAAGCTGTCTCACAGTCAGGTACCACAAGCAACTTTATGCTTGAAAATTCTCTTAGTGGAGCTCAATTTACGGTGCTTTTCTTTGGTTAGTAGACATCCTCAGGTCATGTGCCTATACTAAGGTCTTATGACCACCAACGGGATGATCACCAAGAGAAGCTGCTGCAGCTCTGCAGATGACCAACCCTGGTGTTTTCAATATCTCTGTATGAATCCAATATTAGCTCAGGTTGTTCTAGCAATCTCTTGGAGTTTTATAATTTTTCAAATCTGGACAAATAGACCAAGCAGGAATGTGAAATAACTACCTGAGAACAGAATTCTAAAAAAGTGTTACAGAGAGTTGAGAGATGAAGTCAAGTCACGCTTGGACTTAGGAGCTATTTCCATCCTGAAGACCCACTACAGTGGATGGCATCTTTACTTTCAAAGACTCTCAAGAAGAGCACACGATCTTTCTCAGACCTCCTTTGAGGGAATTATTTCAATCAGTAAGTACCTAGTAAGCGCCTTCAACTTCTAGGAATGAAAACCACAAGGTGTGAGATGAAAAATATACTGGATGGGAATAAGAGGAAGTTAGACATTGCAGAAGCAAAGATTATTGAAGTTGAAGACAGAGTAACAGAAACCATCCAAAATAAAACGCAAAGAAAAGAGAATCCAAAAACATGAAAAGAGCTCAGTGAGCCATGAGACAGCTTTAAGTGGCTTAATATAAGTGAAATTGGAGTCCCTAGTGGGTAATTAGGGGGAACAGAAGAAATATTTGAACAAATAATGGTCAAAATTTTTTGAACTGATGAAAACTATAAGCCTACAATCCAAGAAATCCAATGAACCCAAGTACAAGAAATATGAGTAAAACTATACAAAGGCACATCATAATCAAATTGCTCAAGACTAGTAATATGAGAAAATCTTAAAAGCAGCTTGAGAAAAAAGAAACACTTCATACAGATTTCCCACTGAGAAATTCCAGAACTTTTGTTTTTCAGCAATGATTATGTGCCACTTCAATTTGTTGTCCTCAACAACCTTTAAAGGCAAGAGCTCATTGCAAAAAAAGAAATGGAGGCTATGATGATGCATGAGATGAATATGACACATAATTTCCTTTGCTCACCTCAAAGCCATGTGCTTTTGCTTCCTTCGTCCCTGTAGTAGAATCGCAGTTTTGTTTAGGTCTTTTATTGAAGGGTGACAAGACTTTGGCTTCCTTTTTCTCCATAGTAGAACCCCAGTTTGTCTAGACCTTTGGCAACAAGCCATTGATCTTTGCAAGTGAGTTCAGCTCTTTGTCTTGACCCACCTGTAGCCAGTGAGCTACAAGGAGGAGTCTTTGAAGAGATATTCTGGGAAAGACTTACCCCCTGATGAGAAGAAGGCGTGTAGAGATAAACGATCTGCTCCCTGCGGCATGTTTGGCGTCGCTGCAGCCACCTTGCAGCCATGAGGAAAAGACCAACAAAATCTCAAGTGCCCACTCATAGATCTGACATTGTAAAGCCTCTGAACTAATCAGAAACTGCTCATCTGTGAACTTCTTGTCTTGTGAGCAACATCAACTCCCTATTTGCTTCGGCCACTGCTAGTAGCATATTTCTACCTTCAGCTAAGTGCGTTCCTAACTGACAGAGCCATAAGGTTAAAAACAAGAAAGCAGAGATTTGAACCTTTCCCCTAGGACCCCAGACCAATGCTCTTTCCTCTATACCCCAGCTAACTCTTCGTTGCCAGCTCCCTTTTTTAAGGGACTCTGGACTGAGTGCTGCAAAAGTATGGAATGTCACAGGCATGAAAAAGCTGAGGCCTGGCTGCTTCAAATGGGGGTCGAAGAGGGAGAAGGGACCTACTGAAGAGAGGTCTGAGCACTCAGAGGAATTCGAATCCTTCCAGCCCATCCAAGCAATGGGTTGCAGCTGCCTTCACTCCCGGCGCACCTAGAAGTGTACTTAATTTCAGCATGTAGCACTGCTGTGTACAAAGTGGATGGGCTAGTGACTTCAGGGATAAGGGACTCTGAAGACTGAAAAAACAGAGGGTCTTTATCCCACCTTCCCCTAACAACCTCAGTTAGTTGGGAAATGGATGGGACCAGGGACCTGATCAAAGGCCCTCCAGGCCAGCTCTTCCATGCTGGCTTTGGTCACTTTCCACAGCCCTTCTGAAGAGGTCACAGGGCAAAGTAATAGATTAAAGGCTCTGAGGAGTTCCGTGGCAAGGAAAATTGGTTACCTTAGTGATTGTGGATCTCTTTACTTGATGAACACCCACTGCCAGCTCATGGACCCAGTTTGAGAGATGCTGCTCTAGGCCAATCAAATATGTACAGGAGTGGAGATCTGGGGATCTGTTGGGTGGATCTACTTTCATAAGCTGACAATGTAATGTGACATGCCACTTTCTACCGTAACATCTCTCAGTGGCTCCCTGATGCCAAAAGGACCAAATCCAAAGTCTTGGCATGGCAAACAGGCCCCTGTGCAATCTGATGATGGCCTCAATAGCCTACATTGTCAGCCTCAGACACATGCAAAGGAGTTCCCATTCCCTGGCCACACACTGTGATGTTTACACCGCAATCTCTTTTCATGCGCTACCTCCTAAGCCAAGAATGCCTCCCTCCCCTTCTGGCCCAGGGCCTTCCTGCCAATAGTACAATTTGGGGTTCAGATCTTAAATATCAGCTCAAATGTCATGTCTCTATGAGCCTTACTCTGATTTCCTAAAGCAGGCTGGTGGCTTCCTCTTTAGGGTTCCCAGTGCATATCTCTGTTACAGCATTCATTACACTGCATTGAAATGTCTGAGAACTCCTCCCAGCCACAGCTCCAGTAGCTTTTTTTCGTCTGGACGCTTTCAGTACAGCACCTAGTGCACAGTAGTTGCTTCAAAAATGTGTACTGAATAAATGCACAAATGACACACACTCTCTTGCTCCAACGCCGAAGCATATGCACAAGGTTCTTAGGAAGGCTTGAGTACACATTAAACCAATTTAGAATCTTGAAACAATTTATGTAAATCTAGTTTAATATAGAATTAATCTGAACTCAATGTTCTGATTTCTCCCCCGCAGACAGGTTCCTCTGAACTGTGCTCTCTCTCAGTGTTGTATGAGGCATAAATTGAAGACAATTTCATAAAATAAACAACGTCTTATGTTTCTGGGGCCACTTTAATCAAAAGAACGCAAACAGAAAGGTCTATAATTGTTTATACGCAAGTTAAGAGTCATTGTGTCAGTATCACGTATTAAGGGGAAAATAAGGAAATGGCACATGCAAAAGAGAGTTGATGACATAGGAGACATTGCTCTTCCAGGAAGGGCTTGTGTGGGCTCAAAATAAACACTGTGCCTGGGTTCAAGGGTTCCAGACAGAGTATGGCAGAGAAAGTTTCTCTACTATAGTATAAATGCAAATAAGTTTTAGCTCTGGGCTTTCTACTGAGAAGAAATTTTCTGAGATGAGGATGTTCTTCTATCCTGAGCTTTATTTCCTGGAGTCAGTGCTCCCAGCCTCAGAGCCAGGAGCCACCTGCAAATCTGAGGCTCTTCTGTATTCATCTACTGGGCTAAAAAGACTCACTCAGAAAGGCTTTTCCTGACTTGTGTCCTGCTCAGCAATCATTTACTGACCTCCTGGCATGTATCGTGCACTCTGCCAGTCTGCGCAGATACAAACATGTATAAAACGTCTTCTCTCCCTGCTCCCACATGAGTGAGAAGATGCATATGTGAACAAATTCCCACGATGCCACAGGCTGTAGTGCCCATTTATATGAAGTACTGAGGGGTCACAGATTTGTGAGCAATTACTCTGCTTGGAGGAAGCCAGGGAGGAGGTGAAACTGGAAGTGCCCTTTCAGGATTAGCAGGCGTTCACCAAGCAGATGCAATGCCGCTCCTCACAGAGGGCACGCCATTGGCACTTCACATGACAACATGCTAAAAACATGTGTGGAATGAGTCAAGATCGATTGATCTACCTACTGTCATCTATCTATCATCTAACAATCTATCATCTGTCTATCCATCTACCTAATATCTACGTATCTACCTATCATCTAGTTATCTATTTATCTACCTGTCTAGAAATGTTCACACTACATGAAAATATTCCTTAAAAAATAAACACATTCTTTTCAAAGACCAAGGTATGAAAGTTAACTCCTGATCATTTCTTATGTGCTTGTCCTGTTCTTAAAATACCTGAGCCTTCTCCTCTCCCTTGTGTTTCCAGCTCATCACCCCTCCTACTCCAGGTGGACAGGGTAAGGAGAAAGGTGCTGAAGTTCAAGTCAGTCTTTTTGGCTACTTGTCATCTCAGCTGATTTTGGTTCAGCCTGCCTTGTTTCCCTCTGCAGTGTCTAGCCTGGTGTGGAGGACCTACACGTGATCTCCTGGACTTGGTTGCTGATATCATTTCAACACTTTAGGATGCTGACTGTGGCCTTGCTTAGCTAAGTTATTTTCATTTGCTTCTTTAAATATCCACCATAAATCAATTTGCCTATTCTGCTTCTTTTTCTTTTCTTCTTAAGTGGAAGATGAATTAAAGGATAGAATTTCTTACCATCCCAACATAAAACTAAAGCCCAGAGGAGATCAAGATTTAAAAGCTAGGATTTCCGATGTCTAGGGCTCTCTTCTCACTAACCGATCATGCTCATTTTAAGCACATGCTGGAACCACATAGGGAAAACCACCAAAGCGCACGTTAATAAAACGTCGGTGGATCCACTGTGGAACAGTAATGGCCAAATAGAGTGAGATCCTAGGTGCCTGACAGGCAGAATGTGACAGAAATCTGTTTCAGATAGTTCCTGCGTGTCAGGTTTTGCCAGTGGAGAGAAAGAATAAAAACAAAATAAAAGATTGGTATTGCAGAGCTGCTAACTAAAACAATTCAGAGAACATAAATGCTGGAGTAATTTTGGACCCGCCATATCAGGCTGTTGCAATGCAAATGTAGTGTTCCGATTCCTCCCTTCATTGGGAAGATATAATTAGCTCAGCTGCAACAGGGTGGGAGCCTCGAGGCAGGCATTTCCTGGTGCTGCCAGCTCCCCTGTGATGGAGAAACAGCTGCCACATGCCCCTCCTACCACGGATTGCATAGAGCCATGGCCACCCCACAAGGCCGCTCACAAGCCACCACGAGCAGAAGGCTCAGGCTGCCACTGGAACTGGTTCTTGCTTAAAGATAAGGAACATGTTTCTCCTCAGTCTAGTTGACTCCAGGCCTAATCACTGCCCTCCCACATGATAAAGCCTTGGTTAACACAAAAATCCTCTCCCATGACTATGGCAGAAGCAATGTTTTACATTGGTGCTGACAACCCACATCAGCTACAGAAGCTCCCCACTTTGGGGTTTGATGTAGGCTTTTGGAGAGCACAGGAAGAGAATAATGAAGAAAAACTTACTTAAGGTGCTGGCAAATGGGAAACCCAAGCTATAAAGAGGACACATTCCCCAGCTGCTGTAACAGGAAAGATGAAGAGACACCATGACGGGGAGGGGTTAAAGCTAAGCTTGTGGACGATCCAAGGTGGAGAGCTTCTGTGACAGCAGCAGTGTGCAGGGAAATGGCCACTGCAAGGTGCATGGAGTTCACCTGTAAAACAGCAACAGCTTCTGCTTGTCCATGTGCCCAGTCAACAGAATGGACCCCACTGATAAGCTTTTGATATTTTAATAAGAAAAAATATTCTACAAATGAGTTCTATGATGAGAAAAACTGTCACGGCACCAAAAGGTGGACCACACCTTTGAAATTTTAGAGAAGGCAGAATACAAGCCATAATTTCTTTGTTCTCCTAGGCTACTATCAAATTGTCAGGTCCTATGTCCACCATCCCTTTTCCTATCAGCTGCTGCCCATCCCTACCTTTAACAGAAGCTAATGGAAGCCTGGTTCTTTTTCCTCATCCTCAGTGGGAAGAACAATGAACCAAGTGAACACACAAACCCTCCAGCTGCAACTGAGAGTGACCACGGGGAGGGGTTAAATGTGTGGCATCTGAAGCACATTTGTTAATGGCTGGGATAGTTTCCTGAACGTTTAACAAATAAAGGAACTGGGAATCATTATTTCATCCCACCAATTCAGAAGAGAGTACTTCAGGAAAATGTCACTTAAGTGGAGAATTTTTTTTTAGCAAATCATAGGAAAACATAGTAGATGACCAATGAGTGTTTTTATAATGTGTAAATGACCAAAACTAGCTTCTTATCTTCATAATCATGGTGACTATTTTGCTAATATTTTCCTTTTCAGGCTTTTTTTCATTAAAACATAATTTATATTACTACAATTCTTACCCTTTTAAAGTATACCATTCAGTGGTTTTTAGTATATTTATAAATATACTAAATAACCATTACCACTATACAATTCTAGAACATTTTCATCACCCCAAAAAGAAACTCTACATCCAGTAGTAGTCACTTGTCATTCTCCATTTCCCCAGCACTAGGCCACCACTAATCTACTTTCTGTCTCTATGGATTTGCCTATTCTGGACATTTCATATAAATAGGATCATATGATATGTGAACTTTTGAGTCTGGCTTCTTTCACTTACCATAATGTTTTCAAAGTTCATCCATGTTGTAGCATGTACCAACACTTCATTCCTTTTTATTGATGAATAATCCATGGTATGAATATACCACATTTTGTTTATCCATACATCAGTTGATGGACACTTAAGTTGTTTCCATTTTTTAGCTATTACGAATAATGCTGCTCGAACATTCACACACAGGTTTTTTGGGTGAACATATGATTTCAGTTCTCTTAGGTATATGCCTAGGAGTGGAATTGTTGGTTTGGTGACTCTGTGTCAAGCCTTTCGAGGAACTGCCAAACTGTTTTCCAAAGCAGCTGCACCATTTTACGTCCCATCAGCAGTTTACGAGGGTTCCGATTTCTCCACATCCTAGTTAACACGGGTTATTGGCTGCCTTTTGATTACAGCATCCCAGTGTGTGGAGTGGTATCTCCTGTGGCTTTGACTTACAGTTCCCTAATGACTAAGGATGTCGAGCATCTTTTAATGTGCTACTGGCCATTTATGTATCTTCTTTGGAGACACCTCTACTTAAATCCTTCGCTGATTTTTTAATTGGGTGATTTGTCCTCTTATTGTGGAATTTTTCAGTCTTTTTCCTCTGATCTATTTTTCTAGAGATTGTAGAAGAGGACATTGGCGTCCACCTGGTTCATCTTGGCTTTGGGAATGAATCATAACTTTATCGATTTGGAGAATGATAAGTTTGAGAACATTTTTTGAGCACTTATTTTGTGTCAAGCCCTCTGAAACCTTTATTAACTCCCTGAAACAGAGGAAGCCATTGCTCGGGCCACATGCTTCTCCCTTAGACGCTCATCAAGATCAGTCGTGTTTTCCTCAGGGAAGCACCCATGTATTTCTTTGTCTCCTGAGACAGGGAGACCCCCCCCCCACCCCAACCTCCCACCCAGAAGCACAGCTAACAGAGGAGATGCTTCCATTGCTAGGTAAGATCTTTATCCATGTTTTAGATATCTGGAACAAACTAGATACTGCTACAGTCAGGACACATGCTTCGAACTCTATTTTGAAAACCTGAAGTTAAGACCATGCCCGTGTTTTCTACAAATACACTCAAGAGAATTCTTTACAATTTGGTCTCCACTCCTTCTTCCATACAAAATTGGACAAGGCTTATCAAGCTGACAAACTAAGCAGCCCCACAAAACAATCTACAGAAGGATGTTCAATAAGGCAACGGATTCATTTTCTTAGACTAATTGCAGCAAAGTTGACTGAGCTGAGAATCAGAGGCATTGGAGGTGAGGGAGGCTGCAGGGAGGGGTCTAGGAAAGAGACAGAGAAGGCTCCTCCTCCAAAATAAATCACACAGGGAAGAGCAAAGGCCAGGAGAGGCAGGTTCTTCACCAGCCCTACCTGTCACGAAACTTACTCGAGTTACGTGCTTTATCTTCTTAGGCTATATATAGCCAGCACATTTATTCCTTTTACTTCCTATTTTCTTCCTCTCCTCTTGAAAGTCAAGCAAAACAACAATCACTACCCCAAACCTTCATTTTAGAATATCAAGACTTCAAGGTCTCCAGACGCATCCCTTTTCTCTCGTACTTAAGTGCCAAGATCTCAATTAACAAATCTAACATGCCACAGGGGCCAATTCCAGGTAATCAGGGGATCTGAATTCCTGTCTATAACTCTCGCTCTTAGCACCTCTGGTGGGGGAACCCCAGGCAGGCTGGGGAAGACTGTTCAGGAGCAGGCAGGACAGAACCATTTATATCTCACCAAGATGGCCACCAGCTAATCCACTTTCAGCCAAGGAGGTTCTGTGTGGGAATTTCCAAGGTCTAATGTATTATTATTCATGTGAACAAGTTCATCTTAGGTCAAACTTCAAACAAAGGCTCCAGGCATAATTTCACAAATCAAATCCAAACCTCAAAATACTTTAGCCTCATGCCCACTAGGAATTCCCCCAACCCCTTGGGTTCCCCTGGCAGAATTCTCATGCTGAGGACTTTTCTCTTGGAGATGTCACACCCTGCTCTAGAGAGCCATGGAAAGAGTGGCCCGGTGCTGTGGGCTGAACTGTTCCCCCCAAATTCATTGGTTGACGTCTTAACCCCCAGCACCTCAGAATGTGACTGCATGTGGAGACAGGGCCTTCAAAGAGGTGATTAAGTTAAAATGAGGCTGTCGGGTGGGCCCGAATCCTATCTGACTGGTGTCCTTATAAGAAGAGGACAGAGGAACACCGGGGACGCATGAGCGCACAGAGAGAGGACTGTGTCAGGCACAGAGAGAGAAGGCGCTGTCTGGAAACCAAGGAGAAAAGCACGAGAAGAAATCAACCATACTGTCCCCTTGATCATGGACGTCCAGCCTCCAGAATTGTGGGAAAATAAATCTCTGTTGTTTAAGCCACATAGTCTGGGGTAATTTTGTTACGGCAGCCCCCAAACTAAGACAAGGAGGGTCTCCCCAAGGGCGTGGCTGCTTACCCTGTAGTAGTCGGTGCTGTACACGTCCCGGGACATCCCGAAGTCCCCAATCTTCACCAGGAGGTTCTCGCCCACCAGGCAGTTGCGGGTGGCCAGGTCCCGGTGCACGAAGTGCTGGGAGGCCAGGTAGACCATGCCCGCGGCGATCTGCTGCGCGATGTGCAGCATCTGCGACTGCGTCAGCTCGGTCGGCGGGTTGCCTTCGGCCATCAGCACGGCGTCAGGTCCGTGTGCCCTGGGGAGGATGCAGAAGGCGTTGCTGGAGCCTCAGCTCTTTGCCTTAAGGGGTCCCTTCTCCCCCATCAGTGCCTGGTGCTAAAAGGCGCTGCCTGACCGCATAAGAGGAGGGAAAGATGCCTCACCACAGCTGTACCTCTGTGGTCTCAGGAGCACCCGGGCTCCATTGCCCAGAGAATTCCCAAGGCCATGTGGGCCTAAATGACACCCCCTCAACACACAGGTTTATGTTTTAGGGGCTCTGGAACAATGCTGCTGTCAGAGCGCCTGACCAGAGCGCCTGACCTGAGAAGCAGTGGGCGACTGAAGCAGAAAACAAAAACACAAAACAAAACAGAATATGGCGGGGGTTGACTCTCCTAGAGGGCAGGTCAAAGCCCCCAGTGACAGCCCCCTCCCCTCCAAGCCACACGCTGCAGCGGAGCAACCCCACCCAGGCCGTCCTTCCAGAGGGCTCCCTCCAACACCAGAGCTGGCAGCTGTGGTCTCCCTCGCTGCACCTGCTCTGCCGCCAGGCATGGCTTCCAAGCCACCCGCCTCTCCCTCAGCCCAAAGCAGCGGAATCCCAGCGCATCCTCCGCCTGGACATTCATTCCTGGTGAAAAATTACATCTCCTTTTGCCCTTCCCCTGCCCCCTTCTCCCCATCCCCCCCGCCCCCCCCCCCCCCCAGCTCAACACGTGCTCTGGCCACCCATAGGAGAGTTCTTTGAATCATAACACATTTATTCCATCATTGGGGCGAGTTTTATTCTTTATGCTATGCAAGGCGGGGAGTATGATATTTTATACCTTCTTTTTCTGACTTACACACCCGGCCTTCTCCCAGCTGTGTGACAACTTAAGGCATCTAAACACTGGCCTGTGCTTCAGGGAGGGACAGCTCTGAGTTTTGAGATGTCACCATCAGACCTGGCAGTCCTCACTCTAGAAACCTGCAGAGACTGGTGTCGCTGCCCCTGACGGCCTGAGGGGGCGCTGCAGAGCAAGGGCGGGGGCGGGGCGGGGGTGTCAAAGGGCTCTTCCCTCTGGAAGGCAAATAAGGAAGATCTCCTTCAGGACAGTTTGAAGCACTTAAATATAGAGGATTGAAATGAATTTTAAACCTGCAGAGTTCCAGAACTGTAGGAGCATTTGAAAATGAGAGAGCCAGAATTATCCAAGAACGCCCTGCTCTTCCCTCCCTCCCGTACTGCCACCCAACCTTGGATGTGCTTTCTAGGGTGCTGAGGATACCCCTTTCGTCACGGCCGCAGCCCACGGTCATCCCCCAAAGAGACGGTGACCAGACCTCTCCTTCTTGTATTGTCAGAGAAGAAGCACTGGACAAGGAGGTGGGGACTTTTCCAGCACCGTGATCCGAGGAAGCCTTTTGACTTCTCCAGTCGGTAACTTCCCATTAGTCAAAAATACAAAGGGGTATTGTGCTGGTCCCTGCTATCTCTAAATATCCGGATTTAACCGTTCCTAGGGAGGAACTTCCTGTTTTTGTACAAGGCAAGTCCTAACACATTTTACCTCCATTCAAGCCACAGCCTCCGCCTGCCTCTTGTCACAGGAGAACCAGTCCTGGGGAGATGCCTGGCTCTCTTCAGCTCAGATCTCCTACCGGAGGCAAGAAGTCTTGCAGCACAGTGGCCAAGAATCTGGGTGTCAGAACTGAATTTGAATCCTGTCCTAACACACTAGCTGTGACCTTGGGGGAGCTACAGCGCCTCTCTGGGCCTGTCTCCACAATCTGTAAAGCGAGGGTCCTAACTGCCCCTTCCTGAGCTCACGATGCCAGCGTGTATGTTGTGGCTTTTCATTGGAAAGCCAGAGAAAGACTTTGCAGACAAGGTCCTCTTTAAAAAAGAAATTGAAAGGTGACATGAAAACATGGCTTATCCTCCGGGTGTTTCTTTTTGCAACTGGCCTGTGACAGGCTCTTGGGGACACTGAAGAGTTGGCTCTTCCCGCCTCACTAAGGTTACGCAAGCCCAGCCCTTCGCAGCTCTCCGGGGGAGGGGAAGTGAGAATGTTTTCACTCGTCACAGGAGCAAAGCCCTGGCTGTGACCTCATCACCAGGAGAGGGGCCTGGGGGAGTATAAACTATGAGAAATCCCAAAATACCCAGAGACTCCAGGCCACGGCGAAATCTTCTTAGATTTAGTTCAAAGAGTGAAATAAGTTGTTGATTTGCCATAGCCTTATTTCAGCCCCAGAAATCTAGAGTCTGTAAGAATCTGTCCACCGCAAAGACTCCAGGGAAGAGGAAAAGTCAGAGACCAGCGCAAAAGGCCACCTCTGCACAAAACCCCCTTCTGCAGCCTCACGCGGCGAAGGCGCCAGGGAGCTGGCGGCCCTCCACCACCCTCTGCGCTCGTGTTGTCCTGTGTGGGTTGGGGCAGGATCCTGCATTTTTACCAGTCGTTTCTCCTGCTTGCTGCTGGGTATTTGAACAAGGCTCCTTTTAACAGGAGAAACCTCTGGATGCTTTTCTTGAGCAGAAAGCCCTGCTGTAAAAAGAGAGCAGGCGAGTCTTCTCAACAAGTTCTTGAGAAGAGCATAACTAAGTTAGTCCCACAGCCCTCTGCTTCATGCCCCGGGCACCCTGCAGCTCTTGGAGGTAAGGACCCGTCTCCCCTCCGCCAGGAGAACACCCACTAAGAGGGGAAAGCAGCAGCAGCCCAGCTCGAGGACCAGGGAGGGTCGGGGGCTTCTCCGGGGCAGGCTCTCCCCCTGCTCCGCTGGTTCTCTCCCAGGGTGGGTCGAGGTGGGTGCTGAGCCATATTCTGCTGGCTCTGGAATTCCATAGCACACTACGTTCCCTCTGATATTTTCACAGCCACCTCAAGAGGAAGTACTGCCGTGGTTAAGACCATGGGTTTTGCAGCCTATGGCCATGAGTTTGCATCCCAGCTCTGTGGCTCACTAGTTGTGTGACTCAGTTTCTTCAACCGTAAAGTGGGAACAATGATAATAATAGTTTATTAACTTTATACAAGTTAAAACGTTTAAAATGCTCAGAAAATATTAGCTCAATAAATTGAAAGGCTCAATAAACATTAGCCATGTTATTGCTTGAAAATACTTTATCTATCTTGCCTTCATCGGAAGGGAATTCAGGAGGCCTTCTGAGAGGAAAAACTGCAGTCTCCTTGAAAGCAAGGACTGTGTTTTTCTCCTCCTATCCCAGCCAACCTGGCAGAGGGCTTGGCCATATTGGTACTCAGCGTATGGCTTCCGGATGAATAAAAAGGTGGGAAGATGACTCTAGACATAAGTTTTTACAGGGCAGTGCCAATGACACTTGGGGACATGTTCATGGCAATCTAAGGTCTTGGTTCCCTTCCAAAAAGAGAGAACAGACAGTAGCTCACAGCACATTATTAGGCCTGAGAACATGACTCTTGGCTTGGAAAACTTCTCGTTCCCCGAGTTCAGCAGATTCTGAAATTGAGCAGAGGTTCCCAATAGCTCCATGCCCTGTGCAAGATGCTGAGGGACAACCGGGTGCCTCTCTTCAGAAGGAGGAAGGAGAGCCAGGGAGAGGTAGACAGAGCCAAAAGTGAAAGAATCAACAGACACACACGTGTACATGTACACGCTTATGTGCACGTGCACAGTCTGAACTCACAGGAGCGTTTAATCGCGTCCAGGTGAGTACATTTGGATTTATCGTGCTACAGTTTGGGGAAAACACCATTTGTAGTTAGAGAAGTAGCCTAGAACATGGGAATAAGGAAAAGGTATTTCTTCTGTGAGCAGCTGGACCTGAACCAAATTCAGCTTCTTTTTACATTAGATCTGACATGCAGAAGCTGCTGTCACCCTCTCTTCCACTACCTATAAGAAAAGCTTTGCTGACGTTGGATAAAGCATTATTAGGGTGAGAGGCTCCGAACACTGTGAATTGGCTACATATTCCTAATCGCACCTGGCATTCCCTCATCCGATCATCGGCAAAGCAGAGCACAGGGACCCATCCCAGCAGAGGACAACTAAATGACATGTGTATTCACGAGGCTAGAGGCAGTGAGCGTGATCCAGACGGCACAAACCATGTGATGACATTTCTAAACACAGTGGTACGCTCTTGCCTTCCACTGTTCTCTCAGCGATTGGCTTATTACTCAAATTGCACACTTTCTGAGTGTTCCAGTGGCTGCATGAAGCTACTGCGCTGATTTCTGTTGATAGCTCTCTCCAGTGGTCAAGCAAACTGGAGGACGGAGAGGTTTAGGTGTTGCCATAACATGAAAGGTGTAACTTCCCAGGATTGTGGATCCCTCAGCCAAAATAAAGAGGAAATGTGGCAGAGAAGAAGGGTAGTGGGGGCAACATCTATTGATTGCCTCCCATCGCAACAGTCCTAACACTGGGCCTTGACGGGGAGATTAGTACACCCCTCTTACAAGTGAGAAAATGGAGGCCAGCAAGGACAGGTGCAAACGGTCACCTGCCCCTAACATCTTTCCTGTTTCTCCTAAATTCCACTAGCGATCAAGATGTCACAGGCAGCACATCTGCTAACCTTTCAAAGATGACAGACAGTTGTATTTTAAAGAAAACAGCATGTTAGAGCCAGACATGACTTAGAGAGGATCTAACTCAGACCCACCGGAGAGTTGAGGTGACTGAGGGCAGGTAGGCTGGAGACAGACCTCAGAGACACAGTGGCTGATGCAGAATAGGAAGGAGAAATGGTCTCCGGGTCCTCACTACTAGGACCACTAACTCTTCACAGGTCACCATCGTAAACGAGCGACTTCCACTCGTGCTTCTGTTTAATGCAAGTACAGGTGCCACTGGTTTCCTTCACCAGTCTCTGATCAGTGCCCTTCTGCTCTCCCGTGGTAGATACGGAATAAGAACCCTCGGGATGGGCCCTGGCCAGGAGACTATCAAACTCAGCCCTCCTTGCCATTTCTCTTACCAAGGCAGCCAGTTTACTAGTAGAAATCATTACTAGCAGAATTCAAGCTTCTGCTTTTTGAAAACTTCCTATTTGCTCTGATTCTAGGACCTTTCTATACTTATTCTAATTCAATCCTCATGCCAGCCCTGCTGGCTCAATATTATCACCAGAAGAGCTAAGAGACTTGCCCAAGGTCACTCAGTTAATAAAAGTCGGAGCTGATGTTCAACTTCAGCTCTGTCTGGAGGACTAACATCCGGCCCGCATCACTTTACTGCAACCTCTTTTATTTTGAAAGTCAGCCTCCCTGTTTCCAAGCAACTTGACCTTTCCTCCTGGGTTATCTCACCCTAAGCCCTCTCTCACTCTCTCTGTCCTGTGGCCCCTCCCCGGCCCCTGTACCCATCACCGAGGGAGGGGACTTCCTGAGAGCCCACTGCTGAACTAAAATGCATTTAGGCCCACGCTAGAAATCCAAGTGACGCAAACCTATGTAATAACCCAACGACTCCTTTTATAGTCAACCTTTTCCCCTTCCTTGTCTTGCCTTCCTCCAATGACCCTGCTTGCCACAAAGCCCCTCAAGTTGCAGCTGTCCATCTTTTCATGACCTCAGGGTCTCAGCAATTGCCACAACCCTGAGTCTGCAGTGGTCCCGCCAAATGCCATTTTCCCTCCTTCTTTCTAGACCTTTTGCTCATTGGATTCTGTTCTCTTCACTAGATCCTCTGACCGATGAACCTCCTGATTCTTCTTTTTGTCCTCAGAATAAAGTCCAAAGATGACCCTTCCAGCTTTGACTCCTCTTAGCTCCTTGTCCACCTCCCCTCCCCAGGCCCCTTCTGTGGTCTGAAACTCCAGACCCTCCACTCTTTCCTGACCAACCTTTCACTGTAACACCTTGGAGCCTTAGCTCTTACTGTTTCCTGCACCTAGCAAACTCCTACAGATCCTCTAAGGCCCATCTCAAATGCACATGTCACATGCCAGCCACTTAGCAAATATTCAATAAATCCGGGTGGAACTGAGCTGACTCAGTAGCATCACACTGCACAGAGCTAGTCGATTAAGGGAAAGAGCAATGCTGTGGCCTCCGTTTCTTTCTGGCCTGTGTTGGTGTTATCACCGGGACAGACTTTTCCAGAGAAAGATCCAGTGGTCCCTTGACCCTTCCCAGGAACTCCCATCCTCACCCTCAGGCTGTGTGAACCATGAAGGCCAACTCCATCTTCGAGCCCACCTCCCTCGTCGTCCCCCACTGTACCTGAGGAACTTATTGAGGTCCCCATGCTTCATGTACTCAAAGACCATGATGAGCGGGTCGCCCTCTACGCAGACGCCGTAGAACTTGACGATGTGCTCGTGCTGGAGGTTGGTCAACAGCTCGGCCTCGCGGTGGAAGTCCTTGCGTGCATTGTCACTGGCGTCCTTCAGTGTCTGAGGACGAGGGGCAGAGAGGGGAGAAAACCAACACATCTTAATCTGAGGACATCAAAGGGAAGGTGACATTGAGAAAGAATTACTTCAGCAGTATCTGAGGTTCCTTGATGAGAAGGAAATTCATTGCATTTATTACACAAAAGATTGGAAAATGGCCTAATTCCTAGGAAATAATATTTGTATTAATAACTGAGGAGAAGTCCCTTATGGGTATGCAAAGCTTTGCAGTTTACGAAGCACTCGCACAGATGTTCTCTCATTAAGTGAAAGACATGAGGTTTTTAGAGTCTTCATCTCTTTTAACCCTGGTCTAGACCCGGTTATTACCACAGACTTCTCTCCCATTTAGATGTCTGTTGTACTTGCTAGGATGCCATGCACAGTTCACCTCTGCTCATGTCATCTTGTAAAAACTTTACATAATAGAAATATTCAGTAGAAAGAAGAGCATAATGAACTTTCACGTACCCATCTTCCAGCTTTGAGAGCGATCATTTTGCTGGTTTTATTGTGTAGCTCACTAAAAAGCCTTCTTTAACTTATTCCCACACACACTGCTTGCCCACGAAATGTCCCTGCCCAGTGAGCTGCAGGAAGGCCAGTCACGCAGCAGGATGCAGACCCCGAGGATCGGTGTGCCTTTAGTTCTCTGCTCGGACAACTCTGCCACCACTGTGTCAGAGCAGGGCATAGCTGCCATTTGTTGATGCCACACAGGTGTGCTGAGCTCCTGTCCTGTGCCAGTCACTGAACCAGAGTTCTGGTGGCATGAAGAAGACACTGACAAAATCCTGGCCTCAGGCACTTATGGGTACATAGCAAGATAGGTCACGTATACAATTAACTATAATTCAAGCTCAAAATACAACGTCCTGAATGGTCTGGCTTCCCTGCATCTCTGTCCAGCTTGATCTGTTGACACGCCTCTCTTGAAGCCTATGAAGTATCCACAGCTGCCAAATGGCCCTGGGCCATGTCTCCCTGCGCCTGCGCATGTTCGTCCCTCTGCCTCGAATGCTGACTCGGACGTGGCCACTGGTGTTGGAGGTTGAATAAGACCTCCTAAAAATGTCCACATCTCAATCACTGGAACCTATGAATATGTTACCTTACATGGCAAAAGGGACACTGCAAAGGTGATTAAGTTAAGAATCTTGATGTGGGAGATTATTCTGGATTATCAGAGTGGGCCAAATGTCGTCACAAATAAGAGTCTTTATCAGAGAGGGGTAGAAGGATCAAGAGTGAGAAGATGTAGTGATAGAAGCCGAGATCAGAGAGGAGAGAAGATGCTACACTGCTGGCTTTGGAGATGGAAGGGGCCATGAGCCAAGGAATGTAGGTAGCCTCTAAAAGCTGGAAAAGGCAAGGAAGTATTTTTCACTCTAGAACCTCCAAAAAGAGCCAGCCCTGGGGACATCTTGATTTTAGCTTAGTAAAACTGATTTTGGATGTCTGACTACCAGAACTGTGAGAGAAATAATTTGCACTGTTTTAATCAGTGAGTTTGTAGCAATTTGTTACAGCAGCCAGAGGAAACTAATACACCTGGCTAACACCCAGCAGTCCTCCAGGACTGGGGTCAGCCATCACCTTTCTGAGAAGTGTTCCCTGACCCCCTAGTTGCTGTCACTTCCCTTCTGCCCCCCAGGCTAGGTTGGATGTCGCTCCTAGGTACACCTCATACTTACCTCTATCATATTCCAGCCACAAGGCATCCTAATTGCATATTTACTTGTCTGTCTCTGGCATAGACAGTGAGCTCCTTGCCCAGGGACTGTGCCTTCCCTCTCTGCATTGCCAGCACTGGACACAGCACCAGGTACATGACAGGAATTCAAGAGATGCTTGTGGATGAAGGATAAAGGCCCCGAGAAGCAAACACTGAGCGAAAAGAGGAATTCAGAGAGGGAACCGTTGCTTCAATTGAGGGATGAGGAGGAAGCCCAGAGGACGCCTTCCAGTAGAGGTGGCATGAGAGAGTGTGAATCCCTTCTCCAGAGAAACTGCAATTGGTCATTATCAAAGTCAGACGGCAAAGGTAAACACCCCATGTTCCCCTAAATTGCACGTTGGAACAGAATGAAAGCACGTCATCCATCAGATGTGCACTGAGTACAAGACTAAATGCTGTGTCCAGTACCAAAGAACACTGCCAGGTCCCTGGGGGTCATTTGTAGCTTGCTGCCTTGACTCTGCTGTCCCTCTGGGGATGCTCCTGACCTGGACAACTTATAGACCTGAAGATGTGTTACAGGTCGAGTTTCTGGGAGCAGACTCTGATGGAGATTAGAAGACAAGACACTTATTAAGGCATGCTCTTGGCATTAATGCCTGTGGGAGGGTGGGCAGAGGTGAAGGAGAGCTATGGTGCAGCTTAACAGAACCTCAGAAGGGAGGACCCTTCACACTTGTCTGAGTTGGGCCAAGGGGGCTGAGCCTGTGAAGCTCCTTATCAAACAGTCATCAGATAGGGGCAACCCTAGGAAGGGAGTGTGACCTTGAGTGGACTTGCTGAGCCCCCAGAGGGAGCTGGCAGCTGAGGACTATCCACTGTACCTTTTCCAACAACCAGGGAAGCAAGTCCTTTATTCCCAAAGGGGGGCAGGTCGTTCATCATCAAGTCTACCACAGGGAGAGATTTCAGTGTGCAATTTACCATGCCCAGGGCTGCTCTCCACATGGGAGGGCACCAGTGGACGTGCGGGGTCTGTTTCATATCAGTGACAAGAAAACATTACAATGGCAGAGGCAGAAGCAAGATCCCGAAGTCTTTTCGGCTACAATTGTCACAGGATCTAGCATTTTCACTAACTGCCTTTAGCATTTGAAGCCTTGTCTCCAGTGGCGATCTGACCCAAAGAAACAGAAATTACAGGTGTAGTTTTCTTTAAGCAGTTGCTTCTTACACCAAATTGTGGAGATACTATTTGAAAAAAGGGTCTGGTGTTGGAGTTCCCCATTCTTACTTTAGTGTGGGTTTTTCGGAGAAGTGTCCCTGAAAGCACCATCAATTCTGCTTTGAAAAGTGAGTAGATTTGGGCCAGCAAGTGCTCAGACAGGTCATGAAGCTTCAATAGGGCCATTGCCATGGAAACTGCACATTTATTCATTTAATAGCAAAATGAACAGTGGTCAAGAACCTGGGGTCTGTGGCTCTGCTCCCTCGAAGCACCGGAAACTGGGCTTGTACCCACGCAAATTAAATTTCTTTCATCCCTCTTGCACAGGGAAGAGTGAAGTACTTGTCTTGACAATTTGTTTAGGTTGGTTTTATCCATCAGCATGCTTTTAGCTGTTTTTTTTTCAATCCAACCACTGTTTTGTTTTGTTGAACGTCTAAGTAGAAAAAGAGCAGATGAGGCAAGGAGATGGGCATGGGGGAGGTGGAAGTTGTCATCAACTGGGTCCTTCCTCTGGGCTCACAGAGCAAAACACACACGTCTGAGCAGTTCTCACACTTGGACTTGCATGAGGGTATTGAGTTCGTGTATGTCTCCATTACTTCCTTTGACAGTAGAAGTGTGTTGTGTTCACCTGTTTATCACTGACTGCCTGACGCAGGATCGGGCAACTGAGAGAACCCCTGACCCACGAGGTCTGTGGCAACTAGAGATAAAAGAGAATTGGAAAGGAATGAAAAGCGAACATTCATCTGGAAAGGTGGAATGTGGGCCCAGGTAAGGAACAGAAATGAAGAAGGACCAGGAAGAGAAAGCAGGTGGGAGAATGCAATGGTGACGGGGGACTTCCCAACGCACTCTTGCCCGGAGAGCTGGCCCCAAACCTTTGTGCTCTCCTTCAGTCAAAAGGCAAATCCTCACAATGGTGGTACTCAAATGGAAGTTCTAACTTAAAATCAACAGATCCAGGTTCAAATCCTAGCTCTGCTCTCGACCTCTCTGAACTCTGGTTCTCTCCTCTGTAGAGTGAGGGTAATAATATCATCTACTTCACAGGGTCACTGGGAGGATGGCTGAGATGTGGTAAGTTGGGATGCCTCCCAGAGTCCCTGATAGAGAGTGATATTTGGGTGATTGAATTCAAAACCACACCCAGGCCTATATTCAGTTTGTTCACACAGGATCCAGGAAGGCCAAAGACACGTGGAAAAGGCACAGAGGGTGGCCAAGACGTCAGAGCAGCAGTGCTCCTGAGGTGGCCGCCGTTTCCCTCCTGAAAGCCCTGAGCCCTGCGTGGTTTCCTCGGAGATCCCGCCTCATTACTAGGAAGCTGCTGCGAGTCGCTGGGACAGCTTACTTCTAAGGCCTCAGCCTCTCTTCAACAGTGAGTTGAAGAAGGCGACCTTGGGTTTTAGGTCATTATCACAGAGCATGAACAAATTCTGTATGTAATCTTTATTCTCAAATTTTAGCCGTGTATTGTTGATTCAAGAATGCTAGACTGTGTGTGTGCGTGTGTGTGTGCACGCGCATGTGTGTGTGACACAGAGAAAGAGGGAATGTCAGGCAGCAGGGTAGAGAGGTAGAGTGGGAGTGAAGATAAGATTTTCTTTCAGAGGGAGCACCAAACTGAAAGAGTTAACAAGCATCTCGTATTTCCTTTTCTCAAAAATAAAATACTATATGAAGAGACCTCACTCTTAGTACAACGTCCAAAGCTGTGCTTCTGGAACATTTTTGGATTTCAGAGAGATTTCTCTATTCATGGGGCAAGTGCATCTCACACGCCTGGCCTATTCCTATGTGCCCATCCATTTTTGCATGTTGGATCCTTTTTCTAAATTATGATTCAATTCTATTTTAAGAGATTCATAAAATATGGCAGTAACGAGTTGGGCAAAATCATCTTCTGAATTTGGCACTCGAAGGATAGAATTTTTCTAAGGGTGGAACCATAGCCAGACAGTAATCAGAAGCTGGAAAAATCCTGCTATCAGCCCCATTTATAAAAATCATCTCTGTTTTAGTACCATGGCTAACTGTCGTTTTATTCAATTAAGGGAGTCTTGGCTGGTCCCCCGAGCCCCTTGGCAATGGACATGAGGTGGCACCTTCCCTCACTGACAATCCCTCCACTTAGGTTTCGTTTTGACAGGCATATCTGCCCTGGCATTGAGCACTGCCATCTTCTTACTCCTAGTGTCTGCTTTGTAGCTTCATTTGTTCTTATTTCTGGTGAATTTCCCGACACTCGAAGGTTACCGTCCTTTCTGAAGACATTCTCAAGGGAGAGGTCTCATCCTGAGCCACAGCAAGTTACTGCCTGGAGTGCACACTGATTCCGAGTTGGAAGGATGGAGGAGCATGAAATAAACTTCAGCACAGAACTGAGAAATTACTAAAGGTAAAATAGAAGTCAGAAAAAAAACCCAAAAGGAAAACTAACATTCATCTGAAATTATTCAGCAAAATATTAAGGCTAATAGGAAGCTGGTGGGAGAGGCAAGAGAGCTTACTTGAAATCAGTGGTGTGACCGGATGTTGTAGGACATCACAAATGGTCATGAATTTCAAAGCAGAGGTGGTTTAGGAGACACAAGATAAAAGAGAGATTGATTCCTTTTTTTATGCTGATCTCATATTCTTCTGTTATATTTTTTAGGGATCATAGAAACAGAGTTAAGGTGAAAGATTTTTTTAAAAAAAGAGATTATTAATGGTAAGACCTCACTATGAGCAAAGCCCACCACTGTGCATAGAACATCTAAGGGCAATGAGTAAACTCCCATATGTGGCCACCAAGAGGCATGAGGCTGTTCACCAACGTTCCTAACGTCTCCTGGGTCAGGATCATGGGGTCAAGATGTGTTGTTAATGGAGACTGTTTACTCTTCTGATATCTTCTAGACCTGCTGTGTCCCATATGATAGCCAACAGCCACATGTGGCTAGTGATCACTTGAAATACGGCTTGTCCAAATTGAGATGTGCTCTAAATATAAAATACACACTAGATTTTGAAAACTTAGTATGACTAAAACATCTCATCAATATTTTTATATTAATAATCTGTTGAAATACTATTCAGATATGTTGAGATAAATAGAATATATTAATAAAATTAGTTTCATCTGTTTCTTTTTACTTGTTTCTTTTTTGAGGAAGATTAGCCCTGAGCTAACTGCTGCCAATCCTCCCCTTTTTGCTGAGGAAGACTGGCCCTGAGCTAACATCTGTGCCCATCTTCCTCTACTTTATATGTGGGATGCCTACCACAGCATGGCTTGCCAAGCGGTGCCATGTCCGCACCTGGGATCCGAAGCTGCCAACCCCGGGCCGCCAAAGCGAACGTGTGCACTTAATCGCTGCTCCACCGGGCTGGCCCCTGTTTTCACTTTTTTAATGTGCATACTAGGAAATCCTAAAACAAAATGGGGCTTGCATTTGCGGCTCACATTATACTTCTATTGGATAGAATTTTCCTATAAAAGCCACCACAGTAGGCTACTAATGGGTCAACCCAGTTCTTGGGAATGTGGAAAACAACGCTAAATTGCAATAGAATGAAGGCAGATACCTTCTTATAAGGTTCTCACAGGCAATGATTAGCTAAGTATCTAGAATGAGGTGTAGCCACAGTGCTGCATGATTCTTCTAACTTATAGAAACTTCTCTAAAGAAAGGTAGAGGAAACGTCTATCAAATTCTTACAAAAGTGAACTTTGGTGTATTTTAATAAATTCAGAGATGGGAAGAACTTGATAGAAATAAAATCTTAGAAACTAAGGAGAGTGCAATAGATGGCTCCCCAACATTCCTACAAACATAAAAACAAATTAAATGATTGTATGCAAATAATGATCACAAACACTCAGATAGTACTAGAAATGAACTCATCACATTCTAGAAACCAACATGCTGCATATATCAACTCAATCATATGTAACTGGCCTTTGAAAGGGCTTTGATTATGTACCAAGTGACGGGCTCAAATACAAGATTCATAGCCAGAGTGTCAGTTGCTGCTGTCTTTATTTTCGCAGCGATGCTGACTCTCCTGGTTCAGAATCTAAGTCGACCATTCAGTGGAAAACATGAGGCTATGTTCTGATTTGCATCCTTTAAAAAACTTGCAATAATTTGGGGGATAAAACTGATGGTTTATGTGTGCATATTACATCAAGTTGCATGTTATAAATGCTAAGTCTTTGAAAGACAGAAAACTAATTCATAGTAACTGTCATATTAGAGAAATATTGACTCAAAAAAGTGAATCAGAAGTTGGCCTCCAACATGGACAACTGCAATATATATATATCCAGTCTGTAAATATGCCAGCATACAGTTGTCTGAGACAGTGGCACCAGATATAAAGGAGCTGGAGCTGATGGATCGTGGTAGACTGTGACTCAGTTGTGAGCTGGGCTATCATGTTAAAGTCAAACGAAAAGCAGCACATCTACCACAATGCATAGAACGTTCCAGGGATACAGAGCGGTGGTATTAACCCTCCAGCTACATTCGGTACCAGGTGAGTCCTCTCTAGAGTGAAATGCACTGTTTTGGTTTTAGCATTTCTAAAAAGATGTGGATAAATTGGAGAAAAGCCAGAAAAGAAGGTTAATAAGACAAATTAACGAGACAAAAAACAGATCTCTGATCAAAGGTTAAAAGTTAAAGTTACTGGGAAAGGGCCATTGATGGAATAACTTAATAACTGGGGCCACGCTGACTCAAGTACAGGGGGATTCTTACAAGGAAAATGTTGTTTTCCATCCCACAGTATGTGAGCACATCATGTACACACGCATGCACACACGCACATGCACAGACACACACGGAAAGAATGTACTTACACTGAAGACCAATAGAAATCTATTAAGCAAAGTCTGGACAGTAAAGACAATTATGCCTTTTAACGAGCCACTATTAAAAGCTTACAATTTCTGTTCCTGGAGAGTTATAAAGATGGAATTGATGCACTTCCTGCAACATTATGTCCTGTTAAGGTATACAACCTATTTTTTTCAGGAGAACACTGACAAATGTTCTCTTAAGTACACTAATCTTGTCATCATCCATTTCCGTTTTGTGGGAACAAGGATTTCACTTCCCACTGTAAATAGAGACTCGGGGAGGAAGCACAGCAAGAAGGAGGAATGGGGGAGGGACCTCACAGTGAATCAAGATGGGAGGGCTGATACGATGACTGTCATAAAAAGAAGAAGAAAGAAAATAGTCATCTATCTTAGAAATAAACCTGCCTGGGTAGAGCACTTAAATCGATGAACTCTTGATGCTCTTTGTAGGTATGAGATGCTTCAGTGTTCCAGAATTGGAGAGAATGGGCTTTCCTTCTAGAGCCCTTATCCTGCCCTTGCACGTAGTCTGAGAGAACTGGCTCTGGCTGCTTCTTTCCCACAGGTGGCCTTATCTGTGCCGTGTGACTGCCTTGGATGATTGGACTGCTGGGAGGTGGCCAGGCATGAAGACTGAGTGGAATAACTGGACACACAGTGTTTTCCTTCTTGAGGAATCTGAATGTGAGTAACAGAGACCGTGTGAGCAGTGGCTGGCAAATGCTAGGAAGCAGCAGAGACGAGAGGCAGCTGCACTACACTAGCAGGGAAGCCTAGGGGACTATCCCTGATGTCTCTTGCTGAGAGGATGGGAAGGGACAGCCATAGGACCACCTCAGATCCTGAGTGGGCTTGTTAGCTCCCACCCGTTCCAGGCACAGTGAGGCCCAGCTGTCCTGCAGCTCCTACTTGAGTTGGTCATCTTTCATTTTTCCTGTCGGATCACTTTCCCTCTTCTTTTGGCTACATAGCATCTCTAACCTTCTTTTGAGGAACCACTGTTTCCACACATTCAATCCATGTGTTGAGTGGAGTTGACCCCATTTTCCATTTCCAGGGATACATGTATGTGAACTAGGCCTGGATGATCAGAATATTCTATTCCTTGGCCAGAGGCCCTCGTGACACAATTTAAGAAAGCCAGTAGGAGTCAGCCCTTAGGCTTTTGCATAACTGTTGGGAAAGAGGAGCTTTCCTTTAGGTCACTGGGATGGCAGGCTCTAAGCTCAGAGCCAGTGCTGCCAAGTCTCTACCACCGTGTGGGCAGAATCTGCCTGAGAAGGCAGTCAGTATAGAGGAAAGCAGAGCCAAGAGATGGGGCAGAGAGAGAGAATTGTTGATTCCCTGGATCTAGCAGTGCCTGAAACTAGGAAACCGGTAGCAAGGTTTCCAGTAGCTTGAGCAAATAAATTCCCTTTTCTGCTTAAACCAGCTTGAGTTGGGTTTCCAATGAACATTATACTGCTCTTCTTATCAAAGTTGATTATGATGTTTTGCTTGTATTCCCCTGAGGCCAGGGCACTCATTCTAGAATCCAGTTTCCCTTATTTCCACCTTCTCTTGAATTATATTTACACTTGGGAAAACGTGAAATCGTCTCTCCTGCTTACATACAAATAGGCACAACCAGCACACTCCTTTATATTACGTGGTAAGTGGCATTGTGTTGAATTTCCTCAGTTGTTTTACCAGGGCACGTGTAAAACTCAATAAATGAAAATGTGGCTCAGGATGCACAGTGGACTGATGAGGAAGCCTGAGCTTTAGTCCTAGGTGTGACATTAAGTGACCTTGTTCAAGCTATGTGACTTTGGGTTGGTCATTTATCTTCTCTGGGTTCTTGTTTCCTCATTGGCAAAATGTGGGAGTTAAGCTAAAGAATACTAATAATAGCTCTATATATCTGCATAGTGATTCAATCATTTGTAAAATGATTTCACCTTAGATTACATTATTCTATATATATCATCTTTACAGTTCCTCTCAGCTATAAAATTCTATGAAAATCAATAACTCATCAAATCATTTTCTTACCTATAAATGCCAACTGCCAACTCTTTACTTCTTCAAAAGTCTATTATTTCTATGGTCTATCCAGCCATCCATCCGTCCATCCATCCATCCATCCATTCATTCATTCAACAAGAATTTATGACATGCTACCACATATTGGGCAATGTGCTAAAAAGCATGGTTCCTGCCCATGAGAATATGCGACTCTAATGGAGGCGACAGACATTTATGCCAGCAATTAAATAAGCCCACAAATACATATATAATTAACAATCTTGACTAATGTTATAAAGGACAAGTATAGCTGCCTTAATAGCATATAATAGAGAGATCTGACCTGGATTGGGAACAGGCAAGGGGAGGTCTCCCCAAAGAGGAGCAACTTGAACTGAGAGCTGATGGATTAGTGGGAGTTGCATGGACCAAGGGGCTGGGCTGGGGCCCTCCAGATGCGTGAATGGCAACAACGTGTTGGATGTCACTTTGGGGCTGCCTCATGGTAATGTGCCAGAGGGTTTATCAATCAACTCTTCCAAAATCCTTGGTGAAGGAAATCATCATTATTTCCTCTATTAACAAAAAGATATTCAGAAACATGAAAAGCAAAAAGTCTAAGTTAGCTCCTGAAGAAAGTGTCTGCTGAACGCAGATTTCCCATTGCTCATTTTGCCACATCTTCCTGTGCAGCACCTCTGACTTGCTTTAATGTACACCTCCATCTTGAGGAAGTCGCTCGACTTCCCTGGGTCTTGGTTTTCTCATGTGTAAAACATAAGACTTGGGTTATATATCCAATTTCTAAGGTCTCTCTTGTATTCAGCATTTTATGTTTCTAGAAATACACCTGGGTTAGTGGCGAGTGGGAGGAGGGGCCGTGAATCCTACAAAGCGCACTGTGGCTGTATTTAAAAAACAAAAAGCAGCAGCATTCATAGTACAAGGCAACATTGTTGGAACTGTAGCTATTGAAATGCAGGTTGGATAGAGCCAAAAATAGCTGATGCATCCACAGCTAATGCAGAAAAACTGCCATGAAGCGTTTCCTTGGCAATTGAGTTACTTAAAGGTAAAGCAACTCATTTTGATCAAAGACTGGTTTCTCTTGCTTCTTATCTTCTCAATAAGTTCTTCAGTTGTAATTCAGTGTAAAGGGAAAAAATGTTGACAAATCCACTGCACTGAAAAACAAAGGTCACCCAAAAATATCAGGAAAAGGGCAATCTGGTTGGATCCAGATAAGCAGATACTCTGCTGGGAGAGGCATGCCAGCCCCCACGCGCCCTTGAGTGCCCTGCACATGCCTTAGGATCACTTCCATCTTAAACCGTTCCTGTGGATCCCTCAAGCTCTTAAATCATTTGGGGCAAGCGACACCAGAAATTACAGGAACCTGACATCTGTCAGTCTGAATGCAAAGCCTTGGGTTTCAAACCACTCAGCTCCTTCTAGAGAAGGAAAAAGGACAATGGCTGCTATTTCTTAGCATGCATAATCAATGCTGCAGGGGTTGCTAGGCAACGGGCAGAAAGACTGTCAAACATCCCTGGATGCCTCCAATGGAAGAGGAGCAGCCCAGCAGCCACTCCAGAGAGGTGACAGAGTATGCAGGCCCTGGAAGCTGGAAGCCACGTTTAGTTTGTCTCATTCCTTAAAAAAATCCCTTTATTGTGGTCAGGACTGAATCATAGACATTTTCGTCCTAGGCTCCTTTAGACAGTCTTTGAACACACTTCCAGTTGGCTGCCCATAGCCCTAAAAATGAGCAGGACAGTCTAGCCAGAGTCAGCTCTGTGAAACGTCCGTGTGTTATTCTGATCCAATTTATCCTGGAGCCCATGGAAGATCTGACTTGTTCCTTATGTGGCTGCAGCCTCTGGATCCCAGAGAGTTAAACGGGCTCCGTCTCTGAAGCTTGTAATCATTCTGGCAAACATAAGCAAAGCCTCTGATTTCAACAAAAATTCACCTTCAAGGTCATTGAGGTAAGTCTTCTTAGGTGTGCCACCTTGAAGTTGGAATGAATTTTAAGCTGTAGGCATTTTGTCCTCTCTAATTTGAGGTAGTGGTTTCATTTGAATTTCAACAAGAAGGGGGTCAGCAAAGAGAAGGAGTCAGGATTTGATAAAGGAGCAAATACTTTATTTTTTTTTAGCAGTGTTGATTAAAGAGGAAACACTCATCATTAATGACTATAGGTCGTTAATTTCCAAAAACTTATTTGGCAAAGCCAGGAGGTGATGAGGACCAGGTCCTGGTCTGGATCAGAGGTGGGATTAGGGCTATGATTAGCATTTAAACCAGGTAGAGGTTCACCAATGGTAGTGATGGCAGATACGCCCAGAGGGAACACATCGTGGGCAGGGCAACTGGCCGTGCATTGCTGTCGCTGGCTCATCCTTCATCATCACTAGCCTAAGCCTTGAAGCCCTATTTAAGCATGTATTTGGAAGGAAATGTAATGTTTGCATTGAGGGTGCCCTGGATTTAACTACGCAACACCCTCTCCTTAAGGGCATTGCAGGAAGTCCGGAGAAGTAGACACAGAGTGAGGAATGACACTAAGATGAAAGACTACACCCACTGAGAAAGTTTTTGGATCTATCCCTGTATCTGGCTGCGGTCTCTCAGCTACTCCTACACTGTCATACAGGATTCCCTAATCTTCTAGGATTTTCTTATATTCAAAGATTCCCACTTTGTGACCCTATGGAGTGAATCCAGAGTCTGAAGCCCTGGCTTAGCTCCGGGATGGGCTCCAAATAGCAGCAGGAAACACGGGCCCAGAGCAGGGATCCACGGCTTCAGGCTCCTCGTCTCTAACACACAGCTAGGTCAGGATCAGATGTTCCCTGAGCTCCTTCCAGCTCTAACATTTGATCAGTCTATGAATCTACAAAAATAGAGGCACCTTTGGTCCTATACATTCAAAGGGAGAAAAAAAAAAGGAAGAGCTGAAGCAGAAAGCAAAGACTGCAGATCCACCACTGCCGAATGTTCTGAGCATTTTATGCTTAAAGAACAACAAACTTTCTAAGTAAATGGAAGAAAGGAGGAAGTAATAGCAACAGCAGGAATTAAACATCCCAGAATGACTGCAGGATCCTTCCTTTACCCTTCGAGCCCTTGACCTCACATCTCTCTGGCATCTCCTTCCTTCTCTTCTCTCCTCTGTCTCACTCCCCGCACCATTCGCCTGTCTTAGTGAGATGAAGTTTATCAGGTGGATAGTACATTTTCATCCCTAGGAAGATCTGTCTTTTATTCACTCCAAAGTGCAGCTTTTAGAAGCCTATGCTGACGGTCGCCGTGTCACTCGGGTTAGTTACCTTGAAGGATAAGGAAAGCAAATGTACTTTCTTTCATTTGGATGAACTTTAACAGAAACCGCGCTTAGTCTGCAGGATGGGCAAGTTCAAGAGTAATTTACTCTCTCTCCTCAGTTACCCATTACGCGTATACGAAGTATCTTAATAGTTATAGCAGTAATGGAATATATATATGATTTTAAAAAACAAAAAGGTGTCCTGGTTATAACTAGCAAACAAATGCCATTCCTACAAATATTGTATGTTTGGAAGAAACAAAAACCAAAAAAATAAAACTCAGTTATCTTTTATCAAGCCAAGAAGTTACATTTTATTACATTAGCCATGTCCATATTCATCCTTCAACTCATTTTATAAATGTTTTACATATATTATCCAATACTTCAGTGAGATGTCATTTTTTAAAAAATTTTGACCATGCATATGTAAAAGATCTGCTGAAGTCTTTTGTGCTATTTTGGTTAATTTTTCTGTTTAGAGAGCTCAGCAGAAATTTTATCCCCTTCAATAATGTTTATCTTATTGAAGATTAAGTCTCCTTTTTGGGTTTATGGGGAAATGCCTAGGACGAAGGATTATCAGACTTCTTTATTTTAGTAAAAGCTTGTGTCTCCTAGGGTAGTGGAATCCACAAGAGATGCCCTCCACCCCAGATTGTAATAATGCCTGCGTAAAACCCTGGGGCCTTGGAGACAGTTTGTAGGGACAAGGTAAGGTATAACAGAAGATCTCGGTGGAGCAGAGGCTGAGAGGGGAAGTGAACTCCACAGTCTTCCTTGCAGAATCTCGAAAACAAGACAAGCTCCAGATGAGCTTAGCACAAGGACTGAGCAATCCTAGGAGATAGGCTGAATCTCCAACACTTAGCTGGTTGAATTCTGATGGACCCCCCCGACCTCCATCCAGAATTTAGTTAGCATTGACTTAGAAGGGTAGCTCAGAGCTATTCACAGCCTGCAGACTTCTAGGCTGACCTTGAGAAGAATTTCTGACAGTTAGATGTGCCTCATATGTCCTGCCCACTGTCCATTTAGTTAAAGGAATTTGAACACATCCACCATAGCACACGTAATTTGCTCCTGAGTTGGCCACTAAAATAAAATAAAATAAAGTAAAGTAACACTTCCACACATTAGTGTGACCATGGATAATGAGACATTCTGGAGTGTTCTCTTACCTTCACTGCCACCAAGATCTTGTCCTGCTCAGGACAGAGGTTATAGCATTCAGCTAGGAAAACTTTTCCAAAGGCTCCTTCGCCTAGCTCCCTTTTCAGAACAATGTTATGTCGCTTGATGTGCTGAACAACTGTAAAACAAAGACAGAACGGAAATTGGGATGGAAGCACGTGGAGGCGAGGGCAGAAGGTGCGGAGTCAGGGGCCTGCATCTGAGCTTGCAGGCCCAAGATCCTCTCCTCTGCACACAGCGAACGAAAGGAGAGGCACAGTGTCTGTCCTCACAGTCCACCCCAAATGCCTGGAAGGTGGTTGCATTGGCTTGCTCTCCAGAGCGCAATTAATGTTTTCCATAGAACTAAAGTTGCAACCTAGCTGTTGGCTGTGAAATGTCATTAATGAACTTTACATTCTAAGAAAGGGGAGAAATGATAAAGGAATGGACGTTAATAGCAGGCCTCTTCCATGCTGGACGCTTTGCATATATTTGTTGGTCCTGTGTCTAGTGGGGAAAGGCAGAGAGAGCACAGGAATCCCTGTTTGTTTGTTAGGCTGCCTCAGACTCCTGAGGGTGAGAGGCTCAGGGACACAAAAAGAAAATGCAAGATGTGTGCTTTGCTTATTAGAGCTTTGTCCGCACCCCGGTGTTACCATCCCAGTGAGGTGGGCTAGGCCATGGTTGAGCCTCAGTGACTCCTTTCATTTAGACCAAAAATGTCTAGATGTTGCTGATGCTGGCTTTCTTAATGTCTTTCTAGGACCATGCCCTAGTCTGGGCTCTCTAAAGCCAAGAAGAGACAGGAATAGATGCAGCTGGGGAAGAGAGAGTACTTCCCACTCTAGTCTAGAGCAGAGCTGGCCCACGTCACTCAGCTCTACACCTTCCTGGAGAATGAGGCAGGAGGCAGTCAAGGGTCCTCTGAAGTTCTTTAGCTGCAAGGTGGAGAACAGAGCGAAGCAACCCTCAGGGCCAGCGGAGAAGCCTGAAAGGACACTGTCGAGGACACAGATGCAGTGCGAGCTTATGCCTCTTCACCCGGCGCATCAAACGACGAAGCCCTCAGCACAAGGGTTCCACCAGGTCACAGCCACCATTCTTTTCTGTACTACTCATCCGTAAATGGCAGTATCAAAAAGAGACTGTGATGCCCTCTAGAGCTTGGAATGTGTGACCAAGAACGTTCTGCCATTCGCCTCTCAGAACCCTGTGAAGCATTCCCCTGCATTTCGTACATGGGGAAACTGAGGCGTCAGGATTTCAGTGATTCACAGCGTGCGAATGGAGGAGTTGGGATTTGAACCCAGGTCTCTCTGAACGCAGAGTCTATGTTTTTTCTTCTATACCACAAAGTTTCTTTTCAATTGTAAACTGTGATAAGCATGACAAGACAAATAGAAATACATAAGGGTAGAGTAAAAAGCAAAAATAATCACTCAGCTTCCTCTCTGTGTAGTTCACCATCCAAAGGCCAATTCAAATTCTCACTCCCTCAGAGAGCTTTCCAAAGCCACAGAAAAAAAGGAAATACAACAGCCTATCCCCACAGTTTAAATGATAATAAAATGAATACTTGTGAACCCACCATCCCATGTAAGAAGCAGAAGAGCGCTGTGTCTTGACAGCCCCCGTGCTCTTTCTTGATCGGACCCACTTCCCACTCACCTCCCCGGGCTAATGACTACCCTGAATTTTGTGTCAATCAATTCCATACAGGTTTGCTACCAATGACACGTCCCTAACGAGAGACTGTTCGGCTTTGCCGGCTTCCGAACCTCGTCACTGGCATCGTACTACAGGCTTCTTCCGTACCTCGCATCCTTCACTCAGCACTGCCCTTGAGATTGAGTTATATTGTGCGTGTATTAGTAATCCTTTTGCTTTTACTACTTTATAGTATTCTGTGGAAGGACTATACCACCATTATTTATGCATTCTATGTTGACGGAAGAGCCATACAGTTTCTTTTTAGATACAACTTGATATAAAATGCAAGTGGTGATTAAGGTTTTGCTTTAATAGGATTTTTTCCTGATGATTCATGTGGTTTGGAGCTATGACTGCTTCCATGGGCCTCTGGGAACTCAGGGTGATAAAAATCAAAAAGTCTTTTATGAGCAACAATATTAATGAATACAGGAATGTATATTAATTTCCATGCTCCAGTAGCAACGCCTGAATTTAAGAGGAGAGCAATGTGTTCATTAGGTAGAGTGCACATATGAAGAGACAAACGTAATTCTTGCAGGGAATTAGCTGCCCTATTTAAATCTAACATTTAACTCCATGGCTGTCACATGTTCTGTGGGAATTAAATTGCCATGGGATTTACTTTACACTCTAACCAGATCAAGGCAAGTATTTAACTTTTCTTTGAATTTGATTTACACTTTGCTTTTTTTTCCTAATATTCCAAGCAGTAGAAAAAGTTGGTGGGAAATAAGTTTGTAAAGCTATGGATAAAGCCACAATTTCATCATCTTCAAAACTAAAATTGATGAGACAAGTTTTTTCATGGTACCTTGAAAGCAGTAAATGCATCAGGGTTTTTTTCTTTTCTTTTCTTTTCTTTTTTAGTGGAAGATTCACCCTGAGCTAACATCTGTGCCAATCTTCCTCTATTTGTATGTGGGTCATCACCACAGCATGGCTGCTGCCAAGTAGTGTAGGTCCGTGCCCAGGAGCCACACCCTGGTCCCCGAAGCAGAGTGCACCAAACTTAACCACTAGGCCATGGGGCCAGCCCTCCAGTAAATGCATCTTTTAAGAAATGGGCTATTTTGCACCGATTTGCTTTGTTAGTTTGGGACAATAGTTTACAGGAATGATGGCCTTTTGCCGATGTATTTCCTCTAAACAGAATGAATTTCTCTATGAGACTGGCAGCCACTTGGGGCACAGGTAACAATTTTGTGCTTGTATTTGCATTCCAGACAGAGCCTCGCAGTGCTGTGCATACAGTTGGTGCTATATAAATATTTGTTGAAAAGTGTGCCAAATGGTAACAAAAACAACAGACAAATACTGTTTAATTATATTGTTTCAGTTAACTGACAACAAGCCTATGGAGTATGAAGTCAACAAAGCAGCCCACTTCTCCGAGATGTCAGGTGTGGGAGGACAACTGAAGCTGTCACATCACTGAGCTGAGAATTTCTTCCCATGCTGCTCCAAGAGAGCATCGGGACTTATGGCAACCTGCCGCATGTCCTGTTTCCTTCAATCCCCACAGGAAGTCCTCGGTACCCTCTCTGAGCATCCCTCCTTATCTGCCTCTCATCTGCAATTGCTCTACGTGCCCCAGGCTGAGCCAGTGCTCATCTCTTCACCTCCCCGATGAATCCTTCCATGGGGCCCTCTGGGCTCGCTCCCTGTCACCCACAAGCCCCCTATATCCCCAACATCTCCTTAAAGTTCCCTTTACCTCCTTCTCCCAAATAAAACCTTGGCTATGCCCTGAGATAGGAAGAAGGAGCTGGCCACCCACTTCCAAAAACTTGGCCGTGAAAACCCTGTCAATAGCAGCGGAGCATTGTCTGATACAGGGATGGAAGGTGAGAGGATGGCTCAAAAAGACTGGGCAGGTTCTGCTCTGCTGGACACAGGGCCGCGAGGACTCAGAATCTCCGAACTGACTTACAGCACTAACAACAAAAATGCCCCGAGGGCATCACACGGTTCCCCTGCAGCCATCTTGAAGGGAAGCCACCCTCCCCTCGTCCCCAGGTACTTTAGGGCCCGTGTGCCTGATTTCTGACCATTACTCCCTCTCCTGCTAGAGGCCCACTGTTTCAAGTCATCCGTCTTAGGGAGCCATCATCCTCTACCACCTCTGCACCCTCGTTGCTGACGTCTCGTTTACTCTTCCCAGCCACTGAGCTTCTGGCTCACATCTTCCCTCTCCACGGTACCAGTGTCATCATTCTCAGGCCCTGAGGCACAGAGAGGTTCAGGAAGCTGCCTAAGCTGTAGAAACATTGGGCCACCATTTATCCGCGTCTTTCAACAGTGCAGCTAAGAGGCGGGGCATCTGGAGGTTTCATTTAGCTGTTTGCATGGCATTAAGCCAACTTTTCCTAGGAGAAGACTTTCTTAATGAAGGAAGCAATGCACTGTTTGACCTGCTGGACAATTTCCTTACCTCACTGTGGACTAGCACTTTGAATATCACCGTCTTAAAGGGCCCTGTTACATCTGGATTCGTTTCATACCAAACACGCTGAGCGAAGTGACTCTGAGGAGTCCATGATAGGTAAGCTCTCAGGAAGCAGGTAAAATTTGTACCCACTTCCTTTCTCTGAGGTCAGTCGGTTCCCTCTTCCTAACTTTGGAGCCTTGAGTAAAATCACCTCAAACCAACATGAGTAACTAATAAAAAGATAAATAAAAGCCAAAACTCTACCATAAATGGTTTCCTAGATTTGGAGGGAAACTAAAAACATTAGTTGATTTCTTAAAAAGTTTTATAAAAAAAGTTTTTATTTAAAATTCACCTTGCCAAAAGAAAAAGAGGTATCAACTAGAGGTGTAGGAAATACACCACCAAACTCGTGTGGGCCACAGACTGACCAATGTACGTTAATATAGTCCAATCAAAGTATGTGATCAGATGATTGTGCAAATAAATCTACCCTATAGAATCAGGGAGGAAGTGATGACCAGCAATGGTAATTAAGGTGAGTGGCTCAAGACCGTCTGGATGTCTTTGTTGTTAATGGAATTTTCCAGAGTGGAAATTTGGTGCCCTTGGTCATTTGCTTCATGAGTAGCAGAACTGAGTAGACTTCCGGTTTTGTGTTAGTATCACATTACAGCCACTGAGAAATGCATTTTGTCACAAAGTAGCTTTGGTAGTTTACAGAGATGCCTGCAGTTTCCGATGATTTCAATCCAGTTCCTGGTATTGATAGCTCCAGAAGCAAAAATGCTGTGTACACCCGCAGGCTGGAGATAAAGTATTAATCCATGTCTATAGCCATTACTACTAAATCTAAAACTAACAAAACAAATAAATAACTATAAGTCTACCCACTTAAGGTTGAAATAGGACATGTGTCCTCCCCATGTTCTCACTGATGGGTTCATGGAAATCTGTGGACAGTCGACATGTCCCGCTCAGCACATGGACCTTAAATTGAGACCTTTGTGGAGTCTGTAATATATGCCAAGTACTCGGTGATTGCAGTTCACAGGAAAGATATGTTAAAGCTTCAAGCAGTAAGGTAAAGAGACATGTCCTAGAAGATAAGCTTCTGTACTAGGAGAAATCTTTCTGTTTCCCTACAGACCTAAATGTTGGGCCTGCCTCAGCAGTTCCTTCTCAAACGTCTGGACTCTGTGACGGGAAGAGAATGTCAAGATCCTGGAGGCCAATTCCTTTGTGTTTGACAGCCAGTGAGTGAGGCTTAGAGTGGTGAAGTGACTTCCCCAGGGCCACACAGCTAGAAGGTGACTGATTTGGGACTCGGCTCCCCTGCCTCTAAGAAGAGCTACCCTTGGACTGTGTACTCAGCACCCTGTTTGAGGCTGAAGGCAGTGAGGGTTTCCTGATATGAAAGTGGAAGAAGGTATTTCATTTAGTTAATTATCTTTTCCCTTAACATTTATCATCTGAAATATACCAAACATCTCATAATGAAGAATTTCATTAGAAATGGCCAATAAACATAAAATATGAGTTCAGAAAGCAGGATGTAAAAGTTAAAGACTTTGAAGAATGCTTGAGTTTGATTTTAAATTCAATTAACAAAAATTATTTACTAAATATCTTAGTTTCTATTTCATGGGCAGCATATTGAAACAGGTAAAATCATCCACTTTGTAAAAATAAATACGCATGAAAGATAGGAACTATGTTTTTGCATTTCACGTACATTTTTCTCAAGATACAAGTTGGTACTAAGTTGAAAATAAATGCAATTAAGATGGCAGACATAAAACACACCAGGACAAGACAAAGACAAATATTCATAAATAACCTTAATGATGAAATAGAACATGTAATAATACTGAACCATTCTTAAGCACTTTTCAGCAAAAAAATCCCAATGTGCATTACCATCAATTAATTTTCATATCCCTTGGAATGAGGTCAATAGTCACATTTATTTTACAGATGACACCACAATTAATTGACTTACTTGTGGTCACAGAGCAATCCACTTATCCTTTTCCAAGTGCTATTTCCAATGAACTGAGGACACAGGGAGGGAAGAGGGGGCCTCACATGTGCTGATTGCTACTCTGGGCAGAAGATGTGCTGAGAGGGTTACAGGGTTATCAGCATTCATAGCCATCTAGTCGGGGATCCCCATCTCCGTTTTCAGATTAAAGTAAAAAGAAGAGGATCAGAGGAGCTAAGTAACTCATCCAAGGTGGTACAGTTGGTGAGAGCAGAGTCTGGATTCTTTTTACGACAGCATTCTACCTTTCCTTGCCCTTCTTACAAAGAACGGAGTGACAGAGAAGGTGTATGAGCTTGACTTTGCCCATCTAGGGAATCATGGGTCTACTCTTATCAGTTTAGCTCAACAAATCTTTATTCAGCACATACTATAGCCTGGGCATTTTTCTAGGCCTAGAAAAAGGCGTGTATAAAACAATCCTTGTCCTGAAGGAACTCAAAAACTAAAGGGCAGGAAACACACGTACATGCGTCTATCTGCACATAGATCTATCACATTTGTTTCTGACACCTTTGCTTCCTGCGCAGAAGATTTTAGTGTTTTACATGACTAGGCAAGGCAAAACAAAAACTTAAATCAGAACTCAAGTCAGGGAAAATGGAATAGAAGGCTAAGACAAGAAATTAAGTAGCAACGCAAATGTGCAGATTCTAGGGTTCCACGTGGTTATTAATATTGTCATAATTGACTCTGAGCTTCCTGGCAGCAGAAGCCAAAAAGGAAACAGACTAATTCACAAAATTTTGACCTATAAGTAAAAGCACAGAAATTTGTTATGGTAAGTAAGATTCTTCATGGCATTTTGTGTTCAAAGGAATGTACTGAATGGATTTTACCCAGGGGATCAATGTCATCCACAATGTCTCTGGAGTAAAGAGAGAGTTTCCTAAGAATATTTCTCATAGCAGAGCTCAAAAGAGATAAGCGTTTGACACAAAAGCCATTCTCAGCCAAAGCATTGCAAAGGGAGTCCACAGCTCTTGTCATAATAGCATAAAAATCACCGTCTTCGGGCACACTCAAGAAGGCCGTGGGCATGGGGTTGAAGCAGAGGTCTAATTCCCCACACCCACAGCTGAGCCTAGAGCATATTAGGCAGTCAAAACTGTTTTATGAATAAATAAAATAGATGAGTGATCGTATGAGAGGTAAGAATGCTGAGAAAGAGGGCGTTTCAGGGGAGGAAGAGAAAGAGCAAGAGGAGGAGGAAAAGTCCAGCGTCTACTTAAGAAATAGTGATTTATCTTTGTTTCTCCTGAAGAGAAACAGTAAGCAACATGCTGTGAAAGTAGGGTGACACCGTATAGTAGGGGGCCTTGAACGCTTCACTAAGTAGTTTAAACAAGTTTGGGCATTAATAAGTAAGGACTCTTGGACAAGTGACTTCTCTTTGCTTTTACTTCATGATTTTTAAACGAGGGAGTGGGAGCTGCGTGGCATCTTCAGGCTGCTCCAGCACACACACTCCACAACCTGCGAGTCCATGACGTTGTTTTCTATATGAGTCCTGTGTGGAGCCATGGAAGACTTTTGAGCATGGGAGACAAGCGATAAGGATAAACCGTTAGGCTGAGCTGGCAGGCAGAGAAGCCAGTTAGTGTGCAGCAGAAGACCCCTTCTCACCGAGGCCAGGCTAAGCTGAGGGTGGGCTCCATCCAGTTACTCATCCATCCTTCTTCTCCAGCCCCTTGTCCACAGAACGCACGCAGCTCAGGGTGCCTGACAGACCCTAGGGAAGCTGAAGTCAAGTCCACCCCAAAGGGAACAGTGAGAACAAAGCATATTGCCAAGGACTAATCCTCTGATGTTTTCAGGGAAAGATAGAAGAAAAGGAGCCATAGATGAAAATGGACAGATCAGAGAGGCAGGAGAAAGGGCCACGAAGGAGCCTGAGGGGAGCAGAAGTCAGTCTCTGGGGGGCGGTGGGCAGAAGAATACATGGGAAGTGACGAAGCAGAGGCAGTGAATGGAGACTGTAGACGTGGGAGGTCAGGACCAAATGGGAGTGGGGCAGACAGGTTGGTCTAGAGATAGCACCCGATTCTAGAGGATGGGGCTGGGGGTATTTTGAGGAGGGAGAGATTTGAAGGTGTTTGTAAGTTCAGGAGAATGGTAGAGAGTAAGAAACTAAATAGGCACAGAAACAAAGGATGGAATGGAGGGAGAGAGGGAGGAAGGGGAGATGCTGGTGGGAGAGATTCCTAGGGAAGGTGTTGAGAGTACAGTGGGGTGGGGAATGCAGAACAATTCTGGGACGGAGAGAAAGGATTTTGAGTGAGCCGCCTTCGGAGAGCCTCCGCTTTGATGCTCATCACAGCATTGGGCCACTGAAGGAGGAAGTGGACTTTCAGGGATTCCTAAGGGGTCCATTAAACACAAGCCATCAGGAGTCCTCAGGCTAAGCCCCGCATCGGGTCCAGTGATGGCAACTTTACATGCTGGGAGGGCACCAGGTACCTACTTGGATGCCCCCATACAACATCCAATGGCAGCAAACGACACTTTTCTCCTAAACCGAATTGTAATACTCCCATGCTGAGTGGGAGCAGAGCACCTAGGGGGCAGGAAGGAGTAGGGCTAATCTAACCTGGACGCCACAGTAGGTAAAAGCAATCACATTATCTGAAGTTAAATTCCCGAAACTTCTTGGAGAAAACAGCCAGGGAGGGGGAAAGCCCCAGAAATCTTTCAAGCTGTTAGATTGAAGGGAACACCACACTTCAAAATACACATACGGCACATCCTTCGCTTTGACAGTCTCTAACAGCCAAAATTATATCTGTTCTACACACTGGCATGTGGTAGAATTGGATTGATTTGCCCTGACAGCCCTCCCTGCTGGAACAATACTTGTCAGTCAGCCCCGGCAATGTTTGTATTTTCAAGAATAATTATGCAGAGTGATTGTATGAAATCCTGGCAGGTGGGTCAGACAGTCTTATCTGCCTGCCTCTCCCACCCCATGTCCCTGAGCCCTAGACTGTTTCCTGCTCCTGAGGGTGGAAAACAGCCCTTTCACACCCTGCTTCCCCCTCCCAAGCTGTGTGCATAACCCTCCATTTGAGGCTTCCATGTTGGCGTCTCTTTTATCTTTGGGGTCCTCCACTCCTGTGCCCTCCTCATGGAAAGTGTCCTTCCTGCAATAATTGAAGTCGGTAGCCACGACATTTTCCTAACTGACTTCTTCACATTAGCTGGCCTTTACCAATGGACCGCTACATGAATGCTCCCACTGTGAAAGAAATCCTTTGTTTTTGGTGGAGATAATTCAAAAACCACACCAGTGGGTATTTGGGGGCTTCCCTGGCCGGTATCTTAATTTTGAACAGTTTATCCCACCGTAAATATATTGAGTATCTCCTCTGTGCACACTGTAGAGAGGGGGCAGAAATAGGTAAGAGAAATGCAGATATAACAATAATGTGATCAGAACGTGATAAATGGTGATGAGGGGGACAAGCGAAGAGCCATGTAAGTAGGCCACTCAGGAAAGGCTCCGTGGAGCCACTGAGCCAACTTTAGAAATACAAGTTGGAGTCTTTATGAGGAAAGCTCTGAACACGAGAAAGGGCCAAGTGCTTAGCCTAATAAGCAATGGGAAACCTGCGGGCATTTGATGAGGCCCAGAATTCCATGCCAGCTTCCCAGGCTGTTTTCCATGGCTGTAGGCTCTGCCCCAGTTCCACAGAAAGGCAGATGCTCAGTAGAGCTCATACCCAATGATACGTGGCCAATGTCTGCAAGATAGAGGGTCACAGACAAGATTTTTGGGGTGCATCCCAAATGTTTTCCATCTCTGGATGGCTTTCTGTCCAATTAATATGCAAATCAGAGTCCTATGGCATTTTCTCTTTAATTTGCTTATTTGAGAACTTGTATTTTAAAAGGTAACACTAATGTTTGTTTTCCTTAAAGGATTTTGAAGCATCTTTCAATCCATCAGGTTTTTTTTTCTTCCTCATTTCACCATTTAAGCACCTACGTGAAAGAACGATGTTTTGGTGCTGCGGAAGACTCAAGGATGAAGGGGTAAAGAAAGTCAATAGTCATTGACTGCACATCTGCTGTGTGTGAGGCGTTATGTTAAGCCTTGTACACACATCTCTTATTCAGCCCTCCCACTGGACCTGGGGAGAAACATCACTGTCTCCATTCTCGGAATGTGGTAATCGAGTCTTGGAGGTGTTGTTATTTGCCCAAAGCTACACAGCTGGAAAGTGAGCAAGACAAGCTAGGATTGACTTCAAAACCCATGCAGTCTCTCCCAAGAGAACACGAATCTTTCCCCTGAAGGAAGGGCCATCTAATAGGGAGATGAGACAAATACACAAATAACAGTTGTGAAAAGCAGAATGTTAAAAACTGCCGTGAAAGATGTAAAAAATATAGGGTTAGGAGTGTTTAGAACAAAAAGTAAATCCTTTGAGTACGCGGTTTGGGGTTGGAGGATGTGCCATTTGAATTTTCCCTTCTAAGTTGAGCAGGGCTTGAAATGTTGGCTGCAAAGAAGGACATTGTTGGACGTAATAAATTATGACATTTCCAAAACATCAAGATGTCACTGATTTGATCATATACTGGGCCTTCATACTAAGAGGTGTCCACATTAAAATCTGAAAACTATTTAGGTTGAACCAAATGGAATTACCACTTGTGCAGGCCCACAGGAGGGAAATATCAGCTATTTCATATGGCTCAGCCTAACTTATCACTAGATTGTACCTCTGCAAACAGAACCTCTGAATATTAGAAAGAATCCACATCTTTTCTTTTAATTTTCAAAAAGCACATTCAGGAAGGCAATACACGCACACGGTGACGCAGCAAGTAGTACCGAAGAGCTCTGGGTGGAAAGAATTGTACCCTCGCACACTCGCCGGGTCCTCAGCGCTACTTCCTGGGCACCCAGTTCCATACAATTTGAATTTTGGTTTTCTGGGGATTACCTCCATAACTCTAATTAATGTGCTGTACCTCCTGTTCTTATTTTCCTAATTTGAGACACTTGTTGATTCGCCGTTACATAAGAAGTGGATTTTGCTCACAGTGTCTCTCACCTCCTCCCAATACTTGGGAGCGGTGTTATTTTCAGTTCTTCTATTCATGATCTACCTTATCACTCTCCCTTCGGCCAGCGTCCTGACGGTCCTCTGTGTACGATAAGCAGGTTAGGACCCCTACCTTCGCTCAGCCCCAATCACTCCACATATTCTTTGAGCTTGACCTTTATCACAACTGTCAAGATTGTTGTTATGTACATTCAATTTACAATATGATACAATCAGATGTCATATGCTTCTAAAAATTGAAAAGCCATCAACAGAATTTATATTAATATGACCAGCTCAATGCTATATACCTCAAGGAGAAGCAGGTGCCAGGACTGCATTGCTTTCCCATATGTCCAGTGCCACACTGGGAACTTTTTGAAGGAGGATGCTCCTAGCACCAAGACCAAGTGACTTTTATTTCCCAGCCTCAAGCCTGTCCTAGCATCTGATTCAAGTAGATAGATTTTTCATTTCTCTTGCTGGCACCTAGTGGACCTCTCAACAAGCCACTCAACAAGTGACATTCTCTTCTGTTTTCTTTCTTTGATAATATTCTCCCTAGCATTTTTCTCTGTTCTCATTATTAACTGGAAATCTTAATAGTCATGTGTCACCTTTCATGATACAATTGAATTATATGAATTCTCGCTCATGAATCACTTCTTTATTTCTCTTATCTTTTCTTCCTGAGCACTATCTCTGCCTTTTCGCTCTTTATTCTGGAAAATTTTCTTGACTATCTTTGAGACTTGTGCTTGAAACTTTTATTTCAGCACCATATATTTAATTTTTATGAGTTCCATCTTATCTTATAATTCCCTTCTCATAGCTACGTAACTTTGATTTATGTGTATAAAATCTCAAATCAGAGATCACTTTTTTTTTCCTTTTAAATTTTTGTCTGCTTCCTGAAATACTTCTGTTTCCTCCAAGGTCAGTTTTTCTCTTTGAATCTTCTCTTTCAGGTGCACATTGTCACCATCTTAAATCCTATTTATATTTAAGAGTGAAAGACTGGGAGCTAATAAGAGTTTCTTGTGCTTTTACGTTGGTAATTCTGTTTTCAGATAGGGAGTCTGGTGAGGAACTGGGGCAGTGGTAGAAAACACAGATATGCAGGCCTTGCTTTAGGGAGAGTAGACAGAGAGCAAACCATTAAGCTGGAGCATAAACATGCCAGACTAAAGAGAACTTTACTCGGGGTCTCCAACACCTATACTAACGGCCCTCATCCTCTAGTGCAATCTGGCAATTTCTGCATCGAAGTGTTTTAGATTTTTCCATTTTGTTCTGAGGAGAAATAGTGGGCTATCTGATTCTCTGTCAGATTTGGGGTGGGGTGCTTGCCACTAAGGCTGGGGTCCCTGACCTGTGGTTAAGCCCTTGCCCACTCCTTCCCTCCGCTGCACTTGTGGGTCTCAAGCCTGGAGCCATTCCAGATTCCAGCAAACAAAGTGCTCCCACCTCTGCTGCAGATCCCCTTAGCATATTCTGAGCTGGAGATTCCTCCACTCTTTCAGGCATCAACATGGCAACCACGCACCATCTCCCTTCCAGAAATCTATGGAAAAATCTCATCCATTAAGGCCCTCCACCTCTCCTTCCCCTCACTGTCAGGGAGAAGAGGCAAACAGACATGCTCAGCTCAGCAAAATGGATGGAACGTCTTCCTCCCTTCCTAAGGAGGTGCTGCTTAGAGTCTCCACAGCAGCTAGAATGTTCTCCAAGAGCTCAAACAGGGTTCCTGAAGACCTCGAACAACCTGTTCAGTTTATAAATGAGGATAGCTAGGCACAGTAAAAGTGCTAATTTCCCCTAGCTGAGCCAGGACCCCAAATTTACTTGCTTGCCCTCGAATCCAGTGCCCTTTTCATTATGCCCAGATCCTTCTCGTGACAGACGTTTATCAACCAAACATAATATACAGCTGAAAAGTGCAAGAACAGGGGAAGGCAGGGCAGACAAAGGCTGCATGAAGTCCTGGAATATTGCTGTAGTCTGTCCCCAGAAGGCAAATGGCCCTTTCTCTGCAGCTACCAGATTTATCTCTTTTGTCCTCTGCCTATTTACACTCTCCACCTTTGATGAGCTGCAAAACCTTGGGTGTGAACTCACGCCAGGAAGCATGGTGCTGAAGGCAGTTTATGAGCTGAGAGCAGATTTATAACAGTGAAAGCCATGGTGCTTGGGTTCCTTTCCTCTCGGCCTTCTGATAAGGACATGTTTTGCGTGCTTCTGTCAGCTGGAACACTTCCAAACTGTGCAGTCAATGCTGCAAACTCGGTTTCTGGAGAACAGTTATAAAAGTGCACAACGAAGTCACATTTACCTAATCAGGCTGCTTTAGAAAGGAGAGCAGTGTTCCCACCCATTGACCTTTGGGGTCCTGTTGGGGACACTGCAGAGGGCAGGACAAATCCGACCCCTGGTGCGGCTGCCCCGGTTTTGTAATGAAGTGTCTTATACAAACAGCCTCCTCCTGAGAGACTTTCAATGCTCCTATTACAAAGCAAACTACTTACGCTGAGTGACTAACAATTCTGTTCTTATGTGTTAATATGAACCTTTTGCATCTGGGATTGGCATCATCTAAAGTATTAAAATGGCATCAAATATTTGGAGTCAATTATATTAAACAAATTCATTCAGGAATAAGCCAATGTTAAATTACTCGGTATGCCGAAGTTGCGGAAGTAATCAGCCGATGACAGTTTGTCCTTGTGGGTATGGATAAGAGATGGGCAGCCCTGCCTCACAGCCCCACCCAGGGCCTAGGTGGACAAGGGTCCGGGGAGAACCTGCCTTCTCAGGAGGGTTGCCATCTGTTGGCAGGGGGCCTGAACTGAGAGGGAGGGCTTAGCATCATACTCAGATCGCTTCTCCAATCCAGGCTCTTCCTCCTAAAACTGCTGGAGTGAATCAACGGTATTTGTAAAGAACAGTAAAATATTCCTCTATTTTGCCCACTTTATGAATGTGTGCATCGTTCTAACAACATGAACAAGAGTGAGAGCCTTACAAGCCCAGAGGAAACCACCCTAGTGACACAGGAACCAGCGAAGGCCAAAGAGGAAAATGCGCATCCAGGACGGAAAGTGAGAAACCAGGGGAGTGTGTCCTGTGGGCAGGGCCCAGGGTGGTGATGGGGAAGCAGTGGGTGGAAATGACCACAGTTTGCAGGCAGGGATTAAGAGACAGAATGGTTGCTAGTAACTACATGACTTACGGCAATTCACTTATGATCTGTCCAACTTTGATTTCTTTCCTCTAGCTGTAAAATGGGAAGAGAAACACCTGACCCCTGCACCCTAGTGAGAACAGAATGCTATTCTAAATAAAAAGTACTCTGAAAAATGAAATGTCCTATAAATGTTATACGGTCTGACTGCTGCTAGTTAGCAATTTGGCACTCAAGATTACACGGTGCCTTACAGATACATTTTATTGGTTCAATTTAACGTTAAATACTACAGACAAACTACAATTATAATGAGGGCTTCTGTTCTCAGAGCACTTTAACATTCATAAAATACCCTCACATGTTATTTTATTGGAGCATTAAAATAACTCTGTGAAATAGACTATAAAAATTTCCTGAGTTCCATTTTACGGCTGAGGAAGCAGAGGTTCAGAGAGGCCAAGGGACTTGTCCAAGGCTGCACAGCCAGTGAATTATAGAGTCAGATCCCAAGCTTGATCTTTTGATTCCAAGTTCAATGTTCTTTACACCAGAGTGGCATAGTAGGCATTCTGGAGACTAAGAATCAAGGAAAATTAAAAAATTCATTCTTTGGGGCCGGGCCAGTGACACAGTGATCGCACGTTTCACTTCTCAGGGGCCCAGGGTTCGCTGGTTTGGATCCTGGGTGCGGACATGGCACTGCTTGGCACGCCATGCTGTGGTAGGTGTCCCACATATAAAGTAGAGGAAGATGGGCATGGATGTTAGCTCAGGGCCAGTCTTCCTTAGCAAAAACAGGAGGATTGGCAGTAGTTAGCTCAGGGCTAATCTTCCTGAAAACAAAAAATCATTCCGGAGATAAAACTCGTAGACAAGACGCTAAGTTCAATGCAAGATGCTAATGCAAAAATAGTACCAAGCATTTGCCTACTAAAGGGATATGAAGTCAAGGAAGGAGAAGTTAATGCAGATGGTAATTATAGGAAAAGCTTCACAGATTTAAAAAGGTCTGGGTTGAATGTGAATAATGGACTTATTTGAGTAGTTGGAGGTAAAGGGAGGCCCTTAAGAAAAGAGGAGAAGCAAGGGCACAAAGGCAGGGTGTGGGAATAGGACTGCTCTGGTTAATGAGCGGTGCGGCGAGAGGTGATGAGATAGAAGTTGCCATAGGTTAAATGGAACCAGATCATAGAGAGCCTGAGGGTTAGATGAGGGGCCTAGATTTGATCCTATAAACAGATGGGAGCTATTGTAGGCTCCTGAACGAGGGAGTGACACCATATGAGTAGTATACTGTCTGGCGGGAATATGCATGGTGTATTAACTGTGCCCAGAGGCAGGGAGAGTAGCTAGAAGAGTGCTGCATTAGTAAAAGCAGAGTCATGAAGTCCCTGGGTTACAGTGGTAACAATGGACATAAAAGGAAAGCTATAAATCCTAGCAGCCAAGTCATTTGATAATAGAGCAAGAATTATTCGCTGAGCTACCATATTCCTCATGGCTCTCAGAATCATGAATAGCTTTCTCAGTCATATTACCCCTTAACCATGCTGCCAGATTAAGTGATCCAAAGTGGCTGAAGCAGAGTTCATTAAAAATCACAGGAATTCGTCAAAAAGCTTCCTTATTTCATCCCTTGGTCTTCCACCCAAGAAGACTCTTCAGAAGTAAAATGAGTACACACATGCACATTGGGATCACCTTCAGACCTTCCCAGTGAGTTAACTATGGCTTCAGGGCATACGCATCCCTGCTTCTGGCGTCAGAAGATGTCAAGTGTCACCTTTCACTGGACACATATCAGCTCCGAGGAGATGCAGGTGCTGATGGGGAGCAGAAGCCCCAAGTGTGGAGTGGAGAAAGAGGAGGCAGAGCGGCAGGAGGACATGGGCAAGCTGGCACCGGTGGATGGAGAACCTGGACCGTAATCATTTGATTGCTTAGTCCAGCTGGAGTCTCGGCACCTGATTCTGCCTTTCCAGTACCGAGTATATGAAGCCCTGCCCAAAGCAGAAAAGGTTAAGGGTTGAAATTGGTCCGTTTCCTTTGCTTAGCAGGTGGATTCATCAACACGACCAGATTGAAACATAGCCAGAGCCTCCATTTTCATAAGTGAATTTTGATTCAAACATACTTTCCCTTTAAATTTCAATAGCAATGTCGTGCTTTCCATTCCTTCTTCACTTCACTGTGTGGGCATTGCACAGGCACACACACCCAGACACTTCACACGCTGCACCGACAGCGGCTTGCCAGTCAATGAAGTCACGTTACTCTGCCATGGGGATGTGTGAAATCAGCCCTCCCAGGAGGGGGGCAGAGGCATGCATGATGCGATCAATGCAAGCGGGAGTTTTCTCTCTCCCGCTCCTGACTGTTTTGTCAGCTCACTGAACAGACGAGTGAACGGCTTCATTGGGTGCAGAACTGTATTTAGCAGAAAGCTTTCTTTTTATCGTCATTATATGTGATAATAACTTCAGGAGACTGTCACCTTTGGATTCACGCTAGTTGGATGAAGCAGTCTCCCTTCTCTCAGAAAAACCTGACAGAACTGACCTCCTTTTCCCATGGAAATGTCAACAGCAATTATAGAGCCAGCACTCCCCAGGCAAGGAGTCCGGAGCCCTTTGGAGGGCTGCATGGCTGCGGCCAAGCCCGGCCACTGTCACGACATCTTCAGCACCTCAAAGCGTCTCTCTGAGAGCTGATGAGCACAAGCTCCGTGCCAGGCAGCCGCCAGGCCAAGGAGCTCCAGCCCAGGCACTCCTACCTCCACCGCGTGTTTGCAGCTATCGTCCCACCAGAACGACCTCCGTCCCAGACTCTGGCAACCCAGAAATTGATGACCTAAATCAAGTACCTGAGAGCTTAGTTGTATTATTTCAGTACTCAGTGAAAAGAACTTTTGAAAGGCAAATGTTTATTTTGGGTCAAATTCATTTACATAGTTCCTGATGGTGTGCAAAAAATGATTTGTCTCAGCTGATGTCATTAGACTACCCACAAGGACTTCTAGGCCCCCAAGTAAAACCTCTCTCCAAAACCAACCAAAGCCAACAAGCAGGCTTGATTGTTTAAATAAGGAAGGTACAGTGGGAGGAGAGCTACAGGACACTGGGATAGGATGAACTCCAGAAAGCTAATTAACACGACCAGGAGAAAGAAGTGTGTGACAGATTCTCACACACAAGTGAACTGGCAGCCCTAACTAATTAGCAACAATTAATTTTACGGTAGGAGCAAGAACACATGTATTATGTTCTATAGAAGCTTAATAGATGTCACCATAAATCACTCCCATCTCTCCCCTGGAATTCAGCTTGCAAGCAGGCTGCCCTGAAATCTTCAGGAATTAACAATATAGAGCAGCCTGCTATGTCTTTGATCTTAAGATGAAAAACAAGGTGGTTTTTCCTCTGCCACTTGGCCCTTGACTACTCTCAGCTGTTGTCACTGAGGTTGGTGTCAGCAGGCTCAGCCACACCCAGGCCCTGAACCAATTCTGATTAAGGAAGGTAAGAAATGAACAGCCGCAGGCCTGCTCCTGCTGGGATCTGGGATCCACTGTGCTGCACTAGACCGGATGTCCAGTGCACCCAGACTGTGCTCCTGGCCCGAGATGGAAACAGATTTCTTCGTATACACCTTCTCCTATGGAGTGGAAGTGACTGCATGACCCATTGCGTGGAGAAGATCGGGGCTTAGTGGGAAAGAGCGCCATGATCAACTAATCACGTCTGCTGGGCACTGGGAGGAAGAGCACTGATTTTTGTTTGGTTTCATTTTCCACCATTCTGTCTTAATTGTGATAAAATACATATAACATAAAATATATCATTTTAAAGTGTACAATTAATGGCATTAAGCAAATTCACAATTTTGTGCAACCCTCATCACTATCTAGTTCCAGAACTTTTTCATCACCCCAAATGGAAACCCTGTACCTATCTATTAAAAAGTCACTTCCCATTCCCCTCTCCTCAGCCCCAATAACCACTAGTCAGTTTCCGTCTCCATGGATTTGCTGATTCTGTATGTTTCATATAGATGGAATTATACAGTTTGTGTCCTTCTGTGTCCGGCGTCCTTTCAGCTAACGTGTTTTCCAGCTTCATTGTGTTGTAACGTGTATCAGCACTGTTGTTCTTGATCGTCCTGACTAGGCCTGCCTGTTGACCAGGTTCCCCTTCAGTTTCCTAAATGGTATCTCAGTTTTCTTCTGAGTCGAGAACTCACTATGAAGCCCAACCAAGTCCTTCCAGGCCCCTTCTTCAAATGGTTTCACTTTATTGCTAATCCTCCCAGGCCCTTGGTGGGACTGCGCTCTGAGAGGGCAGATTAACTATAACTAGGACGCTGCAGCTTGTTCAACAGCTCTTGCTGCCGTGGTCTACCAGCCAGACCGGGCTTCCCCGGAATGCGGTAGACCCACCCTTTGGAGCATGCACTTTGCTTGCTCTGGACAGAGAGATTTCAAGGGCCAGACTTCAGCCAGGTGAGTTCCTCCAGTCCTGAATCTACATTTGGGTGGTTTCATCAGTCTTCCAGAAAGCTCAGTCTCTTGAGATGTATAGGGGTAAAGTTAAATGTAAGAGCTGTAAATTCGGCTTCCAGGAAGACAGGGTGGATAAGCTTTTCTCAATTTTTCCCGCTGACTACCACTAAGAACCCTGGATTACAGACACATATATGTAAAACATAAGAAGATTCTGAAAAGTGAAGAGAAGAAAGCAGACTGCTCAGAGACCTTGGAATGCCATTTTTGCCTCTTATATCGCCAAATTGGAACTGAAGAAGCCAGCAACTGAAAAATGCCAATGGACATAGGTGGAAAAATCCCTAGATCAAAAGGCTCCTCTCTCTTTCAAAAGACCAGGAAAGCAGTAGCCTAGCAAGACAGAAAACTCATGCACAATAATTACTCTACTCCTACCAAACCCCATAGGGAGATGATGGCGCCATCCCACCAGTGTCAGCAAAGGCCGAATGGGGAGCCAGGACTTCTACCCTCATGAAGCAGTAACAAGGCCACCAGCCATGGGCCCAGATGATGTTAGAGAAAAGGCAAAGAAAGAAGCTGAGAATTTCAACCCTACCAGGCAGTAACAGACATCCTCACCCAACCTCCTGCCACAGAATTCTTGGAGACCGTGCAGGGAGCCTGTACTTCCATCCCCACCCTGCAGCAGGCAGGCGCCCCCATTCTTCCCTGCAGGGGGGCATCAGAGGTGACCAATGCAGAGTCAGGACTTTTACCATCACCCAACAGTAATGAGACCACCGCTTGTGTCCCCCACACACTGTGATATCAGTGGAAGCCACGTGGGGAGAAGTCAGGAGGCATTCCTACCTCTCTCAACCAAGGAGATAGCAGCGGAGGCCTAGCAGGGAGCTGGAACTCCCACCCTTACCCAACAGTAACGAGGAGACTGCCCCCTCAAGTGTTAGCAGAGATTGAGTTGGAAATCTGGACTTCCTTCACCTGGCAGCAACGAGACAGAGTCCCCCTTTCTCCGGCTAGGGTGGTATCAGATGAAGCTAGCTAAAACAGAAGATTTAAATAAGATCTGAGTATCATAACAGAATACCCTAAATGTCCAGGCTTCAATTAAAAGTCATTCATCATACTAAGGACCAAGAACATCTCACACTGAACGAAAAAACAACCAATAGATGCCAGCATCAGGATGACAGCAATATTAAAATTATATGACAAAATTTTAAAGCAGTCATTATAAAAATGCTTCAATGGACAACTACAAGCACATTTGAAACAAATGAAAAAAATAATAAGTTTCAGCACAGAAATAGAGAGTATAAAGGAATACCAAATGGGAATTTTAGAACTGAAAAATGCAGTAACCAAAACTAAAAACTCAATAAATGGGCTCAACTACAGAATGGAGGGGACAGAGAAAAAGATTTAGTAAACTTGGGGACAGGACTACAAAAATTATCCAATCTGAACAACAGAAAGAAAATAGACTGAACAAAGTTAATGGTACCTAGGAGAACTGTGGGACTGTAACAAAAGATCTAATGTTCACATCATCATAGGCTAGAAGAAGAGGAAAAAGAGGGCATGCTCAAACAAGTACTCAAAGAAATAATGACTGAAACTTCCCAAATTTGGCAAAAGAAATAAACCTAAAGATTAAAGAAGTGAACTTCATACAGGATAAACCCAAAGAAATACACACCATGAAGATTATAGTCACACTTCAGAAAATTACAGGCAAGAAAAAAATCTTGAAAACAGTGAGAGATAAATGACACCTTACTTATAAGGGAAAAACTATTTGAATGACAGTGGGTTTCTGACGTGAAACCATAGAGGCCAGAAGAAAGTAGCACCACCTTATGCAAGTGATGAAAGAAAAATACGGTCAACCCAGAATCCTATAACCAGTGAAAATATCTTTCAGAAACAAGGAAAGAAAAAGATCTTAGACAACACAATACATTTTCCTTTTCCTTTTGAGTTTTCTAATTTATGTTTGGTGCCTGAAGCAAAAATTACAATATTGTCTGTTTTGATTTTAAATGTATGTAGAATAAATGTTGGAGGCAATTATATTATAAACAGAAAAGAGAAAGTGAAGAGGAGTAAGGTTTCTACATTTCTTTTGAACTGGTAAAACGTCAAAACCAGTAGATTGTGATAAGTTATGTATATATAATCTAATACCGAGAGAAACCACTAAAAAAGGTATACAAAGGAACACACTCAAAAATACTATAGATATAGCAAAATGGAATTCAAGAAAAAAGTTCAAGTAACCCAGAGGAAATCAGGAAGACAAAAGTGATACAAAACAATGATGACAAAAGAGAACAAAGAGAAAACAAAAAATAAAATGAGTGACTTCAGCCCTAACATATCAATAATTACATTAACTTGAAAGATCTGAATACACCAATTGAAAGATAGAAATTGACATATGGATTCAGAAACATGACCCAAATATACAGCATCCACAAGACACTCCAAATACAACAATACAGGTAAATTCAAAATAAAAGGATGGATGGATGAAGATCATGAAAACATTCATCAAAAGAAAGCAGAGATGGCTATATTAATAGCAGATAATACAAACTCCAGAGCAAAGACAATTATCAGAGACAGAGGAAATATTACGTAATTGATAAAAGGGTCAATCTACCAAGAAGACATAGCAATCCTAAGTGTGAATACAGCAAGAGAGCTGAAAAATATGTAAGAAAAAAAATGAGATAACTGAAAGCAGAAATAGACAAATTAACAATGATAATTGGAGACTTCAATACGTCTGTTTCAATAATTGATAAAACTAGCAGACAGGAAAACAAGCAAGAACAAAGAAGAACTGAAAAACACCATTAACCAACAGAATCCAAATGACGTTTATAGGACACTCAACAACTTTCCAAGTGTCTACAGAACACACAGGAAGATAGAGCATCTCCTGGGCCATGAAACAAACAACGCAAATTTACATTAAATTTAAATCATGTAGGGTGTGTTCCCTAACCACAAGGGAATCAAAATAGAAATGATAGCAGAGTGACAATAGAAAAATCTCTAAACACTTGCCAATTAAACAATACATGTCTAAGTAACCCACAGATCAAAGAGGAAGCTTCCAGGGAAATTTAAAAAAATATATTGAACTGATTGAAAATGAAAACACAACATATTAAAATTTGTAGGACACAGACAAAACAATGCTGAAGGGAAAATTTGTAGCACACTATGCTTGCATGAGGAAGATGAAAAATTTCAAATCAATAATCTAAGCTTATGCCACAAGAAACCAGAGTAAGGGAAAAATAAGCGCAAAACAAGCAAAGGAAAGAAATTTAAAAAGATAAGAGAAATCAATGAAATTGAAAAAAAAACAAGAAAGAAAAACACTGAACCAAAAAGTTAGTTCTTTGAAAAGATAATAAAATTGGAAAGCCTCCAGCAAGACTGACAAAATAAGAGAGAAGATGCAAATTATCAACATCAGGAATGAAACACTATAGACCCTACAGACATTGAAAAGATAATAAGGGAATACTATGAACAACTCCACACATAAATTCAACAATTTGGATGAAATGGAGCAATTCTTTGAAAAGTACAGACTACTACAAGTCACTTGATAAATTGAATAGCCCTATAAATTTGAAGGAAATTGAATCTATAATTAAAAGTCTCTCCAGGGGCTGGCCCAGTGGCATAGCAGTTAAGTTTGCGCACTCCGCTTCGGTGGCCCAGGGTTTGCTGGTTCAGATCCTGGACGCGGACCTACGCACCGTTTATAAAGCTATGCTGCAGCAGGCATCTCACAAATAAAGTAGAGGAAGATGGGCACGGATGTTAGCTCAGGGCTAATCTTCCTCCAAAAAATAAAAGTCTCCCCCAAAGGAAATCTTCAATTCCAGATGGTTTCACTGGAGAATTCTACCAAATGTTTAAAGATTTAATGCCAATTCCACACAATCTCTTCCAGAAAACAGAAGATAAGCATGTATTTATAAATTCATTTTTAAAGCTAGTATTACCTTGATATCAAAACAAGATGAAGATAACACAAAAAAGAAAACTACAGATATCTCTCATGAACATAGATGTAGAAATTCTTAACAAAATATTAGCAAATAGAATTGAGCAATATATAAAAAGAATTATACACCACGACCAAGTGGAGCTTATTTATGGGATGGAAGGTTGGTTCAATATTTAAAATCAATCAAGGCAATCCACCATATTAACAGGCTCAAGAAAAAAAAAAATATCACATGATCTTATCAACTGATGAAGAAAAAGCATTTGACAATTTTCAACACCAGTCCATGATAAAAACTCTCACAAAACTAAGAATAGAGGGAAACTTCCTCAACTTGATATAAAGCGTCTACAAAAACCCTACAGATAAAATTATACTTAACGGTAAAAGACTGAATGCATTCCCTTTAAGACTGGAAACAAGGCAAGCTCTCACCATTCTCACTCCACACAGCAGTGAAACTTGTAGCCAGTGCAATAGGCAATACAAGGAAATAGTAAGCATACAGACGGGAAAGGAAGAAATAAAACCTTTCTATTTGAATAGGTCATGACAGTCTCCATACAAAACTCCAAAAAGGCTACCAAAAAAACCACCCTCCTAGAATAAACGAGGCCAGCAAAGTTGCAGGATACAAAATAAACTTGAAATTAATTGTAGCTCTTTTTTTTTTTAAAGATTGGCACCTGAGCTAACATCTGTTGCCAATCTTCTTCTTTTTTTTTCTTCTCCCCAAAGCCCCCCAGTACATAGTTGTACATCCTAGTTACAGGTCCTTCTGGTTCTGCCATATGGGATGCCACCTCTGCATGGCTTAATGAGCGGTGTGTAGGTCCGGACCCAGGATCTGAACCAGCGAAACCCTGGGCTGCTGAAGCTGAGTGCACGAACTTAACTACTCGGCCGTGGGACTGGCCCCTAATTGTTTTTCTATTTGCTAACAATGGACATGTGGACAGCAAAGTTAAAAATGCAATACTATTTTAAATTGCTCCAAAAATATGGAATACTTAGACATAAATCTAACATAATATTTGCAGGACTTGTATGTTGAAAATTACAAGGCAGATGAAAGAAATCAAAGATCTAAATAAACAGAGAAACATACTATGTGCAAGAGCCTTTGAGGGTCGCAGCCCTGTTGATGTTGATTTCAGGCTTCTGGCCTCCAGAAATGTGAGAAAATTTGTTTCTGTTGTTTTAAACCACTAAGTTTGTGGTAATTTTTTATAGTAGCCCTAGGAAAGTAATACCATAGCCTGTCAAAAAATGGGCTCAAGCAATTGGACATCCATGAGCAAAAAAGCTGAACCATGACCTGTCTCACACCTTATACATAAACTAAATAAAAATGAATCATGGGCTTAAATGTAAAACATAAAAGTGTAGACCTTTTTGGAAAAAACAACCACAGAAGACAATCTTCATGATTTAGGGCTAGGCAAAGCATTCCTAGATTTGACTCCCAAAGCGTGACACATAAAAGGAAAAGTTAGTGAACTGGACTTACGCAAAATCAAAAACTTTTACTGAAGATTCTGTTAAGGGAATAAAAAGTCTTGTAAAACACTGGGAGAAAATATTTGCAAGCCACATATCTGACAAAGGACTAGCATCTAGAATACATAAAGAACTCCCGAAACTCAATCGTTAAAAAACAGCAAACAATCCAATGAGAAGATGGACCAAAGATATGAAGAGACATTTCACTGAAAAGTATATACAAATGGCATGACAAACAGCCTCACGAAAAGGTGTTCAAAGTAATTAGCCATGAAGGAAATGCAAAGTAAAACCACAGTGAGATATCACTACTCAGCAATCAGAATGGCTAACATAACAATTGTGACAAGGTCAAATGCTGGCGAAGGTGTGGAGATCTGGATCACTCACACACTGCTGATGGGAATGCAAAATGGTACAGCCATTCTGGAAAACGTTTGGCAGTTTTTATAAAAAAAACCTAAATATGCAACTACCATACGACCCAACAGTTGTTCTCCTGGGCATTATCCTAGAGGAATGAACACTTATGTACACGCATATTTATAGCAGCTTTACCCATAACAGTCCCAAAATGGAAACAACCCAGATGTCCTTTGACAAGCGAACAGTTAAATAAACTGTGAGACATCTATACCATGGACTACAACTCAGCGATAAATAGAAACTAACTATCGATGCACACAACTTGGATGGATTTCCAGAGAATTAGGCTGAGTGAAAAAAAAATCAAAAAGGTTACATCTTGTATGCCTCCATATATCTAACATTCTTGAAATGACAAATTTATAGAAAGAGAGAACAGACTCGTGGTTGCCAAGGGGTTATGGATGAGAGAGAGGAGACTGCAGAGGGAAGTGGGCGTATCTACGAAAGGGAAACAGGGGGATCCTAGTGGTGATGGACATGCTCTGGATCTTGACTGTGGGAATGTCAGTATCCAAGTTGTGATATGGTACTATCATTTTACAGGATATTACCATTGGGGGGACTGAGTAAAGGGTACATGAAATTGCTCTATATTATGTCTTACAACTGCCTGTAAATCTACAATTATCTGAAAGTAAGTTTAATTAAAAAATGCCAGAGATGTGCCTTGTGCCTTTGGATACATTTTTAATATGGACAAAGCATGTTACTTGCTTGTAAGGAACAGTTTGCCACTAAAAGCTACCATTCATTATTAACAATGACGGCTTTGGTCCCACCTGCATCGTTAAGTGAGCTCCTTCAGGGCCTGACTCATGTATTATTTATCCATAAATCCCCCACAGTGAATAGCAAGCACCCTGCTATGTAATAAGTGCTCAATAAATGTTTGTTGACTTAATGTTTTTGTCAGTAATGCATTGAAAATGTGAGGATGTGTATTGTGCATTATTAAAACATTGCTTGCTGCAAATGAGAAAAACATTAAAGAAATGTGTCATGAAGTAAATTAACGCCATCCTTAAAAAAGCAATTAGATCTCTTTCTTTGTTGTTTTTTTTTCACTACTCTTCTGCTTTTTTTCCCTTTCTTTGTTTGTGTCTGATTACAAAAGTAATCAATGGTCATTGTAGAAAAGTTTGAAAGTCTAGAAAGACCTTTCACTGTCCCTACCCTAATGACCAGACGAGTCACTTCTAAGGTGACGTGGTGTGCTTCCGAATCGCTGCCTGGCAGCTTTGTGATTCATTGAGTCATGCATTCAGCAGATGTATGCTGCCGATCTGCCAAAGGCAGAGGGAATGTGGCTCCCTATTCCACACATGAAACGGACTTGCTTGTTTGGAGGGTCCAGCCAGAGGGAGCCTGTTTCCCTTTTCTGGTGGCCAGTATCAGAATAACGTCAGATTCTTGTACTTTGACATCTTAAAAGGACAGCACTGCCTGGTTAAGGATGAATACAGCTGAGTATTTCCCTAGCAGTGAAGGCTTCCAGGGGACATCTCCAGGGGACATTGCCTGGTCAAGCACCACGACCAACAGAGAAGGCAAGAAACAGCCAAAGGGCATTGACTAGCCTTCAGCCATGAGGTTGGGAGTTCAGAAACTGCAAACTTGGGCAAGATTTTGAATGTACTCAAATGCATCAGAAACAGAACAAAAAGCGACATGGGAGAAGACATGAGGGTCCATACCATCTTCTATTTACATCAAATCCGTATTCTTGGAAAAGGAAAGTAAGGCTTATTCTTTAAAAGCAAAAAAAGTAATACCTTGAAAGACAACCAGGCAAAATCTGTCACCTTATCAACAGAAATGCATTATTTTCATTCCCTGATGTTTGCGCTGGTGTAAATTTTATCCGCCAGCCTGAGCAGAATTAAGCAAAGCTTTGGGGTTTTTTGCCAGGCAGGTACAAAAATATGTGTGTTATTTTTTGTTCCACTTTTTGAAAGAGAAAAAACGACTCACAGAGTTCTCACTGATAATAATGGGGAACCAAAGAGTCCAGACTTTTCCCAAAATACCAACTGAATTCCAAATGCAACATGCTTTTCAGCTCATTTTTCTGAAAATATTCTGTTGCTATGGAAATGGCCATGCAACTTATCCAAATGAACCCCCTTCTTCACAGGGGAGGCCCCTCTAATTGGGGTCACCACATTTCCTGGCCTGTCACACATAATGACCGAGTTGAAGCCTGCGTTAGAAGCAGTTCTGCCAGCCAGGACCAGAGTTGTAGGTGTCAAATTCACATTTATCACCACTTATCATTAATGGTAGGTGATGATAAACAGATTTCTTTTGTGATTTTAAAGAGATTCGCATGTTTCGATTCAACAAGTATTGATTCCACACTTACTCCAGAACTGCCATAAATACCCTACCTCCCATTGTGTTTTATAGTTTTACAGAGATGCTGTGAATTTCCCCAAAAGCATACTGGATATTTTTGAGCTACGTAATTGGTTAAAATTTTTCTTTTTGAAAAGAACGCACCCATTTAAAATTTTCCTCCTTTACAAAAGGAAAAGAGGTAAATAATAATTCCGGGCAGGGGTAGGGGCTGTTATATACTGATAAGTACGATTTCCAAAGGAATAAACAGAAACATTGACAGCAATTGTCCACAGGCAGAGGAGGCAGCTGCTCACACATGATTTCAAGAGCACCAGGACACTTCTGGCTGAAAACTTCTCTAACTGGCCTTCGGCCACTCTGCCCATCTCAGAACTACCATCAGTCTCTATGGACTTGGGAGATCTGTGACTGGACAGGGCTCATGACCATCCTTTAGGCCCAGGGCGCTGAGAGAGAAGGACGATAGGGCATGGGTCTGTTCTGATGGAAAATACACTAAGTCCGGCAAAGGTCATGACGTAGGGGTTGGGCAGAAGTAGACAGAACCAGTCAACTGGAAGAGCCAAATCGAATCTTCTCAGTCACTCTCCCTTCTGTCTCTGCCACACTCACTGCCTTGGGGCCTGGCCACCAGACCACAGGGCCACATATCCCACCCCTGGTGGTCTGTTCACCCACTGATCTGGTGAAACTGCCCTCTGACTGACTCCACTTCATGAATCCAGTTTTTCTTTGTGATGCTAGTTGGTTCCTCTCCTCTTCTTTTCCCTCTTCTTCTTGCTGTTCCTGAATCCTAGGCATTCCCACGCCTGGAATTCTGGATTTGGTGTCCTCTTTTTCTTCCTCTTTACGCATTCTCTCCAACTACAACTACACATCTTTTTCAAGCCTCCAGTCTTCCTTCCATACAGATGTGGCTCCATCAACATCTGTAGCCCCACAGCTCTTCTGAGCTCATTTCCTGTTCCAGCTTCCTTAGGATATTTTTTCTTGGGTGTCCTTTCTGCTCCTCAAAGGCAAAGCACTAGACATCGAATGCATCTTCGGCCTCTGCAACCTGACCCTCCGCCTATGTCCTTCTTATCTCTTCTCTCACTATCCTTACGCCCAGATTGAAACAAAACAATTTTAACTTTCCCTTGGTCCTCAAAATATACTTCCAACCAGTGGCCAGATCTCATCCCTCCTGCCTCTCTCATTTTCCCAGAGTCTGTTTGCATTCACTCCGTTCCCTGCCATCTCCCTGACAGGACCCTTCTCCCTTCAATCTGCATTAATACAATGGTCTCCTCTGTAGAATGCACTTACCCTACACTCCCAGATTAACTATCCTAAGGCACCACACAGACAGTATCATTCCCTGATTTCAATTGTAATCCAAATGAAGAAATATGTTTTACATTATAACCTAGTACACATAAGCCGGCATTCACCCAAAATTTCATAAGGCATATTTACTCTCAATAGGGTAATGCACTTTTTCTTTTTGAGGAAGATTAGTCCTGATCTAACGTCTGCTGCCAATCCTCCTCTTTGTGCTGAGGAAGACTGGCCCTGAGCTAACATCCATGTTCATCTTCCTCTACTTTATATGTGGGACGCCTACCACAGCATGGCATGCCAAGTGGTGCCATGTCCGCACTCAGGATCCGAACTGGTGAACCCTGGGCTGCCGAAGCGGAACGTGTGAACTTTACCACTGTGCCACTGGGCTGGCCCAAGGGTAACGCACATTTTAAAAGTCAACTTAACTCAATTTTGTTTAATTTTATTTTCTTAAAAGATGACTGATATGACCCACTAATGAGCTGAAACATGCAGTTTAAAAAGCACTGATTTGTAAGACAATTTGGTAGAAACTTATTTTCCTCTTACCCCCTTTCATCTCCTGCCTTTTACCATTCAGATGCAGAAAATTTCATCATTCTTTAATTATGCCTGGCCCATTTTTTTCCTATTGCAGAATACACATAACATGAAATTTGGCATTTTAACCCTTTCTAAGTGTGCAGTTCAGTAGCATAAATTACACTCACAGTGTTGTACAACCCCCACCACTGTCCCTCTGTAGAACTCTTTTCTCGAAAAACTGAAATTCTGTACGCACTTAACAATAACTCTCGACTCCCCTCTCCTCCCAGCCCTGACAGCCGCCCTTCTACTTCTTGTCTCTATGAATTTAATGCCTGTAGGACCCTCATGCAACGGAATCATGCAGTATTCATGCTTCTGTGGCTGGTTTACTTCACTTAGCATAATGTCCTTAAAGTTCACCCGTGTTGTAACACATGTCAGAACTTTTCTTTCCTTTTCAAAGCTATTAGTCCATCATATGTGTGTACTGTATTTTGTTTACCTATTTATCTATTGATGGACACTTTGCCCTGCACTTTTAAAGCCCTGCTTCTGTGTCCACATCATGTCTTCGCACATTCCTAGTTTCTATCACACACATACACACACACACACGCACACACACACACACACACACACACACACTGTTACTTAAAGTGATATCACCAAATTTTTATCTCTGATACCAGAGGAGAAACAGGTTTTGAATGAAAAAATTCACAGAAAATGTAGATGCCCTTTTTAGCAATTAAAATCCACTTTTTTTTTTTTTGCTTTATCTCCCCAAATCCCCCTGTACATAGTCGTATATCCTAGTTGCAGGTCCTACTAGTTGTGGCATGTGGGACTCTGCCTCAATGTGTCCTGACAAGCGGTGCCATGTCCACGCCCAGGATCCGAACCCGTGAAACCCTGGGCCACCACAGTGGAGCATGCGAACTTAACCACTCAGCCACGGGGCTGGCCCTGGAATTCACTTTCTTAACCACATTGTTTTAAACTACAGTTGTTGCAAGAAGACAAAATATTATGTTGGTGGATGACGGTAAAAAACACCATCTATAGGGGCGGTATGAAGAGGAGATAAAGCAGAGCGTGTGAAGAATGCGAAGCCGCACTTGAAGAATAAATGGCTGCCTGCTGAGGAAGTAGCTTATTAAAATTCCAAGGTATTTATAAAGATTAAAAACTAAGGTTGGCTGGAGTTACACAGCTAGGCAAGTTCTCTGCAAATTCCATTAATAATTAAACCTTTTACAGGATTCTATGTGACTCCTAGAGGAATGCATTAAAGACACAGTGTGTCCTCTGCCCAAGGTTAGGCGAGAAGCCAATTCAGTGATGAGGATTAGAATTCATGAATTCTCTGTTCAGAATACCATGTGCCTAACATATGGGGTAGGAAAAATAATCTATAACAACTTCTGATGGAGAAAGGGAGGTCAGAGAAGACGGTGTTTAGAAGAAAGAGCATTTCCATATTTAAGCTGTGTTGCAGCACCTATCAGGTTTTTTCCTCACTTCTTTGGTTTTGCAGGCACTGTTCGTTTAGAACCACTAATTCTGAACAGCCTGAAGGAGCTTCTCAGTAATGGTTGAAGCATCTGCTTAGTAAAATACTCTGGGCAGAGAGGTCTACAGGTTCACTGATGAAGCATCCCCCTGATTCATTAACAAGACCACTGCTCCCAGGCCAGGTAAATGTCTTTAGTATACTCTGAAAGAGAGGAAGGAAGGAAGAGAGGAAGGGAGAAAAGAAAAAAACAAGTGGGTTCAGGAGAGCGAAGAAAAGATTTTCCTGCCTGCTGAGAATACATTGCTTCTTCTACTTTGCCTCTTTTCCCATCAAAAAACATGATGCCTTGAGATCAAAGACTTTAAGGGTTAGTAAGTATTTTAGTGCTGGAATGATCATAACATGGGAATTGGGAAAGATGATAAAATTGTGAGAATATGATTAGCTGTACTATATCTCCAAGTAAGCAGCTCTAAATTACCTTTCCACTCCAGCCCCGTGGCATCCATCCTCAAAGTCACCCCATGGTCAAAACATTGACCCTACAGCTCAGCTGCCTTCCAGGAAAGCTTTAACCAAGGACTTTTGTTTACATTTATTGGCCAGAACCGCACCACACTATAACTGCAAGGGAGTCAGAAGCACTGACCAATACACCTTTCAGCAATGATGGAAATGTTCTATCGATGTTGTCCTCTGTCATAGCCACCCAAAATAAGGAACTGAAATTTTAATTTTAATTAATTTAACTTTTAATAGCCATATGTATAGATTTTCAGCTAGGCGTTCCAATAGAATCAGAAAATTCCCTCATCTCTAAGTTACATGGGGAGTGTAATGAGGTGGGCTGGGGTGGGAAAGGGATGAAGAATCATTGAGATAACTTGTTTGTAAGCTATGAAGCCATGCTAGAAACCTGACAATTACTGTTGCATTTCAACCTCATGGAAGTGACAGCAGGCTTTATTGCACCCATTTTACAGAAGAAATAACTAAGGCTCAGTTTAGATAACTTGGCTAAAACCATAGAGTTAGTGGGAGCAGAGTTGAGTTTTGAGCCTGGGGCTCCCTGACAGCAGAGCCCATGCTGTCTCCACCATCTGAGAGACCAGTCAGGAGGAGTCAGGACTCTTAGACGAGGCTCCCAAAGGCTGAGGGGAAGAGGTGCAGATGTTTTTAACTGGAACGCCTTCTGTCATCCTTACCTTTCTACTACTAGTTCTGTGGGTTAGTTTGTCTACCTCCCTTCTCTTTATGACAATTTGAAAATCAAGAAAAATAAATAATTTAAACCAATGTAGACTCATTGTTTACAAAACTTCAGGACCGAAAACAGAGAATGTGGGGCCAGCCCGGTGGTAAAGCACTTCAGTGGCCCGTGGTTCACCAGTGTGGATCCTGGGTGCGGACATGGCACTGCTTGGCACGCCATGCTGTGGCAGGCATCCCACATATAAGGTAGGGGAAGATGGGCATGGATGTTAGCTCAGGGCCAGTCTTCCTCAGCAAAAAAGAGGAGGATTGGCAGCAGATGTTAGCTCAGGGCTAATCTTCCTCAAAGGGAACAGAGAGCATTCCAAACCCTACCCCCAGTCCTAAAGATTTCCCCTCACCCCTCCTTCTCGTGAACTGCTGTGAAATAAAGTACAGATTCACCTAATCCCCGTGTCCCAAAAGCATGCGTATAGATCCCTCAAGGTGTTCCAAGAAGAAAACACAAGAATTTTCTGAAGTTTCTTTCCTTCTTATTGGCAGGAAAAAGACAAAGACACTTAAAATCAAAAACAATGATAGTATTGATGGTAATCTTTAGATTCAACTATTACTAAGTAATCTTACTAAAGTAATATGCATGTTTACCTCAAAGAAAAGGTGAGCTTCTGGACATTTTGAGCGTGGGGGTTATGGTTTGCATGTGGGTGGAGCTGGGGGCTTTGAGAAGAAGCCAGTGGAGGGAAATGCGAGCCAAGCCCCAGGGGCAGTCACTCTCTCCAGAGCCACCATCATTACCGCACGTTAGACACATTCATGATGTTGTGGGAAAAGTAGGGTTAGAAACAGACAGATGAAAACAAATATGCTTTTCATAATTATTTGGCGTTTCTTGTATAATTATTAATTATGGTACATTTATGCTGATTTTACAGGACAGAGTATTGTTTAAATTTTTGAAATTATAACCGAGCTTATAGTAATTTATAATTGCTTCTTCTTTTTTGGGTTCCCATCTGTGAGTTACTTGCCGGAAAAGAATCTTAATCAAATATGCAACCTGTAATTGCACATTTCCTTTGAAAAGATACCATCCTACTTACAATGTTCCACTTAGAGACTTTATTTCTAGGTTCAAATGTGAACCGTCTGTATGCAGTTCGTTAGCCAAACTGGCTCCTTACCTCCTCACTCATGTTTATTTATTTATTTATTTATTTATTTATTGTGAGGAAGATTGGCCCTGAGCTAACATTTGTTACCAATTTCCTCTTTTTTTTGCTTGAGGAAGGTTAGACCTGAGCTAACATCTGTGCCAATATTCCTCTATTTTATATGTGGCATGCCTCCAAGCACAACTGATGAGTGGTGTGGGTCTGTGCCCTGGATCTGAACCCATGAACCCAGGTTGCCAAATCGGAACATGCCAAACCTAACCACTATGCCATGGGGCCGGTCCTACTTACTCATATTTTGATCAATATGCTGCTTCCTGATGCTTGAAAAAAACAGTTTTTGTACTCAAGTTGATAGATGTTTTCAGCTGTTGAGAACTTTTTAATTGAAGATTCAGGGAAAGGAATTTTAAATGAATCAATAAAATGAGGTCTTTGCATTATTATTTTATCCAGGTGCCCCCTGTCGTCTCAGAAGAGCTGAGGAGGCTTCCTTCTAGTCAATGATTGGAGGAGATGATATTAATGCTCCAAGCACTGAACAAGCTGGCAATTTACATTTAAACTCACAAGTGCAAATACTTTTTAGATAGCACTGTCGGACCTTTCCAAAGCATGCCTCTGAAATGCAGCTGCTTTGGTTTCCTTTAGAATTGTTCATTCTAGAATTGTTGTGGCTGACTGATACAGATGACATCTGAAGGAAAAAAGAACCCATGGAAGCCAACCCCTCACCGGGCCCATGATATTCTTAGGTCTCTTTGTGGGAGTTCCAGATTTAAGGATGAAAACTTCAACAAAATTCATCCTTCACTATCCTTAACCCAATGAATGCACCCAGAAACACACAAAATCCTTCACATGACCTCAAGAGCTGGGGGGAGGAGAAGTGCAGTAACAGAGCCCAAAAAGAAAGGGGTAGATGGGCTTTTCATCCCATCTCTGCTATTCATTAGCTATGAGTCCTTGGACCAGTTTCTCACCCTTCAAAGTTTTCTTATCTGCTAAATGAAGAGGTAGAATTAGGTGATCTCTAAGGTCCCAGCTGACACTAACATTCTGAATGTGATCATGGCTTTAGAGAAGCCATCATTTCCTTTGCTTAGCATCAAGGAACAAGAGAAGAATTTGGTGCTATGTCTCATGGGAAAGGTGGAGCTATGAGATGTTTGCTTTGCTTGAGATACCCCAAAACTAAGTTGTTCCCTTAACACGGCCTCCTTGCTTTATAAGACTCTGATGAGTGTTGTTAAATCTAGTCTCTCCTCGGATTTTCTAAATGGCCCTAAAACATAGGAAGGGCGGGAACATTTTTTCCACAGACCAAGGAACTAAGAATTTGAGGAGCTGAGCATCCACTCACTGAGGGCCTAGGATCCTGGTCTAAGGGCTCCTAGACTGTGCTGCTCTCTTCTTTGCCAGGCAATCTCATTCTTCATCTACATGTGTGGCTCTGATTCTAATGCTCTCTCTCCCTTTCTTCCTTTCTCCCTTCTATCTTCTATGCCCCAAACATGAGGGATAGGAATGAAAAATGCAATCCTTATGCAAAAGGGATAGAGCATTATTACATGGTATTTTCAGAAATTAACTGGTTTAAATTCCTGCCCCATGTTCAAATATGCTACTCAAACAATGCCTTTTTGGCCTTCGATGATACAGTTGCCCCAGATGGACTGAAGGATGACTGTGGGAGAACAGGCGCCCTCCCAACTTTCCAGAGAGAGAAAAAACAGTAAGATGACAATGACTGACAAAACTTTTAAAAGCTCTTCTTGGATTGAAGGTTCACATTTAAAACCCATTGGTCCCATACTGAGAGTGCTCTGCGCATCCCCTCAGATGCTTACGCCACTCCTCCATGTTACGTCCTGAAATAGAGGTTTGCCTTCTGATCAGGAGTTACTGTAGAATTAGGTAAGAGAAAGAGTGAAATGTCTAGGTTATTAGAGTTTTCTGAAGCAAATCAATACTCCTGATTGTCTTTAAATAAAGACATATTTAGTGTTTCTCAGCACCGTGAGCTAAATGCCCATGCTGGTGTCTTTCCAAAGGAACCATTAATGCATCAGTTTTAAGAATCCTCCTCCTCCTGCCCCCCTAGTCTCAGTGTTCAGATCACTCAAAAAAGGGGCACATTTCTGCTACACCAGACTTTGTTGGCACTGAAGACAAGTATCTCAGTAAAGCCAGCCTAGAAATAAACTGAACACTAAAAAAGCTCTTTTCTCAATAACTTTCAGACTGTGTGACTCTTCAAGGCTGAGTGTGTACATGGTAAGAACAAGGTAGGTCTGTCCAAGCAGGAACATCTATTGCACCTAAGTGCCCTGCACCCAGCCACAGGCAGACACAATTCTATATTTCACAGCACCATCTGAGAAACCACAAGCAACTAGTGGAATGGAGACAGTCTTCTGAGAAAGTGACGGCGTCCCACAAGCCCAGAAGTCAGACATTCCAAGTCACTCTTATGTGACTTTAGCAAATCTCATCACTGCAGCCATTTCCCACTAAGACAACAGAGACTGGAGCATTTCTGTTAGAGGTGAACCTGTCTTACAACGGTGGTTTCAAAGCCAACTATCGCCATCATAGAAAGAACAACAGTAGCAGGTAGGACCTTTCTCTTTGTATTCTTCTCTAGGCTTTTCTGCCTCCAAGTTTCCTTGTAAGTCAAAGGGAGGACTGCATTCAACAGGGTGGGTCTGGCCTTCTACCCACCCCAGGCCTAAGCTGCAGTTGCCACGGCTACAAAGACAAGAACATTCCTTGGTCTTTCTCTCATGGGCCTTTTCAGTCAGCATTTCTTTTGTCCTTTTCAGATCCCTGTGTAGCAGGAATGAGATGGAATTCACCACTGCCCCAGCTAAGTGAGGATGACCAGCACATGAGCCATCGAACAGAATGGGCCTGAGGAAGTGGTTCATGAGGGTGTGGAGGGACGGCTTGCCTCTCTGCCCTCTTCTGAGTCCTAAGGCACTGATTACACATGGGTTCAGGCCTCATTCTCAGCCTCCTACTGTTTTTGTCTAGCAATAAGACAAAGGTGCCAGCACCCGAGGGAATCTTGTGTCAGCACAGGCAAGTCGAGTGCTGTTACAGGGCCCCGAGCACGAGTCAGAACTACAGCATAAGCAAGCTCACAGCAATGCCCACAGCATGGGGCCCTGGGGAGAGCAGGGCCTGGTGAGTAAGAGCCCAGGCTCGGGCGGGGGGACCTCCAGAGGGCTAGCTCTTCCACTGGCCAGCGGTCTAGCCATGAGAAGTCACGACCTACCCCTGGGCCTTGATTGCCTGGTGTGTTGAATGGGGATAATGACCTTAGTAATAATATCATCTCTCTCTTAGGTGGGTAACTATGACTCCAGGAAGAGTCAAAAGAGCAGTTCTAGGAAAGGAAGGTGGCCCACTCACTCTCCACACTATGTCCACTCCTCCTGCTCTGAATTTCCAGCTACTGTCATGGAATTCCTAAGCCCTCCCTTGACTCTTCGCTGACCCGTTACTCTCCTCTCTCCCAGCTGTCATCCTCTCTATCCTCCTTACCAGCCACCACTCACAGAAAGAGGGAGAAGAACAAGAGTTTGGCTACCTGAGAAGTCCTGATGTCGGGGCACTGAAATAGCTCATTATTAAATTTTAATCCCTCTTAAGATGTATGGTAGGAGGTCATTTATGCATAAGTACAGTAAAAAGTCTCACGAAAACAAAGGCATTTTGTTGAAATGTCTAGCCGGTTTCATTTCAGAGATGTGTAAAGAGTCGGATAGCCCAGCATACTGCAAGACACTGAATCGCTTTAGAGGCACACCATGGAAGCCTAACGTGAAATCACTTCCTTCCTTCCAATTTTGGAGGATTTCACAAGTCATTAGAACTGGGTTAGTTTGGGAGAAAAATGTGTGCTTCGAATTCCCATCACTGCATGCTCCGTCCATCCACCCCATTACTGAGCACCTCCTCCCTGCTGGGCAGTGTTGCTGGCACTGAGCATACAGCAGTGGGTGAAGGAGACCAAAATCCTTACCCTCAGGGAACTTACATTCTTGCACAGTGCCTGGCACCAAACAATCGCTGAATGAATACAGGCATGCACTTTCACCCTAATGATGCAGTGATCCTGCTAAATCTAAGATGGCTATACCACTTCTTCAGCAGGCATAGCCATGGGCATAACCAAAGTTGCCTTGATCAGAAAAAATATTTAAAACAAACCAATAAACTTTGATTCACTTCCCAGAGAACCTATCTCAGCAGAACAACAACAAAAGAGAGAGCGAGAGGCTTACTCAACTGGCAACAGCCTAAGAATCCCAGGAAAATGCTATCTGTAAATTAACATAGGCTTCTGCAAGAGAACAACATAGATGAGAGACCTACACAGCCTCTAAAAATCTTACCATGTGAGTTAAAGATCTTGGGCACCACTTGTCCTTTATTGTTAGATAATAGTTCCCCAAACGCCCTCCCCCCAGCAAGCAAGCCCTTTACACTACCAGCTTCTCCCACTGCAGCAGCGAGATGGGAGAAGGGAGCTAACCCTGGCAAAGACAAGCCTTAAGAGCTTTGTGTTCCCTTCTCTGCAACGCTCTATTGATTTGCTCACACTCCCCAAAGATCTGAGACATTTTATAATCATGACCATAATTGAATGCCATCAGGAGTTCAAGGGGACTTTCCTCTTTAACTTTTAAAGAGACAATAAGCATCAGTTTAAAAGCCATAAAACCTTACCAAGAAGCCAAGACAACCCCACAGATGGACCCTGCCTTCTGCAAAACTTCTGCTTTCTAAAATGTGCCCCTGGGTGCCTGGCCAATGGCTCCAGGGAAGTGTGGAGAAACCCCCATCTCTCCCCTGGGATTCAGTTATCTGGCTGCCAGGACAGCATGGCCTGCCAGACAGGAGAAGGAGAGCGGTTTGGGGAGAATCATTTCCAGGGAAAAGCAATTAAAAAAGCCTTTCATCAAAGATTTCTGCTGTGAACAAGACAGGCAATGGATCCCAAGTGCCAGGAACTTCCAAACCTTTCCACTCTAACATGGCATCCAGGTAGCCTCTCCAGATTCAGGGAAAGTGGAAATCTCTGTGTCAAAGTAATTGCTTAACAGTTAGGGCTGGGAAGTTGCAAAGCATACCTTTAAGATTTAAAAGACATTAAAAAAATGAGTATAAAGCCCACTGGTCCACTGAGCCTCCTGACCTTTTGTTCGTGTTATTGTCGCTATTCCGCTGTCTCCCCACCCTTCACTTCCTTCTCTTTGCCCTGAATTTGGTAAGTTGTGTAGGTGATTGTCTCAGGTCGCCCTATTAGCTAAGGGTTATGTTTTCCCCATTATGGCTTGGATAAGTTTGAATCATAAATCTGTATATTTTCCTGCAATTTTATTCCAGCTGAGTCAAGTCACAGATGCCTTGTCTTCTCTGATGTCTGTCCAACTTCCCTCTCCCTCTTAAGCTTTGTCTGTAACTTGGAGGAAAAGCCTTATGAATTGTGTCCCCAAACTGTATGGTGTTTTGAAGTCATCATAGACAATATTAGAGATGATTGACAGTATCTGTTGTTTTGAGGTGCATATGGCAATTTATTAATCTGATGTCTGCCATCACTTATGTTTAGATATATTTGTAAATTAGGCTTCACGGTAAGATGTACCGTGTAGATGATCTATTGGATGACCACAATATTTCCAGACTGTCAGACTCAAAGAAGCTTCTTGCTCTTGGCAAGCCTTAAGCAAGATGTGCTGAAGTTCAGACAGGATATTTAGATGGAGGTGGGGTGAGGTGGAGCAATCTTCCTGTTATTTGCTGACTAGAATCTGACTGATCCATGTAATGAGATAGAACAGAAAGTTGCGTTGGCTCAGCTGCAACATGCCAAAAAAATTGCTCAACTTTGCCTTAGCTCAGCAGCCAATGACCCATTAATGTACAAAGCTAAATAAAATCATCTGTTCGTGGAGATAAGCGTGATCGCTGCTGGTCTGGTTATACAAACTGTGTCCCATTAAATTAAGCATGTGAGATGCAAAACAAAGAGAACCAGCTCACAGTTGGAATGCATTCAAGGCGTTGGAGCAGCAGCCTTCTTAGATTCATGCGGGTGTGTAATGCAGACCATTAATACCCCTCCAAGTGTGGAGTCTGACCAGTGCATGCAATCGCCTGGCACCTGTTAGACTTTGCATTTATCTGAATAACAATGAGTGGCTCGGCCTTGGGAACGTACTTTGCACAGTCCGGCCTCTGGATTTAACAGCCCAATGACATCTCCTTGCAGTACTTGGTTGGAGAGGCCTCCTGGGCACCTTTCGCTTTGTTGCTGAATGTACCACATCTATCGGGGAAAGTAGGGTGACCTGTCTCTCGTTGTCAAAAGAGCTCTACAGGTTTGGAAAAGCCTCTAAGGTCACGCCAGCTCCCACATGCAGCTTCTTTTTCTACGCTGGAGGCAGTGCGGGCAGTGTCTGCCTGGTTGGCCAAGAATCCTCACCCTGCTCCAACAGACGCACGACCTCCTCCCCTTGCATCGTGCTGCATGCTTTGAGGCAGACTATGTCCTCCTTTGTCTCATGGAACAATCAGAATAAAATCAATAATATAGAGTCTGATTCTCAGACAGAAAGACAGACCCGCTAATAAACCCGGCTGCACTTGGAACTCGCGGTGCCTGCATGGGCATGCCGTGCCTCTGCTCTCTGCCACATGCCAACCGGCATGGCCACATCCCTGGTCAAGGAGAAGCTGCTGCCACTGCTGCGGGCTTTTAGAGACTGAAATCAGGGCACAGGGGCGACTGCTCCAAAATTGCTGAACAGCCATGGATGACTCCTGGAGCAACAATTCTCCTTCCTATGCAGCACAAAAAGCAGTGGCTCGTGGAGCAGCAGCCTCTGAATGGAGCACAACGAAAAAGCAGAGTTCCAAGGTTTAAGATTTTAAAACTTATTAGACAAAGAAGGACAGTTCTCACCGAGAGTACATGCGGGATGCTTCCCTTTATATGAAGTTCCAGAGCAGGCAAATGAACGCAGCGTTGAAACAATTAGAAGAGTGATTGTATCTGATGAAGGGTGGGTTGAAGGGAATGACTGGAAGTCATGGGAGGAAACTCGACAGGGTGACGGTGACGTCCCGGGTCTTGATGAGGGTTTGGGTTACACAGGAGGACGGGTTTGTCAAAGCTCATGGAATAGTACACTTGAGACTAGTGTATTTCATTACAAGTAACTTTTATCTCAAAAAAAGAAAGAAAGAAAGGAGAAAGAGAGAGAAGGAAAGAAGGGAGGGGGAAAGAGGAGAAGGAAGGGAGGGAGGAGGAAGGGAGGAAAGAAGGAGGTGGGGAGAGAGGCACAGAAGGAGAGAAACTATAGACAAATATTGCCTCTCGCTTAGGCTTGTTGAAGTATTTAGAGTTGAAGTGTCCCGCTGTCTGCAGTTTACTTTGAAATGCTTCTAAGAACAGCTGGACTGATGATGATAAAGAGATCTCACTGTAGAATCCAGATGGGCATACGGGCGTTCACTGAACAATTCTTTCAACTTTTCTGTACGTTTGACACTTTTTAAAAATAAAATATAGGGAATAGGAGGAAGAAATTCAATTCTACTATTGAGAAGTCAGGTTTCAGAGTTGGCGATGTCAGTTTTGGGGACGCGCCGGACGGAATGTCTCACCCGGAGAGTTGCCGCGTGAGCGAGGGGCAGAGCGCACGACCGGCCGTGCCCGCAGCCTTCGGTCCGCGCGTGGATGCTCCTGGGGCCCCTCCCTCTCCGGGCCCTGCCGGACTGTAAGACACGATTCTGCTCGGCAGCAGAGCTCAGATAACTTAAGCAAGAAAAATGCCCTTTGGATAATTTGCAGACTTTGACCTGAAATAAGGGCAGATACATTTAGATATATGATGTGTTTTCCGGCTGCTGTGCTATTTCAAAGTAGTCTTGTTACTGCTTGTGGTGGAAAACTCCTCCACTATCAGGGAAATGAATCAGACTGGGTTACTAACCATACCCTCCGGCTCTCCCAGCCCACATCCATCTTACTATCATATTGGCCTGAGTTCACCTCTTAAAAAAATACTTTTAGTGTGACCCATGTGGGTAAAGAATTTTTTTTAAGCAGAATATATTGGCTGAGCCAAACAAGTTGTTACATCCCTGTACATCTTAACAAAACGGAGCCCTTTCTCTATTTCTGTAGGTTCTAATTCATAACTCTCAATTTTAAGGGCTAAAGAGGAAAATATAGACATGAACATCAATAAAAATCTCTGGCATTTGGCTTTGGGATTCAGTCATAGATCAAAACTAAGTGAGATAAATACATGAACGAACCGTCTAGGCTGCGTTCCACTCTCCTCCCAGATCAGGCTTGCTGGGTCCCAAGACCCAACCAGACAGCTGAGAAAATAGGAAGAACCTGGAACTAGCTTTCCCAAGCGGCATGTCCATGGTAGTGGCCAAGATTAAGCAAAACTATGGAATGAATATTGCCAGAACTTCCTTAAGAGTTAATTTTAATTGACTCTTTGGGGAAATAGATTTTTATCCTAAAATATAGCAGATATATTCCAGAATAGTGGGCAAAATTCCCATGTGGTAGTAGACTGTCACTCTGGTGGCTTCCCATAAACCTCCCTATTTTCACACCCTGTGCAAGCTCCTCGCTTTGGATCCAGGCTGGTCCTATGACCCGCTTTAAACAGTAGAATGCAGTGAAAGTGACACTGTGCTGCTTCTAAACCCTAAGGCTTAAGAAGGCCTGGCAACTTTCACTGTTGTGTTTTAAAAATGTTTGACTAGCTCGAGTCCTCCAGGACGTGAGGAAGCACTGGCGTCCACGTGGAGAAATTCACACAGGGGAGAACTGAGGCCCTTGGCTGGTAATCCCACATGAACTCCCAGCCAGCAACCACCAACTACCGGCCATGTGCAAGAGACCATTCTGGACCTGCCTAGTGTCTGAGCCAACACTATATGAAGCAGAAAACCAGCTGATTGACCCACAGAATTGTGAGAAATAATACATGAATTGTTCTCGTTTTAAGCCACTAAGTTTTGGGGTGGTTTGTTACACAGAATAAGATAACCAAAGCATATGTTTAAAATAAAATCTGTGTTTTCAAAGATATTTTGCAATTGAGGAAGGCATCTCAGAGTTATACTCTGAGATGTTTACCCACCAATGAGGGTACTTCAGTGAAAATGATCGAGAAGCATTTCCTCGGAACACAGTTCACAAGAAGATGGTCCCCTAGATTCAGGTATGTTTCCTAGTTGTTGTATGATCAAGATGAGCCTCATATCCTAAGCCTTTGATAGGTGATCAGAGATAAGCCTTTTGTAATTAAGCCTGTTCATACCAAGGTGATTGCTAATGGGATCATTTGAAGATATTGTGAAAGTAGGAACATCATTTATATCTGGCACTGTCCTCCAGATCTCATAATTATTTGTCTCCCAAATTCCTGCTGCTGTGACTCAGAGACTCCATCCACAGGGTCAGCTGTAGCCGATCCGAGACGGTGAGAAAAGATCAGTGAAGGCTGGTTGTGTCTGCCCTACCCGGGCAACCTAAAGCTAAGACTAAGAAATCCCCCCTCACTCCAGCCGTTCATCAGACGGCCCCTTCATAGCAAGACGCTCAGCACCTCCCTGCTGGATGAAATCTCTGAATCAACATACTGAGGGAGCCCTGGCTGGCTCAGTACCTGTCACATGAGGATGATGAGGGTCACAGTCATTAGCATTGATCAGTTGCATCCATGGACCCACTATTGCCCAGTACTGGATCCTGAGTGACTGAGAACCTAATGTGACTCAAGGTGAGGCAGAGAAAGAAGGCGCGAGGCAGGAGAACAGGACTGACGTCTGTTGACCACAGTGAGACAGACATCAAGCTAGATGTGTTGTATGCATTCAAAATCTCTGAGGATGCAGACGAAGCAGAGCAGGTGGGCATTGTTATCCTCATGTTCTGCACACTGCGATGATGTCTGGAAAGTGCTTAGCACAGCAGCTGGCTCTTACCAGGTGCCCCAAAGTAGCAGCCATTAGTATTTTCATCATGTTGTTAATATCATTTTACAGAATGGAAACTGAGGCTAATTGAGGTTATGTGCCTTGTCCAAGGTCACATGGGAGCAGCGGCCTGAGACCAGGACTGAAGCCCATGTCTGTGATGCTCCTGTCTCCACACCAGCAATAATGATGGTGTTGTGAGGACGGTTGTTTTCCCCTGGTAGAGGCTGAAAAAGTTATACCCTTAGAATATGCCACCAAAGATATGTTAAAGTTGTATCCAAATTTAAAGTACCAAAATATATTTGGGTCCTACTTAAAGCAGCAAGAATATTTTAGAATTAAAGGGAAAAATGTTTTTAAAAAGCCATTTTAAAAAGTCATTGTTTTCAATAGTAACAAACGGACAAAGGTCATCCATGACTCAATTAGCCAACAGAAAAAGGCTGAGCTTCTCAGGGACTTAAACCAAAGCGGTTTTGAGACCTGTGATTTGTCCTAATGAGAGACTCAACCTTCCGCCATTACAGGTTGAAGTGGGTGTCTGGAGTCAGGTCAGCTTCACCGTGTGTGGAGCACGGGAAGGACTGGGCCCCATTTCCACAGGGTTGGTGGCTAGATGCTTGGTTCCCAGTGGTGGAGGCCGAAGTCTTTGAGGACAGAGAATCTGGATCTTTTCTCTGCCACTTTCTACCTAGACTGTGAATCTTACTTAAACTCTCCAAGTCTCACTTTCTTCTCCTTAAGAAATTGACTGAATGTGATTTTCAGCTGAGATAATGTATGTGTAAACACTTAGCTCTTGGTAAGTCTTCCTTTCCCCTTCCCTCTGCAGAACCGGTTAAGTTCGATCAACATTTTCTAACAAACCCAAGATAACATTTCCTTCTGCTTCCTTTGTCGTGGCTGACTTTGGTTTGCCTTATTAAATACTTGGAAAGTAGTGAGGCTGGATCTGTTTTGTTTTTTGTTCTACTCTGTGGTTTGTCAAGAAGCCATGTTCCTTAGAAAATCAGTTTTGTCATTTCTTATAAAATTTACTTTATTCTTAAGCAAATAGGACACAAAACAAGATCACGTGCCCCTCTTGTTTCCTATAACTTCAAGAAAATAATTTGCACCTCAAGTGATGCTAATAGATAATCTTTTCCTTAAGGAAAAAAAAATGTGCACCCAGCCTTTCTGTAGTTTCTTAATTTAAGAGATTTTTCTACTGGGGTCCAAGCCAGAAAGCTGAAATCTATATAACAAAGCAAAGCTGAGAATAGATGCTATCATCTTGCTGGGGATGGTTACCTAATGTCCTCAGAGGCAGTGACTGGTGATGGCCAGAAAGAGAAACAACATCTTGGACCGCACTCTTGACTCAAGGGTACATATCACTGATATATTTGGTCTTGCTGTGTGAAGAATGCTTAACGTCAAGCTTACTGTCAAGCGCCAGAGAGGCTGCCATTTTTGCTTTTGAATATCAAATCATCTTCTTCTTGCACCTCACATCATTTGGCTCCAAGGCCCTTACTAGTTGTCGTTAATGATGCTAGAATATCATTTTTAAATTCCTTTGACAGCAGGAAAACATCCCCTCCAGGGGGTGCTTAATTTCTTGCTAGTCACTTGATGATGAATAGGTCTCAAGGCCTTTGGCAGCTGTTGGCAATATTCACATCACCAGGGGAGGATGCAGGGTGATGGGAGATAACCTTAAGCGAATCCTTAAAAATTCCTTTGCTTTGAAAGCTGACCTAGAGAAAGGGACTGTCTGAATGGGAGGAGAACAAAACTTAAGAAGAAAACAAGCAACACACACATTTGGTTAGAAAATACTAGTTCAGGCCTTTACCAGAGCATCTTCCATTTCTTGAAATATGATCAGTTGTCCTAAAATAAAATGCATGAAGTGCTACAAGTCACTGATTTTTTTTTTTTTTTTTTTTTTTTGATGAACCATGTACCCTCTGCCTAAGCAAAACTTACTCTCAGGAACAAAGTTCAGGCCCACGCAGCATCTTTTATCTTTTGTTCAAACCCCACACTTGTTTTACCCTCAGCTAGTTTAGGCAGAAACTGATAGCTAATGCTTTTCATTAAGCCAGTCAAGAAAAATTGCTTACCAGGTTTTACTCTTTCATCAGCCTGACTAATTACACCCATTCACTCTTCCTTTCATATAGAGATTTCAAATTCAAACTCTCAAAGACACACACCACCCAAGAGACATCTGCATCCTGGCTCACTCTGTCTCCTTTTTTATATTACCTAGTGAAAAGTGCTCGGCAAAGCAAATTCTAGAAGTGAGAATGGATTTCAAGCTCGTGAAGGGGCAGGTCAAGGAGAAGGTGTTGAGATAAAGGTAATGGGAGATAGTGCGGTAAAAAGACAGAAAAAGATCTTCTCATTCAATACATTCAGGGAAAGGCATCTGGCGTACAGACCCCAGTGACAAGCTTCAGATACCTTCGTGTGGCGACAGAACAAAAAGATAGAATGTGCACGTGTTCACTAAGGCAAAGCTGGTCTGAAGGAGTTTGACATACCAGTTGGAGCAGGGGCTTCACGGGCTGCATTGGCGCTGGATTGGGTGCTAACACCTAAAGCTGGACTTGAGCCCCAAGCCTGGGCAGGACCCAGGTGGTAGTTACATTTCTCCAAACCATCAAATGTTGAGCATTAAGGAGGTTAGGGGACCAACAGCTCAATAAGTTTGGGAAGCAACTTCCCATGGATCCACGGTCCAAACTGAAATTTCACCTTTAAAGGAAAATATGGGGATGCAACTTAAAACTCATAAAGTATGATAACCTTAACTTTCCCTCTCTGGAAATTTCTTTGCATGGAACTGCTTTAGCTGAGTCCACAGCAAACTCTTCACAGTGGTCACATATACGTACAAAAGCATGCAGTGTTGACCTAAAGTGGCAAAATCCCATTTCCCATCTACGGCGTGTTGTGGGTTCTTTGAAGATTTCTTCTTTCTGGCTCATTAATCTGTTGGTAGAAACTTGATGGCAAAAAATAGTGCAACATTGTCCAGATTGCTGTCAGAAAACCATTTTGAATACTGCACTTAACCAAACCTCAGAGCAGATAGCTCTTCCTGACCCGTCTTTCTTCTGAAGTTGCTGGAGCTAACTCTATTGTTTCAGCTTAGGGCCTTCTTGTGCGCTTGACATAATGCTTCCCAGGATTATTAAAAGCAAAAAAAGAGGATAACTTCTATTCGCCTACAAGTTCATTTCATGTACTTGATTTATTACAGCACAAAGAACACCAGATGTGGTTTACATTTAAATCGTGTCTTTAATATAAAGCTCTAGAGCTGCTGAAATCATGCGTGTATATGACAGCCATTCTTCACAAAGCTGTTTAATAGCTGGAGATCGTGTTTCGGGGCCTCGACCTCACTATTAGAACTCGATTCTCCGTCAGTGATTTGTCACTTGCATCTCATTTTCAAGGGATCATGAGAAAATAGGCTTCTGGTCTTTCAGGGTTCCAGCGAGTGAAGCCATATTTAAAATGCTAAATAATTTTTGACAGACGAGGCTCAATTAGGTCGCAGATTTCAGAACTGAGTAGCTTGAAGGGGGCTCAGTGATCCTCTCTACCCCGGAGTTACGAGGTACTAACTAGTTAGCCCAGGAGACACATTTCGGGCAGTCGATGCACTGTTTCTTCCTTCTGCCCTAGGCTAACCAGGGCAAGAAACAAGAAGCCAGATTTTTCCCATCAGTTTCCTTGCCTCTCAACCACATCCAATCCACATTTTCCACAATGTGTGTTTAGCTTAGTGGTCTTATCCTTTATGTTTAGCGGTTTGAGAAGACACTTCATTTCTGAGAAATATAAATAATAGTGTGGTTGCAAAACTCTCTGTTTGCACTGAAATATATTAAATAAAGGAAATCTTTAAAATCATCCTTACTGGCACTATACACAGTATAATTAGAGTTAAGCATCTGTGATAAATTGTGCCTAACAAATTGCTCAAGCACCATAAGCATTACGAGAAGACCACAGTTTTATTAAACCCTGGAAATTGTATTTTTCCCAGTGGTTGTACTGCAAGATAACAAGCTCACTATGAGTGGTGGCAGAGATGCAAATTCAATTTTGCAAAGACTTACAAATGCCGTGATATATTATGCCAATGGAGACACAGCCTCCGTCTAGACAAAATGAAAAAATTTCCTCACGTTCAGTAAGCGCGTATAATTAGGAAAATATGAAGAACAGCTAATCATCCATATTTCAGGCATGCCTACATTTCCAATCTTGTTTTTAACAAAAGTCTAGTTGAAATTTGAACCTTACTCTTCCAGGTTTCAAGTTTCAATTTTCAAAGGGACTTGACATTGGTGAAACTAGAAGGCACCCAGTCAGGACCGAGAATTTACTAACTCTTAAAATTTCTGCTTTCAACCAAGTGCCATGCCAAGGTTTTCGTTCATAAGAGCAAGTTTTATTATACAAATGAGCAGACATTGTCTGGGAGGCAAAATGAAAGCAGCTCTGATAGTTTTATTAATTTATTTGATTTACTTCTGGTTTCTCTTACCCAATCTTATTTATGTCAAAGTAAGTTGAAACAGAATTCATTACGTAGTGAAATCCAATTTGAGCACTTTTTATTGGGACATGGTGATTCAATCATTTCTCTCCTTAAGTCTCATTATCTCTTCTTACATTAGTTTGTACAGATCAAATCACAATAGATGAAATTTCTAGAGGAACCTAAGAATTTTGGGGGAGGGAAGAAATAATATCCCAACAAGTCCTAATACTAAGTTACACTCTCATCATTTTGCGTTATGATAGCATATTTTCTTGGAAAAAAACCAACTGAGTTAGTGAGCTTGAGTTTTTTGAGTAAGCTTTTGAGGAGCTGCAGTTTCTAATCATTTTGCTATAGAATTATCAGTAGCTTTGAGCCTAATCTGACCAAGTTTGGGCATTTCTGCATCTTGTTGATTATGTGGATTACAAAATTTGCCAAATTGCTACGGGATCTTTTCCTCTTCAAACAGTAGAGTTTATGAGTTTTTGCATTTTAGTAACTTTATGAAGTACTTGTGAAAAAAAAATGAGAGAGATTTCTTTTGTTTGCTATTTATTTACCTGGCTTGTTGTGTCACGTATACTGGTAGTACACAGGGAATCCTCAACTCATAAATGGATCTAGTTACCAAAGTCCATTTCTGTGTTGATTGTTTAGAAACGGGAGTCATTTTCTCATGGAGACATTGCACTTGTGCTTAGAATGACGAGACTCTCCCTTAGATGCCTTCTAAATTCTCTAAATCAAAACTCCTCTGCCCTAGCTCATCATGAGTGAGATACTTCCATGTTTAGAGACCTGTAAGATCTCTCTGCAGACCAGAGAGGGTAGCTGAATGTCAGCAAAGGAGGCAGGACTACGAAAAACTAACCAGCAACAAAGATACAAGCCTGTCCCTAGGACACTTGCCTCCTCACCTCATCCAGCTTCATGGTTGCTCCAGAAGAGAACCTTCCACAGTGGGTCTGGCCTGCAGACAGGATCCCCAAACTCCAACATGCATCAGAATCATCTGGAGCTTCTTAACAACACAAATTCTCTGGCCTTACCTCCAGCCACTGGAACTGGTTGGGATGCAGGGATTTGATTCTTAAAAAGCACCTCCAGTTATTATCACACACACACACACACACAGAGACAGAGAAAGAGAGAACAGGGACCACACAGCAAGGATCCAGGTCCAAAAGCTTTTGCTTGCTGATGACTGCCAATAGCTGACTGGCTAGCTAGAGGATGCAGAGTTAAGGGTAAATAGGTACAGGTCTCCACCAGTGGTGTCCCTCAGCTTTGCTGGGTATTTGAGAAGAAAGAGGCTGGGCAAAGCCTCACACAAAAGGCCACCAGTATCTCTACCATAACCCTCCAAAGCCACGTGCCTGCTATTGGGTGGCTCTCCATCAAAGATGAGGACTGGAGACACTGGTTTTTACCATTTGAAATCATTATCTACTCTGTCGTCATAGGCTGTTTAGAACGCAAAAAGTACTTTTTATAATACAGAAGGAAATTTCAGGATTTAAACCATGGGCAAAATGAGAAAGTTGTAGGTATACCAACTCATCAATTGCCAATGTAAACTGTCACTGTCTCAAATCCTTTGTGGGCCAGTGTGTGTACAGTGTGGGGAACAAGAAAGACCGGCTGAATGGCTCGACAGAGGCAGAGACGGGCACCTGGATAGCAGGTGCTTAAGGAAACAGACTCCGGAGTCAGCCTCAGAGCCTCAGTTCAAATCTTAGCTTTCTTAGGTCTATTAGCTGCATGTCCTTGGGCAAGTTGCTTAATTTCTCTGTGCCTTATTGTCTTCATCTGTGTGATTAAAGTAATAATAATACCTATTACATAGCAGTATTGTGTAAATTAAATGAGATAAATACATTGTACAGGGGCTGGCATGTATTAACTGTATAATAAATATTAGTTACTATTATTGTGTTAGAGATAAAATTAAATTTTGGTTGACAGCATTCATTAATCAAGTTCTTAGCTTTCTGAGTCAGTTTTTTCCTGCAAGATTAGCCAGGAAATTTTGGGGGTATAGGCCTCGATTCACTCAAAACTTTCTTACTAGTCCCAGGAAGGAGCCATCTGACACCCCTAAGGCGTTGACCCAGAACGCTACCTTGCCCCTTACCCAGAACCCTCTGGGTGTCTTTTTCACAACAGGCTCCCCAGTCATCTTCCCAAGCAGCCCCTTCTTGGTCCCTGGTTCAAACCTTCCCAGTGACCACCGCGTTTAGTCCCTGAGGGCACAATCTGTTCTAGTTTTTCCAGAACGGGTCTTCTTTTAGTCTACACATTCTTATTATTAGTCTACACATTCTTATTATTTTTGGTCTCCTTCTAGAAGCCTCTGCATGCCTCTTTTATTACCAATTCTTCTCCATAAAGTCACCCTTGGAGCATGAACATCAGGGCCCCTGAGAAATTATTCTCTCATAATACAAAACATAAAGTATTAGCATACTTGAACCCAATTTACAAAACCAGACAGAAGAATTCTGAAAATGTAAATGACTTGGGAGGTAGAAGAGGAAGAAGCAGGAAAAAGCTTTAAACCCAACAGTGAACAGACATGGCAATGGAGTAGATAACATGAAATTCAAATGGAGAGATTGCCTAACTTCTGCTCCTAACAGAATCAGAAGGGAATTTAACTTGTTAGCCATGCCTGATGCTCAGTGAAGTAGAGATGTATTTTTCCCCCGAAGTTACAAGTACAGTAGATACACTTATCCATTCATTTGTTCATTTAGTCATTTACATGTTTATTATGCACCTACAATGTCCTGGGCACTATTCTAGGAACCAGATTTCCCAAAGCACCTATTTGTCCATTGAATGGTCCATGATTAGGAACTTAGATGATTGTCAATAAGTATTTCCACTGGTAATTTTCAATATCATTCAATGATTGCTGCCATTGAATTCCTGGGCAAGACATGGCTTCCTCATTACACACATTTGTCATCCAACCGAGACATATGACCACATACACTGCACCCAGTCGGAACTTTCATCCCCATCCCTGCTGCTCCACCCTATCCTGGAGTTTCATTGTTAAAAGTTCCAGATAGTCTGGTTAGTCAGAGATTTGTTTTGTTTCATTATTGGGAAAATTTTCCATATTGACAAATGTAGCTAGGTACACACAAAAACACACACCACCCCCATTCCAGGGGGTGCAAGAGACTCATCAAATTCTCTCTTTGGAAGGAAATATTTCAACCTCTTTCCTCGGAAGTCTCATTCTAGTTACTCTCTCCAAGACACTCTTGGGTTGCGGTTCCACTGGCCCCCATGGGCTGCCCAAGCTCTGAACCTCTGTGCTGATATACGCCCGGGGGCCCAGAGGCCTGGAAATCTCTCATAAACAATATTTTGATCATAGCATTATTTGTCATGATGGACTTTGAACTGCAATGAAATAATTCATACTCTGGTCTTTTCTAAGTTATCAAGATAACTAAGAGAATAAACATTTGGGTCAGGAAGTAATTTATTCATGTCGGCTAACCTCACCAATCTAATTCTTCTGCACTGGTCAAGCTGGGGAAGACGTGTTACAGGACGTTTTGGGGGAACACGTGTTACTCTCCTTATTAAAAGACTAAGATGAGGAACTGGTCACACACACAAATCTGTGTAGGCGTATGCTCCTGAGACAAAGTAGGTACCTAAAAAAAATACCAGCTTCTTGATGTTCCCTGACCTAATGAAGCTCCTGACGCATTCTGTTCCCATGGAAGAAATGCCATTTATCAATGCCGACACGTGTTTTTAAAAAAGACTCCATAGAGGCTAAATTTCTCAAGAATTTAGACCCCTTTCAATAAGGCAGTTTGGAAACACAGACCTTTGCATGGAAAACAAAAGAATAAGTCAGAGAGGGCGAGCCAGAAGCGTAGCTTGTCTCTCCTATAAGATGCTCACACGTGGCTGACATTGAAATTGGTTGCCTGTAGAATGGCTGGTGAGAAGGCATTATGAGCCTCTGTGTCCCCTTGGCCTCCCTGGAACAGGGTGACCCAGGCAGGTCCTGTGGGTGCCTCAACCCTGGCAGCACTGCCTAAGGACACTCAGAAAGTGTGTGCACCTCAATTTGCTCCTGAAAACTCTTGGCCCTCTTTGAACACTGTCTTTGGAAAGGTGGACGTCAAGTTCACCTAGGAAATATGATGCGCTCATCTCGGAGGAGTGAAGGCGTTCAAGAAAGAGTCAGAGACCTATGGTATCAGAGGCTTTTCCTAGGATTTTCTGAAATAAAACAAAAAAGGCAAAGTTTTCAGGGTGGGTTTGAGGGGGGATTTTACATGATTTTCATTATCAAAAAATAAAAATACGGATTGATTGTTAACAATTATTTAGTATTTCTGGCAATGACTCCATTGAGAGAACCTCACTACTGCCCCAGGGGGCCTGTGTCAACCTGTACATTAGAGATTGGGCCTGGGGTCAGCCCACCACTGGCTCCTTAGTCCTCCAACAATAAGTTTACCACCTGCCCTCTGACGTTCCCCAGACTTCATGTTGGAAGGTCAGTACGCTCCGCACTCCTTGATGAACCCACGTGAAAGTTGCGATACCAACACTGTAACCCCCCTCGCAACGTTAGAAAATCACTCCGTGTTACTTTTGGAAAAGGCCAGCAGCAGCACTGGGCCAGAAAAACCGCAGGCTTCACACAGGCTGATCGGGGACTGAACAGCAACTCTCCCATGTGTTGGGTGTAATTTCGGTTTGTTACTTTTCCTCCTACCTGAAACTCAGTTTTCTCGTCTGTAAAATAGAGTAATAATATTTATTTCGCAGCTTTGACAAGGATTCTTTTTTTTAATGTGAAAATGTGACTCATAGGGCACATTGAAAGCATTAGATACTGATTGTTCAAAAATAATAATACAGACTTCACTGAAGGAGCTCTTGGCATTACAGAACAGGCTGAGAGGAAATGGAGTATTTCAAATTTCCAATATTGCACCTGTAATTTAGCAAATGTAATGCTAAAACTCAGTGGGCAAAAATGAAGCAATAGCTAATAAATTAATTAAAAGACTTTCACTTATTTTTAAAAAAAATTATCCAACTTTTTCCCTAGATTATTTCTCAAATATACTAAGAAGAGCCCCTGATTCTCCTATCCTTTTCACCTTTTTAAAATTCACTCTCTGTTTTGGCAGGCTCATTCCTTTCCTCACTCTGGAGAGTCACATAGAAAAAACAGCAGCGAGCAGTCGAGTGCCGGTCCCAGCGCGCGCCGGCAGACAGCGCAGGACGGTTGATGCTGCCGCTGCTGTGGCTGGCTGAGCCCAAGGGAGTCAGAGAAACGTATCTGTGGGGACCGGCGGCCTGGGATGAGGAAGGACAATTAGGCCAGGAATGCAGGAGAGGAGAGACGATGGAAAGCTAATCAGCCCAGTAGCTAATGTATATGAAACCGAGCTTTGCAACAGCAGAGGTTTATGCAGGGTCCAGGCCAGAAGGAGCCTGTGTCCAGTGCCCGGTGGGTGAGGGGACTGAGATTCTCAGCTTGTGCCCCAAATTTAAGGGACCCCCAAAATTTAGTAATCAGGACGAATAATATTTTAATGCAATATTTTTTAAAATAAAAATTAATGCAAACATCTAGGATGAAAAAAATATCCAAATTTTAAATAAAGACAGGATCTGACCCTGAACTTGCAGGACTCACCTCGCCCTGATCCCAGTCCTCTTGGATCCTGTCTTCATTTAAAACTTTGATACTTTCTTCATAGTTTTTTTTTTGCATTAATTTTTCTCTTTTAAAATATTGCATTGAAATATTATTTATCTTGATTGCTGTGATTGTTGGTGCCCTTTAAATTCTACACGCCAAGGGACTGCCTCACCCGCCTTACCCTCCTCCGGGCCCCGCCTGGGTGTGGAGAGGGCTGCGTGAAAAGTCAGAAGGGCTGCTTGGGAGCTAAGAGGGAATAAATGGGGCCTAGCTTTAGGGGGCTGTTTGTAGTGCTTTTAAGAATTCCAACACTGAATTATTATTTTTAGGTGACAAAAGCAGGCAACGGAGACCATGGATCTGACACTCTCGTCTTTATTGGTATACGTGTTTGGCTCTGAATGATCAACTACATGACAAATTCCAGTACAGCAGATCTCATTTCCATGAACACGTCTACATAATAAAGAATCCCAAGCTCCACTGATCACTCATACAAATGTGTGGACAAGCCCTGGAGTTTCTGAACATAGTCAAAGAATGCAAGTCATGTTTTAGGTCCACTCTCTTGCATCAAGTATGAGAGAGGGAAGTAACGTTAAGCAACACATATCAATCAACAGAGACCCCTCCCGATCTCACCCCGGCAGATCATGGTGCAGCATCAGAGGGCAGAACTGCTGAGACCGCTGCTGCAAGACAGCAGGTAGGTGCCAGCAGTAAGAGGCTCGTTGCCCAGAGTGGGGAAGCTGGGAGACCTCCAAGAGAGGATCACTCTAACACCCAGGCTGGGTGCCCATTAGCAGAAGGGTCTCCTTGGGGAACATCATCCATACCACACAAGTCTCCTCTTTCCAAAAGAGGGCAGAGAGTATGGGGACAGCGTGAATTCATCCCCCAACCCAACAACTCCCTCCCATAGATTCCGTAGGTGTACCAACACACAGAAGCTCGGCCCTCGATGATACAGAGCTCTTCAAAGAGAACAAAAGGGAGCACTGGGGTGTTGACAGCAAGGACCATGCCCATGTATCAGTTATTAGACCCCATCTGGCGAAGATCTGCTTTAATTAAAAACTAGAGGTCAATGTGTAGGAAGTAGCAGAGAGTTTCACCAGCCCAGACTAGAACCATGACTCAGGAAGTGAATGGCAATCTTATTCCCTTTGCTATGTGGCCATTGTCTCCCTCCCCAAAGCTCAGGAGTTCAGGAAGCTAAGGCAGAGCTACCCATCACCAATCTATTACTAATAAAATGAGTGTTTTCCTCTTCCAAAATGAATGTTGATAAAGGTCTAGGTAGGGCTAAAGGAAAACTAAAATCTTACGTGTAAATAGAGGAACTTTACCATCAACTGAAAAGAGAAGCTCTTAAGAAGGAGAGAAAACCATAAAAGCGATAGCATTTAAGAAAGAAAAAGATGGTCATAAATAAGGTTCAAGCAGCAATACATATTCATCATTGCTGCTGTGGGTATCAGGAAATGGCATTCATGCAACTAGGAGCTAGGAAGAAATGTGATCATGAGCATCATGGTTCCTGAACCCTGATATATGGAGAAAAGGAGGGAGGATGGCAGAACGAGATGGGCAAAGGAATTTCTATTTTATGGGTCAGAGGAAGTAAAGCCAAGATAGAGACAATGTGAGACCAGATAGTCCAGGTGGCTGGAGGACTCTATTAATAGAAGGTGAGACAATGAGTCTGTCCCTGGGTAACCAGTTAGTTTCTCTCTGTTCTTTAGCCACAGACTTAAGGCCAACTTACCTGCAAAAGTAAACTCTTTTCAGGAGTAAGGATGGGGATGAGTATTGGGCATGAGCATATAAATGGATCTGAAAATCCATCATTGTTGCAGGAAAACAACTCACGTGGCTGCACAGTGGTGCCATCTCTGCTTATTTGACAAACAGACAGATCATGCAATCTCCTCTAGTAAAGACATTCCCTAATGTGGAGACTAGCTCTTTTGATATAATTAGATAGTGTAGGATTTTATCCTGTTTCCTCTATATCAACCACTTTATTGGAACATTAGGAATATGGCACTCACTCTAAATGCCATTATTATCAAATAATGAGTTTGGGTTCCATTTTAATGCAACCAGAAGGTCAATGGCATGATTAAATAAATGTGCCAAATAATGGCAACAGGATAAAAAGAATGTTGATGTCTACGCCTATTCATAGCATGTACAGTAATGAGAAGAATAATATAGAAACTAGGCAATAGATTATTATTTTGTTTCTAGAATTCTCTCCTTCCCTGTTCAAAATCATACAAATCTAGACTCTTGCAAATCGCAGGAATCTATCTGTTCTAATTCATTTTTAGAATCTGTCAACTTTAACATTACTGTGAAAAGCGCTAACACTGCCACATTGCTGTATGTCATGCTGTTGACAGGGTTCCTCTTGCCAGAGCCCAGTGTAGGCCAGATGCCTGAGAGACCAGAAGAGGAAGCTTTTCATGATGAGAAGACTAGACATTGTTGCACAGCTACCTCCATCGTGTTTAGGTAAGGCTGAGTGACTAAGGAGAGATTCCTACTCATCAGAGGCCCTTGCACAGCCCAGGGATCCTGGGTGGAAGAAAAGGCATCCCTAAATTGTGGGAACCTTATCAGATGTAACCAGCCTGGCCCTTTGAGATCCAGCACACTTAGCTCCCTGAAGGGAGCTAGCTGGCCAGGGCAAAGAACTGGGAGACAAAAAAGGATCATCTGCTTCAGCTGAGCAATAAACTATGTTTGGAATCACCAAGAGTAGTGACCCTCCCCTGGAACGCTCAGCCTGCCACGGCAGAACAGGGAGGCTCATACTTCTCGAGTCTTCCCAGCCCACAACACAGGCCTCACGTCCTCTCTAATACTCGCTGTGTGAGAGCTGAGCTCCTCTGGAGTTAGGATCTCTCTAGCCCAGAACTGGGATGGCAGTCCAGCCCCCCAGCTCTTATCATAATCCCTGTGTACCACCAAGCAAATATGAAATCTGCACTGGCAATAATACACTCAGTCTGCTTCCTGTGGACTTGCCTGCACAATCCACAACACATGAACAATTGCTACAGAAATATGAGCAAAACCCAGTTCAAATAAAGGCGAGGGCACAAACAGACTTCACATCACAGGAGAGTGAAAGGACATTCATGAGACGAGAAAGCTGTACATCCAAAGGATATATCAGCAGTTATCTCTATGTCGAAATTACCGGTGAGTTTTTATTTCATCTTTGTTTCTTCTGTTTTCCAAATTTCTTACTGTAACCTATATTGTTTATTTTTATTTTAAAAGTATCTCCTTTTAGGGCACCTGAAGGCATCTTGGGTAATTAAGACTTAATTCTGTCTTACTAGCAGAAATCATCAGGTCTATACCAACTAGGGTGACCATTCCATTGGGGTTTGCCTGGGACTGTCCTGGTTTTAAAACTGAAAGTTCCAGCACATCCTTGTCAGTCCTGGTGGTCAGTGTAATATTGACATTCCCTTTTCCTTTAGGCCACAAGTACTGCCTTCTAATTTTTCCTTCCCTGAGGGAGGCCAGGCATTCAGAAACACACAGCATTTTCTCAGCAAAAGGGAGCAGCCTCAGACAGAGGGCAGCATGCATTCAGCATTCCACCCTTTGGGCTGCTGTCTCCATCTCAGGAAGCAGTCCTTGCTCAAGTAGGAGCCAAGACTGAGGAGAGAGTCTGCCTTTGTGTTTGGCTATCAGGTTAAAATAAGAACTAGTTCTCTTCCCAGTTCTTTCCTGTCCATGGTATGGAGCAAATTCATCTTACCTGTCTTTCAAGAGAAGCAATAACTACAAGAAAAAGAACATTCAAACAAACAAACCAGCAAATAAGTATGAAGGGCAGCATTACTGTGCGTCTCATCACTAAGGAGAGCTGGCATGATACGTAGTCTGAAAAGAAGCCCAGCCATGGTGGGTTACCCTCTCAGGCTGGCGGAATTAGTAAAGGCAGAGAAAAATCTGCATTTCACTCGGAGAAAACCTGCACTTTGTCATTATAGCTGCCATAAGAATTTGAGTATCACATCCAAGAAAAACTCCCATCCTGCCATCTCTACTTAACTATAGGAAGTACTCAATTGTTCAAACCATCTGGGTAGCAGGAGCTTTGTAGCGGCATAGGAGGCTCCCCTGCATTGGTGTTTGCTGAGCTGATCCTGGTCCACAATCTGTTGGCACATGCAAGAGTGACCCACCGAAAGCCAAATGGGAGTGTAGCTTGATTAGATTCATCCTGCTGGTACTCATGCTCCTGTAGGGCTGGGCCTTGGGAAATGCCCAGAACAAATGCATTAGGACCCCGCATCTGTTGGTATGCTTCCAGCACAGCTCTGATGATTTGGTGAATTACACTGACATGTCCGATGTGTGGGGGATGCATAATTCCACCTTTCTTGGCCAATGATGTGGAAGTACAAACAGTTTTCAGAATATCATTATGAGTGTCTCTCTGACCTAAATCCATAATTGTTTTTTCCTTTTCAGCCATCAGATGTAGGATTGGAGTGTTTTCTCTAGGGGGTGGAGGCATCTTATAATCAGGTACTTCTTTTTTGATAAACAAGTAATATCATCCAGTGGTCAAATGTTAATAAAATGATGGCTCTTACTTTTCTTAGTTGTAAATGTGCTTGACACTGGTTTACTAACAAGTCTTCATCTCAGTGGAGTTTGTAACATGGCTTACATTTTAAATGCAATTATGCAGCATGTATTCATTTCCTTTCTTCTAGGGAACTCAAGTTGCTTTTTAAAGCATTGTTTGATAGTTTCTTACCATCTCCTCTGGAGTTGAAAAGAGAATATAATATCAAGCTGTGATAGCTAGCGATGCAGGACTATGGCACCAAGAGGGAAAGAGAATTGGATTGGGACCTACAGAATTTGAGCAATGTGCCATGAAGAGCCCCATGGGATGAGTTGTCAACCGGCATGACATAAAGGATGCAATTTCTAAGGATCCTAAAATAACTGCATTCTCTCTGTCCTTACACTCTCACTGGGCAGAACGGACTTAGTTTATTTTTAAAGTGCAGGCCATGGCCTTCAAAGGGATATAAACAGTTCCCAAAGCAGCTATTATTTGGCCAATTAAATGCTTAGAAGAAAATATACTTTTGAAAGACAAAATTAATAGGCAAAGGACAGAGGAAAGTGCAACAGCAATTGTTTCTACCTGTTTTTAATCCTATCTCTGACCATCAAAATGGACCATCAGCACAGACTGTGCTGAAGTTTGATGATAACCTCGGGTAACTCTGTGGGCCCTCATCCTTTGATCTAATGAGTTCCTAGGGTCCTGGGTGTAATGCAGAATTTTTGCTCATGTGTACTCAAAGTAACATTGCAAATATGTTCAAAACCTCTGCAGTTAGGTGAAAAATATTGCCTCCAGTAACCTCTCCTTGCTGGCGACACAATGATGGTGTGGGTATGGCAGTTGACGGGAGCTGGGGGGTGGCCCATGTGATCTTTTCAACTACTGTTAAAATTCTCCCTTCCTTTATTACGTCTGATTTCCTTAGCCTTAGCTGGTCTATGAATCTGTGCTTAGCTACATAATTGCCTAATAAGCATGTAACCAATGGGAAAACACACACACACATACACACATATGAACTGTAATACCTAGAGAAGTATGGCACACTATGCAGGGAATCAAAAAATAGCCATTCCATTAGAAAAGGAATCAAAGTGGGAAAAATTCAGAATTCTTTATATGCATCTGCCACAGGGAGTTACTAGCCCTAGGTATACTTAGAGGGCATGCTCTGGATGGACAAACACATACAGTACATATTTAGAGACAATTCTCATTTCATTCAGGCCCTAGGCCTAGGGTCCTCACCCATTTACAAGGCTGCTGTAGGAAAGATGCAGTTTTAGGGATGACAATAAGTCTATGGCACTTGCTTTTCCTGGGGGAAAGCTACAACGCATTCCCACCCTTCAAGAGAACCCAAGATTGATGATTCAGGGGTTTTGCTGGTTAGTGTGTTTTTCTTTCCCTTTTGTTCCCTCAGCTCAGAAGGTATGTTTCCATTGTACCCTGTCAAAAATGTTCTCAGCTGTCAAGGAGAGGACAGCGGCGCAGCTGCCCTTAAGCCGAGTTTGTAAATCCTACTGGGGAACCACCCCGTGCTGTCAGATGACGTGGTTTTCAGACACATCTACACAGACTAGTTGAATTAAAGACAAACTGCAGACTTGATGTTGCTGAGCTCCTCAGCTCCATCTTGCCATCCTGATTGATCGAGGAGATGGGTCTATAGTTAAAGTGGCACAGCACTTTGAGCCTTAGTCATTAGAGCACACTGCTTTCTCTTTGGAAGGCAACTTCTTGCTTGGCTAGGTTATAGAAGCTAAGGAGTGACGTCAAGGTGTTGTCTGGCCAGAATTTGCAGATAACCATAGAACTCTTCTCCTCCATCAGGCATGGACTTAGCCTCCTTTAGTTCCTGCAGTGACACAGGAGCCTCCAAATACCAAATTATTATCAGGCGGTCTTGGGGGAACCTCTGGGCCCTGCAATAAAGTAGACAGACTTGCTATTGGAAAGTGTTCAGGAGCAATTCAGCCCTGTTCAGATTGCTCTAAAATCCTGCAAACCAGCTCTGGACTTCGCAAATGAAAACCTCACATAGCTCCTGAGAGTGGGGACATAATTTATCATCATCTTTCACTTAAATGATCTAACACGTCATTTAAAGAAATCAGTTTGATCATGTTATTTTGTTTGTTGTTTTGTTTTTAAAGCAAAGCTGTGCAAATATGGAGGCCGTGTGATTTTGGACAAGCCACTTCTGAGCATTGTCTGTAAAATCAGGTGTTTGTATCTATTGACTTTTAAGGTCTACCTCAGGGGGTCACAAACAGGTGGAGGACTGTGGACCAAATCCAACTTGTGGGATGTATTTTACTGATCCCCCCCAGTGGTTTCAATCTTGGGAAATTTACGTGAAAGAATAAATGTCCGTTTTCTCTGGACAAATTGGAGTATCTGGTAATACCAGGCTCATGTTCCAGCATGGCCTTCGCTGCCACATGTCGTCTCTGATCTGTCTTGTTTCTCAAGTTGACCTACCTGACCCCTGTAGGTAATTGGGGTTTAGGACTGTTACTCTAAGCTATCCTATCACTGTACATTGTGATTATATGATGATATCTTAACCACTGGCCTCTCTGATGAGATGCCCGGAAGGCAAGGACCATGCCATCATTATCACTGAATCTCGCTCCTAGCACTGCAGGACTATTGTGGTTGGCCAATAAATATTTAATGAATTGAACTTCACCTTCTATACTAGATTCTCACAGTTCAGTGAAATGAGACTGGGACCACTCTTTGTAAAATCACACATATATTCTAAAGCCAGCATCTTTGAATAGCATATAGCCTTAGGAAAAGAAAGTAAATATGCTGGTTTGAGGCCCAAGCCTCTGATGGGTCCAGAGGTTGGGGTTATATCATCCATGTGATATTCTGCTTTAAGCACATGGGAAAAGCTCTAAACTTTTTCTGAGATCTTCTTAACTTTGTTTTTCAACTTCTAGAAAGAGCCATCCTTTGGAAATTCTTTAGAGGTTAATTTGTAATAATATTCAATGGGAATCAGTTCATTGAAAGGTAAGCTCCCAAAATTTCATAGGCCTATAGCAACAGATCCTATCCATTTTGAAATATTTCAATTTCTGGATGACTACAATTAGGATGTTCAGAAACTATTTTCTGTTAAAAGCTTATTGCTGTTAAAATTATTATCTAAATCTGTTTAAATTGACTAAAATATTGTCAGAAACCTATCTAATAAATGAACTACTACTATGTAGGCAAGCTTAATAGGCAATGAAAGAACAGAGGCAATGAAAAAGACTATGAGTCATCTTGTTACAGTCTGTTAGTAACATGTCAGTAATATGTAGCCACATCTGGTCAACATCTGGCCAACATCAAAAGTACAGCATATGCCACACTATGAAGGAGTAGTTCAACAGACACCGTTTCTGCTCTCCAGGAGCTTACAATCTAACCTAAACAGACTATAGAAACACAGACACAAGAATAGTCATCCTCAGGACTTAAGAAAAGGCAGCAGATACATTGAAGGTAGAGGAAAAAAATACGGAGTAAAGAATGACATTTAAGAAAGGGTGAAGGGAAGGAGAAAAGTGATTGTTTTTCATTTCCATTTCTTTGAAAAAAGATTCATGGAAGATACGTGATTTTGAGTTTTCTTAAAATCATGAAAGACCATATGGCTTGATGCCTAGAAGAAATAAAATTTCCTCTGACTGAGTGACTGGAAACACTGAGCTGAGTAAGGACAGTTGACTGAAGGACCCAGCAAGACTTTATAAAGAAGGAAATGTCAAATGAAGAATCAGTGGTCTGGAGCCCTCTGGTAGAGGACAAAAGGTGAGGGGAGGCTGCAGGTGTCCTCAACTTCTTCCAGTTCCTTCTAACTGGGGGTGGCATAGAGTGGTTGAGCCACAAAAGCAAGATTCCTCCAAAAGAACTAAAATGTCTAATCCAAAACCTTTGCAAAAATCTCCACGGACTCTAGATTAAGGAAATCACCTTTAGAAATTTCTTATGGGATTTGTGAGAGAAAAAACCACTTCCAGATAGAACCACAGATCCAGCAGCCATCTAGTCCACTTTCTTCTATAGAATCTCTTTTTTATTTGTTTGTTTTCTTTCTTGTTCACTTGTTCATTGCTTCTTATTGGACTTGTTGGGCTGGTGCTATCTACTTGATTATTCTGCTTTATCTCTCCTCCATTGACAAAGGAAAGCAAACTTTTGAGGACAGGTTGATTTTAGTGACTCTCAATTATAATACAGCCTCAAGCTAACTGAAGTGCATCATACAGCTTGGTACTGGTGGTGACAGGGGTGTCAAAGTACTCTGTTCTTAAGGAGAACAATCAAAATTATGACAGATTCTCCCACTGCGTTATCTTGCTTTGCCTTCTTCAATATTTGAATGTTATGCATGCCAGAGCATATCAAGGACATTTGAAGGATGCTTATCTCAACAAAGAATGTGCATTTTAAGCAATGCCTCCATACATCTTATTCACAATATAATGACAATATTAAGATTAATAGTATCTTGATTCCAAATAATACCTTTTATTTCAAGGAGTTCAATATTCTTCACATATGCTATTTTAATTATCTTGTCATATTACATCTTCAACTGAAATCTATGGGGTTTCAAGTCTCACACATTACAAGCTTGTAACACTGTTCTTCCTAATGATTAAATTCAAATCCAATATTAAATATGCTTTTGGATACATTTGAATGAATAGGAGGAAATTACAAGTATTTCCTTATATATGAACAGATCTGATACTCATTGCTAAGCCCCCTTATCTCATGAAAGTTTTTAGTGGAAAGTCAGTCCCCAAAGCCTAACTTTGTAATAGTCTTATCTTACTTCCGAGGCAGGCCAAGAAAACAGTGCTTAAGATGGGATAAGAACATGCAAATAGACATAAGGTGCCCACTCATCAGTGCCAGGGAACCCCTGGGACCTGGGCCACCTGTTGTTCTAGCCCTCATCACCCCTTATTCGCATGTGAGGGAAGGTCTGGAGTTTCAATAGCATAAGGTTGTTTGTCCACTGTGGTTTTATTTTTTGTTGTCCTTAAGGCTGTGCTCCACTTTTTATATATGAGCAGTGGCTCAAAAGATAAGATTAGATTCTCCGAGAAAACTCCCAAGCTTCCCAACAGAGATTAATGAGTTAATTTGCTTTGGAGAAATATAAGTCAGCATACTTAACATGCATATCATTGCTCTAGTGTCTCTTTGCTTTCATGGCATCATGATGAGTATCATGCTGGGAACTAGGACTGAGCAAAGAATACAAAACTACCAAAATTGATACCACCTGACACAACACTTTCCTGTCTATCTCTGGTGTATATTTTAAGGACTTTCAATAAACCAAATTTAAATCCCAACAATCGCCTGTCTTCCATAACTGACGCATGTGCATTCTAATGACACGTCTGGTTTCTGTCTCTATCTTTTTCACGATAAGCATGCCTCAATTCCAACTTCATGTTGACAAATGCTTTTGGAAAATGGATCCCAAGAGAAGTCGGTAACTGCCCCCAGTTCCAAGCTCAGCAGGAGACACACCCTGAGAATTCCATAAACAACAAACTAAAAGCGCTAATCTGTCGGCCCAAAGCCCCAAGAATTCTCAGACATTTCAGTGCCCCCTCCCCTCAGTCACCCTGGTTAGACACTCTGACAAATATACTTGTTGATACAGCTATGCAGCACATGGGCCGATAAGTATTAACAGCTGTACTTACATGTGTCTGGCTTGAGTTGACTATTGGTGATGCCGAAGTACTGGGGATTTTCAATGACAGGAATCTTGGTCATTCCAATAATGACGGCATCTGGGCCGCCCTCTGAAGATGATGGGGTATTACTCCCATTGGAGATGTGGTGGAGTGGGCTGGCAGAGTCATCATCATTGCTGATAACTGAAGCTGGACCTGGAGTTGGAAACATGCATATTCACCTGTAATTTTTAATGCTTTTATTGAGCTATAATTCACATACACGAAACTCACCCACTTAAGGTGTACAATTGAGTGGGTATTGGCGTACTTAGAGTTGTGCAACCATCACTACAACCTAATTTTAGGACACTTTCATCATTCCAATTAGCAATCCCTCCCCATTCAACCCACTCTCAGCCCTGGGCATCCATGAATTTAGTTTCAATCTGTATGGACTTACCTATTCTGGACATTTCATATAAATGAAATCATATAATATGTAATCTTTTGGGACAAGCTTCTTTCCCTTAGCATAATGTTTTTAAGGTTCATTCATGTTGTAGCATGTGTCATTACTTTATTCCTTCTTATTGCCAAATAATATTCCATTGTATGGATATGCCACATTTTGTTGATCCATTCATCATTTGATGGACATTTGGGTTATTTCAACTTTTTGGCTATTATGAACAATGCTGCTATGAGCCTTTGTGTACAAGTCTTTGAGTGGACAGACATTTTCCTTTTTCTTGGGTGAAATTGCTGCTTCATGTGGTAACTCTGTGTTTAACATTTTGAGGAAATGCCAAACTGTTTCCCAAAGTGGCCGCACCATTTTATATTCCCACCAGCAATGTGTGAGGGTTCCAATTTCTTTGCTTCCTTCTCATGTATTTAATATGCAGCTTTCCCTTCTGCTCTCTGAACATCGTTAGAACACTCTCTCACCGAAATGCCCAGCGTGCATGTAGGACTCCTGTTTCACAGTGCGCTGAAAGATGTACTAGGAGTTCAAGATCTGAGCTCTTTTCCACTCTTTGGACAAGTCACTTACCTTCTTTGTGGCTCTATCTCCACTTACATTTGTAAAATGTGCAAAATGGTACGTGTTTGTTATTTTATGAGACTAGAATGAGACTACTGCTGTGAAAATATATTGCAAATTGAAATGGCTTCACAAATAGGAATTACTACTAGGTATTATTAAATGAACTTACAACTGGGGGAATAGAATTACATTGGACTGTCCTGCTACTTTGTTCTTCTTTCTGTATATTCTGTCAGTAGCTGCATCACTTTTGTGTACAAAATAGAGGGTCAATCCCACGGCGAAGTTACCTACTTTGCCGTTAGCCGAAATGTTATTTGTAGAGTCATTCCATGGATATCTTTATACTAAAGCAATAACCATAGCATTTCCCATACAAAACTTAAACTTTTTAGCACACTCTCAGAATGTATATGCCCACAAATATGATTTACTACGTCTTGTCTAAACGATTTATCCATTGACCACTAAACCTATACTGTTTGCAACCAAAAATAGATTCACAAAGATAAAAATCTACAGGAAAGCTTCAAAACAATTAAGATCTCAGTGGCTCATGACAAATGCTGCATACATGAAAAGTACTCAAATCCCCGTAGACATTTATTTATTTATTTATTTATTTATTTATTTATTTTTTTTTTAAGATTTTTATTATTTCCTTTTTCTCCCCAAAGCCCCCCGGTACATAGTTGTATATTCTTCGTTGTGGGTCCTTCTAGTTGTGGCATGTGGGACGCTGCCTCAGCGTGGTCTGATGAGCAGTGCCATGTCCGTGCCCAGGATTCGAACCAACGAAACACTGGGCCGCCTGCAGCGGAGCAAACGAACTTAACCACTCGGCCACGGGGCCAGCCCCCCGTAGACATTTATTTTTATTACACATGTTTCTGCAGTGTACTGAATGGGCGCAGCATCCCACAGAAGGCAACCACTGGCTAGGGCTACTGAAGGAAAGGATAAGGAGGAAAGACAAAAGGAAGCCAGAATGGAATATGCAGCCAAGGCAAATGCCTACTAGGGTAGGAAAGTCTGAATCACAACTTTCTGAGGAAGGGAATGTGTTTCCATGCAGCCCGCCAGGATGCAGGTTTCAGCACCTCCATCCATTCCCTACCTTGTCCGTCCCACTTAACTATTGCAGTAAGAAGAACAGCAATTCTAAAAACAAAAGGTTTTCTGTCACACATTTTTGAATCCCCTTGAAATGTCATGCTAATCTATCCCCCAACCTCAAGAGTCATTTCTCCCCCATATGGGGATTATCACAGCGTGTAGTGATAACAATTGGATATTCCCCAGCTGGCTGAATCTTAAACAAACTATGCAGGAGGCAGCCAACTGCTATTATAGGTAATTTTTTAAAGCATTCTCTCAAGGGGATGTGCATTTAAGTTGCCTTTAATGATACACTCTGGCTTAATTCTGCAAACAAGTCCTCACACTGCCAATTTAGAAGCCACAGAACACTCAGAGGAAGCAAGCACACCAGTTATGCCCATCTTGTGCCTAGCTTGCTGGCATTAGCCAAGAGTGGAAATTCTGCCAAGAATAGCTACGAAGACAAGTTATTTCTCGTATCCTTACCCATCCTGTTTTATGATTTGCTTTCTGACAGCCCTAGATCACCCAGAGCTTAAGCCCAGAGATGGAAAATGGAAATGTATTATGCTAAGGTTTCTGCATCTTGTCAATAAAACCTTCCCACTGCTGGCTCCCTCGCTGTGTTCCTGGTGCAGCTGTTCCCCCTTCCGAGGTTACCAAAGCACGCTACTGCCTGAGCTCCCTGAGGGGGTGCAGTCAAGGCCACACATTTCTCAACAGAATCCAGGCTGCACATTTGCACCCCGAAATGCAGGAGTTGTCATGTTCAAATACTCCGCATGCCGTCAGAAGACCCACCATATTTGCTTCAGGAGCCCCTGCAATGATTAGAAACGCACTGATCCCAGTTGCTCTCTTCTCTGATTCTCCTCTGGCTCGGGTCAGGCTATCAACATTCCCGGAGCATGCGATCATTTTAGAGAAGGTCGATACCTAGAAGACAGTGTTGAGATTCCTCCAGGAAGTCGGGCTCTGAATCATCTGCCATGTACACCGTGGAGCCCTGATTTAAAGAGTTCAACCAAAGGACTTGCTCTTTGCTTCTCTTGCTCCATCAAAGAACAGCCTGTCCTTTCCTTGGCCTCTCAGAGTAAAATCCCCGAATCTGAGGTAACAGATCTCAAGGGAATGGGCCCTCTGTTTGGGGGAAAAAATTTTAAGCATAGCAGCAGTGTAAAGCACCAGAGGTAATTTTTCAAAAGCCTTTTCACTTTGCCAGAAGGTCACTACTGACAAATCTGAACAACATATAAACCTCAACAATTTATCAAGTGGAATATTAATTCAAGTGCTGTTTTCTTCATTATCAATGTTCCAAATCCTGGAAGATTGATGTCGCTGGCAAGGCTGCAGGGATTCAGCCCATTTTTCTCTGAACATTTTGATCTAATGGAGCACAGCAAAGTTGGGAAGGGGGGAAAGCTCTTGGCAGGGACAATGAATGTCTATATACTGTGACAGCAGCCTGTCTGTGCACATCATGGGATGTGTCTGTGTGTGTCTGTGCATGTGCTCGAGGAGACACCACAAAAAGACAGACAGAAGAAGAGTTGGGGCACATCACTACGTGTTATAAGAAATTCATAAGAGGACTCGAAAAAATGTCTTATGTTAATAAAAAGTTTTAAATTGCTAGGTCTGTGCAACTGGCTGGGTTTGGGGTAGATAGCTCTAATTACTGAGCTGACAAATAGGAGCTTTGTCTGGAAACATTTTTAGCCCATTTTAATTTTAATATGTCTCCAGTGCAAAGAGGCAAGCTTCTTTTATCAGAGCTGCTGGGTAACATATCCTGCACGTATCGCTTTGCAGACATTTCTAAGCCCAACTTAGATTTATTTTCCTGTGATAAGAACAGATGATGGTCATCTGGGAAAGGCGTTTCCTTCTCTTGAGACCAAAAATGCTGTCAAGGTGAGGGGAGAGATTATCGTTCTTGGGCAGCTGTATTAACCGTATCTTGTCTTTTCTGTATTCTTGTGTTTCAACATCTGGGGCCTTGCTGACCCTGGAGAGACTGCCCCTTCCAGGGAGAGCCGGTTCCTAGAGCCAGTCAACAACTCACCTGCCAGTGTACTTGTCATATGCAAACCGACCAATCCATAGTCTACACCGCCAACCACATTCCTTATCAGGCATCATACTCCAAGCCACTGTCCACATGTCCTTTCACCCTGAACCAGGTACCAGACACCTTGGGATGCCCCTACACCCCAGAGTCCTCTGAAGTCACTCAAACTAGCCAATCCTAAACCTGCCTCCTCTGCCCCACTCATCCCTTCCTGCAGAAAGCACAATGGAGCCTCTTATCTGTGGTTTCCCTTCACTCCTTCTGCCTCCTGACTGGCCCAGGGGCTGCCCCCATGTGTCCCCCTCCTCCACGGCATGGTGTGTCCCTTCCCTTGGGAACCGTGAGTAACAAACTGTCTTTTCACTGGCTGTTGTCTCCTGACCTGTTGGCCTCACTCTACCTAAATAACAATAAAACCCGCATTTTAAAGTGGCAGCACCTCTGATGAACTGTAGCTGAAAGAATAATTCTGAAGGCGGCTCTCTGCTGTGGCCTAAAAGGGTGAAACTCTGTTTTTGAAGCTTTCCTGGAACATGCGCCTCTCTACAGGGCAAATTGGTCTGGAAACTGTTTAGGTGGTTCTGGAGGTTTGCTGTTTAGTGGAGGAAAGACCCCCTCTCACATTGCTACTGTGGGAGAGTTTATCACTCGACACCCCTGTCACCACCACACATGGAGCACAAGCCTTACCCCAGGGCACCTGTAAGACCGTCCAAGCAGGGCAGTCTCTCTGGTATCGGCAAAGTGACTGTGACCAGCTGTATCTGAAATTTGCCCCCAGGGAGTGGCTAACAAGTCCAGGGCTGGTTGAGCTCAACATTACAACTTTGCCACATCTCTGCCTTCCTTTCGCTGGTCAGGAGCTTTTACCTTGGAATTCATGGGGCTTATAAGGGTTGGGGTGACGTTTCCCCTCTCTGGCTCAGTCTGCTTTGGCCTGCCACCTCTGGGCTCAGCCCACTGGACATTTTGGATCACTGGCAGGACATCAGTAAAGGCTATCCAGTAGGAAAGATCTGATATCAGGCTCAAAAATGGAAAGGAAACGTGATTCCTTGTATGGATGGGATGAACATGTAGGGGGCAGATGGCTCAAACCTGGAAGTCTCCATGACAATGGTACCCTGGCCCTATTTTACAATTTTACCTATAGCCAACCTCGCTATCAAAATAAATACTAACCAGAAGATGCTCTAGATGGGGCCAGATCTTGGAAACACATATGCAAGATGTAAGGCAATCTGCCTTTTCCTGCCTTCTAAGCAATTCCTGTCCATTGTTTCTCTACCCATAGAAAATGCTGAGCAAATTGGAGGTCCCGGGATGTCACACCTGATTTCAATCCTAGTGATGAGCTACATTCTCTGTAGTCATTTGGGAAGCTACAAACTCTGCTTTTCAATTGTCAGCACATAGTCTAAATGCAAGGAATAGAATGCAATCAAGCACAAATCATAGTGTGTGGACATTAGAGTCTTGTTTTGAAAGAGAAATGGTCATAAATGAACAGCTGATTTCCCAATTCAGACATTTATTTCATCTTGGCCAATGGAAGAAAGTTAAGAACCCAACTTGTCCAGACATGAATGTTCAGCCAACTATTTGCTGCACATGGAGTGGTAGTGAGGTGCATTTATTCCTCAAGCTTCTTAAAAATGCATCACCAACCTAGAACTGCATGACCGTTGACCCTTCTCCATGGGAGAAAAACAAGTTAACGTCAAAAATACAAAACCACTCACTGAACTCAATTAGCAAAAGTAACACCTTTTCTGGAAAAATTCTAGGCCTCTTTCTTCAGCAAATCAGAAACCAGGAATGCAGAAAATGAATGAAGGGCCAAGAAGTATGAAGAAAGGGGTCGAAGCAGGTTCATCTGAATTAAACAACACAAACTCATTACTTATCCAAAGAAGGAGTGAGTAACTACTTACCAACACCTTGTCTTGATTTTACTTTCCCAAATCCAAACCATGAGAAATCTGAAAACCACAACAAAACACAAAATAAACTTCGAAAGAGAAGCGTAAACCAGACGCACACAGCGCTGTCCCTAGTGACATAGTGGACTCCCTGAAAAAGCTCCACTGCGGACCGAAGCTTCCTCTCAAACACCTGGAGACTAACTGTTGGATTTGTATGTAAAGATTTATTTCTCATCCTGAGAACATGGAGGTTGGAATCAGATAAGAGACAGCAGCCTGTCTTTGAGAAAAATGGCCCAAACCCAGCGTTAAGGGCTGGGAGCAGTTTTCTTTCTTTCTCACGTTCTCTTTCCCTCACGTATCGCGGCAGCTAACAGGAGAGCTACAGGGGTGAAGACACGCGATGCATTTGACAAATGCACGATGGTTCTGAACCGCAGCCACGTGGAAAAATAATAAGAGAAAACAGATTTTTTTTCTGGAGCTGAGACAGGCAGCAAAAAGAGGAACATGAAATCCTGTGGGAGAACTGACACTTGGGCTGGATGGGGATTCAGGAGGAAAAAAGGGGGATGTTAATTCTACACAGATTCCACTACTGACTTGCTGTGTGATGGTGGCCAGCTCACAGCAGCTCTGTGCCTCTTACAACCCAATGCTCCACAAGGCACAGGGAAGGAAAGGTCTGCCACATGTTTGGAGGTCCTTCAGGGAATAAAGCCACAGTGAAATGCCTATTTGTTTCCTGGGCCTGACTGTTCGCTTCTAGGTGATTTCCACTGGGTTCAAAGCAAATTCTGCCCAGCAGGGAAATCCCTGGATGCCAGGCCGATAAAGGGAATGGAGCCCAAACAAGTAACTGTGTTTCTCAGCAATTTAGATCTATAACGATTTTTACAGGCAGTTAGGATAAAGAGCTATGCAGAAGAAGAGCCAATTTAAAAGAAACAATGTATACAAAAACTCTTCGCACACTCAAAATGCCTTACAAAGTTGCTGTCATGATGACTGTTTTTGAGTATGTTTAGCTTTTGCTTCCCTGGTGGTCTACAACGTCAGCTCTCCCAACTCTCAGCGTTTTTCCTTCTCATTTGTGTTCCTCCAGATGCCTTCCTCCAGGTTTGAGAAGACAGAAGACGGGATGGAGGTCTGGCTTCTCTCCAATGCCAGATCGCGATAATGCCTTTGCACAACAGACACTGGACCTCGTTCATGGGGTCCTCTTTTGCGCGAGGCAGGGCTGCGCCTGTGGATTTCTTAGTTACCGCTAATCCCTTTCAAAACGAGTGTATTTTCCTACTGGTCACCTTTTGTTTTTCTATATTCGTTTGATTCATATAGTTTATATCAACCTGAAGACTGGATTTTTTAAGATTGCTTTTTTCACTTGAGTATTTTTTCAAACTCATGTTTCTCTCCTACAGAGAACCCACCAAAGGACAATGCCACAGCAGTCCCTCACTGATTACACGTTTGAGATGACTGTCAATCATTAACTATAATAAACAGAACCTCAATGAACATCACACATCTTAGGTGCTCCAACCCCCATTTTCAAAAGTCATTCCCTCAGGATAAATCCTAGAAATGGAATTACTGGATCAAAAGCGATGAATATTGTTAAGGTTCTCAACACGTGATAAATGGCTTTCCCATTCTATCCGGTCTGACTTTCACCAACAGCGTATGAGAGAGTAGGAGGGGATTTTCAAGTTTCACCCAGTGGGAAAGCTAAGGGTGAACCAGTTCCTTCCTCCATCCTGCCTTTGGTGTATCCACCTAACTGAACAGGGACCTGGTAAGTACGCCCTGGTATCTGTGCCACACAGACCATGCACACCCCACCTCTCCTCGGCTCATGTTTGTTAGGGGTGCAGTAAGGAGAACCGCAGATATATAAAGAATCAGGACCCCTCTTATTTGTGCAGCCATTATAATTCACTGACTGCTCCCCCACCAGACACCTGTCCCTTAGTCCTCAGCCAAACCCTGTAATATATCATCTTCAGTTCATTGACAGGAATTGAGACACAGAGAGGTGACAGACTTAGCAAAGGTCATAGATCACAGTGACTGAGAAGCCAAATCCAAGATTTTTCATTCTTCCATAGTTGCCTTTTCAAGCCTCCAAGATGTTTAGCCAAAATTAGCCCAGGTTTACAACATGACAATCAGGATTCAATTTTACATATGGAAAGGACTATAAGTAGTCATTCGTTCTCACTTACTGATTCAGCAGGCATAGGAGAGGAATCAAAGAGAAATGAGCTTCATGACCTACCCTCAAGGAGCTTACAATCGAGGGTCAGCTATCCTAGAGATATGTCCAGGGTGTGTGGGAACTTAGAGGAGGAACATCTACCCCAGTCTGGGGGACGGGGTGTCAAGAGAGAGTTCTCTGGCTTCTGGATGACAGATTAGAATTAGCCAGGAATTGGGGAAAGTAGAGGGCAGCATTCTCATGGTATGCAGTCCAGTTGCTGCTAGAGTGGGGAGCAGCGCATGTGTCAAGGAGCTGATGCAGCTGGAAAGGGGAGTAAACTGAGAAACATGAGCAAGAGCCAAGTCAAGAGTTTGGATTCTTTTGTGTGTGTGAGAGGAAGATTGGCCCTGAGCTAATATCTGTTGCCAATCCTGCTCTTTTTGCTTGAGGAAGATTGTCATTGAGCTAACATCTGTGCCAATCTTCCTGTATTTTATGTGGGTTGCCACCACAGCATGGCTTGACAACTGGTGCTATGTCGGTGCCTGGGATCCGAACCTGCAAAACCCAGGCCATTGAAGCAGAGCACACAAACTTAACCATTATGCTGCTGGGCTGGCCCCAAGGTTTGGATTTTATAATGGAAATGGCAGGTAGCCACCCACTACCACCACCACCAAAAAGATTCTCAGGCCAGGCAGTAACATGATGGATATTAATTTTAGCAAATGGCTGCAGGGTAGAAACAGAATTATGAGAGGGAAAGGCTGAGAGCAAGAGACTGGTTAAGGAGGCTTCTAGAGAGATCAAGGTGTGAGACAATTGTGTGTGAACCAGCACTGGGGAGGTGGCACAGAGAAGTGAAGGGGATGGCTGTCAGGCATATTTAGGAGAATCAATAGGACTTGGCAATTGATAGCAAGTTCAGGGGAGGAGGGGTGTGAACAATGAAGGTTTTGGGTTTGGGCAATGAGACCCATGGTGCTGATTCCCACAGCATCTCCAAGGACCTTAGAAGGGAAACAGGCTTGGGGATTAAACTGACAGCACGGGTGTTGGGCACAAATCGCAAATAAGTTGTCCACGTGGAGAAAATGTCAAGCGGAAACAGCCAGTGTTTGGACTCAGGTCTGGAGCTCAGTACACAAGTCTAATACCCAAAGTGGATTTGCCCAAGTTCTGGAGCTCACTGTTGAACTGGAAAATGGAAGTTGGACACTGTACCTAGGAGGACATATTTCTTGTTTGGGCACACAAAACACTCTTTTTTGTCAGGCACAAATGAGAGGGCATCCGACTGAGGCTATCTTTGACAAACTTATTCGTAAATTGCTAAAATATTTCTAAGTTCTTTTTGACAGAAACACAATTATTATGTAAGAGAGAACACAATCTTCTTGACCACAGCCCAGAGTACTTGGAAAATTTAACTGACCAGATATGGCAGGGTCGCATTGGGACCTACCCCCCACCGCCAAAGCTGTCCCTTGTTCACAGGTCTTTCTTGATGAATTTAAGTAGTGTTAAAACCTTTGTACTAAATTTCACCAGCAAATTTTCCCACAAGGCCAAAGAGAAACAATTTCTCAATTTCCTGTGATGTTTCACCCATTGGGAGTAGAGTCCTGCCAAACATTCTTTTATTTTCTGTTAAATAAGAGACACTTTATTCACTGCAAAATAAAGGGCCCCTTCAAAAGCAAATGTAGCTGCAGAGAGCTTAAAGGAACTCCTCCTTTTGGAATCTAGACCAACAAAGACTCCGAATTATGAAATTAACCAATTAAATCCATCTCGTATTGAAGAAAGTTCAACCTTTGCTGACTGGAGAAGAGGAATGCAGGAAAAGACAGCATATTAACACATGAACAACTCTAAGACAAGACTTAGCCTAAATAAAATAAATGGCAATAAAGATTGTTTTTCAAATGTCTCCCAAAGGAAACAGCTTAAATTTAGGGAGTTGAAAAGGAATATTTATGGTGCAAGTGAGAGAGGCTGGAGAGAAACAGGCAGCATGGAAGAAATCGAATCTTCCCTGTGGGTGCTGAATCGCACAAACACAAAACATGATTGTTAGAGGGGTTCTGATCTCCAGAGAATGCTGTTTCTGTTTTTTTTTTTTTTTTTTTAAATTTCACAAAAATCATTTTAGTATGTTAGGAGAAAAATCAGCTTTCCTCCCTTCTAACTCTGGAGAAATTAAAATCTGCTGTGTTCTCAGATGTAATTTCTTCATATTTTAAGGCAAGGTTCACCATCCTCCACCCTCAAGAAAAGCATCTCCAACATTGCAGTGTAAGCAAATGGGAAAACATGAGTCACTGACAGAAGTTCACTTCACCTCCAACTTCTTATGGCCACACCCACTCCCGAAAGGCTCCAGGAAAGAGGCGCCCTCAGCTGCCGCGCTGCAGGGAAAGTTAGCGCCAGACAGTGCTGAGCCCTAGCAGGTCCTCCCTAAGTGCTGCACTGAGTAGCGGCTTGCCTGTGACCTCAAACAAAGAACTAGGATGATTGGTCTTTGGAGCGGAGGGGAAATAAATGCAAAGTATCACTTTGTTGACAACGCAATCGTCTCTCTTTCCAACTGACACATAATCGGAGTGAGTAATAGTTTGCTTCAAATTCATTCCAGTTCTTCAGGGCACAGAACAGTGTAGTTTGGGGCCAAGTTTCCACTTCAATTTAAACTTAATCTCTTACTTAAGGACAAAACCTTTCTATATGTCCCATTTCCACTGCCTAGGAAGAAGGCTGGTTCTGAAATCCTGATGTAAAAAGTCCTGGAATCCTCCCGACCAACCTTCATTGGCTTCATACCTTTCCTTCCTTCAAACTTCCAAAGTGACTTATTATGCTATTCTCTAAGTAACATTGAACACCTCCACTGTGACAAATACAAAGAAAAACACATGAATTATGGCTGAAACTGCTAGCTTGCTCTCTGAAATCTTTATTTCCCTCTTTTTTCATGGGCCCACAGCTAATCTACATTTCCCAGCCCCTTCGTGGTTAGTTATGGCCATTCCATTCAATTCTAGCCAACAGAGAGTGATCAGAGTGATGGTACCACCCAGGCCCGCCCCACCAACACTTCCCACATATGCTGCCCATGATTCCCCCTTCCACCTGTCCAGAATGAAGACAATGCTTACATCAAACTTGGAAGTTATGACTTGAAGAAAGCAGGAAAGTTCTCTGCTAATTCTCCCAGTATTGTTTGGTGAGGGTAGACAGTGTAGGAATGGAATTATTCTACCTGAGCTAGGTATCCTCCGACTCTCACTCAAATGCAAGAAATAAACTGTCGTGTTTGAACCATTATCCACCTTGGGACTTGTTTACTATGATAGTGAGCCTACCCTAACTAATGCGTATATACAAAGAAAAATATATATATATATATTTTTTTTAATAAAGATTTTATTTTTTTCCTCTTTCTCCCCAAAGCCCCCCAGTACATAGTTGTATATTCTTAGTTGTGGGTCTTTCTAGTTGTGGCATATGGGATGCCGCCTCAGCGTGGTTCAATGAGCAGTGCCATGTCCATTCCCAGGATTCGAACCAACGAAACAATGGGCCGCCTGCAGTGGAGCGCGTGAACTTAACCACTCGGCCACAGGGCCAGGCCCCAAAATATATATTTTTTGCTGCAGCCACTATGGAAATAGTATGGCGGTTCCTCAATAAATTACAAATAGAAATATCATATAATCCAGCAATTTTACTTCTGGGTATATACCTGAAGGAAATGAAAACACTAACTTGAAAAGATATATGCACCCCCATGTTCATTGCAGCATTATTTATAATAGCCAAGACATGGAAGCCACCTAAATGTCCATCAACAGATGAATGGATAAAGAAAGACTGGAGTATTATTCTGAAAACTATAAGACATTGATGAAAGGAATCGAAGACAACACAAATAAATGGAAAGAGATACTGTGCTCATGGATTGAAAGGTTAATATTTTCAAATTGTCCATGCTACCAAAAGCAATCTGCAGATTCATGCAATCTCTATCAAAATACCAGAGGCATTTTTCACAAAACTAGAGCAAAGAATCCTAAAATTTGTGTGGAATCACAAAAGACTCCCAATAGCCAGAGCAGTTCTTGAGAAAGAACAAAGCCAGAGTTATCATGTTCCCTGATTTTAAACTATACCACAAAGTTATAGTATCAAAATAATATGGCATTGGTACAAAAACAGACACATAGATCAATGGAACAGAATAGAGAGCCCAGAAATAAACCCACGCCTATATGGTCAATTAATCTATGACAAAGGAGGCAAGAACGTACAATGGGGAAAAGACAGTCTCTTTAATAAATTGATGTTGGAAAAACTGGACAGATACATGCAAAAGAATGAAACGGGACCACTGTCTTACACCATAACAAAAATCAACTCAAAATGGATTAAAGGCTGAAACCATAAAACTTCTAGAAGAAACACAGTCAGTTCTTTGACATCAGTCTCAGCAATATTTTTATGGATCTGTCTCCTCAGGCAAAGGCAACAAAAACAAAAATAAACAAATGGGACTACACTAAACTCAAAAGCTTATGCACAGCAAAGGAAACCACCAACAAAATGAAAAGGCAACCTACTGAATGGGAGAAGATATTTGTAGATGGTATATCTGATAAGGGGTTACATAAAGATTATACATAAAGAACTCACACAACCCAATAGTAAAAAAACAAACAAAAACCAAACCCCAAACAATCCAATTAAAAAATGGACAGGAGATCCGAATCAATATTTTTCCAAAGAAGACATACAAATGGTCACTAAGCACATGAAAAGATGCTCAACATCACTAATCATCAGGGAAATGCAAATCAAAATCACAATGAGATATCACCTCATATCTATCAGAATGGACATTATCAAAAAGATAAGAAATAACAAATGTTGGCAAGGATGTGGAGAAAAGGGAACCCTTGTGCACTGTTGATAGGAATGTAAATTTGTGCAGCCACTATGGAAAGCAACATGGAGATTCCTCAAAAAATTAAAAATAGGACTACCATACTATCCAGCAATTTCTCTTCTGGGTATTTATCTAAAGAAAATGAAAATACTAATTTGAAAAGACATGTGCATCCCTATGTTCATTCCAGCATTGTTCACAAGAGCCAAGCTATGGAAGCCAAGCTATGGAACATGATAACTCTGGCTTTGTTCTTTCTCAAGAACTGCTCTGGCTGTTGGGAGTCTTTTTGATTCCATACAAATTTTAGGATTCTTTGTTCTAGTTTTGTGAAAAATGCCGCTGGTATTTTGATAGAGATTGCATTGGATCTGCAGATTGCTTTTGGTAGCATGGACAATTTGAAAATATTAATCTCTTCAATCCATGAGCACAGTATATTTTTCCATTTATTTGTGTTGTCTTCGATTTCTTTCATCAATGTCTTATTAAGTATCTGTCCATAAATAACTGGATAAAGAAGATGTGGTATATAAATACAATGGAATATTAATCAGCCATAAAAAGGAATGAAATCTTGCCATTTGCAGACAACATGGATGGATCTAGGGGTGTTATGTTAAGTGAAATAAGTCAGACAGAGAAAGACAAATACTGTATGAGTTCATTTATATGTGGAATGTGAAAAACAAAACAATATTGAACAAACAAAATAAGATAGAAACGAACTCATAGATACAGAGAACAAATTGGTGGTCACCAGAGGGGAGGAGGTTGGGGGAATGGGCAAAATAGGTAGAGAGAATTAAGAGGTACAAATTTCCAGTCATAAAATAAATAAGTTATGGGGATAATAATGTAATGTACAGCATTGAGAATATAGTCAATAATATGGTAATAACTGGGTATGATGCTAGATGGTCACCAGACTTGCCATTGTGATCATTTGATAATGTATATAAATGTTGAATCACTATTTTTTACACCTGAAACTAATATAATATTGTATGTCAAGTATACTTCAAAGAAAAAAAAAGTGGTTTATGTATACAATGGTATATTATTCAGCCATAAAAAGGAAGGAAATCTTGCCATTTGCAACAATGTGAATGAACCTTGAGGGCCTTAGGCTAAGTGAATAAGTCAGACAGAGAAAGGCAAATGTCATATGATCTCACTTATATGTAAAATCTACAAAAAAGAAAAAACAGCAAACTCGTAGATACAGAGAACTGATTGGTGGCTGCCAGAGGCGAGGGACGAGGAGTGGGTGAAACAGGTGAAGGGGGGTCACAAGGTACAAACTTTCAGTTATAATATAAATAAGTCCTGGGGATATAAGGTACAGCATGGTGACTGTAGTTAATAACACTGTATTGCATAGTTGAAAGTTGCTGAGAGAGTAGATCTTAAAAGCTCTCATCACAAGAAAAAAAGCTTGTAACTATGTACATGACCGATGTTAACTAGACTTATTGAAGTGATTATTTTGCAGTATATACAAATATCAAATCATTATGTTGTACACTTGAAAATAATATAATGTTATATGTCAATTATATCTCAATAAAATATATTATATTTAATATACATTTGAGGTTTTATCAACTGACTCTATGACTTCCCAAGCCTGCATCATAAATTCAAAATTGTGCAGCCATGTGTATTTGTGTTTCTCTGGAGAAGTCAACAGATTTCATTAGATTTTCAAAGGTTTCTTCATCCCCAAATGCTGAGAACCACTGAACTACATATAAACCATTTTAGAGACAGAGCTGTCAGTGCATCAGTATTCTGCGTGTATGTTCTGCTGAATCACCTTCCTGTCAAAGGTTGATCTGGGTGCTGAGAACCATCCGCCATGTCTCACCTAGGTTTCTGCAGCAGCCTCCTAACTTGTCTCCTGCTCCATTCCTGCCTCTCCCCACCCCAGTCTCTTCTCCACAGAGCTGCCAGAGCAATCATTTTCAAGTAAGTCAGATTATTGCATTCCCCTGCTTAACCTCCTTTAATGGTTTCTCGTTGCATTTAGTATAAACTTCTAATCATCAAGATAGAGTCTGACATGACGTAGCCTCAGCCAATCCACCAGGGCCCCCACCCATCTATTTCCCAACAGTCACATTGGTCTCTTTCCTGTTCTTGCTCCCTGGGCACTTTCTTTTGCTTGCTCCCAGAATTTGCTTCTTGGGCTCCTTTCCTGACTGACCACTTCTCATCCTTCAGGTTTCAAGTCAACTCTTGCATCCTCAGAGGAGCCCCCATCTCAACCCTTTAACCAGAGTCTCTCTCAGCCCCTCTCCACTCACTATCATCTCATCCTTCTCAGCATGTACCAATAAATAAACTTCTTCATTTCACTTATCGTGTATCATTTGTGTCCTTTACTAGAACTTGAGCTCCAAGAAGTCAGTGACTGTCTTAGACGAGGCTCCCCCAGAAACAGACACCAACACAAGGATTCAAGTGAAGGCAGTTTATCAGGGACAGATCCAGGATACACTAGAGGGCAGTGAGTGAGTGACCAGGGAGGGGATCCCTTAGTGGGTGCAGTATCCAATGGGTCACACTTTGGACGGCTGGGTTTCAAACCCCTGGGGAACTCGGGGAGATGGTATACAATGCAGTTCAGAGCTGTCCCATCCAAAAAGTGAGGAAGCTGGAACATTTACCCTCCAGCCACCATCTGTCATTGGCTGAGGGCTTCCGACCATGAGAAACCCCTTAGGCAGAGAGCCAGGGCTGCTTGTAGCGGACGCTGTGGGCAAGGATGGGGCGGGAGGACAGTGAGAGCTGAGGCTGTGGGTGGGACGCCAGGGGATTTGCTACAGAGATTTTGTCTGTGTAGTTCGCCACTATCACCAGTGCCTTCCACAGAGCCTCAATAAATACTTGTTGAACGAGTGAATGAGAGCAACAATTTCTAAAAAGCATAAAAATATGAGATGCAGCAAGTCTAATAAAAATGCCAATATGGAATTTATACACCCAACATAAAAACCACTGTGCTTTGCAAATATATTTGCTACCTTCCTGGTTCATTTATGACACTCCACAGAACCTCACTGAAGACAGTCTTTAAAGGTGAGCGAGACTTAGAACCCAGGCCTCTGGGAAGGAGTGTGGAGTAAGTACGCTGGACTAGATGTCAGATGTGGGCTCTCTCTAGACCCTGCCGGAAGTGAACTGCAAGAGCTTGGGAGAGTCATTTCCCCTCCTATAGACTTGGTTTCCTACTCCGTGAAGACAGAGGTTGAGAAATGGCAGGAAGGCCAGTCCCAGCTCTCGCCATCTACAGCGCTAATCCTTAGGCACACATGACTGAGAATCGACTGCTACCTGGCCCCATGCAGCCCGCCAACACGGCTGTTTGGGGAATCAGATCTTGTACAGTTTAAAGAAAAGCGCTCAGTCAACTAGCCTGGATTTTCTTCTGCTAAATAATACTCAGATGCTTTTGGGTCACTTTATCCTCATCTTGAGAGAAGGGCCCGTGGCTGCAAAAGTAATTTTAGAAAACAGTACTTACTGAATACTTGCTATATGCCAGGAAACTTAGTGGAGATGAGATAGTTCTTTAATTAGGGAAAATTGGTCAGTTTCTCTTGCAGCATTAAAAAAATAATAGCAGAGGGAAGCCTTAAATCCTACAGACTTAAAGTTCTGAAGCCTCAAGTGGGAATAGATGAAACTAGACTTGCTTGGAATGTGGCAAAATGTCCCAATCCTGTATTTCAAGCGTTTAATTTTGAGGAAAAAAATGCCAACTATTTCCCTCTTTCATTTAAACCTGTGGAATATTTCAAAGAACATTCAGTTGGTCTACGTCTTAGGCATTCATGATTGAACTGTGCAAGGTGTATTTTTTAACCTGTTGTAAATTCTGAAGCCTTTTTCTTTAACAAAGGTGGTCACAATCTGCCCTGGGTGGTAAAACATGAACCTGGAACTCCTAATAATTAGTTTTCAAGCTTGGAGCTTTGAGAAAGGCAGGGGCAACCTCTGCTTACTAATCAAAGTTGATAGACTTGAGAGAGTCCTATTATAGCTCTGCCTTTCTATGGTCCCACCCCAGTGAGAGCTTAGAACGCTCTAGAAACATTGTTTTCAGCTGTTGCAGGCTCCCCAAAGGGAAGGCAGGTGACGTCCTGTTGCACAAACACAATTTCCCTGATAACACTGTCTTAGTGTTGGATGAATGACTGCCTGAGAGTCACCCCCAAATTCCCTTCTCTCTGCACAGTAGTGTTGGTGAGCCCTGGGAGCAAGTCTTTGGCTGATTAGCAGGAAATCATCGTGGAAGCGAGTTAGTGGCCCACAAAGAGAGTGACAAGTCTGTAGAATCTGGCAAATATTTTAGGTCAAATTCCCATGAGCTTTTGTTTCCATGGAAAATCTTAACAATGACTCACACCTCGGCCGACTTGCCCAGACCTGTCGATTGTGCCCAGTCCCCAAGTGAGACCAAAACGAAGGAAGGCCATGCTCTCCACTCTTCCATAATGTGGCACAAGGTTTGTTGCCACAGTAAATGCATCTGAAAATAAATGCCTTTGCAACTTCTGCTATATCTTTATAGTTATATTCATATTCACACATATTATTTATATTCATATATATAAATGCAAATTCTTTTTTTAGTTGCTCTAAACCTACATTTGCTGTAGCTAATGCAAAGCACCACGTAGGAAATTGTTTTGTGGTTGTATTACGGAATTTGGGAGGGAGAAAGAGGATGGTATGGTTTCCATCCATGATGCCTCACTATATATCTCTATACATAGTGATGACATGATAGCACTGTATCTCACTATAGGATATTTTCCAATTTCAACTGTATCCAAATTCTCCCCTCCAACCTGCAAACGTGGTAACTGCTTCATGCCATCCTCCATCACTTTCGTCTTTCTTTTCAGTGGCCCACTGTCTCCCTTCTCATCCCGCACTCCTGTTCCACACTCCTGAATCCAGCCAAGGTCAGGAAATGTGTGGGGCTGATACAACAGCCAAGATGTTTATTTAATTCTATTACTGTGTGCTCTTCTATCACGAAGCTCTCATAATGAGATAGAATATAACAGGATTACATACACTTATAAAGCTGGGTGCTGAATAAAAATAATTGAATAAAATGACCATAAATAGAACAAAATGAAAACCTATTGTTTAAAATGCAATGCTGGTCACATGAATTAACTATTGGCCACCCTGTTTAGCATCACTTGAGACAGTGACACACTGTTAGTGGAAGAAACCCAAACCCATAAGATGGAACCGCATTTCTGTCCTTAGTGTTTTCCTGCTTTAATGCCCAATAAGCTCTTTAGGATCCACTGTTTTTCTGGAAAATAATCAAAATTGACCGACTAGGTCAATAGTTCTCAAGTGGGAATGATTTTGCCTTCCAGGGGAACCTGCCAATGCCTGGAGACATTTGGGGTTCTGGCAGTGGCGGGGGAGGGGAGGAGGGTGCTCCTGGCATGTGATGGGCAGAGGCCAGCAATGCTGCAAAATGGCCCAAAATGCACAGATCATCCCCACAACAAACAATTTAAGACCTGAAATGTCAACGGTACTGAGACAGAGACACACTGGCCTGGGTCATGAGCCAGCAGAGGTGCAATATATCCCCACACCTTTTATATCTATTAAAAAAGCACCCCAGCTTGTCCATGCTCACTGTCACTATGGGGGGTTAGTCTCCTCTTGTGTTATTCCAATGTTCTTGTCACTGCTGTCCTTGCTGCCAGGCCCTTCTCTCTCAGTTTATCTTATATCTTGCAAAACCAGCTCTGATATTGTCACTTCTGCTGCTTCCAAACACCAAAAAGTGCTGTTCTGGCCCCAGAACAGAGTGGCAAGGCAGTATGAAGGGACAGGAACTGGACTTGGACTCCAAGCCTCAGGGTTGATCTTGGAGCCACCGTTTCCTGACAGAATGCCCACAGTATGACTTGGTCTTTCTAAGAGATCCTCCTCGGAGCAATGCTACCGCCCTGCCCACCTGACGCTGCTGACGTGTCTGCTAAACCTCTGTAAACACTCTGGCATTATATAAACATAGGGGTAAGGGAATAATAAAGTCCAAAATCCTCAGTGACTTTCTAAACCTTGACCTGGCCCCATGACCTGGCCCCAGGTTTATCGCTGAACGGCTCCTCTTACAGCATTCCAGTTAAACCGTTAGTTTGCATTCCTTAAGTGAACATGCCTTGAATTTTCCTATTTATCCATTAATTCATTCAAATACTATTCATTGAGCACCTGAGAGATGCAAGACAGTGTAACAAATGCTGGGAATGTAACAGAGAACTGGGTAAAATAACCGCAACCCCTGCCCAGAGGGAGCTTCCAAATCTTGTGTCTTTGCACCACTGTTTTTTCTACTTGAAATGTAACCTTTAAACTGCATCTGTGATCATTAAACTCCATTTATTCAACAAAACCCACCTGAAGTCACTCCATCAGGAAACATTTCTCCATTCCCCAAATCAGAAATACACCGAGTGAGATTTGGGTTGTTTGTCTCATGGTAAACACCACACTTCCCACTGTATTAGTCATTTATGGAATTGCACTTCTCCTATTAGATTTTAAGTACTCTGAGTTGAAAAAAATCTTCTTATTCAGTTCTGCACCCTCTTCTATAAGCTTTGTAACAGTTATAATAGTGTCAAACAGGGTACTTTACACATGGCAGATACTCAACAAACATCTCAATTGCTGGTCAGGTCCAACTAGAAGGATTTAAAAATAGGGCATAAGATGCCCACAAAAATAGTCGAGTCTGAGTTGTAAAGCACAGGGCTAGACAACAGTGGGAACATTCATTGCTGTTGACTACTGTTCTCTGTACTTCCAAGGCACACTGTTCTTTCCCTGTACTCTGAATGTTAATTATCTCCTTTCTTGTTGTAAACTCCCGCCACACTGTAAGTTCTTTATGAGCAGCAAATGTTTCCATCTTGTCTCTCCGTTGTACTTCTAGCATTGAATATAGTGTCTGGTGCATTTTTGGTGCTCAATGAAGATTTGTTGAATGAGTAAATGTATGAATTTCAACTTTTCACCTTGGCATTCTTTGATCAAGAGGCAAATTTGGTATAACATGAGTTCATGATTGTGTTCGACACTGCACTGCTCACCTCTCCCTTCTGGCCCAGCATAGCCTCCACATCCTCAATTCATGTTGCTTGCTTTTGCTAATATAACGGGAGTGGACAGGACATGTGTCACTTCTAGGCAGAAGATTTAATAGTCAGTACTGGGTTTTCCACTTCCTCTTCATCCTACCATGAACCATGAAGCCTCATGTTCAGATGGCAGTCTAATGAAGTTCTGGGTCCCTGAGAGGTGACAATGAATAAAGCCGCCTGCTCACTGGGTTGTACATGTAGCATGAGAAGAAACAGTCTTTTCTGATTTAAGGGTTATTTGTTTCTGCAACATAACCCAGCCTATTCTGACTGATACAAGAGTGAAGTTCTGAGTGAACTTTACTAAAAGGCAGTCTTATCTATAAAAATATGTGGCTTTTATTTTATAAAAAGACTCCAATATGTATGGTTAAGAGAGAGCATGCCCACATACTCCTGATGGATAAAAGTCCACCTGAAACAGGAGTAATTAGAGATGCACAGCTACAGAATTAGCATTTTTGTTTGTGTCCTGGACAGAATTATGTACCTCTGAAATCCATAGGTTGAAGCCCTAATTCCCAATGTGACTATATTTGGGCCTTTAAGGAAGTAATCAAGGTTAAATGAGGTCATAAGAGTGAGCACCTAATCCTCGAGGGCTGTGTCCTCACAAGAAAAGACACCAGAGCCTTCTCTCTCTCTCCAAAGCCACAGAGGAAAGGCCATGTGAAGACGACACAGTGAGAAGGTGCCTGTCTGTAAGCCAGGAAGAGGGCTCACCATGAATCTTATTGGCTGGCACCTCGATCTTGGACTTCTAGCCTCCAGAACTATGAGAAAATAAGCATCTACTGTTTAAGCCACCCAGTCTGTGACATTTTGTTATAGCAGCCTGAGCATACTATTCTAATTTGTTTGTTTTATTTGTTTGTTGTTGCTAGTTTGATTGCCACCCTGTATCTACTTCCTTCTCCTCAACTGCTAATGATATTTATTCAGTTTTCCACCCACCCCTAGACAGCCAACGTGATTCAGGATGGAACCAATGGCTCAGGCATAAATAAGCCAGCACAATTCCATTCCCTGCCCACCATGGTTGGTTCAAGAATGGGCACATGTCTAAAGTTAGTATGACCAAAACCAAGCCTAGGATGTGTGTATAAAGGTTGACGCAAGCAATGTCCTCTTTCATGCTGGAAGGGCATCTGGAAGGATGTAGCAGCAGGGGTATATGGAAGTCATCTTTGCTGCAACCATGAGAGAAAAGTTTGTCTCCAAGTTGAGCCAAATGCGAGAGAGCCAAAAAATGGATCCTGGTCACAGTGTTTGGGCCTTGGACCAAGCCATATCCAGGAGCTTGGAATTTACTCCACGATGGTATATTCATTGTTCAAGACATTCGCAACTGTAAGATGCCAACCTAATACAGGGATGGAGCAATAGTGGTCTAATTGTCAGTAAGTGAGTCCTGCATCTCCAGCAGCTAGAGTGAATGGGTACCATATTCTGGAGTCCTTCTGTGCACCCAAGTTTTATTACCACTAATGTTGAATGGGCCCCTTATGGTGATGTAAATGTCCTGCTCTTCAAAGGCGTGTTTGACAGGATGAAAGGCTCTGGGATTTCAATGACTTTGACTCCTCTGGAGATGGGAGGACAGCCTATTTTAGCAATTTCCATGGGAATGAATAGACATATACTTTAGCTATTCAAATATTTAACTAGCTCTTTTGTTGTTGTTTTGAATCCCAACAAGCTGCAGCTGCCTGTTTGTGTCTGTTGTGCCTTTAAGGGGCTTGCTGATTCAGTAGGATCCCTTGAATGCATTAATTAGCCTTCTCTCGTTTTCCCAGCCCATGCCTATGAAGAAATGAGCATTTGCAGCTCCAATTGCGGAACGATGTGAGTCTTGAGGGTACCAGATAAATGGAGGCTCAGAATCGCCTGCTTTTTGATGGGTAGTTTTAGGCTGGCAGCAGCCTGCATGGCAAGGCTCCTGTGGCTGCATGATTAATTTATTGGCTATCACTATTGGCAGGCAAATGAAACACAGGCCCTGGATTAAAGTGTAACAGGAGAGATGGGGCATTAATCAGCCCAGGTACATGAGTCAGAAGGAGGTAAGGATCCAGAGAAAATAAAATGTTATGGAAGGATGGAAAATGATTTATCATTTTTAATATATATCATCTAAGCCCACTCTTTGTAACTGCTTGTAGGCCTCCATGTTGTGAAGACTTGGGCAATAAAACACCCCTTCCTTAAAACACTAAAATGAAAGGTGCTGCTGGCGAAAATAAAGAAGCGTGAAGGATGAACTGACTATAAAAGAAAAAAAGCGTTTGGCTTAAAATTAAATTTCCACTTGTTTCTTTTTAAATGATTTAGAAATACAGCTTTTGCTTGGAAAAAACTGTGTTCTATTGATCAGATGGAGAGAAAGATGAGGTCTGTCCATGAGGGCCAATTTCTCAGATCATCTTTGAAAATATTATAATATGAGAAAATGTCCTTTCACAGAGCAAGTGTCCATGGCAGGCTTAACTCTTAACCCAACCAATAGAATTACTGTTAACTAAGCTTTGAGCTTGCAAGTTGGGTTCTACATAATTAAGCATTCCTCAATTTGGAAGTTAGCAAGAATAAAGTCTAGCAGTTGAGCTGAGAATTGGAGGAAAGGAGACATCCCTTCCCCCATCAGTAACTATTTCTCCTTGGGTTTCCTTAACCCAAGAAATTATAAGAACCATTTTCAGGAAGGCTTCCCTTTCCATAATGGGCAGAAACAAATAACAGCATGCCCCTTAGCATTCTGTAATGCCTTACAGCTTCTAACAGTAGCTGCTTTTCTCAGTGCCTTCAGAAATGTCAGGTATTTCTAGCAAACAGGCAGATAAGGATCGAGGACCTAAGCTGGTTACCCAGAACCATCGAGAAATGTAATGAAAGAAGACTACTAGGAGGTCTGTTGTCCCCTCCCTCATTTTGCCCCCTTTACAAAAATCCTCTGACTTATTCCGAATGTGGGAGGAGTCTGTGATACGTTTATAGACAAAGAACCCATTGCTTTTTTCTATAGTGAGCCATCTACGACTAAACTAATGCTAGCTGAAAAGGCATCAGCCATGGCACTGGCCCAGGCCTCTCCAGTTCTCAGGACAACTGCTGCCTTGGCCTACTGTAGCCTCCAGCCCTCTCTTGCCCTCCTCCTGTCCATTTTCCATGCTGCAGCTGGAAAGAACTTTCTAAAATGTCACTCAGATCCTCTTCTTCCCTCCCTTACTACTTAAAATCCATCAAGGGCTCCACATGCTTGTCTGACAACCCAAACTCCTAATGTAGGTCTTGAAGTCAACTTCCTTTCCAGACTCTTCTCTTCCAGTCTCTTTCTCTCACCTTATGCCCTAGCAACTGTGGTAGTGGTATGAGCTCAATGCTCATATTGGGCTGTGTCTTGCCTCTGTGTATTGCCTCTATGTCTTGGCCAATGCCAATCCTTTTCCCAGTTTTTCCTTTACTGCTCAAGTTCACCTCCTTCAGGATGCCTCCCCTGACCACTTCAGACTGGGCTGAATGTTTCTCCTCTCTGCTCACATGAAATCCTTTGCAGATCTTGATTGTAACCAGGCATTATAATGATCTTTTCACTTATCTATGTCCTCAACTAGATTATAAACTCTTTGAGGAGAAGCTCTAGTCTTAAGTGTTTATTCCTGCACAGTGCCTGGCCTAAAGCCCCCCCTCCACTGCCACAGGCCCACGCAGGGCTGACGCATTGTGCAACACCCTGACTGGTGGCCCTTCGAGTTGTTGGACTCAGGGCAAGGCTAGGCTGCCTGTGGCCCACCATCCGAGATCCACACCTGTGACCTCTAATTCTCCACCTTCAAAAATCTCTGGGAAAATGCAATTGTCCCTGGCAAAGAGAACACATCAAACCATAATGGCCATTAAGGCCAAGTACTGCTCGACTCACAGCTGGCCAAACTGGCAGTGGGGCCCAGGGGAGTGAAGGACAATGGGCAGCCACTTTTAAGTGAGGAAAGTGAGGAGCAGGAGATACTTGCAGATTAGGAGATTTCCTGGGAGCTGGTGGAATCCTGCATTGGGAGGGGAGATGCCTGAGGGAGGGTGGGGTACCTCAGACATACTGTATCTACCTCACAACCTTCCTGAGCACTTGCAGGACTAAAAACCACCCAGCCACTGTACACCCAGGGAATCAGTCCACCCCTTAAAAATGTTTAGATTGGAAATCTACTGTGTGCGATACTATGGGAAGAACTGGCATTTACTGAGTTTTTCCTAGGTATGAAGCATCTTATTATTAGATACTCACCATAACACCATCAAGTAGGTATTATTATGATCCCCATTCCTAAGGGAGGGAATGAGGTGCAGAGGGGTTCAGTAATCTTCCGGTCATATAGACAGGAAGTGGAGCAATGTAAACATGTAGTCAGGAATTAGGCAGAAAGGCTGGATCATAGGGTTAGATTGGGGGGTCATCCAAGAACATGCCCTCCTCATATGTCTCCCCATCAGATACTCATGATCTTTCATTCATTTCTGGATATTCACTGTCTAGGGTCTCATAAGGTCTTTGTATTGGCCCTAGTAATGGGTTTAAAACTTGGCCGTCCGGCTGCTCCCTCAGATATTTGACAAGGTCTAGTTCTCTCCAAATTTAGTCTGAAGAATGGAGGGTCTGATCAGTGCTACCAGTTAGTGGTACCAGACTGTGGACAAAGTGAGGTTCCAATTCTCATATAGAGGAAAACCCCTATCTTCAGTGAAATCAGGGGCCCAGGGACAGAGGAGGTGCCCACAGGCACACAGATCACCTCCCGATAACCCACGGTGTGACCAGTGAAGCAGCTTTGGGTGGATAACAAGAGAGGAAGAGCCAGAGTCCCAGCCCCCGGAGAGCAGACAGGTACTAGTGGCCTGGTGTGGAGGGAAAGTCCCCAGGCGGATCAACAACTTTGGCTAAGGGCCTTCCTTTGGGCTCAGAGTTCATTTTATTGTGTCATCCAGAAGAAGGATGGCATTCACACACAGGGCCTTAACAACAGGGCTTCCCCTCTGATAATGTAAACATATGTTTATGAAGATAACCCTGGAGTCATGGAGAAATGACCTGCGGGAGGGCGGGACTTGAATCAGCAGCGTGATGGGCTGAAAGGCCACTGCTGTTGACTGAAGAGGTCAAGGGCCTCTTCACCTGGAACAGTGCTGCATCCTACAGTATGCTCAACACCCAGACTAAGATTCCTCAGTCCTCTACTGTGCGTAAGAGCTGCCGCGGCATGCAGGAGTGGCTGGAAATGAAAACAGGAGATTAGGAGGGATTCCAGAGTCACCCACATTGGTTGTGTCATCAAATTTCTGGGGAAAAGGATAAATAATTCTGCCTCTTGCTTCAATGTTTTGTCTATGGGTTGCAACATATCAGCACACAGAGAAATATCTGGGCGACTAAGATTTTCACTTTCACTGGCATGCTTCTCATGCCACAGCCTGGACCTTGCTGTCCCCCAGATTTGACCTGTAACATCAGTTCTTTCACTCACTTATTCAACAAATATTGATTATGATGAAATATCCTAGGACGTGCAAACAAAATGAACAAGAACTCCTTCCATCAATGCAGCTTACATTTTGTGGGGGAGACATATGATCAACAGTAACAACAAAGAAATATGTCTGCTAGTGATTAGGCTTTGAAGAGAAATAAGGCAGGAAAGAGGGTGGAAGATGATCAAGGAGGAATAAGGACTGCCATTTGATAAATGGTCAGAGAAGGCCTCCCAGAGGTGACATGTGAGCAAGGACCTGAAGGAGATGAGAAGAACATTCCAGAAAGAGGAAATCACAAGCACAAAGGCCATGGGGAAAGAGGCTAACCAGGGTGGGCTCTGAACAGCAAGGCAGCCAGTGTGGTCAGACAACCCAGAAGAGAGATCAGAGAAGCTTGGGCCAGGGTGGCAGCTGTGCAGATAAAGCAAAGCAGTGGGTTCTAGATATATTTTGAAGGTAGGACTGATAAGGGGCTGGATAAGGGGTGTGAGTGAAGAGAGGAGTGGTGAGGACTCACAGATTTTGGCCTGAGTGTCCGTTTATTGAGATGGGTTAGACCATGAGGGGAGCATGTCTCAGGGGACAGCTCAGGGCTCTGTCCCAAAATGACTTTTAGGCATCCAAGTGGAGCTGCTGAACAGATGGTTGGCTATTTAAGTCTGCAGTTCAGAAAAGATGTCTCTGCCAGAGATCAGATTTAGGCAAAGCCAGAATTTAGATGGATGCAAAGCCATGAGGTTGGATAAAATCCCCAAAGAGGGTGTGCAGCCCGAGAGGAGAGAGGCTCAGCTACGGAGCTCAGCCACGGTTACAGCAGGGAGACGAGAGAAGCCACCTCTGAGAGGGGAGGAAAACATGAGGGTGGGGCGTCCCAGAAGTCAAGCATGAAAGGGATCCAGAGGAGACACGAGAAGCCGTGCCAGGTGCTGCTGACAGGCTAGGTGGGATAAGAACTGAGAGTGACCAAGGGACTTAACAATCATGACTTGAAAGGGACCTTTCTGGTGCTGCTTTCCCAGTGAGAGCCTGATTTTAGAGAAAGGGGGCGAGCGGAATTAGAGAAAGGAAGAGCAACTCCTCCAGGAGGGCAGGCGTGGGGGGTGAGGTCAGGAGGAGTTTGTTTTTTCAGATGTGAGAAGTGACAGTAGATTTGTAAGCTGATAGGAATGGTCGAGTACAGAAGGAAATGTGACATTGCAGGGAGAGAGGACAACTGCTGGGGTGATGTCCTCCAACAGTTTCCCTGGGGGCAGAATCCAGGGCGCACATGGGGGCTGTCCTGGGGGAAACAGCGTGAGGAGGGGAGTAAAGCGGAGGCACTGCCAACAGGTGGGGAGAGACGGTGGGGGTGGGGCACGGGGTTCTCTTCTGAGGGTTTTGATTACCGCAGGGCAATGGAAGGCAAAGTCCTGAGCTATGAGTGAGTTAAGGGGAGGAGGTGGTGGAAGGGCGCTGAGAAAGGAAGATGTGGAGGATTTCTCTAGGAGAGAGGGAGGGGGCGGGGAGGGCACACCACTGCAGAGGAGGGCTTTGCGGTGCCCAGGCTGGCGGAGCACTGGAGTTAGCCAGGGTGGCTGTTTTGCCAAGAGAGGGACAAGGATGCTGCAAGTAAGTGCAAGGGAGCTAATCTGGCCAGTGACCATGGATTCAAAGCTAGAGGAAGTGAGGTGAGAAAGAGAAGGAGAGAGAGATGGAGGGGGGAGGGATGGAGAGAGAGAGGAGGGAAGGAAAAAGAGAGAGAAAGCAAGAAAACAAGCAAGAACGCAAGCAAGCAAGCAAGAAAGAAGAGTAAAGAAAGAAAGTGAGAGCGAGGAGGGAAAATTGAGGGAGGAAAGGAGAGCAATAGAGAGGGGGAGAGGAAGGGAGGAAGGAAGGTGGGGTCAGTGTTTGTGGTCCAGGAAGGCCCAAGGACTGTTGGCATCAGGGCAGCAGCCAGCCAGCTGGAAGCAGGATCAGAGAGGGATTCCTGAGACTATGCAGAGGTTGGTAATGACAAGGTCAAGGAAATGTCCACAGGAGAGAGTGACCACAGCAAGACAGAGGGCTCATTCCTCGCAAAAGACCAAACTTGGTATGAAAGGGCTGAGTATTCTAAGGTCTTTAAGAAGGAAAGAGGAAGGAAGGGAGGGATGGAGTGAGGGAGAGAGAGAGGGATGTTGGCAGCAAAACGCACCCACTTAATGACATCGTATTTCTGAAACTAAAGCTGGGGCAAAAGTAACCAAGCAACCCCAGACCCTGTAGTGTCACAGCTTCCCAAAGTCCATCCTCCATACCTCTAACAAAGAGTGGCAATTTGTCTGCATTTTGCACTCACACTTGACATGCTGGCGGCCTCTCGCATGCTGCCCATCTGTCTGCAGGGATGGGGAGGCAGGGGACCACTCCTGCAGGATCGGATCGGAGAAAACCCACAGGCACGCGCCGGCCTGGCCTGAGGAAAGCAGCTTGCTCCGAGTCTGCTGGAGGCTCTGAAATCAGCTCCACATCATCAAAACTAAGCCTTGGCCAAACTCAGCACGGAGCGGGCGTGGAGCAAGCACTCCGTAAATATTTGGTGTTGACCAAATGAAGGAAATGCCACTGCTCTGCATCTGTATGGAGCATGAATGTGAATGAAGCCCAGGATGTATGAGCCTTCAAATGAGGGCTCAGTGGGCTGAGACCCTGCTGGGGTGAGGACGTTTCACATGAAAGGAGACCTTGAGGTCCGTAGTTTGAAGCCCCAGCTTTTTATTCTCATTTCCACTCAGTCCACAAACATTGGTGAACAACTATTATGTGCCAAGCTTTGTGCAAAGAACAGAGGCTCTCATGTAAATCAGTCAAGAGAATATTTACTGAAGTGAATAGGACAATAGAGGCCAATGAAAAGGCAGAATTAAAATTTGTGCTCACCTGTGGTCTACATTGTTTTAGGTTTTTAAAAAGTATATTTTGACCCTTCTGGTGGGAAGTTGTTAGAGGAGCAGATGGGAGCTTCCTCAATGTTTCACACACAAAGACACCCATTAGGTTGACCACCAAACCACAAATGGAGAGTTATAAATAATACATGGCCTCAGTCAGAATCAGTGGGAATGTGGGTTAATTACTACAGTAATAAAGGAAGTGAGGTAACTTATTTTTCAAAGAGTAATGAAATGGATGTTTCACCTTTCAGTGCCTTCTTGTACATCTTGGCATTTCCTCTGTTCCAGAAATTGGATCCAAGTCTTATAGCAAAACATTATGAAAAAAATGATTGAGGCTTCTGTGCAGAATTTCAATTATTTTTAATCAATGAAGCAGAAGGTAAACAGTGCTGTTCTATATTTTAAAGATTAGAATTGTTTATTTTGAGTATATAAGCTATTCTTTATTTTACTTTAAATTATATATTCAAAATAAAAGTTCACAGAATAGTATACGTTATGGAAGAAAAGTAAAACTAGGTAGGTAAATTCATTCTTCTGGTATTTTTTTTCTTTAAAAGCTTTAGAACAACTTTTTGCATTATAAAACATGTGCTTGCTTTTAGTAGAAAATGTGAAAAGTGCAGAAAGTATAAAAAAGAAAATAAGAATCACCTATAATCCCACATCCCATAATTATTAACATTCTGATGCTTTTATCTCATTTTTTCCACGTAAAAAGTAAGTTGGGAATTATAATGCGTAAGGAATACACAGGGAGTATAGTTTAATATTCTGAACTTTTTACTTAACATTACTTTGTGAGCACTTTACTGTCTTTGGAATTTTACCATCATTCAATTATCATTCTGATATAATTGAGCATTTAGGCTTTCTTTAACTGTTGTAAATTACACGGAGAGTATCAACTTTGTACACATAGCTTCCTCCCCCTCTCTGTCCCTGTTTTCTTCTGGATGTCCTGTAGTGGTCCCTGTTGTTGTTTTCCTATTTGGAATGACATTTTTTTACCATTATATTGTCTAACATTATTGCTAACATATGAGTGAACTATTAAATAATCTGTTTGGGATCCAGCCAGATTATAGAAAATTGGGATTCAATACTGGGTTTGTAATTTGTTTCTCTACCATTTTCTAAGCACTCACAATATCTATAAATATTATATCTTTCCCTTTTTCTTAGATAAGCCACTTATATTCATTTCATGTCTTACTCCATTAGCTAGAACTTTCGAGAACATGACAACATCATAGTGATTACGTACATGTTCTAGCGTTGCCTCAGGTTTTAGTGGGAAAACTTCGGAAATTTCACCATTCATTCTGATGGTGACTGTTGGTATAAGATGCAGCATGTTTATCATATAAACAAGGTGTCCTTCTCTTCTTAGACTACTAATTTGTATAAGTTATTTAATTTTGTCAGTAGCTAAACCAAATGGAGATTTGAAAAGAGAAACAGATTTTCTTCTGTGACACTGGATTCTTGGCTTATCATAGTAGCATGGGGTTATTCTTTTATTATTAGGTTGTTTAAAAAGTTAGCTGAAGTTTTATCTTTTTACGTCTAAAAGCCCTCTCCATTCCATCAGACAAAAGTTCCTTGCTACAAAGCCTTTCTCCAATACCTGAGATTACCTAGCACTCACTGAAGACCCATTCGGTTCCAGGCACAGTTTCTAAGCACCTTACATGAATCTCTAAACAATCCTGTAAGGGAGATCTTATTGTTATTCCCATTATATGTTTGAGGGAATGTGGGCACGGAGAAGTCAAACCATTTATTTCAGTTCACACAGTCGGGGAGTGGCAGAATTAGGACGTGGACTCCCAGCAGCCTGACACTGGAGTGTGCTCTTAGCCACCACAGCCATACGCCCTAGTTGGAATCACAGCTTTATCACCTGCCACCCAGGTAGCCTTGGACAGGTTACTTCGCTTCTCTCAGAAGCAGTTTCCTCATCTCTAAAGTGAGCATTACAATAGGAACAACAGTACCTACCTAGCAGCTCTGGCGTGGAGCTCTCCGTGGCTGGCATGGAACAGACACTCAATAAGATGACAGTTAACATTTCTTACTAATTCTTTTATTTACTTAACAAATACTTATTGAATGCATACTCTTGGTCAGACATTATTCTGGGCATCTAGGAAACAACACCACAATCATGGAACTTCTCTTATAGTTTATTCCCAAATTATTTAAGGTTATATTATACAATATTATGCTCTCCTACTGGCTCCCAATCCATTATCTGCACTTCTGAAATCTGAAATGTTCCGAAAGCCCGAAGTTAAACTCATTTGGCTCTAAAACCTGCCCTGAACGGCTGTGAGGTTATTTGCTTATTCCAGTTGGTGTGACAAGTCTTCAGTTTCACTGCAGAAATGTCACTGAACATGACGACAAAGGGCTCCCCGAGCCCCAGCAGAGGTGGTATTCACTGTAGGAACCATACTGCATTTCTAAAACCCAAAAAGTCCCCAAATCCAAAGCATCTGGCTCCAGAGGTTTTGGATAAAAAAGTGTGGTCCTGTATAATTTATGATAATATTAGATTATGCTAGAAAAGAATCACATTACATTCTAGTAGAATCTAATAGTGTGATAAATTTGTTCCCTCAGTTAGAAGGCAAGTCCCTTGAAGGCATTGACTTCTTGCTCATCACATCGTCTCCCACAGTAACTCACATGCTCCCAAGGCCCTGGTGGGTTCTTGATAATCATTCCACTCAAATTAATTCAATCCGAGAGCATCCTCCTTGATCCAAGATATTTTAGTTCCCTGAAGGGCGACTTCCCTCAGACAAAAGCATCAATGTAGCCATCATTTCCTAACCAACGGTGGGGCAAATGGGCAGGGCAGACCACTGGTAGCGCTGCCCTTGACTTGCATTTCTGTATACCTAGAGATGATTTTCTGCCTTGTATCAATGTGTTTGGCCTTAAATATCTGAAAAGTAGTTGTTTTATTAACAAAATGTTCAAAATATATCAGCACATTTTAATGATTTTACTTCTACCAGACACTAACTCAAAACGTTTTGTCAAAGAGCAGAACCACGGCATTCCTTCAAATGATAAGGAGCTCTGGTTCGCTGAAAGATGGCCTCAAGTTGCGATGGGATCCAGCCTTCCACCTTGGCACCAGGAATGAGCCATTAAATCCTGTCTTACACTCCAACCACAGGGCCTCCTTGTGTTTCTGGAGCTGTTTTGTCTTGTCAATTGTTTTGAGTTTTATATTAGATTAGGATTTGCTAGCATTGCAGGGGAAGGTGCCGAAACTGCCTCAAGCAAGCTCTATAAGCCAGGAGTAAGAAGAACAATGACATTCACTACTTTCACACATTATATTTTTCAAAGTAATTCCACAAACATCATTTCAGAATAGTTTCTCATCAGCTGGCTTTCCCTGGTCAGCCTTATGTCGCCATTACACACATGGCTATCTTCAGCACTGATGTACAGGGCAATGATTTTGAAAAATTTTATAACAAGATTATTATAAAGGAGGCGGGCGGGGGGCATCTTGGATATTCAGCCAACCCAATGCATCATCTTTGGATTTTTGTAGGTTCCTGTTTTCCTGTCTGGATCTCATAGTGGCAAACACCAGAAAAATTGTCCCATGGTTCTAGCATCTGAAGGATACTTCTTTGCTGTGGAGAAGCTCACTATTCCAAAGGCAGAAATGGCTGCCTTTCAGAGGCAGGCTAGTTTACCAACAGAACATAGCTTAGCACATTCCAACTGCAGTGCAGCATCATGCACAGATCAACACTGAACACGTCTACTGTGAGGACTGATAATGATGATGGGGCAAGCCAGGAAAGGTGCCTTGCACAGGGCCAGGTACTCAATAATCACTGATTGATGAATGGTGGCAGCTACTAAATGCTACTCTAAAGAAAGCTACTCTTGAAAAGATATGTAGGTTAATCCACGGTTCCAGATCAGATGCCTGGGATTGAATTGTGGAAGTCTTTCTTAAGGCAAGCGCGGCTGGAAGAGTGGGAAGGAATGCTTAAGCAGTCGTTACCGGTTTCCCCTGCCAAAGGAACACCACTTACCCAAGAGAGAAGACTAAGCCATACCCACTACAAGGAATGGAAATTATTTCCTGGGTAAGTTGGACAGTGCTTTTAGTCTATTTTGCCTATGTTTTCTGGTATGAGCTCAATCAGGTATGTAATTTGCACTGTCCAATGCCAAAGGAAAGGCAGGCTCCCAGTTCATAAATTATTAAGTGTTTCAAAATGTTAACAGCAGAGCCTTAAACCAACAATGCAGCCCTTCTGTGGGGGGCTGAGTGTGAAGGCACAGTTTCCGTCCTGGGAGACTGGCCCTGAGTGCGAGTAACACTTTGGATGTAATGCTCTGGTTGTCCTTCTTGTTACCTGTAATCGGTGGGCTCTTGGGGTTGCAGGAGCAGAGCTAATAACATGAGCCAGAAAAGATGAGGTCAATTGTCTTACCGGCTGCACAAGAAACACTTCCCTCAGATTAGAAAGGAATAGTAGGACAACCCAGGAGTTCCTAGAAGTTTGAGGCTGTGTTGACCTTGATAATCAAAGGAAAAAATGTGATTAGGGATGAACTTCATGTGGTAGGATATAAAGTTGTCCCCTCCTTGTGAGCAGAGGCTCAGTGAAGACCTGCTGCCACTCTGGGGCTCAGGTCTAATTACCCGGGGAGGCAGGCTCCAGGACACCACAGGGCCTGCGAGCCTGGAGACCTGTTATTAACTTCGAATCAGACACTTGCCATTTTCAATTTGTTTTGACTTGATTTAACTGCCTTCATAGGTAGGATAAATGCAGGATGCCCAGCTAAATTTGCATTTCAGATAAACAAGAAAGAATATTTTGTGTAAGCATTTCCCAAATACTGCATGGGATAGAATTACATTAAAAAAAATCATTTGTTGTTCATCTGAAATTCAAATATAAATGGGCATCACGTATTTACTTACTAAATCTGGCAAGCCTATTGCTAGGCTCTTGATAGGTTCCCCCGCCATATTTTGTAAAGTTCTAGTAAGAAAATGTCAACTTCTCCCAGCTGAGTGAGAATTTCAGGGAGCTGACAGGGTAACCCCGCAGACAGAAGCCACCGTGGCGATTGTAGTGAGCTGCCCGAGGGGAAGGGAAACAAACTAAGCCGTGCCCATCCTCACCTGGGCATTCTCCTGCAGCTCTCCACCCTCCCTGCACCCTGGAATCACCAGGGGAGTTTACAAACATTGACGTCAAGGTCCTGACCTTGGAAATCCTTATTTAATTGATCTGGGCGGTAGTCTGAGCAGGTGGAATTTTGAAAGCTCCCCAGGTGAGAACCATCGCACTAAAACCTCAGTGGGTTACCTGATTTGGTTTATCAAGGGAAGTCACTATTAAACCCTCAAACACATATGTCCTCAAAATCCAAGGGTAAGAAATTGATCGGACATTCACTTTAATATCTACTGGACTGATAATGTCTTTTTTTTTTTTCACGTAAAGCACTAAAAGCACAAGGTTAGTCTTATCCAGTTCCAGTCGTTCTCATACATTAGAATCCCCTGACTCAGGACGCGTCCCCAGATGTTCGTATTTACTTAATCTGGAGTGGGTCCCAGGCATAAGTAGTTTTAAAAGCTCTCCAGGTGACTCCAGTGTGCAGCCCAACTGAGGTCCTCCTCCCAGAACAATGGCTCTCAACCCTTAGTGTGCATCAGAACCAGGTGTGGAGCTTTTTAAACAGGCAGATTTCTGCCCCGCCCCAAACCGCCACCACCACCCTGTGAGGCCCAAGAGTAGGCCCTTTATCAAGCTGGTTCTGCTGCAGGCCGCTGTTGGAGAAAAGTGGCTCAGGCTGTGGGCTCCTCCGCCACAGGAGTCCTCCTCAGCCCTGCTCGGCCTTCGCAGGGCCTGACAGAGAGGCGAGGGGTCTGCACACACTCCATTCTGGGGCTGCAATGCTCACTAATATTGCCTTATGGTTCCAACAAGAAAACCAAGGGTTGGGGCCAATTCCACACATCCTTCCATGAAGCTGGAGCTGCGGACATTAGTGTGATATCTTTAACACATGCAACAACAAGAGCTCGTCGTGTGACACCGCTGTGCCCTTGCTGCTTCCACATCTCCTGCTTCTGGATACGTCCATCCAGGCTGCCCTGCACCTCCATCCTTCAGACATTCCACCATCCTTCTGGGGCCAGTGGAAACGCCAGCTTCCCCATGAATCCTTCTGTGGATCTCCACAAAGCAGGAAATCGTGCCTTTTTGTTCACGATACCCCGTGGTTCTTTAAACCTCTTCAATGGTGTCTATCTGATTACACCTTGGCTATGTTTGTTTTGTAAAGTTAAAATTATCTGTGAGAGTATAAACCTCCTGAGGTTTGTCTCGCATCTCTGTATCCCTTTAAAATGCCCAGCATCACTGTGTGAGTGTCAAATGCTTGTGTACTGAATTAAATTGTGATTGTTAACATGGCATCTCAAGCCTGTAACTAAGACTCAATGAAACCAACCATATTTTAAGTTGGAGGGAGAGCAGCAGAGCTAAGGAGAGAATACAGGAGCATCAAGTTTATAGAATTCATGTTCTGAAGGTTAGCATAACAGGAAACTGCTAATGCCTAAAACAACCATGATTTCTGGACATGGCAACAAATGCAGTTTCTGAATCTTTTGGAGTTGATTTGGATCTTACCATGAAGAATAATGGATAAATTTTGTTTTCTGAGACCGTGAAAGACCTCCCTATTTGAGCTAAAATATCTTGCTTTGTTGGAGGTTTATCTCACTTCGAGTCTGGGACCTCCACTGAACTCCCATTCTTGCAGAAGAGGGAACTGGAGAATCTCTGAAGTCTGCGCCCATCCAGGGGCGCGTGTGCTGACTGTGACTTCTGTCGGGTTAGCGTCCGTCACCTGGCCTGGGCCCTGATGTCTCTTCTTTTCCCTCACAGTCATAGGAAGCCCTCCAGGAGTGGTTAAGAGTATAGACTCTGCCAGCAGAGGCCCTGATTGAATTCTGGCTACGACACTTACTAGCTCTGTGACCTCAGGTGAGTGACAGAGCCTCCCTGGGCCTCAGCTTGCAACTCTGAAAAGCAGGGCTAACAGTTGTATCTACCATCAGTGGTCTCTACTGTGACCAGCCTACCTCATGGGAGTGCTATAAGGGTTACAGGAGTGGGCCCACCCAAAGCACTAGAACCACCTGCACCTGTAAGGCCCTCTCCTGGGGACCCTCCAACATATCAGAGCCCCAGGAGGCTAGACACATCACTCTTTCTTATTGTCGGTGAATACACACACACAACCACAGAACCACAGGTAGACATGTAATACAAAACAGCATATAAACACTAAAGCAAAGATTAGGGAAAAAATTTAAACAATTCAATGCTAACAAGGGTGCTAAGAGATGGGCATTTTTTATGCTTTTGATACAACTGCAAATTAGCCAAAGTTTCTTGAAAGTAAAGTAGCAATGTATTATAAGGCTCTCAAGAATATTAAACCTTATGACCAGGAAATGTTATGTCTAGAAATCATTCCTAAGGAGATGAAACAGAGACATGGACTATGGTTTATGCCCAAAGATGTCCATTACGGTGTTATGTTTAATAAAGAAATTGATACTATTTAAATGCCCAGCACTAGAAAATGATTAAATACATTATGGTTTATTCACAGGATGAAATACTATGAAGCCATGAAAAAATTTTATTTATGAGAAATGTTAATTCCATGAAGAAATCTTTATAATATACAGTTCGGTACATATGACAGGAGCTAAAAAATATATATAATATTATTTCAACCATGTAAAAATTATATGTACAACAAGGTATTGAGGGAAAAAAGTAAAATATTTCCGGATGGCAGGACTATAGAAAAGTTTTACTTATTTCTTGGTAATTTATATATATTTTAAAAACACCATACCAGTATAGTTTTAAAAATCACTTGGGAAAGGAGGTAAACACAGAATATGGACATCAGGATTAGTTCAATACCAATGTATAGTAATTTCAAAAATTTTTTTATAATATTGAGAAAAGCTTCAGAGATTAAACTGCTCCTACCTGAAATAAGGTATGAGCATATCTGTATGAAAACGTACCTGATTTATAACATGTTCTTTCTCCCTTGTAGGCTGAGAACAGTTCAAAGAAAGATGAAAACAAAAAAAACACACAAAAAACCATTGGGCCGCTCAGCACAGCACGACAGGGAGAAAAGGACGGGTCAAGGAGCACCCAGGTCATGCCAGCTTCAAAGAGTTATTCATTTGGGGACTGTTTCCATCACGCTTCTAACCAAGACTGCCACTGTTTAAACATCCATAAAGACTCCGTAAAACCCTGCCTGGGTTTAGATGAGATGAGTGCATGTATAACCTCTGGGTATAGGACACCGTGCACAGAGTTTGACGGTCCTGGGCACTGGCAGGGACTCGGTGGGCTTGAGTCTAGCGAGTGTGAGATGCAGCACAGGAGGCGTTGGGAACAGTGGGAAAGACCAGATGATGATGGGGTCTGACTGGCACAAAGCATCTCCTACTGCCAGAGCCACTGTGACTTTCCATATTCAGCATAATTCTATGTGAACCCCAAATGACTTAAACCTAACCGCAAGCGGGCTGGATGATAGGGGCCACTGTAGGGTGGGTGCTTCCTAAACCACCCCTATTCTGGAGCAGTGACAGCCACAGAGCAGCCTTGTCCCAGATGTTTTTGATGGCATATCCCCAAGAATTACTAGTGTTTCCCCCTCTGATAGATAAGAAACAAAACATACTGTAATTCAGAGAGGAAAAAAAAAATCCTTGCTATCTCTTGTGGAGAGGCAGTGGCCATCCAGGAGCTCCCAATACAAAAGAAAAATATAGAGCTTAGTGAAGAGGATTAAACTACCCCATCCATCAAAGGCAAAAAAAGCCTCATAAATCCGTGAACAATCCCCAAAGGCGTCTAACGGACCCCACCATCCATCTTAGAATGTCACAGAGGAGCGTGTGCAGGTCTTTGAGACGTGCCTTCCGTCACAGCTTCCTCTCACATTCCATCCAACAGCCACGCGACATGCAAATGGGCGAAACATCACCTCCAGTGAGGCCAACAGAAAGAATATTTAACAACTCAGGTCCCGAGAAGAACTTGAGAACAAAATTGGTCTAGTTGTTCCACATAGGGGAAATGCAGCCATTCTAAACTGTGGGGTAGCGTGGCCGAGGGCAGAAATCCCGTTTGGGAGTCCACGGTGTGAACTTGCCCTCAGATGAGCTTTGTTTGATTACTCCATTGTTTAAAAAAAATCTATGCGTAATGGCAACATTTTAAAATCAGGAAATTTCATATAAAAATACTGATTTCTGGCTTCTCTTTAAAAAATTGAAATGAAATAGACAATCCTGGTAATGGTCCACATTCTGTCAGCAGCAAGGAAGAAGTGACCCCCTGCAGGCAGGACAGGCAAGGCCCCAGGAGCCCAGGGCACTGAGGGCTGTCTGTCTGCCTGGTCCTACACAGGAGTGGCGTTTCTAATCCCTGAATCACAGATCACACTAGGAAACATGATAACTAAATATCTCACTCTTCTCCAGCTTGCAGAAGAGACTGACAGCCATTTCTCTCTTCCCTTTCTTTGAACTTTACTAGCCAAAAAAAAAAAAAAAAATCAACCAATACAAAATTTCATTTCATTTTTTTTAAAGAAACAAATCATATTGAGTTAGAGACACAAAAGAGATAATTCTACTCTTTTGGGTACTAATGAGTCCGTCTGAGTTCTCTTTGGGATGGATAAGAGAATCCATCTGTTTGGAGGGGTGAGGTGGAAGGTGGGAGGTTTGTCTTATTCTCTAGAAAATCTTCCCCTGAAGCCTGACTCTCCCTAACGACAAGCAGAATTAGGGAGAAGACGCAGGTCTATGGAAATGTAAAATTTTCCTGTCATAAGAATAAATCCTGAAAGATAAATTTTTACCTTCAACATAGAATGAAGTTATAGCTCTTTGACAAACGATGTTCTGGGTTGTCATGACAACTGGGCCTGTTAGAGGTGTGCATAAAGGGGCCTGCCCATAAATCAGAACGTTTTAGGAAGGGGTTAAAACAAACATTTCTGGATGATTCCCAAGACGTAGTGCCAAAAATGTAATTATAGACATTTGTATCAGTCTGCCATAAAGCATGACAACTCCAATTTCACAAAACGTTAATTAAAAAAATCTATTAAGCCTGTGTCCCCCTGAGAGAAATTAATATCACACCTAAGGTTGGGAGTCAGTGCAGCTCAGAGGCTGGGAAAATTGGATGGCAAAGTCAGAAAGGGGGCTTCAGAGCAGACTAATCCAGGCGCAGCCTAGTTAAGACTTTGGGCTAGTTCTGACCCTCAAGGGAAGAAACGCTGAGGCCAGAGGACAATGCCTAGAGCCTTTCTGGAAGCTTGAGAGAACACGAAAAGGAAATCAAAGATTTGGAGATGGAATTAGAAAGGAAAAGCTGCTAGATGGAGGTTAGTTCACCTGAAAACCCAGGGATGAAGCATGGAAGAATCGCTCAGTCCAGGAGGACACAGACAACAAGCGGTAATCATTAGCAACTTCCAATGAACTCAGGAAACATGAGAGTTAGCTCCAAATCAGACTTTGGAAAAATGCTTCTTCAGGTCAAGGTCATGACATTCCAGTCCAAGGGTCGTAAATTGGCAGCCTGCAGAGCCAAACTGAGTCCAGAGACAAGTCCTGTCTGGTTTGCACAGTGCTCTTTAAAAAATGTGCAGTGTTTGCCAACATTTAAAAATCAGGAGACTGCACAGAAAATTCTGGCTTCTTCTCTTTAAAAAGAAGATGATTTGGCAGCAATAGGCCTGGATTCTCATGTGGCAACTGGAGCTGGGTTCCCAGAACAGAGGCTCCATGAGGACAAGGGGTTAGCCTCGTTCCAGCCTGTGGCCTCAGCTCTGAGAACAGAGCGGGGCACGCAGAGGGTATTGAACAAATGGTTGCAAGGATGGATGAGCAGCAGCTGCCCTCTTTGGAGAAGGCACACACTCTCTCTGGGCTCCCTGTTCAGACTGTTACCTGCCGGGCCCCCAAAGGCATGCTCTGTACTATAAACGTTTCCTAAGTGGAGACTCACGTTGCCTCTCCACGTGAATTCCCCACAGAACCCACTCTAGTGGCCACATATGCAGGCCATTGAAGTGAAATGATAATGCAATAATATTCTTTAAGGCTTTTAAGAATAGTCAAAAAATGAGCTTCCTTTAAAGGTTTGGCATCATTGTCCATCCCGCAGGCAGAAAGCTGTAGAAAAGTACTTGCCAAGCTTCCTCCAGTGCCTGAACAGAGCAAGTGCTTCTGACAGGCTTCAGATCTGATCACTTGTTTATTCATTCAACAAACCTGGAGCCTCTTCTAAGTGCTAGGATGACTAAGGGCCATGTGATATGTCTTTTTCACCTTGATGTCCAGAGATTTAAATTTTTATTGAGTGAATGAATGAGTAATGAGAATCTCTATAAACAGAAACTATATCAGGAATCTACTATGTGCCAGATTTACATATTTTTCACTAATCCTCACAACCTGTGTGTTAGAAATTATTATCCCTATTGTATAGAAAAGAAACTGAGACTTAGTGAAGTCAAGGAATAGGTCCACAGCACGGGTCAAATGGGGATTCGAACTTAGGTCCATGAGACATCCACACCATGTGCCTTCCATGATGCTACCAACCTCTCGGCTAAACTCTGTTCTCAAGTGGTGGTTCACTTGGAGGTGGTTCAATAGTGGCCTCCAAAAAATGTCCAGTTCTAACCCCGTGAACCTGTGAGGGTGATCTCATTTGGAAAAAAGAGTGTTTGCAGATGTAATTAAGCATCTCGAGATGACATCACCCTGGATTTAGAGCGGGCCCTAAATCCAATGACAATTAAAGAGGAGGCGAGGACAGAGAAGCACAGAGAGAAGAAGGTGATGTGATGGCAGAGGCAGAGCTTGGAGTGACCGTCTACAAGTCAAGGAACGCCAAGGACTGCCGGCAGCTGCCGGAAGCCAGGAGGGAGGCATCAGACCCTCCAGAAGGAGCCAACCCTGCCAACACCTTGATTTCAGACTTCTGGCCTCCATGACTGTGAACGGACACATTCCTATTGTTTTGAGTCATTGAGTTTGTGGTAATTTGTTACCGCAGCCCTGGGAAACTAACACATCCGAATATTCCTGGTCCACGTATCAGTGAAGGTCCCCAGAGAACTTAGCCTGTCCTGTTCACAGGGGGGATTCGGCTGCACTCAGGGTGCGAGACCCTCACTGATCTTCCTTACCTCAGACGCTCCCTATTTCTGGTCAAGCCTTTCAGCCTGGGGTCCCACACAGCTTTATCCAGAACATTCTCACATCTCGACAAAAGTGAACTCGACTGAGAATTACAGCACGGTGAGTACCTCTAACGTAAATGGTATGTGGTCCAGTGCTTTGGAATAATTCAATTTCCTGCAGCAATAGAGGGCCCAGCTCTCCTCAGGAGATGATCAAGCATGGCACAACACTCCTACGGGAGTATAGGAAAGAAGGTGTTGTTTCTGAGCGGGATGGGCCTCTGACAGATGAATGCAGAAGGTGGTGGGAGGAAGAGGTCCCCAGGTGGAGCGAGCGGCTTAAGGAAGAGGAAGAGAGGTGGGGGACCGGGAAGGCATGGCTGAAAAGATGGCCCAGAGGTAGAATGTTCTGGAGTTTGAATGTCCTTTTGAGGAGCTTGGACTTAATCTACTTCATGTGTGAGTGGCAGAGGTGTGTGAGTACTAGCTCAAGTCTGTATTTTGGGGGGAAAATGCTGGACTCTGGGGTGGAAGCATGGTGAGAGGGGGTGTGAAGACCAGCCTGTCCCCTTGGAGGGCCTGGAGGAAGGCAGGGGGTGGGAGTGGGAAAAATGGGGCAGGTTTGAGAGATATGGGGGAGCAAGACTTGGCTTGATTTCAGGAAGGAATCCAAGAGGTGAGGGGGAGGAAGCTGTCCTGGCTAACCCAGAGGTTTGGAAGGATGAGCAAGGCCCTTACCACAGCAGAGGCCACAGGACAAGGGCTGAGCGGGCAGATGTGGTGGATTCAGTTCAAAAAGACAACTGATCATTTTTGCCTCCAGGACCCGCAAAGTCCAGAGACGTCCTGTTAGCAGATGGTGGGCAGCTTCTGCCTTCTCTCTCTGCTTCTGATGGATTTCCTTCCAGGGGGAACTAGTTGGAGTTTAGAGGGAGTTTCTTTAAATTAAATACATGAATAGTTTTAAACCCCCCAAAGGAAACAGTACACTCTAGGTGTGAATCATCTAAGATGCGTAAACCGCTGGCCTATTTCCCGGAAAGGTCCACCTCCCTAGCAACAGGGCAGCCATGTCTCATAGCCCAGGACTCAGCATCAGGGTACAGAGCGTGCAAACACTGCCTGCATCTCAGGTGTGGAATCGCCAAACTTAGTGAAGGGATCTTAGAGCTGGGAGTGCCGCAGGCTCGTCGGCGCCTACTCAGGACTGTCCAGAATGTCGCTGGTTCCAGAGCGACCTCCTCGCTCCCATTGACCTGCCCCTGCTTTCTCCGGAGAGCCGTGCAGTCCTCCCCCAATGCAGTCCTGGAGGAAAGACGGGCTAGGAGTCTGGGGCCCACACACCAAGCAATCAGAGTCTGAGCTAACCTGGACACCATGCGGATCTCACTAAGAGGCAGCGTGGAAGAGCGTCAACAAGCACTGGACTGGCCTGGAGTCACAGATCAGGGTTCGAATTCTGGCTTGACCTGGGGTTCTTGTTACCTGTGGACTGGGGAAAGTCACAGATCTCGGTGGTGGGCCGTGCTGAGGTTGTTGGGTCCATGCTGGTGCTGTGTGCGCCCAGCAAGGGCAGCCCGCACCTGTGTCTCTTTCCTGGAGGATCGCCCTGAGCTGCCAGGGCCCGCTTTGCCTGTTGTGACCCTCAGCCCACTGACTGTTGGGTCCATGAATATGAGTCCAACTTCCAACTCTCTGAGAGGCCACCCACACTCAGGTGCTCCTCCTCCACCAGGCTTTGTCTGAAGATTGCTTAGTGCCCCCTTCTCTGTGCTGCTTCCTCCGCTCCCCCAGGCTGCGCTGGAGCCCACCCATAATAAATCACTCACAGGTGAATGCTCATCTCAGTGCCGGCTTCTAGGAAGCCTGAGCGAAGACCAGCATCTGCTTGAGGCTGTGGTTGAGGAACCATATCTTAAAAGCAATGAGCAGAATATCCAGCACAAGGGCCACAGCAGGCAAAATTTGGCATAAAGACATGTTTTGTTTGGCTCATAGAGACTTTAAAAAATGTTAGGGGCCTTGCCAACATTTAGAAACTAGGAAATTCCACACAAAACCCCAGATCTCTCCTTGTGTTGAAAAATCAGAAGATTCGGCTACTCTGAGCCTGCATTCCTGCGTGACAACGTTGACAGGGGCTGGGGGCAGCTCTGTGTGTGCACGGGGCCAGTCCATGAGCCCACCACTCATTCGCGTGACCCGTCTGGTCTCTGTGGTCATTGGAGTTGGCAACCTACGATCTAGCACACAGAAAATACTCAATAAAGTCTGTCGCGTCCAAATAAGGCATCATTTTTCTTGAAAACAATTCAACTCGAGGGCTGCTGGAGCCCAGGAGTGAATAATTGTGTAAGATGATGCAGCGCTCTGTTCCACTCCAGCTCTTTCCTCATGCCTGGAGAGGTCAATGTACACTTCCATAAACACTCTTCCGAAAGAAGATGAATCAATAACAAGAGCTGCCATGCTAGGAAATTTGGTTGACGGGGAACACAAACTGAAGAGAAATAAAATCGCTTGTGGTTTTAGTATGTAGGCGAGAAAAACAAAAACAGGTCTTAGTTTCAGATGTTGTTTTGTGTTGCTATAAATAAAAGGGTGGCTACAGCTCGAAAATGACATTTTAAACATTTCAAAATGTTGATTTGCCTGGTCTGTGTACTTCTCTCTTCTTTAAAGAATGATTATAGTTGAAGCCCTTTAAACCAATGTAACTGGTAGTAAGTCATTTAAGGAAGCAGAGATTTCCTTAATCACTGGAACGCAGCCTTGCAGCCAAGAGTGTTCAGGTCACTGTCAGATGGGTCAGTATGTTTCACAGAGCAATGGGGAGCAGTGTTACCTAGTATATATTGGTCAAGTGGAGGTCAGATAAGACAGCTTCTATTGTCTGAGGGCACCTTGAAGACCTTTAACTTCAGGAAGCATAACTGCCAAAGGGCCCCAGCTGCACCCTGAAATCTTTCTCCGCTCTGAAATGCCTCCCCTTATTTGCACAGAGTCCATGCTCCTCGTGGGCTGCTCCAGCACCAATGACTGAGTGTGGGAGGCATAGGCAGACCCACCCTGGGGGACAAGAAACTCCTCCGCTGGTGAATTTTAGCTCCAAGACTCCCCAGCACCCTTGCCCATACTTCCTTGGGGTGCTTGACCTCCCCTTCCCTCCCTCTCTCATTCACCAAGGTCATACATGCGCTGCAGAATGACACTCCTGCAGCCTTCTCTAGCTCCTTCTCCATTTTCTCTTACACAAGAGTTTCTCCTGATTAAAATCCTTGCAGCTATAATCCCATCTTGGCATCTGCTTCTCAGAGGACACATTCTGCATTTGAAAATTCCTGCTGCTTGTATTCGGCAAAGTCTGTGGACTCTACCCAATGATGGGAGGCTCCCGACTTCCGTGTGCTTGCATGAATCCAAAGAAGAAAGTACCAACAAAGAGAACTTAAAACGAGTGGGCTTTAAGAAATTGAGTATGGAATTATGAGAAATAGGAAAAGGAAAAGGAGGGGGAGGAGGCAGGGGACACGGAGAAGGAGGGGGGGACACCTGCTCAGCAGTTCCTCCATTTTGACAATTGACTACTAAGAAAACAGGCATCGAGGTCCCCGAACCACAGCCCAGTCACACCTCTAGGAAAAACTCTCCGAGACTTTCTGGGTTACCTGTCTTGCTCCGGAATCCCAACTATAAAATTGCCATTTGGGGATGAGATAGATCGTCCCTTAGAGGACTGCTGGCCAAGAAATCTTTTGTGACCACAATGAAGACCACAGGTTATCATTCTCAACAGCCCAAACCTCAACCTTTCCAATTGTCATTTTGTGGAAAGGAAAAAAAGGGGAAGTACACTGCCTATATGAAATATGTCAGATGTGCCTCATAACCAAGAAGAGAAAGAACACAATAATACACACACAGGCATGCACGCATGCACGCACACACTCTTGCTCCGCTAGGAGGGTTAATGTTAAAAGGAAGCCTTCAGGCTGGTTATTTCATAATTCACAGCAAAAGAGAAAAGAGAGACAAAATCAGCAGCATCGTTTATAAGCCCTGGAAAATCGAAGTTTCCAAGCTGTCATAAATAAGGATGGAAAGCTTTGCCAAGTCAGAAATTTTGCCAAGTTTGGAATCCACTCAATCCTTACATCTTGGAGCTCAGAACGGAACACCAACCTTTTGGGATTTGTAATCATTTCTTCTCAGCAAAACTTCTTGCTATTTATAAGTAAGTAAAAACAAAATGCAAAAAATACAATATGGAAAGTTTTTAAAGGAGCTGGGAGCATTAAAGCACGGTGAGCTCTGGGGAGGTGATAATGGTACAAATGGTATATGGACTGGGAGGGAATTCCCATTTAGTCACCCAGGGCTTACTGTATGCACTACCCCTGTTCCACGTGCGTGTGTGCATGTGAATTACTGTTTCCTTCCTTGTTGATGCCTCTCTCTCTCTCTCTCACACACACACAGACACACAATCTCTCTTCTATGCAAATATTCCACCCAACCAATTGTAAATGTTTAACGTGTGAAAATTAAAGAGAGGATAAAGCATATTGGTGTGTTTGTGCAGATGGAAAGGGAACTAGAAGAAAAGAAGAGGGGGAAAAATAAGAAAAGAGAAAGAAAAAAAGAGAAAACAGGTACCAAGGGCAGGGATACCATTCACCAGTTTCCACTGAGTCAGGAAGAATGACAGCCCTCAAATGGAGAGCAGAGTTCTGATGGCCCCTCAGAGCCAGCAGCCCTGGGGTCACCCAGGAGGCAAAGGGAGAGTGAGGAGCTCAGAGAGCAGGGCCTGGAGCGTGGATTCCACAGGCAGTCGGCTCAGATTTGTGGGACCTTGGACAAGTTACTTAACTTTCTAAGCCCTTGTTTTTTCATGTGTGAAGTACGGACAAGAATGGCATCGACATTACAGATATTACCATTAGCCCACAGCCCACGGGGCCAGAGGTGGCAGCTGCTTTGTTTATTTGGTATCTCCCAGCACCTGACTCACTGTCTGACCAAAAACTGACCAATAAATATTTTCTGCATTTTGAACAGACTCAATGCAAGACGAAACAAGAGCGTGCATTAGAGAATTTAGTGTCTGTCTCGGTTGAGGCTGCGTCAAGGAAAAGAACTCACCTCAAGAGATGCAGGGATGATGCAGAGAGGTATGAGCAGATAAAAGAAACAAACCAGAAATGGTGAGGCATGGGAGACTGACCACAGAGGGAAGGCTTCCCCGCCTCCAGGGCTGAGGGACAGATGGCAGGGCTGCAGATGTGGAGGGATGAGCCCTGTCAGGGACAAACCTCTATGAGTGGGACAGGGCAGACATATCCTGACCCTTCTCCTCCACCTAAGACCTGCCAGTCACCCCGCCGTCAAACACACCAGGAGCCAGCATACTACCTGGGCCAAAGGAAAACACGGCATGCAATTCAACCATGTTTAGGAAGGACGGCGATGGAGAGGCGATTAGCCTCCCTTGGGCCCAAATCCTAAGTAAACGCAGAGAGAAAAATCTGGCAAGGGAGTAATCTTTGCAAAACCTGAAGCACCCTAATAGGCTATGTCTTAGTTCAGGTAAAAACCTACAACTCCCCTAAAAGGTGAAACAGTGCTGGCGACTCGGTACTTCCTACGCCGGCTCAAGGGTCTTTAGTGAAATTACGTGAACTTACCTGAAGCAGAATTCTAATCCTTAAAGCAAACAGCTGTGGCCAACATTTTTATTTAGCGATTCAGCAAGACTAATTACTGTATGACGACAATTATTAAAAAGAGAGGGGTGACAAAGAAACACGAAAGAGGCTTTTCCTTTGCTCCTGGGTATCACAATAAACATTCTAAAAGAAGAGAGAAAGGGAGAGAACTTACTGGTCATTAGTTTATGGTCGGGCAGAGATTTTAATTCCATAAACACAGGCCCGGGGTCTTGTGGTGTGTGAGATGGGACTTGACCAAATGACTGGGAAATTAGCATGTGCCCTTGGCAGTCTCTTTCTGTCCCTGGCTCCCAGACAGGACGCTCAGGGACAGGAGCGACGACGTGACCGAGTTGCTCAGATGCTGCTCCGTCTCCCTGTGCTTCAGGCAGGGAGCAGCTCAGGCGTTTTCCACCACCTCGTTCCAATGTCTGGATCGTCTTCATGGAGGCGGCAGAAAGTGTCCTCAAATGTACCTTGCCACCATGCCCCTCCCACCCCCACCCTCACCGAGGTAGCTTCCCTCACCATCACTCATCGCAGAGTCAGGACTGCTCCAAATGAATGGGAAGGACTCAAGTTCAAGAGCGACAAGAAAATTCACTTTAGAATAATCAAAAACAACAAATCCATCTTCGGTAACAATGGACAAAGCAACACGGTCCGGGTTTTCATTAGCTAATTAGCACTGAACACATACTGGGCACAACTTCTCTGTTTCATAAGGTAAAATTGAGAAAGTACGTGCCAATTTCGCTACCCTGCCAGGTACTTGCAAGTCAGGATCTGCAAGGGCTTGGTTAGTGGCTTATGGGGACAGTGGGTGCCTCCTCAATGATTTCAGTCAACCTTGGAATTCTGCTTTTTCACAACAATAATCTCTGCTTGGCCACTAGAATGGATAGAGTGACTGCTGGACAATGGCACGGCCCTGAGGGTGCCCCAAGCACCATGCTGGCCTCACCCCATCCTGGCCCTGCTCATGAGTCCAGCCCATACAGGGCAGCCCCTCGATCACCCTGTTCCTCAGTTTCCTAACTTTTAAAATGGGAGCAATATTTTCACTGGCCTGCTGGGGCTGTAGGGAGGACCATGAATTAATATATGAATGAATTAATACATTAGCATATGTTTTAATATTTAAAACAGTGCTTGGTACACAGTGAGGAATCAACGCCCATTAACTATCAGACCCTGCGGTAGCTCTCGCTTCAGAATGTGTCAGAACAGGAGGTAACCACAGTAAAGGCACCTCAAATTTCGTGCTGGGAAAACTTCAATGCCATTTATTACAAATGATTTAACAACAAGAAAAAAGCCCAAATTACAAAATATTTTTAAAGAAATGAAATTTTGTCACTTCAGACATGAAGTAACTCCAACTAGGCCATCACAAGTCGCCTCCTAGAGCTGTGAGAAGAAAGCAGGTGAGCAAGGAGGAGAGAACAACCTAGTGGTTGTACCTCACGGCCTGTGAACACGTTTCCAGCACTTAGGGGAACTTGAAGCAAGTCTCTTTTTCAGCGTCTCCGCTAATTTGTCTGTTGTTTTTATTGTTAGCCAAAGATTCTCAAACGGATCCTTCAAAAGTTAAAGTCAATGTAGACCCGATCCAAGGGATCAAAAATTCTAAATTAAAGTGAGAACAGAAAAGCCAGACCATATTTGGGACATGCCTGCCCAGGCTTTCTCTTCCAGAATCCTCAAATTAGAGACACCATTCAAACTCACAGAACTATCATGACACAGACCCAAACAAATTGTAGCCTGTTATTTTATCAAAGTCAAATCTGAGGAAGAATCAACCTGAAGAATCGCCTGGGCAGAGTGAGGGATGTAGGAGCAAAATCACAACAGCTCCTGAGAAAGCCCCGAAGTGGCCCTCATGGCTTGGACCATGTGCAGAATGACCTAGTGGGTGAAGCCCTTTCATTTCACTCCATGAGTTGCACCCATGCAACCACCATGGGACCAATACGTGCAAGTGAGTCTGTGATCCGAGGGCATTTACTGCAGCGTAGCCAAGCATACTGCAAACCCAAGTCTCTCAACGTGTTTTTATTAGTGACGCCCAGTGACCCCCATGCGCCATCTCATGCAACTCTCGGAAGAGCCCAGTGGGGAGGCACTGTTCCCATCATCATAATCTCACTTTGCAAATGAGGAAACCTAGCGTGGAGGAGTGAAATAGCTTTCCCGAGGTCAGTTAGCTTGTGAGCATGGCTGGGATTCAGAGCTGCGTAGTCTGGGTCCAGTGCCCACCACCCCAAATTATGATACAACCTCTAAATGGCAGTTGAAACCTGTTCTCCACTCAGCAAGTTGAGAAGGGGTTTGGAAAAAGCACAAGTCTCCAGCACTACGCAGGCTCTTGGAAGAGACTGGTGTGCTTGGCTTGATGAGACATCCGGTCACACTGGATCAGTTTTTCCAACATCTAAGTCTTCAATTTGGAGCAAAACCCTTTCAAGGTTACCAGAAGGTGAAAGCAGGCTCAAATGAATCAGAACTGACGTCCTACAAACTTTGCTTTTAGGTCCTATCCTGAAAACAAAAAAATGAGGAAGGACAGCGTGGCCAGCTAGGAGATAGAGACAAAAGGGACGGGAAGTATGGGGACCACGGTAACAGGTGCAGTTTGGTGGCGTCTCATGTCTGTGTTCATTTGTCCTCTTCCCCCTCCCCGTCGATGAAAGCACAAGTCATGGTGTTCATTGACTACAAAGTCCCTTAACATGGAGCGACAGGGCACTGAGTGTATCCTCCTGCTGGGACCTGGGTCACTCGGAGTTTTGAAAATCCCAAAGGACTTTTCCACAGAATGTAGGTTGTCTTTTTTTAAAAAAATTCCCTTAAACTTTTCGTTTGTTTGTTTTTTAGGATTCCCTTTTATCCAATGAAAATATATCTAGTGAATGTATAATTCACATTGCTGGAAATGTTAAAAGCCTTTTTTGGTGGGGAGAGATCTATTCTAGAATCCATTGTGGGTTTGAGGACTCCCCCAAACTCTAAGTGACGTTTCTCACGCTCTTTCATCTAATGCCTTCAGTCTTGAACACCACCACACACACAGGGTGACGGGATGTGTTGGAGGAAGGGGGTCAGGTGTATGAGGCCCTACAGAGAATGCAAGACACATGGAAATGAATTATAAAACTTTATTGGCTTGTTAAAAAAATGAATGAACTCAGCAAGTACATTTATGGTCTATCCAGATTGTTAAAACAGCATTTAAAAATAAAATAAAAAATGATTATCCATTATTTACAGGAAAAGTGAAAAAAAAAATGACTTTAAAACCTGGAACAGTGTGGGGAAAAAACAGGGCCTGAGAATGATTCACAGACTGCCCATGGATTACAGCAAATGGATTTGAACATGAAATGAGTGAACCCCAAGGATTTCTCTTTCTCTGGAATCTCTTGCTATTTTTTTTCCTTTCAGTTTTATTGGGGTATAATTAACAAATAAAATTATAAGATATCTAAAGTGTACAATGTGATGATTTGAAATACCTAGACATAGTGAATAGAATATCTCTCGTTATTTTATATTTGTTTGTACTCCATTCATAAATGGAGTGTCTTAAAATAAAGGTGATGGAAAAATCTCTGTTCTTTGCTTCTCACATATTTTCCTTTTCCATGGAAACTAAGACTTCAGACACAGCCAATGGCAACCTATGTCGGCTGCTCGCTAGCGCCCGTCTCGAGGCCACACTGCAGCGTGAGCCGGCACTAAATTCGGAGTGATCTCACTATCAAATCAGATGGCTGGAGGCTCCTCAGTCCCTGAGGACCAGAACAAGGCAACTGGCTGCCTGGAGCGGAAAGCTGCCTTCTGTGACAGCTGTTTTCATGTCACTCTCTGGGTTTGGGATTCTGTTAACCTAATTCAGTCTGGCAGCACCCCACAAAAAATGGCATCCATGCCCTGTCCAGGAGAGCCCTGAACCTTCCAGGTGCCCTTGAATAAACGTGACCTGGTTCCCAGTGCTGCAGGCGTGTGGATGCAGTAGAACACACTTAACAGCGTGGCTGCTTCTGCCTAGTCCCCTGGGAGTCAAGCCTGCTGAGTGGCACAGCCCCAGGGGGCCCCACTGACCTCCACTAGATGAGAACAGCACAGCCCACGTGGCTGGATGCTGCAACCCTGCAAACACCCTGGCTTATATGAAACCTCTTCTCTTCAGCTGCTCTCCCTCTACATCTAGAGTTTGGACAAAACAAGAAGAAATGAGTGTCTCCTGTCGTGTGAGGAAATTAGATGGAAACCAAGGGAGGCGTTGTGGACAGAACGCACTGGAGCCAGGGGCAGTGGACCCTGGCTGCCCTCCCATGGAGGGAGAGGAGAGTGAGCACACGTCCTGTTTAGTCCTTTGGTTCCATTCCACAATGAAAAAAGAGTTGTGTGCAAAGCAACCAATAAAGCACATAAAAATAAACTCTCAGTTTGTCTTAGAGTCGAGTTAGAATGCCAGAGAGAGGGAGAAAAAAGTCAGGGATTTTAAGTGAATAGAGAAAAGAAAGAGGAGAGAGAAGGCAGGAGCGTGCCCTCACACCTGGCTGTGACCCGACCTCCTGACCCTCGAGCTGTGCCCTCCTCAAACTGCCCAAGCACAGCGGCCTCTGCTCTGGGGAGGCGCCTCAGCCCTACCCACGCTGGTGTAACTCAGGATCCATTGAAGGGTTCGGAGCCCAAAGCAAACTCCCTCTGCTCTGGGTTGCGGGGTGGGGCTGAGACTACTTAGTTCTCATCGCTACTCTCTACTCCTGGAAAGAACGCTCACTGGGTGGAAAATGAAACCTGTCCCTGCTAGAGACAAGGAGCGAAGCCCCTGCATGGGCTGTCTCCCCTACGTATGTGGGGATTCGCTTTTCCTGTTGAGAGATGGACCTTCTTTGGCCTCAGACTGATGGCTCATCTGATGACAGGGGGAGCTCCTTAGTCCATCTCAGCTGCCTTGGAAGGTCTCAGTGGGACCCAATTCAAGATACAGGGCCTCAGCGACACCTCTCGAAGATGATACAGCTGTTTTCCACCGACCAATGGCCGCATGGGTACATTAAGGACACCTATGAACAGGTCCCATCTGAACCTGGCCGCTCCTGAGCAGGCCAGGGGACAGGGATCCCGGGGAAAAGAAAACGGGAGGAAGGGCTCACCAGGTTGCCTCTTGCCTCATGGAAGTAGGCCCAATCAGAGGATGGAGGGAAAACTGCCACAGGAGGGCTCCCAGGCAGGAAGAGAGAGCAGCGACAATGAGTGACACAGTGCAGATCAGTGAGGGGCTAAACTCAGTGGCCATTAAGCTCTCAAGGGCAATGTCAGGAGGTACATTTGCAAAGGAAAGATAGGATACAATGAAAGAACAATAATCTTGTTTTAAGACAAAAGTAGCAAACTGGCAGCTCACAGACATGTTTTGTTGGCCCACATAACATTTTAAAAATAACTGAGCCAACTTTTCAAAAATAAGGACATTTCACATAAAAATCCAGGTTTCAAGTTTCTCTTAAAGAATCAGAAGATTTGGAAACCAGGAGGCATGAGTTGGCTGGGGCTGGTGACAGGGGCCCCTCTGGGGTGGGTGCTCACTCACCCAGCACACGGCATTCACTGAGGACCCCCACCTGGCATGAAACGCCAGATCCTCACTGGAAGGCGACAGACTCGATGTCAGCAGAAATGCCGCCTATCATTTTCTAATGCTGTGAAAATACGTGATAAGGTGTCTTTGGGAAGCTCTGAAAAGATCTCTTACAGGGACATGAAAAGCAGAGGGTGAAAGGGGTGCTCTAGAGGACAGAAACGAGAAGCTATGCTACTGACTGGTCTTCAGAGATTAAAAAAAGGAAAAGCAAAGAACACCAGAACCGTATGAAACAATTTTCTAACAGCCTGCTGTTTTCATGGTTCCCTAGGAGATGTCAACTGCTTTTTGATGTATTAAATTGCTTTAACTGTCCACTTCTCTCTATTTTAAAACAAAAATTCACCCTGCAATTCTTCTAGCTGTTGAGTACAAATATCCAAGTTTTTTTTTTCCTTTTCGGTCTGGGAAACTTACAAAATAGTCCTCGAACAAAGAATCACCTTTTTATGGCTCCATGGAATAATGTGTTTTAAAATAAAGTGTACTGAATGCTGATATTTAAGAAGGCTGTCTGTCCTGACAGCCTCTGCTTGGCTCACAGTTCGAATTTCATTTTTCTGTCAGGGTTCAGGGTTTCTGCAATTAGCTGGCCTGTTTGTAAACCAACACCTTTGGGAAAGACCAAAATCTAAGTAGTGACAGGAACTGTCACTGAACAGCGAGCAAGAAAATGGGAACTCAGAAAATATTCAGACCTCCCCACACCAGCTGAGGACCAGTTGCCCCCACACTCAGACGGCTTTTTGGAAAGAAAACTTTTGAGAACAAGCAGCCTGTTTATGCCTCAGCAAAACTGCCCCTCTTCAGGCTTGGGCTGGAATAGCCAAGTTAAATGCTGTAATCCATAGGCCTCTGTGAACGCCTGCATCGGGCGACAGCATATTCAGTGGCTAATGTAAAAGATACAGTAGAAAAGACTCATCGTGGGCCATCTTTTTATATCAAGTGGTGCCTAAGTGGATCCTGGTTTATTAAGATTAATGCCTTGATTACACAGGATTCAAGACAACGTTTCCAAACACGTTGGACTAGTTAAAAATCTATAAACCCTTAAAGCTGAACTGCAAAACTTGAGTAACTATTTTGCCAAAAAAAGAATTTTTAAAAACATCAATAAGTTTCCAATTCAGCCATGGCATCCATGAGCATACCTTAACAGTCAGAGTGGATGGTGTTTTCGAATGAAATGCTCCAGGCCTGGCTCTGAAGTTCCCCAAGCAAGCAGGGTATGAGGCGAGGGGAGAGGAGGTGGGGCAGGGCAGCCCCGACCTCCTGAAGGACAGGGATCCTGCTTGGTGCAGACTGAACAAAGCAGACCAAGGTCACCGCGATGGTCAAGGGAGTGACACAGGTGTCCACAGTAAGACTAAGGCAGGACACAGGATTCTGCAGCTCTACGGCTGCCCTCTCAGCAATGAGGCTGGACGTTAGCAAGCACATGTTCATTAGTGATCTGCCACCTCTGTGCTACTGGGGTCAGGAAGGGCTGCCCTGCCTGGGGACCCCAGCAGTGGTGCAGTAGATGGTAGGGGACTATCCTTCTTAGAATATCATCTCCTGCTCGCAGCAGGCCAGCCATTCTGCTCGCAGGCCTTTTCAGAGTAGAAAAGCTGCAGGTCTTCACGGGAACAGCATGATGCTGCGGCCTCCTCACTCTGTAAACTTCTAAAAAGCAGGTGGATCGCAGAGGGCAAATGAAAGAACAAATGCACCATATGCATATATTTCTCTCTTATAGTTTCTCTGAAACTGACTATGCCTAGCCTAAATCTATAGCCCTCTACCCAACAGCTTCTTTTTTGTTGGTCTTTTGTCGGCCTGATGAGAAACTTTAAGGAAATCCTTACGTTGATTGCATGACTCTGGACCTTTATTGCCAGTGAAGGAAAGAACCTCTCAGTGACATCACCGAGTTCCCACAGCGACGATGTCCATGCCCCTAACTCTGTCAGTCACTGTTGTGGATAGGAAAGTGAAACTTTCTGAACTCAGCACTGATTAAACAACAACAGAAAAGGATGCTAAAATACACGTTAAATGGAGATTAAACTGTTTAGTGTGCACTTACATCTGCCCCTAAATTTAGATTTTTTTAACTTTGCAGTTCACCTTTAATAAACAGAAACAATAAAAATCAATACATTTCCAGTACAGTCAAACAGCACCCCTTTCAGAAGGGAAGCATAATCCAAAGGAATTTCATTTCAATTTTGTATTTGAACGATTGTAAGAACAAAAGAGAAGCACTGATTTAAGACGTTTTCTTGAGCTTCTGCTTAGCTGCCTGTGAGCCGCCTCTGCACTGGTGTCCCCAGTCACAGCTCACAACGTCTGCGTCTGCGGGCGTCCTGCAGGCACCACCCACAGCTACCAGAAAACCCCAGACAGCAGCCCTTCCCGGGGGAGGCCACCGCTGTCCCAAGAGTCCAGCTTACGAGGCAGCATCCACCCACAAGCACACAGCCCCTTCTCTGTCCTTTCCTTTATTTCAGCTACCCATCCAGGGGGATCTTATGAAACAAAACAAAACCTAAAAGAAACACAAAATAAAACATGAGTCATGCTCAAAAGAAAAATCAATGGAAATTAACATATAATCACTTTTAAAAGAACATGATACATAAACATCAAAATTAAGACACAATACGGAATATGCTTTAAAACATAAAGTGGTATATAATAACAGAACAGAAACTGGGAGAAAACAGGCATCTCATTATCAAGCAACTTAGTTTTAAACTTAAAACCGATTTTACATGAAACACGGGAAAGAAATGGAAAGGATCTCTGTCCACAGCTCCACCCACAGCCGCGTGGGACGCTGACATCTTCATCTAAGGAGGAGAAGTCTGTGTGCAATATAGATGACCCCTGAAGAATTTTTACATACAGGGGAAAAAAATAAAACTCAACAATATCTACCCAAGTCCTGATTTTCTTTCCCCACCTAATTTTACAAAATTATTTGTAAAATAACTGATTAATTACTCAGCAAATGGATCAGAGAACTCGCTGGCTTTAGCTGGTAAAATACTGGACCACATGAAGATTTAGATTTTTTCTGGAATTCTACTATTAAATAATTAATTAATTGCCTAAATTTAATTAAGTAGCATACCATATATATGACACATGCACATATATAGACATAATATCTATTATATAATGTATGATATATAGCATACAACATGTAGTATATTGCGTGTATATGTATTATATATACAAAATGATGTAGTACAGTACATATCACGTATGATATATACATAACACTATGTCCTGCGAACATTTATTGAGCACTGTTCAAATAGTAGACACTGTAACAGATGACACAAAAATGAAGAAAATGGAGTTCCTTGACCTCAAACACTTCACTGCCCCACTGACAGAGAAAGATGAGTAAATAACTTGCACAATGTCACAGCTAATCTCCCTTGTGCCAGACTCTCGTCTAAGCTCCTTGCCCAAATTAAGTCTTTTAATTTCACCATAACCATATGAGAGAGGTTTTATTATTGCGCCCTCTTTACTGGAGAGAAACTGAGGCCCAGGGAGGGGAGCAGCTCACTCAAGGTCTGACAGCTCATGTGTGATGGAGCACAGATGCTGATCCTGGAACTCTGATTCTGTGGCCACCTGCCGTGTCCCTGCTCAGGAAGGACAAACTGTCTCCAAACACGCTTATGAACACCCAGCAGGAACAGGGAAGACTCTGTTACATGTAATTCTGTGTGTCATTTGCATGGATCCTCATCAGATTCATAAGTGACAAAATAGATGACGTGGTAGTAGAAACCCCCAAGACGTTTCCAAGACATTTTCAAGTTCAGCTTTGGAAGGCGCTTCTCAACCCAACCCTCCAGACTCTCGATCTTCCTCAACCTGGTGTCTGGTCTGCCAAGTGCTCGTGTCATCTGCCTCCAGAGCTGTAATTACCACCACCAATCTGTATCGTCACTTACAACAACACTACGAGAGTCGATGGAGCTTAATTTCCATGGCATTTCTCTCTCCCGCCCTTCCAAGTCTCAGGATAAGAACTCAGTACGGACTGCAAACATCGTTTATGGATTTAATCACCCACAAAGCACTGAGAATTTGGGAAGTACACAGTGGTGCTGAGTAATCTCCTTCACATCTGTCTCTAGCCCCTTTCGAAAAGAGCAGCCTCCAGGCAAACAGAAGCTGCACTAGGTTGAGAGTGCGCTGTGGCATGGAGGACGAGCATGCCCGATTGGAATAACTAACCAAACACCTGAGTTACTCCTTCAAGGTTGAAGAGGGTAGATCTCAAATTCCTTCCCACTGAAACAACAGGATTAATATTAGGATGTCAAGTTTGCCAATAAAAACAGGAGAAACTTGGTGAGACAAACAGAAGACCTCACACCCAAACAAAAAGATTTGTTGATTCAATAGACTAGTTTCTCTGCACATTCAATTTTGAAGGGCATTTGATTAAGAAAAATACTAACAGAACAAACTAAACTGTGAAAGTAAGCCTTCTTTCCACTGGTTTCCATGTCTTTCCATTGCACAAGAACCCTGAGAGTTCAGTCATGTCAGAGCACTCACAGTGGGAACCAGGCCACCCTTACTTTGCCTCTATTTGCCATTTCCTCCCCCATGCTCTTCCAGGCTCTTTAATATTTCAATTGGGGAAGAATGTTCTTTGCTCCATGCAAGTGCTTTTGGACTGCTACTCACTCAGGCTGCAACTGCCTTTGCCCCTATTCAAACTGATGTCAAGTGTCCCTCTTCCATCTTCCCCTGCTTTCCCTTTCGTAATGCATTCTTGTCAAAGAAGAATATCTCAGCCCCTCACGTCCTTGCAATAAAAACAGTGAAGCCACCATAAAAACACCGGGATACCTCCGGTATGAGGAGGAGCCAGCTGTTATAGTGATAAGCAACGTGCAGTGTCTGCATTCAAACCGTCACTACCACCGCCCTTCCAAGGAAGGCAGGTCAGGGTCCTCTGGACACCCTTGGTCTTCACATACTGTTGGTACACCAAAGATATACCACCAAATATTGAAACGTAAGTTTGATTTAAAGAATTGACTCTTGATAAGGCAACGTATCCAGTGCTTCCTATTTCTAAGGGGTTGAAGCAAAATTCAATCAAGGCTCCAATTCACCTGCCAGGATCTCATGACTTGTGCCCTCTCCTGTTATTAGAAACTCAAGACAGGGGCCACAAAATGATATGAAACAATAGATAATTATTTTCTCCTAGTGACGGGGAAAGTTTTTAGACCACAACAAATGGCTGAACATCTTGTGGGTTTAGCAGCCAAACGAGCTGTCTAGCTTCTGAGCCTGAAATACAGATATTTTGACAATGTGACATTCTGAAGCATTTGCAGCATTCCGACGGTGCATGGGAGTTATGGAGAGAACAGCTCCTTTATCAAAAGCGACTCTGGAGAAACTTTGCCACCACTGCTTACACTAGCTGAGCTAAATAAGAACAAAGGTAAAGCAGGTGCAGTCTGAGAAATGTGATAGAAAGTTGAAAGCAGAGAAGAAAAACCCGGATGTGCCCTAACCATCAGTCAGTCTCCACGATTTGCTGATTTCAGACCTGCTCATTGACTTCATGAGAGGGAGGGACCAGGAGGCTGAAGGTCAGCGAAGCACTGTGCTTTCTTTACCATAGGCTTCCGACCCATTTAGATTTATTTACATTCAAACGCGCACACATTTTCCTCCTATTACTCAGAAGCAATCAGCCAGAAAACGGCCAGGATCTGCAGTACATTTAAATTAACAGCAATTTATCTGGAGCAAAAAAGAAAACTGCTGAGTCGAAAGGAAGCGAAGGGAACGGAAGAAAGATGCAGCTGCTATCTAAAAAAGCAAATTTTATCACATTTGTCGTTTGAAGAGTTCAAGTAGGAAACTGCCAACGGGGACGTCCATGTGCATGGTGCCACTTTGGAGATGGCATGGTGGCCAGGGTGCCAGTAGAGGGGCTTACCTCACTGGAAAGCAAAGCAAAGGCTGCCTGAGCATTCTGGAAAATGTTTATAGGTAAAATCAAAGAATAAACTCTGGTGTTCTCATCACATTAAGTGCCTAGAAAACAGCGGATGCAAAAAGCTTTCCATTGCAAAGTTAGATTTGTGCTCGGTGCAATTCTGCTTTATACCAGCCCCTTGGCTTAAACATCGACTGTCTCAATTTGACATTGGTGGAACACTTAAAATCTGTTGGTTGTTGCACCAACTACCCCTTGCTGTTGTGCCTTTTCTATTTTATAGGTGATTCACTCAACCCACATGGCTGCTGTGACACGTCCAGGGTCACCCAGGAATGGAGTGAGAGAGCCGAAATCTAAACTCAGAACCTCTGGATCCTCAGTCCATCTTTCACAGTGGTGTAGCAGAAACTTCCCAATATCTAAGTTTAGGTCCTGGTGCTTCCTTCTCTGTGCTCATTCCAGAAGTGGCTTAACCATCCTTCGGACACCCCTTTTCCTTCCCAAGGATGTGCTTTGTCCACACACCATCCTTTCTCCTAAGATCGCCTTCCACCAAGCGAGCTTCCCTCATAGAAACACTGACCATTCTTGAGGGTTCAGTGCAGAAGCCGTCTCCATCTCCTGAGAGTATTTAGCTCACTGGCCTCTTGACTTCAACTTCATTCTCTTCCCTTCAGGCCCATGGCCTGCCTTTGTACCTTGGTAACACCTGTTTTCTGTTTACTTGTCTGAATCCCAGCGTGTAAGCCACAGGAGGGCCGAGAGAGAATGTCTGTACCTCTTCTATGCCAGCACTGCCTTGCACAATACTAAGGACTAAATGCACTTTAAATTTCAGAATAATAATGTCTAAACTTGGAGTTTTAGTGGAGAACTCAACAACAGAACCAAAATGGAGGGGAGGGGAGGATACAGCACAATGTAGGATCTATATTTCTCACTGGGTTTAGCTGGGTTAATAAAATCACTTCAAAGCTTCCTGTACGAAATCACAGATTTGCTCAGAAGTATGTTGAAAGTTACGGAGTCAGACACGTGGACACGCGGTGGTGCCTCCTGAAGCATATTAAGCTCCTGGGGAAAAGGTGCTAGACTTAGTTTATTCTAATTCTCACAGTGATCAAAATTACAGAGGGCATTGAGCGGGACAAAGGAAACTGTTGTCCATTTGTTAACTGGAGATAAAAAACAAACAAAAATGAGTAGCTGAGGATGGTCAGTGAGACTCGTAAAGCTCTGGTTTGACTTTACAAAATGACGTTTAGTTATGAACTGAAAATTAAAGCTGGAAACACAAAGTTCTTGGCAAAGCTCGAACGTGTAAGGAAAGCCAAAGCTATTGCACAATTAAAATTCAGTGATTTTAAGGAGGATGTGATCTGATCAGCAGGACCTGAGGATAAGTGTCCAAGGGCTCACCCACCACCACGTCAGGGACTTCCCACAGGATGGGTAGCACATCCAAACACTGATGACATTGCCTCTTTCTGCAGAATCACCTAAAAATGCTATAAGTGGAGTAGAAAAAATTAAAAAAAGATGGAGTTCGTGGTTTGAGGAGGATTAAGATACTCAAAAGGCTTTTACTACAAATACAGTGAGACACGCGAATCAATGTGTTGAACAACCTGCAGGTTGAAGAACTGTGGGTGCGTCTAGCCTTCTGGCTTACTTCAATAAGGACATTTGCAAAATCTATAGGGTAGCTCCTGGTAACGTGAAATGACATCTTCTTAACGACATTGTTTCACAATTCTCAGACCAGGGAGGCTCACCAGCGACTCCAACATTCAGTACACATAGCAGGGCATTGTAAATTCATTATAGAATAGCATGTACTTGCTGCTGCCAATAAATTTGTCTTTGCCAAAATATTCTAGCCAGTGGTCCTTCTTAGTACATGAAGCCAGAGTACTGGAACCTACACTGTCCAAATAGGAGACAAATGACACAAAACCTACTACCCAGTTAACCTATAATGACATAAAACCTGCAAGAACCTCAAATACACAATCTAAGTTCTTGGCTCTACTCAATTGCGGCTAAAACTATGGCCCACAGATCAAAATGGATCTGGTAATAAATTTACAGAAAAGTAAATAATGCATAAAAAAGCAGCGAAAACGAGTGGACATGGGTCAGCCAGCACCTGTCTGATAATAACAAGGGTGGTGGTAGTGGTGATGGTGAAGATAAAAGATGGAGGGAGGAAGAGCAGGAGGAGGAAAAACTCTTGCTGTTGATGCAGTTGGCAGGCTTCAAGCACAAAAAAGAGTGACTACAATTATTGGAGATTGAAAACAGAGCTAACAAGGCATCAGAGCAGGACTACAAGTCCAGGGACAAGTTTAAGCTGATCCTAGAAGGAAGAGAGGAGGTAAAAGAAAAATTTGTCACGGAGCCCCACTTTTTCATTAGGCCCTCCAAGCAATCTTACTTGCTCAGGATGCAATGACCAGGGGGCTTCAGCGCGCAGTATCTCCGCCTATTATTGCAAAGCCCCAGAAGTCAGAGCCACTAATGGCTCCAATTAAGCAGAGAGGAAAGTCAAACAAATTACCTTCACTTGAATGGAGGTACCTTATAAATCTCATCTCCATTTAAATTAGCTAAGTGCACAAGATGATGAAAGCTCAGCCAAGGACCAAGTATTCCAGAGTGCAAACAAAGAAAGGTGGCCTTGATGATCCTCGTGAACTGACCACAATGAACATGAATTACTCAAATCTGCTGAGAACAGGATCAAACACAAGGCCTTTGTTTTGTCTGGCAACATCCTGGAAGGTAAACTGCCCTCCTATGATCTGGTGCCGACAAAGTGAAACTGCCACAGTTCTGAGGACTTAACTCTGGCTTTTCCAGGAGTCCAGTTCATGTCACTTCCCAGCCCTGTGATTGTTCCCTCTCCTGTGTGTTGCTAACACATCCAGAGCCGCCTCCTCACTGCCCAGCCCCTACAAGCAACGACTGCAGCCCGCTGCCCAGGGTCCTGCTCCCAGACCAAAGTGGGGCCGCAGATCCTCTTCCAGCTGCTGCAGGCACACACGGGAAGCTGCCAGTCTTCAAAGATACTTCTCTTGTCTCAGCCTTTTATCCAGAGAAGATGTGCCCAAACTCAGAGACAGGTGAAGATTAGGAGGCAGGAAGGCGGGCCTTCCCCAAACTGTCCTTTTTCTCTGCTGCCTTCTCCCCAGGACAACCATTAACAGAAAGACTTCCACCATCTCAGAAGTTACCTTGCTAGAACAAGAATTAAAAAGTGCTTCTCTTCCACAGCACCTGAGATGTAATGGGGAATGCTGGGTTGGAATGGTGGTTCATCTTGCCCTTAGTCTGTCCCCCTGGGACATTACTTGACACTCCTCTGTAAATTGTAAAAGTCCCAGATTGGACCCCACAGAAGCATATCCAACTAAAACCCTGCTGAGCATCCCCCCTGCTAGCAAAGTTTATAAGGCCATGTCCCAGAACTGCTCATCAGTCTGAAAGAGTACCAGCCTATTCACACCACCAAGAACATGATCTATGCTCCAAAAGTGTTTTCACATCAGGTGGAATCCTAAGGATTCTGGTGCCACAGCCAATAGCTATGCTTGTTCTTTACTAGTAGGAGGTGACCCATTTTGAAAAACCATTTCAGTAAAAGGGAGAGCTTACTATAGTCTCAGTAGGAAACTTGAAAAGTGCAAAGTCAATCCCAGCTCACAGCCTTATATGCATTCAGACCGAGGAAGCCAATAGAACCCCCAACTTCACTTTAACTAAACCCACAGTTCTAGAAGCTTCTGCTGTTAGCGACATTTTTATTTGCTCAAAGAGCTCATTTTGGAAAAAGTCCATGCTGCTATGCCATCCCGCCTCACTATCCTTATACCATTTCAGCAGCATCTTACAGCAGCTGGACATGTGCCAGCCCCAGCAGTTTCACACGGCAACACCCCTTTCTGAAAGATGGAAGATTCTCTCTCCTCCTTGATTCCTTCATGTTGGAACTCAGCAAGTCCCCTCATAATTCTTTGCTTCAGGTACAATTTATATGTGAAGAAAACTTTGGAGCTTAAAGAGCATGCATTTTTACACACACATACCAGATTTTACAGTTTATTTATTTTCCTCTTTAAATAAAGTATGCATGGCAGATATGGTACATCAACTAGAACAGCTTGGTTAAGAATTAGAGCAACCATGCCAAGAATCAACCAGAACCAAGACACTGGGAAAACAATGCATTCTAGAATTTTTTAGATGGAAATGTAATGTATCCAAACATCTGATATTATTTTAAGGAATGCTGTCCAAAACTTACCAGGAAGTTCTTTGCTAAGTCAAAGTGATTAATAGGGAAAGGCTGTTTACCTTGTAACTCTACACGCATTCTTAGTTTAAAACAGAAATCACATCTATGTAAGCACAAGAGGCATTCAAAGATGTGATGGACAAATGCATCGCTTTATGAGAACGCAGTAAAAATCTTAAATGTCACATAGATGAAAGGACAGAGTAAAGTTACATATGCATGCCAGGAATGACTGGATTATAAATTAGTTTTTCCTTCATTCTTCATTATTATGGCCATTTATCATTCATCGTTTAACTACATAAGATCCTAGAACTTGACTTACAGCTACCATTGGAGTTAGAATTTTAATAAGTACAGTCACACCACATATTTATCTTCTTTGGCGATTGTGTGCTAAAGAACTCATTTCCATGGTGATGCCCAGAAGAAAACCAGCTGGCTGGCTGGTGAGACGGCAAGAAGCAGCCTGAAATCAGAGAAATCTGAGTCTGGATCCTGCCCCTGCCCCTCCTGAGCTGTTAAACCCTGGCCAGGTCAGGGGACCTCTCTGAACCTCAGTAACCCAACTCTAGAACAGAGATGAAACAAATCTAACTTATTGTGATGGCTAGAATTAATGAGAGCCAAATACTGTCCATGCCATACACAGGTTCCTCAACTCAGGGCAGTTGCTAGCAATATGACTATTAACATTAGACAAAGCACCAAGCCATGGAAATACCAAACTATCCCATTGATTTAAAAAAATACAACTGAAATGATCCCTCTCATTGAAGACAGTTCTATGTCTCACCAAACATACGATTTACAAAAAAAATATTCAGGATGATAAACTCCTAGCCCACAGGTTAAACGTCACCTTGGTCCACCTTCATTGAGTCCATTTAGGACTGCTGTAGATGGGCAACATGACTTCAAACCAATTAGTGACCATATTCTTAAAGCTCATAAGTTTGGAATATTCCTCCACAAACGTTGGCCTCGTCCAGGCTGCGTAGCCAAGTATCTTTCCCTTTTGTCTCCCAATTTTTCATCTTCCTATTTTGTTTTTCTGGGCTGCCCAAATGTCTTTCTTTTGGATCTCTCTCTCTCTCTCTCCAATTTCTTTCTCTTTCTCCCTTTCTCTCCTTCTCCCTCTCTCTCTCATCTGTTTCACTTGCTTTGCATGTGTGGGTCCTAGCCTCATTTCCAACACTCTCTATTTCCTCCTGTGCACTGGGAAGAACTGAGGTATATGCTGATATAACTATTCTTATTTATCTAGTGGAAGTTTGTTCTAGATTTGAATATGACATGGGTTCCTCTTTAAAAACCTAATTTAAGTTGTATTTATTTATTGAAAGTTAACCCTCCCCTCATCTGTGTTGCTATGTTGTCGTTGTTTCTAGTCTGCCATAACAGAACTGGGGGCAAAGAACATTACAGCTAAGTGCCAATCTGAAGTGAAGATATATCATTTCTGAAAATATTATTCAATAATGTAAGCAAGAGAAATATGACAATTTATAAAAATCTGGTTTCCATACACCTTTTCACGTATGTCTGAATCATATTTCACACACTTCTTTTGGGACAAGGGCTATCATTTGCTTATTGTGAAGTGAAAAGGAGGTCAGTGCTTCCATTTTACAGATGAGAACAGAAAGGTAGATGGGGGCCAAGTGGTCATATTTTGTTTGAGTTAATTACATGTTTCATTCATTAATCACACAGCAATAAACCTCCTCCCATTATGATAACAGGACACTAACACGCCTTTTAAAATTATCGTATGTAATTCGGCTTAGCACTGTAAGACAAAAAGTTCTCGAGCTTCCTTTCCAAAGCAAGAACCTCTCTTACCCACCAAGAAATAAATGCTTTGAGAACCAAGGGGACTTGAACGTACATGAACCCTTGCCGCACCAATCACTAGGGGATTGCTTGACACTCCTGTGCTACTCCCTAGAATAATCATGCCTTGGTGCTTCCAAGATTTCCATTCACCATCAGGAGCAGTGAACTTCTGCCCACCATCAGGTCAGCAGCCACTGCAAATGATGACTTTCAACTCCACTTGAAATCATTAGCCTAATAGACTCCTTGTCCTGAGATATAAAGTAAAAAGTCACAGAAAGGAACTTTGCTCAAAAACTCCATCTTCACACTCCCGGACAAGTGTGGACCTCTCAGTTAGAAGCCCTGGGGATGCTGGAGGAGGGCTACGCTGGACCACAGCTGTCAGATCCAAAGGGTGGCCACGGGCCCTCTCACACCATTGTCAATGGTGTGAGTCTTTTGATGCCAAAATGGTGGCCACTGGCTAGGGATGTCATTGAGTCTGAAGGCTGGCCAGTGCCAGGGATTTCAACCCATGGTATGCAAAATGTTTGAGAAGCACTCCATGGCTTCAGTTCCTATTCTAGGACCACAAAGAAAAAGTTGCAAAAGAATTTTGCCTTCATCCACAGTTATAGGAATCTACAGTTCCACAACTAAGGAATACACATAGATGATAAATATGAAACCACACCTTGATTTTCAGCTTGCAATTGTCCTAGACACCTGGACCAGCCGCCCGAAGGCCAGGGGACAGCCTCCAGTCACACGTCCTCCAGATCTAGAGCTGCTACAGAGGCGATGCACGTTTCTCCCTATCTAGCATCTTCCAGCAGCAGTTAAATGAACCAAACCCTAACTAAATTTAACTGGCTAATTGCACCTAAATTACAGTCACAAAGCCCCTTCAGAAGATTCAGTCAATTTCTTGAGGGAGAAAGTAAATGTTTTACTATATAATTATAAACTTAATTAACATAAAATAAATTAATTAGGGACTTGCACTGGTAATGAACACCATGGTTTAGCTGTTTATTGCTTTATTTTCCAGTGGAAGCTAAACCTTGGGAAGAGGGCTAACTCATTCTGTAAGCCTGATTTCATCTCTCCTCTCCCACCCCAACAGAACTGTGAGATTTCTGGTTGATACTCAGTAGCATGGTATCTAAAATTATACAGAATTCAAATGGAGACAGTTTATGTGTAATCTCTAGGAAAAAAAAAATCCCCATCCTGAACCACAGTAGCTCTAATAGTTCCTAGCTGGCAGTTCACTAAAATAACAGATGATTATCCAAAGCAATAGTTACTCTGTCCCAGAGTATAATGACAAAAACTCACCTAGAGCCGAAATAACCATCTGCCACAGATTGTTCCACATGGTTTGTTTGCTTGTTTGTTGTTTAATTCTGAGAAAGAATTCAAAAATGATATTGGCAAAGAAGGATGATTTCACAAAAATGACCCAGTTTCCAACCTGTGTTGCCTCAATTATTGTCCTAAATTCTTTTTATCTGACTGCAGAGAGGAGGAGGCAGGGAAAAGAGCCTCTGAGGATGATCTTGATGGCAGAGAGTAGGTTTTTGGTAAATGAAAAAAGTCTTGTTCTAGTTTTCAAAAGTGTCCATAATTTCTAGGAACTCCAAACTCCATTTCTTGTACTGTTTTCCCCCTTAATTGCTGTGAAGATGAAGAATTGCTGCTGTGAGAAAGTCTGAGCCGTTGAGAGCCAGGTAGAAGGAAGAGCGGTCGAGAGTATGGGTTCGGAAGCTAGAATGTGCAATGACTGAGGGACCTGGACAAGCTGTCTCAGTGTTCTCATCTGTGAAATGGAGCTAACGAGAGTACTTAATCTAGGGCTACTGTGCAGATTTTAAAAAGCTAATACATATAAAGTGCTTAGAAGAGTGGCGCATAATACATACCAAATGCTATCTATTTCTATCACCTGAGGACCCCAGCTCTCAGCTTTTGTCCCTCTGAAATAATGTTTCATGGTCAAAAAGACTTGCAAACATTTAATGAGACAAGTCTAACTTGTGGGCTACCCTGGTCAACACACAGACCAAATGGAGAAGACATTTAGGCTGAGACCGTGAATAAAAAGAATCCTCTTGTTTCAGATAAGAAATGATCTGTGTCATCATGAAGTCTGAGAATTTTAGCGAAGGAAACTTAGAGACCATCTAGCCCATGCAGCCCAGCCCGTCTCGCCCTCTCATCTGGGAAACGAGGACCATAAGTTTCTGGAAGCTCGAGGAAGTTGCTCAAGGGCACAGGGCCAGCAAAGGGCAACTCGGGGCCCCTGGTGCGTGCCGGCTGCAGACTCGGAACTGGAATGCAAGGTCAAAGTGGTGCAGGCGCCTCCCCTGACAGGCGGAAGCCAGACAGAAACGGGATCCGTTGTTTTTGACATGGTCTGGGAATTCTGAATGCATTTCTGCTACATCACCCACATGTTTTACTTTATTTTATTTTATTTTTACCTAAACATTAAATTGATTTTCACATTGGGGGGCAGTGGAGCCCAGGCGCTATGTTGAGTTATCATGGAATCACCACGACTGCTCACGCTGGGGCTGGCAAAATTTTCAATGAAGGGCTGAACAGTAAATATCTTCAGCTCTGCGGGCCATACACTTTCTGTCACAACTACTCACTCTGCCACTGTGGCAGGAAAGCAGCCGTGCAACACGCAAAGGAAGGAGCTGGCTCTGTTCCAGTAAAACTTTATTTATAAAAACAGATGGCAGGTTGCATTTGGCCCATTGGCTGCGGTTTGCTGACCTTTGATTAATGCAACCACCTCCCTGAGATTGCCTTTGCCTTATTTCCTTTACCTTTTCCCAGCTCCAGCTTCTTCTTTAGATGAACGTTCATACTGTTTCAATAATCTTACCAAGATATGATCAATATACAGTAGGATCTAATTTATTGTACACTAGAAAGAAAAGCCAGGGTGAATTTATGAAAAGCTCTAAATTATAAAATATGTTTAAAGAAATGTAGTTTTATTACTTTCATATACATATAGGAATTGAAATTAAGCCAGTAAAACATTTTTAGCATGTTTTGGCAGGTAGGGGGTAATTCAACCTCACCCAAAAGAAAAGAAGAACTTAAAATTATGTAATTCATCAACTGTTTTCATGAGATTTCTTCTAACGGGCTTAGAAAGTTTGTTCCTTGAGACGGTGAAATATGATTCCTACCACCCCATCTTGTTTCCACTATTAATGGGGTGGCAATTCTTTTGTTCATAGAAGGTGCCCAAGTACTCCACCAAACCAATTCCTCACGCAATTAATTATCTGAATCATCAAGAGTTTTTCAACTTGCAGAGAAGCTAAATAAATTGTAATCCTATGACATCAGAGATTAATACCATCTTTGAAAAAGCTTTACTGCTCTCTCTCTAAGGGCCTCTATCCGACCTTTGGCAAACATTGTGAGCTGGCTACTCAAAATCCACTCATAATCCCTTTTTCCTTTGCTTCCTTTACCTTTGAGGGAGAAAAGCCAATATACTTGATTTCCCAGTATCCCTTGAAGCTAAGAGTGGGCATGTGACGTAATTCCGGCCCTTGAGATATAGCCAGAAGTCCAGGGGGTGGAGGGGTCCTCTCTTCTTGAACTGAAAGGCGAAACTCATCAGAAGAAAGCCTTATTGCCCTTCCTTCTTACTACTTGGAATGTAGATTTGACAGCTGGAGGAAACACAGCCACTGTGAGACCATAAGGTCACGAACATGAGGAAGAGGCTTGCTTGCTAAGGACAGCAGAACAGAAAGGTGGAAAGAGCCAGTGTCCGTGACGGCATCACTGGGCCACTACAACAGCCTTGGATCCAGGAATCCTTGCCAAGTGAAACAGATAAACTGCTATCTGTTTCAGTGGTTGTTTGTTTATTGTTTCAGCCAACGCAATCTTAAGTGATACAGTTCAAGCAGGCTCTGGGCTTACTTATGTTATTCTGAGGGTGGAGGGGAGAAGGAGAGAGCAAAGGAGAGGGAAAGGGAGACAATGACTCTAAACTAAAGAGTCCCATCTACTGCCAAGGAAAAGGAATCAGCCTTCAAGTGACGCCACAGCATCTGTGTGGCACCTGGAACTCTCTGCAATGACTCATGTTATAATATAGTCATGTACTACGTAATGGGCTTTCAGCCAATGACACACTGCATATACGATGGTGGTCCCATGAGACTAGCACCATAGAGCCTAGCTGTGTAATAGGCTATACCATCTAGGTTTGTGTGAGTATGTAGGGGAGGAAGAAATTTCCCTCTACCCTTCCAGGTTCTTCTGGCTAGTCTAAGAATTAAATAGACATGACACAGATTCATAGTAGAAAAACAACCAAATTTTAATAAATGGGAGAAATGAAGGAAAACCAAGTAATTAGTCCAAATGACTAATCATCCTCAGCTAAAGACAAAAAGAAGATGTGAGAGGTGGGGAGAGTCAGAGACTTCAAAGGGAGGGAAGGCAATTCACAGGCAGGTGAAAAGGAGCAACATTTGGAAAAGAAGTGTTTGTTTGGCCACACAGAAACAGAAGAACACAGAGGGGGCCCAACAAACAGACTTTTCTAGTTTCCTCCCTCTCTGCCACCCAGTTCATGTTATGCTAAGGTGGAGCTCGTTTCCTGAGACAGGTTTTTTTATCTGAATTCTTTTAGGCAGTTAAGTGGAGTCGGGGGGGGGGGGGAGGAGGGTAACAAGAAAAACTTTCTGAGTTTTTTGTTTCTTAAAAAATAATTATCCTAAAATAATCCTCATGTCAGAGAGACACATTTTGGGGTGGGAAATATTGTTCTCCTTTAGTACACTCCATGATGTTCACGCAATGACAAAATCACATGATGATGCATTTCTCAGAATATATCCCGTTGTTAAGTGATGAATGACTATAACATGGGGCTGGGTGGAGAGCCAGGGCAGGAATGCCCTAAGAACAGCCACCTCACGACACCAGGGAGCCATGGGGGAGCAGCCAAACCTCCCCATATGCCTCAAAGTGTCACAGAAGTGACCCTGAGGGAGGGAAGGTGCACTCACATACATGAGTGAGGAGATAAAGAAATTTTGGGGGGTCTAGGTGAGGAGAGCTGAGTAGAGAAAAGATGCAGTGTGACTATGTAACTCAGCGAGTCACACCGAATCCTGGGTTAGGGAGAACCAACAGAACACCCTGGACATCTGAGGATTGGAGAGTTGAGAAGACTGTGGCTGCTTCCACCAAGACCCCTAGGAAGCAGTGCCCCAGATATGTTCCCCGCATCAGAAGTAAGACAGCACTAATGCTTGGCCTGCACCTGCGTACTTGATGGCCTCACACAGCCTTCTGCATTTCCCAAGAGCCCAGAGCGCTGTGCGCCCAGGAGGGGCACAAAGGTGGTCAAGACTGTCTCTGGGCATGAGACAAGCTGTTGGGACAAAGGAGAGACAGAATGACCTGTGTGGACCTGATGCTGGGGGCCATGGCAGGCTGGAGAATGTCACCAGTGGAGACATCCAGCGTAGAGGACAATGCGAAAGACCAAAGGCCAGGCAGATCCCAGGGGCAGGCTGCCAACCCTAAGGCCCAAACCCATCCCACCCCCTGCGGGGGAGGGCAGATCCCTGAAATTGACAGCTTTACATGAAATGACAAAATTAAGAGATCTCAAGGTAGAAAGCGAGTTCAGGGAGAGGAAAATAAAGACCACAGATGTTTCCAAATCCTGGACTAGACAGAAGTTTTAATGTTTTCCCAAACACAGATTTCACACTTCTGTCTACCATATTCCTTCACTGAGCTTTTGTCTTCTCACCAAATACAGTCAGATGGAAATAAGTCAATAAAGTTGAGATGCCTGTGTTTCAAATCAAGACACGGAGAAAAGGACTCCAACCTGCTTAATATGAGACTCAGCCTTCATCCTCGACCTCCAAAGACCCTTTATATCCAAGCATTTCCCTCCTTGGCCGACACTCACCTCTATCATGATTATAAAAGTCTGTGTGTGAAAGAGAGAAGACAAAGGAGAGTAACTAACATTTTCTAATGTGCCTGATTGCGTAAGGCACTTTGTATAAGTTAATTCATTTAAAGTGTGTTTCATCTTCATATTAGAGATGAGAAACTAAGAAGATAAGTAACTTGCCCAGTCTCCAACAGCCAATAAAACTCACCTATATCCAAGCTCAAAGAGTAGCATTGCATTGGGGTGTTTTTGCTGTGCCATTTTGTTAGCCAATCTGAATTGCCTTTTTAACCTGTTGACTCTCTCTCCCAGAGAGGAAAATAAAGAGCGGACAGCAGTGTTTGACCCATCCCATAAACAAAGGCACCAATGGCAACGGACAAGGATGCCACCATTTTGAGGTGATGCCTCATCCTCATTTCTGGACAACTTCTCTCTAATCTCCTTCCTTGTAATGTGGTATTTTTATAGATACAATGTCTTCTCTCTTTCTCTCAACATGTGGTTTGTACCTATTGCCAAATGCTGTAGGTGAAGGCTAAAACATTCTTTCATGTAGGTATTTTCAGCCCCCCAACAGATACACACGTCAACCCAGGAGATCCCCCAGCCTCCCTGCTGAACTTGTATCACTGGACATGAAAAGAAGGCAGCTTGAGCTTACGTGGAGTCAACTGGGTTGTCGGAAACCTCCCTATGTTCCACAGCAGGGCCTGGCAAGGTTTTTCTGAAAAGGGCCAGGTAGCAAAGAATCCCAGCTACACAGTCTCCTTCCAATGCCACCATCCTTAACTGCCGTTTTAGCGAGCAAGCAGCCACGGACAATGCCAAACCAAGAGATGTGGCCGTACCCCAATAAAACTTTATTTACAAAAACAAATTTGGCCCCCAGGTTTGCTGACCCCTATTCATAGTCATTTCTGTGAGCCACAACACGAAGATTAGTTGTTGTCCTCTCCTTCTGAAATAGAACGGAGGGAAATTCCTTCCCATTACAGAATCTCAACACGTATAGTATAAGCTTACATCTATGCTGCACATTAAATGTCTTCTGGGAAAAAAACATTCAAAACCATATTTCATAAAATTATCATCTGCGTTTGTGCCTGGGCAGGCAGTGGGCCTAAGGCAGCACAGTATTTGTGGGACACAGCTGGGAGGACATTCCTGGTGGCCACACTCACCATCCCCAACCTCACCATATGGAAAATCGCTGCCTCTCAATTAGTAGCACAGAAATAGTAGTACTTTCATTATGACTCACACTCTGCAATTTAGGTCATGCCTATGGCCATCAATAACATCCTCCACTTAGACTTGCCATGGCTAATTTGATTCCCCCCCAACCCCTAAACTGAAAGGGTTTTTTTTAGTTGTTTTCAATTAAGCCAATTTGTCAGACACCTCTGTTCTCAACAGGGTATTTTTGCCCTATTTCTCTTTTGTTTTGAAAATAGCAAAGTGGGAGAAATGCATGTGCAAGTGTTAGGCTCAAACCACTATAGTTTGTGCAAGGATTTACTGTAAATAGAGAAGAGGCCTCTCAGCAATATCACACAGACACACACATACACACACACCCCCGAGTTGCTTTCCTTTATTGTCTCACTCTGCATATTCTGTACACATCCTTAAGTGAAATGTCAGACCCTGATGGTGGTGATGCTGATGGTGACAACAGTTACACCTTATGAAGTGTCCACTGCATGATGGACACCGTGGGAAGCATTTCACAGGTGTCATCAAATCCTCATGATATTTGTATTCTCCCTGTTTACAGAAGAGAAAAGCAAGGCTCAGGGGAGTTATATAGTATCTATTTTACAGAGAGGATATGGAACACTGAGGTCAAAAAATAGCTCAGAGTTTCAATCTCCACCTTATTAATTTGTGACCTTGAGCAACTTTCTTAATCTTGTGTAAGGCTAGGTGATCTCATTTGTAAATGGTGATAATAACATCTTCTTTAAAACTGTGTTGGAAGACTCAAATAAGAAAACATCTATAAAGCTCCCAGTACGATGTCTTAATACATGCATTAGTCTGAACATATGAAAATGCCCATATTTAATCACTGTCTTAGCCTGGAAAAATGATAATTTCATATGGCTCAAAACAATAATTGCTCAGAAAATAATATTATTAGTAATACTGCTGTTATTATCGTTCAAAGACAATAGTAGGTGGCAAAGAAGGGATTTTAATCTGAATTTGACTGATGGCGAAGGCAGTGCTTTTTCTACTAACTTAGTGGCCTTCAAAGAAATCTAATGATAATTTTTACTGAGTGATCCCTTAATAAACTGAAACTGGCATCAGGGAGCTAGTAAATGAGAAAAACAACATTGGTATTTTTTATTTTAATAGCAGTATTTTATGAACAGGACAAAGCCCATTTCATAATCAGCTCAGTATATCCCAAACTTGTTTGAAGAGTATTAACCAAGTGTCAGTTAAAGAAAAATGTGAACTGTCTCTCTTCTTTAATGTATGAAGTGTCACAATCTACTGAAAATTGGGATCTGCCTCATTAAACAGTTATAATTAACTCTGCCCATAATATTCCACAGTGGAATAGCTGCAGTGGTTCATACTTGAAATGAGGAGGATAATTCAGCAGCATTCGATGAAAGAACAATCAGATTTTTCTCTTTCCCATTCCATGATGGGAACTGGGAGTAAAAATAACTTTCTCTTCCCAGGCTGGGGAATTGTAGGGTAAAGAGACTTCCCCTCAAACGTCTGTCTGTTCATTGACAAGCTTAAAAGAAATAAATTCCCATCTGAAATGAAACCATTTCTTGTTGTTTTACCATTTTCCCAGTGGCTATATATGTTGAAAGAGTCTAGACATTTTTCAAGCTTCAGTTGGATTTTAGACAAGGTCTTTCAAACTCAGAGATAATTCTAAAAAAGGCTTTCTTTCTAAAATATGAGAATCTAATCTCCAGGGTGTTGCCTCATAGGATTGTAAAATCCAGTCAGAAAGAGGAATTTCTCCACTTGCTTTTTTTCCAAATAAATAATGAAACATCATTCTACCGATGTATAGAGAGGAAATACCAAGGTCAAGAAAACATTTGAAAATATTTGCATGGTGTTTTGACTGGAAACCACATGCGTTCTCTGGAACTTTTCAGAGTGTCTCCCCTGATGTGTCTACAGCCAGAACTTTCTGAAGATGAGCTCTTCTCAATGACTGTTACCCCTGGGGGAACTCTGTCCCTCTGAGTCAGCATGGAACTAAGGTTTGCTTTGGAATTTTGTAGAGATAATAGTCAGTTATAGTCCTTTTTGGCTAAGTGAGACATAAGAAAATGTAAATAAATTTTAGAGAAAGACAGTTAACTATAAGAGCTAATCTAGATATTCTGGTCAAAGTCCTCAAATCATGAGAGGACCAAAGAGAACACATGTTTTGGAGGGATGGGACAGGCCCCCTTTCATCTCTCAGTCATCCTTTTGAATATTGGGTTGTGCCACCATCAAAGTCCTTTTGTACAGTGCCAAGAGGACGTGACACTCATTCCCATCAGGAGAGAAGGTAAGAAGCTCACATTTCTCTCACGTTAGGAGGTTAGAGAGTCTTCATTCTCAAAAGCTCAACTTAGCCAATAAATACTAAAGTAAACAGAATATGATTTGACACTACTAGGCAAACCCCAAGGGGGCAATGTTACATTTGAAAGGAAAGAGTTAACTAAAATATGACACCGAAATAATTGAAGAGGAAATGCATTGATTAATAAAACCACTTTTTAGCCAGTGTTCATTTTAGTAATAATAATTGCTTTATCAGTGCAGATTGGCAATCATAAGGGGGTTTCTGTCTTGATTCCCCAGATTTGACCTTGAGCTGAATGAGGATTTTAACTCTCTGAAACTCTCCTATAGACTTCCTTCAGATCCCCACCACATAGACCTACACTCCCTCCTTCAAGGTCTCATTGGCCCCACACTCAAAACCGCATCTCCCTGCATTGCATCTAAGCAAACCCGTCAGAATGGATACACGGGATGGCTTTACAAACTCCAAGAAAGACTAGCTGACATAGCAAATGTCAACAGTGACCTTGAGAGTATTGATCAAGCACTGTTTCTCTGTTACAGAGGTAGGAATATTAAGCAGTCTTCTAAATCATTAATGGATTCCTCTTATGTTCTTCTATTCAACTCTCCCATCCCCCATTCAAGCCAGGAATTGCCATCCTTACATCTTGGTGGAAAACAGCAAAACCTATCCTGTCAAAATGTTCAGGAAGGCTCAATTTTCTTTCATCCACTGCTTAGAATAGGCAGGGAAAACTTTATCTGCAATCAACTGAGAAACTGTCTTGGAAAGATATATAATTTTTGCTTCTTTTGTGGAGCTGATGGTTAAGTCTCCCTTAGAAATTTATTAAAAAGGTAATGACAAAGAAAAGACTTCAGGCACTTTATATGTAACTGAAAGTTTTCTTGACTTCATTCTTCGAGCTAAAAGTTTTCTTTTATAGAGTATTGAGATTGGCATATAGACCACTTAGATTTACAGACTGAGAGCCTGTCTATGCACTGGGGAGAGGCCCATATCAAAATGTAACTGTATTCCCTGGGAGAAATAGAATGTCACATCCACTATATCCATTGTCACCCTGGAATTTAAGCTATTTGTTAACCAACCACCTAACAAGGCCTGAGGAGAAAAGTAGCAAGTGCTGTTATGGGTAAGAAGATAGAAAAGAGATATGAAAGCTTAGGGTTAGGAAGAGCTTGATTGACAATCTCTGTGGCCAGAGGACAAGAAAGGTCACAGAGCGTGGGGTGAAGAGAGAAGGGACAAGGATGCAGGGATGTGTGCATGGAATGTACGCAGGGGCAAGAAGGTCCTCCTGGATTTAAGTTGGCCACTAGGCCACTGACTCCAGGCTGACCTGGGCAGGTCCAAGAGTTACTGTGGGCCTCAGGTTCCCCAAGGAAGCTACACCTGGCAGCCTCTGACCCCCATTCCAGGTCTAACACCCAGAGGTTCTATGATCCAAACTTGTCTTTCTTTGCCATCTCTAAGCTAAACCCTGAGTGTCCGCATTTTCAGTTGGTGGATGTGTAGATAGCTGCCTCTGAGGGCCAGGTCAGCAAAGCATTCTGTCTCCTCACTCTGTAAGGCCAATGCTCCGGATGTTCAGCTTGGGGCTATCCAGATCTGGCACAGATACAAGTAATTCAGTTCACCTCCCCAAGACTTCTGGCTGCCCCCCAACAGCTCAGCAGTTTCACAATCTGCTTGAGTTGAAGCGGGTCATTTCCTCAGGCCACACCTGAGACCAGGCAGCAGAGGCTCTCTGTGTCCCTAGGAGCTCCCCTGCTTCTTCTCTCCACTTCTTGTCACAGGATGAGAGGTGATACCTCAGCTCCTGTCATGGCAGAACCTAACTTTTCTTCAGCTTGCTTCCATTTTGGCCTTTCGGCCCTGCCGCTCCTCTGAAATGCCCCCTCACGGCCACCACAAAAGCCTTATCGACAATTTCTCAATGGCCTTTTCTCCAGTTTCTTCCAGCTGACCAAGCTGAGGCCTTTGGCAGTGGCGAGCACAGCCTACTTCTAAATTCCTCTACTCTCTTGATTTCCCTAAGACCAGATTCAGGTCCCTCTATCCTCAACATGGCCATTTCTCCAGCTCCTCCTCCACGGTTTTGGTTGTCTCCAAGGCTCTTTGTGCCTCGTTCTCTGCAACTTGCCTGGAGCTGGGTGGCAGCTTCCTAACTGATGTCTCTTACCGGTGTTCTTGCTTCCTGTTACTCACTGCTCAGAAACAGACATGGGCTCTGGGGAGGGGTTGCACACAGCTCATGGAGGCTCACAAAGCTGACAAAGGCCCTGTTACCTAATGTCCTCTCTAGGCTCCCTACAGGAACAAGCCTGTCCCGGGCCACCCCCATCTGCCTCTCCCTCTCTGTTGTCTGCCCTTGGTCAGTCCACCTGAACATTACCTGACACTTCTCTGTCCTCAGATACCTTCTGTCTCAGATACATGAAACGCTGTTCCCACAAATACCCCACCCTGCCCTCATCCCACACGCTCCCAACCTCTGCACGGAATTCTCTCTCCCACTTCCCTGCCTGGGAGACTCGACAACAAAGCTCCAGTGCACTCTTTTATATGAACTTAGCCCTGGGTCTCCGAGGATGAGGCAGAAGAAGCCCTTCGGAGCCCCCGGGACAGACACTGACGACGAGCATGTCACAATGCTCTCTATGGCTGGCTTTTCAGCAAATACTTCTCAAGGGTGACCCTCCCTTCTATATGTGTGTCCCCAGCACATAGAATAGACACTCAACCAAATGTCTCAAAAACGGCAGACGGACTCACTGAATCTGAGCATCTGCCAAATTTATATTTTTGTTAATTTAATGTTCATTTTCCCAATTTTTTAAAAAATTTCATTTTTATTTTCCTACTAAAATCTTTCTACTGGTCTTTATAAAATAATTACTTTAATCCTTGAAGATAAATAACAATTATGACATAATAATAATAATCACAATAATGAACGTAATTCTTATGCTTACTGTGTACAATAATAGTAGCTAAAACATGGTGTTAATCAGGCTTCTTCTAAGTGCTTTATATGTATTAATTCATTTAATCTTCTTAACAACCCTATAATGGTATTATGATTATCCTGTTTTAGAAGTGAGAAAACTGAGGACAGAAAGGTTGAGTAACAGCAAAGTCACAACGTTGGTAAGTGCTGGAGCTCAGATTCAAACCAAGACATCCAGCTCCACAGTTCACTCCTGAGCTGGACCAACTGCCTCGCTGTACACTACACTGCCCGCCACATTGCAGACTTTATAGATATTCTCTCATTTAAGCCTCACAACAACTTTATAAAGCAGGGAAATTATTATCACTACTTTCTACAATAAAGAAAACAAAGGCTCTGAGAGGTTAGGGAACTCACCAAAGGTCACATAATAATAAGGGGTGGACAATGGAATTAAAAATCTAGTGTTTGCTTCACTTCTCACATTTGAGGAGATGAGAGGAGGGAGGAATATACCAAGTGCGTGAAGACATAGCCATCCACACAGCCATCACTGCGTGTGCAGCAGCACTTCACCGTGATCCAGCAACTCAGATAACGGAGAGATCTGTCCACATCATCCTAATTTTGCAAATGGGTAAAGAGCCAGTAACTAATTCAGTTGAGAAGCTGTGTCTCCTGGGTCCTGAGCTGGCCCCATTCAGTTGTCTCTGTCATTACACTTGAGATCGTTTTGTCCCTAGTCACTTTAAATATGCCTTGTCTTTGGTAGCTTCATTTCAAGCTTCCAGAAATCTGACCAGTATGGAAATAGAGTTGCTCTCCCTTGGTTCAAGGACAACGAAATGTCAATAAAAGGGATTAAAATTGAGATTGGGTTTTAGACACGTTTTTCAAGAAGCCCATAATTCCTTGTTGGAGGGCCACCACCACCACCGTGGCATGCTCACAGCTCCTTAAAGCAGACAAGGCATTTGCCATCCCAGACACGTGATGATCTCTGCGATCTGGAAGCCCGTAATTCAAACATGGGTGACACGAACTCTTTCTCAAAAACAAGCTTTCCTCCCATCATCCCTTTTTAGCTTTGAGATAGCACCTTTCTTTGCATAGAGTTTTCATTTTTCTGCCTAGATATTATTTGGCTAAAATGATTAAAAGATTATCCTATAAAGATAAAGAAAATAACAAATCCCATTTTGGAGAAACAGGGAGAAAGAAACCAGAAGTAGAGACAGATGGATCAAAATAACAAAAGGATAAAACAAGAGAAAGATATAAAAATAATACTAAATATCACTGAAAATTTATAGCTGATATCTGCCCAGATGTGGACGCTGGTGTTGCCACTTACCACATGTACGTATAGATATGTGACCCCAGGCAAGTCACCTTCTGTCTTAGTATCTCCATTTTCTCATCTGTACTTCCTCATCCAACTCATGAGGCATTGAAGGTATTACATGAGATAACACAAGTAAAGCACAGAAATGTGCTGGGAGCAAAGCAGATGCTGAATAAATAAGAGCTATTGTTGTCGTGGTGGTAATTTTAAGAAAGACATGAACTCTACCACTTGATGATTCCCAAGGGACTCTGAGAATGTGAGACTCTCAGATGAGATGGGCTGGCAGGCAACAATGTAAGGGACTAAGGTTCACACTGCAACTCCACATGCTCTGGTTTCCTTGGTTTTGTACAAGGCATGTGCAACCTCATGAATTCCCAGGTCATGTTTCTAAAAGATTTCTCAGTTCCTCTCTCGCCAAAGTTGCAATAAATTCTGGTGTGCACTGCCAGGGGAGAGGATCTGATAGCGTGGTGCTTGTGTATAAGTCACCAATTTGGCTGGGGATAAAAGGAACTTCAGTTCACCCTTTGTCTGCAATGATTAGCTGTCGCTGACTCTTGAAATTGATGTTTTAAGAACAGTTAATCCAACAACTAATGCCTTCCAAGGACTTTTTTCCGTGTAGTTTAAGTTATTGAAGACTGAATAAAACTCTCATAGGAAAAAATCAGACACAATACACAATTAGAAAAGAATATGCCATAAACACTATATATTTAAAGATTTCTCAAACTGGATGGTTCTATAGGCCAATATTTTGGAGGGCCAATTGGAAACCAATTCTTCTATGAAAGCATCTTGTTAGCATGAACCAGAAATAATCTTTCTCTCTGAACCCCCATAGCAATACTTCTGTCTTCTTCTAGAAAATGAGTTCTGTTGGCCCTTGAGTCATACAGAAGCCACTTGACTGTAAGGGCTACTACTTATTTAGCCTCATAACCACACTTCCTTCTCCATGTTTACACATAGCAGGCCCTTCACAAACATTTAAGAATCAGTGAATACACTCATTAGATTCAGAACACACATCCTCAGTTTTCTAACCAGTGTGCATGAGAAGGATAGCGGGACTAGAGCAGCCAACCTATTCCAGGAAATGGTTTTGAGCCATGGAGCATGATTTTGGTTTGGGATTACCATTCCTGTTGCTTAAATGAGGGAAAAGGATTAGGGACAACCTCTTCTAAAACTTCTGTGATGTGATTTGCATTTTTAAATTTCTGCTAACATCATCTGTTTATAGCTCTCAGGAGAACTACAATGAGAGAGGATTAAGAAGGGGCCTTCGCTCATGAAATGTACAAACTCGAATTAAATAGGATTTATGACTCTCTGGTTCCTCTCTCTATTTCTCCAACTTCCCAGAGAAAATGGATTCTACCGTATAAATGAGTTTGCCAAAAACATTTTATAAATGTTCAATCTTCAAAGTAACTAAATTGTGAGAAGGAAAAAATACTCAATAAGATATGAATAAACTCCCAAAGGGCTTATTTTCCCCAGTTGATCTGAATTAAAATGTTAATAAGTCAGTTAATAGTATTTTGATTTATACTGCATATTGGACACTTTGGTCATCATACGTGAACACCAGTTAGTTGATGAACATTAATTATTAAACACTCTCTGCCCTCACGCCTCAGGAGATGTCCCTGAAAGGGACAGTCCTCAGCCTGGGACCTTGCACATGAGACACTAAAGAAGTACTTGTTGAGTGTGTAGCATGTGAGTAGACGCTTTTAAATAAGCCCACAGGGAATACATACCTGAATGAAGGTCCTCTCCTTCTCTCTTTATACACGTGCTCAAATACACACACACACACTCACACACCTTCATGAGTAACTTTCAAACTCCACACATTTAACGCATACAATCTCATTTCACTCGCACAACACGTTATGAAGGACAAGCACCACTCCCATTGTCCAGAAGAGGAAAAGCCAGCTGAGAGAGTGAGGAAACTACCCAAGACCACAGAGCTAGTGACCCATCACACTGGGATTTGAACTAGATCTGCCGGGCTCTGCCTGTGCCTTTCCATCAGGCCACGCTGCTTCCTTCAACCAAACTGCTTCTGCCCACATTTTTGGAACTCATTTTTAAATCTTACCTTTAGAGTTTGCTAATATTAGTTTGACTTACTCGAATCTGGTCATCCCTGTTAGGAATCCTACCTCTGGTCGTGCTCCCCAGCCCTCCAGTCTACTCTCCTCCCCACTTCCAAGGGTTCTTTCTACAACATATACATCATTAGGATGCTTCCGTCTAGCAAAGTCGGCCCTTCGGGATAAATTCTATCCACTCAGTATCCAAGGGCCTCCGAGGTGGACTCCCTTACTCCCCTCCAGTCTCTCCTCCAATTCTCTACACCCATTCTCTGCTCAGCCAAACCCTGGAAATGTATGAATGCCAGAAGCTTTTTCATAAGTTCATGTCTTGGGACAGGAAATTCCTGCCTGGAATCCTCCCTCATCCTTCTTCCTGCCCTTCCCTCAACTCTCACGCTCTGCAAGCTCCAGAGCCCCCTCCAATGTTCATCTTTAGGACCAGTTTCTAGGCTAGTTTAGATATTCCTATCCAGGGCTCCCACAGCAACCTGCACTTACCCTCTCCCACAGCACCCTTCAAAGTGGATATTTAAAATATCCACTGAGTCTATACTTTCCCAGTAAAGTGTATGCTTCTGGGAGATGGGGCCATCAAACCCAATGCTTATTGCAGATACATGTTTGCAAATGAATAAATGTAAGCAGCAAAGGCTGACAGTAAACACTCAACCTTTGGGGGTGAATCTGACTCAGAGAAATAGCAGAGAATTATTCAGAGCCAAGTTGAGTAAATAAATGTGAGTGATCAAGCTGGGTAGCACTGTTTAGGGTCCAAAACCATTTCAACAAAAATACATTAAGGTAAAGACTATTGTCAAGAAAGGAAAGTCAATCCCTGTACGTACAAAATGTCCCTCAGAGGCTGATCAACAGTCCTAAATAAACACCTGTGAGAGGAAATGTCACCAGGAGTGTTTACTATATTATACTTCAATGGTCTCATACAGGGGATGTAAGGAGCAACGAGAGGATGTTCACAGGAAGACAACCGCCATGTATTTCTTATCTGAGAAACAAGTTCTTGAAGATCTACGAGAAGCTTCAGCAAGCCTCACTGGTTTCTCCTGGACTCTCAAATATGATCTACCTTTTCATACTAGGGAAGTCAAATCCCATATCCTCACCCACTTCAGGATGCAGACCAATGGAGAACACAAGATTAAGCATCACAGCTTGGTCAAAGTCATGGTTTACGAAAAATAACTTCTTCTACAGAAGTCAATTCTCACCAAGCTGTTAGCATATTTCTTTAAGTACTTGCAAGTTAATAGACAAGGTCAGGCTGGGCTGTTACACTCCAGAGCGTAGTCCCTTACAAATGCTGAGGAAAAGACACGTCACTGCCTCAGAAAATGTGGCACTTGGTGATATGACAAGTACAATGGTATTTATCATCCATATCCACAGCCAAATGGACAAGAGCCATATCTGAAAACGGAAAGGGTGATTCAGCCCATTAAGTATGCAGAACATCATCTTTCAACACAAGATGGTCCTTGATGATTTCTTTTCATATCTAAAGGCTTTATCCAAGTGGGAAAAATGCAGAAGCAGAACAAGCCACAGCTTTTCTGTTAGAGCTACAGTCACAGCAAACTAGGGATTATTGGGCAGAAGGAGCTCAACAGAATACGCAAACAACCTGCCCTCTCTTCACAACTCTGCTCTCTACAGAGGGGCCACAACCTCATATTTAACTCTTGTTTTCTCTTTCCCCTGCTTCCTGATAAATGCTTTTACAAAGTTTTCTGAGAGCCAGATTTCAAGTAGGTTCATATTATAATTTCCAAAATAAGACTTTCTATAAAAACTTGAGTCCTGGCAAGCCCGCATCCCTGGCTTGATGAGCATTTCCCGTTGAACTGAAGATGAATTGTCTGCAGCTAACGAGACAAACAATATAAAGTTGTCATTTTGTGGAACTTAAAGCCCAAACCCTGCTCCTCCCTGCCACTGACTTTTTTTCTAGGAGGTGATGGTATAATCCTTTAAGCAAGTCTCTCTTATACAACGATTTAGTTTTAAAACACCCTCCAAGGTATTATCTAAAAATCCTCCACTAAAAAATCATTACAAATGGCCCTGCTATAAATGGCTTTACCAGCTAAGAGATTCCCAAGTTAAAGTGAAAGACACTAAAGGAATTACCAAAATAAGGGGTTAGTTAGATCCTGGCTGAAGCTTTTGATTTCAGTCAACATATAAAAGATCCTCACAATGTGGTTACCTTCTATTTACTGCATTTAAATGAAGCATATGCTTAAAAAAATACAGAGCTCTCTAAGCTATGTCAGTTATATCCCTACGTTGTTTCATGATTTTACTTGACGTATTTGAACCAGTCGTACATGGGCCCCCCAAATCAGTGCAAAGATTTGCCACTATTTCCACCAGGGGGCATTCGTCTCATTAAAAATAAACACTTTTCAACTGTTTGGCTAAATTCAGGGTAAAAGAGAAAGAGAGTTACGCTAAAATGGCTAAAATACGTATTTTGTTTATTAATCTGGAAATCCACACTTTTAATGGGAAGCAAAAAGGCTAAGTCGTTAGTGGGTAGTTCTTGAATCAGATGCTTCATTTATGTTAAAAGGTATTATATAAGTATGGAAAACTTATTGTTATGTTCTAAAAGGTGATATATACTAGAGAATGTTATGAAATTTTCAGAAGTGTCAACAAAATATGCATGTAAAGAACGCTCAGGTATAATTAGAGATTAATTTTAGAGGCTATAATTCATTTTAGATTAATTTTGGGAGCTATAACTGCTGCTTTCTTAAAATTTTTCCCATCCTAAAAGTATTAAAAGACTCCCACAAAAGCAAACATCATCCTTTTTAAAATGCCTATTTCTCAAAGATCGCATCAGTTTCCTTCTGACGAGACTACACAGGTACTTTGCACACATGAGGTTTGGGCACTGGGAGACAGAAACAAGGCTGATTTTCTTTGGGAAAGTTATGAAGAGAGGAAGAAAAGATGATGAAATATACAAAGGTCACACATTTTAAACAGGAATCCTGATAGCCTTTTATTAAAAATAAAGTATGTGGGAAGCTATACCAAACACTGTCAAAAAATACCCAAATACAGAATACCTTTTTTTGTTTACCTACCAAGAATATATCACACAAAGTTTGCCATATCCCTCAAATTACCACCAACCCAAACAAGCCAGAAAACTTCTCATATTTTTCTTTATAAAAAAGATAAAAGAAAAAATTCCAAGTAGAAATATGATAGTTCATATTTCTATCTATAGCCATCCAATCCACCAGCTCTTAATTAGGAATCAATAGATCAATAAGGACTATGGATCAATGAAGTCTAGCATCGCCCCCACCCCCAACCCTGATGGCAGCTTTCTCTTTCTCCACAATCTCCATTTTCATACGTTAAACAAACATGGCCACAGTGGAAATCACAGACTCTTACGGTAAAGCTGCACAGGGTTGGTCTTGGTATTCTCTTGAGCTAGAACTTCTTTCTGTTCCCATCCCTCTGCTTCTGCACCTGCCTAAGAAAGGCCAAACCAGCAATCTATGTGGGGAGCCGAATGGTGAGTTATCATTTTATTAGATATTTTGCTTGTTTTTCTCTGTAAGGCAGGGGTCAGCAAACTTTCTTCTATAAAGGGCCACACGAAAATATTTTAGGTTTTTTGAGCCATGTGGTCTCAGTCACAACTATTCAAGTCTGTGGTGTTGCATGAAAGCAGCCAGAGACAACCCCTAAACGAATGGGTGGGGCTGAGTTCCAATAAAACTTTACTCACAAAAACAAACAATGGGCTAGATTTGGCCCATGGGTCTTAAGTTGACAACTTCTGTTTTAAGGGGATAGCTCAAGCGTTTTCTTCTCCTGTACTGGTGGAACTCTGACATGTCAAACATCCAGAGGTTCCCTGATGGCAAGAATGTTAATCATAACTAGATTTTTAAGGAGAAAACCTAAGATAGAGCCCCCTCTATAATGACATTTTCTATTCACAAAAGCCAGCTACCGGGGCGCTTCTCTGACCCTCTAGTGGTGCCAGCTGTTAATGCTAGATGCGAGCGGGAGTGTCTTGGGTTCTTCTTGGCCCCTCTGGCACTTGCTGTCCTCAGCAGTGGAGAGAAACATCTCTGACTCCAGAGAGGAGTCCAATTTGGCATTAGGATTTCAGACCCAACACACCTGAGAAAAGTTTTTCAAACTTGCACACTCTTTGCCTATCAAACGAAATGCCTCACTTCCTCTTCCTGAACTTCTGAGGAGCGAGTCAAGTCGTCCGCATCCAGCTAAGCCTTTTAACGACCCACGGCTACTGTGCTGTTGCCGTGACTGGGGCAAGAAGGTGCAGCAGACATCTGGCCTGGCTGAGCACGCCCTTCTCAGAGGAGCTCCTCCCTCTCACGGAGCAAGAAAACTCCGGAATCTAATTTGTCTGCGTGTCTAGACAAAAATTTGGGTCAGACAACACAAAGCCCTCTTTTAAAAAAATCACTTCTAGTTTTGCTTTCATGAAAAAAGGGAAGATGGGAGTGAGGGGGTTGGTGGGAGTTGATCTCTAGAACACAGCATGTGAGTTGTCTTTTCAATTTGGTCTCAGCCTAAACAGCAAATCTGTGTGCTCCTTCTCTTTGCTTGTTAATGCATTTCCTTCCGTGGGAGAACAAGCCCCCCCAGAAATAGTGCATTTTATAAACAGAAAAAAATCAAGTTGTAATGGAAGCTCTGAATCAATGTTACCAGGCTTCCAGCAAAGTTGACATGGACCCTTCAGAATGTGCATCTCTGTTTGGCGGAGTTTTTTATTAATATTACTCATTAATATTTTTACTCTCCTCCGTGTGCTCAGAGACCTTGGCAAGATGAGCATTTTATAAATCTGAAAAATAAATAATTAAAGCCTTCCAATCAATACCACCCAAGGGAGAGTGAAGGAGGCACTCAAATCTGCATTAAAGTCAAGGTCCTCCCTTCTGGTAAGTGCTGGAGGAAGAAGAGGCAGGCTCGGAAAGCCAGAGGCCAGGAAAGCTCCTCTCACCCGGGTGAGCCGAGTGTGGCAAGCTGGCTCCTTCCACTTATCCCTCAACAGCTGGGAAGGGAGAGGGGGCCACAGGGAGTAACTCTGCCCTTGAAGCAAAGTGCCCCAGCAGGAGCTGGGCAGCAGAGACTTGCTCACTGTGAGCTTCACTGGAACTGCACGGTCTGGGCTCCCACTTCAGTTCTCTGGGAAAATGTTTCTGTCAACACAGCAATAAAGCGCTCCACAGAGGGACTTCACAGAACTCCGCAGCCCAGGTGAGCAGCCCAACTGAGCCGGGGGGATTCCAGGGTAAGGCTCTCCAACAGGCTTCAGGCACCACTAGTGCAAGGAGGATTCACCCTGCCCCCATCCAACCACCAGCCACCACCAACCACTGAGGCAGGTGTCTTGTTCCTGAATTTGTGATTCATTATGATTCTACAGATCACCAATTATGAGGAATCATCACTGGTTGGCGCCTGAATAGCCTCCCACTCTTCTAAAAATATCAGTGACAGTCAGGCTGCATCTACAGGCCTTTCTATAGAAGAGAAAATGCTGAGCTGGTGGTTGGTTTACTTAAAAAAAGCAAATAGCCAGGCTGGTTATACGCACAATATAAAGGAAGACTTTTAAAAAAATGAAATCATATCGTTGAAATGAACTTCAAAAAATCATTGAGGCTGTCATCCTACCTTAAGGTAAGCCTATCTATGAATTGCCCGGGGACAAGCACAACATACATTATTATAAAAGATCTTGAAAAAAGGAACTTCTATGAGCAAACCTTTTGTAGGACCAAACTACCTTCACTGTCAAAAACTTGCTAATTAGGACTGTTCTGCAATGGGTTGCTGGAGCCAGCTCATACTGGTTTGTTAAATTTTCAGGAATTTTGCGAATTCTGGCTGACGTCACATGGGTAGCTTGAAATCAGCCACGGTGGGAATATTTACACCACAGAAATCAGCAAACAGTACAAATTAGGTCCCTAACCCCACTGCACCCCTACAAGCTGGTTGTTAAAAATTTATCAGTATACCACCGCCATATGCTTTGTGAAACTGCTCCATTTTTCTCTTTTCCAAACTCTTAATTCTTTGAGAGAAGAGAAAAACTCTAGGAGTCAAAGCAGAAGTCTCATTTATAATTTTATGGAAGATCTAGCCCCAACTTAGACAAAACAAAGGAAATCAACTGCTTTGCAAGACAAACCATTTATAGACAATGAAACTGCTGTATTAGAAAATCACCCTTAGCCCCAATTTATCCCTGCTATTCTCCCTGCCATTTCCCAGTCTTTTAAACATCTCTAGTCTCTTCAGCGCTCTCTGAATTATGTCACATCCCTCAAACTTCAGGATAAGAATGCGTTCAGTACTTCAATAGTACAACTGCAACCATGAAGAGCCACAGGTGACCCCACTTTTTATGATGCACAACCCCACCTGCTTTCTTAATATAACTTCTCTCTTCCTGTAGGGAGCTAAGCTGCATGCCAAGACTGGAAGTTATTTACTTCCTAGAGTCTTTCTGATAGAAATAAACCTTAGTACAACCCAGGGATTGGGAAACGTATCTTTCATGACTTCCAAAAAATATTTATTGGCCCTAAAACCTAAGAATAAAGATATTCTATTACCTATTGCTGGGACATATTCTCCATGAGTCCCTTGCATTTCTGGATATCTTACAAGAAGAGGCACTGACTGCCTTTTTTTCTGGATTATTGTTTCGAGGAAGTTTGTATAGCGAACAGCTTTAGAAGATAGAGATCATATCTCTGGGGCAAAGAGAAAGCATGTTAACTGCCCATTTAAAAAGATTCAAATTCCCTAAACTCAGGGTTCCTTTCCTATAATGCAATCTCAGCCCATCTGCATCAGCCCCGTGGGACTCGGGGCAGAGAGAACTGACACACACATGCTACTGACGCTGCTTCCAGTGTAATAAGTAAGAAAGTCCTTTGTCTCTGACCCAGGAGTCTCATGTCTTCTGCCACCGTCTGTGAAACTGTGGCAGGCTAACTTGTTAGCTTGCAAGTAGAGTAAAATCTCAGACCCTTCACAGTTCTTGACACCTGCCCCCTACATGGCTTTAAAAAATTATATATATTCATATATCTATCTATCTACCTACCTATCTATCTAATAAGGACTAATTGTGCCCCTCAGAGATTCTTTATAGCTCTCATGGGCAATAATGTATAAGACAGCCCATGACGAAGTTACTAGGATGGAAATTGCAGAGCCGTTGCACTGTATTAAAGATATCCATGTGAAACTGGGCAAAATGGGCATGAACAAAATGATGATTGCCTTAATGTGTACTCTTTTTGTGTACTCTAGAGCAGGGCTCCTCAAACTCTAAGGAACATTTAAATCACATGGCATCTTGTTAAAACGCAGACTTGGATTCAGCAGGTCTGGGATGAGGCCCAAGATTCTGCATTTTTAACAAGTTCCCAAGTGATGCTGATGATGCTGGTCCAAGGACCATATTTTGATAGCAAAGTTCTGACAGCAACTAAATATAAATTCTATACATGTTAACACTCTGATATTTGCATAAACGCTAACATTTTTAATAAAAATATCTACAACAATCCAGAAAGTCCACATAAATCAGACAACTCCTATATTGGTTTAGCAAAGGATACTAAAATAGTTCCTGAGTACATGATTGAGTGCTTCTATACTTATATAAAGAAAATATCAATATTTGTTGAGAATTATCCTTTATTCCAAATTATAAACACATTCTATTCAAAGAACCAGGAGCAGAGGAAACCTGCAGGAGCAGACCTTCCTAGGTTGTGCAAAGAGTCTGTGGCCTGCAGCGAGCACAAAATAAACAGGGCAAGTGACAGTCCTTAAGGTTTATGTTGTAGGTCATTGTACCTCTGGCTAAGCTAATGCTGATGGGCTAGGCACAACAGGAAAAACAATATGTGGACATAAGACTGAGTCTGAAGAAGCAAACGTGCTTGAGCGAAAACCCCGTGGGTAGGAAGTCAGGGGCCCGAGTTGCGGTCCCCCCAGCACTCCCTTGCTACAGGAGCTGAGGGAAGCAGGGCCAGTCCCCACGGGGAGGTGAGGGTAGAGCCGTGCTCCAGGCCCAGGTGCATCCCCACTTCTGGACTCACATCTTTGCTCCAGTCTCGGTCACCTGCACAGGCAGCCTCTCTGTGTCAAGGACCATTATTTAAAAGTGTCATCAGCCCAGAGAAATCAATCTTTCTGTCTCATCTTATCCACTTGGGAAAAAGTGTGTGCGCAAATTTGAAAAGCACAGAGAGAGAGAGCCCAGAAATGAAAGAAAGGCGGAAGATGTATTTCAGATTTTTATTGAGAAACGTTTAGCAGCACTTTTACTTCATTCCTTCTGTCTCCTCCTTTCCTTTCTCCTGCCTTCCTTCCTCCTTCCTACCCTCTCTCTCTTCATTCTTTCTCTACCAAAAAGACAACCAAGGAGGCAGCGAGGTGTTATTTCTTATTCCCCACCCTACTTTCTCAAGAGGGTAGTGACTGTTGCTTTTAAGCAGATTCCTGGGGTCATCATGCTTAGGAAATCCGGGGTTCAACAGAGTGCAAAGGTCTCTTTCCTGAGGACCCTCTCAGCCTTTAACAGGCCGATGTGCAGGGCAGGCAACTCTCCTCCCTAAGGGGCTGGGCCACTGCATTTTCCCTGTTCAGCCAGAAACCAAGCCCTCCTCCTGTTAGTGTGCTGCGGAATTTGCTCTGAGAAAGGGAGCTCTGATTCTGGAGCAGGAGCCAAGCTGTTGTGTTTGAATTAGCTCTACCTGGAAGAGAAGCTGCGGCCTTGGGCAGGTCACACAACCTCTCTGAGCCTCCAGTTTCTTCACGTGCCTGAGAGGTCCATGGCATCTCGCTGAGGGTGCCATTGACAGGACCAAGGGAGACCAAGCACGCAAAGCGCCAGGAACAGAGTTCCCCCTGCAGCCCAGTTTTCAGAGTCACAGGGGATGTTAATCCATGTCCCCTGAGGGCTTGCTGGAAAAGCGCCCATTTTACTGAAAACTACTCTTGGCAATGAGGGCACTGGCCTCTTTCCTGACCTCACCCGGTGTCAGAACTTGGCATGTGTCTAGTCCCATCCACTCAAACCTGACTATTCTCTTCCGAGGGCTCCCACCAGGCCATATCTTTTTGTGGTCAGTCCCAACAGATGACATTTGCCAAAGGAACGAGGGAGAGAAAGGAAATATTGAGACAGAAAAGGTCACAGAGAATAAACAAGGGCAGGATTGAGGCCAGGTCAGAGATGGGACATGACTGTCCTGAGGCAGGCCCCTATGCCTCTGTGCTGTGGAGGAATGTGGCCTCAGGGAGTGAAATAATCTCCCTGGGTCTCAGGGTCCCCATTTAGAAAATAAAGACAATTACCACTACCATGTGACTTCACTCAGGTGTGGAAGATGAACAAATAAACAAACACATAGATAAGGAGAAGAGATGAGTATTTACCAGCAGGGAAGGGGGTGAGGGAGGGAGAAGGAGGTGAAAGGGACATATGTATGGTGACGGATAAAAACTAGAATATTTGTAGTGAGCATGATGCAGTCTATACAGAAGTCAAAATACAATGATATCCACATGCAATCTAGATTATGTTATAAACCAACTGCGAGAAAAATAAGTAAAATAAATTTTTAAAAAGTAAGATAAAAAAAGAAAAGAAAGGTAATGCTGTCTATCTGGTAGAGTTGTGCTGAGCGATTAAGAGAGATTCTATATGCAAAGCACTTAGCACAGAACCAAGCACAGGGGAGGAACCCAATAAGAAAGATGAAAACAGAGCTAACGTTCTTTTTGGAACTAAGGGGGAAAAATAGAAGCTATTGTTCTCAAATCCAATTATCTGATTTCTAGGTTAGAAACTGGATATCGTCATCTTTCTGAGGAAATCTCAGAAAGAGGAACGTACACAGGGCAAAGAATTCCATTCCTTACAAATGACTTCAGACATGCCCAATGAGTGGTGGTAGATGTAGTTTTCATGCTGCTGTTTGGAGAAAGAGAGAGAGAGAGACAGGGAGAGAGAGAGAGAGAACCTACTATCTACTGGACTCCAAGAAGATTACAGTCAGCAATAGAAAACAGTAAGTGTTCAAATTGCTACATGAGGACCTCTTCCTCGGCCCTCCACAAGGCAGTCAGGTAGAGACATCAGATCACTTCCTTAAGACAGGACTCTCTTCACCTCCTCCACCCATATCTTACATATTTATTAATCTGTTGTCCGTCTCTCAAGGCAGGGACTCTATCTGTCCTCAGGGTCCTTAGCGGGCTGGCCCAGAGCAGCCTCTCAGTCCATGTTTGTTGAAGGAATGAATGGATCCCACATTAGTTATTTAATAAGCATGACCACTCAAGGATTTACAGTCCATTAAAACAGCATGAAGACCACAGGACCAGAATTTTTTAAAAATTAACAAGGTTATTATAACTCAAATGAACAACTTTATTAATCCCTTCCGACTTTAACAGCAAATCAAGGAAGAAAGTAAGAAAGGCTTAGCAGGAGCCAAGACATCAACATAGATACGATCACTCTATATTTAGATGTTCTATCCTAGCCTCTCAATGACTTCCTTATCAATTCCTAAATTCAGTGGCTCTGCTGTGACCTCAGGACCAATTCCAAACTCAAGAGCATGGCAGGAAGGCACTTGTTCATCTCTCCATCATCTTCTGCCACTGTCCTCTCATATCTTACACTCCTGCCATGTGCAAACTACCCTAACATGAACCTCCGTGCCTGGACAGGTGCCTCCTTCTCCACCTTGTCCATGCGGTGAACTCCTACTTGTCCTTCCAGATCCCACATGAGGGTCGATTGGGAAGTACTCCCTGATTTCTCTAGACTGAATGAGTCAGTCCCCTCCCGTGAGGGGCTATTTAGATAACCTATTGCCATATCATCTGCTTAGATGTCAGTCCTCTGCTAGACTACAAACATCTTGAAGGCAGGTTGACAGGACACATACTTATTCCATGGCACATTGTACACCCTCAGCAAAAATGTTTACCAGAACAAATAACTGGATCCATGACCACTGTTACACTTTCTATGCCCCCATCACTATCCCTCCCAGCCAATGACCTTAAAACCAATGACAAGAGACCAGCAGGCAGGTTCTAAGGTAAACTTTGTGGAACACCTATTATCTGCTAGGCACTATCTTATTACTCTTTTGGTTACCTTTAAGTGCTAGTGTGCCCACTTTACAGATAAACAAAATGAAACTCAGAGAGGTTGTCACAGAAAAGAATGCAGCAGAGCTCAGAGTCAAGCCTGAGTCTGCGCTCCTTCCACTATCTTATCTGTCCTCAAATGCAAATCTCATTTCATTCTTTACCACTTCGGAAGGCTGTTCGCATCCCGATTGTCTTCCATCATAATTCTCACCTCTTAAGCCATATCCCCAAGTGGCCCTCAGATGCCATCCGGCCACCGAACTTCTCCCTGTCTACTGGACATAACCCATTTTCCTCTCTCTTTCAGATCTTCTTGTCCCAAAAGCCTGACCAAGTGTTTCCACTGCCTTCTAGTTCTTCACTATTTCTTCTGCTCAAGTCAGTTGAATGGCTTTGAATTAATTTCCAAGAATAAATCATTCATACCCAAAAGACATGAAGAAGACATGAAGACAGAGGAAGAGGATTCTTCTGCCCTTACAATTCAGTTCAGTTCAAAAACATGTCCTGAGTGTTAACTCTGCCTTGCACCATACCAAGTACTGGGGACACAGAGATAATAAAACAGAACTGCTGATCTGGAGGAGCTTTTAGGTTAATGGGACAATCAACAGGTAAGCTAGATGCTAAGCCCTTTCAATGTGATGGGCTAAGCATTTTTCTGGATGATTACTCACAGTAATAAAATCTATAAAAAAGGGTCCATCCTGAGGGTATCAGAGAAGGCTTCTTGGAGGAGTGATGATTGAGCTTCGTCTTTAAAAGATAAATAAGAAATAACCAGGCAAAGGGATGGAAGAAAAGCATTCCAGAAAGAGAGAGCAGCTATGGTCTGTAATAAGTGCTGATGTCACTTTAGAGGTCTTTGGTATGGTTTTGTATACTCTTGCTGAAATTTTCACATGTGTAGAGCTTGTGTCAGCAATGAACAATTCAAACAGCACCCAATGCAGATGCTAGATGGAAGTCCATTTAGATGGTTATGCCATCATTGCCATCACCCGTTCAATTTTTTCTTTAAGGATCTCTCTGTGGAACAGACTGATAACTCCTGTGAGATGAGTTCGGGCTTTGAGAACGCTGTGGTCCATTTAGAGGCCGGAACAAGTCCTTTTCTAAACAGCATCCTGGTACAATACAGCCACAGGACTGAGCGTGACCGCCCCAGAGGAGGAGCTGAGAGAGAGACTTCCAGCCTCTGCCCCCAAAGCACATTTGTTTATTTTTCTTAAAGATTTTATTTTTTTCCTTTTTCTCCCCAAAGCCCCCCGGTACATAGTTGTGTATTCTTCGTTGTGGGTCCTTCTAGTTGTGGCATGTGGGACGCTGCCTCAGCGTGGTTTGACGAGCAGTGCCATGTCCGCGCCCAGGATTTGAAACAAGGAAACACTGGGCCGCCTGCAGCAGAGTGTGCGAACTTAACCACTCAGCCACGGGGCCAGCCCCGCAAAGCACATTCTTAACACTCCATCCTGTTTCCACCTTCTCCGTAATTTTGTGTTTCTATGAACCACCCAGATTCTTTCATAAACTGGACAAAGCTCTCTCTGTATACAACAAACTGATATAGCTTGCCTCAAGCGCTTATTAGAAATTATTTTCAATCATTCTCATTCTGGGAAATGAAGTTTAGTGTTTGGTAATGTATTTTGTTATCTCTTAATAAAGAGACAGTCTCCTCCAATTTTAGCAAATCATGAACTTTGATGTCGGAATGCCTCTTTGATAACATTAGAAACAGACATTTTAATACCCCACAAAGAAAAGAGAGTCAGCAGGGCAGCAGATGGAAGAGCTAAAGCATTAAAAGCAGAAAGATCTAAATATGAATTATAGGCCTGCCAATTACTAGCTCTGTGACTCGGGCACGTTAATATATTCCTCTGGACTTCAATTAACTCATCCTTAAAATGGAAGATTATTATGAAAATCAGAGAAAATGTGTCTAGGACGTGGCATACAGTGGTGCCCCTCAGTAAATAGTAACTATAATCTATACCTTATTTAACTTTTAAATTACATTTTAAGATCACCCACTTGCACATATGTAGCCCAAATTAGCAAATGAGAGATTAAAACTTGTTTTAAACATATTGACAAAAACCATCAAATAAGATATTAATTTCTTAGAGCGCCTGCAGAAAATACTGTCTTAGGTCTGCTGCTCAGAAGTAGACCCAGACAGTAGTGTTCATGGTAAATGATTTATTAAAGAAGGGCTCCCAGGAGAGGGGGAGACAGGAAAGGAAAGAAGAAACCAAGCAAAGCTGCAATTTCAGGTGAGGTCTCAGCCTCAGCCTGATCCTGCAGGGAGCTCTGGAGTGTAAATTACCCACGAATCCTGCAGAGAACTTGTAAATTATCCCAGGGAGTTGGCCCCACCTGAAGGCAAGGGAGTGGGTTTTCCTGTTCCTTCATCAGTCAGTCATCAGCAAAGGAACGGTTGGGGGAAGGGGTTGGAGGGTACTTAACTCCCAGCCACTTCCAGCTCTGCATGCGTCCCTGCACGTGTGTGCACGTGTGTGAGCATGTATATGTGTGTTGGGGTTGGGGAGGAACCCCCCTAGCTCAAGGCTAGCCCTCTGAAGAAGGTTCCAGGTGCTAGCCCTTAGGAGCAAAAGTATACAGAAGCCAGGCTGAGCGCACAGGACCAGTAAAGGGATCTGGGCGGGGGTAGCTGGGTGGAGCATGGACAGCATCTGCAACATTAATCAAGGGAATTTCACGGTAACGTATCTGTGTCAACTCTGCCTTCTGATCTTGGAGTTGGTCCATAACCAAATTATGTACACTTAACTGTAAATACACTCATTTTTCTTTGGTAATTTACAAAGACCTGAGTTTGAAGTAAATATTTCCTAGGAGTATAAAATTCAATTTTGAGGGTTTGCCCTCAGGCATCAAAAAATGAGCTCGTCAACCTATTACGGTTATGGTTTTCTGCTGAAGAAAGTTGTGCCAGTCACTAATAGAGGGCACAGACCCTGCTCAGACAGAAGCACTGGGAAAGACTGGTGGCCAACTCCTCAAATACCAAGGAGAAAACTGGCAGCAACAATTCCTGGGCTTTTTCATGTATGCATATTCATTGGTCTCCGCAGAGCTCCGACATTCTAAATGCCATTTAATTTGAGTTGTGTAATCCATGCATCTGGTTAACACAGATCTATAGCACAGAGATTCAAGACTCTGCTTTATTCAAATAAATTCTTGTGATTTAAAAACGTAATTTTTTATACCTCTATGTCCTTATCTCTAGAAGGGAAGGCTGACTTTAAGCCTTCAGGTCATAGGGACTCACTGGAGACAGCCAGTTGGGTAGGTAGGCTGGCTCAAAAGGTAACCTGAGAATGAGCTAATAGATTATTATAAATGACTACAGAAACATGAAATGTCAAAATAATTTTTAAGTAATACATGCAATTAATTTGTCAGGGTCATGAATGGTTCCATACACCCCTTCTAAAAAAAAACTTTCCAATAATCTGGCAATTTATAATTTAAGGCAATTATGTCAGCACATCAGGAAGACTAGGACCGGAACTAAAGGGTATAGTCTATGAATGCTGTATAACCAGACGTATCAAAACAATTCATGAAGAACTTTTGAAGGACCCAACAGACCGATAACACTGATGATGAATGGGCACCTCAAGTTTTTGCACCTAGAGCAAGTTCCAATTTCAAATAAATAGTGAGCAACTGCAATGAGTGCCGCCAAGGGGCAGGGGCAATCTACTATTCCAGGGACTCTCAGAGCACTGCAGGAGCTCGGGAGATGAGTGGGAAATATCAGTGGGTACGGGGAGGGGTTAGAGGAGGGGCAAGGATTCAGCCTAAGAATGATTATCTTTCTCAAGCAAAATTCTCAACTACTACTAGAGTTACCAAATATCTACGCTGAACCACCATTCCAGGGTGAAACATTCGCTAAAATGATAGGATGAAGCTACTCAGACTTGGCATCTCCTGCTCTTGGCACATTTGAATTCTGAGAATTCAGAGTCTGATTGTAGTTCTCTGCTTTCCCATGCATTGTTTTATAATTGAAAACTTTTGGAATCGATAAGAACCTGATATGTAGTATAAGATGCTGAAGAGAGGGAAAACTAAGAAGTCAAACCGAAATTAATACTATCCAAGAATCTATGCCAATGAATGAGATTATCCAAAATTGTGCCCTTTATTTTCCATTTTTAGATTTTCATTTGGTAACATGGTAGATCTGTCTTTTCAAATATGCTTTTTTTGCTGGTAATATCTGAGTTAGTTTCTTTGAATTTGCTAACCCATAAGTGCATTAGGTGACGGGTGAGAAAATAGACTAGAAAAAACATGTATTGCGGGGCACTTCATAAAGAGGAAGAGCTACATGACGATAATGAAGACTTGGGAAGAACCTAATTCCCAGATCCCATGGGGGAAAGTACAGAACATTCTGCTCCATGCCACCCAGGGCCAGAGTGGTTTGGAGAAAGAAGGGGAAGAGGTCAGAAGCTCCCCAAAGGTGGTAGTCAGTCAAATACTTCCCCAGAGAGAGAGAATAAGAAGGATGAGGAAGCATGGAGATAGAAAAATACATTTAAGGAGATCTGGTCATAGAATAATTAAATCCCACTCCCCACACCCAGCCCATGGTGGAAAGGCAATTACTCCAGACCACAACATGGCAAAGTGCTATTAGAAATTTGTCAGGAGGATAATAAGCAGAAAAATCAAGTGCTCTTGTCCTCTCTAGAAATGCACAGCTTCAAAATTTTCCAGCCTCATCTTAAGTCCTACCCTTGTCTTTCAAGCCAAAAGGGACACCATGCAAAGAGCAGGGGTTCTACTTAATGTTCAGTCATCATGATGAGGAAAATCAGAATTTCCACAGTGTCTCTGCTCACTCTGAAAATGCATCATTTGAGTTTTCAAACAGTAGCACTTTTCTCCCAATAGCAACTGAGATGGTAAAAATAATTTTACTTAAATTATATCAGCCATGAAGTTAACTACGGTGTAATGACCTCGCCTTGGAGTGAACTGAGCTGCATAAAAGGAATTAGAGTGAGGGGCCTGCCTGGTGGTGTGTGGTTAAGTTCGTGCACTCCACTTTGCAGGTTCAGATCCCAGGTGAGGACCTACTACTGCCCGTCAAGCCACGCCACGGCGATATGCCACATAAAATAGAGGAAAATTGGCACAGATGTTAGCTCAGGGCTAATCTTCCTCACAGAAAAAAATAAAAGGAATTAGAGTGAGGATGAAAAGGATTATAAGAAAAACTCAAGACATAACCGAAGCCCGAGTCCTACCCATTCTGGTCTCAGGGGGCCATGGTCATGTGATAACTAACAATTGCAGCATACTGTGGGTGTCTAACGCCGGGGTAATGCAGACAACTAAGACCTTGCAAACCATCATTTCGGGGTGTGTACTGAATGCATGCGTGGACAAATGTTGGGGACTGGGAGGGGAGAGGGATCGTACTTCTAAGTAAAGCTGATCGTGAACCTGAAGTGAAATTTTCTCCACACCCTTGTTGCATGAACTTCTCTCCTCCACCCCAGAGATATCTTTTCCCCCGTCATCCTTTGTGATCAGAAACTAATTTTATACATTAATACATCAGTGTTGCCCACACTTAAGTTCTTTACACACACTTTCTCAACTGATGCCTTATCTAAAACCTTCTGTACCCTACCCTTCACTCAGAAAAGCCTTCTGAAAGCTGCAGGTCCCTATGCAGAGATGCATCTCTGCCACTTCTCTGGTCTCTCCTACTGCTCTCCCCACCCCCACCCCTGCTCTGCTCCAGCCACTCTGGCCTCTGCTCTTCCTTCAACACGAAGAGCTCGCTCCAGCCTCCCTGACTTGCGCGTGCTGCTCCCTCTGCCCAGAATGCTGTTTCCTCAGGTGTCAGCAGGCTCATTCTCTCTGCCTTTGAATCTTCGCTCAAATGTCAGCTTATCAGAGAGGTCTTTCTTAATGATTTAAAAACAGCAAAACTCTCACTATCCCTCTCTTGCCTTGCTTCACATTATCCATAGTATTATGACTTGTACACAAATGTTTGTACTAGTTTTATTTTCAGTAGTCACAAACTGGAAATGCCCAAATGTCCACAAACAGGTGAATGGATAAACTAATAATGGTATATGCAAAGATAAGAATATTACTCAGCCAAAAAAAAAAAAAAATGATGAGCTACTCATATAATATCATTGATGAATCTAAAAGTAATTATGCAACATAAAGGAAACCAGAAAAAAAAGGAGTAAACATTTTAGGATTCTAATCATGTAAATTCTAGAAAATGCAAAGGTATCTATTGTAAGGGAAAGTAAACCAATGGCTGCATGGTGGGCTGTGAGTGGCAGAGGGTGAGAGATTATAAAAGGATATGAGGCTGATATATGGTGACAGATAAGGTCATTGTCATGACCATGATGATGGCTTCACAAGTGTACACAGATATCAAAACTTACCAAATAGTACACTTTAAATATGTGCAGTTTATCGCATAGGAATTATACCTCGATAAAGCTTTAAACAATGGCTCAGGATGAAAAATCTATGTATCCCCCTGATTTGGAAAGTAGGTTTGGGAACCCTATATTGACTCCACCATCTCTCTCCTCATGCCTTTGGGGGTCAGTCCTATTCAAATAATCATTTTTTAAAAATTTAAATTGAAATTAAATTATTTACTTAATATTTTTATTTAATTTTTTAGCATATTCCTTATCCTAAATAATATCATGAAACCAAGAGTATGATGTGCCAGATATATTTTTCTAATAAATTTAAATTATCAGAACTAAAGATGTTAGCCCCCGAGAATCTTCTAAAACCATCTTGGTACCACTGATGATGTATGTCCCCAGAAACACAGTGTCATTCAATGGCGGTACATATCAGTGGTAGTACATACAAGTGACAGCCAATGGCAGCTATATACCAGTGACATCCAACGGCAATACATCCTAGCGCTAACACAGTGAGTTTGGTGTGGAAATAAGTTTTATTTATTGTTATAATGTTTCTTAGTCTCACAGCATAAAACATTAAAGCTGGAGTCATGAGGCCTGGCTTCTGCCTCTGGATCTGCTACAAACCAGCTACGTGATCTTAAGTAAGTCCCTTAAGCTCTCTGGGTCCCAACATCTTCATCTCTGCAATAAAGGCTTTGAATGATTCCTAAGCTCACTGCCTGCTCTCACTGTCTTTGATTCTACCAACGACCACAAAGATGCAGGAGGGAATCCGAAGGAAATTAGGGCTCTGATACCTACTTACTGTTTAATCCCCGTGATGAGGAAAACATAAAAGAATTCCCACAAGGTCTTTGCTCAATGACTGAGAAACACAAAATAAATAATATTTTATAAAATAAAGTAATATTTTTGATGTAGTAACACTAACCCATGACCCACCCAAACGTAGGCAGCCGGATACCAAATATCCATTGCCTCAAGGAGGGCTTATCAAGGTAGACCCAAAATTAAAAAGTTGAAATCCTTAAGGCCAGAATGCTCCTTTTTTTAAATGGAATCCAGTAGGTACAAGGAATGATTGAATTAGAAAAACACCATTCTGCAGCCCTTAGAAATTAAATAATTGTTTCAGGAAAAGACCAGAACTGGATATTAAGCCCATTAGGTTCATGTTTTGGGGGACAAGGACATTAGCTAGGGCCAAGCTATCACTCTACAAATTACCCACCAACTGCAAAAGGAAAAACGTATATTTACAAAGAAAAGATCTGGTGGTCGCCATCTCTAAAAAGTGATCCAGCTTAGACCAACAGTGTAACAATCTGACACAATGCGCTTCTAGATGTGGTACAGTCTGAAGCGCACAGCATCTCTGGGATGTTCCTCTTCCCCAAAACTTTTCACCTGAATCTAATCAAGCCTTTAGAAATATCTCCTGTCACAGGAAATACAGGAGATAAAAGACAAGTTAAAGAATCCCACCAGCAAACTATCAGACACAGTCAGAATGAAGGACAGACTACAGGACAACTGACCGGACTCTTCAAAAAGTCAGTGTCAGGAGGAAAAAAAATGGAGGTAACGTTCTAGATTGAAAGGGCCCAAAGAAACACAGTGACAAAATGCAACGCATGAACTTTGAGTTGATCCTGGTGTGAAATACAAATAGCTGTAAAAGGCACTGTTGAATAACTGGGGAAATTTGAAGATGTACAGGTAATATCTGTTATTTCAGAGTTATTTTAACTTTCTTGGGTACAGTGATAATGGTATTAGGGTTGTGCTTTTAGGAGATTTGTGTCCTTAGTTTTAGGAGAAACATGCTGGAAAATTTAGGAGTGAAGTGACATGATGTGGGAAACTTATTTTCAAACAGCAAAATGTTAAACAGAGATTGAATCTAGATGTTGAACATGCAGATGTTCACTGTAATATTCTTTCAACTTTTCTTCGTGTAGAACACGTCATCATAAAAATTTGGAGAAAAAACAAGATCCACATGTATGACAAAAATTATTTGGAAGATGAAGTCAGGCCAAACCACTTTTCATATTCTTTCTGTATCCACGGGAAACAGGAAGTAACTTGTTTGTTTACAAGTTAAAGGAAGGCAGGAGGAGCTCGTACCCTGTCCCCTAGTCAAGTATGGGGGGTGGGGACCCATAGAACCTCTAGTCAGGGCTGGAGATTCCAAAGAAGAACCCCAAGTCCATCTTTCTGGGAGGACCTGAAAACATGGCCAAGAAGCCAGAGCAACCCCAAGCCTGTAATGGCAGGAGAGTGATAAAGCCGGGAGACCATAGTGTGTCTAGGCAGAGAGAGCCGGGGCCAGGTTCACAGCATTTCCTGTGTCCCCAAAGCTTCAAGGATGGCCTTGCAGAGAGGCATGTGAATATGGTGGAACCTGGTTAGGAACACAAGACATTACACCTGTGACTTGCCCGAACTGGTGGCTGAGGACAAGTGGGAAGAGAGACAACACAGCAGAAACCAATATTGAGAAATGACCACCAACAGCCACAAATATGCTCCTCCCATGCAGGGGCACTTCATAATCCCTGAGGCACGCACTCTGCCACCATCCAGAAACTGAAATGCCGCCTGAGGAAATGGAGAGCAGAGAGAGAGAGACCCTGACTTGATGGAACAAACGCTGAAGTCTCTGTGATTGTCCACAATTGTCTGAGATTACCCGGAATGGCAGAAGATTAAATTCCTGCCACCTAGTGCAAAAAGGACTAAAAATAGATATTTTATTGAACAGTCTGCGTGAGATATGTGCCTGCTCCATTCTCAATCCCATCCTAGACATTTAGCTATGCCTCCACCCACCGCCATGGTATCACAGGATAACCAAGATATAATGTGGTTCAATATGGATAACTCTAATGTTTCAAGGATTTATTTCAAACAAAATAACAAAGCCATGCTGTGAAGTCTAACTGGAAACAGTTGGGGAACTGCCCAGCTGTTGATTTGCTCCCTGAAACGCACAGCGTTGCAGAAGAGAGACCTCGGCAGGGCTGCCTCTCTGCTTGAGCTGGGATTTCAAAGCTGCCTCTGGCAGGACTCATGCTACATGCAAATTAACAGTAAACAGAGTTATTGGGAATGCCAACTAAATAAGAAATAGCTTCTGATTATAACTTAGAGGCCAGACTTTGTTGAGAAGATCACAAGTTTGAAAAGACATCCAGGGATATTTAGTATTGACCATACAGACACAATATTTCATATGTTAGTAGTAAGAAGATTGTAATTCAACAATGGAGCAAAAAAGCTATATCATTACACACCAAAATAATAATGGACATCACCAGAAGTACATGGCGGACTCTTTTTTATTTTTTTTTAAAGATTGGCACCTGAGCTAACAACTGTTGCCAATCTTCTTTTTTTCCCCCTGATTTTTCTCCCCAAATCCCCCCAGCACATAGCTGCACATTCTAGTTGTGGGTGCTTCTAGTTGTGGCATGTGGGGTGCCACCTCAGCATGGCCTGATGAGCGGTGCCATGTCTATGCCCAGGATCTGAACCGGCAAAACCCTAAGCCACCAAAGCGGAGTGCGTGATCTTAATCACTTGGCCATGGGGCTGGCCCCCATGGCAGACTCTTTTAGTGAGTATGTGATTGTTTTGAATGGTTTTGTAACAGGATGGTAGACATAAAAGCTGGAGGGGACCCTCAGATGCCTTTTGGTCCTGTACTATTATTTCTGGTCTGCACACAATTTACTTTTACAGATGATCGGGAAAGGCTCAGTTGGCTGGTTGACTCTACTCAAGTCTTGCCAGGACTACTGAAGTTGACAAGCATAACACCACCTTATTCTCAACATTCTCCCTCCCACACCAGCCCCACCCCTGAACTCAAGGCCCCTTCCTTCCTCTCTCACTAGTGGGCGCTGAGATGATTCTTCCATCTTTAATTCAGGATGTTAATCTCTTACTAAAGACTTAAAGAATTGTGATGGAGATTCTCTCCCTCTCTCTCTCTGTCTCTCCCATTCTCTGTCCTCAGAACAATAAAGCTCCCAGATGATCACAGAAGAAGCCAATGTATTTCTACTTTTGCTCATGCCTCGAGGAAAACAAAGATCTTCCACCGCCATGTGCCTGGCCAAGCCTTGGCTTCTCTCACAGGAAATGCAGCATCTTTTCTTGGTCTATGGTTATAATCATATGGATGACAATCAATTGTATAAGGAAGAACTTATTTTCTCCAGAATCTCTATTTTCGTCTCCAGCAGGCTATGAATACAGCAAAAATTAAAGTCTATTTTTGTTCGAAATCATTTTAGTAGTTGCAATATTCTCCAGGCAAAAGGGAAGCACATGCGAACAGGAGGCGCTATGAGCTCATGTTTCTAGATTAAGCTAACGGTTCTGGGGAGGCAGGGCCTTCTCCTGCCCATCCCACTCCTGCCTGCCCTTTGTGCCCCTTCCCTATGGTGACCACTCCTCCCAAAAGAAACTAGTCAAACCAAACCAAACCATACCAAACCAATCAATAAAACAGATTTCTCATAAAGCCCCAAACAACGTAAACAGATGAATTGTTCAAATGACAATAAAATTAAGAATTTGCAATAGTTCATACATAGTGTCTTTAAGGGCTGAGGGACTTAAAATTAGCATTTGTTTCAGCAACTTTATACTCATAATACATCCCATAAAGTAGAGACATGTTATAATGATAATTTTTCTATGAACTCAACTAATAAATCTTAAAAGACTAGTAAACACTGTATACATTTGGACATTTTTCTGCAGTTCAGACTGAGTATGAATTCACACAGGACTCTCCCCTCACTCTTGTCCTTAATGATGTATTACTGTAACGTGAATCTGAAAAATAATTACCCCTTATGGAATTAGTTCAATGAGCCAGGCACTAAACTATGCACTGATTTAGTTTTTATAATCAGCTGAGAGATGCATATTATTCCTTCATTTTACCAAAGAGGAATCTAAGATTTAGAGAGTTTAAAAATTTGCCCCAAATTATGGTTAGCAGGTGGGAGATTTGGGATGGGAACCCAAGCTCATCTGACTCGTAAATCTCCAATATTCTATCTCTACTTGCTCCTAGGATTGAAGACTTAAGAGTTAACAACTTACAAACACGAAGGATGTGCAGTGTTCAAACAGGCTGTCTTCTGAATTACCATGTGACAATTCTGCTGATTTAGAGCTAAATTTATTCCCGTAGTCATTCAGTATTCTTGCCCAAAATAAAGTAGATAAAATCAGAGCATATGTTAGAATTTAAGCCAAGTTCTTATCTGTCTTCTTCATAAATTTTGAAAAGCTTGTCCACCAACATCAGATGCTAGGAATGAGGAGGAAGAAGACCAAAAGAGGGAGCAAAGTAGAACTAGGAAGCACAGAGTGCAGAAGGACAAAATGGCAGGAGGAGAAAAAAATGGAAGGTTAAAAAACAAGAGAAATAAAGGAGAAAATAAGAAAACCAGCAGATTTTCCTATTTAGGAACTCCTTTCTATTATCTTTTGTTTTTTTGAGGAAGATTAGTCCTGAGCGAACATCTGTTGCCAATCCTCCTCTTTTTGCTGAGGAAGACTGGCCCTGAGCTAACATCCACCCATCTTCCTCTACTTTATATGTGACGCCTGCCACAGCATGGTGAGCCAAGTGGTGCCATGTCTGCACCCGGGATCCGAACCAGTGAACCCAGAGCCGCCGAAGCGGAATGTGTGAACTTAACTGCTGCACCACTGGGCCGGCCCCTTTAGGGAGTCCTTTTTAAAGCATGTTATGATCTGTGTAGGGAGGTCAAAGTGAGTTCACCACAGGATTTATGGAGAACCAAAAGTAACAATTTTGCCTGACTTTTAAGTATAAAATCTACTTTCTTAAGAGATTCTTTACCTTTTAGTGAAACTAGTAGCGTGGAAAGTCCCTAAACAATACTGGGCATACTTTCCACATTACAGGCGAATCTGGGCTCTCCCCCAGTCACACTGGGCCAGTGGGATGCCCTCATGTGACAGGTAATTTAAACAGTTCAAGATCAGTGTGCTTGCAAGGCTAACGGGAGAAGGGCTACTTCCACTTCCTGTCCTGTGTGACCTGGCCAGTTCCTGGAAGTTCCACGCGCACCTTCAATATGCTGCAAAGAGTAAGCATGTTCTGCCCTCCTATAGACATAAGCCAAATGTTGGCCCTACAAGAAGTAAGAGACTTTGAAAAGGAGATCTTCACCTCACAAATATATGGGAAAAAGCTTCGTATAACATTTCCATAGTTACAGGAAAGGAACGCTTGGGCTAATTCTTTTCTTTGGATAAATTTCTAATTTGTCCAATTACTCAATACCTCTTTCAACTGAATGTCTTTTCTGAAATTTCCAAGGATTTGATTGTTATTGACAAACTTTGTTCTCTACTAAGAGAGCCCTAAGATAGACTTTAAGTTCAATCTGAAGCTGGGAGAGGGCAGCAAAAAAGGTTCCTATAAAAACTTATATTCTCTGATACTATTTTGTGAGGTTTATATAACCCGTATTATAAGAAAACCAACAAAGCTCATTACTTACTTTACAAAAAAGAGTTAATTGCTAAGTTCTCAAAAATTTCTTTTTATTAGTGGCTTTCTGATGCCAGAAAGTTAAAATAATACTGTTGGTCTCTCTGAAAATGTCACACTAAAATTTGTTCAAATATCTTTATTCTGTATATCTCTGAAAAAGACAGGAGTACTTCACACCAAGTTATAAAAAATTTCAAAAGAACTGAAGAGCTAAGTTAAAAAAACCACACATATGGAGTAAAACTAGTAAAAGAGATATTAAAAAATATGTTTACAATCCTAGAGGAGGAAGGCCTCCCTAAGGAAGTCACAAGCTTAGATGGAAAAGGACAGACTTGCTTCTATAAAGAGGTAAATCTTTTTGTTTGACCAAAGATACTATTAAAAAAAGACAAAATATTGGAAGAAAATAGAAGCAATATATATAACCAATAAAAGATTTATATATATAACATAAGGAAGTCTATAAATCAATAAGTAAAAACAAACATTTATTCTTATTCTTCACATGATAAAGATGCTTAACTTTATTATTAATCAAAATATCACTTTAACTGAATTATCAAAAATATAAAAGATTGATAAAATCCGACGTGGATGAAAATACAAACGAAAGGATATCCTCATACTGTTGGTGGCAGTGTAAGTTGATGAAGCATTCATGACACCTTTTCCCTCAACAATACATTTCCAAGTATCAATCTTTCTACGTAAGGTATTATTTGAAACAATTATCTGAAGACTTGGTAAAATTCTCAATGCCCATGGGAAGAAGAAAATAAATCACAGTTCACCAATAATAACAATGCAACTATTTGTATACTAATTACTAAATGCCAGGAACTTTGCCAAGCACTTCACACACATCGACTCTGTGTTATAACAACCTTATGAAGTGGGTATAGTTATTGCCCCTTTGCAGCCGGAAATACTGAAACATGAAAAGAGGAGAAGCTTGCTCAAAGGCACACAGCCCGTGGTGGGCAGAGCCAACTTTCAGACCCAAGTAGCCTGAGAGCAGACTTCTCGGAAGTACTATCAACTTGAATGCAGTGGATTCCTGGATGCTGATATGGAAAGATCTACAAGGCAACTTGTTCCCCTTAAAAAGACGCAGACAAAATTGGTATTATCATTTCTTTACGGAACTGAAAATGAATATATTTGATTCCATAATAAGTGAAGCTATGTATTTTTTTATTTACGTAGCCATATACATTCTAGACGGTTAAAGAAGGCTATTCCCAGGAGTGGAAACGGTAGTAGGAGAGCGGGGGAAGTGGAACTTTCACTTTAACTCTATATATTTCTAAACTGCTTAAAGTGCAAAAAACAGAAATGCATTTGTGTGTTACTGTTATAATTTTTTAACGTTATTTCTCTTTAAAAAATGGCGGCGGATTGGGGGGGCATATGGAAAAGAGTTTGTCCTTGCAGATGTTTCTACAACTGTGTTTCTGGCTTTTGGTCACATTTTTCCCTCTTTTAAAAGTTGATCCAAATATCTGTTAGACTCAACCTCCTAAACTTTCCAGAATGAATTGTTTTCAGCTCATATAAAAGGCTTTCACCTTCAAACTCTTTAGCTTTGGCCCCATTATGTTTATGACTATTTTTAAATAACAAAATTTTTGGTTGCTGTTGAAAGACATCGAGGAGATCATTTATTAGAGGAAAAACTTAACTGTGTGCCTTTAATCTGAGTTCAGAAAACCTGGCTCTGCATTCTGAGGCAGTGTAGTTCTCTGGTCAATTGGTAAGTGGAAACATCCACAGCTCGAATAGCAGATATGAGTGCACATCAGAGGTTTATGTGCAAGGACAGGAGGCTGCGGAGGGAATCTGCAGCCTATCAACACTGAATAACAGAAAGGGCTTCCTATTCTACTTCCTCCTGTGGGATCTCTTAGGGTCACCGAGATATTTACTCTAGAAGGAGAAATGATGCATCAGTACTTAGGGAATAAATATCACATGTGGACTTCCATCAGGAAATGCAAGTAATACAAAGCTGATGGCCTCAACTATTTGTCTCCAGTGTGACGAGTGCCAAGCCCTCTCCGCCCTTCTGGCTCCCTTATATTTTTTCCAGCCCTGTGCACCATCAGTGCCATCAGGCAGGGCTCCCAACATGGAGCGCTCTTGGAAGGCTTGGCAGCCCCTGTGCCCCAGGATGCATCCATTTCCCCTTCGTGCGCACTTCCACATCTTCAATGAGAAAAGGGAGCCAGGAAGCAACGTGAGAGCTAAATACAAGATCTGGTCACAGCACAAGCGAGAGCATTCAAAGGCCTGGATGCCTGTTCTGTTGGCAATAAATCTGCTCTGGAAAAGTCTTTGAGCCCCTTTTCAGTGGAAATTAAAATTAAAATAAATCAGAGGCAGCCTTAAAAGAAAAGGCATAAAACTATGTATTTACTTCTAAGAGTATTGATATAGACATAGACTAAATAGATTTGTTATGCCTTTTATGCATCCATATTAAACACACACATGAATAATCTCTATACAGATGGCCAAGCACTAACAGAGGGGCTTTATTTGGGGCTTCTGTAATTATGGTAACTAGATATTCAAGCAAAAAGCAAGAGGATGGTGTAAAGGCACAGAAATGAACATAGCAAAAAGGACTGCGGTAAATTCTACCTCTTGACATCTTTACTGAAAAAGGGCTTGTGGTCTATTGGATGCCAACAACAAGAGGCTTGAAATATCAAGCTTAAAAGTATCAAGCAATAATGAAAGATAAATTCTAGGTTAACACCAAGATAAGAGCCACCATCTGGCACTTCTGCCCACTTCAGAGCTGGACAAAGACACATATTTTGAGGCCATACCTTCAAAGGCAGAGAGGCAGAAACTGAAGATGCTCACAGGCAAAAGGGAAAGCCAAAATGAACCCTCCCAACTTAAACAACAACAATTGTTGAAAATAGTGTGGGAAAACCTACACATCCTAAGACATAACCTGGACAAAACGACCTCTGTCTATGGCCTTTACTTATCTGGAATAATTGGTAAAAGGCGGGTGGACTTTGATCCTGTCAGAAACTTAGAAAAGCTCCAAGATCTCTTTAACATTCATATATGAGCTGTCCTCCAAAGATTAACTATTTTCCAACCACCAAACTAAAGTGGATGAAGTTAAAAATTCTCTGTGGCCATTCATTCGGTCAATTCATATTTACTGAGTGCCAACTTTGGGCTTGGCACTGGGTAAGTAATGATGACCAAGACTAATGTGAACCCCGTCGGCGTGGCGCTCACAGTTGGGGCTACATGTTCTAGAGCGCACCATGAGCACTTGGCACCGTGAATTGACAGAGCAGAGGAACAACCCCATGAGGCGTCCAGTTCAATAGCCCAGTCTCCAAAGAACACACCCCAGCTCACGGGCTGTACTCTAACACCCGGGTTTAACTCATGAGTTTGGACTTGAGAGATCACCTTCCCATGGAAGCAATGCCAACAATTATGTTTGGATTCTCAGGTCAGTCCACAAAGCTTGAGGTGCCCTGCATCCAGCTGCAACATGATTTTAAGAGGTTTCTAGTCTGTATTACCCTGGGCCTTTCAAATCAACAGTACTATATTGTAGTTTATAATCATGACGCTGCCACCACGAATTGAAACAATCGACGCTGCAGACTGAAGCATGCAATGCTGGGGATGGGTAAAAAGGTGTAAATGCCTATGGGTGCGCTGGCAGCCCTTCTTCAGCCTCAACCTGTCTCCCCAACAAGGGAATACAAATGGGGGCAGAATCTTCCAGAAGATGCTTATGAGGGCAAGGATTACATTGGGAGTATCTTCTGCACATCAGCCACCGGCCTCTCACACGGTGTCTGCAGTTCCGGCCAAGGCTACGTACATTTCATACTGTTCCTACTCAGAAATCTCAACTGACACATTTCCTAGTTGTTTCTGGAAGTATAATAGTGTTTTTACATATTCTTACCTTTTGTAAGACGTATATTTTTCAGCAGTAATCTCAGCTCTAATAGTATTTAAAATGCATTAACATGCATTAATTTTTAAACATCACTTTTTATGCAGTTTCAATTGCCCTCATTGCATGAGCCTTATCTTATCCTCTAGATGCCCCAAAATTATCAACTCATCATCTGACTAGCAAAACAAGAACCTGGGCTTAGGCCCATTTTGTTCAAACCATGGCAGTGATAGACGTGTAGCTGAAAATAGAAAAATGAACTATTCTAAACAAGTATGTGAGTCTCCAAGACAAATTTTTAAAACAATTTTATTTACGTTTAGGAATAAGGGAGCGAAACATACGCTATAGTAGTGACTGCCTGAAGGAAGTCATTTACTGGTTCTGTGACAAGGTTAAGCAAAATCTTTCTCACAATTCATTAAGGATACCCTTAGGTTATACTCTGAAAATGTAGTGCCTTAGCTGTAGCCACCCCAAATTATCCAAGTAAAATACTGCTTCAGTCTGAGTGCCAGAGCCTCTATACGAAATACAATCTTCTCTGCAACAAAATGTCTACCTTTTATTCTCCTCCATCACTGCGCTGTCGAGAATGTGCTCACTTTTACACATCATTCTGTCAGATGTTTTCCTAACACAAAGCTTGGGTGGACAGGGGCTCCAAATGTTGCTCCAAGAGTTCCCAAAGCTTTTGCTGAATTCTGAAAAGGACCTGGACATATCCTCTCACTGAAAAGCCCATGAGATGAAAAATCTCAAACTAAACCCTCAAGGCGGGAAAGAGACAGGGCTGGAAGCTGGCTTTCTCCAGTAAAATCTGTGCTTGGGGACATCCACTCCAAGTGTCTCTAAGGAAAGAACTGCCAGATCAGAACAAGGAAAGCAAAAAGCCGTGGTGGTAGCTGACACGCAGAGGGTGGCAGCCTGGCCTGGACATGGGTGCCAGCTGAATATGGGGACCCAGGAAGGTCTCTGAAACAGTGGGTAAGTTTGGTTTGCAGTGCCTCTCCCACATCTTGTCACACTCAGAAAGAGACCTGGTAGCCCACGTTTACCCCATAGAATAGAGATTGCCGAAGAATGTGGAGGCAACAGCAGCATGAACATCCCTTGGGAACCGTTAGAAATGTCAATCTTCAGGCCCACCACAGACCTATTAAATCAGAAACTCTCGGGGTGGCCCAGAAATCTGTGTTTGCACAAGCCCTTCAGTACTTTCTGATGCAAAGTCGAGTTTGAGAACCACCACCGGGAGATTAATAAAATCACTGTAGTCAGACCCTCTCCCTTGCCTTATTTATCACTGGAGAATGACAGATCTCTCCTCCTCCAAAAGAAATGTCAGGGGTCGGCAGGCCAAGGGGGAGTCAGGAGGAGGTTTTGGGGCTTTCTTAGGCCCAATTTACCACGACTCCTGTCTGTTCATTCCGGGTTTAGGAATCTCAGTCACAGGCACCAACAAAGGGAGAGGCGAAAACGTCAGAAATAGATCCCATCCACCCCGGAGCCCAGAGTATGCTGAGCAACTGACCGCTACTTAAGCATTCAAGCAAGAACACTGACAGTACCTGCAATGTACCACACAGAGCAAGAAAACCCAGCAGCCTTTATCTTCAATGCAATTAAGACACCACTAAACCGTCTTCACAGCTTCCTCAAGCTAGTGGCTACTTCCCAGAGACCATATCAAATTCAACAATAAATATTAGTGAATACATAAGTTGAAACTCAGAGCAAATGCTTTTAAATCACTACAACTCTTGGCTATTTATATAACAGGAACATTTAAACAAGTTTTCCCCCTAAAATGAATTCTCAATCATCTAAAAGAGACCCATGATCTCTTCTTGGGTAACGCAGTGCCTAATTTTTAATCGAACACTGGGAACTTTTGCATTAAAAAATCCCCACTCATTCGCAAAGCTTTGATGTACCTCCAATGGCTCTTCTTATTCTGCCTCCCAACACTGTTCGAATTTCAAAAGATGAGAATCTGAAGAAGCAGCAGCAACACCAAAAGCATGCCACAGACGACCTGGAAGTCAAGTGTACAGCAGAAAGGACCTTTCTGCACAAAATACATGTGTCCATAACCAGCCTACCACCACTGGGCCTCGCCTGCCTTTCTGAAGCAAAAGGAAAACTCAGGCAGTGTTGCCTGTATCATTATTCGTCACTTGATACTCAAGAAACCAGTTCTGTGTCTTCTGGGACAAGGATTCTCATTGGAAAGTGGGCAGTGCTGAGTAATCAACATTATTTTGCTCTTTCTTGATTTGTAGTATCATATTCTTGTTGCTATTTTTTCAGCCTTAAAACCCAGTCATCGTAAATCTAGCTGCTTCCTTCTTTACTGGTAATTAGCATTAGTCATAAGCCAAAAATTATTCCACAGAAGAAGTAAAATAAACACAGCCCTTCTTACCTTTCATGCCAAACTTGGAGTGTCTTGCCAACTTCAACAGAAACAGCATTACCAGCAGACAAAATCCCACTACAGATGCAATGACCACCACAGCATAGACCTGGAGAAAGGACCAGAGGGCAGTTATGGCCTTGCTGACCAGTTCCCTAAACCCAGATGATAATGATGATGATGGTGACAGTTAATATTTATCCGATGCTTGCTACTCGCTCTTCTAAGAGCTTTATGTGTATCAATTCAGTTAACCCTCAACAACCCTATAATGAAGTATGTAGGTCCTGTTATTACCCCTGCTTTACAAATGAGAAAATCTAAGTTAAAGCTTATAAAAATGGAGGTCCAATTGATAATAGATAGAGATATAGATATTACATATATCTATTTCTCTCTCCTCTATCGACCTATCTACTTACCTACCCATCTGGAGAGAGAAGAGAAAAGAAGCGTATATGAAACAGGAATGACAAAATACTGATAATTTTTGAAGCTGGTGAAAGATACAGTGGGGTTCATTTTGCTGTTCTCTCTACCGTTGTGCATGTTTGAAAAGTGTCCATAATAAAAGATTTTTTAAGCTGGTTGTTGTTGCTCTTAGACGTTGGGGTGCCCTGCAGCAGTGAGCAGGCCTGGAAGGGAGCAGGAGGGCACTGGTGGGTGAGTTCAGCTTGTGAGAGCTCATTGGGCTGTAGACTTATGATACGTGCACTTTTATATACGTACGAGAGAGGTGAATACAAAGTTTTTTTAAATTTAAAAATGCAATTACAAGATGTGGATTCTGCAAGCAGAGGAGTAGATGCAGACCTGTGTGAATCCTGTCGCACCCTGAGCTGCAGATGACAGAGGCACAAGTGCATAACGCTAAGTACATATTAACACTTTGGAAATAAAGATGGAAGCGGACCTGTGAACCGCCTTCCATTCCTGCTGCTCACCCCAAGTGGTCCTGCTTCCAAGAAAAGTTTGATTCTCTAAACCAGGAGTTGGCAACCTTGCTGTAAAGGGTCAGATAGGAAATATTTTAGGCTTTGGGGGCCATACAGCCTCTGGTGCAACTACTCAGCTCTGCTGGTCGAGCATGAAAGCAGGCAGACAGCATGTGAGCAAATGTGCACAGCTGTGCTCCAGTACAACCTCATTTGCAAAAACAGATGGACAGCAGATTCAGACAGTGTGCCGACTCCTGCTCTAAACTATCTTAGATGTCCACGCTGACTTAGATGCTCAAGCTTCTCTGTTTGTTTTAATCTGCATAACAATCCTTAAGACAGATATCATTATCCCCATCTACAGTAATCATTGGTGCTGTTTCCCAAACATTTCTGTTTTTCTCTGTTTCTCTTCGTAGGACTCACTTCCCGGCTTCTTTATGATGAGATGGGTTCATGTGACTAGTTCTGGCCAATGAGTTGAGACTTGCATCACTGCCAGGCAGAGGACCTCATTGCTACTGTGAGATCTTAGATTTAGGCAGTGGTTCTCAACCAGGGATAATGATGCACCCAGGGGATGTTTGGCAATTTGTGGTTGTCACAATGAGGGAGAAGGTGCTACTGGCATCGAACGGGTCAAGGCCAGGGATGCTGCTAAACATCCTCCAGTGCCCAGAACAGCGTCTCACAATGAGGAATTATTCATCCCCAAATGTCATAGGGCCAAGGTGAACAAACCCTGCTCTCGGGCTGTCTTTGTCTCTGCCATAATAAACACTAAGTTTCTAAAAAGTGGCTGCCTTGTCAGCCTGGTCTTGGAATGAGGATGAGGCTGACAGAGCTCCCAGACAATACATGTAATCAAGCAAGAAATAAAGCCTTGTTGTTTTAACCCACTAAAACTTGGGGATTTTTGTTACTGCAGCATAGCTTATCCTGATCGATACCCTCATCTCACAGTGAGAGGCAGTAAAGAGTGGCGATTAAGAACATGGGTTCTTCCTGGTTTTGAAATTTAGATTTACTACTTATTAGCTGCATGACTTCAGAATTACTTAAGCTCTCAGCATCTCATAATCCTCCTGGGTAAAATAGGGAATGTAATAATTCTACCTTTCAGGTTGTTGTAAATCCTCAAAGAGTTAATGCAGATAATAGGCTTAGAACAGCAGCTACTACAATATATAATAAATCAATGTTGGCTGTGATGATGATTATGATGATGAAAAACTGAGATTTAGAAAAAAATAAAGAAGCAGTCCAAGGTCACACCTCTCAAGCTTGGGATTCGAACCAAAGTCTGCCCAAGTATAAAGCTGTGATCTGTCCATTACATGGTCTCTCCAAAGCACGTGGCTAAGAATGAAGGCAGGATAATAAAAACACACGGCTAATCCTCCTGCAGCACCTTCTCTGGTGTCAGACGAGGACAGCATTAAATACGTCACAAAGCACAGAAAAGAGTGCACGCCAAGACCTGGCCAGGGCTGAGCAAACGTGTGCCAATTCTCTGCTCTGAACGTCAGCGGTGAGTGCCCTCCCAGAGGAGGCTTCCGGCGACGTTTGAGGACAGACGAACTCTGACTCCACGGCCCATCTATAGACAGAGCGGTGGCGATTCCTAAAAGGCCAATATGGGTCAACTTGCTCTGACCAAAACTATTTCTCTCTAAATTACCTAATGATTTGGGGTGTTTTGTTAAATCTTTATTTCTAACTAACACTTTCATGGGAAAGAGATCGTGGTATTTTAGCTCTAAGTTTCTCTTCCTTATAATTAAACTCTATACTTCTACAGATAGAAGGGGGATACCTAAACGAACAAGTTCCAACTCTATGGTATAGATGAGGAAACTGGGATGGAGAGAGGTTAGGGGACTTCCCTGAGGCCCAGACCTCTGTGGTACCGACGTATAGTCTTGTACCACTTTGGAAAGCACAAGCCTGGCATCCAGGAGACCCGGGTCCCTGAGTTCGCGGGATACCTTGCCTTTACCAGCTGTGAGAGCAACCGATGCTTCACTTCTCCAAGCCTCCGTTTCCTCATTTGCACATGGGGATAATAACTGCTGCCCAGCCTTCTTGAGATCCTTATAGGATGTTTAAGTCAACCTGGAAATGGGCAGGGGTTCTAGTGCTGAAGAGCAGCTAATAATCCACTGAAAAATACTGAAACCTATTGAAGCAGTTCTCAATACATGGAACCCTTTAATAAAGACTCCTGTGATGATAAGAAGAATCACTTCCTCAAAAGGAGACTGTGTGATAAACACAGAGCTTTGCGTGTTATACGTGTGTTCAGACGGCTGTGGTCTCTACCTGGGAGACAGGCAGAGGTGAGTTTATGTTTGTTTGGTCGGTCGGTTGGTTGTTTGATTGTTTTTTATCTGAGGATATCTCTTAGCACAGAAAAACGAGGTGCCCTCCTCCAAAAATCCAGCAAGATTCGTGAGGAGCCCTTGCTGGAACACCAAGGTGTTTGAGTCTGTCTTCAAAGGCTCTGACAACACCTTTACCCTTCGTATCAGCTCCCTGCCTCTGACACTTTTCTAGTCTAATGGTCCTGGGATCAGGGACTGTTTATGTATCAAATATCAGATCCACTCACAAGTTTTAAATTTTCTTTAAACTTCTACAAAACATTGCCTTGCACCTCTCACGCAGATTTCCCAGAAGGCCTCAGGTGGAGCCACAATGTACAAACTTTCAACAAAGATTATTTTCAATGATCTTGCCTCCCAGCGACCCAATCAATTCAAACATCATTGAGATACGCCAACTTGGGGCTTGCATTTAGCATTTGGGTGCAAAAGAAAAAACTGAAGTTGGCATATATTTTTAGTAACTGGGATACATACACATCTGTGGGCTTAACAGATGCCGCTCGTATTCCCTCTGTATACGAACAAATTTCTCCCACCAGGAATCATTAAGTGGTTGGGTATGAGAGTAACAGTGGAAATGAGCGTGCAAGGCAGGGAGGGGAAAATATGCTGCAGGTGACTTAGCATGGCCTTTGTCCTTGCCACTTCAATGCAATGCACACAGCCCGCTGTGGGAGCGCATGTGTGTGTGCGCGTGTGTGTGTCTCCACAGACTGAATGTGCACATTTTGAGTTGCAGCTGAGCTGCGTCTGTTTATGAGGCTCACCTTCCCACCCCTGGCCCTGGTTTAAACACAAACACATCTCTTTGTTACTGCACCAGACCCCTCACTCATCACCCCACTTCCAATCTCTCTGTTCTGCATGCAGCCATTCTACCATGTTCATCGTTAGTCTAACCCATCTACAGTTCTTACTGAGGACCCCGGGGGCCAGGCACTAGTCTAGGGACTAGGGGTACAGCTGGAAAAACACTGACTCGGTTGCCTATACTAAGAATCTTATGAAAGAATCCAGGAAAGGGGAAAAGACATCAAATAAGTACACAAATAAGCAAAGTAATTACAGACGATAATAACTGCTCAGAAGAAAATGAAGCAGGTGATGGCTGCCTGCTGACTATCCTAGCTAAAGCCATGTGATGACTGACAGGAAGTGCATGCCTTCTAGAGGGAGCAGCATTATAAAGGCTGTGAGACAAGAGTAAGGCCAGAACATGCAAGAGGGCATTAAAAAAAGACAGGTGATAAGCAATGAGAGATGTGGGAGATGAAGTCAGAGAGACAGAGGAGGGCAAGGTGTGTGGGGCCTTGTGAGCCGCCACGAGGAGTTGGGCTTTTATAATAAAAGTTTTATTACAATTGCATTGGGAAGACTCTGAGGAGGATAATAAGAGTCATCCAGTTTGTGCTCTAAAAAGGTCACTCGGCCTGCTGTGTGGAGAAAGGCAGGAAGATCACAAGAGTGGGGGGCGGGGCACGTAGGAGGCTGCAGAGTCTCCGGGAACAAGCAATTGTGGCAAACTTTCCCTGTAAAGGGCCACATAGTAAGTGTTTCCAGCTCTGCAGGCCATACAGTCTTTGCAGCAACTACTCCACTTGCCATTGTAGCACCAAAGTAGCCACAGATGATATGCAAACAGACATGACTGCGTTCCAATCAAACTTTATTTATGGACGCTGACATTTGAATTTCATAAAATGTTCACGTGTCACAAAAATCACTCTTCTTTTGAGTTTTTTCAAACCACTTAAAAATGTAAAAACTATTCTTAGCTTGCAGACCACATACACCCAGGCGGCAGCAGCATGGGGTGGCCTGCAAGTGGCGCTGGGGCGGGGACACAGGCAGTGGGTGGGTTAGGAGTGGAGGAGGAGGCGGGGCTCACAGCACGTGGGATGGAGAGGGGAGAAGGTGCTGAGGCTGCCCAGGCTCTGCTGGGAGCCCGCGGCCCGCAGAGCAGCCCCAGCCATCCTGGCATGGCCTCCGTTGTGCAGTGAATCCAAGCCCCTGCCCTGTGTTCCCAGGCCTCGCGACCTGGAACGGCCGTCTGCACCAACCTTGCCTCAGCCTGCCGCCCTTCTTCCTGCTAACCTTCCCGTCAAGACTGTTTTCCAGTCTGCAAGCTCTTGTCCACCCACCCAAAATGCCCTTCCTTCCGTGTCCTACACAGGCCGCGCAAAATGCTGCCTGTCCCTCCAAGATGTCTGCGGCTCTCGCAGCAGGAAGGAGCGAGCACCTGGCTCTGTTTCCACCTTTCCCATCACATTCCTCAGCCTCTCTTTGTGTTTTAGGTGCTAGTGTTCATTGACATCTCACGTCTCTGAACGAAGTATGAGCTCCTAAAGGAAGACTTGGTATTTAGCTCATAATTTTATATCCTCCCACTGCCAGTCCCTTCCAGAACCTACTAGATTCCTTACATTTGGTGGGCACTGAAAGTTTCATTAAAATATTTAAGGAGGGGGCCAGCCCCTTGGCCTAGTGGTTAAGTTCAGTACACTGTGCTTCATAGGCCTGGGTTCGTGGGTTTGCAGGTTTGGATCCTGGCCACAGACCTACACCACTCATTAGCCATGCTGTGGTGGTGACCCACATGTTAAAACTAGAGGAAGACTGGCACAGACGTTAGCTCAGGGCTAATCTTCCTCAACAAAAAAAAAATTTAAGGAGACAGCTGTGAAGGTGTGGAAGACAGGAGTAATTATTCATGTCCCTGAAGGAAAAAGCTGATTTCTTGCTCATCTAGATAACCTTTCGAAGGACAGGTACTTAAAGTAGGAACCACCAGCAATTAAAGCGGCACACAAGAGGAGAAGCAATGAAGTCAGAGGCTACAGTGGACCTTTATCACTTCTCTTAAACCTTTCGATCAATTCCTCCAAACTTCAACGTCCTATTTACACCTGAACGATAAACATGTTTTGTTGAAACACATGCACTGAAGCAGCTCTCCTCCTCCAACATTGAAGCCTCCAGAGTACTCAGAGCCAATCTAGGAAACAGCTCTTTACCCCACTCACCGAGAGGTGTTCCCGACCGGTATTGTCAGCAACGTCTGTGGAAGGGATGTTGTTACTTCTGTTCGTGGTGTCCCCAATGTCATTTGCTGCAGTCCCATAATCTTAAATTGGAGAAAAGGGAAAGAGAAGGAAGCATGAAGTTGTCATTAGGCTGCCAACAAACACGAGGCCACACTTTGACCCAGAATGAAGCAAGACAAATGGCAAAGATTCCAAACCACTGACAGCCTGGCTGGGGAGGAGCAGGACCTGGCTGTTGAGTTAAATCCATTGTAGCATAGAGACGGCGTGATGCCAAAATTGGATGCAACCCACATCTTTACATCACTGTTTTCTTGGTCAAATTCTAAACCAGGTTTAGAGTTTTTCTTTGCACATAAGAATATAGCCCTTTTTAATGAAGTACCTAATACAAATGTGAAAGAGAATCGATCATCTAAGAGCCACAGATTTATAGACCTGGAATGGTTTTTAAGAGATTAAGTCTAACTGCCAGTTTTACAGCTGGAGAATGTCAGCTGAGGAAAATTAAATGGCTAGTCTAAGGTCACCTGAGAAGAAGGTGGCAGAGCCCAGACATGAACCTAACTTGAAATCAGCAACACTGATTCCCAGGGCAGATGCATCTTATTTGAGGACGAGGCAGCGACTCGAGATGAAATGTGGAAGCAGCATCGATGTGGAACTTGGGTCCCCATAGGAACTTTTTTGAAGAGTTCTGAATCACCAATATTTCAGATTCAGAATTAATAGATAGGGAACTGCACGAACACAACATCTAGAATTGTAAGGATATGTTGCCAAATTAGCATGTCTCAAATGTAGCTGTCATCTTTTGAATCAATTTTAGTCTACATGGATCAGGATAGAAATAAGTGACTGATCTGTTTTGTGGATAGCCAAAATTTTATTAATAATATTACATATAAAAGGTCATAGAAAATTCTTGGTAAATTTATTGCAGACAATACTGTTTGTAAATGTTTGGTATTTTTATTCTAAATAGATATCATGCCTTCAATTTCCATCCTAAACAAACAAGCTCATCAAGTGAGCCTGGGCTCAACTTCCTTTGGTAAAATTATCATGTTGGCCTCAGGGCAACCAATATAAATTGCATTTTTATTAACAGAGTGTTCCTTTGAATGTGAATGAAAAGCAACAGAAAAAGCATCTATTTTCTATCAGTTTGCTGTTTTATTAACTCCAAAACTACATTCTCACCATTTCCATTTTGAATATATTAAAACTTAATTTCAAGCACTAAGAGCGAGCATTTATTTGCATATTTTTCCCACTTCATATTAAATCCAGCCACTCATGCCAAATTAAATCCTTAGAGAATCTATGGTTTAATATCATGACTTTTTGACCCAAAGATCCAAAGTGGGATCTGAACTCAATAGGAAGATAACATTTTTAATGTCTTGAAGTTACCGCAAAGAAGTCTAAAACATAATTTTAAAATGTAAAATCACAATTTAAACGTATTGCTCTGTGACATGATTTGAGATGCTCTTCCTTTAAACTATATCAAGACAAATAAAAACAAAAATACACAAATTACATGCAGAAAAATCATCCAAACCACAGTGTGAAGGATATGTAGCTTAACATGCACAAAGTGGGTAGAGACAAGATAATTCCCCAGTTAAAAATAGCTCAAGTTAAATACACACACATATAATAAACATATAAACACAGAATCATTTTTTAGAAAAAATAAAATGTCAATGTGTATATATAAATATAAAATTAAGGAATAGAATATTCTATAAAGTAAAGGTATAAATATAACATTTTAGTTCATCCAACTTTTAATCAACCTTAAATTTCAAGCCAAGTCTTGAAATTTAGCCTGCCACTTGCCCAAACAGAAGCCCCCTAGTCATGAAGGTTGTTTGAAAATCTATTAAAGATGGGTTTTCACACCTAGTAAAACATCCCTGGCATTCAATTAAAATAGCAAAATATAGATAAGGTATTCCCTTAAAAGCTAATACAATGGACCTTTTGGTTTCTCCGCTTCCACATTCCTGAAAGAACCCCATTTTATTTCAAAGGTTTACCACATCCTCCTGGGAAGCTGATCTAAACTCCAGGGGTGGGTCTAGTCAGTCAAGGGTTAACCCATGGTTCCTATCAGTAATAGAGGCAAGAGCGGCCCATGACCCAACTGGGTCTTGAATCTGATTCCAGGAGGGCTCTGTGCAGGTTGCTGGGGAAGTTCTCTTTCTTCTGGGACACTTTCAGGAGCTCTCCCTTTTCTCCCATCCATGTGGATGACAGCACAGATGACAGCAGGGCTTCATCTCTTAACCATAGGGGGACCAGCCTTCAGTGAAGCCGGCACAATGGACAGGGGGTGTGGGTATGAAAAAAACTTGAGTCCTTGATGACATACTTGAGCTGCTGGTTTAACCAACTCTAAAGCATGCCCTGCCTTGGAGGTTCCTGCCTGCGAGCCAAACTTCCTTATTACACAAGAAACATAATTTTGAATTGAGTTTACTGTCATAGCCAGAAACTGATACACCTCCCTTTTCTTGGTAGTCATAGCTTTTAAACAGGTAATTAGTTCCCAATTACGGAAACAAAATGTCTGTTACAGCGGAATGGATTTACCACTTCCAAGAACAGAGCATGAGAGAGAAAATGCTATTTACAGGCACTGGAAATATCAAGGGAAGACAGCCGTCAATATTGAATGATTTTTGAAATATTATTTGACCCATGTAATGCTTGAGGTGTATATTTAACTGAGCTTAAAGGTCTTCTTTTAGTTGATTGATTTCATTCTAGACAAACATTTTTAAAAAATACAAAATAAAGACAACATGATAGCTACCTTCATAAATTACATCAGGATAATTTGGATTTGTACCTAAAAAGCAAAACAAAGCAAAGATTTGTAAGTATGCATTTGGTGTTAAAAAATTACTAACTTAATACCCACTAAAATGAGCTAAATATATATTGAAGTTTCTGTGACTGAGTAGATTGTTTGATAGGACAGGCAGATAACCTGAAATTCTTGGTTTGCTTCATGTTAATTCTGTTCCCTCCCAGTGCCACCACCTCTACCCCTCCGAGAAAGAAAACAGAAGAACAAATGGAAATCGCAGATCATTTTAGCTGAAAAAACTTCAGCAATGAACGAATCATGAACATTTCTTTTTTGCACCACTTCTGTTTTAAAGTGGGCCATTTTAATTGCAATTTTGCATTTTTGTTCCAGAGACAGATCATTTCTGTACCACTTTTGCTATTCTCTGATGGTTTGGGGTTATGTTCAAACTATGGTGAGGCAGGTCGATTTGTGTTCACAAACATATCATTAACCAGCCTGTATAATGATATTTAAAGCACAATTTTGTTCTCCCCTTAGTCTTTGGTGGGGGGGAGGGGGGGTGTCCAAGGCTAAATAAACCCTTTTGTTTGCCCTAATACGGCACAGAAAACTAAATGCTGTTTCTCTGTTGAAATTGTTTATGTATAAGAGATTATAAATAAATGTATGTCAGAAAGAAACACAAAAGTATACCCACTTAATTCTTTTGGATGACTCTGTAGTCATCAAGATAATCAGAATATTCTATTTTAGAGTATTCCCATGAGGTTTGCAAAAATATTTTTAATCTTTTTTAAAAAATCACTGTCAACAACAACTGGTGGCAAAAACATTTGCTACTTATTCTCCAATCAGAACTAACTGGTCTCTATACAAAAGCCTACTTGGAAATAAAATTAAATTTTGATATACCATTTAAGTGATTACCAAATGAATTTCCAAAGCTGCCTCCTAAGCTGTTGGTCCTCACTTACCATGTGAAGAAGTAAAACTTGCAAACCATACAGCTTACTCAGTTCTCATTTCACTTCTGAGCCCTTAGCAGAAAAATACTATTTAAAATAAAGTGAAACTTGAGCCAATTTTCTGTTTACATATTCCCGAGTGAATAATAAAGATTAGTCTAAATGAAGAACCAAATAAAAGTGGCCTTAATGTTCAAATGAGAATTTTAACACAGAGCAAGCAGAAGAATACCCCTTTTAGCAGGGAAAACTTAAGTAGATGGCTGTGCACTCCGATTCAGGGATGCTGAATCCTGAACCCATTCTTTGCACAACTCCAGGGGGCGCCATTCAGCCTACAGTCTATGTGAATGGCACTACCTGAGACTGTGCAGTGCACAACCTGTGCAGTCACATGTGATGGCCTTGCATCAATTCATGCAAAGTCATCAAATCCAGTGAATTTCAATTGCATTTTGAGTTTTATTATCCCAAATGACATTTCAAAGTAGTTTTGAGTTATAATATGTCAATATGTATTGTCAGAATTATTTGTAGCTGATGTGACACCCTGAGAAGGCCTTGAAAGCTGCCCTGCCGTTTGAGGAGTAATTGACTGAATACAGGAGCAGGAAATCCCAGTGGCAGCCCTGGTGCTGCCATTTGCAGGGTGCCTGCCCATCCTCTGAAGTCCTTTCCCTTTGCAAAGTCCCTGGACCAAATGGCGCCACTCCCTGTGAGGATTTCCTACCCCTGCTGAAGGAAATGCTCTACAACCCCAAGTGAGCAAGTCATTGTTTCAACTGCTCAGCAATCCATTACTTTAGAAGACCCCACTTTGGCCCTGTTCTCACCGAGCCCTCGACATACAGCCTGAATCTGCAAGGCTGCCTTCACACTAGAGTCCACTCATCACTTCTAGACCTTGCTGCAGTGCCCTGGACCCAGAATTCCCTCCCCACAGGCCCCACACCCACTTCCTAGGCCTGGCCAGCCTTTCCCCTACATCCATCAGCCCACAGGTGGCCATAGCACCAGTATGAGCACCCTCTGACCCCAGATCCAAGGGAGGGGTGAGGGCTGAGGCAGGGCAGGTGGGCTGGGGGGTCCACACTCACATTCATGAAGCCTCTCATTTTAGATTCAGAGTCACGGGACAGGGGCCATGGCTGGGGACCAGCTCTACCAAAACCACTACATTCCAGCCTGGAACTCCAAGAGTCTGAGAATTCGATCTCCAAACCCAGCCTCCCAGGTCATCATAAACACTTTCGTGCCAAGGTAGGAGGATAGAACCCATTTTATTTAACAATTCATAAACTTGATTTTGTAAGTATTTGGGTGTAAGTACGTGGACGTTCATTGGTACTAGGGTGACCAACCATCCGCACTGCCCGAGACGAGGGGACCCTGAGTCATTGGACTTTATGCTTTAAAACTGGGATAGTCCCAGGCAAATTCTTGCTGTTTGCCCAGCAATGAGGGCCTTTCCCAGATGCACTTCTAGTGTAAACCGGGACGAGTCGGTCACCCTGATTCGTTCTCATGCCCTCAGGGACGCTGCACGGGTGAGAGGGGCGCCTGCAGTCACCACTCGCTTATACACACACAATTCCATGAGAAAGTAAAAAGCCTGAGGATTCAGAGCCAGACTCATGTAAGCGGCACACTGAAAGGGCCTCAGTGAAGGTGACAGGCGTCCAGGCTCAATCAGCTTCACGGCAGACAGGGAACACCCAAACACATTACTCACGCAGAGCCCCCAGAAAGATCTGAGAACATTGAATCAATGCAGTGTAGCAAATGCCAGGTATAGAAAAATGGGATTTAGGGTGGCATGAAAAGTAAGTAGGTTAGCCCATCCTCTGAATAAAGGTCATTTTCCAGACTTATGATTCATATCAGAGCATGCCTTTCCCACCACGTTCACCAGCAGAAGCTTTAGATCACATCACTCTATTTTCCTAACTTCATTTTCCCAGATGTAGGAGAAGCATTGTCACTTTTCTTTTGTTGTCAAGAATAGCCAAATTTAGTGCAAGAACATGAATCTCGCAGAAAGACACTGTGGGAGGAACAATAATGGGTTTTTCCTGTCTAGTATACTGAACTATATGTCTGATGAGGGCCCACTCGCCACAAGAAAGAAATGCCTGTCTGTGCACAGAGGTTTAGGACGTCTGGCACATGGGAGGGTGCACAACCTAGAGGCTATGAAAATCAAGGGTCACATCACTCCAGCTGACCCCAGATCATTAAGCACAGTGTTTTGCTTCTAGCAACTTCTCAGTCAAGCCAACCTCCCATGATGTCTACATTTTAGTAGTGAGGTGGTTGTTAACATCATTTTAAATGCAGGCACAGAAAACAAAATCACCACTGGCTTTTTAGACTTCTGGCAAAGGTCAGATTCTGAAAATATCCTACCGTTTTTGTCTGATTTCTAACTGGTTCCTTTGACTTAGAGTAAATGCATTCTCTATGGATCGTCATACGCTGAAGGGAGGAACCTCTGTTGGAGATATTCACACTAAACGTGAAGGAGGAAAGAGAAACACTGGCTGTGAGAGAAAAAAGCCAACAAAGAGAGAAGGAAGGAAAGACCGTGACCAGCGTGGACTCGTGCGGTGCGCTGCAGTGCGGTCTGGGCGGGGTGATGCTTCCCTGGACCTTGTCCTGGTAGCTCTCATTCAGTGAGAAGCCTCAGGTGCAGGAGGTGGTGTCAATCCCTAAAGCTTCAGTCGGGCATCTCCAGAAGAAAACACAGGAATCCGAGGACTCCACTAACCGCACGGGCATTCCAAACAAGCAGCAGCCTGGTTTCTCCCGGCACAGCTCCCTCAGCGCAGAAACTGCAACTCCTCCCCAGCCAGAAGAAGACACGCTGAGTGCAAATGTCTGCTTGTCTGATCGTCAAGTTCTGGTTTCTGAAAGGTTTGTTGAGCATCTCCAGGTGCTCCCTCCCATGTGCTTTGTTCTCGACCTAAGGCGTGTTGTCAGGAACCAGGGAAAGAGTACTAACAGGTCCGAGCACAGCCTGAGCTTCCCACTGAAAGGAGCAAGGAGACTGTTTCAGAGCCCTATGTGCACTCCTGACCAAGTTCCGTAGATGGACGCCTGCACCTCCGAGAGACAGACCCTAAGAGCATTTAGGCTTCCAAACGTGGATGATAAAAATCACTTTTTTCCCTCCACCAATATCAACCAAAGCACTTCCCCATCCTCTGAATTCCATGCTAAATGACTCAAAGTCAGCACCTTTTGACTTCCATCTTCCCATCTCAGCTACAGCTCGTGAGTAAATCTTACGACTTTAGGCAAATCTTCATGAACAAATCTATATGCCTTTTTAACTGTAAGAATCTATAGCTAAAGGATATAAACACTTGTAGGATCAAAAGAGATGTGGGAAGATAGGTCAGCTGACAGTAGGATTCGCTTTCCATTCTGCTGCAAAGATAAAGATAACGATAAGGCAGGGAAAACATCTGTTTCCTTCCTGTAAGCTTTTAGTGTCTCTCTAATGCCCTAAGGAAAAAAAAAAGAAAGATTTTCCTTTCAATTCTATTTGCGGACTCCATTTAGTGTGATCTTGAAAAATATTTCAAAGAATTCCATATGATAAAGCAATAGCAAAAGATGTGTTCTTTTCAAATGAATTGCCCTTGCTTTGTTAACAGTGTTTTCTAGCTCATGGCAGTCTGCCTTTTGATTTCCAGATCCTTCTCCTCTGCCCTTTCTGAATGGTAGGCTGAACTCAGGGCCCGAACACATTGGGGGTTCCGATGTCTGGGTTCCATTTCTGGCTGGACCGCTAAGGTGCTGTGCAGCACTGGGGGCCTCTTCACTCCCTCTGTAACAAAGGAGTCTTCCGGACTGCAGGAGAGGATAATAGCATTGGCTTTGGCAACTCCTTGGGAGCTTCAGGAAGCATAATTAATTAACATTAGTACTCTTGAGGAGTAAAAAGCTATTTAAGTATAAATCTTAATTATCATGATTATTATGAGTCTATGGCCAAACCATACTCTTCTGGGTTATTTAAGGCAGAAAAGCAGGTAGAACTTTCTTTCCTTTCACTCCCAAGTCAAGAAAGAGATCATGACAAATGGCCTAAGGGACAAGTAGTGGAGGGCTTTATATTTTCCTAATGTGTAACATTTGCAGAAAGTTCCTCTCCCTACATTCTTTGGCCTAACTACACCAAATCTAAATCTGCCAGTTTGAGGGCAATTCTAAGCGCTACGGAGAGCTCTAGTTCATCCAAACGTCATGAATCTTTTGATAAAACAGCACGAATGAGAAGCTGTGGGGAAAACTCTTCCAATATTTATAGTTTGTTCCTGACATGCATTTTGCATAGGAGAGAACTGCTCCCGAATTAGGAAGCATAAGTCACTAACTCCCACTGCTTGTGTGAATGAGCATTCTTGAGCTATGACATTCTTCCTGAATGAGTGGGCCATAAAGACACTCTTTATGTACTGCCTGAAGAATGAGATGCTTTAAAGCACCGGTATTTTATCATCTAGTGCTCTGGCTAGGTTTGTTCCAAGCCTCAAGTAATAATCACTTGGGTGATGATTTCGAGAAAAGAATCTACTCTTAAATAGTCAACATGTTCATGTTTGTAGAAATATCTGACCTTGAAAATTCTTGGAACTTGTGCTATCTGATCAGAAGATGCTAGCAAAGGCTCCAGGTTTCTTCCTCATAACACTCACAAGCAATCTCTCTGCCATTAATTTCTGCTTAAAAAGACACCCTTTCCACTCCTAATCTCCACTCAGTCTCCATGCACACTTTCGTGTTCATGAAAAGACCTCTCTATATGTAGGATTGAATTCCAGTGACAGCCACATAGTGGATCAATTTCACCTTAGACAAGTCTTATTTTTGGCCTGTAAGCTAAATAGGATACAGCAGAATCTTTGGAGAATCCTCAGATAACCCCTTGCTCTCTATGCGTGTGCCTGCACTGCTGTCTCCACTTTTTATTTACCCTCCCAAGCCTCCTTAAGTTACATCTTGAATTCATCCTACTTTTTGCCAAACCCAATTAGAGTGCATCTCTGCACACTAGCTATTCTATATTTTTATCATTATTTCTAGTTGATACCCTCAGCGAGTCGGTGAGGCAGTCTTGATGGATACCAATTCTTCCAGTGGCTCCCCCAGGCTCTGCAGGGCAGAAGTGAACTACCCTCACTACACAAAGTGTGGTCCATGGACCTGCAGCATCAGCATCATCGGGGAGCTGTAGAAATGCAGGCTCTCGGGCCCTTTTCTAGACCCATGGAATCAGAATTAGCGTTTAACAGGATCCCCAGGAGATCTGTATGGTCATTAACGTTTGAGAAGCCCTGGTTTACAACTCCATGAGAAGTTTTACCAAAGTCAAAAGGCCCCAGTGGGCATAACAGATGACAATTTTTCAGTGAAACATAAGGCAAACCTAAAACTGGCCAGATACCCAAATATTGAGGGGGATGGGTACTCATTGGCAGTGGCTGCAAAAGACATTAGAGGTAAGGGCAGGAGACGTGTTCTGTCACCAGTGGCACACCTCTAGGGCCCGTTCCATATGGGGCAGGGGAAGGGAAGGAGCTTAGACACCGGAGGGAGCTTGCATTTACCTACCCTCTCTAGGAACCAAACTTTGACTTAGTTTTCTCCTTAATGGGCCAAGTCTAGAAAGCTCACATGTCAGGTGGCAGAGTCCTGAGGTCCTCTTCCCTGGGTATGTCCAAGCTTCCAGATAAGGGAGGATAAAGCCAGTGCTAAGAGAAAAGCAATTCTGGGAGGATAGTTTCTCCTTGATGGCTACAGAGTAAATACACAAAGGGAGGCGAGGAACGGATCCCTTCGGTATCACTCTCAGTGCTGACGGCAGCAGAGGGAACACAGCTCCTGCCTCCCCGTGTCAGGTACCATGCATCACTCTCACACATGCTCATCTTCACAAGACCCTTCTAAGCAGGTGCCAGAACCCTACATTTTATAGAGAGGAAAGCCAGGTTCAGAGGTGGTAAGAAAATTGCTCAAAGCCACACTGGTCACGGAGGATGGAACTCATACTTGAATCAGATCTAAATCTCACACTCACACCCTTCCCACCGGACCAGAGTGTCCCTTGGAATAGCGTGGAGGGCGCTGGCTAACTATGCTCAAAAGTCCAAGTTCAAGCGCCAGATGATGGTCATTTGGATCTATAGCTTGTTAACAGGAGTTTATCTCATTAACAGTAAAATCTTTCAGGCTCCACCTAGTCCACTTAATATTCTCTGTTCCACGGCCTCCACGAAAAGAGAACATTCAAAGGGATGCTTAATTCTTTATTGCCTACAATTTCCACATATCTTCAGCTGAATAGTGCTCCTTCCCTCCCTCCATGAGTAGATCCTGCCTAACGTGGGGACAGAGACATCCCTGGGAATGAGAAGCTGACCTCTTACAGCCAGGAGGAGGGCAACCAGGGGAAAGAAATGAAAGACCAAGGCTTTCTCCCTCTTGTATCACTTTATGGGTAGTTGGAGTCTTTTCTCCTATGGAGGAGGGCTGTGTTTTATCGCCCCAGTCACGAGCCTTGCCCTGCCACCTTCCTAAGCAGCAGGACCCACACTGTCTCTGCTTTGTAACGTGCTACAATGGGTAGCCCAGCGCCCTCCGTTTCTCATACCTCCAACGAGCTCTGACATAGTCTTCAAAATCCTAGAAGTCTAGTATAACAGGATGTTAAACAGACTCTTCCTGCCTGAGTAACCGACACCACTGTGAATGTGAGAAACTCAGAGGCAGAATTCACAAAGGAAGTGGCTGAGCACTGGATCCATGTCCTCTGAAACATCTGATTCACATTGAGACTTTAAGAGGTCCCAGAGAGGAGAGAACGAGGAGGGACCTGTAGAGAAGTTTCTTTGGGGAGAAGTGTTGCCATTGCCTCCACACCACTATGGGGCTGCCAGGGCACCACTCTGAGAACTTGAACTGAGTTTCCTGTAGGTGGAAGGCTTGGAGGACGAGTGCCTGACTCCTGCCAGAGAAGGCTAAAGCAACCTGTGGTGGCAGAAGGCAGGTGGCATTTGGGTTCGACCTGTACCCCCAGAGGTGTCAGACCAAGGGACCATGAGTGATCCCCATAGGCCAGATGGAGGCAGCTTGGGAGAAAGTCTGTGTGGGGACTTGACAACAGGGCCCCCTGGAGGGGCAAAGGGACCCCAACAATACAAAGCTGCCTTCCTAGGTGCTGAGGAAGGGGTGGTTTCCACCAGGTGGAATCGAGATGCATGGGCTTATGTCATGGGAACTGTGGGAGAGGGTACTGCAGAGAGGCATCCAGGAAAGAAGGTCCATAAATCAGCATTGAACATGCCCAGGTCCCCAGAGCCAAAGCCACCAGCAACACACTTCTCTGCCATCTGGCCCCCCCTTCCACCTGGGCTGCAGAGAGGCTGACACCTCATTAGCAAGCCCTAGCCCGCATCCCCATACAGTCAGCCTGAACTTGGAGAGGAGAGGAGACTGGCTGTTAAATCATGGCTAGAGTTGTGATTTCTAAGTCAGATGGGACAGACATGTTATTTCTCAATTGAGATTTTGTCTGCAACTTAAAGTGACCAAAGGATTGTCTGTTACTCAACAATGAGCAAAAAAATCGTACTCAAATCAGAGCTCTCCTCCTGAGCAGTGACTCTCACCCTTGGTTGCACCTTGGAATCACTGGGGATCTAAAAATAAAAAAACCCTGAAGACTCATCCAGCGGCCACTGAATCAGAACTGCTCAAGGTAGGCCCAGGAATACGAATTAAAAATGCAATAAAATAAAGCAATAATTAAAACTCCCCAGTTGATTCTAATACGCAAGGAGGAGCAGGATGCTGCTGCTCTCAGAGGCAGAGAGAACTCTTAGTGAATACATTTTAAGGGGACAATGGAAAACAAACGTGAAATACAATTTGTTTGATTGTCACAAGGTGTACTCTTGGGTGTGCTAGAAAGACAAAGGCTATAGTTCTCCAGATTTCATTTTGCAGCTGAAAGTTGCGTTTTGTGCTTTAAACATAACACGAAACTGACCAGAGCTGAGTGTAGTTCTACACGTGGGATCGGAAACCATCAATCTAGTTTGCGGAATCTGGACAGGTCTTTCCTCCCTTTCGTAGTTACCAGTCAGGTTGCCAGCGATTAACAGACGGGGAAGGCACTGGCATGGTATCCGGGGTCCTGCTGGCACCTAAAGATCTGATGACACCTGTCCTTCCTCATTAGCACCCTGACTGGGTCTGGTGTCAGAGTCTGCAAGGTCCCAGCACTCTGGAGAGATGTTCTTTGGGGATCTTTACTGCCTGCCTCACATCCTCACCCGCCGTGGATGGCACCCTCTTGGCCTGGCTGATGTTGGCTCAAGGTCTCTCAGCCCCACGCTTCCTCCAGTGGAAAGCAGCGTCTGCGACCACATGCGGTGTTTCTATACCATACGGCATTAAAGGAAATTCCGACTGTAATCACCTCCAGGAGTCTGTCCCCTCTCTGTTCACCCATTTTTGTTTTAGGGACTTCTTGTTTATCTGTTCTTATTTCTGTTTAATTTGGACACTTCATTCTCCATCTCCAAACGGAGAATGAATTCCTAAGCAAGGTGACCATCCCATGGAAATCTCAGTTCTGGGCTGAACGAGGAGCACGTACACTTAGGATGGCAGAGCCGCCATTTTAATTCTTCTTGCTTCTTAGGGTAACGCCCTGGCTTCACGGGGATCCCAGGCTGCCTGCTTCCTTGTAAGATAACAAACTTGCAATGTCAAAAAAGGATCTCATCAAAACAACTGGGGAAAAAAGTAGCTGAAACTCCTTATCAAAAAGATTTGTGAGAGCTAGACTTCCTCATCCATTACCATATGACCACGGCAGAAACACTGAGGAATATAAACCCTAACTTGACCTATTGTCCTTAACTTGGAATGCACCTTTAGACCAGCAGGGAAATGATATCTATATTTGCTATTTGTTTATTTTTCTTTAGTTTTAAAGGGGAGTTAGAGGGAAAGGAAGCAATTCTAAGAAAGGCCATTATCTGTAGGCTTTGGCTAAAAATCTCATAAATATCCACAAAGATTCTATCACACAAGCCAAGTCAGGTCAATCTCTAATTGGTCACAGTGCTTTATGGCCCACTAGGGCCATTTATATCCACTATCACCTTGGGCCAAGTCTCTTTCATTTCTACTTTCATTTATTACTCCTTGATAGCTGGTCCTTGAGTAAACACTTACCGAGGAAAAAAATCAGTCTTTTCTAAAAGCAGATATTTATATTTTAAAGACCTGATAAAAACAAAAAATGAACAAGAAGAGGAAAAGAAAGGAAAGGAGAGAACTTCTTTATAAAATTTAGCTTCGTTTTTATTTTTGATAAATAAATGATTATTTCTTTTAAAGGGAATATTTGAGAGACTCCAAGTTATTCTTATGCAAGAAAACAATTCTTTCCTATCAGTAGCAAAGTTAAAACTAACAAAAGTGATCAATTAAAATGAAGCCACATGGATGAGAGGAGTTAAGCTCTAGCAAATATTCGCACCATACAGAAATGTTCAAAGGAAAATACATCAAAATCCTAAGATAGAAGCCACTGGCTTTACACTGACAGAACTATGCATATATCAAAGCACACAGAGCTCTTCTAAACCTTTTGAAGGCCAAACCTTCACCCTGAATCAAGTTCACCTCCAAAGGTTTCAAAAGGCAGTTGCTGGCAAAATTCAAACAAAGTCTGAAGTTTAGTTAATAGTGACATCCCAATGTTAGTTTCTTAGTTTTGACAAATGTACCGTAGTAATGCGAGATGTTAACAATAGTAAAAACCAGGTAAGGGGTATCTGGGAACCCTCTGTACTGTCTTTGCAACTTTTCCGTAAAACTAAAATTATTCACAAATAAAACGTTGTATTTAAAAACAAACAAAAAGCAGGTGTCCCAAAGCAGAGTCTCCGAATTTAACTACAAAGCTGTATTCCCCCAAATGTGTAGGAAAAAACACAGTAATCTAGAGATTTACTACAGCAAGTGTGGCCAAGCAGCTAAACTCTCAATTAAGAGGAAGATTTAATGGGAAATACAACCACTGCCACGCGTGTCTGGGTAGGGTGTCCAAACACAGCGTGTTTTCTGTGCTCCTGAAGGGCTGCTTGTAAATCAAACTGATATAATTCAAGTCACATTTTGAACAAACTAAGGAAGCCTGTGCATTTAAAAAGTTGTTTAATAAACACCAGGGTAACGGGAAGAGTGATTCTGTAATGAGAATTACTGCATTCTCGTTTACTGTGTGAGAAGGTGGCTTTGCGCGCATCATCGCTGTCCACGGGGCCGCCCTGCAAGCCACACAAACGTTGCTGCCTGAGCGGCCCCTGCCTTGCAGGCCTCCAAGTTTCTACTTTGCCCTCCCTCTGCCAAGCCATCTTTGTGTGGCTTTGATTAACTCAGAGCTATTGCAGAGAGGACTTCTACTCATGTACAGGTCCCAACATCCAAACGCAAGTGTCAGCCTCCACAATGGGCAAGAAGATCAAGCAAGTAAGAATCCTCGACTGAACAACAGTATCTGAGGCAGGTAGATGCATGATAATTGTCCCTGCTGTTAGTGGGGGACCCTCACACTTAAAACTCTCCTCCTGGCCACCAAATGGACTCCTGATGCCAGCCATCCTTTCTCAAGGAAAACCATCGATCAGCTGGGAACTATATCACTCTAGAAAAACAATTCAGGATCAGATCTCGACTCAGTCCCCCCGGCTAAGCAAAACATTCCAGGACCCTGGTTTCTCATCCATGGGTGAGAGAGCAGGATTCTGGACTCTAAATGGATAAGAGGCTAGAAAATACATCTTAAGTAGTTCATGAGCCAACCAAACACAGTTCATCTGCTCACAGTTTTGCAAGGGCTTTGCCATTGTGGGTAGAAAATCTTATTAAACACTTGAGACAAAAGTAATATATGTATACAGATTATTGTCCAAAATGATTCACCCTCCCATTACCTCCTTGGGAGGAGGATGAGTCCTGTCCCTGGACTTCGCTTTGGCCCTGTGACTTGCTTTGGCCAATGGAATAGAGGCTGAAAAGACCATGTGCCAGCCCTGAACCTAGGCCTTAAGAAGCCTTGCGTATTTCTAGTGGTTCTCTTGCATTCTGCCCTCGCCATCAGAATCAGACCTCCTGGGTAGCTGCTGCTTTTTCACCCCACACCACAGAGTAAAGATGTGTGGAACAAAACCACCCCAGCTGACCTACGGAGTCATGCACAAGACTAAATAATGGTGTTTTAAGCCCTTGGGGTTTGGCGTGGTTTATTGTACACGTGATTTTGTCAATAATTGAGTGATATACTCTATCCTCTCCCCAGATGCAAAAGCATCAGGTACTCACCATCATCGATGCCAGGCCAGCCCATGAAGTGAGCAGAAATCTGTTTCTCATCCTTCCCATACTCATTCTTGGCTACTAACTTGTAGTCCCCATTGTTCATGTGAGTGGGATTGTCCAGCTGGAGGCAGCCGTGGTACTCCGTGTGATTGGTAACATGGATTTTAGTGCAGATGTATTTGGACTCGTTCAATATTGCCCCATTATAGAACCACTGAAGCGCTGGTTTGGGGTTGCCTTTCACAGTGAATGGAATGCACCAGTGGTGGTCTGAGGTTGGAGATTCGAGAAATGTGATAGTTGGAGCAACTAAATTGAAAAAGAAAGAGTTAATAGCATCAGAAAGCTCAGAATTCTCCCGTCTCCAGATTCTGTGTCATCGATAGGGGATTTTATTCAACCATTGTTTGGTTTAAGGAAACACATGACCAGCAACTCTGGAATCCATCAATATTTTGTAACATCATCCAGGTTGATTTAACTCCCCACAGAGAGCTGAAGAGAGACTCTTTTCTCTGCTCTACTTAAGACTCATGCATCACAGTCATTTTTCAAATCTATTCAGCATGGGAACCAGCTCCAAACAGATCCCAGAGATTTCTGACAGTGGAAAAGGTTCATTTAAAGTCGACTTTGGTTTCTAATATATATGCCTTGAAATCTTGTAGATTCATCACCAAAACATTTAGGACCACTATTTTTACAGGAGGTCACTAAATAATACAAATAATGACAAAAATGACTTTGGTATTCTTTTCTGAAGCCCTGATCTCACATAATATCTAAAACAGATTAAACTGATCAATGCAGTGAATGTTGCTATCCATGCTGATTGATTATTATAAAATGTGATGAATTCATATTTTTCACTCTCAATAGTAAATGTTCTTTAAAAGCATCACATTTCATTATAATACAGCCATTTTTGCTAGGATTTCAGATGTCAGTGCTTTTATCCTTTAAATGTCTGGGGTCCTATCTAAACCCTGGACAAACAAATTAGAGATTATTTTAATATTAAATACAAAGCACTTTATGCTTTGGGGGAACAAACACTATCAAGTAGCATCTCTAAACAGAGTATTTATCCTGAGTGAAGGTATTTAAAAATCCCTCATAATTGTTTATTTTAATGAGGTCTAACTTTGATAATTAGATATCAAAATAGATAGTCAATTACCCAATAAGGGTGAGTGACTTGGTCTAAGTTATTGTGAGAGGCTGATCTGGAGCAGGAATCCGGTTCTCCTGACCCCTAACCCGGGAGCCTGCCCTCAGAAGCACTGCCTCCTAGTTGTGTGTGTTCATCACAGGAAGGGGGAAAACAAATACACTGCTAAGAAATATACTCTGAACGGGGTCACTGCAAGGGTTACCTCAGTTGTTAATGTTCTTTATCACTTATTCCTTCTATTCTTTATGTAAACTTTGATAAATAAGGTCAATTCTTCAGACCATGGTGACCACATAGATATTAACCTAAACTGAGAAAATTTTGAATTTGAGTGTCCTTATTTGTAGGTCTGTGTTACAAACACAAGGACCACAGTGGGGCAGGGAGCACACTTACCTTCCTCCCACTGCCCAGGCCCCCATGCCCGGGACCCACCTATTCCTTGCACCATGCTCAAATGAGCTCTTGGTGATGTGTTGATGTAAGGACGTAAAGTTGGAAGCTGGTTGCAAATGTTTGGGAATAGAATTAACCTCAGGCTTCTGGGTGGGTCATGATGATGAGAAATTATGAGGCCCGTACCTACTGAGTATTGTGGCAATATTGACAGTGACAAAGGATGGCGGTTGGTGACTTAGTCATTCACTCCAACAATCACATACTGAATTGTGCTATGAGTGAATGTTAACCAGTGTATTGACACCTTGTGTCTACATGTGCATAATGTGTAATTGTACTTACACACAGGCACACTCGTGTTTTTCTCACTCAAACCTAGTAAAACCTCATTAATTTATACCATGCCAGCTCAGAATTTGCCATGATGTGAAGCGTGCATGTGATTTTTACCAACTGCACATTCACACTGAACGCCACAATCTGGAATGCTGAGGTATATGTCATGTTATTTATAATACTGGAAAATAATGCATGTGCATGTTCAGAAGCATTAATATCCTATATCTTAGTTTCAACATATACAGAAATTTAAAACAATTATAATAATAAAAGTTTTCTGCAGGAGATAATAATTTTCAATAATTTAAGTAGGACTCCTCCAACCTTCCCAGGGAAATTTAATGTCAAACTAATGAGGTTTTATTGTTATAACAGTACAAGGGGTGTTGGTGACGAGCCAGCCCAAACTTTGGGTATTACAACTTGAAACCTTCACATTGCTCTTATACAGAAAAAAAAATTTAGAAACTGATTTATCAGAAATTTAAACCAAAACTTATTAACAAGAGAAGGATAACCAGCTCAAAATAAGTTCTATCAAAAAAAGACAGAGGAAGGCAAAAGAGGACAAGCTTAAGACTGAAAAAAGAAGCTTAAAAGAAAGACAACACATGAGCAAGAGAGATTAGCAGAAATAGAACAGTGAGAGAGGCTGATAACATTTCTGCATTAAGTACGCATAAAACACTGCATTTACTTTTTTAACACACTTAAACAGCACCCAGAGTGCCCCAACGACAAATGTAGGTGTGTCCACGATCATTTGCTATGAAAAACACATGCCGGTCTGATTACGTACAATGTACAGTGAGGTTGACAGAATCTTGATCTTCTCCTACAAGATTTTCTGCCACACAAGAGATTTGCTTTCCACTGTCATCAGATGAAATGTTAGTTATCCTTAAGGAACCCTGCGTGTGGCTTGTTTCATTCTACAAACGAATTAACAGACAAAAATAATTTTTATTAGGATTGATCTCAAAGTAACAAGATTTGGGATTTCTTTACCTAACTAGAGAAAGTGATCTATAACTTTAGGAAAGGATTTGGCCTAATCGGGCTCAGGAAAAACGAGGAAATCACAAGTGATTCTATTTCTCTAGATTTCAGTTGCTTAATGTGTGAAGTTGACTTAATCCTTGCATTCCTACCCACCTTCCTCCAAGGGAAAAGACCTCAAGGAGAGTCACTCACCTTGCTCACGATGACACAAAAAGCGCTCTAGGGACATAGAGACTCTCCAATGTATTGGGTATCATAAGTAAAATGTTAGTCTTTATTAATTAAGAATAAATTGAAAATAAATATACATCAAAAGCTCATCATAAATTTCTCTCTGTGGCCCTATAAAATATTAAATGATCATCACTAGGTTAACAGCATCTCAAGTTCTGACACAGTCTCGTCCCTCTAGGAACTCAGAGGCAAACACAGCCTTACCATATGTTTGGAAACCAGATTACCAACATCCCAGTACAAATTCGGAACTGGGTCGCCTGCGACACTGCAAGATAATGTGACAGACTTTCCTTCCTCCACAGTGAGGTTAGGTGCAGCCAGATTTGCTGATGGCAAACCTGTGGAACAAGAAAAGTCAATGGAGACACATACAGATAGTGAAATGCATGATCAGAATACGAGCAATAAATTGAACACTTTATGCTTTAAAATCAATAGCTATTTACTTTCTGAGACTGATTTATGTTGATCTGAAAAAGTGCCAGGTTGATACGTTTTACAGATTTAATGTTAACCCAAAATAGGCAGTAATAAGATCTGAAAATTAGTTTTGCACATTTCTTGAAAATACTGCAGAAAAACTTTTTATTTAAAAAAACACATTTATAGAACTCTCTTCCACCTCTTTTTCTGTTCTACAGTTACCAATCTATTTGTTTGCACATAAATTGGCATGGTATTTGAAGACCGTCTTAACTCCCCATCTCCTCCCCACCACTTTTTTATAGTCAAGGACAAAGGATGAGAAGGATCTACATGTTTGCATAAATCCATTTTGTTCATTAAGTAACTCATAAATCTAACCCATTATCAGACCTAGAATTTGAAGAAGTCAAAGTCAGACTATGGAAGAAAATGTAGTTTCAAAGCCTTTTTCAAAGACATGAGGCTTGAATTGTCACAGCATTCTAACGTTTCAAAGCTATATAAATCACAGTTAAATATCATGGGGAAAATTGGTGATCCTATTGATGATATCATGAAAAGAGTTACGTAGATCCTTATTCCAATGAAAAGTTATTTTTTTGGAAAAACCCTGAGAAAGTATTTGTTAGATGAAATTGTGAACCTCATAAACATTTTTTTAATATTTGAGAAGAGCATCATTTTTCTACTTCTCCATTTCAAAAGCTAGCTTTCTTTTAATTGATGCTGCTATCACTTTGTTAAACTCTCACACCTACTGGGTCTTTACGCTGCTTTAAACGGCAGGGGACTCATAATATTTTTCACATGAAGGCAGGTCTCAGAGGGTAGAAAGATATGTCAGGTTCTGCCAGTGAAGCCAGTGTCTCGCTTGGTACCAGGAACTCTGCTTAGGACTGCATTCACCAGGACAGCCGTGTCCCACGGAACTATGACACATCATTAACTCCGGAGTAACCCAGAGGTCAGAAAAGGCAGTCTATCTTCAAGAGCTGTTAAATTGCAATTAACCCACCCACATAGTGGTATCTGATCCACCATCTTCACAATACTATCCATAAACCCTGCTCTTACGACACAGTCCTTAACAGACAAAGCCATTATTCTTTATTACTAAAACCAGTCTGGAACAAGATTTATACAGCATATGTCTCATGGTATTCCCAACATTGATAGAGGACTTCCCACCAAGATCTGGCTTTCAGTGGCTGATTTGGCCTCATCAGAACACTTCCTTCCTGTCAGCATCCAATAGAGAGCAATGTTATGTCTTTCACAGAGTTTCAAAAAGGCCCCTAATACTCTGAGATATACAAGACTATGAAACATATATGACTGATGCAGAGGCAGCGCAGTTAAGAGGAATGAGCACTGGCTCCAGAGTCAGGAGCCCTAGACCCTAAACCCAGCTGGTACTATGTTGCCTTCGGTGAGTCATTTCTCCTCTCTCAAAGTATTTTCTTCTCTATAGAATTAAGCTGTTCAGTTGGAAGATCTAGCTCTAATGTCTTCCCGTTCTAATATTTGGTGACAACTTCTGTGTCAATTAAACTTTTCAATTTATTAAAAAGTATGTTGAGGCAAGATATAAGAAAGGTGGCTACTTAATGAAAAATCTCCTTGAAGTCAGTGGTATGATCTAGGTGACTTTTTATAAATATATTGTTAATTTTGTTTTTCTTTTAAATCAAAATGGATAGTCACATAGTTTCAAGAGTCTATAAATCTACAAAACTTGTTATGAAAAATATTCAAACTAATGTATGAAAAACAGTAGTCTCACTTCACCCGTGTGGCACTATTTCCTATTCTCCAGAGGCACTCATTCCATCTCTTTTAACTTCTTTGTTGAGTATTGGTCTCTATATCACTAAAGATCATGCTTATATTGCTATTTCTTGATTTTTATGTTCTAACATTATCTACTGACCTTCCATCATGAGATGAGGACTAGGCTGACATTCACACAGACTAGCCCTCCACGCTTGCCCAAGCCACACTCAACATGCTCTGTCTTCATATCTTTCCATGTTCTATGAAGTTATGTTGTCTAGATGTAGATATAAAGTTTATTATGAATATATAAACCCTATTGACGGTGGAACCATTGTATGTAATAGTCATCATTTTATCAAATTTAAGACAGCATTAACTACAAGATGCAGCACCATGATATGTACCACTAAGAAAGAAAAACAAACAAACAATGCCAATTCAACTATTTTGCAACGCTTTTATACCACTTAGGGCCCGTTATATGGATGTGGGACTTTCTGGATATCTCATCAAGTTTTTTAATCTTTTCTTTCCTATTTTCCATCTTTTTTGTCTATTTGGTCTATTTATAGGGAGATTTCCTCTGATTCACCTTTCAAATCTTCTTTTAAGGTTTGAATTCCTCTGTCATATTCTTAGTTTCCAAGCTTATTTGTTTGTTCCTGAATGGTCTTTTATTTTTTATGGCACCCTGAATTTCTTTCATGGGTGCAATATCTCTTCTGATCTCTATGAGATATTAATGATCATTCTTTTGCATTTTTCTTCTCTCTATATCATCTTTGTTTCTTGTAACCATTTTTTTTTCTTTCTCTTTGGTTGTTTTGGTTGGTCTTCCATATCATAAGCTTTTCTCAAACAGTTGGTGATCCTTGGCCATTCACACATCCATGAGAATGAAGCACTGTGTATTTATTAACTGTCAGCTTTGTTGTAGGGCAATATTATTGGCGTCCTTACAAGGTATCCCCTGATCTCAGTATTATTAAATCATTTTGGGGAAGAGACTGGTCAAATTATTCAGGTAATGTTCTTCAAGTGTCCTGCTTGGAAGAGGAAGAAGCCTGGAAATATCAATATTTGGTATATAAACCTATCATTTTCTTATGGTTCTCACAGCCTCAACTCTGTCTGGAATGTCTCATGACTTTTGCTTTATCTTCTCTTGAGAATAAACCTCCAGTTTTCTGCTTAGAAGGATAGAGTCACTCGGGATGTATGGAATGAAAATGGGATCAACTGCTTCTTAACAGACTTTCAACACATCTCCTGTATTTGATGTTACCTGTACTCTCACCTCCTGAGCCTTGTGGTAGTTCGGCAATATAAACTCACTTTCCCCTTGCCCTGTCGCCTTGACAACTTGCTAGCCAGCACGCTCAGCCTTTGAGTTAATTGCTACTCATCCTTCTCTTCTCCAGATCACAACTCTGTGTGCTCGTCGACTCCTCTCCCATTTTCTTTTACTTATAGATTTATCTGCTGATTCCGGAGGGACCACGGGGCCAATGCCTACCATGGTGCTTACTTTTAAGGTATGACTCCTTCCTCTGCCAGACTCCACCAATGGAGCCTGGAGACATCCCTCTTGTCACCTCAAGTACAAACCTACAGGATGAATTTCCTACCTTTTATAAACATATCTAATAATTTGGAAATTCTGAGCAGAAAAAGGTTAAAATAAAAAGATGCTCAGTAGAGACTGCTATGCCATAGTCTTAATTTCCCCTATGAAATCTAACGTAGTTTTTTTTTTCTTCAAGTCTAAGCTTATATGACTAACAATTCTAAAAATAGCTGCTTAATTACAGTAATAGTAATAGCACTTATTGGGCATTCACTGACCCAGACACTCTTGCCTAGTACTTTATTGTTTTATTTAATCCTTACAACCAATTTTGAAGTTAAGTATTTTTCCCTCTTTCAGCTAATGAAGAATATGAATTTTGGAAAAGGAAAATACATCTTCCAAACTTCCCCAAGTACCTGTAGTCCTGGGATTTGAATCCAAAGCTCAGGGTCTTCACTGCTACACATACTACCTCCTCAGACCGCATATATCCATTTTAGCACAGACCATAATAAATACCAATACATATTCATGATCTAGGAATTTAGTTCATTTAAAAAATAATTACGTGTCTATTTGTGAGAGAAGAGCAAGTCTCCTTTATTTATAGAGAAATTGTATCACCCTGTCATAGCAGTTTCCAAAGGAATCTGTGCAAAATTGGCCAAGTCTAGATCTTTGAAATGTAAAGTCTTCCACAAATGAGTAAGCATCTGACTCACGTTAATTCTACAGCATTAATATGCTGGCCAAAGATTCAATAATGGAAAAAACAATCTGTACTTGAAATATCACTTGAGGTTTAATTAGCACAATAAAAATGAATTGGGAAGCATGAATAGCCAAGGCAGGATAAACCATTTGCCAGGCACTACTTCCTGGCTTAATAAGATTTGAAATCGGCACAAGTACAGAGCAAAGCTCAGCAATGCTTCCAAGAGCTTCTAGCACTACTGTAACGGGCTCCTGATTTCAGCCTCAGAGCCGTCCTCCTTGACTCTGAGAAACCTCACTGGAGATAAGAGATGACCAGCTGCCCAGCAGACACCCTCATGCCAACGTCCCTTGGCCTGGATGTGTTCAGGAAGGACACATCAGCCTGTAGATCTCAGCAGAAAATCACCAACCATCCAGTGAAAAGGCTGACTTTCTTTAGACCAGCGCTTCCCAAACTTTAATATGCATATGAATCACCAGCAGATCTTGTTAAAAATGTTTCCTCTTTTCCAGTAGGTCTGGGTTGGGGCCTAAGAGTCTACGCTTGTAACAAACTCCCTGTTCCACAGACCACACTTCGAGTAGCAACGGTTTAGACAACTAGCTTTGGACAATTATTCACTAGCCTTTTGTTTCTACAACTGATATTCTTAAAGCTGATGACAGGGGCCTGAGCAATCATCTGTCCACCAAACTTTCCCCAAAGTGTGTTCTGTGGAACTCTAATTCCTTGAGATGCTCTATGGTAGGGGAAAAAAAAAATTCAAGAAGTAAAACAAAAACCCACCCTACAAGAAATTCTGTAACTCTGGCTGTTCCCAATGCACATTACCAACACCGAAAGCTCTAGAAGTTCTACTATAAAGGAACCATTTAACTTCCATTGATTTTATGTTCCCCAAGCTTATTTGACTACATACCATTTCTTTGAGTTGTGATATCTTCTTGTGGCTTTGTGATTTTTGTTTGAAGTAATTTGACAAAATAGAAAATATACACATATTTAAATTCAGATGTAAAATATATTTAAAGCTAAATATTCATATTGGTGTTGTTAATAACATTAGTAGCTAATATCTATTGACACTTAATATGTACTAGACTTCATCTTAAATAATTTCTATATTATCTTTTCATCCTTCTAAAAACTCTAGGAGGTAGGTGTCATTAGTATCCATATTTCCAATTAAAAATTAAATCTTATTGAGTATCACAGTACACAGCTAATGAGTGGGAGCTGGCCCTGACCCATATCCATCTGTCCATGGCCTTAACCAATATGTTGATTGGCAGCCAGTTTTATTGGGTTTTCTGCTCCCATCCATTAGTGCACACTTCTTTAGAGCTGACTATATTGACTAGGCCCTTCGATCACTAATTCAAAGTATGCAGGTTCTCACTTTTCAACAATTGAGGAAAACTAACCTCTAATCATTTTGGATTATTAACTCAGCTTTGCAAGAAATGAGATGGATCAAGTTTCGGCTTTATCTTTCAATATCCACCTGTAAGTCTGGATCGTGTGCTTTCCTGTCTTGTTTTAGGGAACCAGAGTTCTGTTCATTTCCTGTTGGGTCATCTCCCCACGTGTATAAAAATATTCAAGTAAATTACGATTTTTGTCTGCTCTCTGTCCTCTCTCCTCTCACTTTCTATCTTCTTGGCATATCTTCCAATTTCTTTGTATCCTAAACATATATATTTCATTTCCAGGAATGAAGCCAGAATGAGCCTGACCTATTTAGAAGTGGTTGCTTTACACCCAGTTGCAAAAATGACAGAAAATTAGCAAAGTGACTTTCCAAGCTCAAATCGGAAATTGTGCTTCTATGCTCGTGTGAGCCGTGTCACGACAGTGACAGCAACCACGAACTTCTAAACACAAGAATTTAAACAGCGGCCGACAGGTTAGAAGAAACAGCTGTCTTTGCCATTCTAAAAAGATAAAGAAAAACAATGGTCACTGTGTGGCTTGCTTTATTTTAGTAGATAAAACCAGATCTCTAATAAAAGTAAAGCAAAGCAGTAAACTAGACTTTGTTTATGTTTTTCAGGAAAAAAAAATCAATCAGCTAAGATGCTAAGAAAATAATGTTTTATACCAATCTAACTTCCACATAGAGTATCAATATAGCATTTCTTTTTATTCTGTGAATGCTAACAAAGTAGAATTTTATTTTCCTGGTTTAAAACAAAAGGAGTATGTAGAGATATGATAAACTGTCATGAGTACTACAAACTATGGTGGAAACCAAAAGTAAGTCTTAAAAATAAATCATTAACATAAGTTTACCTCAAGGAATAGTAATAACTGTCTCCCAGACACCGTGAACTGACCTCAACATGGACAGTATTTTGTTGGTGTGTCTGAAGGAGTCTCAACACTTAAAAGTTTGAAGGTTAGAAAAACGGAAAATTTGAAATTTCATTATAAATAACAAAGAAAGCTAAGGCAGGACTGATTTCAAAGCATGGCACCGTTAAGGGTGTTTTATCAAGTAACCACACAGTCCTTCAACCATCAGCTGAGTTACCACCTTCTGTTCACTGCGGGACCAGCACGTGCTATGGTAATAGTTACTAGGAAAGTGGTTTGAGGGATTGCTTTATATGACCCGGAGGAAGAGTGCCTTTCTGAAACATACTCGTCATCTACTTAGAACAGAACATTTCATCCCCTAATAACACTTCCTGAAGAAACTCTCTTCCAGAGATTTAAATCATAATTATAGTATAAAAAATTTAAACTGTAAAGTACACTGTTCTTTAATAATCCCATTCAGCCCAAGGAAATGATTCAGAGGTTTACAGCACAAACTAACTGCTAAGCCCAACCAAGTGTAGAGGAATTGAGTACAAAAATTTAGAATATACTATGTGATAAATAATTTCGTTGAAAAACACTAAAAGAAGCGGTGGGGACAGTATTATATGGAATGAGAAACCAGCACGGACTGGCAAAAATACCCTTTCTTCCTTAGCACTTGTGTCATTCAGTTTCTGTCTTAAGAACCACGGCTCGGAGCACCCCTTTGTTTTTCCCATTAATGTGGAAATTTTGCATAAGTATGTTTTGTTGCCTCACAATTAATAAAAGTTTTCTAAGGTTGAAAAGGACCTTGTGGCGAAACAGACACAACATGTTTCACAGCGTGAATAAATTTACAGTAATTCACGGCAGGAGGGACTGTTAGAGAAATATTGTGAGGCATGTTGACTGTGCTGCTAACACGAACAGTGTACTTACATTTCCCAGTCCCGCAGCCAAGCTCACTTAATAGCTAAACAAAAACGAGATTCTTTCAAAATGCAATGATGACAGAAATTTCAAAGGGAACTACAGAATGCTAAAATATGGAATAATTTGGCTAGAATAATATAAATGTTTGAGTTATGTTTGCTTAACTGAAATATCCACACTGTTATATTAAAAATCTGGTCTAATGTGATCATTAATATAATATGGTTCATGGATTTATTAATTAATCAATTCAGCAAACAGTAACCAAATGCCTGTTATGCTCAAGGCAGGCATGAGGCACTACAGAGTGTGCATATTTGCTGATAAAATGTAGGCAACTTGTTCACCATATAATGCCTACATGAAGCAATGAAATCCCAATAGATCCTTTTTATTGAAATTAAAATATTACCAGTTGCAAGCTAAATGCAGTAGCCATAGTTGTCGGCAAATTGCTGGTTTACAATGATGAACCACACCAGACTATGCTCTCATGAGTTACTCTCAGAGTTAGCTAACAAGTTTCATCCCCAAAAAAGTGGAATTAGGACAAACTTCAGGAATCTGTGACTTAATTAAATACAACAGGTATGTTTTAAAGGCTTGCAAAGAGTGAGACCTGAATGAAAAGCCAACTGACCATGAATCCATGTTTTAAACAAGACATTGAACTTGAAGATATTAGCATATTATCTGATTCTTCAACATGGAAGTTCAGAGACACAATTTAAATCCAAAAAGCTAATATAATTTATTGCTCAATCTAACTTGTCCTTTTTGTTTTTTTAAAAGGAGGGAAATTCTTTTCTTTTCTTTTTAAAGATTGGCCCTAAGCTAACATCTGTTGCCAATCTTCCTTTTCTTTTTCTTTTTTTTTCTTCTTCTCCCCAAAGCCCCCCAGTACATAGTTGTATATTCTAGTTGCAGGTCCTTCTAATTCTGCTATGTGGGACGCCACCTCAGCATGGCTTAATGAGCGGTGCCATGTCCGCACCCAGGATCTGAACCAGTGAAACCCTGGGCCACGGAGGTGGAAGCAACCACTCGGCAACGGGGCCGGCCCATAACTACTCTGTAAAGAACCAAAGTTGAGAAACCATCATAAAGAAAATTAAAATATGCCTAAGCCCCAAATGGAAGTCTCTCCCTCTCATCTCAAGTCTCTAGAAATTATGTAAACTTAAAAAAATCCAGAACCATGTTGGAAAACAAGAAGGCATATTGTTGGTTGATAAGAAACCAGGAGGAACCCCTGAACAAGAGAAAGGGGAAATGGGATTAAAGAGAAACAGCATTGCCTCAAATAGACAAGGAAGTTTGTGCTGCACAAAACAGGGAGGCTCTAGGCTGATCCAGCACTGAAGGGGCAGACTCAGGGCAGAGGGGAGCCCACCCAGGCCAAGCCACAGGGCCACTGGTTAGGAAAACAACTAGAGGGGCTGGCATCGTGGTGTAGTGGTTAAGTTTGTGGGTTCCACTTTGGTGGCCCAAGGTACACAGCTTCGAATTCTGGGTGTGGACCTAAACACTGCTCATCAAGCCATGCTGTGGCCGCATCCCACATAAAATAGAGGAAGATGGGCACAGATGTCAGCTCAACAACAATCTTCCTCAAGCAAAAAGAGGAAGATTGGCAACAGATGTTAGCTCAGGGCCAATCTTCCTCACCAAAAAAAAAAAAAAAAGGAGAGAGAGAGAAAAGAAAAGCAAATGACCAAAGCAGTCCTTGTCCCACCTCTACCTTCCTGTGTTGGGCACAACATCCATCCAACAACAGCTGCAGCTCCCTGGGGGGAGAAGCAACAAGTGTGGGAACTTGACAGGAGAAAACAGCCGCACTAGGTGTTGGTGACACCCTAGAGATATTCGGAACCCCGACATGGAAAAAGGCATTTCACTCATAAAAAAAAATCACAGAGTCTGTGGAAATTAAAAATTGATTTTTGGAAGGGAAAAACTCAGTAGCTGGAGAAACAGCTGAAGGGCAAAGTAGTGAGTAAACCAATTCTCCCAGAACGCAGCAGAAAAGGACCATCAGACGGAAAGCCTCCAGAAGGTTGAGAGGCATGGAGGGCGGAGCCGGGAGGGCAAACACCCATCTCAATAAGTTAGAAAATTCTTCCAGAACTGAAGACGTGAACACTCACGTTACAAGAGTACATTACATGTCAACCAGGATAAATTTTTCAGAACATACACACACACCCTGGTTACAGTGGGTAAAATTTAACAGTAACATCAATAGGAGAAAATATTAAAAGCTTCTGGAAGGAAAAGAAAAGCATAGGTTACCCATCAAGAAATGAGCATCAGGCTGCCCTCGGGCTTCTCACCAGCAAATGCACCCGAAGGAGAACAGAGTACAATATCTGCAAAGTTCTCAGAGAAAGTAATTTTGGTCTAGAATTTTATTCTCAGCCAGTTCCATCGAGAAGAAAAAATACAGGCTGATTTTTCACCAGGAAGAACTTGCAGGTTTTATTTTTTTAATTTCTCTGAAAGAAATATCAGAGGATATACTCCAGCAAACAGAAAAACCACTCCACGAGGAAGTAATAGGATGCAAAAGTCAATGATATACAAACAAATCGTAAATCTTCAAAAAAATCAAGTCATAACCTAAAAATAAAATCTCAGGCAATAACGGTCTGAGAGATGGGAGGAGAAAGTAAAGGAAAGTAAAATTATCTTTTCTTGTCTTATTGTGGGTTATCTCTAGATACAGAAAATATATTTAAATATGTGTGGTAAATATTTGAGCATTATTTATTTACAAAATAAACATAATTCATAACTTTCAAACCATTAAGAAAAAATAAAACAAAGAACATATCAATGGAAGAAAAGGAAAGAAAAGGAAGCTAACCCTATAGAAAAATAGACAAAGGATGTAACTATCTAATTCACTGAAGAATAAACACAGTGTCCAAAAAATATAGAAGATACTCAGTAGGAATCAGGAAAATGCAAACTAAAAAGCAATGACATACCATTTTTTAGAAAGATAACAAATAGGAAGTTTGCTAACATCCAGGGATGCTTTGCTGGAGCGACAATAGATTGGGATAACCACTTTTTAATGTGCAAATCATATAAACCAAAAAGTCTGCTTCCTGCTGTGTGCTCTAGAAAAGGCTCTGCCTCTGTACACAGGCACAAAGAGCACATATGAGGACACGTTGAAACATTTTTGTAGCAATGAAAAATGGAAATAAGCTAAATGCCTGTCAATATGGAAGATTTAGCGGAATTAAGATATACGCTACCATGAATACCGTACAAAGATTAAAAAGAACACGAGAGATCGACGATTACTGACCTGAGCTCGTCACAAGTAAGAAAAAGACAAGCTTTAAGTGCAACATAGAAAGTTATTTTTACAACAAAAAGTATCAGCATTATTTGTACAATTATGAATAAGTAAAAAGCACTTGGAAAGCAAACAAAAATTAACATAAAAATAACAAAACAGTTTAAGAATATGAAAGTGGCAGAAAAATAAGTCTATCAATTCACCTTTTATAACGCTGCCTTTTGAAAAGCATCATTGACATTGAAATTAATTGTGAACGTTACCACGAAGGTAGCTACTCAGCCCTAAGCAATCAACCCCCCGCCCTTGGACCGTGGATTCAAAGTCTCTCTCTCCTACACACAATTCACTGACTAATTTGTAGGAAACAAATAGCGATTATTGAAAATTGACGAATTGATCAGGAAAAATTAGGACCCGTTCGCTCCTCCCCTTCCCCCACCAGAGTCACAAAGAACTATCAACAACACATTAGGTGCGTGCGTTACTGGAATGCTGTCAAGACAGCATGGCCAAAAATAAAAACAAAAAAAAAAAGTTGAATTGGTTTCAGGCAAGGGCAAAGCAGACGTCTATTAAGAGGCTGTTTGTGAAATCAGAACAGGAGTCAGATGCTGTCTCTTTTTTCCTCTCAGTGGTCGCTGAGCCAATGTGGTCACAACAGCACAGGGACTCAGGAGCTGGCCAAGAGGCCAGGTGAGTCAACACAGAATTTCTTGTCCCTCTAGGCAATTTCTCTCAGCAGTGCAAATTTATAGCAGAACAGAGAACAGTGAGCTGCTTATCAATCAGGAAAAGATAGATATTAAAAGTTTTTTTAAGTGCTGGCTAGCAAAGACAGCTGAGGGAAGTTGGCAAGGGAACAAGGCCTGATTCCCCCATTAGGAAGCCAAAGGCAGAAAATCTGTGGGGAGGGTACGTGCTGGTTTCTAAGCCCCTTCTGGGTAAGAGACAAACACTTATCTTTTCTTTTATTCCATTCTTACTAAAAGTGAGCAGAAGCTATATTTTCCTTAAATAAAAATTGACCCTGAACAAGAGGGTCTTCTGAAAACAAAGAATCAGATGTTTATGGTTAATATAGAGGTTCCTTGTGGACAAGAATCAGGTGCTTCATGGCTTTCTGCTGTGTCACCAGCCGGAAGATCAAATATAATTGTGAATTGATTAACTGGTTGACTAACTGATTAAAATTTCAACAGAGGACTAACATGCCCATGTGGGTATTGCAGGGGTATGTCACAGAAGCCCTCAGCAGTAAATCCTAAGCACGACACTTGGATTTTCCTTTCTTGTAAACACACTGGCACTCACAGAGAGCTGTGAGTTTATCACGTGGTGCCCCTTTAAATTCTGGAGGTGCAGATACTGAGGGAAGGAGTGGAGGACAGGAGTAGAAGAGGAGATTGTAAACCCAGGCACCGGGAAAATCACGTGGGACGGCAGGTTTCTGGTGCCCCATCAAGAGACACAGACATCTGGCAGCAAGACAAGTTTAAGGCCATGTGCTGGATCCAACTGCATGTTCTTGTGCTGCCAGGACACTTCATCCTCCTGAGATTCTTCCCTGTACAAGGCCTGAGTGCCAAGTAAGTATATATGTGGCCAGTGAAGTACTACACTCTTAGCAGATATTTTTTTGGATGGTGGATGGATGGATGGATGGATGATGGTACAAACAAATGAACAAAGGAAGAAAGGAATAAACAGTGTACTTTTTTCTCTATCCACTTTCAAGTCATCCATTCAGAAATAATATTCTACTTGCAAAGAATATTCAGCAACATTGCTCCCAGTTGACTTCTCCACACTGCACACAAATGTTGCCCAACTCACTTGAGACGTCAAGAGCATGCTACGTAAAATCTGGGTAGTGGTAATCTCCCCAGAGTCTCCACCACACCAAAGCAATTAGAGCAATTAATAGTAACTAGAACTCATTGATTTAAAAGTAAATTACCACAATTGGGTATCTGCAGGTTTGCCAGGGGAATATTCTTGCTGCTTTCATTTAGGCAGTACAAATCCTGAGTTTCTGGACTGGATTTAGTCTCCTGGAGAGTCTTGATCCACATAATGTCACAGGAGCATGTAAATGGATTGCCCACCAGGATCCTACATGGAACAAAAATGAAACCCAATCAGGCTTCGATCTTTTAGTTTTAACTCCACTAGTGTTTAGAAAGCTCTGCAACATGACGCATTCTTCCTAGCCAGCAATCTTGGGAGATTGTACCCACCTTTAAAGCACAACAGTACTTATTATTCATTCTTTTATCTAATACGCGCTGAGCTTCTGTTGCGTGCAAACTCCACTGTAGAGGCTAAAGAGTGATGTAGGACTTTCCAGAATAACAGGGGAAACAAGATAGGAACAAAAACAGCCGTAACATAGAACCAACAGGATGTCTCGTAAGATGGGGAAAAGTAAGGCGCCATAACAAATTTATCACAGTTATTGTATAGTTATTAAGAAGATCTTAAGCAAAGATGTCAACAGTAAGTTTTCAGGAATGCTGACCAGGCTAGAGATTGAAGCGTTATCATTAAATAAGCTCAGACTTCAGCGGGCGACAGAGCGATTTCATCTTCACTTAAAATGAGACTGTAAATAAATGCTAAGACTAAAGCGTGAGAGCCAAGAGGGCGGCACTGTCAGCCTCTGCATTATGCGACCGCAGCTCAATTTGAGTGATGCAAGAAAGCTGGAGTGAAGGTGAGAGGGAGAACCTGCAAGGGAGCTCTTAGACTTCCTGCATACACACCCACACGTGCGCACACACACACAACAAGCACAGGGTTTCTGAGAGCAAGGGTAGCTGAGCTCCAGCTTAAGTCTCTCAGCCCACTGTGGGAGGTCTGCAAAGAGAAAGCCACCATTCAGCTGTGTGGCCTGGACTCTGCGGCCTGCAACTGGTGAAAGAGGAAGTAGTCAAGGGGAAAATAAAAACCACAAGAAAAAAAAATCTTTAAATGCTTATTTATAATACTCAGTGGCCTATTTAAGATGACTTCCATTTATGGTAATGAGTCTTTAAATGAGGCCATTTAAAATCGTTACATAGGCTCTGCCTGGCATTAACCACAATACTTAAGATTTCCATGAGGACAGGACCAGGGCTTTGCAACATTATTTACTCCTGTGGTTTTCTGGTCGGGTTCTTCGAATCTCAGGAGAGTTTTCTGGGAGTTTCTTCGAGGAAAATGTGGTCATGGAAGACATTTAATTTGTGTCTGCTTGATGGCCTCCAACACCAAAATAGGATTTGATGCTACTGGATATGGAATATAATGTGGAAGAGATCCACAATGTTTAAACTCCACTCATCCAAGATGTTTCCTGGCATTCCAAGCACGTGAAAAACTAAAGTCTTTCTAAAAGGAAGGTAGGATTGAATCCACATAAGTGACAAAGAAGCAAAGAGATCTTTAATCATAAATATAGCAATGTTCAGTGACCACACAATGCTGGCAGACAGCTGGCTCCTTCCTCTGGCTCAGTGTGCAGACTCCTTCTGCACCACATACACTTACGTGTTTAGGCTTCTACCTCTCCCCCTGGATAGCAGAATCCTGGAACACGGAAACTCCTTATATAACCCCACGGCCTAGTGCGACGTTAGTTTGAGTTGTAATAGGCACATAATTAACATTTGCTGAGTGAGTTGACTAAACATGCAGCAGGGGGAGTATTGAGATGTGAATTTGAAATCAGAACTCTAATATTTAATCATGAAAATTTTCTGCAGTGACGCTCCAAATGTTTACAGAGCCGCTTATTCTGTTCCATACCACTTCCTGAAGGTTTTCGTGCCCATTCTTGTGTTAGAAAGCTAGCGCCTCAACTCCATGAGTCAGTTGATTCCAAATAATTGCCAATTCCCAAGACTTTCACCACAAAATACTCACGACTACCTAGTAACTTCTTGTCTCTCCACTAGGGGCATCTTCTGATTGGCACAACTTCCTTGTGAAGAGGGGTGGACCCCACAACTCAGGCAACATACAGTTTAAGCAAGGCCATTGCCTGGTAGTCAAAGGCCTTGTCCATCTGGGCCCCCTCCACCCTACAGAGACTCTGCCTTCGGGTTCTTTGGGTACGTTTCCCAAAGGAATGGCAACAGTTCATATTTGCTCCATGGCGATAATACAAAGAATCGAGCCCACTTGGAAATGCTGGCTATTAGTCATGAACATAGTTCAATATTTCTCCTATCATTTTACAGCAGAGGAAATTAGGGCGTAAGGATAAAGATCGAGTGCAGTGGCAGACCTAGAAGAAAACCTCACACAGACAGGCGAGACGAGAAGGACCACCTCTCCTCCAGGGTTCATTAGGCCAGCGCTGGGGTGGCCGATACAAGCTGGGGTGCGCTGCCCATCGCCACTCCCTCCCCGAGTATGAGTCTGCTTTCCACTCGGGCCTGGACATAACAGGGCGAAGGAGCTTCTATGAGATCTGTCGCCATTTGAACAAAGCCCCCGTCTTTCTCCCCTTTCCCTCCATTAGAAAACAAAACATCTACGTAAAAATAACATTTAAACTCACATAAGTGTTGTATTACCACTGAGATTTCTATTTTTCACCACCGAATCATATCTTCACAAGGAAGTAAAAGAACAAGTGGCCAAAACTTGAGAAATCATTTTTCAAGAATTTTGATATAAAAATAGATTTGCAGCATCATTCATTTAAAAAAATACTTAATTACCCTTTCCTGTGAAATTTCTTCCCCAAATGTCACATATAATCGTTACTTACAGCTCAGACAAGTCAAGGTGACGGAAATGTTTCCTGGACAAACTCGTCAGTTTATTTCTGGTAAAATTGCTGAAAGGAATCAAAAATGTTAAATATGAATTTAAAATGTTACATTTCAGGAATAAAGTATTCAAAAAGAGATTTTCTTTTTTCAAAGTATAATTTTATTTGATCACAGTACATGCCTTACTTAGGCCCAAAATCTCTTTCTTTTACCTGGAGTGATAGCTTAGTTTTTCCTGCCTCTCCTATAATTCTTGTTTATGGGAGAGAAGAGGGAAGTGTAATTTTTTTTTTTTTTTTGGTGAGGAAGATTGGCCCTGAGCTAACATCTGTTGCCAGTCTTCCTCTTTTTGTTTGAGGAAGATTGTCACTGAGGAAGCTCGTAACATCTGTGCCAATCTTCCTCTATTTTGTCTGTGGGATGCTGCCACAGCATGGCTTGATGAGCTGTGTGTAGGTCCATGCCCAGGATCCAAACTTGTGAACCCCAGGTCACTGAAGCAGAAAACACAAACTTAACCACTATGCCATGGGGCCAGCCCCTGTAATGTCTATTTTTAATCTCTTTTTTACCCAAAAGCTTATTTTTTGTATGCTGATTCAGAGCTAAGTTACATACCTCCTAGAGCTCTCTGACTTTTTGAACAATTAATAGAAGGATTAAATTAAATTAAAAAACATAAATTCATTAGGGAAAAAAGATGCTTTAAAACTAAAGAATAGTATGACTATTTTGAAATCACATGACACAAATAACTCTGAAGATTAACTGAATGTAACATGTCCTTATAGGAAAGAAGATACCTAGCGATTGATAAACTCTGCTGAAATTGTTTATATATGACTTCTAAATAACTAGATAATTCCATGATGATAACAACAACAGCAAAATCAGATAATAAGGAATATGTGAGATTTTATCTTGAACTATTTTAGCAACGTATTATTTTAAGACTTGGACAAGCCAGACAAGGAAAAGATGTCCTATTTGTGAATGGAAAAATAATACTGAATTTACTGACGTGTTCTGAATATGTTGTTTTATTCAAGGATGGAAGTTCCAGTTTCCAAAGATCAGCACCATGAGACCTCAAGTTGGGAAATTCTGAGCCATAATCCTGGCAGCTGACTTGCCCTCTGAACTTGTTTACCAGTTGAATTTATTTAAGAAGTGTCCAAAGCTTGGGCCTCTAGACATGTGTGCAATAAGTAACATGAATGCAAAACAAACATCATCTTTTCCAAAAACAGCCAAGCTCTCAACAAATCGCCAGGAGCCTTTCAGTGTCTGTTCCCTACTTGGGAAAGCAAGTGATGGGCCGAGAGCCAGAAAAGAACGGGCGATCCGAGGGTGACAGCAATCTTGCCACCCCCAGCCCGAGGCAAGTCTACTGTGTCAGCCCAATGAAATCACTGAAATCATCGGTGGAAGTATCCTGGGATGTCTGACCAGTCACCTTCAGAGAGAGCTCATACCCAGGGCCTAGTGCACGAGCTAAGGCTAGTCAATTGACCAGTGAAGAAAATGCCACCTCAGCATCTCATAATTCAAGAGCGTGTGTGTCCACTCTCCACTTAATTCTATACTGAGATTTCCACTCATCTACCCCTACCTACTCCAGGGCACTCTCTGCCTTCTATGCGTGCATCTTTTCTCTTCACACTGAGTATAAAGTGCTCACCCACATGAAAAAATAATCCCCTGGGAAGTTGTGAAATGTGCCCACATAAATCTTTCTTTTGGAATGTGAATTAAGAATGGTTTCCACTGGAGTACAATACATTGAAAAGTCAATCTGCCTGTCTTCGCCTCAGTCTTGGAGGCACAAATGTTTTCATCGTCATCAGAAATCCCCATCCTTCTGAAGGAAAAAAACCCCTACTCTTCCTCCCAAGAAGAATGAGGAGAGCGGAGTCAGAGAAAGAGGATACTTGGTGTCAAGGTTCTCGGCCAGCCAGCAAAGGCAGTCTGGGAGCAGTGCGGCCCAGAGTGTGGTTACGCACCAAGGAACAAGGTGAGTTTTATGAACCATACTTATTATTGGGGCCAAAAGTCACAAAGGAGGAGGAGGGGAGGAAACAAATCAACAGTCCTCTGTTTGATTATAGAACTTTGAAAGGAGCTAATGAGCACCTCGGCAAAGCCCCTAGGAAACACAGATATTGGCTTTTCTCCCAGCCCCTGGATTCTCAGGGGCCGGGCAGGAATTAAAGGCACCAAGAAATCAACTCAGTGAGCAGTCATAGGGGTTTTGGACAGTCACCATGTGATGCTAAATATGCCCAGGATAAGGGAGAGACAGGATCTGACTTGAATGTCCTTAAGGCCCGCCGTGAATAGACGGCTCTTGCGCACATGTGAACACTGCAGGGAAACTCCCAGAGATGATCAGCGCATCCCAGGGGCGGAGAGAAACAGCCTCTGATACACATCCCTTTTCCAGCCCCCGGCACCCACTGTGCTGGTACACGAGGTAGGAATGCACTTCACAAGGGGGAGGTCAGGGACAACAAGCCAGCGCCGCTGCCCTCAGTCACAGCAGAGGTTGGGACTAAGGTCTGGAAAGGCAGACACTTGCCTTGATTCCCTCCTCCCTGCCATTCTCAAAAGCCAGCTACTTCATTTAATTTCATATCTTGGCGATTAGGAACCTCTTTCATCAGGTGGCTATATGAAGCTTACAGACACTTTATGACTTCTTCACAACTGTGTGAATCCTGGCCTGACTTCTTTCTGTCCTATGATTTCATCGAGCCGCAAATATCAATAGAGTTTTTGCAGTTTGACCAATGGGCTTCCTCACCACCACCTTTTAAAGAAACTAGAGAAGACCTGTCCATCTCTTTGGTTGACAGTTTTCAAATGACACCTCTTTGGGACACAGGGAGTTGGCTTTATATAAGTTGTGTGCTGGACAAAGAATGCCATTAAAATTATTCTACCATACATCACCCTGAAAAAACACACTAGGTGGCTTCGGTATTCATATAAATAGCATGCAACAAGGAAAGTAGGGAAAATATAAGAGGTATAGTAAAGTAATAACTAATTCTGTTAATAAAACTATAATTAACTATCGCCCATTGAACACAACATAGCCCTAGGGGAAATGAAATGGTAAAATAGCCAGTAAGATGTGATTGTTGAGTAATTCAGGTCGAAAGTCAGCTGTAATGAAAATTCCAGAACTTAACCACTGAGGTCATTAGTTACAGTTAAGTGACTGCATTGGAGCCTTTTGCCTTTTTCTTCTATCCAACTTCTCTCTTGTTTATGCTATCAAGGCCTACGCAGACATCAGATTTGTGCAGGCAAACCAACCACAGAGAGGATGCCAAAAAGCACTGAAATGAAATGTGTTCATAGAGTTCCTTGGAGTTTCATCACGTTTTTACCGTATGTTTTATATCTTAATTCTACCGACTTTATTTTTAAATTGACTTCATCATTAATGTCACCTATAAAATAGGAAGTCACGATACCGGCTTTATGAAATTAAGGTCTTTCATAATATCAACAAATCTTCATAACGTGTCCAGGCAATCTGCTCTAAGAGAATGATGTCTTTTATCACTGGCATGGCAATCAGTTGAGGAACTGTTCTCCCCAAGAAAACAAAGAGGACAAATGTGACAAGAAGGGCTGATTCTCAAATTACATGGATGACACAAATTTTCTTTCCTGTACTCTTATTGTAGGAACATGGCTAGGAGTGGGCCCTGGAGTCACAATCCTGCCACTTTCGATCTGCAGACCTGCGCAAGTCCTAGAACTTCCTCTGTCTTTTTTTTTTTTTCTCCTGCTTTTTCTACCCAAATCCCCCAAGTACATAGTTGTATATTTTAGTTGTGGGTCCTTCTAGTTGTGGCATGTGGGACACCGCTTCAATGTGGCCTGATGAGCAGCGTGGTGTCTGCGCCCAGGATCCGAACTGGCGAAACCCTGGGCCGCCCAAGCAAAGCGCGTGAACTCAACCACTCGGCCATGGGGCCAGCCCCTCTCTGTCTGTCTTTACAACTATGAAACGGGAATCAAGAAGATCTTCCCTGCCAAGTGACAGAAAAATCAAGTGAGATAATTCAGGTAAGAGTCTTATAGGTACACTGTAGTCTATGAAACATATAAGTATTGTCGCAGAGAATTTGCAAAGCACAAAAGAGCCAATGAATGCTGACAACATTCCTTCAACAGAAGCTCCCACTGAAAATTCGGGGCATGGGGACATCAATCTGAGCTTAGGGGTGGGTAATCCTCTGTTTAATGAAGAAACCTCTCAGGAAGTCCACACCGTATTGACTAGACACTATCATCTAACGGAATTTAGCAGCAAACAATCTGAGAGCTCCCACTGTCCATATTTCCATTTGGCTTCAGTGGACAGAGCATCAACATGACTTTAGGGGAAACATGCTGTTGTTAATAATTGTCTGACCTTTGGCATATCCCATGATTGATTTTTCTCCACTTTTATCAATCATGACAGATAGCTTTGGGAAAACGAAGGTTCCAAAGAGGACCCGTTGTGGGGGGAAAAGCATTAGTAATTTTTAGTTCCCTAAAAAGGCCAAGGCCAAGTCAGCTTCTTTCAGCTCCACCAGTTTGATGTCTTCCAGGGAACATGTCATGATTCCAAGGAAAAGAATCAGGGACGCTGTACCAAGACACAGTTTTCACATCAGACTCCTTACTGTTGGCCTATTGCTCTGTCCAAGATGGAAATGGCCCAGAAATTCATGAAAGGGAATAAACAGGCTGTTCTAAGTACCCCTCTGAAGCTATTCAGAAATCAAACAAAATAAAAGCTAATGCTTCTAAGCTATTATCACAGCTATACTAACTTTCAAAAAGGAGGTTTAGAGTTGGAAAAGAAGAAAAACAGAGGAAAAAATTATTGAATAAATTGGGTCCTTGGAAACAAAAGAATCAACCTTTACTTACATGTGCTGTAAGTTGGTGTTTTTCAGAAACGCTTTATGAGCCACAAATTTTAATCCAGAATCCACAATTGTCCTATGAAAACACATAATTGCATGTATGTTAGAATTAACCAATGAAGGACCCTCTGACTATGACAGAGCGTAAGCAAAAGCTCTGCGGTAAGATACATCAGTCCTGAGCACTCACAGGTTTTTCAGTCCCACGTAAGCTTCAACATCATCTTCGTTGATGATTTCTAGCCTTTTCTGATTTGCAATGTAACTGCAAAAAAGCAGAGAGTGAAAACCAGTGACTCAGAAGGTAGGCAATGCATGAGAGAACGGACAGCTTCCCTGCAACCTCACCAGGGTGCTCAAGGCGATCCCTCTCCACCCACCCTAGCCCCACCATTTTTTTCAAATACAGCAAGGGGAGCAAAATTGAGTGTGACTGAAAAGAAGTCATGATTGATCAGGTTTCATGGTCAACGACAGGTTCACCAGGTTTCATTTTTTCTTAATCTTCTATCACTCTTTCAACTAACAAGTTCAGCTTGCCAACTCTTTTAAGGTATCCCCTGTGTAGAGAGGTGAAAATAACCGGAAATGCATCCACTAACTCTCAAAGGCATTTCACCCTTACGGTGACAGCCACAGGGATGCCAGCATCACCATGCAAGAAAAATCACATCCTTCCTCACATTCCAGCAGCAGCAGTCACTCCCTCCTTTTACCTCGGAAATGACTGAAGCAGATTCCCCTCCCCCTTTCTCTCTCTCCCAGCCTCCATCCCTCCCTTCCTCCCCACTCTCTCTTTTCTGAGGCCAGCATCTCCTCTTTCTGCCTTTGTCATTAATAACACCAATTTTTCCTTTCAGGAAGCACATTTCACAAACTCCGTGTGGCCCCAGTGCACTCTGTATAGAAACGAAGCTTCATCTTCTCTGAAAACCCTCAAATATAGGAATAAAATGGTGACTCTAGCTGGACAGAGAATCCCTTCCCCTTGGCCATGATGCCTGGCTTAGAGATGTGCATATGACCTCAACTAAACCAATGAGAATCTTCCCTGAAATTAAATAGATTATTGCTGGGACAGAGAGAGTCTCTCTCTTTCTCTGGGACCATAGCTGAAATATTACACAGGCCTGGGGCTTCCATGGGAAATTTTTCTGCCACAGTAAAGAGACTGTCCGAGAAAGAAGTCAGCAGACAGAAGGAAAGAGAGCTGAGAGATTAAAGAGAGGCAGAACCCTGAAAATGCCACTTGAGCCTTTGGATTCAGCCATCTCTGAAGACAGATGTCACGAACAGAAATTCGATCTGAATTTCTGTCACTTGCAATCAATAAAATCCCTAGCAATACAACACAAAGCTATTAAAACTACCACCATGGACTCTCCTTGTGCTAGTCATCTGAGCACCTGTCCACTCACTTTTCTTACATCACACCCTCTTTGAAGACACAACAGCTGGATCCTGTTTTATTCTTCTTAATGTGCACCACAGCCTCTAGCAAAGTACCTTGCACAAGGTAGGAATTCAAAGGCTGAAGGACAGATGGATGGACAAATGGATTGACGGACAGATGGGCAGCAGTTCCAAAGGCACTATAGGAAGTTGTGCTAGTGGGATTTTCAAAAAATTTAAGACACATAACATTCCAATTATGACACAAAACAAATATGCAGCCTTTCTATTACCAAGAAGAGTTAAAATAAAAATTATAGTAACCAATGGGGCAGAAGGTACAGCACCTATAGGTCCCTTCTATGCAATCCAAAACAAGATAAAAAAGATATCACATATGGTAAGAGTTGGGGCACCCATTTCTAGAAGATAAATTTTAGAAATAAATTTAGTAAATGCTCTGAGGGAACAAAATTACACCAAAGAGAAATAATTTTAAAAGGAGCCACATAAACATTGTCTCCTGCTACACAACAAAAGCAACCTCCAAGACAGCAGTATATCTTCTGCTCAAAGGTCTTGGTTCTCCCCGATACCCAGGGCCTCGCGCTTCACAGCTGTGCAAGGATTCATCCCCTTCTGTCCTCCCACACACAGAAGAAAACATGCTAAGACTCCAATCTAACGCTCAAACAACAATTTTCAAGATTCAGAGTTATTTTTTTTTTTAAGATTTTATTTTTTCCTTTTTCTCCCCAAAGCCCCCCAGTACATAGTTGTATATTCTTTGTTGTGGGTCCTTCTAGTTGTGGCATGTGGGACGCTGCCTCAGCGTGGTTTAATGAGCAGTGCCATGTCCGCGCCCAGGATTCGAACCAACGAAACACTGGGCCGCCTGCAGCGGAGCGCGCGAACTTAACCACTCGGCCACGGGGCCAGCCCCTCAACATTCAGAGTTTTTATAGAATGTTTCAAAATTATCACATTTTGGAAACATTTTTCCAAGATTTTCATTCCACTAACATTTTCCATAGAGACCACAGTGACCTCCTTCTAAATTATCTCCCAGAAAGAGCTGCCTTCCAGAGAATCCTGAATTTTAACGCTTTTGTTCAGGCAACTGCAGCAAAAAAGGTAGATAATGTGGGCAAGATTTCCTTTGGGGTCACAGCCAGGACTTCCAGAGAAGTCTGTCTACTCCCTACAGCTGAGCTGGCATGGTGGCTGTCACCATCCTGATATCATCTGAGCATTCTTCAACACTCCTTCTTGGATCGTCACTGCGTCCTCCATGCTTAAGGCAGGGGCCTGACACTCAATAGGGACTTAACCAACGTCTGTGGCACAAAGCATTTATCTTTAACTTTCCTTTTAGTTATCTATGCCCTTTATTTTATTTCTATTTCATTTTCATCAAATTTTTAATTTATAAACTCCTAAGTTGTATTCAATAAAATACAGTGAGCTAACATAAACAAAACTGGAAGGCACAGAATAAAGAAAAGCAAGAACAGAGATACTGCAGGGCTAAGAATTAGGTTTAAAATGCATACACCTGTTAGGAAAGGGCCATGAGCTTGAATCTAAGCTTTCTAGTCACCACGCCCAAGAAAAGAAGGAAAGGGGTATCCATTCAGTCGGCGGTAAATTTATAGCATTCGTGAGATGAAAATAAGTCAGACATTAAGCAGAGCATAACTGTTCTTGGATCTAAGACCAGACAGGAGATTTTACAGAAAACCATCAAAAGAACCATGTGAAATTACAAAAAACGGTCACTAGAGAATATCCTTCCATTGTGGAGGCAGGAATTCCTGGATAAAATAATGAAGTTTTCTCCTGGTCAAAATGGAAAAACCAACAGAAGAGCTGGATTAAAAGGTCAGTACGTGCCTCTCTAGAAGCCAAGAATTCTGCTTTATAAGTTACCATCTGCAGAGATGCCCACAATATAGCTGCTGGCGATAGAGCGCTCATGAAACCTACCCCATGGGAAACTCTCCTTAGCTCCCATTAACTGAGGAATCACAGGGTTAGAATGGAAGCCAGTAAAGTTAATAACAGACAGTTCAGAGGGGAGTCCTCCATGGTCGAGAAATATATGAAAAGCTGCTTACCCCACAAAGAATCTGAAATGTAAATTAAAACAAGGACATACCATTCCTCTCCCACTAGCTGGACAAAATGTTTAAAGCCTGACAATAGAAGGCATTTCTAAGGATGTGGGGATTTCTCTTACATTGGTGGAGGGAGTATAAATTGGTACAATCACTTTGAAGAGCAATTTGCTGGTATCTTGGAAAATTATAAATCAGTATGCTTTATAGTCAAGCAATTCCCTTTCTAAGTACTCACCTGAGAGAAAGTCTCACACAGGCACCTAAGGAGATAGATACAAGAATATTCACCGTACTACTGTCAGGATTAGAAGTTGGAAACAACCCAAGTGCCATCAACAAAGAAACAGAAAAAAATAAAGTGTGTAGGTGTGTTAAATAAGTAAGTTGGATTGAACCTCATCTTTTATTTGAGCAGAAAGAGATCTTCATGCTAAGTGAGAAAGAAAAATAAGCAAAACTGCATACTGATATGTACACATAATATAAAATAATTTATGTGACCTTTTAAAAATACACAGAAAATAATACTACATCATGTTCATAGTCAAGGACATTTGTAAAGTTATAAAACCAAGACTGCAAGGAAGTTCACCTCGGGAAAAGAGAATGGGCCTGGGATAAAGAAACTTCAACTGTTAAACTATTTTATTCAACTACTAAACTATTTTATTAAAAAAGACAAAAATGTTAAAGTCAGTTCTGAATATAAGGACATGAAGTATTGTTGTTATATTTTTTTTAATTTTTTAAATTTATGAAGAAAAAAGAAAGAAGGAAGGAAGAAAAGAAGGGATGGAGGGAGAGCAGGGAGGGAGGGAAGGACAGAAAGAGAGACAGACAGACAGAGAAAACCACACGAGTGAAACAAGAGCAGGGAAGCTGGACCAGGGCTGCTCAGTTAGGAAGTGGACAAACACGCCTACACTCAAGGTCTTGGCTCCTTGGACCACCCCAAAAGGCAAACGGTCTAAGAGCCTTCAGCTCCCTGCCCCAGCGCCCCAGACAGGAACCAGAAGACTAAGGAGCATGCTGGGCTGCCCCCTACTGGTGATTTCCACGTGCCTCCAGGAGGATTTTGGCAACACCAGACCTTTTGAGCATTCCGATCTCACTGCCACTTATGAGAAAAGCAGCAGCTGCGGAGACCCACCCAGGGTCGGGAAGGAGAAAGGAAGAGCCAGGCCAGTGCAGACAACTGAAAGATGCGCCCACAGGCAATGCGGCAGGCTTTCCCCCTGGAAAACCATTTCCCACCACTGCGGTCAAAGTGCTGTCAAACTCTGAAGGCTCTTTACTGAGTTATAAAACACATCTCTGAGAAGGGTTTCATTCCCAACAAAACAGTGGGAAGGCCCAGTATCTTGGCACAGGCCTTTCTCATGTGCTTTCTTTCCATGGCAACTCCAAACTCCTCTGACCTATGCCCACTGTTCTGGAAAGCCTAGGCCCCAGGGGTTTTAAGGCACAAGCCACCCCCCCAGAGCCATGTCCCAGCACTTGTCTGACAGGAATCTCATAAACGAGTTCAGCGAAGCTTTGGTTCTTCACGGAAAACTAATCTTCTGCCCCTCTAACCTGCAGCCGACGCCTTAGTTCTCTTTCAGACAAGTCAGCAGCCTTTGAATAGCGACAAAGAGACTTGGTAGATTTGGATTTTTTTAATTCGATATTTCTTAAGTATTTCCCTCACTTACCTCCTGAGCATCCCAGGCCCTTTGGCCCACCCCTCCATCAGCAATCTGTCTGGAACATCGTTGGCGTCCAACCATCCTGTTTCCCGAATATGCCTTCCTCCTTTCTCGAGTCCATATAGAGGATTCTTGCTTGGCCCTCATATGATGAGGGCTGTTTTTCACTGTTGTTTTTCACTTTTACGACATCCCAAGACCACTATCTACTGCCCTAAAAGTTGGATCCCATATTCAAGGAGCTTCTCACTGAATTCACCTACATCTATTCTGGGACCCTGCAATATCTGAAACACTGCTTGATTTGTACACAACACCGAAAAGGCTTTTTCCATCAGAACATTTTTATTCCATCATTGGCAAGCATTTCTTCTTTTAGCATTTATTGTACTTCTTAATTTGAAAATTAAGAATTAGAAGGGATGGAGGTACTTTTTGTACCGACAATTATATTTTTCTTTTAACCTATCTGACTCCCCAACTGAACCGTTAACTCAGATGGAGGGGTCTTATTCATCTCACGGCATCTCCACTTCCGGGCGCAGAGCTGATGCTCACACACTGTCAAACAGATCCACGGAGTCTCCAAGTGCCCTGGAGTCTTCATTGTCCCACTGGAAAGACCAGACACGTACATAGATTGCATGAAGGATGCACAACAAATGCTAAATGAAGATTGTGATAATAGAAAATAACTTCACGTATCACGGAGAAAACAAGGAAACCAAATAAGGACCATAACAAAGGAGGACGGAGAGTCGATCTTGAAAGCAAAATTTGTCTGATCTAGAAGTAAATTTAGATCACAAGCATACAACATATTCAAACCAACTACTAATTTATTTATTTATTTCTGCTTTATCTCCCCAAATTCCCCCAGTACACAGTTGTATATCTTAGTTGCAGGTCCTTCTAGTTGTGGCATGTAAATTTATTTTTTTAAATGATTAAAAACTAATCACCCGAAGAAGGTAGCATGTATTTGCCACCAAACTCTCAGTCTCAGGAACGTTAAGGCTAGAAATGGCCCCCAAGGATCTTCTGATCCTGCGGTCTTGACCTTGAAGGAGGTGATGCTCTCTGGGGTACAGTGCTCATGGCCACCGTATTTGATGAGCAGAAACGAGATGGCTCCCAGCAGAGGTACAAGCACCTGTGAGGACACCGTGGGAGGAACTACAAGATAGTATTGGGCAGGTCAGTGAAGGCTTACGGAGGTCAGGCCTTGAAGAGTGACCCAAAGTCGACAGATAAAGAACTCAAACATAAGAAGAGTCCGTATGATTTGCCTTTTTATCTTACATGGTCACCACAGCCGCGCCAGTCTCAACTTGACATCCGGGATCTTCACTAAGACATTTTCTTGAGGGTAAAGAATTTCCTCTCCTTTAGCTTAACAAAAAGCTTATAGGTGGCTTTTTGGAAAAGAAGAGAGAAGAGGTAATTTTAGGAAAAATTTGCAGAAACATTTTTGAAATACAGGTTCCTGGAAAGGGGATTGATCCCATTTTAAAAGCTTTCACAGTGGCTGTGACAACCTGCTAACTAATTGTTCCAGGTAATCTTCTCAAGTAATAAAAACTGGTTTCTAATGCATCTTTTCCTCTCGTGTACTAGCTTAACAGCAGGATTGCTCAAAAGTCAAATTTCCCTGTAACTTAGACTTTACTGCCTGAATTGTACTTTGGCAATTCATCAAAAAGAAATGGAAACAGCCGTGAATATTTCTAACCGCCACTCTTCAAAATGGAATCACTTCCTGCTACCTTGGCTACCCCCCACCTCCACCCCCAAGTAAACAAGTAAACAAATAAATAAGGTAATAAAAGTAGATAGAACTCAAACTCCACAAGAGATTGTGATGTGTGTCCAGGCTTACAGCCGTGGGGTGCAGAATTTCAACTCTGATAGGCTCCTTTCTGCCATAAGATTCCCATCACAGGGAATATAATAATTCTTTTAAAAAAATGCCCTTAGGGGCTGGCCCCGTGGCCGAGTGGTTAAGTTCGCGCGCTCCGCTGCAGGCGGCCCAGGGTTTCGTTGGTTCGAATCCTGGGCGCGGACATGGCACTGCTCATCAAACCACGCTGAGGCAGCGTCCCATATGCCACAACTAGAAGGACCCACAACGAAGAATATACAACTATGTACCGGGGGGCTTGGGGAGAAAAAGGAAAAAAATAAAATAAAATCTTTAAAAAAAAAAAGGCCTTATTCCCTGAGTCCACAACCAGGTTGCTTCTGTTTCTCAGGAAAATGCTGAGAAAGAGTTTTGAAAGTCAATCCATGATGGGCCAAAGAAGGACTCAAAATAGGACTCTCTCAGTCCATCGCTCCATTCTTAAGAGAGGGCACACCACCCCAGCTATGAAGACAGGAATTAGAGAACACCAAATAAGCATGCTCAAAACCTGAATTCAAACAACCTCTCATCACATGCTGTTTAGCGTCAGCATTTCCACCTCCTTTGTGGTCCTGGGCAAAGAAGTAGCACCACTAATTCCCTTTATTGTAGTGCTAACTGTGTGCCAGGCACCAGGTTACCCATAGATTGTCTCCCTTAACACAACAGTGCTACCAGGAGACCACCATGATTCTTTCCACATTTTTTTTGAGGAAGATTAGCCCTGAGCTAACATCTGTCACCAATCCTCCTCTTTTGCTGAGGAAGACTAGCCCTGAGCTAACATCTGTGCCATCCTCCTCTACTTTTTATATGTGGGACACCTACCATAGCATGGCTTGCTAAGCAGTGCCATATCTGCACCCGGGATCCGAACCGGCGAACTCTGGGTTGCCGAAGCAGAATGTGTGAAGCACTTAATCGGTGCACCACCGGGCCACCCCGGATCCTTTCCACTTTTAAAAGAGGACACTGAGGTCCACCCATGCCAGGTCACTTTCCCAAGGTCACATAGGTCCCCAAACAGGAGATGAACCCATATCTGCCTCCTCTGAAGTCTGAGCTTGTAGCCACTATATCACACCCCTAGGACTGTGGAGTTTTAAATCCTGCACCTTTGACAAGGAATAATTTCTAAAATTTCTGCAAAATGGACCTTTACAAATGATCACAGCCTAAAAGCACTAGTCAATGAAAAGGAATGAGGACATTTTACAGGATGCTGTCATGTATTATATTTACACAGAGCTAATAGGAGATAAATAAAAAGTCTTCTTCCAATTCTTACATAATGCCAAGCTCTGAGACTGCAGCTTCCTAGAATAGCCCAGATACCCTGGGAATTTAAGAATTCAAGTGCCTGGAAAATAAGAAGCGGTGTGGTGGAGGGATAAACACACTCTACTGCTTTACCTCTTACAGCCCCGTGACCCGGGGCAAGTCCCTACGCCTCAGTTTCCTTCTCTGTAGAATGAGGTGGCAACAGTAACTGCCTCATGGGGTTTTTGGGAAATTAGAAAACTGCCTTCTCACACACGAGGACCTCAATTAATGCTAGTTATTATTAACAATGAGGAGAACACCAAGGTTTAAGGCCTGGCTTGATCGCTAACTAGCCGGTGAACTTAACCTCACCTTGCCTGCAGAGACCATATCTGCGGAAGAGGAAATTTGGACCTGATAATGTCTCAGTTCCCTTGAGCCCACAAATTAAAGGAAAACTTTAGCAAAATATTACAAAGAAAAAAATTACACTCCGGATTTTTCTATGAGTATTTATATAGCATTTTTTAATCCTCCTCTATCAACAAGGTGGTTTCCAACCAGCAACACCACAATTTACAACCAGAAAAATTAACTTTGAAAAAAACCCCTTCAGCTTGGCTTTCTCCATAAACACATCAGTCTCCACCAGGAAAACGTAAGTTTCATTTGACGTATTAGCATAGTCTCCCATGGAGATTTAGGATTGGACCCCGGTCTATGCATAATGTGCCACATAAACCATATAAACCGATCAACCAGAAGTCACAAAGGCAGCAAGTGGCCCAGATCTAGTCAACACCGGGTGCCTTCATCTTCTTATTAGACTTTTCCAAATGGGAAGATTTCACATTTTAAAAATCTGAATTTCCATATGCTCTTAAAAAAAAAAACAGAAGGCCCACCACACTGGACTAACATTTCTTCCCGGCAACAGTCAGGGCGAGCTGAGTAACATTGCCCCTGGGGGCTTAGGGTGCATTTCCAGGTGGTCACATTCCTGACTGACCTCAGCCATTTCACCGGCCTGTGGAAAGATTTTATGACCCGTGACTTAAATCTTGCTTGTAATTTCCTCTGAGACTTCAGTGCTGCTCCAACCATTCTCCTGCATTGATATGTCGTCTCCACACAAAGAGATCCCTGAAGTGAGTCTCTCAAATAAAATGACACAGAAGCCACAATAAAAGTACCTCACTTTTTTAAAAAAGTTAGTTCTACCTGTTCCAGAAGCTTTAGAAGCTTCTTCTCTTGTGAAAAACTAAACTAAAACTGATAGAGACATACCTGAGGATAATTTTCTACTGGGTACGGTGGTAAATAAATCCCAGGAAGAGCAAGAGATGTGTTTTTTCCTGACAAAAAATAGTTTTCCTTCTCACTAATTTACTTAATATCATTATTCACGATAAGTCTCAGATCTTTCAATAGGTCTCAATAATCCGCCATAGTAAATGGAAAGACAAGTCAATAACCAAGAACCATGACATATTTCCACCAGATTAAATGAAGAGCCCCAGGATGGAAATGGTCCTGATACCAAACTCCTGTCAAGAAGGAGGCTTAAGTTATGTTCAAGCCAAAATTTTTATCTTGGGCAGGTGTCCTCTGTTTTGGGCAGGTGTCCTTTGACATCAGTCAATATGAAACCACCAGAAACACGAGTCGGCTCACTAGGTGACTTGGGGGACGCTCTGCAGCTAATTCATCCTGGCAGGCCCATGAGGAGCCATCCCTCTCAGAGTTGGGGGCACCCCAGGAGCCTGAGGGGGCTTTTCTTACGGTTGGGAAGCCGTCTGGTCACACCTGCTCCTAAGAGCTTCTAGGCTAAAACCATCTCTGCTGTGCTCTGTGGGTGGAACTCTGTGGTCTCAAACGAGCATCTGTCCAAGTTCTGGGGCCGTCAAAGGGCTGCTTCCCCAGCAAGCCTGCACCTGCCCTCTGGTACCTCATCTAGTCCGCGGTCGGGGGCTTCCACCTGGATGAGCACGCAGGCCGGGCTGCTTGGTCTTTGTAAAAGGATGTCAGCCCCACCATCTGCTTGTCTGGTTTCCAAAAAGAATGGATCTGGCCTTAACCAGCAACAGAGATTAAAATTTTCCAGGCTCTGGTCAGAGGGGACAACTTCAAATCATCTGCAGCCCAGCTTCTACCAAAGCCTGGTTCAGCACAAGGTATGCGGGAACGGGAGGCAAAGCTCCTGCGTTGTGTTTTATAATTAGAGTACAGGGGCATTAAATTCTTGGACCACGTTAGCCTTCTTGCAGAATTCATGTCCTTGTCACTTCGCCCAAATTTCACTGGCTTTCTCAGTAAGAAGAAAATGAACTCTACTTCTGCATTTTTCATAAAAGCTGTGAATTACATCACTCATTGTCTCTGCAGTAGAAATTCCTTTCAGAACATAGTGCCAGACAAAGCTATGTTCCTGTGGAATTAGCAGGCATTCTCCTTCCTAATAATGAGCTTCTCTTTTCACTGCCAGGAAGTTGAGGACAAACGTTGCGCTCAGTTACAGCAACTATGTCAACCATTAGAATCACTTGCAGAGAATTCCAGTCTCTTTTTCTATTCCTCATTCCCTCCCTCTCATTTTTACCTCATTAACCTTATTGCATAAAATAATTATCATCAGTTACTCAAAGACTAATGATAAACTGATTAATTGTAACATTTCTAATATTCATTCAATACAAATTAAGCGGTCATTATGACCAATATGCTGATATTGTAATTACCTTTTGTTTTCAAGAAATGAGTTATTAATCATTTCATCCATGATTTTCTGTGTTTCACAGTGACTGTTCATAAAAAAGCAAAATCTTCTTGCAACTCCAGCTCAACACAAAAATTATATTTTCAAAAAAATGTCTTTTTCTCTTTCCCCATTCTTTCAGCCCCATCAATGTTTCACTGGTGACCAGTGAAAAAGAACTTCCCACGACTAGCCCAGGCCTTAAGAAGTCTAAGAAGCACTCAAGTCAGCACTAATCACAGCAGAACGCAGTTTTGAAAGCTCTTGGCCTCCAGTCAGGCCAAATCATTCCATTCGAAGAGAATCTTTGGAACTAATATTTCTGCTCCAGCTTCAGGATAGGTCACACACGGCGCAGAGAAAAATGAGCATCAGGCACAACGTCAAGAAAAGCGAATGATTCAAGTGGTAAGATTTTAGGCTCTTTCTGAAGGTCTGCTTGGATTTCGGCACAATTTTCCAGCCAACATTATGGGCTGTGGGAGTAAAGAGAGCAAGAGAACATGAGCACACTTCCATGTGGTCTCCCTCGCTTCCCTTCACATCTTAATCTTGAGTCACTTTTAAAGAAGGTTAGAGATCAATTCTTCAGAGTTAAACTACGAAGATGCTGCTGGAAAGGGATCCAAGTCATAAGTGGTGGTGTAAGGCCACATAAAGAGAAGCTATTTTGCAGAAAGGAAGTGTGAGTGCATCTAAAAATCCTAAACCAATCACTTATAAAAACTTGCAATTCAACGAATGCATCATTGTCCAAAAGGATGTATATTTTGAGGGACTCAGAGTAGTCAAATTCACAGAGACCGAAAGTAGAACGGTGTCCCCAGGAGCTGGAGGAGAGGAATGGGGAGCTGTTGTTCAAAGGGTACAGAGTTTCAGTTTTGCAAGATGAGAAGAGTTCCAGAGACGATGGTGGTGACGGTTGCACAAGTGAGAACACACTTAATGGCACTGAGCTGCACATTTAAAGATGGTTAAGATGGTAAATTTCATGTGATGAATATTTTACCAGAATTTAAACACAAAGGAAAAGAAGACATACATTTTGTAAAGACCTTGCAATTAAAGAGTAAGAAAGAAAGTTAAAAGAGAAAATGGAGTAGAAACTGACTGAGAACCCCCCGAGCCCAGGGGAGCTGTTGGAAACAACCTCGTAAATAAAATGGACCAGGACCATCGAACATAGCAAAGTTGCAGAACGAAGATGATGACCTGAATAATAGTGGCTAAATCTGACCCACGACTGCTCAGCACACAAATGATCAACATCCCAATCAGCTGAGCATGCCAGGTCCCTCAAGATGAGAGGAATACGCCACTGAGTGTAAGGACATGCAAAGGTTGCCATGAAGAGAACCAACGCCCTTTTCCATCTGTCCTCAGCCCCAGCGCCTGGCCAGAGCCATACTTGAGGCAGATTCTTTTGCTTTCCTGTCCTTCCTCAGCCCTACAGAGTCTATTCTCCTTCAAAATACAGTTGAAGTTGGCCAAACAAAATAAAAACTAACTGCCGAGCTCATGTTCTGTGTTGGGCACTGGTGTGAACATTTTACATGCATCAACTCACTTTAACCCCACAGAAACCCAGAGAAAGGTTCTATTATTGCCCTCTTTTATAGATGGGCAAACTGAGTCACAGAGAGAACTTTAATAACTAGTCCAAAGGAGCAGAAGCAGTCAACTTCACAGGGGGTCTCTTAAGCTATCCTGCCTCACGACCTATATGACTCTCCTATGCAAACTCCCAAAGAAAATGAAAAATTAACTCGTCCATCCACCTATACACAGAAATGGACATACTCAGTGATTTTTCAATTTGGAAAAAAGAAATAATGAGGAGAATAACTTTTTAGGCACAGTTTTCACAATCCCAGGATCCTCCTAGGGTGCCAGTAAAAACAAAAATATTCAGCCATAATGAGCTGATTCTTAAAATATTATGTTCAGATATGAACCTTTCAGGGGTAATAATAAAATCTGTATGGGGAAGAGAGCAAGGTGGAAGTTCACAGCTGCTGGTGTTTAACAATCCCCATTAACTGCTGAGGACAGATCTGTGCTTTGCTAATCTGTCCGTGTCTGTGATATCCCAAATCCTGTTGTAATACAAGTCAGGGGACGAATTCTGCACATGTTGTCCTGGTGGGAAACATGGCCCCCCATGCTTGAGAATTCCCGTCAAGAGAGGGGGGCACTGCAATGGGAGGAGCAGTCTGGTAGTCTGGTCACCCCACTGCCCACTCCCAGGGCATAAGTCTTGCACTTCCTCCATTCAGAGCATCATCATAGCTCAAAACTATGATGATGCAGAGGCCAGATCCACAAGGCAGAGGCCCAAACAGCCTTGTCCCTAGTGCCCTTAGCTCTGGGCAGTGGGCCCAGGCATGTTAGAGGCCCTCACTCTGGTACTTCTCTGGCCAAGTTCCTCCATATGAGGCAAGGAGTCTTCAGGGCCAACAGGATGCTCCTACCTGGAAATCACATCTTCCTTCTTGACCTACTAGGATCCTACAATTCCCTACCTGAAGGCCCTGAGCCCACTCCCAGGCCCTGCGCAGCCTTTTTCTGTGCGTCTCTCCTCCTGAGGCTATGCCATGCTGTAGATGTGCACATCCCTAGGCACAATGGTGGGGGGCGGGGGCCCAAGGGCGCTATCTGTGTTGGTGTTGATGGAGTTGGGATGCGAGGCTGGATTGGCTACACAGCTTCGAGAGAGAAGAGTAGGAGTGATCTGACTGGGGACCTCTACAGAGGCCCTTCAAAAGGCCATACAAATGGCAGGAGTTGGCCTAGATCTTGTAACCCAGGACCCAGAAAAGTGCCTGGTGGGAGGACACATTCAAAACATACTTGCTGATGGACTAATTGACTAAATGAATGAATGAATTGATCAAGCAGTCAACACACGCATGTATAAACAGTCATTCCTGTCTTCCATTTCAGCTGTCCACGGGAAGAGATAACTACGTCAACAGAATATCTATTGCCCTCTGAACTGTCTCTGTGTGGATATAAAACACAATGAAAGGAGAGGAATGACGGGGTGGATTCTAGGGTAGGCTGGGGTCAAGGGAGGTGGAGAGACAAAAGGCTCAATAGCGCCCTCAAGTCACCAGGCGGTTATGCTCCAGAAGACACTTCTTACTGGTGAGAAAGCAATTCCCTGAAAGAATAAATGAGATGGCTAAGAACTTAAATCCAGAGGGTCACCTACACTTACCATGAGAGCCAATAACTCAAGAATAAGATTTTTCTTATCAGCGTTAAACATTATATACTGGTTCCATCAGGTCCCTTCCTTTTTAAAAATTTAACTTTCAAAATACAGAAGGAATCTAAACTATTTTCATTTGTATGTATACTATGAACACACTGCATTGTGTAAACATAAATAAATGGATGTTATTTTTCTCAAGGGAGAAGTGTCTTTTTGGATTATTCAACACAATCTGTTCACCTATATACTTCCCCACTCTATTTTTAAAAGCCTTTCAATCTCATATGTCTATCAGTTGTTTTATGATCAGTTTTTCAAACAACTATCAAAATTTCTAAGGTTCTTGATAGTGTTAATTATTATAAATACAAAGGAAGCTATGAAACATTCTTAGGATCAGCCCATCGCACCTTGATTGCCAAGGCACAAAGTGTGTGCATCAGATGGTCCATTCAACTGGACCAGACACACCACCTTTTGATACTCGTGGTGTCTGCAGTTCTTCAAGAAAAATGAACAATCTCTACCATCCCTACTACAAGAGGGATAAATCACATCTGAAATCTCACGCCAGAATCACATTTAAGTGAAGTGCCATAAATGCAGTCGCAAGGAGAAGTGCAGTTGATCCAAAGGGATAGCCATTATAAGCTCTGACACAACAGAAAAGACACAAATCTTTCTCATTAGGACTATCCGTTTGCTGGAGATCAGATGTCCCTGGAATGATTCTTTTCCCTGGATTTACCCCTGTTGTTAGCTGGCCCGCGGTGCATTGCTCTTCACGCTCTCGCAGGCATCCTCCCGACTCTTCCCTGTCCCTCCTTCCTGTTGGGTAGTAATCAGCCTGCCTCATCAAAGCTTTGCCTTTCTTCCTTTCCAGCTATGCTGTGGCTCTACAATGAATTGATTTCTTACTGTGCATGAGCCAACATTGAGCTATTTAATTCCATAAAGATTATTTATTTAAACCAACATCTTAACCTGATGACTTTATAAAAGTCACATCTCAAAATTTACATATTGCTGGCCCAGAGAACAACTAATAAATACTCTTATTTGGAATTCTAAATGATAGACTTGTAGGGGAGTGCGTGTGTGTCCAAGTGTATGTGTGGATAATGTGAAGATGTAGGACATTGTGCTGGGAGCTGGGGAAGAGCAGTCAACAAGATCTGCACAGTCCCTGCCTTCATGCAGCCTGTATTCTAAAGGTATGTACAGACAGGTAGCCGGGCATGCATCTATGATGCTGAGTGACCTATGCTGGGGTTGAGAAGCATGGAGGCTATGCGAGTACCTGGTGGAGACACATAGCCCAGACGTAGGCAGGCAGAGGGAGGTAGCCAGAGGTAGCCAGGAGGCAGGGAAACGGTGCTCCGGGCGGGCAGAGGATGGTCAGTGTGTAGCCTGGGAGGTAAGTAAGAGCACAGCTCAACAGGGGAACTGAAAGCTCCGAGTGGCTGAATCATCTCATTGAAGAAAGGGAGAGGCAAGAAATGAGGCTAGAGGTTTGAATTGGAGGATGCAGGGCTTTTAAGACTTGTTTAAACAGACAAATGTAATGCTATTTTAATTTAAAACACCAATGTAATGTGGAGCCAGGCAAGCAATTCCTAAAGTTCATACAGAAAAATTATCATGTAAGAATAATCCTGAAAATTCTGAAAGGAGATAAAAAGTTCAGTGCTGGCATGTAAATGGACAGATAGATTATCAGAATAGGATACATCCCAAAGTAGGACCAAATATAAAGGTGATTTTCATATATAACTAAATCGTTATTTTAAATTAGTGAGGGAAAGGTAGAATTATATAGTCAATGCTATCAAGAAACTTGATTGGCTGATTAGCTATCTTGAAAAAATAATAAAAATTGGTTTTTGCTACTTCACTCCTTATATTTCAAAAATCCAGAGAAGGCAAAGCTTTAAACACAAAAGCATGAAATAGTAAAAGTAGTGGAAGAAAATATAGGAGACTTATTTTATCCTCTTTGAGAGGGAGCAACTCCTCCTTGCCACATTTACAACATAGAAGCCAGAAGGGAAATAACAAATTTTACTACCAAAAAAAAAATTAATTCTGCATTATCAAAAAAAGGAGAAGAAAATTCATAATCAAATCGGCAGACAAGAAGAACAGTAGGCAAAGTATAAATTTTCTTTTCGTTAAATAGATTTTATGAATCAATTTTTTGAAAAGGTCACCAAACCCAATAGAAAAAAACATAACTAAGGGATATGACAATGTAGTTCACTGAAAATGAAAGACAGATGACTTACATACATATAAAAAGACTTTCAACCCAGATCATGATTACAGAATTGCAAAATAAAACAATGGTGAATATCATTTCCCAGGAACATGACTGACAAAGGTCAAAAGGTTTGATAGCAAATAGTATTGGCTTAGCTGTAGAAAAACAGGTGCTTCCAGTTTGAGTGGGAGAATGAAATGAGGTGGTCTCTTTGCAAGACTACCTGGCAATATCTCTCAAAGGCACAAACGCCCCTGCAATTCATATTCTAGAAACTTTTCCTTTAGATAAAATCATCCATGTGTGCAAGAACTTGCACACAAGGTTGTTCAAAGGAGGTTGGTAAAATAGAGTCTATTCCTTCAACGGATTACTGTGTGGCTGTGAAAAAAATAAGGCTGGTGTACATATGCTGACACAAAAACATTTTTAAGACACATTGTTGAGTGAAAACCCATCAAGATGTAGAACAGTGGTATAATATGGCTTCATTTGCATACAAACAAAAAAGATATAGATATATACTCACGTATGCGAGCAGACTCTTTCTGGAGGCAGACACACAACTAAAACCAAAACTGCCCCTGGAGAGGGGGCTGAGGGACTGGAGGGCTGGAGGGTGTGATGAAGGGAGACTAACTTTCTACGACGCACTCCTTTATGTTGTTTGCCTTTCTTATCACATTCGCATATAGCTTTTTTAAAAAGTTAATTTCTAATAGAATTCCACACAATAAAATTAATGCACTTCAAAGAAAACATGTGCAAAATCACTTTAAGAAATCTCAAAGGCTCCCAGGCTTGAGCAGAGCTTGGCTAAAGGTGCTAACCTTTCCGAAGAAAGAATGTGTCAATCAGAATTGGTGCCGGGCAGTGAATGAAGGAGAGAAAAAGGAGTGTCCATCCAGGGGACACAGGTCCGGGCCAAAGCACTTCAAGTTCTGCACTGCCTTTGTGAAGGCTCTCCCATTATGGAGATGGATGCCTCAGGCAAGCTTAGCTTAATGCCATTTAACATTTTAAATGCAGAATTAAGTGCCCTTGCTCCAATTCCAAGATTGCCAAGCAAGCTTCCAGTTATAATTTGCTCTCCTTTATAGATCTGCTGGTGTAGAAAGCAATTATGTCATGCTGATCTGTGTATTCGGGGTTCTATGTGATAGTCATATGATTCCTTATACAGCAATGCAGTGACAATCTGGTTTTGTTTCTTTTAAACTAAAAAAACAAAACAAAACTTTGGACTTTATTTTAAGAGATGGGAGGAGCCACAGGGCAATTAGAAGCAGTGACATAAGATCAGCATTTTAGAAAGACCACTCCAGCACAGTGTGGCATAAGGTTGAGAGGGGCCAAGACTGGAGGTAAGGATGCCAAGTAGGAAGCAGCCACAGCATTTTAGGCAAAAATGATGGTAGAATGAATTAATTTTTTGTTTATGTAAGTACTTGTTTGATGCTCATTTCTCCTCCCAGACTGCAAGCTTGGTAAGGAGAAGATACCAGACTGGTCTTTCTCACCCCATATCCCAAGTACTTAGCATGACACAGAGCAGACCCCAGTGGAAATAGAAAAAGGAAGGAAGGAAGAAGGAAGAAAAGAAAGGAAGGAAGGAAAGAAAACAGTAGAGTTAAAAAGAATTGAACAAATTTAAGAAATTTGGAAATTTATGAAAATGAATCGGCAAGATTTGTAATTGAATGAATATAGGGGTTAAAGAGAAGGAGGAGCCAAGTTTCCTGGCATACATTACTAAGTGGACAATGGTGCCATCCATTAAGACAGGGAACACAGGACATGGGTATGGGGTGACGATGATGAATTTAATTTGGAAATGTCGAGTGTGACACACTATGACATATCCAAGAGGAACGTTCAGTAGGCAGCTGGGCATATGAGCCCAAAGGTCATCACTGATAGTTCATAGATTAGGACACCATTAGCATGTAGAAGGAAACAGAAGTCATAGATGAGACTGAGGTTGCCCAGGGATAGCCCTGGAAGAGAAGCAGCCCTAGGACAGAAGCCCAAGGGACATCAATTTTTAGGGGCACAGAAAAGGGCGCCTACAAGTCAGCCTAAGAAGCAGCAGCAAGAGGGACTGGGAGAAGACAGGAAAGTGAGTGACACCGAGGCCAAAACCAAAGGAGGGAGTGAGAAATGAGGCCAAGTTCTGCTAAGAAGCAAGTAAGAGAAGGACAGAGAACTATGCCTTAGATTTAGCCCTGAGAAGGTCTTTGGGGACAGCGAGGGAGACTGAGCTCGATGACGCAGTGGACTGAGATTGGATTAGAAGGTGAGGAAACAGACACGAATACAGACCACTCGTCTCAGGTCAGGCTTTCAATGGAGAGAGGAGGAAGGGCAGAGACTACAGATGGATGGATGGAGAGGGAGGGAACGGTGCTAAAGGAAAACTGTTCTAAGCTGGGAGAGACCTGGCCCTGCTTAAACTCTGATGTTTACAAGAGAAAGAGACTGAAAATAGAGGTGAGTGAGGGAAAGTCGCTGACAGAGACAAGTTTAAGAGGATGGGATCGGTAATAGAGGTGGAGTGATTAGCTTCAGCCAAGTGGCACTCCAGCCCTCCCATGGCGACAGAAGGGAAAGGCTGGTTCCAGAGGTAGGCAGCTTGCTCAAATGGAGTAGGAGAATAGCAAAAATTATTGAGAGAGAGAAAATAACACAACTCAGCTGGGTGACTGCCATCAAAGGAAGTAGGGACAGGGGATTGTTCACACCCAGTCTACACGTCTACACCTTTCACTGTTAAACAGTGAAAACGATGCACAATTGGGAGGAAACACTCTGTAAATGGCCGCATGGCTGGCTGAAGCTGAAACAATCACCAAACAAATGTGGGTTGTAGCCTCATGTGCACTGACTGCCCTTACCACATTATATTAAAATTAGATGTTTATGCATCTATCTCTCCCACTAGATATTAGCTACTCAGGGCTCCTTGCCTCCATACAGTAGCTTACTTGTCTGTAGCATTCCAGTGTGCTCAACAAACACTAGTTGAACTGAACTAATGTTTGCATGAAGTTTGAATTAGATGGCAGGCACCCCACGTGACAATTTGGAAACATATGGTAAACTATTCCAGGCAGGATGAAAGGAAAACTTGATGGGGGCAGAAAGACGAGAATTGATTTTGGTGCAAGCTCCTGTTCTGGGGACCTTGGAAGTGGAGACTGGCCAAAGAGGTGAGCCAGTTAGAAATCCCTTGGGAGCACCACCCGCAGGAATGGACCAACAGTGGACTGAAGACGTCAGAACACACACACCATAGCGGGTGTTCTGATCAGACGTGAACCTGTGGATTAGCGGGTACAACGCTGAGACTGCAAGGAGACAGGACACGTCAAGAAAACCATCTGTAGGAAAAAAGCACAAGTTTGTTTCGATCACTGGGAAACCATGGGAGCACTGCTACCCAGGACGGCAAGGAGCAGGTGACCTGCAAAGCCATCTGACCTGAAATGCAGAGTTGGACTCAGAGAAAATCCACAAATAGAACTTCTGCTGCTTAAACCACCAAGAGAACTGGTACAAGCTCTACACTGGCCCCGGGGGAGAAGGCAAGGGCGAATTCCAGAACAGAAAAGGAAACACTAGCACCATGGCTGACTGATTCAGAACCACAGAGCCTTTCACAGGTTAGCATCCATCCAAGCCGCAACCTCTAGGTTGGAGATAAGGAAACTGTCTGGTGAGATTAAATGGCTCCCCCAGGATTCCAGGTTCTGATACTGTGAGAGTGTGGATATGAACCCCACCTCCCATCTCCCCGCCAGGGCTACTTTCAGTTACACCAGGTTCCTAGACGTTGATGCCTCTCTGACAGTGTTAATCTTATCAAGCCAAGTTCAGTGGGAATGACAGTCAACGCATAAGGTCCTGCAACCCAAGATTTCATTGCAATCTGTTAAAAGGGCTTTGCAGCCAGACAGACATCTGCCTGAGTGTGTGTGTGTGAGAGTTTGTGAGCTGGAGGCAGTGGGGTGGGGGATAAGAAACACTGCCAGAAACAGAGGATGGAGACTGAAGGGTCACAAGGGGAAAAGGCCAAAAGCAGGAATGCAAGGGAAGCATCCCAGAAGCAAAATCTTCCGTAATTTTCTTTGAGTTTGGGATGGCAGCAGCAGAGCTCTGAAGTGAGACCAGGGGCAGACTAAAACAGGTGTGGCGGTTTCGGTTTGGTTGAGGTTTTCGGAGAGAAGTGCTTGTTTTTTTCTCAAACCCTGCCAGAGAATTTAGAGGCTATCATGTCAAGCTCTCTCGCCTACCACTTTCCACCCCTGCACACACACTGCACAGAGGAGTAAATCAAAGCTAGAGAAGGGAAGCGAGCTGTCCCCACAGTGAGTGACAGCCAGAGAATTCGGGCACAGGCCCCTCTGCCACCTGGCATCCTGGGTGTCTACAGCACATGAAGTAGAGACAACTTTGATGACAAAGACTGGTTTAGAAGAGCCTATCTTTTTAGATTGGCCTACATTTCAGAGGTTGAAAACCAAATTCTAATATCTTTTGGTTTAAATTACACTGCTGTGGAATTGTTCAAAAATGCCTCACTTATGATAATATAAATTTTGTCTATGTTGAGAACTGATCAAATACGACAGACACAATGGGTCTCTGAGCAGCCAGGTTGGCTAATGGAGTCCGTCTTCTAATGCTTACTCAGAGAAGACCTTTCATCAGGTCTGCATCAAGAGGAATCTAGAACGATTAAAACACAACTTAAAGTCTGAGTGGGGGGGCCAGCCCTGTGGTGTAGTGGTCAAGTTCAGCACACTCCACTTTGGTGGCCTGGGTTCAAGCGTTTGGTTCCTGGGCACGGACCTACACCACTGTTCAGCCATGCTGCAGTGGTGACCCACATATAAAATAGAGGAAGATGGGCACAAATGTTAGCTCAAGGCAAATCTTCCTCAAGCAAAAAGAGGAAGATTGGCAAGAGATGTTGGCTCAGGGCGAATCTTCTTCAACAACAACAACAAAAAGTCTGAGGGGGGAAGTAACGTACAGCATGGTGACTATAGTCAATAATACTGCATTGTATATTTGAAAATTGCTAAGAGAGTAGATCTTAAAATTTCTCATCACAAGAAAAAAAATTGTAACTATAGTGATGAATGTTAACTAGATGTATTGTGGTGATCATTTCACAATATACACAAAGATCGAAACATTATGTTGTACACTTGAAACTAACATAACATTATATGTCAATTATATCTCAAAAAAAAGTCTAGGTGGCTTAAGGAAGTAAATTCTAAGTTATTAGGAAAATTTTACAATTCAAGATAATTAAGTCTGAAAGGACCACACCTAGTGGAATTCTATACATATATTTACATATTTATAGACACCTAGTGGAGTTCTATACATATATTTATATATTCATAGACACACTGTACACACACAAATAGAGTTCTGGTATGTGTGTTTGTCCAGAGAATTGTTGGGATATGAAGATTACAGGAAAGTGTGGGGTGCTAAATAGCAATAGTTCCTTATTTGCAATAAAACGGGGACTCTAAATGGTGTATGATTATTAATATTTTTCTTCTAGAAGATGCTACATTCCCAAGGGCACACAAATCGCTTATCGTCTAACAGGATAACAGATTGTGAAGGAGGAGATGATGATGGAAGGGGAAAGACATAAGATGAAGGCCCAGTCCGCCTCCTTCCCACTGCCATGCTGTTTGACTTGTGAACATTTATTTCAATCTCTACATTTCTCCTAATATTATCTGGGCTCTCAAGCCCCAGTATGGGCAAGTGGGGCTGAGCAGACAGAGCCCTAAGCAAGACATTGGACAGGGTTCTATCCCGAATTACCCTCTGTTTGAACAGAGAGCCCCGGGCAAGCCAATCAACCTGACAGGCCCTCTGAGCCTGTCAAGACCTTCCCACCTACTTCAGAGCGAGGTTTTAAACCTAAATAAGCAGATGTCTGTAAAGTGCCTTTCAGTTCCCTGGGGAGAAGCCCTGCATGAAACCAGAGGTATGTCTCAGAGCAGACCATGGATAACATACAAAATGGTAGCAGAACGAATTCTGGAAGTGAGTCAACAACGCTTAAGCCCGCTCACTGGCTCAGACACTGAGCTCAGCCATCAATCCTGGGGCAATGAGAAGTCAGGGGATAAAAAGAAGGCAGCGAAAAATAAGAACTCTCTGGCCACAGCTCTTTCACAAGGGAGCGAAGACAGACTTTGTACAAAGGGTGTGGGTTCCTCCATTACATAACCACCCTTGACTGTGGCAAAGGCTCCAGGGGCAGCAGCCTTCATTCTGCTCTGTCGGCTCTGCTCTCCCTCCAAGGCCAGCCTGCCAAGATGGTCCAGTGGGCACCAGGTTAGCGTCCCTCATTGCTGCCAACTCATGACAGCTGTTCTCTGCAGTTTGACTTTTGTGCACGAATGGCTTAGAGGAGGAAGACTTGAAATTTAAAAAAAAATTCACAATAAACTAAACAAAAAATGCATTTCTTCCTATGTGAAGATTAGGTCATTCCTTTGGGATCAGAAGCTCATGCACTTTTTAATTACTTTGTCTCTAGTAGAGACCAATTTGCACAGACTTAGCCAAACTAAGCTTGTCTTCACATCTCTGCTGCTTCTAAAATGGTGGGCTGGAGTCGGGTTTAGTGCAAGGACACAGAACAGAGGGGCGGCATCCTAAAATAGAGGAGGTGGCAGCTCCTTTGGATGCTAGGAGGAAGAGCTTCTAGTCCCCTCCTTGTCTTGAATGAGTCCTGGCCTTGGCGACTCTTCACTGCCCTTGGTTTATGCAGACGGGTATGGAGGAGAACATTTCTAAGGCCCCTTCTCCTTCTGTGGTTCTGATTCAAAGTGATCCTGTGACCTTGGACTCTTCGGGCCCACACTAACATGCCACCAGCCTTATTAGCAGGTCACATTTAAAAAGACATGGTTTGGGAAATTGTCAGAACAGACACTGAAAATATGCACATGTGACACTGTGACACCAAAGGTCCTCAGATTCTCACACTGCCAGCTCTGCACACTCTGCACCACCCTTGACTTCACGGCTGCTGTAGAAACTGCATTATCTCTGTATCTGAAGCTTTGTGGGACTTCTGAGCTGGGAGAAGATTGTCTGAGGATGGGATCCAAAGTCCTCAGTTTGTATCTGACAGGCTCAGGCCCAGAGACACTGGGGCTGCTTCAAGATCAGGTAACTCCTGACTCCAGCTTTCTATACCACACTCTTTTTTAAACATGTACACTTAGTGTCCATGCATCACTTTTCTTCCCTGGGTTTAGAACACTCATGAGCATTCACTCCTTCATCTCTCTGGTCAATATTTACAACTTCCCAGTCCTTTGGACAGCCCAGAGTGCAGAGTCAATGGTGAGAAGGCACCCTGGTTATGTGGGATCTTTGCCTTTTGTAATGGAGATTGATCAGCAATCAAATGTAGAGCTAAAATTATCAGGCCACTGCAGGGCTCAGACCTCTGCCACCTGGGGGTGTGCGATTTGGGTTTTCAAATAGCTCAACCAAGTAGATTATGAAAATGATCAATCAATTATTAATAATCCAAGGTTCAGGGTTTTTTTCTCTCCTTTTCTCTCTCCCACACACATCAAACAAGTAAAAAGTTTGCCCTGTCTAAATAATCTCTCCCCAAAATCATCCAATTGATTTGTAAATATCAAGAGGAACCAAAAATCGGCATTGCTCCAAGGGGCAGCAGGTTCAATACCACATCCTACCCTACGGCTTTTGACCCCACAAGAGGCTCCAGCGAAGTGGGAAAGTTAGTCTGAGGAATAATAGCTGTGTATGCGATTCATAATGGTTTGATGATGTTTCTTTCTCTAACAGGCAAGATGAGCAATGAGTTAAAACTGGAGCCACTTGCTTAGTAACAAAGGCAAAAAAAAAAAAAAAAGAAAAAGAGAGAGAGAAGAAAGAAAGAAAAAGAAACCAAAAAAAGAAATTCAATTTCCCTTTTTCAGCTAAACAAAAACTCTAGGTTTTATACTCCTACGACCTAGATATAGTCAAAGAGATCATACAGAGTGTTCCTAGGGAGAAAGAGACCTCGACTCTCAACTGTTCAGCCAAGTTTTCAGCTTAGAAAATGCCTTTACAAGAGAATACTGAAACAGACAGAAACAGAGGCTTATGGGATAGAAACAGTGAAAGAGCTTAAACAGAACTCGGCTCAGCGCTGGGGGGCTGTGAGCACATTATCTCAACTTCCCATTACTGGCTTGTAATAACACAACCCAGGCTCTTCTCCTAGCTCTAGTGCTCTGAATTCCCATAAGGAAATATCACTTTTCGGAGAAGGAAAAAAAATCACACACATTTTCCTGTACAGTCAATGAGAGGTGACGGAAAGGAGGGAGGTGGAAGCAAGTGGGGTCAGAAGGGTTACCGGCTTTTCAATTGTTTTACCCAATGTAATAAAACCTTCCGTAATGCAGAGATTGAAACTAACAAGACTGCAAATAGTTGTGCTGAGCTGTATTCTGTAAATACCTTCACTATGAAGACGGCATGTTTTCAACTCCCGCTTGCAAGTTGTCTTAAATAATGAATGAAGTAAATGAGACTGCCTTATTTATTAACAGGTCCAGTGTGGCCTATGTACCCACACTCAGAACTTGCACTGTGGTTCTTAAGTGCATGCAAAGCATAATCCAAAGTTCCAGAAGCCCCGGTGGAGGGGCTGAGAAGTAAATACCAGAATAACCAAAGCTGATGTCTTTCACTGAATGCTTATAAACGCCAGAGTTTTTTAGTACAATTAATTGCAGTGGAAAAGCTTGCTAAGGTGAGGGTGCCAAAATCAATGTATTAATGACATAACATTACAGCCGCTTAACCAAGCCAACAATAAAATACACACAGGAGCTCTGGAGCAGAAACTGCAAATTCTGTTTCTGTTGTACTAAGAGGAAAATATTAGACTTGTCTCCAACTATTACCCCCAAATCAGAGAATACAATCCAATAAATTCAGAAAAAAAGGTTATCACTGGGCTTGACAGAACATGGGCAACATAGGGGGCTGGCCCAGTGGTGTAGTGGTTAAGTTCGCACACTCCACTTCAGGAACCCGGCATTCGCAGGTTTGGATTCCGGGCGTGAACCTACACACCACCCATCAGCCATGCTGTGGAGGCATCCCGCCTACAAAACAGAGGAAGACTGGCACAGATGTTAGCTCAGTAACAATCCTCCTCAAGCCAAAAGAGGAAAATTAGCAACAGATGTTAGCTCAGGGCCAGTCTTCCTCATCAAAAATAAAATTAAAAAAGTGGGCAATATAAAAATGCGTGCCCTTTCACTACCATGTGAATGTACTAAACACCACGGAATGGTACACTTAAAAATGGTTAAGAAGGTAAATACTATGTTATATATTCTTGATCACAATAAAAAAAGTGCACGACTTACTTTAACCACCCCTTTCACCAGTTTGGTGAGACAGACCTTGTCCTTTGTGATGCTTTTCGCCACTTGCTACAACTAAGGTTTAAGTGGCTGGTTACATAATTCCAACAACAGGCTCTACTCTCGAATTCCACTTACATGTGACAAGGGCATTGTTTTTAAATTTAATTTAGCACTGCTTCGGTAAAACTGTCCCCAAACAACAGAAGCTGGCACTTGTCAGCAGTGTGGCGTTGGGCGGGGTGGTGAATATCTATAGACAGAGAGATGATCACGTTAGTGGGTAAAGGTGTGAGACACATACTGTCATGGGAAGATTTTTAATAAAACGTTAAAACAATGGCTCTGAAAAGGAAATGTCAAGTTGGCTTCAAATATGCATGGAGATAAAAAATAAAAGTCTCTCTCTTAATTAATCATGCATACAGTTTTCAAATGGTCGACCGCAGGCTCTCTGAATCGTAAAAGGCACAGTGCTGGTACTTTCTCCCAATATAGATATGAAAAGATATACGATTTTTAAATGATACGGTAGCTGTTGCTTCAGCAAGTTCTAATCATAGTTTATTTACTTACATTATTCCTATTTAAAAAAATAGAAACGTAATTTCAACTAAACATCATTAAACTAGAACTTTAAAATAGGTTATTTTAGGAATTCCATTGGGTCTAATAACAAAGTAAAAGCAAAAAATTGTGTAATGTGGTTCCAACTGTAGCTGGCATCCCCTGGCCAGGAATTTAAAAGCTGTTCGCGCAAATATTAATATGTAAGAAAAAGCGCACAGATGGTGTCATATAAGGATGTGAGTGAAACAGGCTCATCCACTGATGTCATTTTGATATCAAAACAGCAGAATTCAAAATAATCATATGAAGTGCTTTCCAAACAAGGATTTTGATACATTTTACGGATAAAGACACGAGGGCACAAACGGGCTGGGCTCCCACCAAGCCAAGGGCCTGAGCAGACTGCGGACTTTTTCTCACAGCTCACGTCTGCTGCCCAGCTAATCCAGCTCCCCCCGAACGCTCCTCCCTACACACCTCTCGATTCCTTCCGTCTCAGTGGATTTTCAGATCAAAAGGGGGAAACAAATAAGAGTAGAAATTGGGAGTGCTGTTATTGAACGAATAGCTGTGACAAATTCTTGGGTAAATATAAAACAAAATCAATTTTAAAAAGACTGACAATGGGAAGCTGCCATCAGATATAAAAGGCACGACAACAGTAACTGTGAGAATAGATATAAGAAAGCTCTGCTCAAAGCTATTGATTTCATATCTATCAGGCAGCTAAGACCACAAAGGTTTAAAATATTATTTTTTAAACTTAAGGGGAGTTTTATTTTCTTTCCTCCAATAATGGTCTTAAAAAATATTAAAGTCAAACAAATGTTGAAGTGAAAATGATTGGCCCTATCTCATTTCCTCCTTCATTATATATCTATCATCTAAAACAGAATTTAAAAACAAACAAACAAACAAAAAACACCCAGCTGTGTAAAGGTACTCCTCGTGGTCTCACAGTAGTCTGAAGAGCTCTGAGTTCCACATGGCTTCCTCCCTCCCACTACTGACACCCCGTCTCATGAAAGAGACACAGACCCTACAAAGGCCACAGACACTTTGACTACCCTGGTGGGGCTCCATCAGTGCCGCTGGGGCCCTACCCACTGTGCCTCTCCGGCCCTCTCTGGCCCTGCCTGCTGCTATCCTTGCCAAAAAGATTGAGACCCAAGCATCCTGGATCCAGCCTGACAGTTGGCTGCTCCCGGCATATCTCAGCTAAGCTAGGCCTGCACGTTCCCCTCTGTTCTGTTGTCATTTCCTCCCGCCCGAGCCTTATAACATGAGCATCGCCAGCAGAGCAAACAACAGACACTAGGAAAGTCTCTTACTTACATCAAAAAACAGGTTATCTCGGTCAACTATGTTGGCAGAAACAGGGAGTGCGTTTTCTGTGGGGGCAAGAAAAGCATGCGCACTCGCCAACCGGAAGGCCACAGCCCCAGCTCTGCTTTCGGGGCTGCCTACTTCTGTGTCAAACACCCTTAGGAAAACCGGGAGAAACTCTGCCTGACAACCCACAACACGGACAAATAAAATCTCATGTTCATAAAAGGACAAAGTCCTTAGGAAAAAAATAAAACACCTCTAGCTGAGGTGATGGGGAATTCTGGAGCAAGGACTGGTGAATTCCTACTTGGTAATGTATTTGTCACAAGGCCTCAGAAGAGAAGGACAGAAATACACAACACTGCTTCTCTCTCAGACCAGAACAAGCTCACACTTTTCCAGGAGCACAGAGGTCCCATGCTAAAGACAGCACTCATCAGAGCACTACACACTGCTTTATCATCCAACCTAGTCTTGGGAAATTATTAAATAGGCAATTAAGATTTATAATCCAAATGGCCTCAAAATTATATCTCTGGCAAGTCAAGTCCAAATTAAATCAGACCAGGCTTTTAGGCTTCCAAGAGCACATTTTCTCTTTTGAGCGAGTGCATTTCAACACTCAGAACTTCTCCTCTTACAGATCATTTTCAAGGCCATCTCTGGATGCAATCTCCTAAGCAAAATCTGATATATTAAATGAAAAGGGAAATCGGTGAACTGCAAAGCGCAGAGAAAGGAGGAGAGAGCTTTACTGGGGAGACTCTAACCTCCTTCAACAAATTTGCAAAAGTTCATTATTTTAACAACCTTTGTAGTAAATATTACTGGAATTTCTCCTAACACAACACACACATAGCACCTTATTAAACGAAAATGTCCAAAACTAAGTTATTGTATATGGATAAACCTGAAGCACACTCAGTAGGCCTTCGAAATAGAAAGTGGATATGGAATCCTTTCCTGCCAGGAATATATATATATTTATATCATTGACATATATATTTAAAACTTATTTTAAACTGTCACGCTTCTCCCCGCGTTAGCAGCCCCACGCCTGTGAAACAGACAGGTAACTGAAAGACGGTCCAGGCCCGCATCCCTCATCTCTGACTTCTCCCCGACTTGAGACAACAATCATGCCCGGGACAGACCTGCCTGGTCAACCCCAGCACCAGGGGCAATGAGAGAAGGAAAGAGAAGAGCACCAGGAACTCACATTTCAGTGATGTTCTCAAGGTCTGCACTGTTAGCCTCCAATCTCGGAAATGCCATGATGCCAGGAGAAGGGTCGCTGCACCAGATCCGAGAGGCGCTGCATTTGCAGGACGTGGGACAAGCGAGAGCTGACCTCCAGAAGCCCATAACCAGCCAGCAGAAGCCCCAGAGCCGCGCCGTGGCGGGGCCATGCCACCTCGTCCAGGACGACATCCCTAGCCGCCAGTGCCAGCCGGAGTCAGACTGAGTAGTGTCCCTGCGCTGCACCGGCTGGCCTCCTCTCCCAGGGCTAGGTAGCCTTCACAGCGCTCGCCGCTCTCTCTACTCGGTGCTCGTCGCGGGCGCGCAGAGCAGAGCGTGTCCGGGGCTGAGCGTGTCCTGGCGGGCGGCACCGTTTACAGCGGCCGGGGCATCTCTGGCCGCCTCACAGGGGGCGCTACCGCCGTTCTGAGCTCCGCCGCTGCCGCCGTTGCATGGCCTGGCGCGCCGGGCACCAGCCGGCGGCGCTCCCCGGACTCTCTGGGGCGCAGCCTCCTTGCTAGACGTACACTGGGATCCGGGACGCACCTCCAGGCTGAGAACAAACAGACACGCATAAGACTGAGTGCAGGACCCCATACACCACGAACTGGAGCACTCTCCCTCGGCGCTCGCGTTACCCCCACCCCGACCACAGCCAGGAGACTGTGGATGGATGAGTGCCCAGCTCCAGCCCCAGAAATAAACTTGCTCCTCGATGGCACTACACCGCTGGGCCACCAGTGTGCCCACCCTTTCTCTAAGCCTGTGGTCGAGGGAGAGGAGATAGGGCAAGGGTCCCTAAGAGAGAATTCCATGGCACAGGCCGGGCGAAGGACCCTTTAAAAGGGGACGCGGAGGCTGCCGGCTGCGATGGCTCCGAGACTGAGCCTCCGAATGATGCTGCAGAATCCACCACGGCCGCTGGGCGCAGGGGGCGCGGGCAGGTGGCGCGGCGCGTCCCACCTGGGGAGCCGCCGCGGCCGCCCCAGGGGGGACAGCGAGGGCCGAGACGACGGAGGACACTGTCCGCGCTGCTCACCCGGGCTCCGGCGCCTATTGCCCGCCGGAGGCGCCTGGGTCCAGGCTCCTCCTGCCGCCGGGGACTGAGCGCGGAGAGCGCGAGCGAAGGAGCGAGCGAGGCTCCTGCTCCAACCCAATTCCGGGAGCAGCCGCCGCCGCCGCCGCCGCCTCTGCTACTGCTGGCGAAGTGACGTGAGGGCTGACGCAGAGCAGGGGCAGAAACTCCAGAAAATTAGTCTGAAATCCAAAAACACACACGCTCATACACACACAAACCCATAACACCCTCCAGACAAAAGCAACAGGGATGGGAGGGGAAGCTGGGGGCGAGCGGGGAGGAGGGAGGTATCGGTGCCACTGGCCAGAAGCAGACAGCAGCAGCATGTGGGAGTTCACACACGCGCACACACGCACACATCCTGGCGTGTAGACGCGCGCGCCTGTGTGTGTGGGGGCGCCCGTGTGTGTGTGACTGCGTTTAGATCCAGGTACCTCTGAGATGGACCGTTCCGCCGCTCGACGCCTCCTGGTCCCTAATTCACACCTCGGTCTCTTCTACATTCGCAGTAGAGGCTGTCTCCTTTTTTGAAATGGAAACCCGGCTCGGTTCAGCTCTGAAAAATGCGCTGATTCTTATTATAGGAATCCTCCCTCCCTTCTCCCTCCCCACTGCGTTCTCCTTTCCCATCCTGCCTAAAAGGGAGGGCGAGCAAGCCTAAAAATAAATAAATATTGTAAACACCAAAACGTGTTCAGCATTAGCAACCAAGGATAACCGCCCGCATTCCGGGCCATCTATTTGGGGATCCGTGGTTTTGGAGGGTCTTCCTGTTAGTGCTTTTACAGAGGGAGGGGAGTCTCCAGACGCAACACTAGCTCTCTAAGTGGGTCTCTTTCCTGCCGTTTTCTGGCACCACACGCCGGGGAAATAGAGACATGTGAGGGGAAGGGAGCGCGCCTGATTCGTATTGGGTTCTCTAAATGCGCGGCAGCAACCCTGGCCTGTCCGGTGTGTGGCGCCGCGTCATTTTCTCTCATCCTTCAACCTGGCAGGATGCAGCCATTCCCAGATCGTAGCTTCATTCCCCGCGATGCCCACCCCCACGCAGGGCACCCCGAGCCCTTGCTCCCCTGCCGTACCTTGCGCGTTTTCGTGTGTGCGCGGGTGTGCGCGAACGCGTGCCCTGCGCCCGCGCTGCCCCAGCACGACATGCATCCAGCTACCGAGAAGCCCGGCGCGGGCAGAGCCTCGGGGTCTCACTAAAGACAAATGAGGCGATCCGGGAGGGTCGGGTGACAAACCTTAACTGCTCTGCAGGCGCAGTTAAATGATGGCTGCGGGGCATTCGCAAGCCTTGTCTGAGAATCCGTCTTCCCATTTGCGGATCGGAGAGTCTGTTTTTCCGCAGTCATTTAAAAGGGAACTGGGAAAATGCACCGCAGTGCCCGACACTTCTGAGGGCTCTGGTGCCCCCGCGCGGGGAGAGAGCGCCCGGCACGCTCGGGAGCACCAACCCACGGCCGCGGCGGTGCCGGGCACTGCGCAGGGGGCGCGCTCTGCGCCAGATGCGCAACCGGCGGCGCCCGACGCGCGCGGCCCTGCCTGCCAGCGCGCTGCTCGCCGGGTCTCTTCGAGCTCCTGCCTGGGAAAAAGGTGGGCACCTCTCAGAGCGATAAATGGCGATCGGATGGGATTTCGTCCAAATGATAAGAATGGTCACCAATCTGCCCACAGAGGCTGGGAGTGGAAAGGATCGAGAAACCCCAATGTCAAGGTGAATGCTTAGATGTCGAGGACGCCTTAAATATTACGAGGGAACGGAAAGCATCTAGTGGGCTTTTGTACAGACCCTGGGCGCCAAGTGTAACCGCGGGAATCCTTCCGCAGCACCCAGAAATCTTGCTGCAGCGCCGGAAGACCAGGACAGCAGGTCTGCCTCTCTCCACCATCACTCGGCTGGACACGCGTTGGGTGCTGAATGGCCAAGCTGAAGTTCATTTCTCTACTGGGCCCCCATCCCCTGCTGGGCGAGGACGTGCCAAGGAAGGGAAGCCAAGGGCAAAAATGTCTTGCTCCACGTCACAAAGTAATAACACTCTTCCGCCTGTCTTGCCAGTGTCCTTAACTGGAGCTGACCCTGCGGAATACCTGGGGCAGGGGTGTGTGCATAATTACCCAAATCTCTCTCACACTCACACCCTCATCTCATTTTTGTTAGAAATGGCTCATTTGCACCCTAGTGGCCGCAAAGTGTCAATGCAACCTCCAAAGGATGGGCAGTTTCAGCGTGGTTTGCAGACCAGAAGATTCTAATTACGTTGGAATATTTTTAGAAGGTGTATTATAACAGATATACACTACTATAATATTTAGATTCTAAATGTGCCCCATTGAATATCCCCCACTTAAAATTAGAGCTGGCGGCCCCGCTTCTAATCACCCTTCCCCTGCTGTTTCTTCCATAGTACTTGCCGTTTTTCTAACAGATCATTTACTTATTATATTTATCGTTTATTGTATTCTCCCAGTGGAATGTAAAGTCCATCAAGGCAAGGATCTTTATTTTATTCGTTGATATATCTCAAGGACATAGTAGGTTTGAAAATATGTATGTGTATGTGCTTGATGAATAAATGAAATAAAGTGGAGATTCCTCAAACAGGCTCTCTACATTCTCACTTTCTTAACCTCTAACCCTGCAAATCCGTCTGAATGATTCCGCCTGGACCCTCTCCTTCCCATCTCCACCATCTCTGAATCTTCCCTGTGCTGTGAGTTCTCACAGTGCTTCTTAAAGCCCCACCTTCTGCCTCCTCCAGGAGCCGGGTATGTTCTGGCACTGGGCCAGGAAGGACCTCCCTCTCACCCACGCTGGTAACTCAACACTGTCATGCACAGAGCCTGAAACACACCAGGCAATCGATATTCATTTCTTCACTCATAGGATCGTGGGTCTTTCTCAATTTTAAGACCTACAAGATATTTCATAGACATTATTTCAGGGATTCTCAGACCATAGCTTTGTGGGAGATGAGGACTATTTCTCAGATGGACAAAATGACATAGAGATAATTTTCCCCAGATCATATGAACTCTTCAAAGCAGAGATGGAGACTAAGCGTTGCAGACCCCTGCCTGTACTGGATTATGATGTACTTAGAATGGTGCTTCTCAAGCTGGTTTCACCATGACCCACAGTAAGAAATGCCCTTTCTATCACAATCCAATGCACGCACGTATGTACATACAACTAAAAACAGTTTCACAAAACAAAACTTATTTACTCTTAATGCATGGAATACACTAATATTTTATTTTTTATATTATACCACTTCATTTTTTAATGCTTGAAATAACCCAATAAATTCATTTTAACATCCAACTGAGTTGTAAAACAAAAACAAAAATACTGTTAACTTCTGTTTCTGACTAAAATAGAGTAATAGGGAATACATTTAACCTCCCAACCAAATTACCAACACACTGAACAAAATATACAAAACAGTAATTTTCAAGACAATGGACATAAGACAATGAAGGCTGTGGCTCTGGGAGAAGGAACTCAGGCAGAATCCAGCTCCCTGGGTTGAGGAGACAGAGCTGAGAGTCCGGGAAATCCAGAAGTCAGACTTCACAAGGACACAGGAGCAGGGAGGAGAGAAAAGCACAGAGAGAGAACTCCAAAGGTCTGCAGAAGGTCCCTCTCAAGCTGCCAGCGGAGTACTAATTAGCACATGCAGGTGATGAAGTCACCTGAGGCCAAGGAAGGAAGTTCTGAAAGGATTAAAAGGAGCAGAGTGGAAGAAAACTTCAAAAGGGAAATTGAAAACATTACATATCAGAATTTACGCTAATATGTCAATTATATCTCAATAAAGCTGGAAAGAAAAAAAAACAGACATTAAACAAATTTTTTAAAAAGTTTGTGTGGTGCCACTAAAACATCTCAAAGTATTTAGGAGGAATTTTGTAACACTAAATGCCTATATTAGAAAAGAAGAAAGGCCTCTAACCAGTAACCTCAGCTTCCACCTTAAGAAACCAGAAAAAGGAGAGCAAATTAAACGCAAGCAAACAGAAGTGAGAAAATAATAACAATCAGAGTGGGAAAAAATGCAATACAAAACAGAAAAACAGGAGTGAAAAACAATGAAGCCAAAAGGGATTCTTTGAGAAGATGAATAAAATTGATAAACCTCTAGCCAGACTGGCCAGGAATGAAAGAGAGAAGACACAAATTATCAGTAACAGGAATGCAAGCAATGACAACACTAGAAAACCTATGGATATGAAAGAAATAACAAGGGAGTATTGTGAACAATATTATGCAAACAAATTCGACAACTTAAATGAAATAGATGTATATCTTGAGAGAGATAAGCCAACAAAGCTCACCATAGAAGAAATCGATTACCTGAATAGTCCTATATCTATTTCAGAAATTGAATTTATAGTTAAGAACATCCCCATAAAGAAAACTCCAGGGTCAAATGGCTTCACTGGTAAATTCTACAAAACAATTAAGGAAAAATAATACCAGAAAATGAATAGAACCAGAATAATACCAGAAAAATGAAGACGAAGGAACACTTTCCAACTCATTCTATGAGGCCAGTATTGCCTTGCTACCAGAATCAGACCAAGACGTTGCAAGAAAAGAAAGCAAAAAACCAATATCCCTCATAAATATAAATGGAAAATTTCTTCCTGATTTTTTTTTCTCCCCAAATCCCCCCAGCACACAGTTATATATTTTTAGTTGTAGGTCCTTCCAGTTGTGGCATGTGGGACGCCACCTCAACATGGCCTAACGAGTGGCGCCATATCCGCGTCCAGGATCCAAACCCTGGGCCGCTGAAACAGGGCACGAGAACTTAACCACTCAGCCACAGGGCAGCCCCCTGGAAAATTTCTAAACAAAATTTTAGCAAACTGAATCCAGTAAAATATCATACATCCAAAAGCATGATGACTAAGTGAAGTTTATCCCAAGAACGCAATTTTAGTTTAATATTCAAAAATCAATCAATGTATGTTATCATACTTACAAACTAAAAACCTAAAATTATGTGATCATCTCAAAAGACACAGAAAAGATATTTGACCAAATGCAACATCTATTCCTGAAAACTCTCAGCAAACTAGAGATAAAAGGGAACATCCTCAACTGATAAATGGAGTCTACAAAAAACCCACCATTTACATAGTGCTTAAAGTGGAAGACAGAATGCTTTACCCCAACTAACAGGAAGAAGACAAGGATGTATATCCACTTTCGCCATTTCTATTCAGTGTTGTACTGACATTCGAGTCAGTACAATAAGTCAAGAAATAGGAATCAAAGGCCTCAAGATTGGAAAAGAAGAATAAAACTGTCTTTATAAACAGACGACATGATTTCCTATATAGAAAATCCAATAGAATCTATAAAAGAGCTACTCATACTAATATGTGAATTATTGAGTTTGCAGGATACAAGTCAAATGTTTACAAATTAAGTGTATCTATATACTAGCACCAAAAATCTGGAATTAGAATTTAAAAAATAATATGAGTTACAGTAGCATAAAAATATGAAATACTTAGAGATAAAGCATAATTTATAAAAGGAAAAAGATATATTGGATTTTATAAAAGTAGTTTCTCCTCTTCAAAAGACATTGATAAGGGAATGAAAAGCCACAAAATGGGAAACATATTTGCAAATTGTATATCTAATAAAGGGCTTTTCCAGAGTTTATGAAGAGCTCTCAAAACTCGATAAAAATAAAAAACATTTTAAACATGTGCAAATGATTTGAACATATACTTTACTAAAGAAGGTATACAGATGGCAAATAAGCACATAAGAAGATGCTCAGCATCATTATTCGTTGGGGAAATGCAAATTAAAACTACAATGAGATACCTACACAACAATTGGAATGGCTAAAACTAAAAAGACACCGCACCAAGTACTGATGAGAATATGGAGCAACTGGAACTCTCATACACTGCTGGTGCAAGTGTAAAATGGTTCAACCACTTTGGAAAATAGAACAGTTTCTTAAAGTATATAAAGTGAAGCATATACATGCCATGTAATCCAGCCATTCTACTTCTATGTATTCACCCAAGAGAAATGAAAGCTTATGTCCATGCAAAGACCTAATGTGAGTGTTTGTGCTGCTTTGTTTGTATTGGCAAAAACCGGAAACAACCCAAATATTCAACAGGTAAATGGGCGAACACATTGTGGCATATCCATACAAAGAAATGCTACTCAGCAATGAAAAGCCATAAACCCTTGATACCCACAACCATATGGATGAATCTCAAAATAATTGTTCTGAGTGAAAGACGCCAGACAAAAAGGAGTACCTACTGTATGATCCCATGTTTTTAAACTATATAAAATGTAGACTATCATGACAGAAAGCAAATCAGTAATTCCTGGTGAAGGATGTGAGGAGTGGGCAGGGAGGAGCCTGGGGGAGCAATGACACAGGGGCACAAGAAAGCGTTGATGATGATGGATGTACTCGTTATCCTGATTGTGGTGATAGTTTCAATATTACCAAATTGTACATTTAAGTATGTTTAGTTTATTATATATTATTATACCTCAATAAAACTATTTTAAAAAGAAAGAAAGAAAAACTACCCTAGATGCTCCCATCATCAGCTTCTTGTCCCCATTGGAGTGCCATTAGAACCTCCAATTAGGAAGCAATAATAAAGTTTGGAGATTTTTTAAAATAAACTCAGATTCTGTAATCTTCTCATTTTAGAGGGACCTACTGTGTAATATCTTTTACATTGTGGAAAAAGATTGGGGAAACCATCATTTAAAAGATAGAACAGATAGTGGCCCACACCTAGAAATAGCTTGAATATCCATTAACAGTAGAACAACACAATAAATGATGAGACTTCCATTCTGTATAATCTTATACACCTAATTAAAATGAGTTATAACTATGTACATTGACCTGGAGGTATGTTCATGTATGTTAAGCGAATAGTGCAAGTTGCATGACATATGTAGTCCGATGCTACAGAGAAAGCCAATATGGTGAACGCGATTTGTTGGTGTGTGCGTCTGCAGAAAGGCAGAGAAGGACTTACACCTGCTGCAACATGAGTAACACAGAGGCATTGGAGAGGTTGTTTGGAGGAAGGGGAGGGCAAACCAAAAAACTTGTGGAATGTGGCACTGGTAACCTCCTTACCCATAACATGCCTTCTTTTTTCACCTTTTCCTCTTTTTGTTGCCTCTTTTTCCCGCAGACCTGGTGTTATTCTGTCTCCAGAGTCCCTCCCTTTGGTGGAAAGAACTGAATGTAAAAGAATGTTTACAATCTAAATAATGTTCTCCACTGGATGTTTCTCTTTTCCAAGAACATCTGTATGTTAGTAGAGGACGCTGGGGAGAATATAGAATCCCGAGGAAGTTCAGGTACTAGGGCGTCCATAAATGGCAAAGTATTTTGAGACAGAGGACCCTCAACACAGGCCACAATGGAGTCAGAGGCTGCTATTCACGATTAGCCCCACACTTGCTCCTTCACACCCTAATCCCCTCTTTTGTTGTTCAGAAAGTTTTGAAATGTTTCCTACCTCATACCCCCCAGCTCTGAGTTAGGGTCTCACTTTTCCGCATCTCTGCCCAGTCTGTGAACTACATGTTGCCCTGTCACTGAACAATAGCCACATCCAGGGTCTCATCCTACTTCCTTTCTTCCTTGTGTCCAAACCTTCCACTTTCAACTCTTAGTCATACACTTAGCATGCACTAAGTCAACACAGACTTATGGAGCTTTTATGAAGCCCTAGAAGGAAGAGCATGTGGAGAAAATTTGACAGAGCCCCAGGAAATTGGAGTCACACATACCTGGGTGACCCTGAAATCTAAGTTTGAATCATCTATCTGACTCATGATAAACTCTGGATTGTTTTCCTAGTCTGTGCCAGTAGTCTTATAACTATACCCATACCTGCCCCCTGTGTTGTCCTGATTTATGGAGAGCTATCTTATCACATCATCAAAGAAGTCCATGTCTCACAAGGGAGTTTACTTATTCCTTAATAAAAAGATACGGTGTGTCTTTTCTGTGCCACCCAGCCTAGATTTACTGGGACCGTCAAGTGTTCCCAGTTCCCAACTCAACTGACAATTACAATCCACACAAAGAACAGTGTTTATGGTCATATTACCCTTAGGGTTAAAAAGCTACAAACATTCTATCATATCAGCTGTCTACAGTTAATTAACTAAATGTTCTTCCAAGTGGGTAGCAACCCATTAGTAAGATTTTGACAATATCCTTCTTTACCCATGCTGTCCAACATGGTAGCCAATAGCTCCTGTGGCTATTGAATACTTGAAATGTGGCCAGTTCAAAATGAGATGTGCTGTAAGTATGAAACACGCACAATGTCAAGACTTAGAGAAAAAAATGCAAAATAACTCATTAATAATTTTTATATTGATTTTGCATTGAAATAATATTTTGGATTTATTAGGTTAAATACAATATATCACTAAAATTAATTTCATCTTTATACTCCTTTTAATGTGGAAAAATTTATTTACTTTTGTTTGTTTAAAAAAGTTATCAACTCAACATTTATCCTTCCTAAAACCCCCTGGTTGTTATCTTTGAATCAATGATCCAGATGGTTAAGTCTCTTTGAGTCTTCTGCATAATCTTTTAAAATCTTGAATTTGCCATCCAGCATTTTAACCGTTCCTCCTACACTTTTTCACCTGAGGGTCTAATGAGTATGCCTTTTATGCATCCATAAATGTCATTGATAAAAATTATTTAATGTGACAGGTCGAGACACTCAACTAGAGACATTATCTAGGCTGACATTTATTCCTTAACTAATTTATTCATCTTTACATTGAGTGTGGCTGTTTAACTAGCTAAGAATCCGTCAAACTGAATTCCATAATGATGTCTTCCTTGACCCTTGGCCTGAGGCACCTACATACCACACACTCAATTGCATGAAGACCAAGCTGGTATTGCTCACTAGTGTTTTTTGTTTGGATGATTTTTTTGGGGGGTGGGGGTTGTGTGTTTTGTTTTGGTTTGGTTTTTTCAATCACCATGGAACCCATCTCTCATGCCAACTCCAGATCTATCCTCATTCTAACCTAACGTCACTCCTGGAACTCACTGGCTTTTTGGCTAATAACTCCATTTCTTCCTCTTGTCCCTTTTGATCCTTATACCCTGTTTCTCCAATATTTAAATCAACTTCTCCGAATGAATTTGTCTCGACTGCACTTTCAGCTCTCAATGCACTGGGTTGTTTTGGATAGGAATTCCTCCTTCATAGCTTAGGATTGTAAAACCCAGCAACAATCCACTTGGCCAATTTTGCACCCACTCTCCTTTCCCCTGATGGGGAAAGATTGGGCAGGATAGCTCAGAAAGAGAAAGAGCAGAGCAGACAAGTGGGGAGTGGTTGAGAAACAGAATGGACAGTAATTTAGGTACATTTTGGAATCCACTTTTGCTCCTTTTTGGAAAATTGAGACATTTTCTATTCTGTTCTTCCATGTGCCATCTCTCCCCGGGCATTACCAGCAGTTGTCCCTTGGTCACGAAAGCAAGCCTAGTAATGACTTTTATTATCTTTGCAACCATTTAAATAGGCTATTGTACCTCTTATATGGTCTCACTTAACTAAGATGTCACATTTTTGATATCACACGGCCAATACCATTTCCATCGTAAAGATCCTTTTTCTTACCAGAGGAGGACACAGAACAAGAGCTAAATAATATTGCCTTGTCTCTACAATCTGTGGATGTCTCACCATCTGCCCCAGCTCTGAGATTGTCTCTTCATTCTTCTTCTTACTCTCAGCCTGGTTTAAATAGTCTTTTTTTGTTGTTGATCTCTGTATTTTTTTTTTTATAACTGTAATGCATTCTGGACGTCAATCCTCCTGCCTCTGTTCTCACAGAATTGTGCTGCTCTGTTGTATTCAAAATGTGGCCCACTTTCCATTTGTCCCCCACAAAAATCCACAGCCTAGTTACATAGAGTCTCCTTTCTTCCTCTTGAGCATCTTTCATGCCCTTGTGGTCAGAATTTTATATTTTAGAGCTTCTCTTCTCTTTCAAATCAATATTCTCTTTTAGAGTCAGCAAGTCAAAGGGTTTAATCTATTTTACCTCCAAAATAATCTGTTCCCTGAAGTCTAGGATACGTAACAGTTTTCTCAGCATCTCATATTTAGCCAGTACGACCTCCAGTGCCATAGCCAGGTCAGTCTTGTGGGTTTCCATAGCCCTGTCATGAGCGTCCTTCCCTCCCCACCCACCAAGTCCTAGGGACCCGCATAACACCCAAGAAACATTTCCCTGGGGCCAGGACAATGGTATCATCATTGACTGAAGTGGAAGCATCCCAACAGAAAAGAGAATCCAAAGCAGCAGAGTCAGGCTGAACCAGAGTTGCCTGACACTCCTGTCTAGTTGGAGATGCTCTTCTTGTCTCTCAACTTTGTTTCTATTGTGCTCTCTTTTAATAAGGGAGGCCGCTCATTACTGTGTCATGACTTCTCTTCCAATCAACTGAAAGAGATGGGGAATGCCTGTGGTGGAAGCCTATATCCCTTAATTCTTCCATTTCTGTATAGGTTGGGTAGAAATTAAGCTGCTTCAATAAAGAGACCCACTTCCCAAATACAGTAGCTCAAACAAGTAAGAAATTTATCTTTCTCATGTCATAGTTGAGAGAGAATGTGCATTCCAGGAAGGATACATGACTCCATGCCACAGGGTTTTCCTCAGGTCCAGGCTCCTTCTATCTTGTTCCTCTGTCATTTTCCCAGGGTTTGACCATAGTTTCCTACCTAGAAATTCAGTAATATATAGTTTAGATTTTCCTGACTGCAAAATCTTTAAGTTAAAACAGAATTTAATGGACCATTTGAACTCCAGGTGACACCCTGACACTTTCTTTTTCTGTCCCTGGGGAAAAACACAGGGTCTTTCTGCCACAGTGCCCACTCCAGCCAACTCTAAAGTCAACTTTTCACATGAGACTTTATTGATAAATATATGCATAATGCTGTGAGTGGCAAACTCTACTGCCTTAATTTTCATTTCTAAGGGTAGCTCTAAATTTTGACCATTATTCTAAACAAATATGTATAGGAAATATAACTTGTTTGTTTGCTCTTTCCGGTAGCTTTGACTAAAGAAATAAAGCTTTTTTTCCTTATAAAAGAAAAGAAAGTAGACTGAGTAGATATCATACCACAGGGGCCATCCTGGAATACCCTTACCTTTGCTACAGACATCATTAGGCTTGAGTTTCAGTCACAACTCTGTCACTTTGTAGCTCGTGTGGTGCTTTTGGGAAAGTAATTTACCTGTCTTAGGCCTCTATCTATAGAATGAGTATGGCAGTTTGAAATCATGGCTGCAGTCTATGTCCCCTCCCCTTGAATCTGGACAGGCTTGTGACTGCCTCAACCAATATAAGGTGATAAAGGTGTCATTATGTGACTTCTGAGGTTAGGTCATAAAAAGAGATGCAACTTCTGCCTTGCGCACTGTAAAACTTGCTCTTGGAACCCTGAACTCCACATAAGAAGCCCAACCACCCTGATGGTGCCATGATGGAAAGCATCTCAGGCAACAATCCCAGCTAAGCCCAGCCTTCCAGACATCCTGCCCTAGACCCCACTCCCAGAATGAAGCCTCTTCTTCTTCAGACCTATCGATCCACCAGCTGAATACTACTGAGTGACCTACATTGATGCCACTTGGAACAGAAGAATTAGCTGACTGTGCCTGAACTCCTGATCCACAGAATTGCGAGGCAGAGTAAAATGGTTGTTTTAAGCCAGGAAGTTTTGGGTAATTTTGCTACGCAGCAATAGATAACTGAAACAATGAGGAACTAGATGCTCTCAAGGGTCTCTTTCAGCACTGATACTCCAGAACTTTCTGAGAGACAATTGGAGGCACAGCTACCTCATTTACACTGGCCACAAAATCTTTTCCATGGCTCTTACATTTCTCTGTGCAGATCCTTACCTGTATTACACAATTAACCAGTTAACCCTCCATCGGTAACATAATTACTCTCCCGCAAAATGATAACTTCTCTAATGATACAAGCAATAATACATAGTTATTGCTTGTGAAGGCAATATTTTATACAGCCTTAGACCTTCTGAACGCACCCTGAAACTACCTAACAACCAGCTGCATCTACAAGCCAGTGGAGGTCTACCAACGTCTGTTCTTAGACTCTGACTTCCTAGGGAGGTATTTGGTTGGGGTGAAGGGTCCTTAGCCATCAGAACTCAAGTTCTCTCAAGTCAATTGACAGACATTGCTAAGCACTGGAAATATAAACAGGAATAAGACACAATTCATGTCTTATAAGAGCTTGAAGTCCTATGGGGAGACACGTGCAAAAGTGGATCATTTCAGTTTACATGGTGTAAGCCTGGAGGCACGTGCTGGGAGCTATAGAAGACAAAGGAGGAGCACAGAGCTCCATCAGAGAATCAGGTAAGGTTTCAGGGAGGCAATGACCTTGAGCTGAGTCTTAAAGACTACACTTGAATTATCCAGGAGAAATGACCAAGAGGATGGCACGAGTAAATGCAAGAAGGCCAGAAACAGGATGGAATGTGGGTGGAACCACATGCTGCTCAAATGGTGGCCACGCCTACACCTTTCCTTTATCCTCCCAAGAAAATTAGCACCAACTGTGTGCACTGGCCTTTCGCCCCCAGACTAGCCTCTAAGAGGACACGGTGACTACTTTCTCATGGCTCTCTTTTGCTCTGATCAGAGTCCACTCTGTGGTCAGTCCACCCTCAGCAATCAGCAGCCTGTCTGAAGGGCGTTTAGTGATTCCTTCCAAGACCTGCATCTGGCAGGCCCTGAAGTTTTTCTAAGTATTTTCCACATGTGTACATCTCTCCTGTCCTTCCTCCTTCCCTCTACTGAGGGACCCTAGCCCATGGCTTTAGATAAATTTAGAACTGTTCTATTCCATGTCTGTTAACTAGAAAACCTTACAGAGACAAAGACTATATCATAACTGCACTTCTAAAGTCATCCCAGCAGAGAGGAAACAGAAAATAAATTATTTTGTGGGACAAATCCACCTCTTCTTGAGAGTCCATTGTTTTTCATCTATGTGGTTTCTCTTTCTTAAAGGACCTCCATGGTCAGTTGATTGACCTCATGCCTTGTAACATAAATACCTCTTTTCTGTCCAAAAGCCTTGGAGATTCTGCAAGACCCTTTGCAAACACAGAAGCTGCAACTTTTGCCGCCTCATCTTGCTCTTTAAAAGCTTCAATAAACCTCTCCCACTGGAAGACATCTCCTACGCACAGGGTGAGATTTCCTGTGGACTGAGAGAGAAGGACCGAGAGATGAGAGAAGCTTTCCTTCCTCCCATTTCCTCTTACCCTTACAAGTGAGCTCAGTAGAAGAGAAGAGCCTGTCCCCAAAGGATAATTCAGGTTCCGAGGGCAGATAAAGCTAATTCTGGGTTTCCTATACTCTGGGATATTTCTAATTATCTTCAAAGAGAATTTTCAGATCCTTAAACACAACCAAAAATAAAATCAATTCTTTTTAACTTCAGCTTGAAAGAACTTGCCACTCAGTACTTTTTAGATTGGAAGGGGACATCCTGAGAGCCATCTCCAGTGGTCTTACAGCCTCAGGTACATTATCAGCCACTGCCTTTGGTTCTGATTCTCCAGTGTCCTTTGAACTCTTTGTTCTCGAAATAACTGCCTAAATAATATTCAAAGAAAGATCACAAGGTTGTTCACGGAGGAAAAGCATAGTGTGGTTTTAGGTTCCCAACTTGCCTTTCTGTACCTGCAACTCCACACTTAACAAAACGGGAATAACGCTATCACACCCCTTCTGTCTCACAAAGCCCTTGGATGACTAATTAGATATTGCCTTTGAGTGTCTGAAACTTTCTTCATGTGAAGAATATTGTCTCTAAAAGTGGTTATATTGCCTTTATTAATCTCATGCTGTAAGAGAAGAAAGTCACACAGTGGAGACAGCATCCCTTCAATGAGGATCGAAAGCATCAAGGGTAGCCCAAGCTTTCCAGGGTGGAAGAAACAACAATCAGCTGAAAAGCTGCCTCTCTGCCTATAAAAGGGACTGCCCTGCAGCTGGCCATCATGAGAAGTGGCAAGGCAGAATGATCTCGCCCAGAAGCAGCAGCCTTCCAGCTTCCTTTGCTTTGGGGGTTTTGACACAGTTGTGGGCTGGCTGTAAGGACTGGGTTACCTCCAGTATTGCCTGGGCTACACTGGGGGGTCTCCTTGGAGAATGCCAGAGAGCTTCTTGCTCAGTTAGCCTTTCCTCCTCATCCATCTTTTCATCCTGGGATATGATTTTCTTCGCAGAAAGGATGGTGTTCTAGAATAGTTAATTTTGCCCTTCATTTTAGATTCAGTGCCTACTGGAGAGAGAGAGAAAAAAACAGAGAGAGAGTCTTTTCTTTTTAATATCTGCCTATCAGTGGAACTCCATATAAACACTTGCTAGAGTTTGGCATAGCTCTTTGTATAAAGAAGAAATTTCCTATTTTCATAAGAACACTGAAAAGAGGTCATCATTGCCTAACCCAAGAACCGCTCCATCCAAGAAACAGCCCTTGGACTGCCTCCTCCCCAGCACATATGGTCTCTACTTTCTTCTACATGCCCTGTACTTTCCTAGGGCCTTTGCTTTAGAACAGAGCCAAAACGCGCACGTGGGACGTAAGCCCACACGTATTTAGCAAAGACTCAAGACTATGAGTAGAGCCAAGTTTTAAAACAAAGCAAAACACAGCACTGAAAAACCTTGCATTTATTTTTAATCTCTTTCATTCCCTCATCATCCTTCTTGATTACTATTTATTTTTCAATATTTCTCAGCAACACAGCAGTTTTGTTTCTGCTCTGTTTCCTGTCACTTTGCTCCAGACAGCCACAGGGAGTGAAGAAGACCTAAGACTGCCATCTTGTGCTCAAGACGGTTATCGTTGTTGCTTTTGAAAGCAAATGCAATTTGTGGGATTTGTGAGAAGACTTTGGAATCCAGGTCTGATGCTCTCTGACCTGGATTTTACCAGAAGGTTTTGAAATTTCTCATACTTTAGCATTGTTCTTTCTTGGCCTTCCCTCTTCAGGATGCCATGAGTCACCCCTTAGTTGAAAGCCTTTTTTTTTCAAATGACTCCAAGTGTGACTTAGAATAATTATAGTTCAGAGACCATTACCTATGGTTTTATGACTGGGCTCAGTGGCCCAACTCAGGAGAGTAGACACTTAAGAACTAAGGCATGACAGATAGTTTAAAACCAAAGACCTAGTGGGTATTCTCCCCACTACCCTCTCTATATCTCTCCTCTACCATCTCTTCATTGGAAACTGACCTCTCATGAGTGGTGTACTGCATGCCAGGACCTTGGCTGGAGGTCCTGTGGGGTCAATATCCCACAGGCCCCAGGAATATCTGGATAGGGCACTCTCGGGGGACATTTTAGCACCAAAGTTGAAAATGGGCTTAAATCAATAACCCGGGAATGGCAGAGCAAAGGAGAGAGGTAGAAGCAATGGAAGGAAAAGAAAGAATCACAGGCCAAGAAGTGAAACCTAAGGAATCACAAATGTAACGTTCTGAAGTGAATGAAGAGAGCTCCATGTAGGAATAAGCACTGGACAACTGAGACAAAAATGCCAGGGCGCCAGCCCAGTGGCGCAGTGGTTAAGTTCGCACGTTCTGCTTCTTGGCAGCCCAGGGTTCGCCGGTTCAGATCCCGGGTGCGGACATGGCACTGCTTGGCATGCCATGCTGTGGTAGGCGTCCCACGTATAAAGTAGAAGAAGACGGGCATGGATGTTAGCTCAGGGCCAGTCTTCCTCAGCAAAAAGAGGAGGATTGGCAGTAGTTAGCTCAGGGCTAATCTTCCTAAAAAAAAAAAAAAAAAAAAATGCCAGGAAGACAGCAACGAGGAGAGGTGACCCTCACGAGGACCCACAGTGTCAGGGAGTCAACGGGGATTGTACTGGAAAGAGCACATTCCATCCAAAGGAACATCTCAACTCAAGGCTGCAGTCGTCAGGGAGGAATGTGGCTATGCTACTGCTGAATCTTCTGCTTTTCAAAGATAATTCATAAATCTATATTTGCACATGAAATCTTTACATTTCTAAAGTTGGCTGAAAACATTTTAAAAAAACACTATGTGGGACAAATAAATCTTCTGGCCAGATTTGGTCTGTTGCTGCTGGTTTAAGACACTCCCCTATGTCTTACACAAAATTTTAATGATATGTGGGTGCACAAACAGATACGATAGATGTACCTCCACCCTTTCCCCCATCTCCCATTTAAGAAAGTTTGTGAAAACATAGGTAAGAGAATGTCATGGATAGTATGACTGACCGTTCTCATTTCTTTTCAAAAAGCATTCACACAATTGGACATCCATAAGCAAAAAACAAAAACCAAAAAAAACACCTTGACCTAAACCTCACACTTTATGCAAAAATTTATTCAAAATGGATCACAGAACTAAATGTAAAACATAAAATTGTATATCTTTTAGAAAAAAAGCATAGGAAAAAGCCTTTGGAACCTAGAGCGAGGTGAAGAGTTCTTAGATTTGACACGGAAAGTATAATCCATAAGAAAAAATTGATAAATTGGACCCCATCAAAATTGAAATGTTTGTTCCGTGAAAGATTCTGTTAAGAGGATGAAAAGACAAAGTATAGAGTGGAAGGATATGTTTACAAACCACATATCCAACAAAGGGACTTACGTTTGACCACACAAAGGATTCTCAAAACTCAACATGAAAAAACTGCAGACTTCAATCAGAAAATAAGCCAAGACATGAATAGATATTTCATCAAAGAGGAAATATAGACAGTAAATAAGCAAACAAAAAGTGTTTAAAACTGTTAACCCTTAGGAAAATGCAAATTAAAACCACAATGGAGATATCACTACATACCTATGTGAGTGGCTAAAATAAAAAATAGTGATAACACCAAACGCTGGCAAGGATGCAGAGAAACTGGATCACTCATACATTGCTGGTGGAAATGTAAAATGGTACAGCCCCTCTATAACATAGTTTGGCAGTTTCCCATAAAATTATAAAAGGACTTACCATATGACCCAGCAATTGCACTTTTGGAATTGATCCCAGAGAAATTAAAACCTATGTTCACATAAAAACTTGTACATGAATATTCATAGAAGCTTTATTCATAATAGGCAAAAATTGAGAATAGCCCTAATTTCTTCAGTGGGTGAATGGTTAAACAAACTGTCATGGAATACTATTCAGCAATAAAAAAGGATGAAGTACAGATACCCACAACAACTTGGATGGACCTGAGGGGAATTATGCTGAGTGATAAAAAGTAATCTCAAAAGGTCAAATACTGTTTGATTCCGTTTGTATAATATTCTCAAAGAAAAAAAATTATAGAGAAGGAGAACAGATTAGCAGTTGCCAAGGGGTAGGAATTGGTGGGGTGAGGAGGAATGTTAGAGAGTGGGTGTAGCTCTAAAGCATGAGCATGAAGGAGCCTCGCGGTAATGGTACAGTTCTGCTTCTTGGTTATGAATGGTAGTTAAGGGAAGCCACATGAAGGATGTAATGGTGGTCGACCACACACACACACAAAACACACATGTACACATACACAAATGAGTACAGGTATAACTGGTGGAATCAGAATCGGTTCTGAAGATTGCACCAACATCAATATCCTGGTTTTGATACTATTCTATAATTATATAAGAGATCAACATCGGAGGAGGCTGGGTAAAGAGCTCCATGGAACCTCCCTGAACATTTCTTTGCAATTACTGACTAATCCAATGGCCTCAGAAGAAACTAAATCAAACATCCCAGGAACAAAAGGGCTTTTGTCACTCCCCAAAATCCCAAGACGTTTGCTCATGCGAAGTGAACTGTGAATCACCTGCCTGAAGGATTAGCTGATGAATAACGCATGTTCACAAAGACAGTGGAGTGAATGGCTCAATTATTAGCTAGAATAAGCTAACCACTCTAAGAATAACCCCCGATTCCAAATGACCAAACAAAATAAAAGTTTACATCGCACTATGCAAAGTCCAAAGCAGAGACTCCTGATTGGATGAGTCTCCTCCCGTGGTGACTCAGGGATCCAGGCTCCTTCATGCTGTGCTTACTCTTCTTCAATACAAGTTTGCTCTGGCATCTCCCAACTGCAAAGAGCAGAGCAGAGAAGGAATATATTGACTGGGACAGGATGCTCCAGGTCAGCCCTGGAGCAGCAGCACATATCACTTCCTCCAGCACTACTCACATGGCTCCTCCTAGAAGCAGGTGGCTCAGGAAATGTAATTTAGCTGAATGCCCAGGAAGAGGAAATGGGTTTGGTGAGTGCAGAGCAAGCGTCTGCCACACTAACCTTTCTAGAGGCAATTTTTCTGAAAGAAGGTAGCTGTTAAATGACTGAAGAGGAGATGGGGTGGCAAGAAGGGGTTGAAGTAACTGGAGTGTGGGACACAGAGGGCTTTATGTGGAAGCTCTATTTTCAGGAACTACCATAAGACCATAACTTGTTGGCGTTCAGAAGGATCCTGAAATTTCTAGATGATTGAAAATTGCTCTCACAGCTGCTGTGGTGTGATCTCATGTTTTGCCAGTTGTTTTTCTTGTTACTTACACTGATATTGTCCTGATAATTATTCACTGCATATAATAGTTAAACACTGTAAATTATTCAGACCTCAATTCTCCCCTTCTATTTCTTAAAGGTGAAGTAATTCACCAAATAGAGTCAAAGAAAGAGGAAAAGTTTCCCACTACATTCTCCCCTTACAAGAAGCTAGAGTTGAGTTAGATCATAGAATACTCATAGCTTCCAGAAAATGCAATTTTCTAGTCATCTTTCCTTGCAGCACAGGAAACTGCCAGAACGTGCAAACAAGAAACTCAGCCTTATCATGGAGAGACTAGACCCTGCAACACGTCTTTTATGTTGGCCGCACCCTCAACTGGGCTAATTTTGGCCTCTCAATAGCACAGATGGGATATAAAAAGGCTTAGTTATCATAAAACGTCCTGATTGTGAAGCAAACTCTCTAAATATTTATGACAGATCTTTTTCTATCCAAAGATGGGGAACATGGCTTTTTTCCACCCAACATCCCCTCCAAATGCCCCACTGAAATGTGCCTTTTTCCCTGACCTGCACACAAAATCCTTGCTTAAACCGGCAGTGCTGCTCCTAAACTTACCGCCCCAGCTGCTCCTGGCCCAGGCTTTCCAGAGTGGTTTCCTCTGTTAACGGTGTCAACACGAATCTGGTTTTCTGAGGTAGAAATGGGAGTCATCCTAATGCCCCTCTTTCTCTCTCATGAGCATAAGGAGATCAGCAAGCTACCTGGAAGTAGATGCAAGTTGCTTCTCCAAACCAGGCAGCCGAGCCTTCATTAGAAGTGCTTTATCAAAGCCAAAGTTACCACCATTTTCTGTATTCCCTTTTCTAGATGAAAGAGAAAAATAATGAGAGCCAATCTCGTACCACAGATTTAGTCACAAAGTCAGCTGCCCCCTTATGTGGCTGGGTCACTTAGCCCTACCCTCCTTATCTCCATATTCAACAGAGAAAGCTGACATTCATGTGCAGGAGTATTTAGGTACGTTCATTGGCTGTAAACTCGTGACCTGAAGGTGCCTTAACATCCTTTAGGATGGTTTGAGCAACAGTGAATAAAGTAACCAGAGTTCCAGCCAGCTGGAATAATTCCCCAGATATTACCATTAAAGGCAGTTTTACTGGAAATTGGAGAAGCTGATCACTCAGAGGTTAGGATGACATTGAAGCATTTACCAAGGTGACATAGTACCAGAAATTCAAGCATCAAGGGAGGCTGGGAGCTCACTATGCCCATGGTGGACACTTAAAAACAACTCCAGAAGAAACTAGGAAAATAATGGAAAGAACTCAGCTGGTGTTAGCACAGCACCTACCACTGTCAAACATCTGGTCTTCACAGAGAGCCTACCAAATAGATATTTCTGTGTTCCTTTGACAGACAAGGAAATCAAGACCTTGAAGTAACTTGGCCAAAATCATACAGGCAATTGCGGCAAAGCCAAAATTCAGTCCTTAAATGCCAAGGCCCTTGCTCTCTTCACCGCACCACACTATGTGGAAACCCTGTCACCAGCCCCCTCTCTCATTCTTTATCCATGCATTTTAAGGAAAATTAGTTTTTTCCATACCCTGGGACCTCCATTCATCTCAAACAAACCTCATCCAGTTTATCTTACATCTCTGAACTTTCTGTTAAACCAAACTCTCTCCCGGAGCTCTCTCCTGATTAACCCTACAACTACATGGTTTCACACCATTATAGAAAGAGCTCCAGAAGTCGCATTCATTGAAAAAACTCGGGCTCATTTGATCTCAGAGTCCCTTTCACTGCTCTCCTGGAACGTTTCCCCAAATCTCCATCTCAATTACAAAAACCATACTTTAGCTATAAGTCTTTCTCTTAGAATACCCCTTTGTGTAGAAAAATGGGTCCAAGAAAATAAAGCTTTCAAAAAAATGCTTCTAAGCACAGCATCAAAAGGTGCTTATCTAGACGTAGCATCCTGGAATCAAGAGTAGGCAGACAGACAGGTGGTCAAAAACATCATAGAGAAAACATAAATGGGATGGTTCTTTGCCAGGGCATCACAGATAATCTCACACACAGAAGGTAGAAGTTATAGGAGTATTGGGCACCGCAAATAGCAGCCAAAGCCGCAAATCAAGAGGACGCTGGAGGACTCGTGTGTGGAGGAAGGGGTCGCTCAATCTCCTCATTGGCCGTATCTGTGCAGAACAACCACAGTGCAGGCCTGCGGTCCAGGGGAGAGGGGTTGTGTCCGTGGGCAGAGAGGCCCCTTGAGAACCAAACTGGGATAGGAAATGTGTTTAACAAGGAAGAGCAACAGAAAGAAGATATAAGATAGCAAGAACAGCAAAAGAAATAAGCTCTCTGAAGGATGGGAAGCTGTTTTAAAAATGTGGCCTGGAGTGTAGGCCACCCAGGCAACAGCGAATTTTTCCACACGCAGGCAGCCAATATTCCACACTTGTAGCACAGTCTCCAGAAATTTGGGAGCGCGTATTCTCCTAAATTCTCCAGTGTCCTCCTGAGGAGAGAGATGAGCATCCCTGGTTGTGGGTGAGGAGAAAGGGTCTCACAAACAGTACATGCTTGGGAATTTTGCTTACTGTTTTATCTATGTGTCACATAGTCTTTCTTATTCTCTAAACCTTTAACCATGGTAAGGATGCTTTCAATAGGAGGAAAACGCCACCTCATGAAATTGGAGGAGTTTGTGAAAAATTATACAATGTGTGTGCCAAGTGCAGACACACCTAAAGTGATCAGTCATATTCCTAACTTGTTCCAAAAATGCAGCGAAAGGATGTAGTTTGTAATAATTTGGCAGAAGCAAATGGAGGTTAGCACTGGGGGGAATATTGTTTAGAACCTTATTGCTCAGGAAAGCCGTGAAAAATTAGATGATCACACAACTCATGTTACGTCAATAGGAGACAATCTCCTTGTCCTCCGTGGGTGCATTTACAACATTCATCCAATCCACTTTGTCATTTCTAACATCCTATTGTGAGAGAGCCTGTCAGAATCACTGTTAACTTGCCATGTGATCCAAAGAACAAAGGGGAGCCATCTGGCTGGGAAAATCATACAGAAATCCGTTAAAAAGATATTCCCAATTATCTGTAAATTCAAATATGGGGAATTCTGTATAAAAACATAAGTAGGACTTTTCAGATTTCCCAATTTGATTCTCAAAGTTGTGAAAATGTATGATTTTTTGTTTTATTTTGGTTTCATTTTAATGTGTGTGTGTGTGTATTCTTGGCACACTGACCTTACCAGTGCAACACACATTAAAAAATAAAAATTCATCAACATTATTTTGCAAAATCACTCACTGGTCAAAGTATTAATTCCAATGAGTTTTCCAAACATATGATGAGGTTAGATTAAGGGTCAGCAAAGTTTTCCTGTAAAGAGCCAAGGAATAAAGACTTGGGTCTTTGCAGGCTATATGCTCTGCCATTGCAGTGTGAAAGCAGCCAGAGACAATGCATAAATGAATGAACATGGCTGTGTTCCAATAGCACTGTATTTGCTAAAACAGGTGGTGGGCAGGATTGGACCCACAGGCCTTTGTGTGCTGCCCACTGTGATAGAGTAATCTCCTATAAAAAGACAGCTCTCTGCAGCTGCTCAGATTTTCCCTGGGATGAAAATGTCTTTCCATGATCAAGAAACTAATCATATCGACAGTTATCCCCTGAAAATTTTCTTGTTTAAGACACACACACAAAAGGTGACCTCTGGTTACCTCTGTAGAGTATCTATCACATTGCATGCATTGCCGGGGGGTTGACGCTGTGGTCAGTTCATCCAGCCTCCATTCTGATGCCCTTCAGTATACCTTCCTGTACCACAGATGACTGCACGTAACCTACAGCGACTGGACTCCCTTGCAGCTAAGGGACCAGAGGTGATTCTGTGCTTCCTCACTGTGGCAAACATGGTGGCTCCTTTCAAGCCTAGGTCTGTGTTGGATTTGGGGAGTTGTTCCTGTAAGTTCAGACTACAGCCTGTTCTCTGTAACTAATAACTGTGACTAATACTAAAGATGTTCATATTGGGAAGCTAATAGCAAGCATCTCTAAAACTTTTATTTATAAATATATATAATGCTATTTATATAGCTATATACATATAAGTGTGTCTAAATATATGCAAATATAAATAAATGTATATATAATTCTATTTCACCACATATAACATGATAGAGACTTTATCGACAATAAATCTCCAAGTTCTAAAGAAATCAAACAATGCATTTTGAGAATACAGCTAAATTAAAGCAACTATTTATAAATTTCTGAGATCATTTTAAAAGTTGCATATAATTTAACAAGTGTTTCCTGAAAGGAATTCCTTTAAAACAAAAATATCAGAGACAACAAAATATCAGAAAAATAGTGAGATTGTCATTTTGATCTCATGCCTTTTTTAATGCTAAGTCCCCATCACACATAATAAAATAATTGGATGAAGTGTCTGCTAGTTAAAAAATCTCTAAGCAATTGGATGTTGCTGGGACTGAGGTTGAATTCCCCAGTCTGATTGGCCCAGGGATCCAATAGGATGAAATCTTCTATTAAGATGTTTAAAACTAAATAAATAGAGACTATAACATGCAAAGCAGTAGTTTTTGATTTCTCAATCTAATAAATGTGGTTCCAGAGACATAAACAAGGCAATTTTATTCACCGAATCTGACATAACGCTTACCATAAAAAGGAAATTCTACCTACCTATTGACCAGAAATTTAATTTATCCTCTTATTAATATGGTTACTTGATTGTAGTGTTCACCTGGCTTCACCCATGAGGATCTTGTCCAGATTACACTGGAACATACCGGAACCCTCTCTTTGCCTCTTTCAACTCTCCCCTTTGCTCCTGAAAAAATTCCAGGCAAGGGAACACGATTGTGTGGCATGGGTAGTCTTTGCTTTTCTTTCTTTAACTAACACAAAGCTTCGCAGCTCAAAATCTCCATTCCCACTGTGCCAGCCTCATCACCTCCTTCAACTCTTCCTAACAGCCAGTTTCCTGTTGTCAGTAATTCCTGACAAAATGTCAGGAAAACTATTCCAGTGGATGTTAAAATGCTTACATTTTAATTTCCTGGTTTATAAAATATTAAAAACTGTAAGGACATAAAATCCAAGGAAATATGAGAAATGACGAGACAGGGATCGTCTCTGAAGCCAAGATACATATAATAACCAGCATGTATTAAGCACTTGCAAGGAGCCATTCATTGTCTCATTTAATCTTGACCCCAACTTAAAACAGACACTATTATCACCCCTATTTTACAAGTGAGGAAACTGAGGCTTGGAGATGTTAAGTATCTTGGCAAAGCCACACACCTGGGAAGTGGCAGAGCCAGGACTAACGCAGGTCTGTCTGACTCCAGGCACTGCTCTTGATTACTATGCCAGGGGCTCCTAAACACCAGTCCACAGCTGGGGCTGGCTGGTGACAATGCTTTTGGCAGTCAGCAGTGCCAGAACAAAATTTATTCAATTTCTTGAAATTATGAGATTATATCCTTCCTATATCTTTTGGTTTGTTCGTATGGCATGAGAATGCATTGGGTCATTAATGTTAGCTATTCCCTCTCACATTACAGTCCATTGTGGTTCTTTCCTCCGAGCAGTGACTCAGAAATCCAGGTGACTGCTATCGTGTGGATCCACCACCTTGACATCCTCCACTTCAACCAGGGGCATGAGAAATGGCAGAAAGGGCAGAGAACGCACTCTGGCTCTCACTGCCTTGGTCTGGAACTGAACCAAGTCGCTTCTGCTTATATTCCATTGGCCAGATCACAATCAAACAGCTCCACCTAAGTAGAGGGGAGACTGGAGAACAGACATCCTGTATGCCCAGAAAGGAGAGGAGAGGTGAACATTGTGGACACTAGCAATTGCTACAAGAGATGGGGATTGTCAGTAGCACAGGTTTTGTATCAATGTCATTATTCAGCAAAATCAACTGTTGGTAACTCGAGGTTGAAATCCGAAAATATTGTTATTCTTCTTTTATTTTACTGGTATGTAAAAACTCTCTACTGTATCCCAATCTATACAGAAGATGGTAAGAAGAACTGTTAAAATTAATCATTTCTAAAATAACTGTGGCAAATTAGGGGGCAAATAATTTGACTGAAGCTTAGTAGAAAAAAACCAAAGCTTATTTCTTACCCACAAATGAGTTTTCTAGGAATATTATCCAAAGGAGAGACTGTTACTAGTTTCCACTAATATGTTTTTCTTATCATACTTTCTGTACAACAGATTTCCCAATGTATCACAGACACCATGTAGAGAATAGCATGTGGTATTAAAAATAGAGGTTTAATTATTAATTGATTATTACGATTAATAAGTAATTTTATTAATCTCCTCTGTTTATAATAAAATACATCCATTAGGACCTTCAGTCCAACACTCAAAAATCTGTAGTTTTAAAACCTATATATTCAACTTACAGAATTAAAAGAACTGGTGTAATCATTTTCTTAGAAGCGATAATGTAGTGTTCCTTTTAAAAATGTGTTGTATAAATTGTGTAGTTGCTACACTAATTCAAGGTGGTGGAAGGGGAAAAATAATGTCCTTAATCTAAAAACAAAACCAAATAAACAAAAATTCAAATGCCTAAAATTGCAACGGCGTTCTGAAAACATTGGTTTGGAGAGCAAATCTCGGCTTTTGGATTGACCAGCAATTTCTCCACTGACTATTCCTGGGGTGAACTGTAAAATACCCCATGTGACTGGTGAACAAATAGAGGGAAAAGCAGCGTGGTTCCTTGCTGCCTGGATATAAACATTAACCAATGTTTCTCAGGTCTGATGGCTGTGGAATTGCCCTCGGATCATCTACCACTTAAGTTCAGAACAAAAATAGGCCAGGGTGTAAATTATTGAATATTTTCAGTAATCTTTCAGAGAGACTGTTTGTTAAACTCAGAAACTCTGAGGGCTGAACACTTTGACAGTAATCTGCAAATCCACTAAACCCATCTGGTTTTGATGCTCTCATTCATTGGAGTCAATGCAATAGTTTAAGATGATGTCGTGCCCAAAGTGATTTTAAACAATTATCTTTAAGGGTTGATTCATTACAATTCAGCAACCTTTACACATTGGGGAAGTAAAACCACTACTGGAAGTTTCACATAAACTTATAATGTAATGAGTTTTAAACACATCTACTCTTGGAAAAAAATCTCTAATTGTTAGTTCACATGCACAGATTTTAAATAGCAAATCAAAAGATCAATAAAGACGCCACCTGAAACTGTTTTTAATTGCTCAGCTCCTTATTAATCCTACTTTGACATTCCAAAAATTAGATATAATAGGACTATTTTCGTAAGGCACTAATCAGAGCCTCTAAGCTCCAGGTTTCAATTTCCCAACGAACTATACGGAACGTGGGTCTCTCATCAGCATTTCAAATGCAATACAATCAAAACCGAACTCATCTTCTCCATAAAGCTCATTCTCTGCCCAAGTGTATCTCCTTTCACTCAAGTTACCCAAATGCATAACTTTTAAGTCATTTTTGACACTTTCTTCTCTTCACACACCACATCTAAGTAGTTGCCAATTCCTGTTGTTTCTTTGAAACAGCTATTGAATTTGCCTCTGTCTCTCGGGGCCACTGTCATTACTCCAGTTCAAATATTTGTTACTTCAAGTCTAAGATTTCCAAAGCAACTTTCTTACCGGTTTGCCTATCTCCACCTTCCCATCCATCTACTGGCTCTTTACTCATCTGTCACTCATTTGTTTAAAAATATTTTTTGGCTCCCCATTCCTAAACTTAACCTGGCCTCAAGATTCTCCTTGATCAGACGCTAACATCCTTCGCTAATTTTTCCCACTCTTCCTTCATGCACGCCGTCACCTAAACTCCAGCCCAGGTACACTTCGGATCCCCAGACACTCCCAAAGCCGTCAGAGTCCTTCCTCCTCAGCTTTGCTCACGCCAATCCCGGCCATTTGGAGCACCTTTCTCCTCCTCCATCTCCTCTCCTCCGTCTGCTCTCAGTTAGGAAACTTGGATCCTTAGAGCTGCAGCTCAGTGACGTTCTGCACTAGGAACCTCACAATGTTCCACTGGAAGTTATTTCTCTTCGCCTCTATGGCTTCTTTTTTATATATAACATTTTTTCCAGTTTTACTGAGAAACAATTGACACATATTGCTGTTTTGGGGACCAGAAAATGCCCACTTAGCCTTCAAGTCCCATCTCAAACATCATCTCGGAGAAGCCTGTCTTCACTCTCCGACGAGTTACTTTATGCACAGTTGTCATGCCTCACTTCTGACTCTCATTCCTTGCATTACCATTTTTGGCTTACATAGTGTTTGCCCTACAGGAATGCAAGGACAACCATGTCTTATTCATTCTTCTTCTTCTTCTTTTGTTTTTTTGGGGGGAGGAAGACTGGCCCTGAGCTAACGTCTGTTGCCAATCTTCCTCTTTTTTCTTGAGGAAGATTATTGCTGAGCTAACATCTGTGCCAATCTTCCTCTATTTTGTATGTGGGACGCCACCACAGCATGGTTTGATGAGGGGTGGGTAGGTCTGTGCCCGGGATCCGAACCTACAAACTCTGGTCCGCCAAAGCAGAGAGCACAAACTTAACCACTATGCCACCGGGCCGTCCCCCTTATTCATTTTTTTTTGATCTTTATATATTTCAAGCCCACTACAGGGCCTGTGTGATATGCAATACTCAGAAGCTGTAGTAAGTTTAGCTGTATTAAGATAGATTTCTGAAAGTGGCTTCATCAACGTGCTTGCATGCTCAATAGTCTAATAGTCAGATAGGGTCCACCTGGAATCATGAAGCATTGTAAAAAACTGGCAACAACTGAAATGTTAACATTTGAGGATGGTTAAACAAACTATGCTATATCCACATAACACATTGTATGCAGCTATTCAAAATTATGTTTATGAAAGTCTAAAACAACACAGAAAATTCTACTGCTATGTTGTTCAATCAACAAATCTTTACTATTAACGCAAAGGTTAAAATGTAGACTACAAATACATATATTTTGACCAAAACTATGTCAAACAAACAAGCGTAAGAGCTATTCCCAAGGACAAAAATTAAAAAACCCCAAATATAAAGAACAGTGTAGAAGTGGTAGAGAAGTGTTTGTCCCCTCTTCTCCGCTTCCTTTTTTCCATATCTTCTGTAATGAATAAGTATTTCTTTTATAATCTAAAAAATATAATATTTTTTAAAGCCTATATAAACTGTCATTCCTATTTCAGTTTTTTGATTAAATTTTTGTACTTCAGATTTTGATTCAGATTAAACTTTTAGATTTCAAATTGGGGTATGAAAGTTTTCCCTACATTATTCCCCCTGCTTCTCCCCTCAGGTTAATATCAAGGTTGTCTAAACTTCACATCTGCAAGCTGAGTCAGCCTTCTTCCAAATGAAATAACAGCTGCTCTCTCAGAGAAAGGATGTTTGTCGAAAGGTGTGAAATGGGACCAGCAAACCCTGCTGTGAGAAGCCTTCCCCCTCCAGAAGACCAGCCAAGATTCACCAACAATGTAGAAATTATCGCTTTTCACTTAAAGCCATGTTTTTAACATCTTTAGGACAAAAAAAAAATCTGTTTCTTTCCTTTTCTCTCTCCCTGTTATTCTGGCCCACTTTCTCCCTTCTCTTACTCTCTTTTCAAAAATAAACCACAAAGCACCGAGAATTTTTTCAGAGTTAGGTGTAAGGTATAAACGGCCACTCTTTTGTTCTCTAGATTAAGGCGAAAGTCTTCACTGAGTTCCAATTTTTTCTTTTGGGTACGTTTTCCTGTCGAAGAGCATATCAAACCAGTCAGAAGGCATTTTCTTCACTTGGGTTCACATTATAGTAATTGAATTCTGTGGTAATAAGATTATTTTTCTGGGGCTGGCTCCATGGTGTAGTGGTTAAGTTCAGCACACTCTGCTTTGGTGGCCTGGGTTCACAGGTTCAGATCCTGGGTGTGGACCCACACTACTTGTCAGCCATGCTGTGGCAGTAACCCACATATGAAGTGGAGGAAGATTGGCACAGATGTTGGCTCAGGGCTAATCTTCCTCAGCAAAAAAATAAAAATAAATAAATAAAGGGGTCTGCTTGGTCACACAGTGGTTAACTTCACACATTCCACTTTGGCGGCCTGGGCTTTGCTGGTTCAGATCCCCGTGCGGACCTACATACCACTTAGCAAGCCATGCTGTGGCAGGCATCCCACATATAAAGTAGAGGAAGATGGACATGGATGTTAGCTCAGGGCCAGTCTTCCTCAAAAAAAAAAAAAAGAAAGAAAAGAAGAAAGAAAATATAAAATTAGTTTTCTTAGGGAGATATATATCTTTGTTTCTTCCTTTCCATGTTTTTTTCTTCTTATTATTATTGTCAAGTATATTAACTGTTTTGTGTTGTATCACATGCTGCTATTCAAGCACAAAGATGATGATACAGACTTACTGCTGAAATTATTTTGGTAACAGAGTCAGTCTCTCAGATTTGTGATTCTAATGTGCCGCCTTCCCTGTCTTCTCTTTCCTGTTATGAATGAGGCCCCCATGGGGCCGACCCTGTGGCCAAGTGGTAAGTTCTAGCCCTTCACTGTGGCGGCCCAGGGCTTCGCTGGTTCAGATTCTGGGCGCGGACGTGGCAACACTCATCAGGCCATGCTGAGGCAGCGTCCCACATGCCACAGCCAGAAGGACCTTCTAGTATGCAACTGTGTACCAGCGGGGATTTGGGGAGATAAAACAGAAACAAAAAAAAAGATTGGCAACGGGTGTTAGCTCAGGTGCCGATCTTTAAAAAAAAAAACAGAAATGAGGCCCCAAACATGAATTTACAACTTCTGAATGATCTGACCAGTGAACCCAAAGATTCTGTTGACCAACAGATTCACTAAATTAATGAAATCTACAAGAATTTATTTCTTTAATGATGGGCTAGGTTGTGAGTTTATGGGCTAAACTGTGAGAAGGAAAAATATTTTATTGCATGAAGCATGGTCAGACACTGTAAATCTACTTATCTCTGGACCAAGTAAACTTTCCTGCAAAGATACCCTCACTCTTTAAATCTTTGGGCAAAGCATGGCTTGACTGCCTCAGGAAACGACTGGTTAGCATAACACCAGGGTTCAGGGAGAAATTCCAGTCACTGGTGGAGAATGATCAACACATTTTCCTGAAAAGTTCATCGAAATTATTAAAGAAGAGGGTTGCTGTTAAAACAGGTTCTTATCTCCTAGGAAATGGGGAGCAAGGAATCAAGGAGGATGAGGAGATGTTGTCATGGAAACAGTCCTCACCTAACATTGGCCTTTCAAGGACTTTTGAGGCTTTCATGTACATTGAATTTCTAACAATTTCCTAGATAATTGACCCTATTTATGCGCACTGGTCATAAGTGATAAACAGAGTGCTGTGTCGAGTTTGAATTTCAATAACTGTAATTAAAACTCTCAATAATTTTCTTTGAAATAGAATTTTTGCCCAAAGACGGTTTAGGGATAGAGATGAAAGGCAAGTCTTTGATAAAGATTGTTTATCAGCCTATACCTCCATTTACCCAGGGACCACAGCAAAGGGAGATGGGGAGGGTTGTGGAAACAATATAGGATCTCACAGAGTTTGTAGCAGGTCCACGGGACTTCTCAAGACCCATGAGCCAGCAGAAAGAGTGGTTTCTCCCCGAATTCCAAGGTGAAAGGCATCCATTTATATTCCAAGGTGACGCTGCTCCATTTGGAGGCTGATAATTCAAGTTTCTCTCCATTCATGGGAGGAGTCCAACCGACGAAGGCCATGGAGGCTAAAGCACTGGTCCCCGATGAGCCTTGCCTGCGTCGGGTCTGCCCCGTCCCCATCTGCAGTTGGTGTCTCCCAGCCCATTTCTTGCATAGCTTCTAGGCCCCTTGTCTCGGTGGATAGCTCTTACCTAATACTACAGATACTTCTTTTCTTCTGGACACCCCATATCCCCAACTTCTGGTAAACACACTTAGTTCACTGAAGAGGGAGTTTATTGTGGAATTTACAAATATAGACTCTGAAGCCAGGCTGTTTGAATTCAAATCCTGACTTCGCCACTTACTGAGTGATGTGGGAAGGTCACTAACCCACTCTGTGCTTTAGTTTCCTCACCTGTAACATGGGAATATTAACAGTAACTCCCTTAGAGGGCTGTTGTGAGGATGCAATATGACTGAATGTAGTGTTTATATATTTCAGTAAGTGTTTACCATTGATATTCTCCAGACCTTCTCTGAAAAGATTTGGAGAAATTTACAAAAGTAAATGGGTATATATTGTTAAAAACAAGACAAAGGCTCCAAATGGATGGCTTCTGTGAAGCCCCAGGTCAACAAAGCAAGACTTAATTACAGTTTGGCTCTCCCAGAAATGGAATCAGGAGCCACCCGATCAGCATTAATTAGTAGGCAATCTCCCTGATAGACCCCGCCCACCTCCTATGAGGAAAGTAACCTTCCAATAACCAATGTACTTTTGTGCCTGAATAACTTCCTTGTCCCTGCTCCCTTCTGCCTCTGTTCTCTCTCCCCTGGTACAGCTCTTCAGAGCTCCTTTCTAGCGGCTAGATTGGATGCTGCCTGATTCATGAATTTTGAATAAAGCCAATAAGATCTTTAAAGTTTACTCAGTTGAATTTTGTCTTTTAGCTATACATATATCCCAAAACAAATAAATTTATCCTTTATAATGTGCATGTACAATAAGCCACTTCTTAAACTGTATTTTCAAACTGTAGCTGAACCGGAGGTGGGATGGTTAGAAAGCATTGTAGACAGAAAAAAGAGCAGCCTAGGAAAAGCTGAAGATTTCACTCGAAACCATCTTTACCATAAATGCTGAGCCTGCACAGGGAGAAGGGGTGAAAACGTAGGACAGGAGCGCCAACGCTCGGCTCAGACTCCCAGTCACGAGAGGACAGGCCTGGCTTCCCAGAGCCTGCTCAGTGGGCAGCTGCCAGGTGTCCAGTCTTGCAGGAGTCACCCCAACCTTCTTGCCCAGGTCACACTCCTCTGGGGCGGCCCCCAGACAAGGATCCTGGGGTGCAGTGGTACGAAGGCTCCGTACAAGGCCCCAGCAGGGCACCCAGTGCTTCCCAGTGGGCTGGCTGAGCCTCTCGTCCGCCTTGGGGTCTGGCGCCCTCCTGCCTTTCCTTTCACGGTGTTACTCCCCCACAGACCTCTTGCACTCGGAGTTCCATCCCAGTGCCTGCTTCTCTGAGAACTAAACCAGCACACATGTTCTGTGGGAAATTGACTAGACCAGCGTTCTAAGAACCTCAAGAAGTGCAGAAAAAGCCTCACAAGGGGGTTTTTCAGCATCTCATTTTTAAACATTTAAAATTTACTCTGATTCTGAAAGTAATTGTTTTCTTTACAGGAAACTCAAATATAACAGATATTTATAACAGAAAGTGAATATGTCCTGTAGTCCCAAACCTCTTAACCATGGGGTCCTTATCTCTCCAGGTTTTCTTCATATGCATATGCTAACATGCATGGTGGTTATTATTTTACAAAATAGAATCAGACTGTACTCTTTTGTATTTGCTTAAAAAACAACATGCTAGATATCATTATCTATGTCCATGCATATCGAAATACCTCATTTGCTTACCCGCTACACAAAGTCCCATTGTATGAATACTCTACAATTTAATTAAACATTTCCATATAAATGGGCATTTGTGTGGTGTCTAGTTTTTCATGATTGCAACGGAGCTTTCACACTGTTTAGTTTGAGTTTACATATTGAAATGTTTGGGAAAGCACACATAGGAGTTTCACCTTAATTTATTTTTAACATCTATTTTGGCATCTTTGCGGGGTGTATAAAATGAGATGCCAGGGACTGAACCCACGTTTATGATTTTGGACCTTTATGGAGTAAGGGTTTCTGGGTCATTTTCTGCTAAGTGGGGTTTTGCCCGTGGTGGTGAGGAGTTCCCACCCTCCATCCACGCGATTCCCCTCACCTGCCTTGTGACCTCACGGGCAGGTTAACTGAGGGCTGGAGCGGGGGGGAGTGCTGACCTGTAGGATAGGCCCAGTCACTAGCCAAGCAAACGGCTCCTCCCTTTTAGATCTTGAGGGCTTTGTGCTTAAATGCCCTCCTAGGAACACTGGCAGTGTGTGCAGCAACATTCTAGATTCTACGGTACGTTTAAACATAGCCTAACCATTTTTTTCTAGAAAAGTAAGCTTTTCTTGCTTTTAAGAACTTCTGTTGTACAGAAACCTCCTTTTGCCAAACTTTTAGAAAAGAAAACAGTGATGACGGATAAGGGTATCAGCTGTAAGCCCAATCAATGTTTGCATCACTGCCGCCTGGGTTTGTTTGGCGAGCAGCTCAGATGACTCTGCCAAGGTGACTTCACCCTGTCAGACATCCCCCTGGTCTGAGAGCTCCAGAGCTGCTATGCAGTTTCTGCTAGGGCTGCTATAGCAAAAATGTCCTTGGCTTACAAGTGTTGGGTGCATTTGTTTGGCTAAAGGACCCAGACAACCTCTGGGACGTGGCAGGAGAGGTCTCTCAGGTGAGTGTCAAGGGCTGAAAAGGCAAAACACATTATACAAATGCCAATAAACGGAGACGGGGAAGCTGACAGAACATACCCGTCAGCGACTCCTCGATGCCTCATGTGCTTTAAACAGCCCTTTGAAAACAATGAGAAGCATTTAAAAGCCTGCTTTAAAAAAAGAGAGTAAATCAGTATTTTTTCTTTTAGTTTTTCTTCCCTACTTGAACCAGGCAAACCAGTTATTGAGTTCCTAAGCTGTTCCTTTTGTATACCCGTGAGGCCAAACAGGGAAGGTGCAGACGAGGTGGAAAACTACACCTAAGGAGTAGCTCTCAGACTTTAATGCGCTGAGACCCACCCAACAAACTCACCAAGATGGAAACTCTTTGATCCACTTGCCAGAATTCAGTCCCTCTAGGGTGGGGCCCAGGAAACTGCATTTTAATAACCCCAGGTGACTCCCATCCAGGGGACAGGGAGACCGCACCTTGAGTTGGCTGAACACTGGGCCCAAGCCTGCAAGACTTCTTTTTCTATTTCTAGTCAGTCAGTGAGTTTCGACACAACTTTGGGCCAAGTCACATTCATCGCGTCCCAATTTCAGTCTATAAAGTGGGGCTGGTCATATCTGCCACCTACCTCATTACCATCACATGTGGATTCATGAGATAATGCCTGTGAAGTAGTTTAAATTCCTCAGTAGAAAGGCGCTCTATTTCAAGTATTATCAAGTATTTATTTCCAGTATTACAGTAACACTTTGTTTTTTAGGGACCCACAAAAAGTGGTGCCGTTACTGTGCAAATGTGTTCATGAGACTACTACACTATAAGTTCAACCAAATGACAGAACTCGTACACAGAAGGGGAATGGGTTTCTGCCTCAACTTTGACATAAAAACTCACTAACATCATGGTCAATGGTCATTTTTAGACTACAGACCACGTTTGGACATTCCATGGTGTGTCAGTGACAGTTCAACCAGAGAAGCAGACCCAGTAGAAGATGTATCTATGTACACAAATACAAATATATATGCAAATACATATATATATACACACATACATTAGCGTTTGATTGAATATAACTAGGTGCCATAGTCAAGCCAAGTTGACACATGACACCTAAAACTAACCATCACTCACAGTTTCACAGTATTCTCCAGTGATTGCTAGGTAAGTAATTGATCAGGATGGAAACAAAGAAGATCCATCCAGAGAACTTGACAATTGTACTGGTGAAGTAAAAACTTACCTTCAATTTATTCTTTTTATTACTGTGTAGCTTGATAGGGCAAATAGGCTAGTAAGTAGATTTTTCACTGGCCTGAAAAGATCGTGTACCTATTTTCTAGGTTGTAACATGGGCTTCGTTTGTAAGGTCTTGATATTTTATAAGAAGAGGCATGGAAGTACTGAGCCCAGAGTAAACTCCTGTTGTTTTGTCCACTTTGATGCTTTCTTCTGGTGCCAGTCCCAAAATTTACCTTTGAACCACTTCTTCTCCATCTTTGGTCCACCTCCCCTTCTAGGAGAAGGTCTGGCCCATCAGACAATAGCACCCCACTGCCCACAGTGATGGGCTCAAGGATGGGCAGCTGACTCAAATTAGACTGATGAGGCTCAGTCTTGGACTTCTTGCTGGAACCAGTAGGAAAGGGATTCTCTCTTTTTGCTGTGGTTATAAAGCTGGTAGGAAACAAACCCAGGATTGTTCATGACTACCTTGCCACAACAAAAGGAGCACCTGCCTGAGGAAGCAGAGCTGAAATCGAGAGAGAGATTCGGAAGCCACTGTTTGAGCTACTGAATACAGACGTTCCTGAAGCCACCTGGATTTGGGGCTGCTTAGCCAGTAATCCCATCTCTATGCTTAAACCAAGTTCAGTTACGAGCCTGTAACTCGCCACTAAAAGTTTCCGACTACACTAGATGCCAGTTCCCCCTCTTCATGCTGAGGATGGTGTTTGCAACGAGTTTGCTCTGTAGACCACTAACAAGAGAGGCATTTCTTCTGCTCTCGCCCCCAGGCTCATCGTTGGAGCCGGCATTCTGATGTTGGCCTATCTGATGATGGCAGCCAAGGTCATCCCGGGTTATACTGCTGGACAAAGTGGAGGCGTCCCTCTCAAGGCACACAGCACTCCTGGCTGGGGCCTTCTGACGGCGCTCACTTCTGCTTGGGGCTCAAAGGCGGGTGGAGCAACAATAATCTAGAAGGGGCAATAACCGCCACATCTTGGATCAATGTCTGTTTGTGTCTAGGCCAGCACCAGCTACTTGCAAAGAGAGGGAAAGAGGAAAGCAGGAAGGAAGGGAGGAAGAGGGAAGAAGTGAAAACAGGATGGAAATGAACTTTCATTAAGCTTCCACTGTGTGCCGGGCACTGTGCAAATATTTTTCACTTGACTTATCTCACGGGATCCTCACCATGTTCTATGAAGTTCTAGGAAATAGTTCTATGATGTGTTTATTACTGTCTTTGTTTTAATGAGAAAATAAATCCATAGAGATTACCTGACCTGCCCAAGGTCACATACTTACACAGTCAGCGGCAGAGCTGAAGTTTAGATCTGATTCCTACATTTGTGTGTGTGTTCCTTTACTTGAAAACATTCTTATAAGGAGCTCAAGACATTAACAAAAGAAGAAGAAAAAAATAATAAAGGCCTGCCTGGTGGCATAGTGGTTAAGTTCAGGCACACTGTTTTGGCAGCCCAGGATTCGCAGGTTCAGATCCCGGATGCAGATGTACACGCTGCTCACCCAGCCACACTGTGGCGGCCTCACGCATACAAAATAGAGGAAGATGGGCACACATGTTAACTCAGGGACAGTCTTCCTCAGGAAAAAGAGGAAGATTGGCAACAGATGTTAGCTCAGGGCCAATCTTCCTCACACACACACACAAGATGGTAGCCCTGCTGCTCATCTCCTTCCCGGCTCCATGGAAGACCCTGCAGCCACCCCTTGAAAACGTAGGACTTCAAGAGCACAGTTTGAAAAGCACAGATACGGTGGGAAAACCTCTGCACTGGTTAGAACTCAGCTCAGACACCAGCTTTTTCTGTGATGAGAGGAAGTAAGGAGGATGGAATAAACACACTAAAGAAAAAGAAAAAAAGGACACTCCTAAGTCCCTCCCAGGCCCAGTACCTACATAGAACCAAACGCAGCCTAAGTGCTTAATAAGTTTGTTGAATGAATAAAAAAAGGAACAACATCGAATGATTAACTTGACTAATTATGGTAAAGACAAGAGGAAAAGTTTGGCTTCCTCATTTTATTCTCCTTGCCATAGCAATTATCCTGCAAGTTCTGCATTGGATCTTGGTCCCTAATGCTGGGGCGTTAGTGATGGTTTGCTGGCAGACTGCCTGATAAGATATGGTAGACACATTATCCACCTTGATCTCTGGTCTTCCTATCCAAAGAAAGGATGTGGAAGGCTTTTAGGATCGCTGGGGGAATACGATGAGTCGGAGTGGAAGGAAACGTTGAAAAAGCAAGGTAAGGATTTACTTTCTTGCAATTCTAAAGATGACAGCTATTACCTGTTAAAACAAAGTTCTCGAATGCTGTTCCAGTTTACACAATCCTGAGAAGATGTTTTGGAGCGGCATCCTGTGAGTTCCAACACAACAGCAGGCTTGGAACTAGCGTTCGTTGATTTCCTCACACAGCCAGGAAGTGAACTGCATAGCTGTTCCCGTGCTCTGCTTCCACCTGGGCTCAGCTCCCTAAATTTCCCTTCCAGACACCCCTTCCCCACTCTCAGTCCACAAGCTTCAGGCAATATTGACTCCATCCCTGACTCTAGCACGTGACTTATACCAGGCCAATAAGAGCAAGCAATTTCCCCAGCCACAGTGATTGGTTGGAGGAAGGGCACACGACTCAGCCCCAGCCAATCAGAGCCAATCCCTGCTGATCCCAAAGCCCTTGCTTTCCAGTTTGATTGGAATAGGAGAAGCTACGGGGTTGGAGCCATCTCGCCCTCACGTGAAACCTGAGAATGAAGCTAATGTAAATAAGAGAGCAAAATGGAGCTGAAAAGTGGGGAAATGTCAATAACACAGACAAAGCGGATAAGTTATTTACTGTGATCCAGCTTCGGGATTACCCTGTGACTTTTCAGTTACAAGAGCAGAGGATTCTTGCTTTTTTACTTAAACCAACTTAAGTTGCATTTTCGGTCACTCACTGACAAGTGAAAGAGACACATCTACTGCGGCCATCTTAGTTGATGTCCCTAACAGCCCTGTAAGAAAGGAGTTAACATTCCAATTCTACCATAAGAAAACCAAGGCTTGGAGAGGTTAAATTACTTGTCCAAAGCCATGCAGAGGGTATCAGCTCTACTTTTAGAGAATGAGGATAATTCTTAATATCTGTGACTATTTTATATCATGCACAAGTTGCTGTCATAACTATTAAAAAGAATGATCTGTTAGGAATTTCAGGATGGTTAACTTGATGCTTCTAGGTTTCTTCAACATCGTATATGTGTGTTTTCATTCAAGGTCAAGAAATGGTCTGTGTAATGTTTAAGATCTTGGACTCTGGAGATACACTTCCTGGTTCAAATCCAAGCTCTGCCTATGTTAGCTGTGTGACCTTGGATAAATTAACCACTCTGTGAGTTTCCTCATTTGAAGATTGGAATGAGGATAATGATAGTATTGCCTCCTAGGGTGGTTGGATTAGGTGAATTAACATATGAGATGTACTAGAAAGTCTCCAGCGTATAGTCAGCGCTGCTATTGCTATGAATATAATTATATGTGATGTTCCCATGTATCACAAATTATTGAAATATATATTACTTTTGTGCCCTGTTTGTTTATGCTGCTCTAAGAGACATAACGAAGCACATACTCGCCAGTCACTTCTCCCCAGGCACAGTCCTTCAGTAACATCCTTGTACACCCAATACTGCAAGACCAGGACAGTAAAAAGTTGCCCAAGTTAGGAAGGACTCTCAGGGCGTATTGTCATTATTCAAAAATTAGAAACATTTTTGCAAGTGCAGGATCATCTTCTAAGTGGGAGTTGTTTCAGAGCCAAGTCACAAATACCACCACATTCACGGGGAGGAAGTGGCTACGTCCTGGCCCAGAGGGGCACAATTAGATCCCTCACCATCAGCGCGAATAATTGCAAATCCTTCAGAGTAATTGCCATCTTGTTGCATTTTGCAATTTTCCTGTTCCTGAGGTGTTCATGGACTTTAATTCCACTAATTCTTAGAAGCTCCTTTAGTTTCTATCCTAGATACACTTGGCAGAGCTGGCTGGTCTAGAGGGGAGAGCTGTTTGCTTTCAAAAAGCAAGGTGGACTTTGTCCCAAAGCATCTGTCTTGCCCCTACCATCCTCATTATCTTCACCCACTATAGCCTCTCCCTCCAGAGAAAAAGAAATGGAATCAGCCTTGCCAGCATCATTTAGCTCCTTCTAGTACTCTGGTGTAATGCAAGAGATAGGCCCTTCCAAATTCTTATCTTACACGACATGTGATGGAACAATCAAGAACCCAGCATTCTCTGATCAAAAGAGCAAAGGCACCTAGCAAAAGACAAGTGGTAAGAAGTGGAAGGACCATAGAAAAGTGGTAAAGTCTCCCCCTCTTTCACTCTCGCAATGGGAAGGAGTCAGCTAGGCGAAGAATTTGGGAGAGAGTGCCCAAGCAGAATGATCACCCCCACCATCGTCCAGATAGGATTTCTCTGGTCTGGTCTCCCAGTCACAAAATAATTGAATCATTGACTTGGCTTCTCTCCAACTTGCACTGTGTAACGCCCATTAGAGTCACTTGGTGCAGGATGGATCAACTACAACTGGGTTTAGCTGCAAGTGACATCAAACCCAAAATAACAATAACTTAAATTAGCTAAAAGTACATTTTTTTTCTTGTGTAAACCAAAGCAGTCCAGGACCAATATTGCTCCCCATGAGGACAAGGATCCAGGCTCACTCTCTTTGCTCATCGGGTCCACCTTATGGTCCAAGATGGCTGCTGGATTTCCAATCATTACTTAAATTTCAGTCAACAGGAAGACATAAAGCCAGAAGAAGGGACAAAGATTGCATGTTAGCATCTTTACAAAGAAATTTCCTGGAGCCTGCTCGTGTCCTCTTCCTAATCTTTTTTATTAACATAGATTTGCCGGATGCTGTAATGAATAGCTATCTGGGCCACGGACCCTACAGACAAGCACACATAATTACAGTCTGGATCCTGGGCCACAGAGAAGACAGAGTGAGTAAGTGTCATCTCTTACTGAGAGTTTGCCTTAGCCAAACTCCCTTTCTGTGGTGCTAGATGTCTCGCACACAGAGTCTGCCAGCTTCTCTAGAGCCTGTACAAAGGTTAGCATTTTCTGTTTCTCTGTCTCTGTCTCTCTCTTTTGTTTACTGTAAAATAAACTTGCTTGCATCTCAGAATTGATTTTGGATCATTAAAGAGACTTAATTTGAATATCATTTTTTTTAAACTATTACCTTATTTTTCTAATATTAGTATTAATATTTTTAATATTATAATCATTATGTTATTAAAATATAACACTTATCATCTAGAAACCAGGAAAGGAATCAAGGTGTTTAGACCACAAGTCGTTGATACTGACCTAAGCTCTCAGGTTGGGACTTGCCATAGAAAACTAACTGCTTCGGTTCCCCATCTCCTTCCTGAATCTGCCAGCCTGGAAGGGGGTGGGAGACCCAGCACTTTAAGGATCCCGACCGTGTGGTCAGGCCTGGTGGACGCTCCATGTGGGGGTTTCCCAGCAGATGAGGACTGTTTGTGCACATGGCACAGCAGTCAGGAGGACTGCCTTTACAGCCAGCAGCCCGGACTCTGAGCTCAGCTCTGCCCATTATGGGACATGTCATTTGGGATGAATTCCTCTCTGCCTCAGGTGAGTCAGATTCAACATAGGTGCCATATCCCCATCTCACAGGTACTTTCTGAGGTGAAATGTTTCCATAGGTGCTAAATGCTTAGCAATGGGTACCCAATGTGCTTAGTGAATGTTAGCCATTATCATCAGCTTGTGAATAAGTGCGGTAGACAATATTTTTGCCTTTCTAAGGATAATGAAAAGAATTCACTCAATAACTGTTTATTGATAAATCACTATGGTTTGTCTCAGTTAAGTACTTTCACCTATAGTGGTAAAAGGGAGAGAGAAAAAGGGAGGAAGGGAGGAAGGGAAAGAGAATGAAAGGAAGAAAGAGAGGCAGGAGGGCAAGCAGAGCATGTGGGAGAGGGCCATTGAGCACATACTTGGGGACCCAAAGCTGTTACTGAGAACAAGGGGACACGCCCCTCCCTGAATTTTATGTATTTCCAATCCCTCAGGGAGGCTGTTCTTTACAACTACTGTCTGGGTGTGCATCCAGGCAAGGAGCAAGGGTTAATCTACACAGACCAGTTAACAGCCATTAAAAGCACTTACAAACCCAATAAATCAAGAAGGGTGTTCTAACCATTCACACCAGAACCTGAGTTCTGTGCGAGGGCCTCCTTGTGTGGTAGCACACATCAGCAGCATCGTTGGCAAGGCTTCCTCCCTAATAACCAACAACCCAAACGTTTTCTGCCAATCCTTTGAGCTAGGCACTGTGGTAGCCCTGGAGATAAAAAGATTAATGAGATTTAGCACAGGCCCCAGAAGCCTATGGTATGGGAGGCAAAACTGTCTAGAAGTGACCATAATAGAACGTGATGACTACTGCGTAAGGAAAATGAACTAAGTTCCACGTGAGTGTGTAATTAATGGTCTGTTTTCTGCTTGAAATGGGACCTTTCTAACATCAAATATTTTTCAAGAGCAAAGGGAATTCACCAAACAAACCACAGTGATGGCACAAAGCCATGAACACAACTAACTGCAAAGGAAGATGCTTCCTAAAACACCCTTGTAAACCTCAGGGAAAATGGCAGACGGGAAGGAAGTATTATCTATGCCCTCCCAACCCCCCACCCCGGCTCTAACCACATAGTGGATAAAATATAACCATTTCATTTTTTTAAATTTTAAAATTTTTATTATTTATTTATTGCTGAGGATGTTTCGCGCTGAGCCATCACCAGCTGCCAATCTTCCTCTTTTTGAATATGAGCTGCCACCATGGCATGGCGATTGACAGGTGAGTGGTGTAGGTCCACACCTGGGAACTGAACCTGGGCCGCCAAAGCGTAGTGTGCTGAACTTAACCACTAGGTCATTGGGGCTGGCCCAAAATATAACCATTTTAAAAAACATTCTAAGCTGAGTTCAAAATAAGGATTTGAATATCATCAAGCATTAGGAAATAAAAGGAGAAATTAAAAGCTACAGAGTTAGATCTTAGAGATGATGCCATGTCTGCCCAAGGAAGGGTATCAGAGAAGGTCTAGGAATTCTGAGGAGATAAGATATATGGCCTCGAGCCAGACTCTGGAAGGGTTATTTGCTTTGAGAAGAGGGGAGTAGGAAAAAACACTGTAATTGGGCCTACTAAGTGGTGGGGAAGTAGATCTCCACTGACAGCATTGGATGGACAGAACTGAGAACCACATGCCTGTGCCATGTGTGAGTTAGGAATCCCAAGTATACTCAGCCCTGCATGGTGCCATGAGGCCAACCCCGGGGAAATGGTCCTAAGCAAGTAAAACCCGTTGGACACCTGGTAGAACCAAGCAAAAACCACTCTGTAATGGTGCTTCCACATTCCAGGGATCAGAGATATCCACAGGAAAGGAAATAACCCCCACTGAAGATGAGCTCATAACCAAAAATGAAAAATCATAATGGGAAGCTATCCTCCATGAGGGAGACCCAATAGATGCAACAAAAGAACACAATAGCTAAAAGACCCTTTTAGATAACCGGCAAAACAGATAAAAAACCCACAAAACAATACGAAAAATTATACATGCCAACTTTACATAGTTGAATAAGCGAACATATTTAGTATCACCCAACGTAGCAAGGCCTTCGCCCAAAGACCAATTCCCCACTTGTGTTTGAATTTCCCCTTTTAGTACGTGATTCCTCCATATGAAATATTTTCTTCTTTCAGCTGTCATTTTAAAATGTAGAAATACTCCTGAGAGAATTAATACAAGTTAGCCTGTTTCAAGTTTCAATGTTTATTAGAATCATCTGTGGGCCTCTTTCAAAATGAGCCCTACCTGATGAAATTCTGGTTCAAGCAGATTTAGTGTGGAACCCAGGAAACTGTGTATTAACTAGTGTCCCAAGTGATTTCCCGAGTGGCTCAGGAGGGGAGTACAGTGAGGATGGCTTTGAACTGCCGGCCAAGTGGTTTACTGTAGACACTGTTCAAGGGGCTGGGAACCGGCTTGACTGGGAACCTTTAGTTGAGAACTCTGTATGTCAGATTAGGGTAACTTTATTTAGATAGAGCTATATATAGCCCATAGATATTCTTCTACATACACACGTTTCAAATCAGGTTGACTTTCTTTCTTTTATTTAAGATTAGATTTCAGCATACTGCTATGGCTATTAGTAGAAGAAGTGAAAAGAAAGGGGGAAGAGAGAAAGGGACAGTTGCTAAGTGAAAAGTTAAGAATCAAGTAATAACAAGGGGAAATTATTATCTTTATTAGGTCTGCCTCAACTACAGCCTGGGTGTCAGAGACATTTACTACTTGCCAAATATCCATGTGCTCTTTGACATTTCCAAACCTCCTCATAGTGGGTGTGGCCATGTGGCTAGTTCTGGCAGTGAGCAGAAGTAACGTGTGTCACTTCCAGAACTCACCCTTAACAGTGGTGTGCAACTCTCTGGGACTCCTTCCCTCTCCCGTAAGCATGCAGCTCAATTGCCCACGAAGGTCACTTGACCTCAATCAGGCTTGCATGAACCATAAACAAACCTTTGTGGTGTTAAGTCACTGAAACTGGGAGGAAAAGGTATTTGTTACCACAGCAGAGCCTAGCCTAAGACACTAGTCTATGAGAAAGGGCAATAGGTAAAATCTTGCTAAAGAAAAGGCTTCCCATGCCCAACCTAGTGGTTAGAGATAGCAGTTCTTGTCTTTAACCCTCTTTAGCTGTTCATTTTCTATCACTGCCCCCAATATTTTTAAATTGCTGAAGATGAGTAGAAATCCCAATAAACTCCAGGATACTACTTACTCATTTTCTTTTCCTACTACCTAATCCTTTAGGCAGAGTTCCGTGAAGCTATGATACATGAGTGTGTGTTGGGATGTTATTTTTAGGAAGCAAAAGATCCTGAGATTTCTAATCCTTGCCTCAAAGAAAAACACAGGCACTTGCTGGCAATGCTCACGTTTTACTGACCTCTTCAGAGTTAGTTTCCTTTTGGTGTAAAGAGAATAGCAGAACCAAGCAGATGTTCTGGCCACTCTGCAGCTGCTTGATTTACAAGGTGACACCAAATTTATGAAATCAGCTGGGGTATCCCCTGGCATCCTAAGGTTTCAGGAAGGGAAATTCACAGGTTTGAGTCAACCCAAGTTCCATGTTGTCAAGTGCTTTGCAGTGGGAAGTTGCTGTGAGGTCCCCAAAGGACAGCCATGGAATCTGGGGGAGGGTTAAGAGAGAACAGAAAGCAACGTGCTCCCTTCCTTGACAGGACCAATGGGAGAGTCAGGAGGAGGAGGAAGCATGGAGAGGAATCCCAACAAGGAAGGAAAGAAACTCCATTTTTCAAACTGATAGCTTCCCTTAAGTTTGCCTTCCATCTCCCACCCCAGCGTAGGGAGGGTTCCGGCACCATTTCCACCACCATGAGGGAACACCTGCCCTGGGATGCACCACTCCTTCCGCATGTTTCCTACTCTTACTGTGCTCACAATAAAAAATGGGGTCTCTGTGGGCTGGAAAGAAGTCTGGTTTGGAGATTAGTGAGCTGAAGAGAACCAAATAAAGTTTGACAACATGAGGGTTGAGAAGCATATCCTGAGGAAACACACTGTGTAATTTGTAATGAAGTTTCAGGGCAGGAACTGGCAAAGACACAATCTCCACAGTCTATTGTTTTCTGCTTCTAAGTGGAGTGCATGATAATTGCGTGTTAAAACATCTCTTTGAACTTCTCACTTGCTTTAAAAAAATTGACAAAATCGCTGGCCATGAAGTTTGCCAGCCACTCTCTTGATAAAAAAGAAAACAAAAACAAAACCAGTGTTCCCTAGGCCTTGTAACATTTGTTGAATAAATGAATGGATGAATGGTCAAGAGGAGAAGCTAACTGGAGGAACAATGGAAATTGCAGTTTTAGACAGGGTTGGGTTTGAGATGTAATTAAAACCTCTTATACTAGACTGACAGATTTGGCTACTTAAAAATTTTAAATTCTGTATGACAAAGGACACCACAAATAAAATTGAAAGACAAGCAACACATTGGAGGAAAATACATACAATTTACTAAATAAAGGTTATTATCCAAAATATCTGTAAGAGGCTCATATCTCAATAGTTAAATGAGCAAAGGCTATGAACAGGTGATTTGCAGAAGAATAATTACAAATGTCCATAAGCAGGTAGTGAGATGTCAATAGAAAGATAGCGCACCTTATTAACAAGAAGAGAAATTCATATAAACAAACGTATGTCAGTTTTTTGCCCATTAGTTTGGTGAAAAATAAAAATATTGTTGATTTCAAAAGTTGAAGATGCTATAAAGAAACAACCATTGTCATTCACTGTGGAAGAAATAACATTTTAGAGACTTTTGTGTGTAGGGAAAGTAATTTGGCAAGAGTTATCACAATTTCAAATGCTGCCTACACTGGCAGGAATTTCGTCAGTACCAAACTATCCTCGAGAAAAATACACGTTCCCAAAGAGCATGAGCGAGGATGCTCTTGACTGCTTTGTGTGACAGTGAAAACTGGAAACAATCCAAACACCCAACAATAGGGGAGAGATCGCATGTGTTATGGTACATCCATATTAAGAAATTTTATATGGCTATTTAAAGAAGGATGTAGTAGATTTTCATATGCTGATATGAGAAGATCTCCAAGTCAAAAATTAAGTCAATTGACAAAATGTAGAACATGTGAGCCCATTAAATTACATAGAAAAATGACTGAAAAGATATCCACCAAACTGTTAACATTACTCTCCTTTGGGAACTCCAGAAAGAGCAGGTGTACCACCTTATAGAGGACTGCAAATTATCATTTGGACTCTGCAGTTTGGCAAAATGTTACCAAAGAATAAAAATAACTCACCTCCTTCCATGTTTTGGTCAATAAGCAACTGTGGATAGAAAATAATGCAAAGCAATGTATGTGACTAGTGAGATGGCGAGAAAGCAGGACTTCACGGGCTGATGGTTGAACCACGACCGGGGGCAGTTGCCTGAATAACTATCCATTGTTGTTAGATGTGCATCTATAAACAGGAAGACTGGTCACACACAATCTAGCACATCTAATAACTATAAAAATTTCAAAGTAATGATAACTATAAGTGGTATTTCAAGGTATTTGGGACAACCATAACTATATATGAAAATATCATTGATTTCTTTTACCGGCGAAGTCCCAGGGTCATACGTACTGCTAATATTAATGGGATTTGTTGCCTGCATTCATAGTTGAAGGAAATGCTGTATTTCAGTTACAGGCTAATAAAAGTAAATAGGTAATTGTTCCCATCCAAGATCATGAACGCCCTGAATTTCATCTGTGGACCCAAGGTGAAGACCCTGATCTAGACCCAGAATTATGAATCTTGTTTAAGATTTGCTGGTTGGACTGCAGCCAGGCTTGAAGCCTTAGACACATTGTGAAAACAGTGGCATACAGAAACCACATGTCAGACTAGAGAGGATTCAGTATTGACTCAAAGTCAAATACATCAAGATTCAAAAGAAGAAACCTAGACTTTTAAATGGATTCCCCAGGATGTGAACCATACCTCACAATTAGAATTGTCTTCATTCATTTTATTTCCCCAGGCTGGTCAGAGATTATTGTAGAAATCACAAGTTAGAGATATTTTGAGCTTTTGATGAACTTTTTCTCTTTTAGCTGAGTGGTCTGCTTTATGTGGTGTGCATAAGGATGTCAATTAATATACCAGGCTGTATTAGTTTTAAAACATGGTCTCAAGTTTTTTGACATTCTTCTCATCAAGAAGTGGGGGTCTAGGTCCTTCCCCTTGAATCAAGATTGGATTGAAAAGTTGGTTATTTTCACCAATAAGATACTGTAGAAGTGACGCTATATGACTTCCAAGGCTAAGCCATAGCGGATTATGCAGTTTCTGCCTTGTTTGCTAGAACACTTGCAGCCTGAGTCCTGAGCCACCATGTAAGAAGTCTGACTATCCTGAGGATGCCATGCTTCAAGGAAGCCCAGGCCACATGAGGAGGCTGTGTGTCATACCCCAAGTGACAGTCCTGAATAGCCCTGCCTTCACATATGTGAGTGAGGGAAACTTCAGATGATTCCATCCTCTAGCCGTTTGAGTCAGCCCCCAGATGTTCAAGCTTTCTCATTTGAATTCCCAGTCACTGAGGAGCAGAGCCAAGCCATCCCTCTATGCTTGCCCAAATTCCTGACCCACAGAATCCAGGAGCATAAATAAAACAATAGAGTGTTTTTACACCATGAAGTTTTGAAGCAGTCTGTTACACAACCAAAGATAACGAAAAATAAAGTCCAGTGTCTGATCAAGAGAAAGCTGCTAAAAAAGCTGAAGTGGTCCATATGCGGATGTAGTGATCAGATACCAGTATAAATTTAGCAAAGCATCCCCATTCAAGACTCTTCATGTTCAATACATTTTTGTTCTAAAGCGGTGCATTAACCACAGGCCAACTGCCACAAGCATTTATTAAGTAATGTGGATGAGACCAGCCAAGTGTAATAAAAATCTCATAGTGAACTCTTTACTATGAGAAAACAAACAAACAAAAACAGAGGAAAGGTGATTGCAGCAGAGATTGTAGACCGTCTACTAAAATCCATGCTCTTATTTCCATGATATAGTGGTTGCTGGAAAGTGGCTACATGGAACACTTTTTCTAGCACCTTTGAAGCTAAGTGGAACTATTAACTAGTTCTTGCCAATGGAATAGGAGCGGAAGTGGTGTATGTTACTTCTGAGCCACAGAAGTTAGAAAGCTGACCCTTCTCTACCTCTTTTCCCCATCCATCAGCTGCATACTTGGGACTCCATGGCTCAGATGGCCGAGCCTTGAGATGGGAGGAGCCTGGGTCCCTGAATGATTGTTTGGAGGAAGGTACCCGCTCCCAGAGACACCCGCATTGGATTGTTACATGGGTAACTGATATACTTCTATATACTAGATATGGAGTCACTGGAATGGCAGGGTTTATTTGTTACAGCATCCAGCATTACCCTAATTGATACAGCAATAATAAATAGCAACTCACACTTGACTTCCATGTCAAGAGAAGAATAAGCGATGGTAAAGACTATGGGGAATCTAAAAACATTCATCCCAACTCAACTCCAGCCAATTATTGTCATGTGGAAAGATAGAACAAGTTTCTAGATGTTCCTATTTATTTGAGAGGAGCTAGAAATCCATATTTTTATGTGCAGTCTTCTCATTTTTAATGGTTACGTCCATTTAAAAAAATCTCAGTGAATGGGGCTGGCCCCGTGGCCTAGTGGTTAAGTTCGCGTGCTCCACTGCAGGCGGCCCAGTGTTTTGTTGGTTCGAATCCTGGGCGCGGACATGGCACTACTCATCAAACCACGCTGAGGCAGCGTCCCACATGCCACAACTAGAAGGACCCACAACGAAGAATATACAACTATGTACTGGGGGGCTTTGGGGAGAAAAAGGAAAAAAATAAAATCTTTAAAAAAAAAAAAAATCTCAGTGAAGCCAAACAAAACTATGGCTTCAAAGCCCTTTTAGCTACATTGCACCTTCTGGGTTCTATACCAAGCTCCGTGGGATCCCTTTATAATTTCAGTGTTATAGGAAAGAGCTAATCTCTATTAAAAGTTGACCATGTCGTATCAGACATTTATCCCATCTGTCACATCTTCGTCAGAGTTACAATCTCAGTACAGCACATCTCCTACTCAAAAGCCCTCCATTTCAACAGAACAGAGTTTGTCTTTTCATCTCAGCATTCAAGGCCCTCCACAGTCTGGCCCTAACCTAATCTCCTGCAGTATCTTTTCCAGCTGCACCAGACCCTTTGCCCTCCCATGTACCTTCCAAACTCTGGGCTTTGCTCATGCTGCTCCATAGAACACGTCCACCTCATCATGCAAGATTCAGCTGATGGACAAGACAGGGGAAGGAGTGAGAAACCAAAGAGGTCTGTCTTCAGAATCTGTGACACTTGCTGTGTGGCCTTAGCCAAGTCACCTAAACCTCTCTAAGCCACCCACTATAGAGGCTGAAAACTCCCGGCCATCTATTCAGCTAGTCAGGGATCAGCAAACTCTGTGCATAAAGGGCAAGACAGCAAATAGTCTAGCTTTGCAGGACATTCGGTCTCTGTGCAGTGGTCTCAGCTGCTGTGCAGTGAAGGCAGCCCTAGTCAATACATAAGCAACTGGGCATGGCTGGATTCCAGCAACACTTTATTTACGGACATTGAAATGTGAAATGCATTTAATTTTCATACCATGAGATATTCTTTTTTCAACTATTTAAAAATGTAAAAACCATTCTTAGCTTGTGGGCTGAACGAAAACAGGTGGCTAGCCGGACTTGACCCATGGGCTATAGTAGTATGTCGACCCCTGAACTGGTTCATGGCCGTGTGACCTATCCTGGCCAGTGGGGCCTGTGGGAAAGTTTTCTGGAATGGCTTCCTATAAAACTGTCCTCTCCGTTTAAAGAGACATTGGGAAGAAAAGTCCCTCTTGTGCGGCTGCACATTGTCTTGTCTCCGCCTAATGCCATCTTGGGCCATGAGAGGCAAGCCTGACGACTGTGTCAGGATGTTGAGAGGAGTGACAAATAGAAAGATCCTGGATCCTTGTTGATATCGTTAAGCTGCCAAAGCAACCTTGAAGCTATCTGACTCTAGATTTTATTTCCTAAGAAAATGAATTTTCCTTATTGGCTAGCTGGGTGTTTGGCAGTGGCGTACCAAGTAGTGGGAACAGCGGGGCCAGTCGGCCCTGGGTGCAGGCAGGAAAGGAGTGCTTGGTCTGCAGGGAATTTACAAACTGTAATAAAACCAACTGAAAGCCCATCAGCTTTTTATTATCACTATGCACCAGCAATTCCAAACCATGCCAGTGGTAAAATACTCACTGCTCCCATCGCTGCCCAATCTTGGTAGCCAGCTAATACTTTGTAACTTTCAGCCAAGAGCTTCTCAACTGATATGCATGCCCCAGCACCTGGCACAGTGTCTTGACGTGATAAACATTTTGCTGAAGTGTTGAAGACCCCATGATCCACACGTGCACATGAGGACACACACGGACCCACGCAGCACTGAGTCATGTTATAACTGCATTCTACCGGCTTAAGAAAACGAGGAGTTTTCTTAGGTTTCTACCACTTGACATCTCTTAAACCCACAGTGGAATCATGAGGCTTCCACCCTATTGTGACCTCACACAGCTTTGCACTTGCTCCTCAAGGCCTGGCGCTGTTTGCTAGGACAGTCCTGGAAAATGGTGCATTTGTTTGAATTAAAAATGACAAGAATCAAAATAAACTTAAAACAACTTACTTGAATTTACTCAAGAAATGCGCAATGTCCCTGAATCAGAAAATTAGCCCAACCTAGACAAACGTAGCCAAAACCCCCAGGATTCAGACCCATATGACGTGGTGGTGCATGGGCTGCTTAGAGTGGACACAGCTCCTGCACAGCATGCCTCACTTCCACTGACTTGGCTCCGGGACACCAAACTGTTTAATCAGGACTATTTAGCATGTCCTAGAGCTGTTTTCTATTAAGAAATGTGTGCACAACACATTGCTTCATGTAAACATCAAGCTTTGATTTTTAGCAAGGTTCTTTCTCAGCTGCATTTTCACTGTGCTATAAAGTCACACACACGTGCACCCATGCATGTGCACTCGTACATATGCACATACATAAACACAAAACACATACATTGACAAATGAACACATGCATGTGTAGACATGCACACAGATGCATATATGTATGCAAACACAGCACATGTAAACATTTGCACATAGGCAAAGATTTATTTGTGTACATAAGCAATGCATATACATATGTATGTGCATAAATGATCACAAAGACACGTGCATGCACACACACCCATGCTCACATCCCTCAGCACCTGGATGTTAGATTTTTTCGGTTTAACTTAATACAGTGGAATTATGCAAACTGGTTTAAAACCTGGCCCCAACTCTTTCTAGCTCTATGATCTTGGCCAAGTTATTTAATTCCTCTGAACCTTAGTTCTCTAATATAAAGTGAGAATAACAAAAGTCCCTCTCTGATAGAATTGTTATGAGGATTAAATGCCATGATATTCATAAATGCTCAGCATAATCCCTGTCACTTAAGTACTGAGTATAATATGTTATGATCTTCATCATCATTTTTTATTCTCAATCACATCTGGCAACAACATTTAATAATCAGAAGCCAGACTTGAGACAGTGGATGCTGTGTACCTAGTTCATAAGGTTAAGAGAACCAAAGGGTTTCTTATGGCCCCATCTGTCAGAGTGGATGAGCCCACATTAGCCCGTTGGTAGAAACCTGCTGCCCCCAAACCCCGATCTGGCCTGCCCTGCCCGCTGCCTGCTCAGACGCGTGTGCCCGCGGAGGCACTGCTCTGGGTGCACCTGGGATCTGGATGGCCTGGCTCCCATCCACAGGCCCATCTCCCTGCACCTAGAGTCTTTAATGTACATTTCCAGGACTCAGAGCTAGAGATTCTCACTTTGGAAGGTGGGTGTTGCTTGACCTGAAAGTTTGCATTAATGTTAAGTGCCAAGTCTTTGGGGCTCCAGCAGGAGTGGCCAGGAGGGAGGAGATGTGGGGGACCTCTCACCCTGAGGCCTGATATTCAAGAGGAAGATGTAGACGCCAGTGGGAACAGCATGTCCTGGCCCGGAGCAGGGTCCACACCAGGGAAAGGAATCAAGGGGATGAGAGAGGAAACGGTGAAAGTCAAGACAGGAGTGATGATGGGAAAGGGGCACAAGGACATTTTCAAGTTCACGTCTTAAAGCTGGCCTAGGACTAACCAGAACCGTCTACCTGCAAACGAACATCCAATCTCTCCCTCTCTCCAGCTCTCTCTCCCCAAGAGCACATTCAAAAATTTTCTGTATCTCCCTATTACTTCATGAACTAAAATTAAAAATAGGTTAAAGAATGATATATTATTAACTGAGCCAAAACATCTGCACCTCAGGCCGAGATCTACAATAAACAGTCTGATGCTATCTTCCCTTGCAGGCGTGCTGTTCTGTCTAAAAGTGCAGAGACATACACCAAAAATAATAAATTAATCAAATAAAACAACACGAAAAACAAAATAAAATTCAGCTAGACAAACTCCAGAACAAATCTGCTCTGTTTGGCTCCTGAAGGGCGATGAGGATTGTTGCCATTTTGAAGTTGCCTTAGCGTTTTCTATTTATCCAAGACTCGCTGGGTTTTCTGAAATTTATAATCATTTCATGTTTAACAAGTGTCCATGGTTGAAACCCAACAGCAAAGCAGTTTTAAACGGAGATAATGGATCTAGGTTCTCGAGCCACAGCACAGCTGGACTCTCCCGGGAAAAGAGGCAGGAAGTCTGAGTGAGGAGTTGCTTGCAGGAGAGGCTGGTTTTTGTGCCCAGGGAATGGCGGATGCCTCCAAACAAAGGCCATTTGGGGATCATCTTTACTGGTAGCTTGATATTCTAAAAAAATAAGCAAACATGGAATTTGGGGGCCACCTATGAAAAACATGGTTGAGGACACATATTTATATTTTCTCCTATGGCTTTGTCCTTATAAGCTCAGTTTCATATACCCCATCAACAAGATTAGTGTTTCTTCCTGGCATCCACCAAGGCCCTGGGTGGCAGCTTCACTGTTAAGAACTGGAAAAGCCTCCGTTTATCTGCCAGCGGTCATGAAAGCATTGCTCTGCCTCTCGGCTGGGTGAGGCTCACGTGACTATACAGCCAAGATCGCCTTTGCCAGGCTGGGCAGAACTGGGCGAGCAAGACCCCTTCAAAATGCTTGGCTATTATGGACTTAGGTATAAAAGAAAGAATGTGGAGCTACTGAGACCAAAAGTGGAAGAATTAAAGATTTAGCTTTAAAACTACAGTGGTAGTCTTGATATGAGTCAATGAGAATGGCACTTCATCTCTGTGGTCTTCCTTCCAAAGCTCATAAACCCAGGCTAAGTCTGAGGAAAACACCAGACAGCCCGACTGAGGGACGTTCTACAAGGTGCCTGACCAGGACTCCTCAACGTCATCAAGGTCATGGAAACAAGGAAAGCCTGAGAAACTAGCACAGGCCAGAGGAGCCTAACGAGACATGATAACTAGGTATAATACGGTGTCCTGGGTGGAACCCCAGAATTGAAAAAGGTCATTGGGGAAAACTAGTGAAAGAGGAATAAAGTGCAGAGCCTTGTTAATATTAAAGTACCTGCCGATGTTGGTTCCCCAGCTGACAGATGTACCATAGTCATGTAAGAGGCTAGCCGCAGGGGAGTCTGGGTGAGAGGTAGATGGAGACTCTTAGTACTATTTTTGCAGGCTTTCCATAAATCTAAAACTATTCTAAAATAAAAAGTTAATTTTTACAGGTTCAGAGGTAGTAACTGATAAGAGGTAAAATCTGGTTAAAAAAACAACTACAATATCCCTGTGTATGTGTGATTGTTTACATATTAACATTAGTTGAATCATTAAAGCATGCTGTGCACCGAATTTAGCACTAGAAAATGATATAGAGAACTCATTTCTGTAGACAAAGTCCAATTGACTGAAAAGCGTGGGGTTTAGCAGATGATCCCATTTCCCCACCTGTGGGGTGCCTGGCTGTGGGGACAGCATGGTCACAGCCAGGTCATGTCGTCCATCCCCTTGGTAGGGGCTCACCAAAGTCCTCACACGGTGGCCAGGAGAAAATCAAGAGCTCACACTTGGTGTCGTATACCACTCACTCATTCATTCTTTATTTCATCCACTCACTTACTCCTTTGCTTAATTTCATTCATAGAACATTCAAAAACACGTAAGTGGCCACTATATGCAGCACTTTTCTGACCCTGGTCTCTGCACTAACAGGGCTATAATCAATTATAACAGGGTAGGTAAGACAATCGGCTTTGAGCCTGGGTTCAAATCCTGCCTTTTGCCGCCTGGCAGCTTTGTGACCTTGGGTAAATCCTATGAGTCTTTAGGAGTGTTTCCTCGTTTGTAAAATGGGAATAATAGCAGCAAAACTTTCCTCATGTGATTTTTGTGAGCTAACACGTGTGGTGTGTTGAGAACACCCAATGGCAGCTATTATTATTTACTGACATTAAAAGCTCTGAGTGCTTGCATAGCAGATGAATGGAGTACAATGGGAGCAAATCATGTTTCTGTCCCTTTGACACTTGGTGGTCATGGGACATAACCACACTGGGACTCCGTTTTCTTGCCTGAAACGTAAAGAAAGCATTATTCACATTAGGTTTTGAAGAGGATTGAAAGCTGTAAGACATGTAACAAATCCACAAGCGCCTAGTAGGTGACAGACTCTCAGCCACTGGGAGCGGTTATTCCTTAAACACAGTGGTGAGCATGGCGGTTCCAGAACAAGATGTGAAGAGCTTGTCCTGTGCAAAGAAAGGAGTCTGGCCAAGCATAATGAAGATGGCCACAGCAAGACACTACCTGAGGAGGCATTTTTGGTTTCTCACAAGATGGAGATGAAGGTTTTGGTGACAAGCACAAACCCACACAACTCAACAGGAATCCGCTTTTCCAGTCTGCTTGAAGTGACTCAAATCATTTTCCTGACATTCTTGTTGCTTCAACTGCTCCACCTCACAGCCAAGGCCCAGCAGCAGCCACCCCTAAATGACCTCCCCAGCTCAGTCTTCCTCTCTGCGCGGACACTGCAGTCAAACCAGACAGTCTGCTCTCGTTTCCCTCACTCCCGTGTTTCCTCTGTGCACCTGGGACTCCCCGCCCTAACATACACTCCACTTGTACATGTTCAAATGCTGCCTAGTCTGCTAGTGTGGGTGTAATTGCCTTCTTTAAAGGAAATTTTTCCTGGTTCTTCCAATGGAAATCAATTGTCCCTTGCTCTCCACTCTTATGTCTTGCTCTCTTTTGTTTGTTCTTCCCTTAAGGGACATTCCACTTTCCCCCTAATCTTGGAGAGATATTCTAATCCTGCACTAGATCAGAAGCTTCTTGTGGCCATACTTTGTTTCCAGCCTCATCTCTTTGTCGTCCAAAGTGCCAGCACAACATTTTCCACATAGACACTGCGTTTGTAAGTATTTGTTGAATGTCCTGAACTAGAAAGATCATCCATGACAGCTGGCACACACATAAACTGTAAAATCTGGAATGATCACTCAGTAACTCCAAATATTTACATTCTAAATGAAGAGGCAATAAAGATGAATTTTGTGGCAACGGTTCGCTTCCGCTGCACATCCTTCCTGGCAGCACAGCTTCAGGAAGGGAAGCCAGGCCGCGCTGTGGGGGGTCACACAGCAGGAGAACTCAAACAGAGAGTTTTGCCAGCTCTCTGAACCTAGTCTGAGAGCTCCTGGGTCTGGCACGGGCCACTCCCTCAAGTGGCCACTGCAGGGCATGAATAAATCAAGTCCCGGATTAACCCAAACTTCAAGGGCGACTGTGACATGTTTCTATTGCCCTACCTTGACTTTACCCGAGTAAAGAGAATTGTTAAAACGAGGTTAAGCCCTCAGTCTTTTTGTGCCATCATAAGAAATATAAATTTGGTCTCTGCCCTGGTTCCTGACACAGGGCTGTCGAAATTCTTATAATTTCCTGAGTGGTACAGCTGAAAGGAGAATCTTTCTCCAAAATTTGGTCTTAGACCTCAGTTTCTGACACAGAGCTCCTAAACCCTTGTAATTTCCTGGGTGATAGGAGCATCTTTTGTTCTAATGACGTGACTCTTGGTGGTCTCCTGGATGGCTTGGGTGGAGGCTGGTTACTGGAAAGACCAAACATGGTTAGAAGCTTGGAACCTTTAGCCTCATCCCTTCCATCCTCCTGGGAGGGGAGAGGGGCTGGAGATTGTGTTAATAAGCCAGCACGCCTATGTGATGAAACCTCCATAAACTACTGTCTCCCTAAACTAGTGTTCAGACAGCTTTTGGATTAGTGAGCACGTGGAAGTGCTGGGAGGGTGGCACTTGTGAAGAGGGCACGGAAGCACCTCATTCCTTCCCCAAGCCTTGCCCTATGCGCTGCTTCATCTGGCTGTTCATCTGTATCCTGTGTGACATCCTTTATAATAAATGTAAATAAATGTTCCCCTGAGTATTGTGGGCAGTTCCAGCAAATTATGGAACCTGAGGAGGGGGTCATGGGAACCCGCCATTTAGAACCAGTTGGTCAGAAGTACAAGTGACAACCTGGGACTTGCAGTTGGCATCTGAAGTGGGGGCTAAATCTTGTGGGACTGAGTCCTTAGCCTGTGGGGTCTGGTTAACTCCAGGCAGTTAATGTCAGAATTGAGTTAAACTCTAGGACACCCAGTCAGCGTCTGCAGAGAACTGGAGAATTGCTTGGCGTGGAAAAACCCAAACATTTGGTGTCAGAATTATTCTGAGAGTAAAAGAAAGTGTGTTTTCTTTTACTCCCCAAATCTACTAGCAAGTCTGCCAACCTCTCCCATCCTAAGGAAGATTTCCATAGTACAAGGAAGTAGGGAAGGAGAGAGGGAGAGAAGAGAGGTTAAGGAGGGAGGACAGAATTTTGAGAACAATGTGTACTTACAGCCAACTCTTCTTGAATTTTTGTCTGTGTTGTCCATCATGTGATGGGGTACAGCTAACTGCTATGAATTTTCCCCTAGACTACAAAGATATGCTCACTATTTCCAGCTAAAACTGACATTTTCAGGGTGAGAAAACTGACGTCATCTGGTTATCAAGTTAAACAATTCTAACATTTCTAAAAGGCCCCATTGGAGCCCTGAGGGACCCTGATTGGAGGCCTGTGTTGGCTTTATAAGGTCCTTCTCTCCTGGAACTAACTCAGGTGGAGGTGGAGAGCTGCTCTTAGAGGCAGGCCACAGTGTCAGCAACTGGGGAAGAAGGGTTCAGAAAGGCTTTAGAATTGTTTTTTTCCAGAAAAGCAGAGTTTTCAGTCTCTCGAAATGTTGTCTAGTTTGACATAATGTTTTCCCCTTCATTAAAACCCTGGTTATTTTCAAAGGAAACTTAATTTAAACATTGTGTTATTGTAATTAAATAAAGGATTCAGCAATACAAACACCAAAATTCTTGCTTCAAAGTAAATCTTTTCTGGCTTCCAGGACTGCCAGGGAATTTTTTAAAGAACTGTGGTGGCTTCGAGCTAAGAGTTTTCAGAGTCAGAGCGAGAAAGTTAACCAGGAATTTGTCATCTGAACATGCTGTGTGGAGCCCAAGGGGCACAGAGCTCACGCTCCCCATCTTCATGTGTTCTAACCACACGTGAAGGTTAAGTAGTGACATTCCTGAGAAAACTCGGAAGTCTCAGCCATTCTTCATTCACGATGAGTCCACAGCTCAGGGCATCACATTTATTAAAGAGAACTAACACACTGGTCTCTAATTCCCAACACGCAGTAAATGCCACATGAAAAATTTTCTGGGAGCTTCAGCTGTGTTAGTTTATCACCAGCAATGCTTCATCCCAGCCACTGACAACCAGAATGTTCTGTTTAGGGTTGTTCTCCTGGAAAAATGTGAAGTTTTAAATGGAAACACAGGACAGGATGAGGATGCTTAAAGATAACTGAAAAAGAATGAAGACCATCTCAACAGCAAAGGACTGAATAACTGCCTGGGAGAAGACCAGACAAATTACCCTCCAGTGCACTGGGAAATACCTGATTCTTTTCTGGATTGTGGCAACACTGCCCCTATGAAATGGGGTCATTTGCTATATTGCTCAACGAAGGGCAAAGAATTCACACTTGCGTCTGGTTCCAATTACTCATAAGAATCCAATGGGTCAGACCCAGACAAGGCCACCACCCACACACTGTCAACGGTGAGGCAGACAGACACTTGGAGAGAGAGAAGTGTGCTAAGACCATAAGGGGTTAGACTGAAAACCAAACCTGGTCCCCTTGCCTCCTTTGGATAACCACCTGGATGGCTGGATGCCCTCTTCTAAATAAGTCCATGTCACTTCCCACCCCAACACAGGGTGCCACCAGCATGTTATTTCAGCTCAATACTAAAGATTTAGGAACTGATGAAGGCCCACTGGCAGTGCAGAGGACAAGGGTCCTCCATCATCACTCCTCACTAATCATGGAAGGCCGCGTGTCCTGGTGGCCCCAGAGGGCCAGGGAGGGTATGGAAGTACAGTACTTCTTACCTGTGACATAAAAAGTCATATCCCATAAAGACTGTTCAAGGTCGTGGGCAAGAAAGCCAGTCAAGCAAAGTTATCCATCAAGAGCAGAGTGTGGAACCCAAATGAGGTGGTTAAACAACCAGTTCAGAGAAGAGAGAAGAGAAGTGAACAGTCCAACAGGGACTGAATAAAATCTGAACGCTGATTATAGAAACATGGGCTTTAACGGGTGAAGCAGGCTCAGTTAAAAGGGCTAGGGAGGGACAAAGATGCCCATATACTCAGCCTACAACAGCAACAATAATCAGTAACATTTATTAAGCTCTTAAGATGTGCCAGATGCTTTTCTAAGAGCTTTATGTGTGTTTTCTCATTTAATCCTCACAACACAGCACCCTGAGGTAGGTACAATAATCATCACCCCCATTTTTCGATGAATACATCAAGACGCAGAGAGATTGAGTATTTTGCTAAGGTCACCTTGCTAGCAAGTGGGAGAGCTGAGGTCTAAACCCAGGCTGTTTGGCTCCATAGTGGTAGGGTCTACGGCCCAGCAAGAGTCTGTATCTTTGCATCACTCACAAGATATTCTGAGGCTCAGCTAGCACTCCCACACTGTGGCAGGATTACCTTGGAGGTGGGGTAGCCTGTGACTGAGGATGGAACTTGCCCTCTCTCCCCAGCACAGTAGACCCCAGAGCCCAAGAGACAATCTACACTCAGGAGCAAGATCACCAGGAAGTTTCCATCCTAGAAGAATAGGAAGATGTCACTATGGGCAGAGGGAGCCCCATGTGCCCTCTAGGATTCTGCAGACCAAGATGTAATCTCCTCATATTTACAGTCTTCAGTAAAACCCAATTTTAGAGTCAGTGTTAACTAGCAACCTTTCAAAGAAAAGTCACATGAAAGAGTTATTTAAGGCATTAACTAAAAGATAAGTGGAAAAGTTCAGCATGAAAGTAAAGACGTCTCATAAAATGGTTAATTGGAAAACTATTTTAAGGACTGTAAATATTCACACTTTGAACATCCCAAATATTTGCATAACTCTATCCAAGAGGAGTCTTAACAAGGGGTTTCAAACTTTCAAAGGCTATTAAAAGACTTGAGTGTTGTTTTTCATGTGCTTGTTTTTGCGCAGAGCTCGAGAATTTTCTGGCAAACGCAAAGTAAGCCATATTTTCTCGCCATGAATGTACCAGGATCTGCTCTCATTTCTGATCTAAACTCCCCATCAGTGCCTGTTTAACAGACTCCTTTTCATCCAAGTATGTACTGAGCCCCAGCCGGGAACTGCATGAAGGGTCAATGAGACCGAGGGGCAACACACACAGCCGTCTCCCATGGAGCTTGCATTCTGTGGGCAAGACAGACATCAAACAAGTGGACCCTTGCTGATTGTGGTTAGCAGCATGAGGGAGATATAGGGGAGCATAACAATAACAGGATGAAAGGCTGCAAGATGGATGGCTGAGTAAGTCTTTTCTGAGGGTGTGATATTTCAAACAAAAGTGAAAACTGTTTTTTAAAAGAAGATAAACAAAATTGGCAAGACTTTAGCCAGACTAAGAGAGAAAAAAAGAAAGAGGACTTAAATAAATTAAACCAGAAATGAAAGAGGCGACATTACAACTGAATCCACAGAAATACAAAGGAATTTGACTCTAAAATGAATAAGTATATACCAAGAAATTGGATAACCTAGAAGAAATGGATAAATTCCTAGAAACATACAACCTATCAAGACTGAATCAGGAAGAAATTAAAATCTGAACAGATCAATAACAAGTAAAGATATTGAATCAGTAATCAAAAACCTCTCAACAAAGAAAAGCCCAGAACCAGATGGTTTCATTGATGAATTCTACCAAAGATTTAAAGAATTAACACCAATCCTTCTCCAACTCTTCCAAAAAACTGAAGAAGAGGGAACACTCCCAAACTCATTTTACAAGGCCAGCATTACCTGATACCAAAACCAGATGTGGACACTGCAAGGAAAAAAACTACAGACTAATATCCCTGATGAATACAGATGCAAAAAGTCTCGACTAAATATACGCAAACCTAATTCAACAGCACAGTTATAGTAATCAAAACAGTATGATACTGGCATAAAAATAGACACACAGACCCATGGAACAGAATCAAGAGCCCAGAAATAAAACCTTACATATATGGACAACCAATATTCGACAAGGGAGCCAAGAATACTCAGTAGGGAAAGAATAGCCTCTTCAATAAATGGTATTGGGAGAACTAGATAGTCACATGCAGAAGAATGATGTTGGACCCCTATCTTACACCACTCACAAAAATTCCCTTGAAATGGATTAAAGACTTAAACATAAGAACTGAAACTATAAAATTTCTAGAAGAAAACATAAGAAAAAATTTCCTTGATGCTGGTTTTGGCAACAGTGTTTTGGATATGATACCAAAAGCATAAGCAACAAAAACAAAAATTAATGTGTGACTACATCAAACTAAAAAGCTTCTGCACAGCATAAGAAACAATCAACAAAATGAAAACGCAAACTACTGAATAGGAAAAAATAATTGCAAGTCATGTATCTGATAAGAGATTAATATCCAGAATATATAAAGAACTCATACAACTCAGTAGCAAAAAAAAAAAAAAAAAAAAACTCCAATTAAAAAATAGCCAGAGGAACTGAATAGATATTTCTCCAAAGAAGACATACAAATGGCCAACAGGCACATGAAAAGATGCTCAACGTCACTAATCATCAGGGAAATGCAAATGAAAACTACAATGAAATATTACCTCACACCTGTTAGAATGGCAATCATCAAAAAGACAAAAGATAACAAGTATTGGTGAATATGTGGAGAATATGGAACCTTTGTGCGCTGTTGGTGGGAATGTAGAGTGGTGCAGCCACTATGGGAAACAGCGTGGGAGTTCCTCAAAAAAATAAAAATAGAACTATCACACGATACAGATACCACTTCTGGGTATACACCCAAAGGAAATGAAAACAGAATCTCAAAGAGATATCTGCACTCCCATGTTCATGGCAACATTATTCACAATAACCAAGATATGAAAAAAACCTAAGTGTCTGTCAATGAAAGAATGGATAAAGAAGATGTGGTATATATACAATGGAATATTATTCAGCCGTGAGGAAAGAAGGAAATTCTGCCATTTGTGACATGGATGGGGCTGGAGGGTATTATGCAGAGTGAATTGTCAGACAGAAAAAGAGAAATACTATATAATATCACTTATATGTGGAATCTAAAAATATTAAACTCAAGGAAGCAGAGTAGATTTGGTGGTTGCCAGGGCCTGGGGGTGGAGGAAATGGGGAGATGTTGGTCAAAGGATACAAACTTTCAGTTATAAGATGAATAAGTTCTAGAAATCTAATTACAGCATGGTGATTACAGTTCATAATGCTGTATTACATACTTGAAAGTTGCTAATTCAGTAGATCTTAAATGTTCTCAACACAAAAAAAGAAATGGTGGGGCCAGACCAGTAGCATAGTGGTTAAGTTCATTTGCTCTGCTTTGGTGGCCCCAGGTTTGTGGGTTGGGAACCCCAGGTGTATACCCCCACATCGCTTAGCAAGCTGTGCTGTGGTGTCCCACATACAAAATAGAGGAAGATTGCCACAGATGTTAGCTCAGCAACGATCTTCATCAAGCCAAAAGAGAAAGATCAGCAATGGATGCTAGCTGAGTGAAGCTTCCTCACCAAAAAAAAAAAAACCGATAAGAAATAGTAATTGTGTGATGTGATGGGGTGTTAGCTAACATTATCATGGTAATCATTTTGCAATGTCTAAGTGCATGAAATCAGCACGTTGTACACCATAAACTTACACAATGCTCTATGTCAATTCCATCTCAATAGGCTAGGGGAACAAAAGGATTCCGTTGTCGAGAAGGTCAGGAGACCTGGAACTCGAGTTTTTCCTATTGCATGAGATTTACAGCCTACTCATGATGATCCAGATGTGAGTCAACTCTTATGAATTTTTTATAGATATTCTGTAGCCCCATTGCTGCCCCCAAACTACCCTTCCAAACTTGTCACCACTTTTCCTCCAAACAAATCCGTCATTTTGACACAACTGGTCTACTTGCTCCTCCCTAAACACACTATACCTGTTCTTACTTTCTCCTCACCTTCTCCCACGTGTTCTCTCCACCAGGACTGCTCTTTTTCCTTTCTTTGCCCAAGTCCGCCTGGTGTCACCAATGTATGAAGCTTCCCTGACTACCTCTCTCCACACTTGTCCTGTGAACACCTACGAACCATAGCTCCTGTGTCACCTCCTTGATGCTTTTCCTGCCTCAACTGTGAGCTAACTTTCTAGTGTTTATATCCAGCCTCTTCAAATCAACTATATATGACTTGAGGTAATTTGCTTCCTTGCTTTCCTTCTTTGCTGACAACCACTGACTAGCCAGATGCCTCTATAGTCTCTTATAGCATTTAGCCCACCATAATGTGTTTGACAATCTACTTGGTTTTCTTCTAAATAACTCCTGCATCCAATTGAGCATCAAATCCTTTTTTTGGGGACTCCTTTTTATATCTCGTTTCTATAGACCTCTTACCATTGTCTCTTCCACCCCTGCTCAAGTTCAACCTATCATTACTTTCCACCCGGCTTAGTGGAACAACCTTGTAACTGGCATTTCTGCCTCCAATATTGCCCCTACAAGCCATTCAACAGGCAGGGCCAGAGTGAGCTTTCTAAAGTGCATACCTGATATGTCACCCCCTGATGACACCTGCTCCATGCCTTCCCATTGCACTCAGCATGAAGACCAAAATTCTCCCGTGGTCTCCAAGGCTCTGTCTGGTCAGGCTCTGCCCGCTTCCCTACCATCTTGGGCCATTTTTCTCCTGGTACCAGCAAGAGGCTCTTCTGCTCCCAAACTCTTACTCCTGCCCTCACACTCCCCGTCCGTGTCTCCATCACAGTTATTCCTCCTCACCCTTCGGAGCACAGCCCACACTTCACTTCCTCAGAGAACGCGTTCCATCATATCCTCATAGCATTCTGGGCTTATCCTTTGTAGCTCTAGTCGCAAGCATGATTCTATAAATAATGTGGAATGTGTGATTTAATGTCAGCCTCCCCACTACATCTATGTTCCAAGAACAGAAATTTTATTTTGTTCACTGCTTTATTTTGGGCTCCTAGCACAGTGCCTGGATTATAGGAGGACTAAAACAAGTCTTTTAAATAAATAAACAAATTCAGTTTAAGAATAAGTTCTTAGGCATGGAATATGTCTTATTCACTATTCAATGCCCTATACCTAGCATGAGGCCTTTCACATAGGATGCCCCAAATAAATATTTTTTGAATGAATGGCTCTGTCTCATACTGTTAGCTTTGGATTTTACAAAGGTTGAGAGATAATAAGAAAGTAATAAGTATGGCAGTTTGACAAAAGAAACACTAAATGATGGAATTTTTAAAAAGCTCAATCTTCTATACTGATTTAGGTCAAGCGCATAACCTGTGTTTACCTGGGCCACCTGGAGAGCTGCGGCTTGGATTCGCGTGTGAAGATATGATCCTCAGCTTACACATCTTCAGATGAAACAGGACTCTGACCTAAAGTCTAGACATCATCTATGGCTACAGATAGGAGCAATTTCCTATGCTGAACGAGGCTTAAAGGTCATTCATTGTTTGGTTGTTGAATTACATGTTCTTACATTGTTGCATTATAAAAATAAATAGGACATTTGTTTTGAGTTATCAGAGAATTCTAATTTTGGCAGCTTCTAGCTCTGCTATATGTAGAGCCAGACTCTCTCAGACATAAGCTACTCTCTTAGATATTTTCTAAAGCTACATTAACTGCTTCAGGCAAGTTGGACAATGTGCCAAGAACAAACGGAGATGCTTCAGTAAGGAAAAGTGCACGACGGTGATGCATCTAGAAGACTAATCCCAAGGCTGCACACCCAAGAAAGGAAAGCCCTGGCGGGTGCTGCTAACATACAGCAGTAATCTCGCCTTCATCATGGAAAGCAAACCAGCCACGAGGCAGTGGTGAAACCATCTCTCACTGCAGAAGGTAAAAAGGCAGCTAGTCACCCTCCCTTGCTTCACGGAACTAGGGTGTCACATGCCCTAGATGGGACCAATTGGCTGCTCCATCCTAGGACTTTGACTCTGGAGTCAGCAGCAGAGAAGCAGGAGCAGTACAGACTCACTCCAGTGGCTGTGGCAGGCAGAAGGATCAGAGTTCAGAGCACTGGTGGTACAAGGAAAGTGTTAAGTGTCTACAGGCGGTGGTAGTGGTGTCCCCACCAGGCTGTCCCCATGGCGTGATTATGGCTGTAATTCTGGCTGCCTGCCTCTGTCTTGGCTCCTACCATTTTCTCACCCTGTTCTCCAGTCTTCCCGTCATGGCTGTGAATTCGAGAACCATTCTTTTTCTATTTAAGTCATCCAGAGTCAGCGTCTGTTGCCTGTAATGAGAATTCTTCTGTCACTTGTCCTTTAACTCCAGCAGAACTGGGTTTAGCAGAACTACTTTGGGACCCTGCTGCATTCCCATGCAATATGACCAGCCAAGCAAGTGGAATGCTAAGATGACAGTTAGCATAGTAAATCGGTATGCATTTCGTATCTTGGTGACCAGACATGTTAATACAGCTTCTAAAACCAATTTAGTACTAAGCATGTAGTTCATGAAAAAAAAGTCTTAGAAAGAATTTCATCTCTGATCTCACCTCCAGATCATTTAATAGGTCTCTCGTAGGCACCACCCCACTTCATCTGATTTGACCCCTCTTGCTTGGCCCTTCCCCATAACACACTCATTTAGTATTGACCCTTCCTTTTATCCATAAACATAATCTCCCCCTTTATCTTAGTGCTAAGCAGTGGGAGTTTTGTTCTGATTATATGTACTGCAAAACTAAAAAGAAATAATTGTGAAGGACAGAAATGTTTCAGCCAAAAGAAGATTTTAAGCTGTTGAATTCAAAAAATACTTATTTTCAAAAGGAAACATGTCAGGTAAAGTTTTCTGGGAGCAAGAAGCAAGTTCAAATGGACCCCCTGAGTAGCAGCAGGAAATGGAATCATCCAGTGTCACCTATAAGGGACCAAGTGCTAGAAGCATACAGGGAAATGCACATGTGAGTGCTGGCTATGTATTGTTGCTCCTTTCCTGGTTGGTGAAAACAAACTCACACCTTTCTACCTAATCATGTCATATCATGAGGGTGAATTTAACATATTTCTTCCTAGAGTAGGTGATCTCTGGATCAGTGTTTCAAAAACACCATCATCAAATCTGATAACTTTCCATATTGTTAATTTTGTCATCTTGATCTAACATTTCACTGTGATAGTGGACAGATAATAGACGAAATGGAATCTTCTGCTTGTAACTATGAAAACCTTGATTTCTGAGCATAGCCTCTATCATCAATGCACATTGGGCAACTTCAGCTTATCCAACTTCTCCCCCCACACCCACATCCTACTAGTTCTTATAAGAAAATGGGAAGTTCTATACTGTGTCTTTTTAAAAACTTTAACTAAAACAAAAGATTTCTAGCAAGTTTTTCATTTTTTACTTTGCATTCAAAATATATGTGATCAAAGAATTTGACTTTTCAAGAGACCATCCTTGAGAAGTTAACTAGGATGTTTTTCCCTTTCCCCTTTAGCATCCCTCCCTTGGCTAAAGGATGCTTGGCTTTCAAGGATGGTGGAAGGAGGGTTTAGAGTTTCAGAAAGAAAACAGAACAAAGACACCCAATTCCTAAGTGTAAAGCTCAAAACTAGGGGTTCAGGTATATATATAAAAAAAGAGAATTAGAAAGTAGATGTATCAGTCAGAACTGGAGTCTTCTCCCTTTCAACCACCCACTGCGGATGTGATGAGCACAAGGCTGCTGCTCAGCGGGGCCCTGAGCAGAAGTGGTCAGTTCCAAGGACCAGGTAACACAAGGCACGTCTCCAGGGATGGCGGCTGAGAACATCATCAGATAGAGACCATTGAGTGGGAAAATGGCACTTGAGCAAACAGCCCCCTTCCTAAAGCTTAATACCAACCGGTGGGGCAATGACGTTTATAAAAGAGGGAAAAAAATCCCAAATGTAGCTAAATTTTTAACCTGAAGTGATTGAGAAATTATGAAAGTTGCCTGAGTTTACCCGAAAGTAGTGTGATCCCATATCTGAACAGTACTAGGAAAAGCGGCAGCTCAAGGCCCGAAGTAAAATTTTATTACCAAAAGGAATTACTCCATTTTATACATCTGAACACGAGAATTGTGAAGTCTGTAGCCATTTTACTTAGATTTACTCAAAGGACCCAGGTCTGCAATCCAATCGGAACTGGCCTTTCTGATCCACCTGATCTTCTCAAGTCTTCAGAGATTGTTGAACTAGGAAAAGAAGAGAGATGGAGAAAGAAGATGTGGAACAGGCAGCACCTGGAAAAGTTATGAGATGTCCAAGTCGGAAGTGAGGGAAGAAGGGAAATGGGAAGAGCTCAAAGAAGAATGCGCCATCATCTTTCTTCTCTGAAGTCCCAATGGGAACGGATTCCCTTGCTCGTCACTTATGCAGGCTCCAGGGCAGCGCAAGAGGGAAAGGTCAGTAGCTCTGGGCAAGTGGAAAGGTGACTGCAGATGATGTGGGAGAGATGAAGAGGATGCAGGCTTTACAGGAAGCATCTAGTTTGGAAATAGAGATGTTGAGAAATTCTCAAATAAAACATTTTCATGCATAATAGTATAAGAAATGTATGTGGGGAAATGGGGAATGAAACTAACCTGACTACTCCCTTGTTGAGCTGATAGAGTGATATTGTCATCACCTTGGATCAATGTCTGACAGCTCATTCTTTGCTGGTACTGTGGCCCAGTTCCAGTACAGGTAATTCTGCTTACCTAACTCCCCCTGCAACATCTGTTACATATGTTTCCTGTCCCTTCAGTCCCCTGGTTATTCCCTATTCTAATTCTCTGGTACCCACAGGGATGGTGAGCCATGGTAAGCTAGTATTTATCATATACCTTGAGATGTCTGAATGAGAAGTGCTATAAAAGCTCAAATTGATCTTCTTAGCAAGAAGTGTTAGGGGATCCGAATCATTTCCCCTTAACATAGATCTCCCCTCCTTATTTGCAAAAACTTCACATTTGTCTTGATCCTTTCCCACTTCCTTCACTGCAAGCATCTCAGGAACAAGGAGTATGTCTTCTCTTGCTTTAGTAGCTTCCACTGAATAATAAATATCCCATGAAGCTTGGTGACAGATTACTTAATCACACGTTCACACGTTCATAGTAGAGTCCTACCTCCTAAACCCCATCGTAAACTCATACCGCAGAACCTTCCTCGCCAATTCTTCTTTCCAATCTATCAAAACTGAAACAGCTATTAAAAATTGATTTTTTTCCTGTCTACTACTACATAGTAAAGAGGAAAATATGAAAGGATGGATGGATAGTGTGAGCAAGATAAGGAAGGGAGAGCCCGTAAAAGGCTGACACTTAGTGGGTGCTTATAAACATTCAATGGCTTCCACCCATGAATGAACAAAGCAATCAATCAGCTGATGGGGGTGTACACTTTGGGGCCCTTTGTGTTGCAGTAACAGATACCCAATTAGATGTAGAGCAGAAAAGGAGAGTATTGGGTCTCAATTCAGAATCCAAGAAAGCATCACCCTTAGACTGCACTCAGGGCAGGGGTTTGCAGCTGGGCCTCAGGAGCAAAGGGAACCAAGCACACTGTGACCATCTCTCAGCTCTGTTTGTCTCCATATATCAGCTTCATTCTTCTTCCTTTTGTTGACTTTCTAGACAAGGTCTCCAACAGCTCCCAAACGTTATACCTACAGTTCATGTACCACCTGGAGAGAGACAGAGCTCCAAGTTCAAATGATCTAGGAAGGTCCTCCTTGGCCCAGCTAGGGTCGCTTGCCCATCCCAGGACCTTAAGATGTAGAGACCAGGAGAGTGTAAAGGATGGAGACAGGTGGGCAAGTTGCTGAGAGTACGATCTCCAAGGTCAAGGATTGACTGGAGGAGCAAGCAAAGAACTAAGAACAGACTAAACAAAGGCCACCAGACTGTATAAGATTGAGTGCATTTTAGCCTAATATTCTGGTCATGTCAGATAGAATAAACAAGTGTCAATGATTTGAACATGTCTCTGTCACCTCTATAAAGCTACCACTAATGCTAGATGGGGAACACAGAGACTCCAGCCCAGTCACCAGCCAAGGCCCCCGACAGTGTCCAGGGATGTGGAGAACTCTCCAGCACTCGCCTAAGGGGCCTTCCCACGTGCGTGGGATTTGCACTCATGTCCATAAAAGCCCACCTGCCAGGCTTCATGCTCCTCAGCGTGAGGAGACATGGGGGAAAGAGACAATGAGCGAAGGAGAGAGGAAATGACAAATGCAGGGACAGGACGGGGAAGGCAGTAGAGGTGATGGGGTTTTGGCATGGAAGACAGAGAGGATGGATTTGCTGCTGGCCCAGGAGCAAGCAAGGCCCAGGAACAGATCACCCATTTAGGTTCCCTTTAGCCCTGAGACTCCCAAACCTTTCCAGAACCTCAAAGCCCAGGCCCCAAGGCATGCCATCTGCTGGAGGTAACCAAGTGTGGAAACCAAGAGAGATCTGAGTTTCACCCTGCCCTCGGCAAGTCACTTATATCCTCAGCTTCAACTTCCCCTTGTGTAAAATTAAGGACTGATCTACGTGTTTGCTGTGGTTTCTTTTCTCTCCATAGTTACAGCTTTTATCTCTGTGATAACAGCTGACCTCGGTGGGAGGAAAACTCAATAAATTCACAGGTAACATTGCAGCAAGAGACAAGCAAGAGGGGAGGAAATCTTTTAAACCTCTTTTGAGGTCCCGTTAGAACCTACTGTTGCTCCTGCCTCTGCTAGCAAATTCTGACCAAATTTCATGGTCACCCCAAAGTTGTGGCTCTCACACGTTGGTAAGAGTCAAGAATTTTGAGGCCTTGCCACAAATACAGCAATGATTTTGATTTCACGAGCTGAAGTATTAAAAAGCACCGCGGTGATTAACTGGGGTTTTATAGGCAGTGTTTCCAACCAGCACTGTGCCGCGTGCATCCAGTTACTGCGGTTACGATTTCATTAGCTTCTCTGATAAATAATGCAATGACTTTAATGATGCATTTCCTCTTTCTGAAAAAACCCACAATGAAACTCCATTTCATAAAGCAAGGAAGAACAATGACTTCTGTTTAATTTTTATTACTTTAAAATTAATCTGTAAGGTTTTAACAAGTGAAAACCACCTTCTGAGGAAAAACCAAAAAAACGGAAAGAAAAAGGTTAACTGGTTAAAAGGTACAATCATCTCTGGGTGAGTGCAGGATGGATGTAGGTCAAGAATCAGCGTGGAAGCGCCACCTTCCTCAACTGAGCCCTTTCTAGATCACAAAAGGAAAGTGGTCCTGCCAAATTAAACCCCTCCATAACAATAAAACCTGATTTAATGCAGTCATTATTTTTCCATTAAATCTGAATATCATCTAATGCATGGATGTTATTTTAAAACTACCACGCTAATGCAAATCCAGCATTACTTGTAAATCAGACCTAAACGTTCCATCAGTTGTCATTAATGCTTTTGACAATCACAATGCTTCATCCCCAAGGACACCATCCCCTCGACCCCTGACTCCAGAGGTAGGGGAAAATAACAGAGGAGATGTATTTTAATTTTGAATGGAGAGCTGCTTACTGAAGTGTAGAGGTTGGGTCAGTAACACCCTGGAGGTCTCAGCTTAATTTGGTTCAAAATGTAACCCTTGCTTCTCCAGGCCACACTAGGCTGGAAAAAAAATTCAAGGGTTGGGTTAGGAATAACCGGGAGAAGAGAAAGCCCTCTACATATTTAAACCAGAGGAAATTTACTGCTGGGAATTGGTGACATGGGGGGTGGAAGTGAATAGAAGAGCTGATAAGCCAAAAGGCAGAGGGTAGCTCAATCCAGAGACTGGCAACTACGCGGAGCTGTTGCCACACCTGGGCTAGAGTGACAGAGGGAAGATGAAGTGGTACCAAGACCCATGGGGCAAGGATGCTGGAAGGATTCTGGAACCATACCAGGCCTGTCCAGTGGGATTTGGAGCCATTGGCTCAGAGGAGACGTTGCTGCTACAGAATGCTTCCTGAGGCACAGCGCGGGGAGAAATACCCTGGCTTCTCCGTTTTTCCTATCTTCCCATCTCCTGCCAGTGCCTCCCTTTGGCAAAACCCAGCTAGAAGGCAAGGGACCTCAGAGTCTGGGAAAAGCAGATAGATGTCTCTCCCCTTGAGATGCAAAGCAGAAGGATGAAGAAAGAGTGTGAGGGCAAATAGGCCCAGAGCGGGCAGAGGCGACAACTCCCTCTGTTAGTATTCGGGGTCTGCCTCCCTGGGCTGGGCTGCTCCAACCCTGCCTCAAGCCCCAGTGCAGACCCTCTGCTATGAGCTGCAGAAGTCTATGGAGGGCTTTGCTCCACAGAGCGAAAGCTCTTTAATTCAACCTCATGTTGCGAGACCTCCACGTGTCACAGTACCTTCAACCCTGGAGTCCGTGGAGCAGTGGGTGTCATGGTCGACTCCCTAGCACTTAGCCCACCCTTGATGGAGAAGCCCCACGGACTGGGAGGAACTGGCTCCAAGCTCTGGCCTCGATTGGTTCTGCCAAAGCCCCCTCACCACAGTGACTGGTTTGCGGATGGGGACACAGTCCGGGCCTAGGTAGTCAGAGTGCGGCATCACCCTCATGATAGTGATTGATTCAGGGTGAACTGGTGTCCTAAGTGGGCCTTTGTTCTGCAAATGGAGGAAGAGAAGCTATGGGTGAGGAAATATGTGGCCCCAAGAACTGATGGCGGAGATTAGCCACCAGCCTGAGGATGAAGCAGCCAACCAGAGGAGGACGGAGATAAGAGAATCAGAGAGAAACTAAGCCATAGCCTATGACAGCATGAGCCTGGAGAACATGCCAACCCCTCCTCAGGACTTTCCAGTTATGTCAGACAACAAATTTCCTCAAGGTTTAAACCATTTGAGTTTCCTGTTGCCGCAAGAGTCCTAACTGATACAGGGAACCAGATGCTTCTTCAAAGGTTTGGCACATGGTAGATGTTAATAAGCGACTGCTTGCTATTGTTTTCTTATAGAGCTATTGAAACATTTATACCAAGCTCCCTGGGAACTGGAGTGGGGCTGGCCTGGCTCTCCCAGAACGACATCATCTTATTATACCTGATTCTCAGCATTTATAACCCTCACTAAAACTGTCTCCAACACAGGGCATACATCCCTACACTGCTCCCCACCTCAAGGTGAGTTTGCTGACTTTTGATGGCTACACCATGCCACACCACACCCCCTCCCTGCCACGAGAAGGATTTGACGACTCCATTTCACCTTGTTGTTCAAAGAAGTTCTGAGAGTCTTAGCTGTTTCTCCTGGGGAAAAGGAGAACTCATGAAATCTCTGCCTCCCTGGCTTACAAAGACTATGCTCGCTCATGAGTCTTCTCTTGTGGAGTCCTTCCCATGAGCCAGACATGCTGAAGGCTGTGAAGAATAAATTAGCCACAATAGGAAGCTGTGGGTAAAAGCTTTCCAAGAGCAGAAATTTGCCTGCCTCAGCTTTCACAGTCATAGGTAAAGGGTTCAGGGGCAGCCTTCGAGAGCATCAACTTAAGAAATCAACAGAAAATGCCTACAGAAAACGCTTTGTGTTGATAGATGGCTTGAACCTGGCTGCATGGCGTGTGAGAGATGTAGATAGGTGATAACCCTATTGACATCGCATGAATAAACTATGTGGGGGCAGGGTCTACCTGGATGTCATGGTGGATGTTTCTCTAGGGCAGTGGTTCCCAGTGGAGGCAGTTTTGTCCCCCAAAGAACACTTGGCAATGTCTGGATACCTTTTTAGCTCTCACAACTCGGGGTGGGGATCCTACTGGCATCTGGTAGGTGAAAGCCAGGATCACCACCAAACACCCTGCAATGCACAAGACAGCCCCTCCCCCTGAGAATTTTCTGGCTTAAAATGTCTATAGTGTCAAGGTTGAGAAACCATGCTCTAAGGTTTGGACTTATGTAAACAAGGAATTTAAAAAATCAGATTAACATTGCTCAAATGGGTTGAGTACATTTATCTTTGGTTTATTTTTTACTGCAAGGTGTGGGCAATCCCAAAATTTTGTCTTTCTTTTCTACCCGTTGTACATTGAATTTCTTTATATTGCCTTACTACTCTGACTAGGCTATCTAGCACACTAGAGAAAAAGAGTAATAATTAATTACACCCTTTCTTCTTCTCTTCTTCATCATTAAGTGTAATATCTGCTGAAAGCATTTTTCTAGTTACCTATTATCAGGAAGACAAAGTTTCAGTCTATTTCTAGTTTGCTAAAGGTTTCTATCGTGAATGGCTGTTAAATTTTATCAAGTGATTTTTTTTCCTACATCTATGGAAATGATCAAATAGTTTTGCCCTTTCTACTATCAATGTAGTGAATTATATTAATCAATTTTCTAATGTTAAACTAAACTTTCTTGCCTTTCATAGACCAAACTTGGTCGTGAGATAATTGTGTTTTTATGTATGTTGAATTCAATTTGCTAATATTTGTAAAGGATTTCAGCATCTATATGCAGGAGTGAGATTGGCCTGTGATTTTCCTTTATTTTCATTTCCTTTTCTCTTTTGGCATTAAAATTACGCCACCCTCTTTAAATGAGTTGAAAAGTGCTCCCCTTTCTATATTCTTTGGAAAAGTTTCTGTAAGATTGAAATTTTCTATTCCTTAAGTGTTAGGGAGAACTTACCTGTAAAACCATCTAGGCATACTGCTTTCTTTCAGGGGAAGATTTTTAAATTATCAACTAATGGTTATAAGACTAATTTGGTTTCTCATCCTTCTTGAATCACTTGTGATAAGTTAGATATTTTTAGGAATTTGTCCACTTCATCTAACTTTTTAACTTTTTTGTCATAAAATTGGTTCATGATGTTTTCTCATTGTCTTTGAAATTGCTGATGCATCTATAGCTATCTTTTTCATTCATATTTTATTTATTTGGCTTATCTATTTTTTTCTTGTTCCTCTTTAAAGAGTGTTTTTCTTTTTTTAAGATTGGCCCTGAGCTAACATCTGTTGCCTATCTTCTTTTTTGTCCTTCTTCTTCTTCCCAAAGCCCCACAGTACATAGTTGTATATTCTAGTCGTAAGTCCTTCCAGTTCTGCTATGTGGGATGCCGCCTCAGCATGGCTTGATGAGCAGTGTGTAGGTCCGCGCCCAGGATCCAAACCAGGAAACCCTGGGCTGCTGAAGCAGAGCGCACGAACTTAACCACTCGGCCACAGGGCCAGCCCCTTGACAGAGTTTTGTTAATCTTATGAGTATTTACAAATAACCCTCTTTTAGCCTCATTGATTCTCCCTATCTGTTTTCTTTTCAATCTATATTTCTACTGTCTTTGGGTTTATTCTAATTTTTAAATTGGATGCTTACCTCCTTAATTTTTGGCCTTTATTTTTTTTCTTAAATGCAAATATATGGCTTACGTTTACCTCCAAATCCTAGTTTAACCGCATCCACAAGTTTCAATATTTTCATTAATGTTAGTTCTATATACAGTCTTATTTATATGATTTCCTTTTTAATATGGGTTGATTAGTAAATTTTTCTTAATTCCACACCTTTGAATTTTTATACTCATCTTTTTTAAGTATAAACAGATCATAAAAACATTTATTTGGTGATCAGAGAGCACGTGTTATATGTTGTCAATCTTTCAAACTTGTTAAAACGTGTCTTGTATCCTAATAGGTGATTATACTTCACAAATTGTCCATATGTGCATAAAAAGAATGTGTATTTTGCAGTTAATTATAACTCCAAATATTTGATCAAGTTTAATTGTACTACTCAAACATTGTATATGCTTATTGAATTTTTAAAAATCTGTTTTATTACTAAAAACGGGCTTTCTTTTATTCCTTGCACTTGTATCAGCTTTTGCTTTAGATATGTTGTGGCTATTTTATTAAAAGTCTACAAGTTTAGAATTGTAAATCTCCCAGTGAGTTGAATCTTTTACATTTATGTACTGACTCATTCCATCTCTGCTAAATATTGTTTCAGCTCTATTTCATTAACAGAAGTATTCCAGCTTTTTTTGGTTGCTACTTACCTTGTACATATTTTTTCCATCCTTTTATTTTTAAACTTTCTTTGTCCTTATTTTTATGTTTTTTGTGAAACAAAATCATAAAGATTCTTAATCCAATCTGATAATCTTTGTCTTTTATCAGAATTGATTTTTATTTCCTGCTGAGGAAGATTAGCCCTGACCTAACATCTGTGCCAATCTTCCTCCACCTTATATGTAGGTCACCACCACAGCATGGCTGAAAAGTTGGGTAAGTCCACACCCAAGATCCGAACCTGTGAACCCTGGCCACCTAAGCAGAGTGTGCCAAACTTAACTACTACGTCACAGGGCTGGCCCCCAGAATTGATTTTTCATTGACATTGATTGGGATTACTGGTATTTGGATTTATTTCTATCATTTGGTTTTGTGCTGCTTGATACCGAGCAATGGGCTTACTCTGCTTGCTGCCATCTGAGCCATTAAATCACAAGTTAGGGATCGAGAAACAAAGTTTTAATTCAATTAGCCAGCAAAATCGGGAAGATGACAGACTAATACCTCACAAAAACCATCTTCAAGGATTGCAGAATCCTGAGGCAGTTATATAGGGAAAATGGGCAGTGAAGAGGGGGTCCAGGGATGTTGGTCTCCAGGCACAACGGGCTCCAGGCATCACATTGTTTCATTCTTCTGTCAGCTGCAATGGACACTTGTAGGTGTGTTTCCCGCCTGTGGTCAGCCTGTTCCTGGAGAGAAATTCATAGAACAAAGTTTTAATTTATCAAGTTATCGGGGAGCACATATGTAAGCAGAGGCCATAAATCAGGAGAGCATGTGAATTTTTTAGAGTACGTGCAGAGCAGGGAGTAGTCACACAGAGGAGGGGCTGGGGCCATTTTGCATAACAAGATGGCCTCACTTTTGCTCACTTACATGCCTACTCTGATTTTTCTTTTTTTTCTATCTCTCCTTACTTTCTGGATCTTTTTTATATTGACTATTTTTTTTTTTCTCATTCCAATATTTGCTTCAGTAATTTGGAAATTATACGCAATATTTTTTTCTTTCTTTTTTGAGGGGTAGTCGTTTCTCTAAAAATTTTAACATGAAAATTTAACCTAAAAACTCTAAAATTGATCCCTATCTTCACCTTTGTCACAAAGAATCCAAAAACTCCAGAACATTAACTTTAATCATCTCTACAATGATTTATGCCCCTCTTAATCAGTGTTTATATTCTATTATTTTAATCTACAAATCAGACATCATTATCAGGCTTTTACCGAATCAATAGCTTTTATATTGACTTTTACAGTTACCAATTTATATATTTTCCCCTCCTTCCTACATCTCAGATCTTCTATCTGAGATCATTTCTATTTTGGCTGATTATACACATTTCCAGGTTTCCTTTACAGACATCTCTGGGTGGTAAACATCAATTTTGTTTATTTGAAAATAGCTTTATCTTTGAAATGGCAGTTTTATTAGATAGACAATACAGTAAATAGATAGTCATTAGACATACATTCAACACTTATAAATATTATTTTAAGTTTTTTTGTCTCCCATTGATGCTATTATGAGTCTTCTGTAAGTCTAACCATCATTCTTTTGTAGCTGATTTGTCTTCTCTCTAGCTTCTTTTGATATTTTTATTTGTCTGTGGTGTCCTGCAATTTCCCTCTGTTGTTTCTAGATATGAGTTTTTCTTTATTTATCCCTCTTGGGATTTATTGGGCTTCCTGAAACTGAGAATTGGTGTTTTCTCAATTCTTGAAATACTAAGCCAATTTTGGCTTTGAATGCTGCTTGCCCCTTTCCCTCCTTTCTATCCACTTTGAATTCTCATTAAACGCATGTGAAACCTGTTTCATGTTTTCCATCTCTATGCCTTTTTTTGCTGTATTTTATAGAATTCCTTCAGTTCTGTCTTTACGTTCATTTATTCTCTCTTCAGCTGCGTCTTATCTGATGTTTAAACCATCCAATGCCTCTTGAATATCAACTGTGATATTTTTTCAGTATTAGAAATTTCATTTGGCTCATTTTTGTAGCTGCTTAGTGATTTTAAAAGTCTTTTTCCATAATTATATTTCAATCCTTTTTTTTACTTCTTTTCATTGCCCCTCTGACCTTATATCGTACCTTTCCTGCTTACTGACTTCACCTCATCCATCCTGACCTCACTTCTGTGCCAAGCACATTCCCACCTCCCAACTTTCGCCTGCTATAGAAAGCTTTCATCTGACACCAAGAAATGCACATGACTTACTTCCCCATCTCCTTCAAGTTTTTGAGAATGTCACCTCCTACATACCTCTTATACTCACGCTCTGCTTTATTTTTCTCTGTAACACCTTTTACTTTTGAAGACTACATAGTTGATATATTTAACTTGAATGTAAATGTTTAAAGGTAGGGATATCTTCTGGGGTTTTTTCATTATTGTGTCACCAGTACCTAATGCAGTTAGTATCTGATACAGGACACAATAAATATTTGTGAATAAATATTAAATACATTTACTTTATCTGTTGTATCCACTAATCTTCGTTCCTTTTTTTATTCATGATGCCCTGTTTCCTTGTGTGTTTTATGATTTCTGAAAGTGAGCTCAATTTTCTTGGATTTATATATGTGAATTCCTCGAGGCCTGGGTTGAATGTTTGTTAACCCAGAGAAGATTTATATTTGCTTCTGCCAGGCATCTTGGGTTACAATAATCTCATGACCTCACTTATATAATTTATTTGTTTGAAATTTTTCAGACCACACACAATATAGTTGCTAGATATGTAAATCAAAAACTATCAGAAATGCAAATAGTGGTACTTTAATATAGCTCTTTCAGGACACATCTTAAAGGCAAAAAATAAGTGAGGATATAGAGAAATTAACACGTATGTAATAAATTACATCTCTGAATAGAAAAATGTGTTTCCTTGTAAGTCCAAAATAAATCAAATTCTTGGCCACAAAGAAAATCTTCATAAATTTTTAAAAAGTAACAATTGTAGAGGTTACATGCTCAATCATAACCTTAATAATAAGAATAAGAAGAATTTCAACTACTTGCAAATTAAGGAATAGTTCTATCCAAACCTTGTATTAAAGATGAATTAAAACTGAACTTTTATACTGTCTTGGAAGCCATTAAAATGAGAATACTTTATAATAAAATCTCTGGGACATAGCAAAAACTGTGCTTAGAAAAAAAATTATAGCCTTAAATGGCTTCAAAGGCCAAAATTAAAGATACTTAGGGTTCATTTTAATGAATCAGAAAAAGAGCAATACAGTTAACTGAAACTAGAAAGAAAGAAAATAAAAAGAAAAGAGAAAAGAGAAATAAAATCAAAATCTCATTCTCTGAAAAGACCAATGGAAAAAAAGAGAAGCCCTTGTAAGCCTGATTAGGGAAAGAGAGAAAAAATATTTATGACTAAGAATGAGAAATGAGGGGCCAGCTCCGTGGCCAAGTGGTTAAGTTCGCGTGCTCCGCTGCGGTGGGCCAGGGTTCGGATCCTGGGCGTGGACATGGCACCACTCGTCAGGCCACTTTGAGGTGGTGTCCCGCATCCCACAACTAGAAGGACCTGCAACTAAGATATACAACTGTGTACAGTGGGGTTTGGGGAGATAAAGCAGAAAAAAAAAAAGATTGGCAACAGTTGTTAGCCCAGGTGCCAATCTTAAAAAAAAAAAAAAAGAATGAGAAATGAGACACAATCACAGACACAGAAGAGATCAAAATAACTGTAAGAGAATATTTTGTGCAAATTGATGGCAATGAGTTTGAAAACTAAGATAAATGGATAATTGCCTAGCAAAATCTCAATAGAAACCTTGCTGAGAGCAGTATAATGGAGTACCTGGGGGAGGTGACGCAAGGCTCTCTTTCAAAATGCAGCTTTCAGCACAAGAAAGCACAGTGACGTCTATGGCTGAAGAATGCTCAGAGGTTTCAGGGCAATTCCAAAGTAAACAGCTCCAGGAGAGTAGTGACCCCAACACGCTTTCCTTAAACGCTGTGTAAATCCAATATTAGGAAAATCGAGCCCAAGATTACAACATCACATTGGATCTTATTGGGAGCCCTGGATTCCGGAGCAGTCTCAGGGGCCGAATAACTGAAAGATGCTGGGAAGATAACAGCCTATGAGGACACTGAGACCCTTTGGAATCAGTGTGCAGGACAGGATATAAATGATCTTCAGGTTATAAAGAAGGCTGAGCCCTCTTGGTTCCAGTGCCTCACCTGGAAATTCCAACAGTTTTTCAAGATGTGCAAATCATCAAATCCAGCCGTGTCAAAATCTGCATTCCTGGGCTATTGTTAGTATTGGCCATTACTTGGGAAAGTGTCAACATCATGTTCATATGATTACTGGTCAGATGGAAACGTTTAAAAACTCGTGAAAGAAGAAATTAATGATAATTCAGTCTCCAAGGTCAAAGTCATACATTTCAGTAAAAGTTTACCTCCTTCCAAAACCAAAAGTGACACTGAACTACAATTTCTGATGAGGGGGTAAGAGGAGTAAATTAACCAGCTATTTATCAAAATGGGCTGCAGAGATATGTATTATAGAGGATTTTTTTCTCAACTATAGTCTCACCACTGAACCGTGCAAATTGTATTACTGTGTTTTGCAGCAGGGAGACACTCCGAAGCAGAGAATCTAGCTAAGCTGTGCCCAGGGTCCTGACCCAAGAGACTGTGAAATAATAAATATACCAGCATTTTAAGCTGCTAAATGTCTGGTGATTTGTTATGCAATAGTAGAAAACTAATACAAACCACAAACTCCTCTACCTCTCTCCTCACACTCTTCTCACTGCCTATACAGCCTCTCATCCCCTCCCACCCATCCTCCAGGTGGATAATTCCCACTCACCTTTTACGATTCAAGTTGAATGTCTTCTCTTTCAAGAACCCTTCTCTTAACTCTTCCCTCCACCCCTCTTCTTAGGTTTCATAATGCCTGTAGATACTCATTATTATATGTATATATTACATGTTTATTCAAATCATTATCACCCTGTATGTCTGCTCCTTTGACTAGATGTGTGCATCTTTGAAGAAAGGGGTTATGCCTTAGTCGTATTTATATTCTCGATGTCAAACATGATGCCTGCCACGTGGTAAACACTCAACAAATGTTCGTGTGGTGGGTATGCATCCAGCATCCAAAAACTCCTTACTTTGCATAAATCAATATCATTACCGACTTCAAGCCCCCTCTTCACTAGGCTGGCAGGACAATTACCCTCAACCCTTCCCTTGTTTTCCTTTCCCCTTCCTGAAGGTCATACCAAAAATCCAAACTCTTACACTGTGCCAAACTATTATGGGTAGGGGGCTCCATCACTGTTTGCACTGGTTGCTACTAAGATAGTTCCTGTCTCTGTCTACAGCCTCTTCTGGTACTTCTGCACCAGACTTTGGACATGGGAATTAGATGTGTCACATAACCATTCTGTCCTGGAGACTTATCTCATCCTAGGGTGCCCTTACAAACAGCAGGGCCTGGATTCCCACTACTCCTGGACCACAATTCTCTCTCTCTCCCACCTCTTTCTCTCCCCAGCCAAGGGCCATCTCCTCATCTGGGATGGGGCATTTCTACAAGACACACTTTCTAGCTCATCAAGTCCCCTTCAGCTTTTTGCCTCCCCTGCAAACCCTCTACCTTCCCAAGCTTAGACTTCTAGAAAACACAAGCCAGAAATCCTTGCTGGCTTCCACTCCTTTCAGCCCCAAAAGGAATCTTCTCTGAGACGAAGTGTAGCCAGGACCTGCTCAGATGGGAGAAAAGCAAAGGGGAGAAGTCACATGCCTTCTCATCTCACAATGTTAACCAGTCTCACTTTGGGGATGAACGTGTTGATTAATTGATCAAATTAGAGAAGCAATGATAATAACGCAAGGGTATCAGTAGAGGAGTCGAAGTGACCAGTAAAGTATTAATCCTCCACCCTACAGAAATCCTTGGTGGTAAACAGGTCAGGCCCTCTCCTGAACATAGGAGGAACAGGAATCACCCACCCAGATAAGATCTACAGGTACTTTTGAAACCATCCATTTAGGTCATCAATTTTAAACTCTTGCATTCCAAATCCTTTCTTAAAGCTACTGCTGATTGAGTTAAATTTCACCTTCTGCAGGACACTCTTTCTAAGCCCACTTGATTTTAGCACACCTGGGATGGACTCTACGCATGCTGCCAGCTTCCCATCTTAAGAGTCTCATCTCAAGGGCCTCCCTGCTCTTTTGCCTCCAGACTTTCTCCCAAGCCCTGGAGGACCACTCAGCCTAGACTCAGGCTCATCCCAGAAGCAGAGAGGCGTTAACATCCCTGGGGCAACCCTCTGGCAATGCGTCACAGGAGTCGGTGGAAAACGTCCCAGGATCTTGCCATTCAGATGGACACTTCTGAGGTCCTTTCCTCAGAGGTCCCCAGGGGACTGAGCCTTGGGGACCAGCAAAACTGTGCATTCTCCATTGGCTTTTCCTCCTTCTCCATTTTATGCCTCCCTCCAAACTCCAACTTCTGGGAATCTCTCCCAAATAAACTACTTCTCTCAGACTCTGCTTTTAACGGAAGCCTACTGATACAATGCTTTCTCCAGGTCAGCTTTTCCAGAAGAGGTGCTAAGGAGGAGTGGCAAACCCAAGAGGTAAGTTCCAGACTCAGTAGAGTGGATGGAATAAATAAGCAAAATAGGAAAATTGGATAATCAACTATAGAGCTGCCCCCAATAAAGGGGCTGGAAATTGCCTGTAAGAACTCATCTGTGCAATGTCTGGACCAAGTTCAAGAGGAGGAGCCTGCTGAGGATCAGGGTATCGACAGATCACTGCCCACAAGTGGAGGGAAAGAATGCAAGCTCAGGCTCTGACCGTACTGCCTGAGCAAATGCTGATGCACCAGCAGCACTGTGACCTCACACTCAGCCACTCAATGGGGGACAGCAAGATGAGAGCAGTGCTTAGGCAGCTCTCTGGGAAGAGGGACGATGCCAGCATAAACTGAGAGGTGTAAGCAATGAGGCTGCTGGGAAAGCTTAGAGCATCTAGAGCAAGTCAATGAGGTCATAGCCAAGGAAAGGGAGGGAGAGTGAGGAAAAAGCTCAGGCTTTTCCAGATCCCTCCAAGGTGCTCATCTAAGAACTTGACTTATGTAACCTGAGTTTCCTGGGCCACACCAGTCCAGGGTTAAATATGGCACATATGGTTTCAAAATGTAGGTGTTATTAGTATTCAGGTGCGGTCAGGCCAACATTGAAAACACAGCTTGCTACTCACAGTTCCTAAAAGGAGGGGGCATGCCATGCCATGCAGGGCCACATGGAGAAGCACCGGGATCAGTCAGGAGGCAGAGGGAGTGAGGGGAGATGGGAGGAACAACCTTTATTGTGCTTTCCATGTGAAGGAACAGGAGGAGCAGGAGAAGCAGATTCAGGATTCCTAATTTAAATGCTTTCCATGGGCTCTGGGATGTAAAAGCTGTCCTGAACCGTCTGGTTCCCGGCCCTGGCATGGTTAGGGCAAGGGGCTGGTTGCCTGATTGTGAGAGCCTGAAAAAGGAGGTGGCACCTTCCTTCCTGACTTTTGCCAACCCCGTCACCCTCTGCAAAGTCCCCTCTTCCAAGTGCCCCTGAGTTTGGGGCCCTACGCCTTTGGGATGTTTTGCCCCTCCTCATTCCTATTTGCTATCATCTTGCAACAACTGGGTGTTGGTGGGGCCTGTCTCTGCTCTGTGGCTGAATCGTGACAGGACATCTGTGAGCTCAGGCTGCTGGGTGAGGACAGAAGTCGTGGATGTGAACTTCAGTCTGGTCTCCCACCAGTTATCGCTGTGTCTGATTTCCTCGCCCACTCGGCTCACCAAGGGGAGCACCACTGTTCTCAGGTTCAGCACCCTCTGGCCTGATACGAGGAGAGCTCCTTGTCCTCACAGCCGGGCTGCGACTACCTGTGAATAACCACCAATAGAAGAACCAGCAGAGCACTTGTAATGATCTCCCTTGTACATCCTGGAGAAGCGACCCTGGCTTCGATTCCACGGAGTGGGGCAGGTCGGGGCTTGAAGGAGGTTTTACCAGTCTTCCTAACTCATCCTTCCTCCAGCTTCTACTTGCAGGCTGGGTCAGGAGACAGCTGGGCTGCAAACACCATGCTTTTCTTAGCCTGGCCCAAGCCCTGGGCCTAACTGTCTGCCTGCTTCCTCTTGCCCTCAGGCTGCTTCTCTCCAAGCATGCTCCTGATCTCCCCGTGCAAACAGATGACCAGAGGCCTTGAGCACATGAGTGAATGTATGAAGTTTCTTGCAAAGTTCTTTACTCCTACACTTCTTGGAAGGTAGAAAAATGAAGCTTTTGTTGTGATTATTGCTTCTTTGATGATGGCTATTGTTTTAACTGTGTCCATGGTTTTCCGGGCTCTGCTCCCGGGGATACTGGAGTTCATGCCCTAAGCAGCCGCGAGGGTGTGTGAGTGTGACTGTGACCTTCCTTCAATACCCCAAGAACAACTCTGTGAGTCAGTCTTAACATTGGCCACTTGTCTAGACGACCCACCTGGGCATCTGGAGCTCCATCAGGTCCTCTCAGCTGCCAAGCTTGCTCCTTCAGGCAGTGGAGGCAAGTCTCTTTTTCTAGCCAACACTTCCTCGAGTTCTGTGGAAACACCTTTGGTGCCCTTGGAGTGAGGAGTAGCTCTCTTTGGCTCAAAGGCAACGCCTGAGCTTCAGGCCTCGTGGTTGACCACATAGCCTTTTCCTCTACTACGGCTTCTCCTCCCCCTGGGTCCTCAGGTCCTCTTGATGGGCTTCCTCCTTGAAAATCAACCAGCCGGCTCCAACCCACTGGCTCAGATCTGTACTGCCCAGCAGATAAAGTGCAGACTGGGCAAGGGGCAGTTCCTGATCACGGATGTGGGATCCAGAAAATGTGCCCCTCACAGCGTCCCAGAACCTGAGTTCCAGCGTGACATGAGTGACATAGCTATGAATCAGGTGGGCATAATGGGAGACCAGGATGGCCAAAGGAGAGCAGCAGCGGGTGGGGCACAGGGGATAGTGGGCCAAAGCCATGCCAGAGACTAAGTGCCAACGCTGGGAGCAACTCTTATACTCCAGCCTAAGCTTCGGAGAGCAAGTGGGTTTATTCTCACAGTTACTGCACTCGGCCCCCAAAGTCACTTCAGATACTCCTAACTTACCTCGTATCCTGCCCCCTAGCTTTGGGCATGATCTTCTGGCTTTATTTGGCATCCTTTCTCAAGCATGATTCTTCCACACCACAATCATACTGGGAGGCTGTATAAGTTTCCTGTGGATGCTGTAACAATTACCACAAACTTGGTGACTTAAAACAGCACACATTCATTCTCTTACAGTTCTGGAGGCCGGAAGTCCAGGACCAGTTTCATGGGACTAAAGTGAAGGTGTCGGCTGGGCTGTGCTCCCACTGGAGGCTCTAGGGGCAAATCCATTTCTCTGCCTTTTCTAACTTCTGGTAGCCGCCAGCAGTCCTGTTCCTTGGCTTGTGGCTCCTTCCTCCATCCTCAAAGCCAGTCCTCCGGCATCTTCCACTCTCCCTCTGCTTCCATCACTATCACATTGCTTTCTTCCTCTTCTGTGTCAGATATCCCTCTGCCTCTTTCTTATAAGGATGCTTGTGATGGCGTTTAGGGCCCACCCGGGTAATCCAGGATAATCTCCCCATCTCAAGGTCCTTAACTCAATCATGTCTGCACAGACCCTTTTCCATATAAGGTAACTTTCCCAGGATTCCAAGGCTTAGGACCTGCATATCTTTGGGGCCATTATTCAGCTTGCCACAGAGATGTCCCCACCTCCCTCTCAGGCCAAAACAAGGGACCAGGTTCATGAGAGAACTGGCTAATAATGGAAGGATTTAAATCCGGGTCTTTTAGCCTCTGAAGCCCAAGGTTTCCCCACGTTATCCATCATGTGCCTCTCATGAAATCATTGTGAACTTCTGGAAAGAGGGAGTTAAAATTTACCCAGGATCCTCAAGACGAAAATAGATTCCTGAGCTCCAGAGCCACTTAGAAGAGAGTGCCTGCCGCCTGCACCAAGGGGGCCAGCGCCCAGGGAGCAAGCTCCGCTCCAAACCTCTGAAGGTCAGAGCAGGGCGTGAAGCAGGCTGGGAGGAGAGTCTGGGTGGTCAGCAGAGCTTCATCTAGGCTTTAAAAACACACCTGGTGTCGGTTATTACATGAGGAGTGGGTCAGGAGTATAGTTTCTATAGAAGCAAGAGTGCACACTTATTTCATTATAAAAATACCTGTGTTGGCTAAATGCTAAGTCAAATAATCTCACAGCCGTGGCTCTGTTCTTTTTGTGTGTCATCACATGTAAATCCTAATTTCATTAATCTCACATGCATTCAGTTTATCCCTTTAAATTCTCCCCAGAGATGCAATTTTTCACCATTTGTGTGAGCAAAGCAAATGCGAGCGGTGTCTACCTCACAATCACTTGGAATTCCCAACAAATACAAGTTCCTATGTATTTCAGGAGCTTCTTGCTGCTGTTGTTGCGCACAAAGACAATGCAGCTTGACTCACAAATACCATCACCCAGGATGAATCTCCAAGCTACGCAGAGAGATATTGGCAATAATATTCCATTTTGAGGGGTTTTATTTCATCAGACAGGTGTACTTAGCTTCACAGGAGAAGCATTCCTAAAGAGTTGGCTATACTGTAAATTTTGTAAAGCAAATCTCATTTTAACATTGATTTCCATTATGTCAGAAACCTTCTCCCGAATCTTTTGCTCTTACCGCTTAGTCGTGATAATGGCACAGACCAGAAGAGAGGGGAAGAGGGAGCTTCTTAAGGACAGCTGCCTTTCTGGAAAGGACTGCGTAACACACAGGGAGCTTCAAGCCCCAGAACGTTTCTGATTCTCTCCTGTAAAATGACTAAAGGCCCATTCCATGTCGCCCAACCTCCTAGCATGAACTTGATGATGAGGCAAAGAGGTACAGAGACACGCCATGGAGAGATTCCAAACCAAGGCATGTCTTTGCTTCAGCAGAGGCTCAGGGGCATGGGGTGGCTCAACGGGGCCTGAGGGGCCCCTACGGCAGTGACCAGGTTAGGTTAGGAGACAAAGCGTGCGATGAAAGCACTTGGAGTTTAGTAACAGACTGGGTGGAGGGCAAATGGAAATTTCATTCAGGCCTGGCATGGGCATCCTTAGGTAAGCCGAGTGTGTGTTCTGAGCCTGTTTCCCCATTTGTAAAGGAAGGGTGGAAATACTTACCCAGCATGTGGTTGTCAGGGTTAGATATAATCTAGATAAAGGGTCAGCAAACTTTTCTGTAAAAGGCCAGATAATAAACGTTTTAGGCTTTGTGGGCCATATGGTCTCCATCACAAAGACTCAGCTCTGCTGGGGTAGCATGAAAGAAGCCATAGGCAATATGTAAATGAGTAGGCGTGGCTGTGTTCCAATAAAACTTTATTTACAAAAACAGGCAGCTGGCTGGATTTGACTCATGGGCCAGGGTTTTCTGGTCCCTTGTCTAGAACATGTCTGGTACACAGCCTAGTTAGGATGCCGGACCTGGGCCTGTTTGCCCTCAGACTCATTCGCAGTCCTTGCATGCACCCCTGCAAACTACAGTTCCCATCCTCCTTTGCTAGCTGGCTTCTGGATGGATCTGGCCTATGGGAGGTGTCAGTGGGAGGTGGGAGCAGGGAGCTCTCTGTTCTGCCTGTGAATCTGGCAGTGGCTAGTCCACTAGACAGCCTGTCCTTCCACAGCCCCAGCTTCCAGCTCCTTCTGGGTGCCTGGGCATCTGGGCTGCAATAGCACTGTCTCCTCCATTCTTCTTCCATCCACCTAAGCATGGCAGTGGCTAATCTCCAGGCTGCCTCACCCTCCCCTGCTCGCTTTCTTGCTCTTCTGGCACCTGTGTAACCAGTTTCTGGTCTTCAGTGGTCTCTATTGAACTATTTGGCTGAAGCTCATTCTCATAACTCTGACTACGAGAGTTAGTTTTCCATAAACGGTTGATGTTCTTAATTGATTCCTCTTAACACTCTGGATATTTTTAATTTCATGAAGTAACATTTCTGCATAATAGATGTCTTAACTAGTTTCTTATACAGTTCCTATAAGGAGAAATGCAGAATCTTGGTCATTCAGTCAACAAGCATATATTGAGTACCTACTATGTGCCAGGCACTATTCTAGGCCTCAACGGTGTACAATTTAATATACTAGTTGATGAGTTTATCCATCAGCCAATCCAACCCTTTCATATTACACACAATGGAAAAAAAGACCCAAAAGATAATCACAACTAATGTTTATTGAGGATGTAACTTGTGCCATGCTCTCATCAAAGCACTTTGCATGAATTAACTTATTTAACACTCCTAACAGCCCAATGAGGTGGGTAGTATTATTACCCCCATTTTAGAGACGACGAAAATGAACCACAGAGAGGAAAAATAACTTACCTGAAAACAATTAGCTAGTAAGTGGTGGAGCTGAGATTTGAACCCAGACAGTCTGGCTCCCCATCTCAAGCTTCTAATCACATAGTATGCTGCCTCCTCCCAAGAGAGCTAAGGATGTGTTCAAGGCCACGGCTACTGGCACCTTCGTGACTCAAGCCTGGTCCTCGAGTTCTAATTATATGTTCTAACCATTAACAAACTGGCAGCCACTGCTGTAATCATTAAGGTGATAGCCATCCCTCTAGAAGAAATAATAAAAAGTCATTACATGTCTCTATATAGTCTTTAATATACTGCATAGAAGAATAAAAACGTCAATAAGGAATATGCTGCACCAGCCATCACAAACACTTTGCAAAATGTCTGAAATCTAACAAATAGTGGAAAAATCTAAAATCAGAATTTTGTAAGTGAGATCATCGAGTTAAGTGGTTTCAAAATTTTTTAAGCCTTGTAACCCTTTCTTTAAATAAAAGCTTCTAGGAGATCCCAGTATGCAAAACAGTTGACAGATAAAAGGAGACCTGCCCCAGTTGGGGTGAGTGGAAGATGCCAGAAGCTCCCTCTCCCTGTCCGTTTCCATTTTCCACGAGCCCTTGAGCAGACTTGTCGGAACCCAGTTGTAAAGCCATCCGTGCTAGCTCACCCCAGTCTCTCTGAGGCCCTAAGAAGTGATGGGACTTCCTCAAGGTCATTTGGGTCGGTCGTGGAATAGCCAAGATCAGAGCCCAGGCTGAGTCCCTCTCCAATGCTCTCTTCGACATCGTCACTGTATGCTCCTCTCATTTGGTTTTCTGGGAGCAGTGAATATCTTTGCAGCAGGCAAGTGTGTTCTGTCTTTTGAGCCACCCACATGCCCAGCAATAAACGAAGCTGGGATGGCCAGCAGGGGGAGGATGAAGGGAGCAGAGCCTTAGCAAATTTGATGGAGCAGGGCTAATTTCTGCAGATCTAACAATCCCAGCTACATTGTCAAGGCTGCATTGAGATAAATGGAGAAGAAAACAGCCTCTGATCCACTTGGGGTAGCACTCGAAACCTCTCAGCAAGAAACATTTCCCGAGATATCAAAAGCCACGTTCCTAAGATGCTGTGAGCTGGTGATGCATGTCTGCGTCCCCAAGCTTGCTGTTCGCAGTTGTCTTTATGGCACAACAGCGGGCTCCCACAGCACTGGAGCCCAGAATCAGAGAGGATCTGCAGGCTTCCACGCTGCAGTGGCTTTACACATTCTATGTTTCTCTGAGGATTTCCCATAGTATAGCTGACAGCCTCCAGCTGCCATTTAGACTTCATGGGGTTCCCAGGTCTCAGCAGGGAGAAAGGAAAGCCCTGGAAACCCCAGCTTTGAAACAGCTCTCTTAGCCTAGGAGACCAATGAGGCAGACAAACTCTTGATGACTGAGCAGGGTGGGCTGGGTAGAGGAAGCAGCGTGGTAAATAGGGTCCCCCTTAACCTTTCTGGGGGGGTTTGTTATGTGAGACGCACTTTTCAGTCCAATGACCAGAGCAAGGTTGCTGAAGATCACGGTCATGAACCAAGGGAGTTTCACCTCCAAAATCGCCAGGCAGGTTTCACACCTGCAGCTACACGTCATCTCTTTGTTCAGATCGCCTCTCCTCCTGAATTAATTATGCTATCCAAGTTCACTCTCTGCCGACATCAAACTGAGGTACATTGTTCCTCTTATGATTCCTTGTCTCTGAATGGTTTATTTTCTTTGCCATTAAGGGCTGGTTGAAAACTCAGAAGTTTTGCTTGAATTATCATCAAACCAAGTTGTATAAAGACATAAAGGACTGACAGCTTTCCATTTATGGATTAGACACTCGTTATTTTTCTGGCTTTTAACAGCTTTTCAATCTAGCTTGTCATTCCAATGTTCTTCCCATTCCAAGATGACAGCGCAAATCGGACACAGACGGTGCACTTACGGCTGCCCTTCCAGAAACCCTGAGTACCTAATGGTTTGTGAGGTTATTGGCTTGTTTTTCTAGTAAATTCTTTTTGAAATTCCAGTAAATTGGTTAAGTTAGTATCTTGAAGAGAAAAAAAAGTCAATGTACTTAATTGCTCTCTTGTCTTTTAGGGTGTCTTCCCATGGGAATGGCCATCATCAGACTTGGCCGAGGGTCCAACATCATCTGTTTTCCTCTAATGTGTCAAATGTTCCCTCTTCCTTTTGTCAGAAGCCTTGATGTAGTTGTGAGCCCGACTTTGAAAACTCCATTCAGCAGGGAGCAACTGAGCCCCCCGTGCAGCCGGCTCTAGCCCACCCCACTCTGGAGGCATCTGTGCTCGCCGTTCAATTCCAGGTTCTTTCCCTCTTTAAAAGGTGCAAAAAACGTACATACATATTTTGTTCTCACTAGTCAAACTTCAAAACCATGGAGGGAAAAAGAAAAAGGTGCCAAAAGCATTAGCAGTGGTCAGCTCTAAATGACAGGATTTGCGAAGATTATAATTTTCTTCTCCTTTATTTATTTTTTCTAATTATATCATGTATTTCCCATGGAATAAAGGCACTGTTATCCTTACTCTTGCGATAATCATCCCCTGGTATTTTGTTCTAATTTTATCACCTACTGATACATCTCTAAGCAATAAATTTTTAGGCTGGTTTGTTTTGAAATTTCATATAAAAATAATCATACATTTATAAAAATGTATTAAATAAAGGACAAAAATATGACAATGCAGAAGGAAGCTGTCTAGAACTACGCTGTCCAATATAAGAGCCACCAAACACATGTGGCTATTGGACACTTGAAATGTGACTAAATTAAGTCCAAATTAAGATGAATTGGAAGTGTAAAACGCACACCAGATTTTGAAGACATACTTTAGTAGGAGAAATGGAATGTAAAATATCTCATTAATACTTCTTCATTGATTGCTTGTTGAAATGTTAATATTTTAGATATATTGTTTTAAGTAAAATATATTATCAAAATTAATTTCCCCTATTTGTTTTTATTTTTTAAATGTAGCTATAGAAAATTTTAAATTACAGACGTGGCTTGCATTATATTTCTATTGGATGGCGCTGGCCTATAAGCTCTCTGAATTCCTTACATTCAAAAGCTACAATTGTAAACAACATTTGATGATTATTAGATACCTATTTCATGCCAATCATTTTGCCTTTGTTTCTGTTTTTTCCTTTTGACTGTCCCCTGGTCTAACTCCCTCTGTCACAAAGCTCCTCCTGCACCCTCTGTGTTTCTCTCCTACAGCTCCCCTACCTGCCAACCAAAGTGAGCCCTGTACCAGCTTCTCAATGCCCTTAACAAATGGTCAGTGTTCTCATCCTCCATTTCCTGTGACCCTGCCCGCTTTACCTCACACGTCCACTTTTCCTGCCCACACTGCTAAGACCCTGCTCCTCCACTCTCACCCTGTTCTCTCATCAAGACATCCCACAGCTTTGGTTTACCTGTGACAGGTCATCATGACATCAGTCACAGCCAAGTCACCATTGCAAGAAGACCTTTCATTCTCCATACAATAAAAGACTTTACACCTTAAAAAAAACCCCTCATTATTATGTCTGCTCTATAGCAGGTTCTTTGAAGACACAGGGGACCCATCTTAGTGCTCCTGAAATCACAATGCGACATACGGGAAGAAGCACTGGCTTTAGAACCAGAAGACCTCTCTCTACGCAGGAGCCTTTGAGCAACTTGCTTCTCCTCCCGCAGCAGATTCCTCGCCTGTGAAGGGAGACTTTTGTACCCAGTGGTTTCCAGGTTCCCTTAGTGATAACGTTCTACAGCAAGAAGTTGATTGTTTGGCTCCTCTTAGCTAAGTCTCACGGTCCTCGTCAGCAAAAGCAGAACACTAGCAGTGCTTAATGCTCGGCACACTGCCTGACACTCACCATTTCAGACAAGCACGCTGGTTTGTGCAAAGACCAGTAACAGCCCCTTTGGGGGCATATCATGCTCATTTTAATGTATGCTTAAGCTCACTAGTTATTACTTCAGAAAAGTGTGCTGAATCTATTTTTACTTCCCAACGCAGGCCTTCTCTCAATTTCCTTTCTTCCTGGCTGGTTTAGATCAGTTTCCACTGGCAACGTGAATGGTAGGGTCATAGCCCATACAGAACTATTTCAGCTCTCCTCCATTTCCCATTGCTTCTCTGCCCAATATCCGTCCAGATATCTTCTCATAAGACCCAATATAAGGGAAAACGGAATCGTCATCATCTCCTGCTCACTTTAGAGACACTGCTTCAGTTTCTCCATCCGTCAAGTGCGGAGCCCTATCATTGCCTGAGATAATTCTCCATGCCCCGCCCCCAGGCCCCACCCAGAAGACCCTGTATGCAGGGTCGGTGAGCCGAGGAGTCGAAAGAAAGATTTCTTGGACTCTCAAGGTCTGGTAGTGGTGCTCTTTTATTTAGAGAATAGTACGGAATAGCATGGGGACAGGACCCATGGGCAGTGAAGAGCTGCAGGCATGGGGACAGGACCCATGGGCAGTCAGAGCTCCTGCTGCTGCCCTGAGTTGAGGGTTAGGGCTAAATTTATAAGGCATGGGTACGTGACTTATTTTTACTGGAAAAAGAAAAGATGATGTAAAAAGTCATTAAATGAGTTCAGTGCCGATGGGGTCTGGTTATTGTGCGATCATATAACTTTAGATACGAATCTGGTCATATAGATTGGCATGTAGTGAGGATGCCCTGGGCTTCTCTCCCTGGGGCAGCCCTAATTCATACCATAAAAATCCATTGAGTCATATAGTTTGGCATGTAGGCCAGGTCACCTTGGGCTTCTCTAGCTGGGGCAGCCTTAATCCACATCCTCTACACTGTCAAATTTGGCAGCCAGGGCTGCATGTGGCTAGTGAGCATTTTAAGTGTGGTGATTCCAAATTGAGATGTGCTAAAAGTTTGAAATATACCCAGATTTCAAAGAGTAAGTGCAAAAATTAAAGAAGAATGTAAACTATCTCATTAAACATTTTTATATTGATTACATGTTGAATTGAAAATATTTTAGATATATTAGGTTAGGTAAAAATATATTATTAAAATTAATTTCACCTGTTTATTGGACTTTTTAATGTGGCTATCAGAGAGCTCTAGATCACACACATGGTTTGCGTTCTATTTCTCTCGATGGTGCTGCATTTACAATGATCAGCTTTGCTGCTCACTACTCTGGGGCATTGCCACACAGCTTCCCTTGCAAACTACGGCGACCAGTAAACTGAGCAAATGGACGTCTTGGTGTAGAAATAAATCTCCTTTATTTCCTTCTCCATTGCCCTCTAACTTGCTCAGGAGGCCTAGTTTTTTCCCTGCCCCTGAATGAAAGCTTGACGTTTTCGTCACTCTTGGGTAAAAGAAAATCTCAGAATCATTTGAGTCTCAAAACACAGTTTTGATTTCCACTTCGAATTTCAAACATACTGGTAAAAGCTTCCAGCTCCATTCAGTTTCAGGGACTCACCTTTCCTAGCCAGATCTGCTGTTAAAAAAAAAGCGGCAGTCAGGGAAGGGGGCTGGGCTGTCACACTCCTCCTTCTTCCCCAGTCCCTTGTCCTGTCCCCTGACTGCTGCCCCTGCTTTCTGATGGCACCGGTGTTGGGGAGCAGCAGCGAGGCAGTGTGGTCCTGTGGAGAGCAGGCTGGGGGTCTCTGGGCCCTGCCCTGTTTCAAGCTGGCTCTTCCTTTCAGAATTTCCATGAGGTCTTTTGAAAGCCCCCTCCATGCTGAGGGCTGCACACCTGAAACTTCCCTGGTGTGGTTGATGCGTTCTCCTAGAACTTTCTGTCTACCCTTTCTGCAGCCATGAGGAATCCAGCAGTTGAAGTTGAATCTAGGAATTCAAATTCTCTCGGTAAGCCTTCTTCACTCTGTTCTTAAAAGCAATTTTTACTGACATATAACAAACACACAGGTGCAGAGATCCTAAGTACAGAACTTGAGATGTCTCGAGTAACATCTGTGACCACCACTTCACATCAAGTAATTGTCTCTTCACTTGGATACTGGCCCTCTTGAACAAGGTCTAGAATGCCAGCCCTTTCTCTGGTGTGGCCTCATCTGGTCCTGGGGATGCTCAGGCGCCCTTTGCCTCTGCCAATTCTGGGAGAGGACACTGAGGGCAGGGGCAGCTCCTCCTTCACTCCCAGCACAGGAACAGGAAGCAAGCTTCGTCTCCTCCGGTGTGAGTCAGACCCTTGTCGGTCGAGCTCACTGAAGGACTTGATGACTCTGCACCTGTTTTAGGGTGAGGGAGAGGCGTCTCTCACCCCTTTCTTTTGGCGGTGGCACTGGGTCTCGTAGCATATCAACAATTCTCACCAAAAGAAATTCTCCTCAGAATCCCTTTCTTCATCACCCCTTACTGTGGGGGAGGGGGAGTTCTAACCTTTCTGAGCTGCCTGCCTTGAACACCATCATCTTCTCTGGTGCCTCATTTGGTGACATATCTGTTATCTAGGCCTCAGCCGAAACGTTCATCTTAACATCCTGTTTTACCACCACAGGCACCCAATCATCTTCTTGTCTCCATTCTCTGCTCCAATTATTAAAAACAAGCTGGAGAGGAGGGCATAGTTTCTGCCCAAGTACTGTGTTTAATTCCAGGCCATGGAAGGTTAGCTTCCTTCCTTGCACCTTCTTACCAAGTTCCACTTGCTGTGGGAGATTCAAACCCATGAGTTCAAGGCTCCCGCTGCAGCTGCTCGCCGTGTGGACAGAAGCCCAGGCAGGGTTGATGGAGGTGGCTCTTTGGCTCAAATCCAAGCTCTGCCAACGACAGGCTCTTGAGCCCTGGTTTCTCCAAACGCAGGGATGTGCCTCCCTTTGCAGGGCGGGGAAGCGTGAGGTGACGTCATGATAGGTGCTTAGTGAGCGGGGGAATGTGTACAACTTTCCATGATTGTTCTGGCTCAGGAGATAGTAGCAGTTTCCCTGTCTCCTGAAGAGACTATCCCCTACTTCCAAATCCCTTCTCAGGGTACTCGCCGGTCACACAACTTTCTGGAACTCTCTCCCATAGAAATCTCTCCCAGTCTGAAAAGGAAGGAGGGAAAATCTGAAACAAGAAAGAAAGGGAAACAGTCTTAAGATCGTAGTCCTTTTTGCCCAGATGGGAGAGCTGGAAAGACCTTGAGATACCATCTCTCTGGTCCTGACGATGATTACGATACATGTCATGTTCAATCTTCTCCACTTTCTGTGTTTTATGTGAATGAATATTACTGCTCCTAAAACTCAGATTATCTTTTTCTTCACCAAATAAGCATTTGTCCAAGCAGACTCGTTAAAACGATGCTGCCCCTAAAAGGACAGATTTAAGGGTATAGTTTATAAAGCATTTTGAGCTTGCAAGGGGTTTTTTTCTTTTTAAATCTAGTACAGAATCCCCATCATTGTTGCTTGTTTCTTCGTTTCTAAAGCAAAATAAAATGTCTCCCAGTCATCTGCCCCTACCACTGACTTCACATTTCTCTGAGGATTACTGCCATCCTCAACTTCTTGGGGATGCTTCTCAGACACGGCAATCAGCAGATGCAGCAGAAAGCTGAGCAAACAATGAAGAGGTGGAACAGGAGCAGACAGGATGCAGTGCTCCGTGTCTGGTACAGGACAGGGAATGTGTTAGGAGGCTGCCCACCTACTCTAGAATCCCACATGTGTTTTCTGAAGCTTATATCTGGATAATCCCCTTGTAATAGGAAAAATGGTGACAGTGCTTGGTCTATTCCAACAGCTTGGTGCAAATGTCTACTGTGGAAAAATCCATACAGGGAAACTCTGTCCTCGGTCATGGACCCTGGCCAGAGATCATGCAATGTATATGTCCAGTTAAAAAGGGACCAGGACAAAAGTACTAAGAGGTCAAACGACCCATCTTCTCAGTCGGGAAGACAACTCAGTTCCAGTCCTGCTAACAGCGGGGCATTTTGGAAGGGATCATCCCACGCTGTGGGAGGTGCGCCGGTCCTGCATGGGTCTTTTCAACCATGTTCACACACCTGCCTACCGGGTTTCGTCAGATGCATCATCAGGAATATGAAAGCCTAGAAATACAATAGAAGCCAAAGGGTTCCTGCAGGGGAGAGGGAGAGTGATGTTTGAAAGCAGCGCAGAGTTGCTTCTGGTCTAGCCCGGTGGCTCACTGTGTTGTACAGAAAAGGAAAATGTCTGTTTCCATTTGTAGGACATAGATCAGGAGTAATAAAACCTGGAATCAGCACCAAAGGACCCATCGTTATAAAATCCTACAGAACGCCCCTGTTCTTTCTTGCAGTTTTCAGAAGCTCCCCAGGGGACGCGGCAGTCTTGCCCTGTGATTCTGTTGTTCGGATGCAGCTCCTGGACTCCGGCATGATGGTCAGAGGGGCGAGGAGAGGTCACTTTGCTGCATCCTTGCCCTGTGAACCCTGATGGACAGCTTGGGCTCACCTTTGCATGCAGAAAACATCTTTGCAAATGTCTTCTTCCCACCGTGACTCACTTGCCTAAACCAGTTTGTGTTACATGAAGAGAAACAGACAATGAATTCTCTCACAAAACAGGAGATCTTTCCAAAAAATACACACGCACCAGCCTTGGCCTAAAAACCCCAGGGTGATATCGAACATTTCCAAGCCCAGCCACCATCTGAGTAAAAGTAATTTTGTAATTAAAACAAACCCCATTTCATACTTCGCCCAATGATGTAATGGCAGATCCTTGTGGAAACCGTGCAGCACGCAAAACACTTGTGAAATGGAGGTAAAAAGAAAGATTAAATGAAAATACATATTCGAGCTGGTTATTAGGAACAATAACATTTCCAGGAATGGGTCACTTGGGGAGACAGTTGATTTGGCTGGGGATAAATGGCGCCTCTTAGGTGTGCCCTGAGAAGACGCAATCAGAACTTAATTTTAAATCTGAGGATTTTAATAAGAACCTGGGTGTTTAAAGTCACTGCCAAAGAGAAGGGAGCAAGCAGGAGCCAGGCCGCAGAGGAGGAACTGCAGCATGCTCCCGTCCCCTGGGGTCAGAAGGAGGGGCAGACACTAGTTAAATATGCTAAAGCTGATTCCTACGTGTCTTTTCAATGCTCTAGCAATGGGACCCTCTGATTGCACAGTGCTTTGCCACAAAGGGCGCAACAGCGAGTCTCTGAGATGAGTGTGAATGCAGGGGCGGAGGGAGGGAGAAGACGCACATTCCAGCTCCATGGGGAGCTCTCTGCCTGCTGAGGGGTTCCGGGAGATGTTTGTAATTGATGCTCCGGGTCTTCACCTTCTCATTTCTGGACTGATTTTCCATTGCTGGACACTCGCTGTGATCCCCCCGACTGAGGTTATTTTGCAGAGGACTGACTGCAAATAGACGACACGACAGTTCTCTTTTTGCCCGAGCTGGAGTCTAAAATTCGGAACAGCTGATGTTCTCTTCCTTCCTGAAGTAACTCAAACAGGGCTTTGGTGCTTAAACTAAGTGTTCCACTAAAAGTGCTCGAATGGGCGTGTTTGAAGCGTGCGAAGGGGAGGGACTGGGGGGTCAGGCGGGGACTGGGAGCATGGTGAGCCACGTCCTGAGACTGTGCTGGGGGGACAGCTCAGGGCAGGGCAGCATCAGTGGGCAGTGCCGGGAAATGAAGAATTTGGAGCTAACAGCCCCTCAGGAGTAAACTGGAGATCCTGAGAAGGCTAATAAAATAATGATTTTACTTTTTATGTCAGAATTATCTGAAATTGACTAGGATCTTAATTTTATATATTATCATAAAGTCTGCATATACATCATGTCAGGTGTAAGCTTCACAGATATTAAAATTGGCTGTATATTTAAAGCAACCTTATATTTCCTGGAACACAAAAGCAAATGGTCTAAGTCACAAAAGTATGAAATTTCAAGGTCAGTTGATACTGTGTCACTCAAGGCTTCCTAGATACCAAATAGAAATGCCATTCCTCCGTGCGTGCGTCTTACTGTCCTGCTCCCCTTGCCTCACTGCAAGTCAGTGACCTTCAAACGCAACTTCTATTGTTGCAGCTACTTTTATCTTTACCTGAGTGAAGCAGAATCAATGCGCTTGACCAGCAATTCCAATTAAGCCACGATAGACAATCCTGCTGAATCTGCAAGCTTTGGATTTATATTGAATTAATGAAAGCTGAAAGGGGTTCCCATATTACAGCCACACTTAATGCATCCTTGTCAAAAAGAAATGTAATTACAATATTGCACATGCATGGTAGGTTGATCAACTTACATGAGGTGACAGCCATGAATTGATCGTGTCGGAGTGTCAATGAAAATTCTAGTAGCTCTTATAAAATGTGCTACTTTTAGCTTATTTAATTCCTTAGAGCCTGGATGGTTCAGATGACTGGTGAAAAGATGCACACTTAGAGTCACTTATTTTCAGGTCAATGGTTTAAATAGACCAGTAGGTAGTATCAAAGGCATCTGCTCCCCCTCAATTAGTCTCTTATTCAGACAAAACTCAGGTCTTAGTCTAACAATTTATTTCCATGTGGGAAAAATCCAAGAAAGAAATAGTTTTTAAAATATTCCATTTAACCTTTGAAGTAAAGAAAATATAGACTTCCTGGCGAAAAAAAAGCAAGGGAATTAAGAAAATCATGTAAGCAACATCAGCATCTGCTGTCTGGGGACACACTTTAAATCAGCTTTGCTGATCAACTTTAATATTAGTTTTTATGTGGCTAGATTTAATTAGAAGAGAGGAAAAATCTCATATTTAAAGTGGTATGGAAAAAAAGATGTACAGGGGCCGGCCCCATGGCCGTGTGGTTCAAGTTCCATGTATTCTGCTTCAGTGGCCCAGGTTTGTGGGTTCGGATCCTGGGGGCAGACCTACTCCACTCATTGGCCATGCTGTGGAGGCATCCAACGTACAAAATGGAAGAGGAGTGGCACAGGTGATAGCTCAGGGCTAGTCTTCCTCAAGCAAGAAAAGAGGAAGATTGACAATGGATGTTAGCTCAGAGAGAATGTTCCTCACCAAAAAAAAAAAGAAAAGATGTGCATCTGGTCAGTGAAGTGCTGTCATCAGTTAGCCTGTGAATAACATTGCTTGATGGCTGGCAAACTTGACTATCTTTTTTCATCAACAGTATTATTATGTTAATTTATTATTTAAGATACTACAGAAAGTCTCTATTCACTCTTCAACCTAAAATAATAAAAAACAACAAGAAAAACTAGGAAACACCCTTAACCCTGAACCATAATTTATGATGAAGGGCTGCTGAATGCTTTGGAAACTGCCCAGGGAAGCAGAGACTCAGAAAGAGAAACCTGACTTCCGAGGACCCTGAGGTAACATGTTCTCCAGACTGCAGGGCCCACCAGAAGGATAAACCGACTGCCTTGATTGGAGAAGCAAGGTCAGGGTGTGTGGACAAGCCAGGCGAGCTTCCCACAGAGAGGCAGAGGGTTTATTTTTGCAAGAAATAGGCTGTCAGTGAAACCGGAATTTAGAACAAACCTGGGTGGCACACATTGCTGCAGCTTTGATTACCTGATGATAAGCAATGTTTAAATTGCCGAACAAGAACCTGTGTAAGGGAACCAGAGTGATTTCCCCCAGCTGGGGGCACAGTCACACCAACAAGGCAGAGAGCTGTGACAAAGTATTCAGAGCAACTTAGCAAACTTTCCTGCCATCCCAGCCTATCCCTATCCTTTTGTTCTACAAATAGCTGGTCCAGGAAAACTTCCACCATTCAATGATGGACACCAGCACGGAACTTACACAGACATACTGCAGGAAATGAGGAAAGGAATATAATGAAACAAGGTAAGTGAAGAATACACATGAGAAAATTATGCTGCAAACCAGTTTGAGATTATGATCAAATATCTCCATGAAAAATTAAAGAAAATAAATGTGATATGACCTCAGAAGAGGGGAAAAAGAGAAGCAGGACAAAAAAACCATAAGGGCTCAGAGGGAAACTGATTTTTTAATTTTTATTTATTTATTTATTTTAAGATTTTATTTTTCCTTTTTCTCCCCAAAGCCCCCTGGTACATAGTGTATATTTTTAGTTGTGGGTCCTTCTAGTTGTGGCATGTGGGAGGCCGCCTCAGCATGGCTTGATGAGCAGTGCCAGGTCTACACCCAGGATCCAAACCGGCAAAACCCTGGGCCAACCAAGTGGAGTGTGCAAACTCAACCACTCGGCCATGGGTGGGGCCGGCCCCTGATTTTTTAAAAGACATGAAATGAAAGAGGGAAAATGTAAGCATAACAAAAGTGAAGGTCATATTAGAAATAGAAATTACTGAAAAAAGTTTAGAACATGTAGAAAAGGCTTTAGAAAAAGTGAACATATTAAAAAGGAAAACAACTACTAAAACGTTTTTTAAAAAATCACTAAGGGGTAAATGTTAATTATGGAAGATAGTTAAAGGACAGTAGTCACTATATCTTCAGAAGATAACTAAAAATAAAGCAGGAAAAGATTTAAAGATAAACCAGAAGATTCTCAAACATTAAAATTAATTAATTTTAGTTAATTAATTAATTAAACAGAATGAAGAACCATACTAACTCCCAGGAAAATGATTTGAAACAGAACAATTCTCATAAACCTTCTAGAAAAAAGTATTATGGTACAAACTTTAACTAGCTAAGAAACAAATTGGTGGTGAATATTGAATCAACATAAATGTAGAAGTAAGTCTAAATATATGTAGAAATTATTGTTATATTTCACAATACAAATATTAACAGGAATTACAATGTAGAAATAATCTAATTAACAAAGCAGAGAGAAAAGTTAGGGGAAAATGGTAAGAAGAACTATTCAAAGAAATAATAGCAGAAAACTTTCCAGAATTAAAGAAAAGCATTCTTCTAGAATTGAAAGCCCTTCTGAACCTCAAGGCAGATAAGTAAACATAAATTAACCCTACATGAAAAGGGCAAGAATAGCCAAGACACTATTAAAGAAAAATTAGGTGGAAGTGTGCCCTTACTAGATATAGTAATTTTTTAAAGTGTGCTATTGGCACAAGTAACTGCCAATAGATAAATAGCTATGGAGATATGGTATAGATGGATAACTAATGCAGAAGAAGAAAGAAACCAGAAATAAGTCAAGTATATAGAAACTTGGTATATGATAAGCTGGTAAGCCATATCAATGGGGAAAGCAGGGACTATTCAATAAATGTTTTGGGAAAATTGTTTATTCATATGAATAAAGTTAAAAAAGGGAGCCCTACTTCACATCATTTCAACTATCAATTCCAAATGGGTCAAGAAATTAAAGGTGAGCAGGAAAACTTTCAAACTTTAAAAGTTAATAAAGGACTCTGATTTTAACTCTGATATGTAAAGAGCTTATCATCATCTCATCCTTACAACCAGAAAAAAGCTGAACAAACTGAAAATCAACAACTTTTCTTGGACTGATTAAAGAATTGAGGTCACAAGGAAAACTGCCAGCTGAAATCTGGAGAGATTGGTGAACACAGAAAATCACACCTGAGATGAGCTTACCTGAAGCAGAAGCAGTTAGAGCCACAAACTGATAGGAACATTTCAACAGTCACTTTGACAAATTGCTGGAGGCAGAGTACAGAATAGCACGAGAATGAGAAATTCCTCGGGGCCACAGTCATAGAGTGCTCCCACATTTTCATGGGTTTTACCTCCAGACACCCTACCAAGTTCTCAGAGTCAACAGCCAAGAAAAATCCTCCTGTCGGCAGAGATAGGGGAAAAGTAAGAATTTAAAATATGCTCAAAGAATTCTCCATGAGAAAGGCTGCTCAGCAAGGAAAAATCTTCACTGAAGCCCTATCAGATGTGGTAGAGGGGAAATTACCAAACTCCATCTTTTCTAGTCTTCCCATCTCTCTAAAAAAGAAAAAATGTTGAGAACATTACCCTTCACCCCACACCTGACCACCACATCAACAGGGTCCAGTATGACAACAGTGGGCTACAGCTGAAACACCTACAAGACCCAGACTCTATTTAAGAAGGAATTTTCAGGGAAATCCAAAGACAACAGGGGAGACAAAAACAAGGACACTAGAGGAAATGGAAGCTCTCAAAACCAACAACTACAGCAAACATTAAACATTGGATAACTATAGCCAGATTATCATAAAGTCTCACACTAAAGATCTATTTGACTCTGTTTCTATTATTCAATTCACGATGTCCAGCTTTCAACCAAAAATTACAAGCCATGCTAAAAAGCAAGAAAAAAACAGTCTAAAGAAAAAAATCAAGCAACAGAATGAGATTCAGATTTGGAAGTGATTTTGGAATTATCAAACTAGGAATCTTAAAAAACTATGATTAGTAATGTTAAGGGCTCTAATGGAAAAAGTTGACAATATGCAAGAACATATGGGTAATGTAAGCAGAGATGAAAACTCTAAGAAATAATTAAAAGTAAATGCTAGAAATCAAAAATACTATAAAAGAAATGAAGAAAGTCTTTTATGGGCCCATCAATAGACAAGACACACCCAAGGAAAAGATCAGTGAGCTTAAAGATATGTCAACATAAAATTCTCAAACTGATATGCAAAGAGAAAAAAATAGAATAGAATATTCAAGAACTGTAGGACAATTTCGAAAGGAGTAACATATGTGATAGCGGAATACCAGAATGAGAAGAAAGAGGCAATGGAACAAAAGAAATATTTGAAATAACAATGGCTAAGAATTTTCCTAAATTAGTGACAGACATCAAATCACAGATAAGAGAAGTTCAGAAAATACCAACCAGGATAAGTATCAAAAAAAAATACACCTAGTCATATTATATTCAAACTGTATAAAAACCAAAGAGAAAAAGAAAATCTTGAATGCAGCCAGAGAAAAAACACACTGTACCTGTAGAGGAATAAGAATAAGAATTACATCAGACTTCTGTCCAGAAATTATGCAAGCAAGGAGAGTGAACTATTTAAAGTGTTGAAAGTAAGGGAAAAAAAACTTCAGCAACACTGAATTCTATAGCCAGTGAAAGGATCCTTCAAAAGTAAAGAAAAATGAAGACTTTTTCAGTCAAACAAAAATGGAAAATCCATCTCCAGTGAAGCTGCCCTGCGAGAAATGCTAAAAGTTCTTAAGACAGAAGGAAAATTATATAGGTCAGAAATTCAGATCTACATAAAAAAAGGAAGAGTGTCAGAGGAGAAGTAAATTAAAGTAAAAATATTTTATTTTTCTTATTTTCAATTGATTTGATAGGTTTATTCAAAATAATAATAGCAACAATATATTGGGGTCTTATAGTTCATGAGTAAGTGAAATGACAGACAACAATGTTACAAAAGATGGGAAGGGGTAATTGAAAATACTCTGTTATAAGGTTTCTGCACTACCCATAAAGTGGTAAGGTGTTATTTGAAAATGGATTTAGATATGGCACAAAAGAAACTCTCATCCATTACTGCCGGTAATGCAAAATGGTGCAGCCAATTTGGAAGAACAGTTAGCAGTTTCTTATATAACTAAACATAATTTCACTATACAATCCAGCAATTGTACTCTTAGGCATTTACCCAAATTAGCTGAAAACTAATATTCACAAAAAATCTTGCATGCCAATGTCTATGGTGGCTTTATTCATAATTGCCAAAACTTAGAACAACCAAGATGTCCTTTAACAGTTGAATGGATAAACAAACTGTAGTGCATCCATACAATGGAGTATTGTACTAAAAAGACATGAGCTATTAAGCCACAAAGAGACATGAAGAAATCTTAAATGCATATTGCTAAGTGAAAAAAGCCAGTCTGATAAGAATATATTCTGTATGATTCTAACTATATGACATTTTGGAAAAGGCAAAACTAGAGACAGTAAAAGATCAGCGGTTGCCTGGGGTTCGTGGGGGGAGAAGGTTAAGTAGTTGGAGCACAGAGGATGTTTGGGGAAGTGAAATGTTTCTGTATAATACTGAATGGTGGACATGTGACATTAGATAGTCATCAAAACCCACAGAATGTACCACACACAAGTGAACACTAACGTAAACGATGGACTTTGGTTAATAATCATGTATTAATATCGGTTCCTCAATTGTAACAAATGTACCGCACTAGTGCGAGATCTTAATAACAGGGAGACTGGGAGTGGGGGAGACGGTGAGCACAGGGGAGCTCTTACTATCTGCTCAATCTGTCTGTGAATCCATAGCTGCTCTAAAGTCTATTCAGTTAAAACACAAAATAAAATACTTAAAATGAATTATAAGTCCCAAACAGGGTAAACACGCACAAATCCACACGCAAACACATCATGGTGAAACCACAGAACTTACACATTTTTTTTAAATCTTAGAGACTTCCAACTAATAATAATCCTAAAAAAATCAGACTGACTTCAGGTTTCTCATGAGCAAACACAGGTAGCAGAAAACAACTGAGTAATATCGTAAAAGAGCTGAAGGACAATATCTGTCCAACGGTGATTCTATCAATACAGAGGGAAGAGAATATATTTTCATAAATATGCAGATCAAGGGAATTCACTACTCCTGGACACAGAAGGAGAGATTACTAAAGGATAACTCAGCCAAAAGGCACTTGAACTGAGAAAGAGACGGCAATATGGGAAGCATTCTTAAGAAAAAAATATTGGTAAGATCCATTGGTAATTCTAACTAATGATGATGATAATTGCAGGTGGGGGTCTTAAAACCAAGTTGGAATAAAAAATACATGGAACAAGTTGGAACAAAAATATCTGGGAATATGGGAGGGGAGAATTTAGATTTAAGTGTCATAGGCTTTTGTGTTTTTGAAGATTGAGATATGGACTAATCTTAGACGTATGAAGTGAAGACTAGAAGTTAAATCTTTTGAAGATAATCACTAAAGAATAAAAATAAAATAAATAAAAACTTTCAAAGCTGTACAATGTAATGGCATGCGTTACCTCATTGAGCGTATCTCTGAAAGAAGAGAACATTCTTTTTTTATTGAGGTCACATTGGTTTACAAAATGATGTAAATTTCAGGGGTACATCACCATACCTCGACTTCTATATAGACTACACAGTCTTCCTTTCAATTAGGCATCAGGATTTAATCACGTGCTCACAGTTTTTCCCGTCTGCTGACGGGAAGACTTTCCCACCCACTAACTTCCGTATCCAAAAATATCAAACTTTGTTTCTCCTCCATCTCTCACACCTTCCTGCGCCAGGCCCCAGAGAACACATGCATATCACCATAGAACTTCTGGCCCTGCAACATCGAGTCAAAATACCAGATAGGGCAGCGGAGAAGGGTATTTCTGGATGTCACCTTGACAAAAGTGACTGTGAACCATTTAAACAGATTCCATCTCACCCCACTAAATGCATCCACAATTCCACTGCCCCTCGCCAAATCACCCACATTCCTGCTACCGCTTCATCCCCACCTGACGGGAGAGGCAAAGTGAGGGATGGAAATCTGAGTGCAAAACGGCAGCAGTCTCAATTTCATTAACTGATTTTACTTTTGCAAAATTTCCAAAAACAGGTGTGCATGTTACCACACTGCTAGGGCTCCCCAGACCTCGAAAGAGTTTTTTTTTTTTGGTAGATGAGGGACTCTGAAGTTAAAGTTTCATCACCTTCACAGTAAATATGCCTCTGTACTCTGTTTAAAAACAAACAAAAGCTAATGCACAGGAAACGACTAAACGAAAATACCCAGAAAACACTGACAATGGCTGTGTCTACTTTTTCTCTTTCTGCTTTTCTGTAGTATCGAATTTTCGTTAAATAACCATCTTTTGCTTTAACATTAAATTAGTTTAAGTGACAGTTCTTCTGGCATTAGCTGTTCTACAGGCTGTGATCTTTAGATTTATTTTTTTATCCAGCTAAGGATCAAGAAAGGTGTTTTAGAGGGCCGGCCGGGTGGCGCAGCAGTTAAGTGCGCATGTTCAGCTTCAGTGGCCCGGGGTTCCTGGTTCAGATCTCAGGTGCGGACATGGCACTGCTTGGCACGCCATGCTGTGGTAGGTGTCCCACATAGAAACTAGAGGAAGATGGGCATGAATGTTAGCTCAGGGCCAGTCTTCCTCAGCAAAAAGAGAAGGATTGGCAGCAGATGTTGGCTCAAGGCTAATCTTCCTCAAAAAAAAAAAAAAGAAAGGTGCTTTAGGACCCAAAGAATTTCAGCCCTTTGAGAAAATGTTTCTAGCCTTGTGAATTGTTTATTCACAAGTTATAACTGCACAACCAAGTCTTCTCTAAAACACTATATGTAAAGTTGCAATCCAACAACTCCATTTATAACCAACAACACACAAAAACAAAGGCGAGACTTAGCCAGCAGATTGCCATCATTCTCACCAATTATGAAACAAATACATATGTAAAACTTTCCCCTCGGGCACAGACGTGAGATGTTTCACAAGAGGCAAAAGAGCTCCCAGTTTTTATTTAGTGAAACAGAGTCATCTTCATGCACAACTGCATTTACCAAAGTGTTCAGGGAGGAATCTGAGAACAACTCTATTCAACCTTAGAAGGAGTTTTGTTTTGTGTTTTCTATGTAGGGCCTGTTGCTTAAACAGCGTAAAAACACCGCGTGTGCTCATCAGGAACACAACAATAAAACCTACAGCGGTCTATGCATGGTCATCGTTAGTCGACGGGGTTAGAACAAATTTCCCAAACTGGTATTCCACAGAACGGCCTTTCAAAGGAGATGTATGGAAGTGCCGGGAAAAATTCTTCTCAAAATATTTGGTAAACGTTGGATTAAATAAATGGTGCGCATGTGGGTGTGTGTGTAAGATTTTGTTAGTTGCTTGTTTTTAACTATAGGACTACTGACTTTAATGAGTAAATACATATTGTAAATTATCAAGAGAAAGCAGAGTATGCTGCATTTTCCAAACTTATTTGATCATGGAACACATCTGTCTTTCTAGAGCTATTACAGTTCCTGGATGAGTGGTCTCAGGACCGCCATTTGGGAAACACTGACTTAGATTCTGAGGTTTTTTTCCTGTGTGTACCCATGAAGGGTGGTATATGGAATCAACAAAAACGCTTGTCTTCTGTCAACACTGAAAACTAAACAAGACATTGCTAGGGGGGACGTGGTTTACCTTTGCTTGAAGGCAAATTCCATATTTATATTTTTAGCATAATTCAATTTGTAACATGGCAACATAGGAAAAAAAATAAACCACCTCAGGGTAGAAAAGTAAAACTCAGTGTAGTAAATGTTGTGTTTCCAAGTCTGCCACTTCATTAAGTAACACAAAATACTGTCAATAACCTCCATGTACCATTCATGAAAATGCTATGACATTCTCAAGTGAAAAGAAAAAAGTAAAGGTCATCATTCCATCATAACTCCAAAAAGAATACAGTGTTAAGTTAAGGTAGCCATGAAGTCCAAAGGATTATCCCAGGTTAGAAGACTGAGTGTGACACCAAATGTATGAACCATTGAAAGGGGACATACTTGGTCGACAGGGCAGTTCTTCAAAGGCAAACAAGTACCAGGTGGAGGTAAGATCCCCAAAGCCAAGACGACTGGAATGCCAACGGGAGGAGGACGCAGCACACTGGAAAGATGGAGAACAAGCGAGTGCCCACGGTAACATCTTTGAAAGCCATGGACAACTCTCTGAACACGTTAGATATCCTCTTCCAAATCACAGCCCTAGGGTAGAAGCCACTCATCTTCACAGCTGCAGGCAGAAGACTTTACAGACAGACGTCGTCGTCTGCCCCTCAGACCTGCTCTCTCCTGCAGCCCGTGACTGTCTGGGGCTGCTCAACCCCCAGCACAAGACTTTAAGTTTGTGGCTACTGTTTGTCTGTGGATACTTTTTTGGACTCATTACTCTTTGAACTTTGAAAATCCAGTTTCAAAATTATCACTAATAATGGAATACAAATATCAATACTCTATTTTATGTGATACGCGTCCACTGCAGTCCAGCATGTGCCGGAGACAAGTACTCTCCCCAGCTCTAACATCTCTTCCCAACTCCAGGTCTGGTGACATCAATGCAGCGTTAGCTTGAAATCTGCCGGAGTGGAAGTGTTTACATTACAGAAATTGGCAAATGCTACAAATCAAGGCTTTTCTTTTCCAGAAAGCCAATTGTCAGACACTTACGAGCACACCTCTGTTAGTACCTATTAGTGCCCTGCCATTCTCTTGATCATTGATTGTTCCTGGCGTCCATTAAAATATTTAGGTTGTTCTCATGCTTTTACCTGGATTAACATTTAGGGTAAAACACAAAGGAATAAAAGTTGAGACAGAAGATCTGGGCTCCCTCCAGAGTCCTACCTAAAACGCACAGCAGAATTTAGTGCAGGAAATACCAAACTTCTCTGACCAGAGCCCAAGAGCAAGGGGAATCCTGACTATCAGTGCACACACAGGGGCAGGAAAACTCTGCATCCATGCACAGCAGCCAACCTTTTTGGTAGGAATCCTGGAAGCACCTTTGGTAAGTTCTGACAATATGCTAACTGTAGTTTATAAGCACCTCTATCACTCCCCTGGTGAGGTGAGGGGGGAACAGAGCCACTGCAGGGGGATGTCAGTTTACCGTGGCACAAAAGCCCCTGCCGCGGGGGTGAGAGGCCCTGAAATGCAACCTGCCTCCACTTGCAAGCTTCGGGGTTGCAACTGCCTGGGTACCTTCTGATGTTGACAAAGGCGTGTGCTGTGCTAAGGACTACCCTGATGTAAATCGCCCTTGGTAACAGGGAAAAATAAAGGACCGTAGCAGTGGGAGTCAACTCAAACATGAGAAAAACAAACAACAGCAAGAGACTTGCGCTTTTCAGTCAGAGGGCTCCTCCTAACACCACCAGGGACTATTCAGGATCCTTTAAAAAGTATGTTAGAGAATTCCAGCCAGGACAGCGCTGTAACTTCAAGTTCTGACACACCTCTGCTACTCCAAATACGTAACAGTGATGGATACTCTTCTTTAAGTAAACCGAAGCAGTTACAGCCAGATTCCAACCCAAACAAACAAGTCTGTGGACCAGAAACAGAAGAGAAACACAAACGGACGAGCAGAGCTGGAGCTGTGGTGAAGAGTGGGCAAGAAGGGTGAGCACAAAGGCGGGGGGGGGGGGAATGCAATAGATAAAGAAAGAGGGATGGACCGGGGCGTAGGCACGGAGATGGCCGTGTGGACAGAGATGGCACAAAAGGTCAAAGTGAAACTTTAGACAAAATAACAAGATACGGTGACAGTCACTGAGTTATTCCAACATGTGGAGGCTCCTGTCACCTCTGGCAGAAAACTTGCCACATTGTTGGAAAGGTTGGAAAGCTATATTGTGAAATCGGTGTGTTAAAACTTAAGGGTAACCACTAAAAGAAGGGAAATGCAATCCCCAGCTTCCAAACCAACAGAGTTGTCAAAATGGAATCTGGAAAAGTTTATCAGGGGGCCAGCCTGGTGGTATAGTGGTTGGATTCATACTCTCTGCTTTGATAGCCCAGGGTTCATGGGATCAGATCCCAGGCATGGACCTACACACCGATCATCAAGCCCTGCTGTGGTGGCATCCCACATACAAAATAGAGGAAGATTGGCCCGGATGTTAGCTCAGGGACCATCTTCCTCAAGTGAAAAGGGAAGATTGGTAACAGATGTTCACGTAGGGCCAATCTTCCTCACAAAAAAAAAAAAAAAAAGCTTATCAGTTCATCGGATACTGGGAAGAGAAAAAAAAGAGCAAAATAAAAGAATGTGAAAGAATACGAAATAAGGTAGCAAAAAATAAATCCAGCCTCAGCAGTGTTCACAATGAAGCCTGCTATTAAAAGATAGCTTTTTTCTGAACACATCAAAAATAAAACATCTGTGCCAGTTACAAAAAGCATAGCTAACACAAAACAAAACTACATAGAGAGGTATCAAATGAGGTGATAGAAAAAAATATATATGTGTGTGTGTGTGTATATATATATATATATATAAACATATATATCAGGCAAGTATCTGGCCAAAACAAAGCTGATATATACCAATTTAGATTAGATGAATAGAAGTCAAGGGTAAAAGCATTGAGAGGGAATTTGGAAAACCACATAATATTGACTACAACAACCTATTAGGAAAATATAAAAATCATGAATTTGTATGCAACTAACAGCAGAGCTTAAAAAATATATATAAAGCAAAACTAACAGAATGACAGGAAGAATTGGGAAAATATATAATTATGGAGGGCAATTTTAACATCTTCTAACAGAAACATAGATCAAGTAGACCAAAGGTTAGTGGCAACATAGAAGACAAACAACCAGGTTCACGAGCTGGATCTGACGGGGATCCGTAACGCTGCCCCGGCAGAAAACACAGTCTCCTCAAGCCAACAGAATGTTCATAGCAACAGCCCGTGCACCAGCCCGAAGAGCAGGCCTCAAGCAATTCAGAGAACAGATGTCATACAGGCCACGTCCCCCAACAACAACGCAATTGAATTAGAGAGAAACGAGAAGCTAATTTCCAAACCAAGAACAATTTCTGCTAGAGTAGGAAGAACAAAGGGGTCGTGAACTCTGAGAGACACACATGCAGGTCCCGGGTTCGACATGCGCCTGCTGAGCGTCGCTGGGCAAGGTGCGCAACCTCCCTGGGCCTGGCTTTCTTCACATGCGATATGGCTGTAATAATACCTCTCTCCCAAATTTTCATGCAGATTAAACGAGGAAGTAGCTTAGAAGCACTAAGCACGTACCTGGCAGAAACTCAAATGCTAGTTTCACTCCTTTCACATAATATGTGTCCAATAAACATCGATTGAATTAATAGCTGCATAAATGAATACTAAATAGAGATAAATATACATCCTTTTAAAATAGAATCTAATCAACAGGGTCCTATTTTAAACAGAGACAAGAAAAAAGATGGCACATTCTATGTTTTTAATTATCCTCTGATTCAAAAAGAAAAGATTTTGTCAGGATCTTCAGAAAATCTGATGCCACATCCTGTTTGTCCTGCTCATGTTAATTTTTATAATCGGTTCAGATCATGAGGTCACTTTGTCCAAATGAAAAGAGGCTTCGCTTGTAAAAGAGAGAAGCTTGGAGCGCAATGTCTGCCATCTCACAGCTCGCGGTGCAGAGAGGAGCAAGCTGCACACCCCGGCTTTCAGAGAGAGCTCAGCCAAATTCAGAGAGCACAAGTCAGCCAGATAGAGGAGAAAACGTCCTCCGCTAGGGCTGCCGCTCCCCTGCATCAGGCCGGGGTCTGTATCATCTCCTTCTAAGTCTGCTTCCAGACGTCCTGAACTTCGCACTGGCTGCGCGGCGAGCTGAGATGCACCCCCGGGCTGCGTGACGCCTGACGGGGTGTGTGCGGTGATGAGGCACAAAGAGTACCCATCGCTCTCCATGCTCTGGTTGGCTCCCATTCCGCGGAGGCTTTTCAACTTTTGTTCGGGCCAATTATTTGTTTGGTTGCTTCATTTCTATGGGACTTAGAAGAAAGGTTTCCTTTCCCACTGCGTTTCCTCACTGGTGCCAAGGATTTGTCACTTTAATTGCTAGACGGAGCGTGATGTTCCCAAGCCCCACATCAAGGCTTCGGTCAAAGGAGAAAGCTTGTCTAGATGTGAGAGAAAGGTGGCATTGGTGACAAAGCTGACAGGAGCAGGATGGACAGCTCAGGAACTCAGCACTGCTACCGGGAAAAGAGCGTGTGGTTCGTATGCTGTGAACGGTCCTTGACTTCATGTTCACCTGAAAAGTACAACATCTTGGTTTTTCTGTTCCCGCTAAAAATACTGAACATTTCTGAGGCACCAGAGAATATGGATTAACTAGTGAAAAAATAATTGGACTAGCTAGATCAGTCCTTTGTGTCATATACTCAGATCCCAGGCAGATTAAAAATTTTAAGGTAAAATTAATTCAGGTAAATGCTTTTATAATCTCAATGTGGAGAAGATCTTCATCAGCTCAAGATCAAAGGCAGAACCCAAAGGGAAAGACTGACGGATTCTAAACGTCTATATGGTTAGAAAAATCATAAAGACAGACAAACAACAAATAGAAAAAAACAATTTTAATATCTATGACAAGGAGTTCACTTTCTTAATATATAAAAAGCACTTATAGCCAAAAATAAAAGGAAAATAGGAAATGGGCACAATCAGTCACTTCCCAAAGGAAGAAAGACGAGTGACTAGTAAGCAGACCTAAGAAAAGTGCAACTTTAGCGGTAAACAAGGAAATACAAATTAAAACAATGAAATACCATTTTATTATTTGTATTTATGTTTTCACTTATGGGTAAAAATTAAAGCAACTACCCAATGTTATTGAGCCCATTGTTGACAAGTATGTGGGAAACAAACATTCTCTAATGAGCCTGATGAAAGTAAAGAAAAAAAAAAGCAATTTTCACGGGTTAGGGACAGAGCGAGACTCAAATTGACATAATACATTAAAATCTTTCAAAATGGACATTCTCTTTGATCACAGAACTTTTTTTCTGTTTTATCTCCCCAACCCCCCCCCCCCGTACACAGTTGTATATCTTAGTTGCAGGTCCTTCTAGTTGTGGGATGTGGGACGCCGCCTCAATGTGGCCTGACGAGCGGTGCCATATCCACGCCCAGGATCCGAACCCTGGGCCGCCGCAGCGGAGCGCGAGAACTCAACCACTCGGCCACGGAGCCGGCCCCGTGATCAAAGAATTTCATTTCTAGGAATTTATTCTAAGGAAACAGTCAAACGGAAGTACATAGATGGCCTTTCATCGCCCCAGGAGCGTCTGTAGCAGCCGTGAATCACACGAGCTCGGTGTCCCTCAGTAGAGGAACTTACACATAAATCGTGAAACATACCCGCAAAGAAGCAATTTGTAACCATTAAGTGTGCAGATGTGGCACTAGATCCATTGACACGTGAAAACGCCCACGTTCTATTAAGTGAAAAATGCAGGTAAACAGGATTTGTACAGCCTGACTCATATTCCCCCAAACCTTAACCTAGATGTGTGTGTATGTATATATATGCCTATAAACATGGGGAAAAGTCCAAGAGGACAGTCAGGGACATTTTCACAGCGACCTACCACAGCAGTGGTAGGATTACAGGGAATTTTCAGTTTCTTCTTTATGTTTTTCTGATTATCTCTTTTTCTTTACAATGAAATTTTTTTACTTTAGGGATCAGAAAAATCACAAGGTAATTTATACTGAGGAGAATAAAAAGAAGAAAGCCATAGTTTACCCTGGCAGTTTAATTTTTGATCTTGCAGAAGGCATACTTGTGGAATTGCCACAAAAAGATATTTGCCTTCCAAAAAGATGATAAAGAGGATAAGAAAGGAATCTGCAAAAAGGGCCAAATTTTCTTTTAAAAACAAAAGCAGCCCTGTACATGCTGCCTGAAGTTCCCAGAAACTTCAGGAACGTGAAGCATGTACATAGACCCCCTTATCCGGTGGGTGTGTTCCAAGACCTCCAGTGGACGCCTGAAACCATGGGTAGTTCGAACCCTATACATACCGTGTTTTTTCCTGTACATACACACCCACGATAAAGTTTAATTTATAAATTAGGCCCAGGAAGAACTTAACAATAGCTTATAATAAAATCCATCAACTATAACCATATACTATCGTAAAAGTTACTGTAGAGCTTAGCAACTCAGCATATGATTCTTTTCTTTCTTAAGTTGAGAACTTTCACCTTTTCACTTACAGGAAGCACTTTACAGCTTCCCTTTGGCATGTCCGAATTGCCAGCATCACTACTCTTGTGCTTTGGGGACATTCTTAAGTAAAATAAAGGTTGCTTGAGCACAAGCACTGTGAGACCGCGACAGTTGATCTGATAACCGGGCCAGCTTCTCAGTGACTAGGAGGCAGGTAGGGCACAGGGCGCGCATCTGCTGGACAGAGGGGCGACTCATGTCTGGGTGAGGCGGAGTGGGACAGCGTGAGACTTCATCGTGCTACTCAGAGTGGCCCACACAATTTAAAACTTACAAATTGTTTATTCCTGGAATCTTCCACTAAATATTTTCAGACTGTGGCTGATCACGGGTAACTGAAACCATGGAAAGTGAAGCTGCGGATAAGGAGGGACTACTGTAACTGCTTGTCTTTTATCACCATTGCCATCCATCCTCGTCAGGGGACATCTTCTGGACCCCCTGAGGGTCCTATTTCAGAAACACTGACCCTAAATATTTTGCATGTTGTGGCTTAGGCTTCAAAAGAGATTTTGATTCATGTTCAACGTTATTCAGATATTAGTACAAATTATTGATTGCTAGAGGGAAAAATCCTAGTTTGCCTCAGTTACCGGATAGTGACATCCAATAGTGATTATGGACACCCGTTCTACCATATAGTGACTGCAGCTTCTGAAACAAAAATCAGAATGCGTGGCTTGACAATCGGCGTATATTTATGAGGGCACAGTGGTTAGCAAACCAGAAAATCCAGGCCATATGCATGCCATTAACTATATATAATGAATGATACACATGAATAATGTATGAATATACGGGAAAGCTAACATCTTTCACCTGGCCAATGTACATGGACAGATCTTGAGAGGTCAACTAATGAAGAGGCACTGTTGATTCTGTCCTCTCTCCAGTTGCTTATTTGATCAATGTCAACTGTCTTCATTAGGTCCGTTAATCTGACAAAATGATAGATCATCCTTATATTTGCTGTCTTCTAGACAAATATAACATTATTTTTAAAAATCCTGTAGGTATGCTATGAGACTTGTGTGAACTATTACATAAGTAATCCATTAGTTTGACAATTATGATGAGAGGAATATTGTATACATTTTCTTATTGCTGGTGGATAAAATCATAATGACCTGCAGACATATTGAAATTATACACAATTTTAATAGAAAGTCAGGGCTTTAAATGTCATGGCTCATTTCTCTAAACAGGAGTGTGTCTTTGTAAAGGAGCAGGAGAGCCCTGTCCAGATGGGACCTAGGGAACAATACCTAAAAGAACCTACATCGTAGCGCTGTTTTGTGGATTCAATGAGTTTATATTTGTAATATGCTTAAAACAATGCCTGGCACATGGTAAATGCTATATAAGTAGTGTTAGCAGTATTGGCTGTAAGATAGAATTGTTAATTCTTCTTTTCAAAAGTCTTTTGAAAAACCTGTCAGAGGTTTTACCTAGTTAATTTTTTGATACGAGTATTTTTTACTTTGCAAATCTAAAATCTGTGGATTAATCATCATGGATTAAAATTTAAAACCTATTTGTACTTGTTTATGGGATTTTTTTTCCTGTGTCTGTATGGGTGACAGCCTGCCACCAAATCTTTGCCTAAACATGATCTGCTGTTCCCTCTTACTCTGGCCAGTATGAGCCGTCGTGACATGACAAGTATGCACACACAGCTAAACTATGTTCCTAGATATGGACTCTGAGTAAACAGGACAGCTATATGAAATCTTGAATGCAGAAAACATGTTAAGTATGTTGGTTAATTACAATACAAACGAGCTCTCCACTGTACGAAATGAGTCATTGATTCTCCCAGATTGTCTGAATAAAGTTCAATGGAAATTAAGGGAAACAAGGTACGTCCTTAGACATTCGGGGAGCTGAGGTGGATGGGGTGACAGGAAAGGCATAGTCAGCATGTTTCGTGCTGGAGGAGAACTGTCTGAGCCTGTCTGATAAACCAGCAGGGCATGGCCTTCCAGAAATATCTATTTCATGAAGGCCTAAAAAGTTTTATGGGAAAGGATTCTTAAGAAAGGAACATTAAGACAACCATGAGCTGGCAGAAAAGCCTAGCATTGTGTTACAAAGATGTGTCTCCAAACCTTAATCCGTCTGAATTTTATGTGGGTGTGTGAGTGTTTGGGTGAGGAGGGAAAGTCAGAAAGTAAACACTGCAAATGCCATTCCACCTACGACTCTAAGACACTGAGACATGAGACAGACAGCTGTGATAATTCTCTAACAGATTTAACATAGGGAAGTTGGGTCTCTCTTCCCACCACCCCACAGAAATCATCCCATTGGGGAGGTTGATGTGTCTGCACCAGGCGGAGGGTGGCTTCTGGCAGAAGCAGGAGAGGAATGAGGTAGCAGCCTGGGTTGTGCAGGAGCGGCACAGTTAGCAGGCCCAGATGGAAGGATTCAGTAGGAACCACTGTGTCCCGCAAAGGGGCTCAGAAGAACGTGACCCCTGAGGACACAAGGGACATGGCCAGAAGCATTGTCAGAGGATGAAGATCCTGCCTCACCCAAAAGAGCAGTAGTCAGGAGAGGGGTTCGATAGCAGATTTGAGCTGGCAGAAGAAAGAAGCAGCCAACTTGAAGACAGGACAGTTGAAATTATTGAGTGTGAAGAACAGAAAGAAGAAAGGATAAAGAAAAGTGAGCATTCATATGTAATATACTGAACACACACTATAACCTGCTCTGACATTTAAATATTTGCATTCTAATGTTTTATGCAATAAACGTATTTGCAAACATAAATAGAATTTTCAAAACTGAAATCATCAAAGAAGGCTTTTTTGTACAGAACATATTAGATAACAATAACATTCCACAAATATATTTGTCTAGTGCCTACTATGTGTCAGACATTCTGTATGTGTAGGATGCAAAGGTGAACAGGACATGGAGATCAAATTCCAGGGCATGGGGCCAGGTTGGCATCATGGGTGTACAACCCGGGCAGTCACACAGTGCACTTGGTTTAATGCTCTACTGTCAGTGTCTTGAAACTCTTAATAATTTTTGAACAAGGACTCTGCTTTTCTCATTTTGCACTGGGCCCTGCCAGCTATGCACCCAGTTTGAGGGCACACAGATAAATAATAAAGAGGGACAGTGCTAAGACAGAGATGAACACTAGGGGCCCTGAGCAGGGAGCCTGATCTGGCCTGAGGGACAGGGAGAGGTGGGGGATGGGGTGGGACTTGAGGTCAGAGACAATTTCCTGGAGCAAGTCTCTGCTGAAGAGCAATAGAATTAGCCAGAACTCTGTTCAGTTCTCTTACTTTTGAAAATTCATACATTGATAGTTTAGCTTTTTTTAAAGTAAAACACACATCTATGTGCCTGTGCATAATATTGTTGAGAAAAATTAACCACAACCTGAAAATAAGGCTTCAGGATGGTTCCATAGCATTTCCTAACAAGCCTATTGAAGGGTCATCTCACTCAGCCTCTAGACTGGGGGGTCAGGCTCTTTTTCTGTAAAAGGCCAAATAGCAAATGTTTTTGGCTTTGCTGGCCACTTGGTCTCTGTAGCTAGGACTCAGTCAGCCACAGTAGTGTGAAAACAGCCACAGGCGATGTTAAATGAAAGAACAGAGCTGTGATTCTAGGCTACGCAGAACAGACCGCAAGCCATTTGCCAACTAGGGCATGTAACTTTGATTCCCCATTTACTGCGATAAAGTCCCACACTGGGGAAAGTTACATGTTAACTGATGTAGTCCCATTTGCTTATTTTTTTTCGATTGGCATCTGAGCTAACATCTGTTGCCAATTATCTTTCTTCTTCTCCTTCCTCTCCTCTCCCTCCTCCCTCTCCTCCTCCTCCTCCTCCTTCTTCTTTTTTTTCTCCCCAAAACCCCCCAGTACATAGTTGTATATTCTAGTCGTAGGTCCCTCTAGCTCTGCTATGTGGGATGCCACCTCAGCATGGCTTGATGAGCAGTGCTGGGTCCACGGCCAGGATCCAAACTGCCAAAACCCTGGGCTACTGAGGCAGAGCACGCAAACTTAATCACTTGGCCACAGAGCCAGCCCCATCATTGGTTTATTTTTTCTTTTGTTTCCCTTGTCTGAGTAGACATGGTATTCAAAAAGATACCACTAAGACTGATGTCAAAGAGCATACTGCCTAGGTTTCTTCTAGGAGTTTTATGGTTTTGGGTCTCACATTCAAGTCTTTAATACATTTTGAGTTAATTTTTGTGTACAGTGAAAGATAACGGTCTACTTTCATTCTTTTGCATGTGGCTGTCCAGTTTTCCCAACATTATTTATTGAAGAGACTTTCCTTTCTCCATTGTATGTTCTTGGCTCCTTTGTTGGAGATTAGCTGTCCATAGATATGTGGTTTTATTTCTGGGCTTTCAGTTCTGTTCCCCTGATCTGTGTGTCTGTTTTTGTGCCAGTGCCATACTGTTTTGATTACTATATCTTTGTAGTATATTTTGAATTCAGGGAGTGTTCTTTTTTCTAATGATTGTTTTGGCTATTCAGGGTCTTTTGTTGTTCCATATAAATTTTAGGATTCTTCGTTCTATTTCCGTGAAGAGTGTCATTGGATTTTTGATTGGGATTGCATTGAACCTGTAGATTGCTTTAGGTAATATCAACATTTTTAACTATGTTTATTCTTCCAATCCATGAGAGCAGAGTATCTTTCCATTTCTTTTCATCTTCTTCAATATCTTTCAATAATGTCTTTAGTTTTCAGTGTATGGGTCTTTCATCTCCTTGGTTAAATTTATTCCCAGGTAATTTATTCTTTTTGTTGCAATTGTAAATTAGATTGTATTCTTGATTTTTTTCTGCTAGTTCTTTGTTAGTGTACAGAAATGCATCTGATTTTTGCATACTGATTTTGCACCCTGCAACCTTGCTGTATTTGTTGATTATTTCTAATAGATTTTTGGTGGATTCTTTAGGGTTTTCTATATACAGAATCATGTCGTCCACAAATAGTGACAGTTTTACTCTTTATTTTCCAATTTGGATGCCTTTTATTTCTTTTTCTTCCTAATTACTCTCTGGATAAAACTTTCAGTACTATGTTGAATAAGAATGAGGAGAGTGGGCATCCTTGTCTTGTTCCTGTTCTCAGAGAAATAGCTTTCAGTTTTTCACCACTGAGTATGATGTTGTCTGTGGGTTTGTCATACATGATCTTTATTATGTTGAGCTACTTTCATTCTATACACATTTTATTGAGAGTTTTTATCATAAATGGATGTTGGATCTTGTCAAATGCTTTCTCTGCATCTACTGAGATGATCATGTGCTTTTTCTTTTCATTTTGTTAATGTGGTGTACCATATTGATTGATTTGCAGGTGTTGAACCATCCCCGAATCCTTGGAATAAATCCCACTTGATCATGGTGTATGATCCTTCTAATGCATTGTTGTATTCAACTTGCTAATATTTTGTTGAGAATTTTTGCATCTATACTCATCAGCAATATTGGCATGTAATTTTCCTTCTTTGTATTTTCCTTGTCTGGTTTTGGTATCAGACTAAATACCCTCTACATGGCAAAGGAAACCATCAACAAAACAAAAGGACAACACACCAACTGGGAGAAAATATTTGCAAATCATACATCTGACAAGAGTTTAATTTCCCAAATAAATAAAGAATTCATGCAATTCAACAACAAAAAATGAACAACCCAATCAAAAAATGGGTGGGGGATATGGACACACATTTCTCCAATGAAGATATACATGTGGCCAAGAGGCACATGAAAAGATGTTCAACGTCACTAAGTATTAGGGAAATGCAAATCAAAACTACAATGAGGTATCACCTCACATCCATTGGAATGGCTATAATTAACAAGACAAGAAATAACAAGTGTTGGAGAGGGTGTGGATAAAAGGGAATCCTCATACCCTGCTAGTGGGAGTGCAAACTGGTGCAGCCACTATGGAAAACAGTACAGGGATTTCTCAAAAAATTAAAAATAGACATACCATATGATCCAACTATTCCACTACTGAGTATTTATCCAAAGAACACAACAACATTAATTCAAAAAGATACATGCACCCCTGTGTTCACTGAAGTATTATTCACAATAGCCAAGATGTGGAAGCAACCCAAGTGCTCATCAACAGATGAATGGACAAGAAGATGTGGCATACACACACAATGGAATACTACTCAGCCATAAAAAAGACATAATCTTGTGCCATTTGCTAGAACATGGATGAAACTTGAGGGTATTATGTTAATTAAAATAAGTCAGACAGAGGATGACAAATACTGTATGATTTCACTTGTTTGGGAGATAAACAAACAAACACGTAGATAAGGAAAATAGATTGGTGGTTACCAGAGGGTAAGGGGGTGGGGAGAAGGTAACAGGGGTAAAGGGGCACATGTGTATGGTGACGGATAAAAACTAGACTATTGGTGGTGAACATGATGCAGTTTATACAGAAACTGATATATAATAGTGTACATCTGAAATTTACACAATGTTAGAAACCAATGTGACCTTTATAAAATAATTTTTTAAAAAAGAATTGTTTAAAAATAAAGTTTGACGTTAACTTGCAGATCAATAAATGATAATTTCTAACTGGTAGAAACTGTAACCCCAAAATGTACAGCTTATTGCCCTGCAACATATTTACCAGTTTTATATTAATTTTGTCTGATCCTATCCCACTACATATGTATGTTTGTACCTTGTAGCTATTGATATGAATAGAGATATAAATATCAAAATAGATATCAGTTTCTCATATCTGGTTTTGTATGCACTTTGTCATCCTGCTGGTACCCTCATTAATTAGTTAAATCTTTTAAATATGCTTACTATATGTTTTTATGGAAATTGTATTTTTAACTTTTTAAATACTGTACTTTGTCCACATATATAAAGAGAAGCACAGACAGATACAGAAGGAATGCAGATTTTCAACAGGCAACACTGCAAATAGAATTCTCCCTAAAGTAACTGCAGCTCACCTCGGTCAGCCTGTGTGAGTCTGCTCCAGGTCAGAAATACCACAGTCTGCCTTATTTTCACACGCAAACCAACCACAGGAAAGCGATCTGAAGCAGAATGGCTTTTTTAAAAAAAGCAGTGTTAAGGGATCATCATCAAAATATCAACCAGGACGGGAGGCTTCTTGTGAGGAAGGGTCAGGACTCAGGGCTCTGCCATCCCTGCCCCCTCCCTGCAGCCTCTGCTCATCCCAATCTCCCTGCCCTGAGCCAGGAATCTGGACGGCCCAGGCCTTCAGCCCTGGCACGGAATTCCTCCACAATCTCCTGACTTCAGAACCGCAGAATCCTTTCTCCTTAGTTCCACTATGACAGAGTTAGAAGTTTTCAAAGTAATGGTTTATTCTAAATCTGAAGGAAAACGAATACTTGTAAAGAGACCACTGCAGGGGAGGCTGTCTCATCGGGGGCCGTCAGCCCCAGCTCCTCAGACCGTGGTCCACAAGCGTGTGAGTGACGTGGCTCAGAGACAGACATGAAGTGCCAGAAGCAAAGAAGATGGCAGTCATGTGAGCGGCTACACTGAGTCAGTACACTAGCTCTGTTTATACGGACTCTTTAGTACAGGAATAGAGTGAAGTGTGTGCATTTTAAAATGTGTGTTCAGATGAGCTAGAGATACAAACTACTTGGACGACGGTGGTGGAGTCAGGAATACAAAGGAGTTGGGAAGGGGACCCATTACTGACAGCTTCCCAAACCCCTTTCCATTACTCTCCAAACATTAGCTACCGAAAATACACTCGTTCAAATGTGAATTCTGTCAAGAAAGAGGAGTCGAATAGTAAATGAATTGGAAGGAAAGAATCTAAACAGTTTTTTTGCAGCATATTCACTAATTGATTTCATTTTACATTGTTTCCAAGCTTTCTGACATGATTGTTTTTAACCAAGGTAAACAAAAATAAACGAAAAAAGAAAAGACTTTTTTTAAGGGACAGAGGCATATTTGTGTTTACTGTTACCCATGGTGCTTCTTCTGTGGATCCACGTAAATCAGAAAGTCATGACCACTGCTCTCTCTCTTCAGATCCCCTCCCCTAAAGTCATCTCACAAACATAAAGGGAGGCTGTTGGTTCTTCATGATTTTTTCCAGATTTGTTACAACCCAGCTCACTTGTCCTCCTTACAATGCTGCTTGTCTGGGTGCGTCTAGCGTGCTTATCTGCAAGTCTTCCTCTTGAACAGACAGCACAGGAGTCAAGAATTCAGGATTAGTGACAAAAGACGGCTGAAACACAAAATTGCAGTATCCTAAGGGGGAAATAATCCATATACACTCACCCTGGGAAATAATTGCTTTTTCGAAAATATATATAATAATGATGTATTAGGAAATTACCTTTTAAATGTACTTATTTATACATGTACATATACATATATTTACATTATATATAGTGTGTGTGTCTGTAACAGTTCACTACAACACGTCGTTTGTTTCTCACAATCTGAATGCTGCCCTTTGCTCTCAGCCAATGATCTAATGTGACACAGAGCCTACTGACTCTCTTGGCCAATGGCGGCTCGTGTCTCATGCTGTGAGTTCTCTCAGCCAGTGAGCACTGCCCTCTTGCTATCCAGATTGTGTATTACTATGCGTGATGTCTACTTTCCTATGTTTCTCTTTCTTCCATTTATTTGCATGCTGGTGAACGATTTCTATGCACTCTGGCTGATAAAAGCTGTGCAAGTTACTCAAAATGTGACAATACAAATTTTATGGCAACTCAAAGAGTCTTCAAGAAAATGGTCCGGATACATTAGAAAGCAAGCTTCCAAGACTGCTTACGGGCTTTTCAAGACTTTTCTTATCTAGCTAAACAAGATTTAACTTTTATTATAAAAGCAAAGCCGCCAAAGCCTGTAAACAGATATGCATTCCCAAGTCAGATACTCTCAGTCCTGGATAAAAGTAGGAAAAGTTCTTCCAGGTTGGGAACTGCAAAGAAAAGTAGCTGCGTAATTGCCAGCTACAATTCTAACTAGAGACAGCAAGCGTGAAATCACAGACTTTTCCCTTGATCAGCTCAATCTGCTTACCAAATCCTCAGGATGTGTGCATATTGTGCTCTGTGATTACAACCACACCACTTGTGCAGGTGGTCCCGGAGAATATCTTTTTGGCATGATCTGTGCACTGGGCTCGCTCACGGAGTTAATCAACAATTGTGTTTGCTTAATTTTTCAGCTGAATTAAACCTGGACGTCAGAGCACAGTTTTCTTGAGATATGTGCACGTGCTAACAAACCACCAAACCTAAAGAAGCAAATATTACTTTTCCCTTTTCCAAAGACTTATTGTTGTTTATTGCACCAAGTATAGTTTACACGGAAAAACATATATGTGTAAGTGAACAAAAGTAAGGCCATCTTATTGTGCTAAATGGCCCAGCCCCTCTTCTGTGTGACTACTTGTTGCTCTGCATGTACTCTAAAAAATTCACATGTTCTCCTAATTTGTGGCCTCCTACTTACATAGCTTGATAAACTAAAACTTTGTTCTATGAGTTTCTCTCCAAGAACAGGATGCTCACAGGTGGGAAACACACCTACAAGGTATCCATCATAGCTGACAGAAGAAAGGAACAATACCCTGGAGTCTGTCACGCCTGAAGGGAACCCCCTCCTTACTGTCCATTTTCCCTATATAACTGCCTCAAGATTCTGTAATCCTTGAAGATGGGATTTTGAGACATTTGTCACCTGTCTTCTGATTTGCCAGCTAATTTAAATAAACTTCCTCTCTCAGTCTCTATCTGGTTGTGATTAATTGGCTCAGATCAAGGTGAGCAGAGCGAGCCCATTGCTTGGTATCATATATGCATTAAAAATGCACACAAAAATGATTAATAAAGAGAATATTCTAATTTGCCAAGACTTTTTGTCCCCTTTCTTGTTTTGAAGAAAATAAGACAGTAAGCTCTTCCCATTCACTTCTGGATGGGAACAGGTTAGCCAGCATGGCCTGGCTATTAAAAGATTACTTAAGTGGCCTGTATGTTTAGATAGTCTCTCAAAGTCACCAACAACCTCCCCTTTGACAAAGCCTTTTCTGTGACCTCACCTTGTGGGTCCTCTCTGAAGCACCAGACACTACTTGGATCTCTCTTCTCCGTGTACTTCCCTAATGGCAGTATTCTGGTTCCTCTCCGACATCTTTGTCTGCTCCTTCTCAGCTCTTCTTGGTGAGATCCCCTTCTTTTACTGACATCTTAAATGCAGATGCTTCCTGAAAGAGAGTGCATTAATGGCCCGATCACTCACCCCACTTGTAGTCGTACTCTTTGCCATGTGTCTTTGAAATTCTTCCCGCTGAATAGAGGCAGTATATTTCCCTCATCCTCAACTTCTGGTTTGGGCATATGACTTGTTTAGACAAATGGAAGGTTAGTTGATAGGACATGATCAAACGTTCCCTCGAGTGACTGGCCTTGCCCTCTTGTGCCTCTGCTGTTGCCGTGAACATAACTCACTCAGGCTAGCCCACTGGTCCCAGGAGACCCAACCTGCTGGGGCCGAGAGAAGGACGAGGAACACTAAAAGCAGAGCTCAGCCAGGAGCAGTTGACTGCAGATCCACGGAGGATAAATGATCTCTGCCTTAGCCGCTGGGTCTTGGGATGTTTTTTGTTAGGCAGCACTGTTGGGCCATAGTTAACTGATAGACTCCCTGAGGTCTGTTGTCCTCCCTTACTAAACTTGGTTATTCCTGAGAGCCTAGGGGCTAAGCTGACCTATCATCTGATAATAATAAATGATAATAAGTAAATAATGATAATATAGTTATAAATAATATGAACATTAGTAATAAGTAAAAATAAATAAATGAAAAAATAGATAGTAAATGATAAATAAATAAGAGCTTCCATTTTTAAAGCTCCTACTATACTTCAAGAGTCATGCTAAGAGTTTTACATGTGTTATATCTGAAACTCATGATTTTCCAGAAAGAGGATATATGATTATGCCCAATTATAAAAGTGTAAACTGAGGCTCAGGGAGGTAGATTGACTTGCCCAAGCTCTCAAAGTAAGGAAATGGTACCCAGAATTTGCACCAGATCTGTTTTCCACACAGCAATGCAAATTGTGAACACCACGCATTCCCTCAATTCAGCCAAAGTAGCTTTACCTTTCTCTGCTTTCTGTGTTGGTATTTCACGTGCTTTATTTTTCTTAACTTAAGTGTCTCGTTAATAAAAAGAGAAGTTTGGAATGCAATGCCGTATGCCCATGCCACCTTCCTCTCTCAGCTGTGATCTCCCGCCAACAGCCAACCATGGACTGAGAGGGCAATAAAACAGAGACAACATCACCTTGAGCAAAAGGCCCTGCCTCCCAGACTTCAGTCATGCTTACACAGCCCCTACGCACCCTGATGAATATGGCTGATCTCATGGAAGCCTTAGATTATGGAAGGACGCTTTGAAACTTCAGATATGAAAGTCTCTTGGTCCCCAGAATCAGAGGGCTCGCTCTTTTGGGTCTCTAACAACACTGTCCACATTGCCCCTCCCCGAATCCAGCACAACACTGCCCCGAGAAGGATTTCTCCAGTGGAGGAAAGAGAGAATGAGGTGGACCCACACCTTCCTCAGTATTTCAGGGCTCCCTGAGAGGCTCATTTCTGCCCTCCTCCTGCAGAACACTGGGGAGTTGGCATGGCTAAACCACCTGGGACAGCTAGAAACCAAAAAAGGGCAATAACAAAAGAAAATTGGGAAAACTCAAATACGTGGAAATTAAACAACACACTCTTGAACAACCATTGGATCAATGAAGAAATCAAAAGAGAATTTAGAAAATATCTCAAGACATATGGAAATGAAAACACAGCATACCAAAACGTATAGGATACAGCAAAAGCTGTACTGAAAGGGAAGTTTATAGTGATAAATGCCTTCATCAAAAAAGAAGAAAGATCTCAAATAAACAACCTAAATTTACACCTCAAGGAACTAGAAAAAGAAGAACAAAGAAGCCCAAAGTTGGCAGGTGAAAGGATAATACAGACTAGAGGAGAAATAAAGGAAATAGAAAACAAAAAAAACAATAGAGATAATCAGTAAAACTGAGTTGATTTTTTGAAAACATAAACAGAATGAACACAATGTTATATTACACGACATACAAAAATTAACTCAAAATGATTAAAGACTAAAATATTAGATCTGAAATCTTGAAACCCCTAGAAGAAAACATAGCGAAAATCTTATTGACGTTAGTCTCAGCAATGATTTCTCAGCTATGACACCAAAATCAGGGGCAACAAAAGCAAAAATAAACAAGTGGACAATGTCAACCTGAAAAGCTGATGCATGGCAAAGGAAATAATCAACAGAGTGAAAAGGCAAACTATGAAATGGGAGAAAATATTTGCGAACCATATATCTGATAAGGGGTTAATATCTAAAATATATACGGAACTCCTAAAACTCAATAGCAAAAAACACCAAATAACCTGTTTAAAAATGGGCAAAGGACTGAAAAAGACATTTCTCCAAAGAGGACATACAAATGGCCAACAGCTGTATGTAAAGATGCTCAAATCAATAATCATCAGTGAAATGCAAATCCAAACCACAAGAGCTATCACTTAACACCTGTTAGGACAGCTAATATCAAAACAAAAATATGTAACAGTTGTTGGAAAGGTTGTGGAGAAATTGGAACCCTGTACACTGTTGGTGGGAATGTAAAGTGGTGCAGCCACTATGGAAAACAGATGAGAGTTCCTCAAAAATTAAAAACAGAACCACCATATGACCCAGCAACTCCGCTTGCTGGTTTATATGTGAAATAACTGAAATCAAGGCCAGTCTGCACTCCCGTCTTCATGGCGACATTATTTACAACAGCCAAGATACGGAAACAACCCAAATGTCCATCAACTGACAAATGGATAAAGAAAATGTGGTATAAACATACAATGAAATATTATCCAGCCTTTAAAAAGAAGGAAATCCTACCATTTGCAACAACGTGGATGGACCTGGAAGACATTTTGCTAAATGAAATAAGTCAGTCACAGGAGGACAAATACTGCAAGATTCCTCTTCCATGAAGCATCTGAAATAGTCAAACGTATAGAAGTAGATGATAGAATGGTGGTTACCAGGGTGTGGGGAAGGGGATGTGGGAGTTGTTGTTGAATGGGTATGAAGTTACAGTTGTACAGGATGAGTAAGTTCCAGAGATCTGTTACACAACACAGTGCCGATAGTGAACAGTAAGGTACTGTGCACTTAAAAATGTATTAAGAGAATAGACCTCATGTTAAGTACTCACCGCAAAAAAGAGAAAATATTTGCAACATTGCTGACAGATAAAAAACTAATTCCCTAAAGTTTTTTGAAAAGTTCATATAATTCAATAAGTAAAAGAAAAACAACTTGATTGGAAATGTTAAAAAAATGAAGTCAGATGTTCAAAATGATTTTTAGATAAAAGAAAAGAAAATCAGGAAGACCACCACAGAGAGCCAGATAACAACGCTATCCAGCATTCAGGAATCTGAAGAAACTGCTGTTGCAGACTCACCCCACCAAACCCAGAGGCGGGCTAATGTCAGGAGTCCAGAGGCTGCCGCCCCATCTCACGTCCAGGGAAGCTGTCGCTGCCAGAGAAGAACAAGGCTCTACCTGTCTCCTATTTTTCAGATCCCTTGCAAACGCATCTCAGAGACAGAACGTAATTGGCTTCCAAAATGTTGGTGGCACCGGACAGTAGGAAATGTGGTTTCCAGGCTCCCAACCCTTGTATACAGGGTCCCTGAAAGCAGAGACAGTCAGAGATAAGGACTCGTGCGGGTAGTTTAGTAGCGCAGTAATTTCCTGTCGCTGCTGTAACAGTTACCACAGACCCCGGGGCCACAGGTTTATGTTCTATTTCTCGAGGTTGGAAGTCTGAAGTGAGTCTCCTGGGCTATTATGGATTCTATTGTGTCCCCCGAATAAGACATGTTGAAGTTCTGGCTCCCAGTACTTTAGAATGTGACCTCATTTGGAAATAGGGTCTTTACAGAGGTAATCAAGTTGGAAGGGGGTTATTAGGATGGACCCTAATCAACGTGACTGGTGTCCTTAATAAAAAGGGGAAATTTGGATGCAGACTAATATGCACAGAAGAACACACAGGGAGTTCAACACACAGGGAGAATATGGCCATGTGACTGGAATGATGCAACTACAACCCAAGGAACGTCAAGAATTGCTGGCAAACGCCAGCAGCTAGGGGAGGGAAGAAAGGATTCTCTTAGAGCTGGAAAGAACATGGCCCTGACAACATCGGCATTTCGTACTTCAGCCTCCAGAACACTGAGCCAATAAATTTCTGTTGTTTTAAGTTGCCTAGTTTGTGACATTGTGTAACAGCCCTAGGAAATTAATATATGGGGCTAAAATCCAGGCGTCAGCAGTGCTGTATTCCTTCTGGCGAATCTAGAGGAGAATGCCTCGCTCTCCTTTCCAGCCCTGGAGGCTGCCTGCATTCCTTGGCCCATGCCACATCACTCAGAGCCCTGCTTTCTTTGTCAAATCTCGTTCTCTTACTCTCTGGCCTCCCTCTTGTAAGGACTCTTATGATTACATTGGACCAACGTGGGTAACCCAGGATCCTTAACTGAAAACCGCATCTGCAAAAGTCCTCTGCCATCCTCACAGGTTCCAGGCATTAGGATGTGGGCATATCTGGGGACCAATATTCTGCTACCACAGGAGGTGATCCCAGGAAATAGGAATGGGAGAGAAGGAAGTGAGACAGAAAGGAAGAAAACCCAATATAAGAGAGTATTAGCAAAGCCTTAGCTGAGAGCAACAGGGGGTCAATTCTGCCAAGACCTCCTGATTCACTTACCGAACACCATCAGAATTGCCTTCCTGAGCAATGGCAGCTGGAGCCTTTATTCCCTAGCTTTCACTCTCGGTTGATTAAGGGCTGTGCATTGGCTTTCCTTCTATACCAGGCTGTTTTCACGCCAGTTGAACAGGCTGCCAACATCAGAGAAAGCCCTGGGCATGTGCATGAGGTTGGACATTGTTGAGCTCATCCTGAACTATCCACTGCAACTGTGGATGAAATCAGAGATGGGCCAAGGGGACGTAACGCAGCACAGAAGAGGCATCTGCTACACAGTCAGTGCTCAATGCTGCTCGCCAAAAATCCACATACTGTCCGGCACATATATCCCTGGCATCTGCTTATAATTTGAGATTCAATTTTAAGTAACAAGCTAGCCTATTTCTAATCAGCTACCCCCCAAACTGTGTGTTTCTTGTTCAACAATTAAGCTTACGCAGTTGTTACCTAACACAACTGTCTTGGTGAAGGTACAGGGCAAGGCCTGCCACGTGGCTGGGGGGCAGTTGCTCCTAAGAGGATGGGTATTACCAGTGCCAATCATCAGGCAGCAAGCAGGTCAGATAGGGTTTTGAAAGGAGTCCAGGAAAGGGTCACAGAGGCAGGGACAGTGGCTCTAGGCTACTGGCAAATGGGAAGAAATTTGCCAAGTAGACCAGAAGCTTGTTGTAAGTAAGTTTACATGGTGGTGAGAAGTGTCTCTCACTTCACACAAAATCCTGGTTTATTGAAATTCTGTCAAGGACTTCAGTCTAAGAAAAGTCAAGATTCAAACCCAGATTCTCTAATTGCAAATCCCCTCTTTTCCCTACTCCAGGATCAGTCCTTTCACCTGTCGATGAGAGTAGGGAGGAGAGGTTTAGGTTTTCAAGGCTAGGTAGGCAGTGTCCAGCTCTCTGCTGTTTGCCATTGACAGGGGAAGGACAGGACAGGTTTCTAGATGTACCAAGTGTCCTCCATGGAGGAGAAGGCGCCTGAAGGAAAGACAGGTTCCTAGTGACCGGGAGCAGAACATGGAGCAGAGGAAGAGCTGGAAATGTCTGGGGGCTCAATGTGGTCAAGCCTTATGATACAGGGTCCTGGTGAATGAGCTCTCTAAGATGACCCTTGGTGGTTCTTGCTCCGTTCTCCAGAGATGTTTGCCTCTCTCTCCCTCCCTACCCCAGGTTTTTCAGCTCTCCATAGAGGTTTTTCCACTCAGAGATTGTGATCCAACTCTACCCAACAAGATCCAAGCTCTTTACTTTTCTGGGTGTGTCCAGAACAAAAGCTCCTGACCTTTTGTTCATCCTTTGGATATTTTGACAACATTTCCTGCCAGCTAGTGTATCACAGAGGTTCAGTGCACTCTTCTCCCCCATATTGCCTGATGCCTTCCTTCACCAAAACCTTGGGAGTTTGAATGAGTCATGCAGCCAGAGAGTTCAGATCAAGCACTGTAGCCATTTCCTTTATTCAACCTTCTTCTCTGCTGAGTCGTCTTACTGCTGTCTCACTGACTTTCCTCTTTATTTCCGGGGAAGTATTAGCTAATCTTTTGGAAACCAGTCTAAATCCAATGGTCTCCACCTCCAGTGGTGGGAAGGGCATTCAACTTCATACAAAATCCTGGTTTACTGAAATTTTGTAAAGAAATCTTCTTCAGTCTAAGAAGAACCATTGTGCACCATCAATTTCCTTCCACTTGTTAGCACTTGCTCTGTCTTGTAGGAAGAGTTGGAAAGGAAATATCCTTCCTCAAGATTTTTATTTTGCTTAAGTGGAATGAAAATCATTATTTTGGATCCCTGTGGACTATTCTATTTCAAGATCATCTCACGTTGACTCTTGTCATTCATCTCCCAATTAAGACGTCTCTTCCTCAGAGAGCCCTTCCCACGACCCATCAAACATAGTCACCTAGTCACTCTTTTTCACATCCTATTTTATTTTCTCCATGACTTTTGTCAGTTCTGAAATTGATCACATTTGTTATTTAGTAGGGTTTTGTTTTTGTTTTTGTTTTGTTATTCTCCATCTTCCATGGAACACAAACTCCATGAGAATACAGACCCCAACTCTTTTCACTGGTTAGGGGAGTCGCTGGGCCTGGTCCCAAATTTCCAGTTCCCTTCATTCTCCATGTGTGGTCTCCAAGTGAAGTTTGGCACAGTCATGTGATTTGTTTTGACCAATGAAATGTGGATCACAGTACTCTGTGTTACTTCCAGGAGGAAGATTTATGAGCTAGTGTGCAATTTGCCACATAAAGATGAAGTGGTTATTGAAGTACTTGTCATGATGGAGCCTCCACCAGCCTGGGGCACTGGCTGACAATGATGAACAGAGCCCCCAGCTGGCCCTCAGTGGACTGGTAGTGTGAACAGGAAAGAAGCCTTTACTGTGTTAACTCAATGAGATTTGGAGGTTGGTTGTTACTGTAGCATACTCTAGTCTCATAACTGTCTTTGTTTCTTCTTGTTGCTGTAACAAATTACTACACACTTAGGGGCTTAAAACAACACCATTTTATCATCTTACAGTACTGGAGGTAAGAAATCCATTACTTTCATTACTTTCTAAGTCAATTTTTTTTATGTTTGGGAGAGTTTTTTTATGTTTTGCTTTGTTTTGTCTTTCCTAATCCTCTTTATTCTGAGAGTCTGAGAATTTTCCAAGCTTCATCAAGATGGATATTGGGGCCTCACACTCTCCCCGCTGCCCCAGAGAATCTGCTGTCCAGTGTGGTATGGAGGGAAGAACAGGGGATTTGCAGCCAGACACTCCTGGGTTGGAATTCTAGCTCCCTCGTTATTAGTTCACGACTTATGCTGGTTACTCAAACTTTCTGTGCTTCTGTTTCCTCAACTATAAAGGGAGGAGAGTGTATATAATGCCTCCCACTGTTGCTGAGACAATTCCATAAAATAACATATATCAAACTCTCTCATAAGGCCCAGCACAAAGCAGGCACTTTTGAAATGTCACCTCCCTTCCTCCGTCCCCCATCCACTTCCCATCTGCCTGGAAATTAATGGATTTAGTTGTCTTTTATTTTCATTTTAACTGTTCTTTCCCCACACTTACCTTTAGTCTTATCTACCAAATACATTGCTATGCACTAAAGGTAAACCTAATCAAGGTTTCTGGAATAGATGTATTTCAGTCTATCTCTTCCTCATTTTATCCGTCATTTTTATAGTGAACAGATTCACTTCAGGTATCAAAATTCTGATTTAATTTGCCAATTCTCTATATATTTTAGAGATGATTGGTGTATAAAGTTCATGGGTTTAGTATTTCCTTTATCATCTTCACAATGACTTCCTACAAAAATGAAATGTGACTTTCATAAATGCTCTACTTCACTTACATTATTTGGGACCATTTGAAAGCCAAGTCTGATGGCTGACCACAATAGAGGTAGAAATGAACAATCAAAAGATACCAAATGTGGCCAAAATAATGTCTCCCTCGGGGAATTTAATAAGATTTCCCTCAGGCCTAATATTTAGACCATGTCTGAGCACATTGTAAGCACTGGATAAATGTTAGCTACTATTGGTATTAAAGGCATATATAATTTTCAAACCCAGTTTTAGCTCAGCACGAGATAACTAATGCCACCCTGCTGAGTTCAGAAACTCAGAGCCAAAATGTCAAGACATGTGATGTGTTTACAAGCCTGTGCACCCTCATCAGAAAATAGGCAATGTTTCTGCTAGACTTTTTGAAATATTATAAATAACGTGAGTATCCTTCTGTAAGCCCCAACTGGGAATCACTAACATAGACTCAGTCCTTTATTTACAAATGAGGAAGCTGAGTTCCGGAAGAGGAGTCAGCAATTTGCCCAGGACCACACTGCTGGATCCAGAGCCCATGACTCCCACCTTCCCATCCAGCACTCCATCCATTCATGCTGCCTCTCTTGAAACAAACCAGAATGAACCTGTCGTTTAGAAAACAAAGAAAGGGAAAGGAAAAAAGGTTCTCCTGAACTCTGCTGTTTTGTTTTCGAGATGATGACAGAGCATTGAAATAGACTTTGTACCTGACTTTCAGAATGTACCAGATCAAGAACTCAGGGTGTATATTTTTGGAGCTCTAGGAACCTTCTATAAGATTTCCTCCAGCTGTGCCCTTACACAGCCAGAAAACACTTGAGGCCTGGGTCTCCTATGCACATCTTTCATTGCAGGAAATGTAATTTATTTATTTATTTATTTATTTTTTTTTAAGATTTTATTTTTTCCTTTTTCTCCCCAAAGCCCCCCAGTACATAGTTGTATATTCTTCGTTGTGGGTCCTTCTAGTTGTAGCATGTGGGACACTGCCTCAGCGTGGTTTGATGAGCAGTGCCATGTCCGTGCCCAGGATTCGAACCAACGAAACACTGGGCCGCCTGCAGCGGAGCACACAGACTTAACCACTCGGCCACGGGGCCAGCCCCAGGAAACGTAATTTATGAAAAGGAAATATTAACTGGCATCTTGTACATGTCATATCTTAGGCTCTAGATTTAGGCACCACACCAGTATATTTTCATCCTCCAACTACAGTGCAGTGTCCAAAGGCATCAAGATTTACCATCTTATTATTGTACACGTGAATGACATATGCCCAATTATGTAGTGAGCTTTCCCCCCTAAATCATCCCTTAGACAAAAGAGATGATTATAGTCCTTTTGTTCTGGTCCTCACAAATTCTCTCATATTATGGAGATACTACTCCAATTACCTTATTTTTGGCAAAGACTCATTAGCCTGAACAATTTCAATAAATGGTAGTTAAGCTGCTTAGAAAGCTTGCCTCATGAAATTTACTTTAAAAAAAAATGAGGAAAGGAAGTATATTAGTCAGTCTAGGGCAGACCACACTGCAGTAACAAATTAATCCTGAAATCTCAGAGGCTTAAAACAAAAATTTACTTGTCATTCATACACATGTCACCATGGGCCTGGGGTGACTCTTCAAGAAGTTGTCCCTTGAGTGGTGTCTTAGCTTTAATCTTGTGGCCCCACCATGCAACACAAAGCTTTCCTTAGTCACCAATTCAGGGAGAGACAGAGTTGGAATGTTATGCAGGGGTCTCTCACTGCCTCAGACAAAAGTAACACATGTGTTTCTGCTTGTGTTTAATTGGCCAGAACTGCCTGACTGCAAGGCGTTGGGGAGTGTGGTCTTGGTCTCCGGTGTGCTCAGGAAAGAGGAAGAGGAAAAGAAATCTAGTGAACACAATGCATTTTCTCTCTCATGGGAGGCAAATGCTTAATGTGTATTTAGTAATTATATAATCTCACAGTTGCAAGAATTGAAGACTATTATAAAAAACCTTCTTAAAAATCCCTTTATAAAGCAATACTGGAGGCTGGAACAACTGAATATTCATTTGGGGAAAGAAAAGACCCTCAGCTCTTAACCAGACACAAAAAAATCAGTTGATGTGGGTCACAGAGCTAAACTACAGGCTAAAACTCTACAAGTTCTAGGAGACAATGTTCAAACTTAGGGTAGGCCAAGATTTCTTAAGTAAGGAGAAAGCACAAATGATAAAAGAAAATATTGATAAATTGTACTTTATCAAAATTTAAAACTTGCTCTATGAAAGGCAACTTTAGGAAAATAAAAAGGCAAGCCAGAGAATCAGAGGAAATATTTAATATATTTATATTGAGTATATGCATATATGAATGTGTATTAAAATTCATTAATAATAAGACACACAGTCAAATTTATTTTGATGGGCAAAAGAATTGAACAAACACTTTCAAAGAAGACAAGCTCATAGCCAATACACAATGAAAAGATGCTCAGCATCATTAGCCATGAGGGAAATGCAAATCAAAACGCTTTAAACCATAATATTCTTAGAAGAAAACATGGGAAAAAGCTCCTCGATATTGGTTTTGGTCTTGATTCTTTTGGATATGGAACCAAAAGCACGGGCAACAAAAGTAAAAATAAGCAAGTGAACAACATCCAACTAAAAAGCTTGTGCACAGCAAAGGAAGCAGTCAATGGTATGAAATGACAACCTACAGAATGGGAGAAATACATTGCAAACCAGTGTCTGATAAGGGGTTCATATCCAAAATATATAAGCAACTACTAAAATTCAATAACCAAAAGCCAAATAATCCAATTAAAAAATGAGCAAAGGACATAAATAGACATTTTTCCAAAAAAGACATACAAACGGTTAACAGGTACACGAAAAGGTGCTCAACTTAACTAATCATCAGGGAATGCAAATCCAAACCACAATGAGATCTCACCTCACACCTGTTAGGACGGCTATTATCAAAAATACAACAGATAACAAGTGTTGGTGAAGGTGTGGCGAAAAGGGAACCCTGGTACACTGTTGGCGTTGGTGGTAATGTAAATTGGTACAGCCATGATGTAAAACAGTATGGGGGCTCCTGAAAAAATTAAATATAGAATTACCCTATGATCCAGCAATCCCACTTCTGGGTATATAAACAAAGGAAACAATACTGAATCTCGAAGAGATATCTGCACTCCCATGTTCATAGCAGCATTATTCACAACAGCCAAAGTATGGGAACAACGTAAAAGTCTGTCAGTAGATAAATGGATAAAGAAAATATCCATTGACGGATATATCAACGTGCATATATTAAAATGCATTATGTATATGTATGTATATGTATATACACATTACATGTATCACATATATGCAATATATGTATGTACATGTGCATATATGTGTATATTTACATATGTGTAATATATGTATACATATATATAATTACGTGTGTGTGTATATATGTATATATATACAAAGAAATATCAATCAGCCATAAAAAAGAAGGAAATCCTGCCATTTGTGACAACATGGATGAAACTTGGGGACATTAAGCTAAGTGAAATAAACCAGAGACAGAAAGACAAATACTGTTTCATCTCACTTACATGTGGAATCTAAAATAGTTGAACTGACAGAAGCAGGGAGTAAATGGTGGTTGCCAGGGGTTATGGGTGGGGAAAATGGGGAGATGTTGTCAAAGGGTACAAACTTTCAGTTATAAAATGAATCAGTTCTGGGGATCTAATGTACAGCTTGGTGACTATAAAGTTACTAACACTGCATCGTATTCTTGAAATTTCTAAGAGTAGATCTTGTGTTCTCACCACATATGTACAAAAAAGATAACCATGTGAGGTGATGGATGTATTAATTATCTTGATTATGGTAATCATTTCATAGTACAGTCATAGCAAATCATCACATTGTACAACTTCAATATATAAAAATTTTGTCAATTACACCTCAATGAAGTTGGAGAGTAATAAAAATGCATAAAAATTAAAATTCTAATGACACCACTGCGTATGTACTAGAAGGGCTAAAATGAAAAAGAGTGATAATACTAACTGCTGGAGAGGATGTGGAGCAACTGGGTCTCTGGTACATTGTTGGTAGGCATGTAAAATGGTTCTAACTACTTTTAGAAAACAATTTAGCCTGTTCTGATAAAGTTAAACATATACTTACCATGTGCCCCAATAATGTCACTCGCAGGTATTTACTGAAGGAAAACAAAAAATATCTATAGCCACACAAAGACCTGCACATGGATTGTCATAACAGCTTTATTCATAATCCCCCTAAACTAGAAGCAACCCAAATATCCATCAAAAGTAAGTAAACATATCTCGCTTAATCTACACCATGGACCCTCCTAAGCAAGAAAAAAGAAAGTACTAATACACAGCATGACTGAGTTTCAAAATATTATGCTGAGAGAAAGAAGCCAGGCACTGAGGAAACATCCTATATGATTCCATTTATATGACATTCTAGAAAGGAAAAGCTAATTTGTAGTGGCAGTAGGCAAACAGGGCCTGGGATGGATGGATTGACCATAAAAGAGATGGAGGGAACTTTTGGGAAAGATGAAAACTCCCTATTTTTTTATTGTATTGGTAGCTTCACAGTGTATGCATTTGTCAAAGCTCACAAATTATACACTTAAAATGTTTGCATTTTACTTTGTATAAATGACACTTCAATAAAGGTGATTTTGAAAACAGTATAAGTGATGTATTCAGCGATCACAAATATATGCCAGAAGAATGAATTGGAAAAGTCTTAATGTTATGAAAATAGTGCTTCGGTATAGATTAAATTACCTGTGGCAACATTATAGATGAATTCAAAAGTTCTTTCTCTGAACAACTTTAATAGAAATGAATATACTGTATTGTGAAAACCTGTGTAGGTAGCCAAAAAAAAAAAAAAAGACTGAAAAGCACTGAATAAGGACAAAAGCACTGAATAAATATAAACGGAAAAAAAGTTCTAAATTAATACATAATTCTTAACATGTGATGTGAAATTTTATTGAATTGGTCAGAATCTAATCAGAAAACAGAATATTTAAAACAGAGGATCTTTAATACCGGGAATTGATTAGACAGTGAAGGAAGCCCAGGCCCAAAGGAGATGATGAGGCAAAAGGAAGATGAAAACACAAGTATTGAGTGTTTGCTTTAGTCCTCGCCGACTTGGGGACAGAACAACAATTACTCAGATGGCCACGTTCACAGCACACACCACTCGCAGCCCACAGAAAGAGGTGGAATCCAAAGCTGTGAGCTTGGGGACCACAAGGTGGTCTGGGGCCAGAAGCGACAAGCAGGTGTTAGTGCCAGCAGGCCAGGCAGGATTCAGGTGAAGGTGCCGCATGGAGACAGCTGTCCTTCATCCTTGGCCTCTCCTGTGGAGCGCTCCAGCTGCCTGCTCTGATTTTCAGACTCGACAGAGTTGAACTCCAGAGACCAACTGTGCATGGGTGCACACTGGCTGGCTGTCGCCAGATCTGGGGCTCAGGTGTGTGGTTTAATTGGTCCATCACAATTCATAAACAGGAGGCTCCATATGGAAATCCAGATTTCTAACTTCCTCAGCAAATTCAGAAGATCCGGAAAGCCAGTGCCATTGTCTGCCGGAGCGGAGGAGCATCTGCACTTTTTAGACAGGGAATGCCTTCTCCCTCTGCCTCTGTCCCATCGCTTCCCATGATTATATCCTGTCTGCCTTATTCACTTATAAGACATTCTCCAGCCCCTGTATTTCCCTTGATGTGTAGCTTTGGACATCCTCTGTCTTCTGAAGTTTTGACCAAGACATGTCAGGAATGTACGAACTGCTCTGATGCTGGCAGAATGAGCTTTCTAGCAAACATCTAAATGGTTGATACCAGGCTCTCAGTCCTTCCACACCTCTGTTCCCATGAATCAATACTACTCACTTTCTTCTCTCATGGTCAAGTCCTTGGTACATGGTTCCAAATTCAGGGAAATATGAGTGGGTCCCTGTAGGAGGAAGCTTTTTCTTGGCACCAGGCACACAGTTGGCACTGAGTATGGGGTAGTTCTCCTCCCTATACCCCTTCAGAAGTAACTGTGCCTTCGGAAACTAACCCTCAGATTGATCTTCTCAAATCAGCCATGAGCAGGCTGGACACTTATTCATAAGCTCTATAGGCCATGCACTTCAGTATAACATTTCTAAGTAAGACCAAATTCAAAGGGTTGGAAAAGCAAAAAAGCTTTGGATGACACCCAATAAATCCCAAAGGCCAAAAATAGAAAGGGAGATGTTGTGTAAAAGTTTGTCAGAATGAAGCAAAGAACACAACTTGCTAATCAGACAATAGTGTTATCGCTTAGCATTTCCCCTACAAGGTAAGTATATGTTAAGAGCTTGATTCTGAGACTTTAGGGCCTAATCTAGTTGCCAAAATCCTTGAAGCAGATGACAGTTGGGGAGAAGTGGTGCATAAATCCAGGAAATTGCGTGCGGACAGTCTGGGACCTGAGGTTCACTTCTGGGGAACTCTGCTTCTTGTCTCCCGAAGTTGCCTTGGTGCAGAGGCTCCCGCACTGGTCCAGTCCCCAGACCTGGAATCGGAGCTGCCTGGGTTTGGAGGGAGCACAGCTGGACACACATACATTCCCAGCCCCGTACCAGTCTCCAGACTCAGCTGAGCCCTCTCCTAACTATCTCCATTCTGAAGGTTCTTAGCAACCTGGTCTACATACAATCACAAGGGTTTCTATCTGTGCTACCTATGTGTATAGTATATGCTGTATGGATATTTCCAAATCCTGGGGGTCATTCTCAGCCAAAGTACACCAATAGCTTTATCTAGTATTTTATATGAACAGTCGATAATCGAAGTTCTTTAAATATTAATCTATTTTATGAATGTGCAAGAACATTCTGAAAGAAGTCCACTGTCATGTCTATGACAAGATGAACAATGGGGTTGTCTCTACTGGGACAAACTTCCTTTTTTGTAGACAAACTAGACAAAATTTTCTTCTTTTTTGAAGGCTTTTTATTTATTTATTTATTTTGAGGAAGATTAGCCCTGAGCTAACAACCACTGCCAATCCTCCTCTTTTTTATTTTTTTTTTTTTTTTTTTGCTGAGGAAGACTGGTCCTGAGCTAACATCTGTTCCCATCTCCCTCTACTTTATATGTGGGACACCTGCCATAGCATGGCTTGATAAGCAGTGCATCTGTCCTCGCCCAGGATCTGAACTGGCAAACCCCAGGCTGCCAAAGCAAAGTGTGCAAACTTAACCGCTGCGCCAGTGGGCTGGCCTAACAAAACTTTCTTTCTGATCATCTTTCCATTCACTCATCTACCTGTCCATCTATCCATGCCTTTCCAAATTACCTATAGGATTTCTTGACTCCCTTTGGATAATTTGTCACTATTAACAAGCCAAGGATAAAATAATGGACCCACACTTCTCACTATCAGCATAATCTTCACAGAATGTGTCCCCGGGACCTGTGAGAAATTGTACAGTCAAAATTATGTCACCACTGTATCCAAAGATCTAGGACAAAATGAGCATTTTATTATTAGAAGTTAAATACCTCGCATAGAAACAAAAGCAACCATAATATTTTTTCAACTTTGCTATGTATGCCAACATATTTCATTATTCTATTTTTATTGGCATTAAACAATGCACCTTACTCTTCATTTATCCCCAGTTCCAACTGTAGAACAACGAGATCTTCCTGGCCGACTAGGTAAAGTGGAAAGAGGCTGGACCTATCAGAAGGCTGAGGCCCCGGTTCTGATTCTGCCCCTAATAAATTGTTTGGACTTAGGCAAATCACTCAACCATTGCCAGGCAATTTTCTTATCTGCAAAACGAGATAGTTAAATAGTTTACAAATGAGATAGGTAGACTATTTAATCTTTCAGGGCCATTCCAGCTCTAAATGTCTGAAGTTTTTCATCCTTGACCCTTGTTTCTCTCAACAAGTGTGGACTAATCTCCTCCTCTCCCGGTACGTGCTGGCAACTCAGGTTGCCAGTGGCCCGCACCATGGGGCACGCTCTAGAGTCTCCAGCGGTGAAAGGAGGCAGAAACCCAACGTGTGTGAGCCACGTGGACGTCTGATTGATAACAGAGCCGAATCCGGAGAGTACCCAGTGGTGTATGACAACTGGACATCACTTAGAAAAAAGTCAAGTGTTTATGGAAGCTTCCAGAATACATATTGTTTGGTTGGTAGCCTTCAGAATATCATAGCTTTTAGATGTAATTTTAGTGGAAGACACTTGAGGAGCTCAACGTTATATACTTAATTACATTTAGCTTCTGCTGTAATTAGTGATTTCAGCCTGTTACCTTGAAATCCACATCAGTAGCAGGGAAGTCAGCTTCTACTGGCCTAGAAATTCCAAGTGTGCTAACAAGAGGCAGTGATTTGCAGCCTCGACTGTACGTTGGAATCACCAGGGGAGTTCTGTGACCATATCGAGGACTCGGCTCCATCCCCAAGAGGTTCTGATTTAATAGATCCTGGGGCCCAGGCACCAGTGTTTTTTAAAGCTCTCCAGGTGATTCTAATGCAATGTATGCATGATTCTAATGTACAGTCGGGACTGACAAGCACTGAACTAGGGAAAGAACTGATTTTTGATCAAAATTGCAGGTGAGCCAAGTCCAGGGTGAAGCAGGCCATATTTGACCCATATTGGAAGCTTGAATTCTTTGATTTCAAAGTTCTGATTCTCGTAAGATGAAGCATTTAAAGACACGTAATGCAGTAGATGGGAACCCAGCTGATTTCATGCGAGAGGCTGTTTCACTGCCCAAACAGCCTCCCTGTGGGATTTCCTCAAGCAGCCAGCTCAAGGCTGCACACTGAAATCACCAATCCATTTAGCATAAACGTTTATAATACATGCCATCTCAGCAAACAATTCTGTGAAGTGGCTGGTATGCCTTTCATTTGTGCAGCACACTAAGAGAAAAATGGCTTACTTTTACAAATCACTCCCGTATCTGAGTTGAAGACAATTTCATCACCCCAGAGATGGATTAAATTCAGTCCGTCCGGCTGGCAAGACTAGAAGGCCAGTTGAGTAACTAACTCAGCATCCCTAACACCAAGCCACTAAACCAGCCAAAAGGGAATGTAGTTAAATGCTTGTTAGTGACTAAACCCATTCATTTATCATGTGGACCATCACGGTGATGCACAATGCCCTTAGACCTTTCCTAAGTAGACATTGTCGGGAAAAATTCTGCTTGTTAGAAATGCAGGGGCCAGCCCCACGGCCAAGTGGTTAAGTTCGCGCGCTCTGCTTTGGCAGCCCAGGCTTTCACCGGTTCAGATCCTGGCAGCAGACCTAGCGCTGCTCATCAAGCCATGCTGAGGTGGCGTCCCACAGAGCAGAACTAGAAGGACCTACAACTAGTATATACAACTATGTACTGGGGGGCTTTGGGGAGAAGAAAAAAAAGACTGACAACAGATGTTACCTCGGGGCCAATCTTTAAGACAAAGAAAAGAAAGAAATGCAGACTCACAGCCCCTACCCCTAACCTACTGAATTATGTGAGATGAACTAAAGTTGTCAGTGGGATGTGAAAGAGAAATGCATACGGGACAATTGAGGAGATGGAATTCATGAGATTTGGTTACGATGGGATGTGGGAAAAGGCAAGGTCAAAGATGACACTGAGGTTTCTGGCTTGGACGACTGGGTGCCATTCACCAAGACTGAGGACACCAGAGGAGGAACACATCTCATGAGCTCCTCTTCTGCCTTCACCTACTTCCCCCCCACCCTTAAATTGTTGTTCCCTGGTTTCCTGTTTGACCTGTGTTTCTTCTTTTTTGACTCACCTGATCTCAAAGGCGTCATCCCTCCTCCCCGCAACACACACACACCAACAGCTGGCTCAAGGTCCCAAAGGCACCTCAACTCAGTTGATCATCTTCCTCGCAAAACCTACTCTACCACAATCGTCCAGTTAACAGAATCCAATCCGTTTTCTATCTATTCACTAAGAGGACTGGCCTAGAAGTCACCAGACTTTAGCCCCTTCTTTCCCCCATGTGAAGTCAGTCACCAAGGCCTGGCTTTCCACTTCACCATATCTCTAATACGTGGCCCCTCCTCTCCCACCTCTCTGCTCCCAGGTTGGTTCATTATTACTCACCTGACTTGCTGACCTGAGTCCCCATGTTTTCCCCATCACCACCCTGGTTAATCTATCTCTGCCTGCACCCATGCCCTCCTCTAATGACATCTAAAAAGCTGTTTCTAAAACATAAAGCTAATTATGCCATTCCTCTGTTTAATACTCTTCAGTGGTGTTTTGGCATGTCATTCAAGGCTTTCCATGGCCCTGCCCCTGCCCACCTTTCCAATCTCATCTCCTGATACTAGCCCTACACAATTTGCATTCTTGTCACCTGCCAACCTCACCACTGAATGAAAACATGAACCAAACAGTAATCTCGGGCATCCTATATTGCTTTTAGTTCATTGAACCCTTAGGGAGTGAATTTGTCTACAAATTCAGAGCTCCTTATTGGGTCCCCAACATGTTCACCATTGAAGGAATGAAATTCTTCATCAGTAGAAGTTTGTTGAGTGCCTTTCTGTCATCAGTGTTCCCTAGATGCTCTGGGAAGTTTACAGAATAATATAAATTTCTCTTATTTGAAGGCCCAGGAAACATCTTTAACTTCTTATTCCTTAAACTACCACCACCCTCTCTCATAACCCAAAAGTAGAAAGTACTGTCGAGTCCTATATTAGGATTACATGTTACATATTGTTAATCCTATATTGTTACATTATATTATATATTAATTATATATTATTAATCCTATATTATCCAGGTAGTGTTAATCCTATATTATCCAGGAGCTAATAAAAGCTAGAAATAGCTACCATTTATCGAGCACCTGTCAGCTCATTTACTCCTCACCTCAATCCCAGGAGTTTGGTAATATCATTCCATTGGACGGATAAGGAACAAGGGTTGCATCCATTTAATTGACATCCACTAGAGGCAGTTGTAGACTCCATGAGGTCAGTAAATATTATGGATTGAGTTCACCATTCCTGGAAGACGGTGCTCAAACAAATGTGTACTGGATGAGCAATGAATGAATGAAGCAAATAGCTAGAGACTGGTAGAGTTGGTATCAAAACCCAAGTGATTTGACCACAGAGGGGCTGCTCTACACTTGTAACAGAAAACTCGGTGTAGGAGAACATGCAGCTGACGAGAGGCCTGACCGGGCTCCTCTTTGTCCATTCCTCATGGGCTTCTATATGTGGTTTGAAAAGAGTAGGTGAAAAAAACCTGACCAATCTCATAATGGTGCCAGGAAGAAATTTTAAGAAACATTTTATGAAACCTTGTAAATACATAGCACTATAAAATAATCAAAGATAGGGAGCCAGCCCGGTGGCATAATGGTTAAGTTCGCCCACTCTGGTTTGGTGGCCCAGGGTTCATGGGTTCGGATCCCAGGTGTAGACTTACATGCAGCTCACCAAGCCATGCTGTGGCAGCATCCCACATACAAAAAATAGATGAAGACTGGCACAGATGTTAGCTCAGTGACAATCTTCCTTGAGCAAAAAGAGGAATATTGGCAACAGATGTTAGCTCAGGGCCAATCTTCCCCACCAAAAATAATAATAATAATTAAAGATGATTCCTAATATTAGCATTTAAGGCCTGTTGTTTGTTTGCTTATGGATTTGAATACACATTCCTTTCTAAGATTAAGGGAACAAATGGCTGAACTAGCCTTGCTTCATTTTGCATCATTTGTACCATTTCATGTCCCCCTTACCATCAGGGTCAAAGTGGGGATATGAGCGATTCTCACGTAACCTCGGAGGGGTTGCTATGAGGTCACACAGATCCATGCATGTCTGATAGATTTACACCAAACACCCCTTGTGGGAAAAATTACATTAACTAAAATGAGTTGAATTAGGTCCAGGTTTAGACACTGCCTATTAAACAAAAGCTATTGTACTGTCAAGGACACTAAATTGTTTAATTCAACATTTTAAATGTGAGAAGTTAATGTTGGTGGAAGAGTTAAGCACATTATACATTTATCACCCTAAACACAGAGATATGAAAATGTCTAAACCATTAGCCATGTAATAGCTTCCAATGCTTTATTCTGGTAACCTTAGATTGGCTAAACTATGAAACTACGATTAAGAATAATTATCCCCTGCAGTAGTCAAGCAGATGCAGAAACCCCAGGAAGTAGACAGGCTGGCTCAGTAATATATCAGCTTTCAACCTGAGTCAGTCCGAATAACGATGGTCTCACCAATTTTATGTCCCTCTGATAACGTTGCACAAAGCAGCAAGGACCAGGCTGCGGCAATGAGCAAAGAAAAGGAGATCCTACTCTACACCTATACCCATCTAAAACAGGATGCGAAAATATGCCAGAAATGATTTTCTTCTTCTTTAAATTAACATGGATGATCTTAAACTCTACTTATTTTCCAAGTCATCCATTTACAAAACTATTTTGAGACCCTGGTTTTTAAAAATATTTTGTATCTGTAGATTTTTTTTAAAACGAAATGTTTTTAAGTTGATCAAAGCTGGCTTATTCCTAACATGTGTTTCTTTGGATCATTACTTCTGAAGCTCTCCCTTCCAGGTCTGTCATGTTTTCCACCCTTTTTTCCATAACAGCTTCTCCAGCTCAATCCACATAGTGACCACTCAACAAACACTTGCTGAATGAATGAATACATGAATGAACAAATGAATGAACAGCAGACCTCACACAGACTCCTGAATATTCCCAGCAGTTTTACCAGCTTCCCAGAGTTTCTCTGTTCCCTTTCATCCTATAGACTTGCCAAGTTAATCTTGCGATAAACATCACTTTCCATGATCAGCCTCTTGCACGAGAGCAACCAACTCTAAGGTGATTGCTTTAACGACGAGATCCTCCCTCACTTAGTTTCAGCTGACTGGACTTGGCCCCTTGCCTCACATCGATCCCCTTCCTGGGAACTCGCTGTCTGCTTAGTTTCTGAGAGATGATGGGGCTTCTTGACATGTCATAGCACAAATGTAGCCTCTGGCCACCCCCAATACACCAGGCCACTCATTCCAAAGGCCAAAATGAGGTCCTGAAACAAAGGACTGGAAACACGCTGATGCTGCATGAATGCAGCTGCGTTCAAGTGCTCCGAGCTTTTATTAATGATAAAGACTTACCCAAGTGCGTCTCAAACTTTAATAAGCACAAGAATCACCTGAAGGTCTGAGAGGCTTCACTTCTAACAAGCTCCCGGGTGACATTGATGCTGCTGGTCCATGGAGCACAGTTTGAGTACCAGAGCTCCGGAGCAGGGGTTGTCAAACTTGGCTGCACGTTGGAATTATCTGAAGCATTTAAAAACACTAACCCCTGAGACCAGTTCCTAAGATTTTGATTTGACTGGTTTGAGCTGCAGCCCAGGTATCAGGATTCTGAAAGCTCCTCTGGTAATTCCAGTGGGCAGCCAGAGTCCAGAAGCGTTGCCTTAGATCAGTGTTTATCAAACTTTTCTTTTCATTATTTTCCCCTTAGGATGACTTAGACATTTTCTTCTTTTCTTTTTAACATTGGCACCTGAGCTAACAACTGTTGCCAATCTTCTTTTTTTCTTCTTCTTCTCCCCAAAGCCCCGCAGTACATAGTTGTATATTTTAGTTGTGAGTGCCTCTGGTTGTGTTCTTAGACATTTTCCTCCCAAATATCCCTCATGAAATTTTACTATCACAGATGCTTTGCATGTCAGTTTATACAAGTATACACACTTGTGCTCTATACATTAAAAGAGGATTGCTTGGTCCCCAGGGGGCAATTTTCATACCTTTGGGGGTGATTTCACCCCCACTAAGGATACACACTTTAGACTATGCCTAAAAACCTGGTTTTGTCACAGTGTCCACATGTCAGTCTGCACACAAATGCCCCCAAGCGGAGGCTGTAGATCTCAGGCATGAAGAGACGACAGAAAGACCAGCAGGTCAATGCACGCCCACTCCTGCATCCTCAGCCGTGACTGTGTGCAGGGCCTGAAATTCCTTTGTAGTTTCTACCACCTCATTATCCTGCAACCACAAAGGACAGTGTATGACATGCCCAATCAAATAAGCAAGATATGATGCTTGCCAGTATATCCTTGCTTGTGCTCACAAGCCAAGCCTCCCTTTATGTTGCCCATTGGCAACCAACATCTGCCTGGAGACAGATGGGCTCTCCATCACTACATAAAGCAAAAGGTCTACCAGAGACTTTTTAACGTGCATGCTAATTCCTAACACCCGCTCGGGTTACAACATAACTTCTGTAAATTATACAGGAGGGTGGGTCACAGCTATCAGGGGAAAACAGCAGTGTATTCTAAAGACAGAGCAAGCTGGACTCTAACCCAGGTGTAAAGTCATGGCTATGAGGAAGGCAGATGGCTATGTGGCAACAAAAGGGGGAAGGGATGGGCCAAGAGAGAGGGAAGGAAAAAGAAACTGACATCACTCACATTACCACGTGTCTACTTTGTACCCGGCGGTGTACGAACATCACTTAATATTCCGTCATGAGCCTGGGAGGTGGGTATCAGTCTCCCACTGTACAGACAAGCACCCTGAGATTCCTAAACGGTCCACATGCTACTCCTAGCAAGTCAGGGAGCCAGCATTCAAATCCTCATCTGTCTGGATTCAAATCCAGTGCTCTGTCTAGTCTATCATGCTGTGCTCCCAGCCTCATGACAAAAACACAGAAATGGAGCACTGTAATCACTAAGGACAGCCCTCCACATTTTAAACCAGGAAGATGGGGGTGACCTTGTCATGACTGCAGGAACTCTGGGTCCTGCAGAGGCTCCAGAATATAAATCAGAGACTGAAATGAATATTCAAAATCAGCAAGGGGGTATCTGTGATCAGGACCTCCACAGAGCATGGATTCAAGTGTCAGAACCCCAGTGAGGAGCAAAGGTCACGAGGACTGAGGCGTAGAAGGAAGAGAGAAGCAGGGACAGGACAGGGCTGGTCTACATTTAACCTTAAAGACTAGGAACAGTGGGAGCCCAGAGTTGCCTGAGGACACAAAGATATCACCAGAAACTATGGGGGGAAGGGGAGGGGTGGAGATGGTGGTAAGAATTCCAGGAAGTGGGAAAGGGACTGGAAAATGGATGGCCCTAAAAGAAAAGTAACTTGCTTGCCTTGAAAAGGTAGGGCCCTGGGCCAACAGACCTCTGCTCTGCCTGGGCCCTTCCATCCCAATGCAGGGAGGAAAGAGAACAAAGAGGTGAGTGACCCCCTAGGAACCTAGACAGTGATTCGCTCCTCAGACAAAGAGGAGAGAACTTCCCCTGTCTCCACCTGGACCCAAGGGCTGACCTCACCAGAAAAGTGCCTTTTCCTTCCCTCTGGGGCAAAACTAAACAGGCTCCAGGGGAGGGAAGGAGGCCTAAGAACCTGAGTTCTCACATGTGCTTAGGATGCGCCTTCAACCTCTGCCTTTATCAGGGAGAGAATCTCTTTTCCCTCCCATTGGCTCTTTCTCTCCATCTAAACTGTGTAGCCTGAAACTCTTGCCGAGTTATGACAGGTGAGCCCCAGGGGGACTCCAGGGCTGGGCCACACTTCTGTCCATGGGTTTGCAGAGGAAATCCTAGGGTGAACCTTTGTCTCACCCTCACCAACTGTGCTACTAACTACAGTCCCCTCCCTTCCCAGAAAAGCCAAGTATAAAGTCCCACTTCAAGGAGACCACTTCCTGTGGAAGCCTGAGCCATCAGGTTACTTGTCCAAAAAACACGTTTGTGGAAAAGGGGAAAACTCTTGAATAACACGTTGAAAGCCAAAGGCCTCCAACATTTTCCACTCATAACCACCTAGAGCTTGAAATCGCCCAAGGACATAAGAGCTGCTTCAGGCCAGGAAGAGACATGGGCACCTGCATCTCACTTTAAGCCATAACAATCCTACTGTGCCAGAAAGGCTAGGAATGGTTCTTGAAGCCTACTGGAGGCCCTACCCAGAGGGCGAAGACTAATGTTAAAGTTATCTCCTCCGAGGAGTTTATTCAGATTATTGCTATGGTATTTTCAAGTGGTCAGATGGACTAAGAGCAGATTTATCCCCAATGCCTCAGAGTCAGGTGTCTGGCACATTTGGATCAGGTAGAACCAGTCCTTAGGGCAGAGGATGAGAATTGCCCTGTCTACAGGAATGGGGGACAGAGCTCCTGCCCCTTCCTCTCCTTACTATGTTGTCAGGTTCCTAAATTCCCTTAGCTACTCAAAGCAACCTGTTGATTCCCACTCAACATGTTTATTAAAATATTGAGTAAGAATTGGCAGTGTCGGGTAACGCTGGCCTGGCAGGAGAATCCCCACATGGGGTTTTGACAAGAGCAGCTCAAAGGGCCCCTCTGAACTGGCATCAGGAAGGTTTGCATTCCCAGGAGTAGTGAAGCAGAAATAGTTTGATTATTCACTGAGTATTTACCCAAGCACAATTACGCTTGATGGCAGCTTCATTCCAGGAGGCCAGCTTTACTGAGAATCTCTCACTGAAGCTGACAGGAGTGTATCTGCACATTTTGATGGAAGACAATCTGCCAGTAGAGACCTGTCTCTGTTTGGCACAAGGAGTGTTGTGCAGTAAGACCAAATCTGGGGGAACTGCTCACCCAGAGCCTTATGTCTCAACAACAAAGATCAAGATCAACAATGTCTGGGCAGATCAAGATAGTAGCAATTATCTAGAGTGTTTATCTTCCCCAAAATAAAGAAAGAGAAGCAGGGAGTGAGGAAGGGAAGGAGGAAAATAAGAATGGAAATAAGAAAAAAAGATGTCTGACATATTCCTACTCGTCTGAACTAGCGGACATTCCTCAGATTCACTGCTCTATAAATTCACTGAGTAATTGTGCAAATTCCCTGGATAGTTGCCAGATCTACTTCTTCTCCTCCCCAGCCCCTACGGAAAAGCTCACTAAATTAAACGTGCAGGATTCAATTAAAAGCACAGTATAGAACGTTACCATTTTCTATAAAAGAGTTGAGTATAAGTATACATGATATTTGCCTGTATTTTCATGAATACTCCTCCAACCCAACTGGAGGGACACACAAGAATTGCAACAGTGGTTGCCCTGAGGTCATTTGCAAGGCAACTGGGTGTGGGGTTGGGGGATATAGGATGGAAGGGAGATTTTCCCTTGGGTACCTTTTTATACTTTTTGATACTTGAATCGTGTGAATATGTTGCCTATCCAAAGAATGAAATGAATGGGAATATAAAAATCAAATTATTTAAATGGCAGCCAGCAGAAGCCCTGTGCTACATCAGATTTGGAAAAGGGAGGGGGAGGGGAGACCCAACCAGCATTCCCTCCTTCCCTTCACTCCACCCGCTGCCTTTCCCCTTCCCTCCCATTCACACCTGGGGTTTGATCCTGCAAGTCACTGGGTCATCTCAGGACTCAGCAGAAGGTGAGAGGGTGACAGCTGCCTGGTCCTTGGAACAATAACAGGAAAGCCCCAAACTGGAAACCTAAAAGCAAGGAGAGCCTAAACCCTTCCATGAAGACTAGGAACAGGAGCATGTGCAGGGAGAAGTGCTGGAGGAAGATCTGTGACACACAGCAGTTAAGAGCGTCTGCTCTGTGGTCAGCAACTTAAGGTGACGCTTCTCCTCCTTGAGCCTTGGTTTCCTCCTCAGTGAAGCTGTCGCGACTTCATCATGGATTGGATCTTCAGTCCAAAGACGGGACGCAGAGACAGCACCCAGCACAGGGCCTGGAGGAGGGGTGGACCTCGGGATACCGACAGTCGCCATTCTACTAAACCACACACTCAGTTCTGAGCAGCTACAAAGCATGGAGGAAAAGAATCACAGGAACAAGACAGATTTCAAACTCTGTACGTGATCATGGGACAATTTGAGATGATGAGTTTCTGCTGTTCAGAGGCAATTGAGAGGGAAAAACCTGGCTTTGAAACCAGAAAGGAAGCTATGATTTGTTGCTGTTGTTTGCACTTTCTATTGTTTGTTTGTTTTAGGCATAACACTTGCAATAATGCTGGAAAGAACACCACAGGGCCAAAGTTGAACACATCTCACTCACTTTGCCATGGTGAAAATAGGGTTAACCATCAGCATTATCACTCCAAATCCTCAGTGACCTTGCGACATCCCTCACAGAGGACCTAGGATATTTGACACTTAGAGCAGATCATTTTTTAATGCCCTCTTCTCTACAGGACAAGATTATTTTCAGTTATATTCTTGTTGTATGAATAATAATCCCTATTTTTTTATATATTCATTCTTTACTTGTAAAACAACAATTCAAAAAGGAGAAATTTTTATTTTAAGGATGTTATTCAAATTTAGTAAAATATTCCATTTAGGAACTGATATTTGCACTTACAAACAAAAATGTTATACTTTGCAGTTACCGCTTTAAATTCTAAACACAAAATCTCCAGGTGGTCACACGGTGTGACAGAATTAAAACAACTCAGGTTCTGAGTCTGTCTTTAAATTCACTGGACTACCATTGTTTATTCCAGATCTGCTATAAACACAGAATATGTAGTGTCACAGCGGTTAGAGACACACACTGTGCCCAAAGCAAGCTTGAACAATTCCAGAGCATTACACATTTACTCTCAAAACAAACATGCAGTGAACCCGTGTACATCAGAGGCCCACTGTATAACAGGGAGTTCTCCAAATTAACCTCCATGTAGTATATAGTCTATATTAATGAATAAGAAATAAAACTATGTTAATTTGAGACTGACATGTGTATTATTAAATCTCAACAGTAATTTTAATTATTGTTTAGAATATAGCCAACAAAAAGATTTTTCCACTTAGGGGTATTTTATCACTAGCATGGTTTAGAATTGCCCACACATGTTGATAGTAAAAAGCAAACAAAATTTTAGTTGGTTTCATTGTTTTCAATTTCTCAACAGAGATGGCCTCCACTCAGGCAGAACACTCCCACTGATATACCCCTGCTCGTGTGTCTCTCACTCACTCACAAATCCAGCTGCCATGGTTCCCAACTCTCAACTTAGCACGTTCAAAGTAGAAATTCATGTTAATTGAAAAAGCACCTGTTGGAGGAGGGTCCAAGATAGGAAAATCCTGTACTCACCTACTCCCATGGACACACCAAATCTGCACTGACATAGAGAGCAATTCCTCTTAAAGAAGAACTGAGGGCTGAATGTCCAGCCAGCCTTCCAAAATCGTCTGGCACACACAATCTACACAGGGGATATTCCTACACAAGGCCACTCCTTCAAGACCAGGAGAGTTAGATGCTTTGCCTAATTCATAGAAACCAACACAGAAAGTCAAACAAAAGGAAGATAGAGGAATATGTTCCAAACAAAAAATAATAAAAAAAACCCACGAAAAGTCCCTAATGAAATGGAGATAAGTAGTTTACCTAATAAAGAGTTCAAAGTAATGACTATAAGATGCTCACCAAACTTAAGAGAAGAATGGGGGAATACAGTGAAAACTTCAACAAAGAGTTAGAAACTAGAAAGAAACAATTAGAGCTGAAGAATACAGTAATTGAAATTGAAAATACACTTGATGGAATCCATAGCAGATTAAATTATACAAAAGAATGAATCAGTGATCTGGAAGACAAAATACTGAAAATCATCCAATCAGAACACCAAAAAGGAAAAAAGAATTTTAAAAAATAGCGATAGTTTAAGGGACCTTCAGGAAAACATCAAGCATACTAACATTCACATTGTAGGAATCCCAGAAGGAGAAGGGAGTGAGAAAGGAGCAGAAACTTTATTTGAAGAAATAATGGCTGAAAATAAACATCCAGGTTGAGGAAACACAGAGTCCCAAACAAGATGAACTGAAAGAAAGCCACACCAAAACATACTATAATTAATATGGGAATAGTTAAAGATAAAGAGAAAATGTTAATGGCCACAAAAGAAAAACAAGTTATATACAACAAGACCTTCCCCATAAGACTATCAGCTGATTTTTCAGCAGAAACTTTGCAGGCTAGAAGGGAGTGGAAGGATATGTTTAAAGTGTTGAAAGAAAAAAACTTACCACCAAGAATTCTCTACCTGGCAAGGTTATCATTCAAACGAAAGATGAGATAAAGAGTTTCCTAGACAAGCAAAAACTAAAGGAGTTCATCACCACTAAATCAACCTTGCAAGAAATGTTAAAGGGTCTTCTTTAAGTGGAAAAGAAAAGGCTATAACTAGAAATAAGAAAATATATAAAGACAAAAATGTCAGTGTAAAAGACAAATATATAGTATAGGCAGTGGATCAGCCATTTAACAAGCTAGTATGGTTAAAAGACAAAACTAGTAAAATCAACCATAACTAGAATAAATAGTTAAGGGATACACAAAATAAAAATATGTAAAATATGATGTCAAAATAATAAAATGCAGGGCTGGCCCTGTGGTGTAGTGATTAAGTTTACGAGCTCTGCTTTTGTGGCTTGGGGTTTGCAGGTTCGGATCCCAGGCACAGACCCAGCACCACTCGTCAAGTCATGCTGTGGTGACATCCCACATAAAATAGAGGAAGACTGGCACAGATGTCAGCTCAGGGCCTATCTTCCTCTCACACACACACACAGATCACAAAATGTGGCAGGGGGAGAAAAACGCAGAGCTTTCACAATGTATTTAAACAACCATCAGCTTAAAAGAGACTGCTATATATATAGGTTGATATATATGAACCTGCTGTTAATCACAAACCAAAAACCCACAACAGATACACAAAAAATAAAGAGAAAGAAACTCAAACACAACAATAATGAAAACCATCAAACCACAAAGGAAGACACCAAGATAAGAAGAAAGGAACAGAGAAGAACTACAGAAACAACCAGAAAACAACTAACAAAAAGGCAATAAGTACATCCCTATCAATAATTACTTTAAATGTAAATGGACAAAACGTTCTCATCAAAACACATAGAATGGATGAATGGATAAGAAAAAGAAAACATATATATATATGCTGCATATAAGAGACTCACTTCAGATCTAAAGACACATCCAGACCGAAAGTGAAGGGGTGGAAAAAGATATTCCATGAAAATGGAAATGAAAAGAAAGCTGGGATAGTGATACTCATATCACACAAAATAGACTTTAAAACAAAGACTGTAAGAAAAGACAAAGAAGGGTATTACATTAATGATAAAGTGGTCAATCCAAGGAGAAGATACAACATTCATAAATATTGATGTACCCAAGATAGGAGTACTTAAATATATAAAGCAAATAAACTCCTAGAAGGAAACATATGGAGTCAGCTCTTTGACATCAGTCTTAGCAATATTTTTTTGGACCAGTCTCCTCAGGAAAGGGCAACGAAAGCAAAAATCAACAAATGGGACTACATCAAACTGAAAAGCTCTTGCACAGCTAAGGAAACCATCAACAAAATTAAAAGGCAACCTACCAACTGACAGAAGATATTTGCAAATGACATATCTGATAGGGGGTTAATATCCAAAATATATAAAGAACATGTACAACTTAATGTCAAAGCAAACAATCCAATTAAAAAATGGGCACAGGCGTTGAATAGACATTTTTCCAAAGAAAACATACAGATGAGCTACAAGCACATGAAAAGATGCTCAACATTACTAATCATCAGTGAAATGCAAATCCAAACCATGATGAGATATCACCTCAGACCCATCAGAACGGCTATTATCAAAAAGACAAAAAATAGGGGCCAGCCCAATGGTGTAGTGGTTAAGTTTGCGCACACCTCTTCGGCAACCCAGGGTTTCAGGGTGTCACGTCCCAGACAGGGACCTAGCACCGCTCATCAAGTCGTGCTCTGGTGGCATGCCACATAAAATAGAGGAAGATTGGCACAGATGTTAGCTCAGGGCCAATCTTCCTCACACACACACACAGAAGACAAGAAGTAACAAGTGATGGTGAGGATGTGGAGAAAAGGGAACCCTCATACACTGTTGATGAGAATGTAAATTGGTGCAGTCCCTGTGGAAAACAGCATGGAGGTTCTTCAAAAAATTAAAAATAGAACGACCATCTGATCCAGCATTTCCACTTCGAGGTATTTATCTGAAGAAAACTAAAACATTAATTCACAGAGGTATATATATATACCACCACGTTTATTGCAGCATTATTTATAATAGGCAAGATAAGGAAGCAACTGAAGTATCTATCAAAAGATGAATGGATAAAGAAGATGTGATATATAAATACAATGGAATATTACTCAGCCACAAAAAAGAATGAAATCTTGCCATTTTCACCAACATGGATGGACCTAGAGGGTACTATGCTAAGTAAAATAAGTCAGACAGAGGAAGACAAATATGGTGTGATTTCACTTATATGTGAAATCTAAAAAACAAATAAACAAACAAAACAAAACAGAAATAGGTTCACAGATACAGGAAACAAAATGGAAGTTACTAGAGTGGGAAGGGTTGTGGGGAAGGCAAAATAGGTGAAGAGGATTAAGAAGTACAAGCTTTTAGTTACAAAATAAATAAGACATGGGATGTAATGTACAGCATTGGGAATATGGTCAATAATTTTGTAATAACTCTATATGGTGCCAGATGATAACTAGACATCGTGGTGACCGTTTTGTATAAATATTGAATCACTGTAATATATACCTGAAACTAGTAGGATATTGTATGTCAATTATACTTCAATTTAAAAAGATCACCTGTTGACAAAGCTATTCTTATAGTCCTCTTTTCCTTTCAGGCCATTTGGCTTTGGGATTGATTTATATGTGTGTCTGTGGTCTAAGACATTTTTGTTTAAATTTGAAACAAGAAGGTGTTGCCAGGGGAAACGTGGCTGGTTGGCTGGCAGTGGAGGGCCTCACAATGGCATCAGGTTGATGAGTTTACCGTGGCTCAAGATCGTGCCACAGCCTTGGAGCTCTAGAAAATTGGGCTTTTCCACTACTCCCAAAGGAAGTCAGGTGCTCCAGGATTGAAACAGATGAATAATAAAGAGCGGTCAGTGTCTTCGTTGACAATGGAGACAATGGCTCCCATGACTAGAAGGCTAACTCCCCCATCTGGCTCTTTCCTGTGGTGGGCCTTTGTCACCTTTTCTACATTTGGGGAATTTGCCCTTCATGAGTGGCATCTCCAAAGGTAGAGTCAGAGAACATGCTTTCCTGACTCCCCTGAAGCTAAGGGGAAGCCACGTGACCTAGATTTTTCCAATCAGTCACACCCCCGTGAGATTTTGACCTAGCACTGCGCAGAATCAGATTTTTTGGGGATGACCTTGAGTATCTTCTTTCCAAATAGTGCACGCCATCATATCTTTGACCACTGGTGGCAGCTGTGGGATCGTCCATGGAGACATCCCATCATGAGGTCTGCCTCAGACTGCAGAGCACCCAAGCATAACCCTCTGGCCTTCCCAGAGAGTAAGTGAGCTACCCAAGATCCTTGAACAAACTTCATTTCTGTTTAATTTAGCTGCAATGAGTTTTGTGATTTCCAATATCCCAGGAAGCCAGATTAGTAATTAGAAGGTTGTATATAGAGCATATAATGTAGGTAGACAGTACTGAGATATTTTATGCAAGCCAAGATAATAATTGTTTATAAGAGAGCGTCCTTCCATGATTTCCCTTTGTTTCCCAAATAGGTATCCTACCCCAGATAGTGATGTGCATGCAGTGGTGGAATTTGTTTCTCTTAAATCCACGTTTTCTGCTGTAATAAATAGATTCTTTCATGTACTATTTTAATATTACTGGTTGAATTACAAGTGAAGGAGTTGTTCCCATGGACTCACACCGCCTATTCAATTTTATTTAAAGGTCTAATTTATTTCTATTTAATTCAACAACCTTATTTCTAGACTCCCATGGGCCAACGCTTATCATTTAATTTTATTTAATTAGTCTATTTCTATTTAATTAATCCACATTTTTGCTAGATTACTGGTGGGCATCTCACTGGTACCCTCATATTCCACCTATGGTTGTCATAAGTTTTTTGATTTTGGGAGGGGGTTTTGGTGGGGAACATTGGCCCTAACATCTGTTGCCAATCTTCCTCTTTTTTTCCTCCAGAAAGCTCCAGTACATAGTTGTATACCCTAGTTGTGTATCCCTCTAGTTTTTCTACATGGGACACCGCTTCAGCATGGCTTGATGAGTGGTGCATAGGCCCGCACCCAGGATCTGAACCAGTGAACCCCAGGCCATCAAAGCAGAGCGTGTGAACTTAACCACTATGCCACTGGGCCAGCCCCTGCCATAAGTTTTTAGTCATTTTCCCTCCAACATTTATAAAGATAAACATTGCAGTGTGAACTAAGGACCCCACTCAAAGCAATCAAGTTTTCCCACAATCACTCTTTACCAGATTTCGTTACAAGCTGCTCAATATTGCAGGAAATTCATTTTTTTTTCAAAATGGCAGCCCAAACCACAAATCAAATGTAAGGCTCTACTATATTGGGTAAAAATTAGTCATCCACTTCCAAAGCTGTTGTAACATATATGTAGACATTAATTGACAAGAAGTTCTGCTGAGAAAAAGAGCTCACAAGTGGGCAATTAACTCCTGTATCTCTTGGGTGTTTACAGGCAGCCATGGCAAAGGCGGAGGGATGAACAAGTTGCCCCTTGAATTCCACAGATACAAAAACTCTAGAATTCTATAAGATTAGACTTTTATGAAATCTCTAGAAGCCTGGATGTATTCAAATTATTTTATCTTATGAAAAGTTATTGCCAGGCAAGGTAACTGTTGGCAGTGTAGAATACTAATTTTCTAATACAGAATTTCTGCGAATTTTGTTTGTTGTATTGTTTGTCTTTGTCCTCTTTTAGCTTCACAAGGTGAACTAAAGCTTACCTAGAAAGACACTTTTCATAAGGTCACTGCATTCAGAAGATTTGTCAGCTGTCAATAGCCTTCCCTGGGCTTTCAAACGTCTTACTTTACTTTTGACAAGAAAATGTTCACTACGCCATTTCAATCACACACGAGGAGTAAGCCACAAGGTTTAAAGGGAACATTCTATACTGCGCCAGGATGGGGCTCCCCTTAAAAAGAGAAAAATAATATATTTAGTCTGGAAAATACTTTTTTTCTCATAGTCACTCCTAAGAAAGAAATTTCAATGAAAATTAAATACTCACTCAATTTTGACATAGCAGAATGTTAAAAAATGAAGTTTCCTATTGTTTTTTCCTATCCTAGATTTCAAGAGAGATTGATTTAAAATCTCAAACTCATAAAGTTGTAAGCTAGTGGACCCAGGAAACTTGTAGAAGACCGTGGTGTCCCTCAGTCGGTATCATCCTAGAAGCGTGTTGTAGCCAAAATGTCTCCATGGCCATGATCTGGTCCAGTGTTACCCAAACTTCAGTTATTCACCTACCACTCCAGGGTCTGTGTCATATTGTGCACAATCTCTGCATTAGTATTTACTTTTTATTTTATAATAGCCTTCTTTAAACCAACTCACTTTTTATACTTATGTAAACTTGACTTTGCCATAAACATTAATATCCATGAAGTCAAGGATTTGAGGTGTATGACAAAGACTAGTTAGATGCTCAACAATTTAATTTCCTCTTCTTGGTGACACAGGAAGTCTACCCTTCTCAATTTCTCAGCAGTAGGCTGGCCCCATGTGACTAGATTCTGGACAATGAAATGTGGACAGAAGTAATATACTTGTAACTCTGGTCCCTAAAACATCCTGCATATTCTTCCTTGCTCTCCTTCCACCATCTGCGTAACTAGAAGCAATGGACTGTGAAATGGCAGCACTCATTTCCCTTACTGCTCAAAGGAGTTTTGACCAAAAGAGCATTCAGCTCTGTGTCAGACATTACAAGATCAGCAAAATCTTTTATTGTTTTAAGCTGTTGAAATTTTGTTGTTGTGTTTGGGGGTCCCTAACATCACCCTCGAATTCAGTGATTCAGTAGAAAGACTCTCAGAACTTAGAAAGCTGTTAATCTCACAGTCATAGTTTATTACAATGAAAGGATAGTGATTAAAATCAGCAAAGGAAAAGACACATAGGGCAGGGTCCATGGGGCACCAGGCATAAGCATCCAGTTGTCCTCTCCCAGTTGAGTCCTGTGGACGGCACTTAATTTTCCCAGCAATGCTGTCTGACAACATGGATGAAGTATTGTCAACTGAAGTATCGTTCACTCATGTCTTAGCGTCCATGGTTTTTAGTGGGGAGTCAATCACATATTCATGGCTGATCACCCACATGGCTGACCTTAGTTCCATTCCCCTTGAGAAGTCAAGCTGATACTGTGTGGCCCAAAACCTCCACCACAAGTCACACTGTTAGCATAAACTATCTGAAGTGGCTCAAGGCCTCAGGTAAACAAAGAAATTCTTAATAGGCAGGATGTTCCAAGGACTTAGAGGTATCTCCCAGGAGCCAGGCAAATGCTAAAACTTCCTTTGGAATGTGCAGAGTTTGAACCACCCAGACCTGCTGAACTAATCCTTTACTGCCTTGTGGCCTATTTGTTACACAGCATGGCCTAACCTGCCCTGACTAATGTAATGTATCAATTACAGCTTTGTCTAGTACACATGAAAATACTCAACTGATAACAAAAATATTTATCCATGTACTTTCTAAAATTATCTCATATACTACCAGTAGTACACACACCGTACTTTGAGAAACATTGATTTAGTCCAACTTCTTACTTTAGAATGTGTGAAAGGTAACGAGCGTCACTCTGCTGCTGAGCTTTCTCCAGAGAGAGGGACACTGGCTTAGAGGGGAGCATTGCTGGAGAGAATGGAGTCTGAGGCAGCAACTGAATAGATAATTTCCTCAGTAGCTTCTCCAGGAAGGACGTCCAAGGACTGTGATAGGACATTTCCAGGGGATATCAACCTCTGGCTCCACCCAAACCCTGGTCTCTGGATCATTTAGATAAACTTGGTGCACCCTGCCCAGAAAGAAGATTGATTCTAAGAGTTGTGATGTAGCGTATTTTAACTGTCAGCTTCAGTAGGCCATGAGGTGCCCAGATATTTGGTTAAACATTATTCTGGTCTGTCTGGGAGTGCATTTCTGGATGAGATTAACATTTGAATGGGGAGACTGAGTAAAGCAAATTGTCGTCCCCAGTGTGGGTGGGCTTCATCCAGTCTGGTCTGTTGAAGGTCTGAATAGAATAAAAGGCTGAGTAAGAAAAACTCTTTCTTTCTGTCTGACTGTCTTTGAGCTGAGACATCTGTCCTCTCCTGCCTTCAGACTCATACTCTGACTAACTTATGGCATCGGCTCTCTTGGGTCTCTCGCTTGATGATGGCAGATCTTGGTCTTCCCAACCTCCATAATCATGTAAGCCAATTCCTTAGAGTAGATATATAGAGAGATAGAGATATGGATATGGATATGGATATGGATATGGATATGGATATAGATATGGATATGGATATGGATATGGATATAGATATGGATATGGATATGGATATAGATACAGGTATAGATATAGATTAGATAGATACAGATAGATCCTATAGGCTCTGTTTCTTCAGAGAATCCAAACTAATAAAAACATCCCAGTAAACCAAGTCCTTACCAGGCCTCAATACTCTATCTCACTCTCTCTATTTCTCTCTCTCCCACTCCCTCTTTTTTTCCCTTTATCTCTCTCACTATTTGTTTCTGGAATATACTTCATTAAAGTCACTTCCATGAGGATCAGCTTCTTGGTTTCTGGTCCTTTACAACATGCCAGGGTGAAGGGAAAGCAAGGGCCTGAGGCCATGACTCTGGCCTAACTTGAAGTGACCTTGCAAAGGCACCGTCCTCAATTACTTGATTCACTCAGTTTCTACATCTTATAATGAAAATCCAAGAGAGAAAAATAAGATTGGTCCAGCTTGGCCCAACCAGCTGTGCCCACAGGGTGGCAGGGAGGGAGGTCAAATGACATCAACAAAAGAGATGGAGCTTGGGGTGGGGGGGAATAAGTGTATCTAGTGCAATAGAAAACCGTGAAATAATAGAACAAGGGCTGAAAGCCCATCCTCTAAGTAAACTACAGATGTTCTGGGAGGAGAATCTGGCCCTCCGCTTGAAAATTTCATTTTATCTGAACTAACCTCTCTTTCAAAGGGTCAATCCAATTACTTGGGACAAATACCAGAGGCTCCTTGATACTCCCATCAATCCTCAGAGGAGAGATCTGAAGCAGGGGTGCTGAAAAGAGAAGCAGAGTCTCAGTTTCATGGGAAGTCCATTTGGATGCTGCTCTGCGTGGACCGCAGTTTAGAATTACAGTTCAACGGGCCCTGGATGAGCTGAGTTCGTGACAAGCACAGGGAGATCCCTGCTTTTCTATATCTGAGAGTCTGTGAAGGACTATTATGGGTCCACTACCAATTTGTCCTTAAAGCCATTTTCATTTTTCAAATGTCAAATGTGCATAAATTTGGCCAATGACCAAGCATAAGGCTTTTGTTTTTGCTTTTTAATGCCAGCTTGCTCCATTTGAGAGTTTCCTGAGAAAGAGGACAAATGTATGCAAACTCTCTCCTAGGAGCCAGTATGATACAGGCCCACAATTCCTTATCCAAAATTATGAAATCCCAAAGCTCTGAAAATCAAAAATTGCATGAAATAGGTGCAAAAGCATTTGGCAACCAAAAAATGAGGCTATTTGTACTTTTTATTTATCCTACTTAGTTTCAGTGTTGATGTGTTTCACTGCTAAAATATTAATGGGTTTGATTACAGGGTGCTGCTCCAGACCCCACTGGGAGTATTAACTAATATATGGGATATGCATCATATCCCCATTCTGTACCCTACTGAATTTCAAAACACATCTGGCTCCAAACCTTTTAGATAAAGAATCGTGGACTCGTTCAATAAAAAAGCAAGACTTTGGGCTCAGACAGACAGACCTGGATTGGACTCCCCTCTCTAGCTGTGTAGCAAGTACCTTAACTTCTAGGAATATCGGCTTCCTCTTCTGTAGAGTGGAGGCAACAACAGCAGCCGCCTCCTAGGAGGTAGTTGGGATGCAATGAGACAAGTTACATAAGGAACTTGACACCCTCCCTGGTACTGGTCCCTGCCCAACAAAGGGTTCTTTTCTCCCCCCTCATAACACCCACTTCCTTCCCATAGAATCCAGGCACAGTGCTATGAAAGTCAAAATGTGGAAAGTACAGAAAAGAAAAACTCACTTCCAATAAAAGGAGGACACGATGGCAGAGACTGACAAGATAATTTATTAGGAATGTTATCCTGCTAATAAAGAGTAAGGTGCTCAATGTGGCTGGAATGAAGACCCACAATACCAATGATCTACTCTCATATGTACCTCTTTATGCTTCTCTTGGACTGATCCCTTTCTTATGGCCTATTAAACCGATTCTAGCAATTGTTGCAATTACGTGGGTGGGTGGGTAATTTCCTTTCTCCGTTGGTCCTGTCATCCTGGTAAGTGATTGGCTGTAAACAATGCCAGCATTATTAACCATATTGACTTCCAGAATCCCACACTTTGTTTTATTATTTGCTCCCCTTTTGAGATGGATTCTTTACTTAAAGACTTCACCACACTTCAGTCAACTGCAAAGACCACAAAGCATTGGGATAGTTTTTCTTAATGTGAAATCTATGCACATGAAAAGCACAGGAATAAATATACGGGTGTAATGAACTTTCCTTAAAACTTAGAAGAAAGTCAGAAAGCAGTTGTATACAGAATTTCGACTTCTATTTTAACAATATTTTAAATAAATTAAAATTGCGAAAAAGAGTATTCTTTCAGTCCTCTTAAGTACAAAATATGATTGATTGCTAGTTTCTATTTGTAGTTCAAAAACCATATAAGGCATCCTCTCCAGTCTCCAGTCCCCGTGGCTAAGAACTATTAGCCATACCTTCTGTGGGCACAGAATTAGGAAATTGCAGCACATATGTCATAATTTTGCAAATTCATTTTCACATTTTCCAAGTGTTTCTCTCCATTCATCCATTTACCCATCCATCCATTGAGAGCCTTTTCTTTGTCAAGCAGTGAACTAACCTGAGGGTGCAAAGACGAATAAGACACAGCCCCCAGGGATGAGACATATGTGTTTATCATTTAAGAATTCATGGTTAACTAAAAGAATGTTTCTTGTTATATTAAAATCCTCATCACCATCACTGGAGCTCAAACCCTGTCCCTGAAGGAGGTGAGAACTGGTCCCTAGAGGTCCTTTTGTAACTAAGAGAGCTGGGCTGGCTGTGGTCTGCAGTTTTGGAAGGAGACAGTGGGACACAATGAATTCTGCATAATAAAAGGATGGAAAGTATGAAGCTTCCCGGAGAAACTGAAGAAAATGGAGGCTGGCACCACCAAACTGAGCTCTGAATGGAGGGAAATGCTGAGAGCTAGAATAGCTAATGGCCATGAGGGAAACAGGAGTTTCAATGGAGGGAGTTATGGAGTCTAGTCAGAGATGGTTTCACAGGGGAAGTGGCCCTTGGTCAAAAGTTTGAAGAGGTTGGGGCTGGCCCCGTGGCCAAGTGGTTAAGTTCGCGTGCTCTGCTGCAGGCGGCCCAGTGTTTCGTTGGTTCGAATCCTGGGCGCGGACATGGCACTGCTCATCAAACCACGCTGAGGCAGCATCCCACATGCCACAACTAGGTGGACCCACAACGAAGAATATACAACTATGTAACGGCGGGGGGCTTTGGGGAGAAAAAGGAAAAAAAAAAATAAAATCTTTAAAAAAAAAAAAAAGTTTGAAGAGGTTCCAGTTACTATTGTTGCATAATAAGGCACCCTAAAACTTAGTGACATAGAACAACAATTATTTTATCATTGCTCACAGTTTGTGCATGTCAGGAATTCAGGAAGAACTTGGTTGCCGGCTTTGGCTCAGGATCACATGGTGGCTGGATCACAGTGTAAGTTGAGGGGAGAGAGGCTGGCAGCAGCTGGAAAATGGCCCAGCATCTCTCTTTCTTCATGTAGTCTTGGGATTTCTCCACATGGGCTAGTTTGAGCTTCCTCACAACATGGCAGCTACAGGCAGTGGGACTACTTATAAGACGGCCCCAGGCCCCAGAACAAGTCTACTGCTCTAGTGCACAGAATATAAGCAGCATTGTTTTTCATTACCTAACCTTGAAATTATATTGCATCGCTTTCACCACATTCTATTAGTTACAGAGAGTCAGAAGCTTGCCCAGATTCCAAGGGATGGGAATTAGACATCACTGCATGATGAGGGAGTAGCAAGGTTCTGAAGAGAAAGTGGGACGGGAGCTATCATTGTGGCCACCTTCTGAAAACGCAATCTGTCACAGAGTGATAGAGGTCAGTGGTTGGGAAACCCGGCCCTGCCTGAATACCTGAGTGCTAACTTCTCTGGCAGCCAGTCAGAAAGCCTCCCCTAGTCCCATGGAACGAGAAATCAGAGAGAACCCATCAGCCACCCCTTCCCAGTATGTACCTGGTGCCACCTCAACAGGCTACCTCACATCCCAGCACCTCTGAATCTTCACGGCCCACCTGTAGGCCAAGTTCTGCTTGCCTTCCCCCACTGCCCTGAGGCTGAAGTTGATGGCCTCTTGCTTATTGTCGTAGTTTCCTAGGGCTGCCAAACCAAAACCACAAATTGAGTGGTTATAGCAATACAAATTTATTCTCTCACAGTTCTGGAGGCCAGAGTCTGAAATCACGGTGGGACGATACTTCCCCTGAAGCTTCTAGGGAAGAATCCTGCCCTGCCTCTTCCTAGCCTCTGGTGGTTGCTGGCAACCCTTGGCGTTGTTAACATGCAGCTACACATTCCAGTCTCTGCCTCCGACGTCACATCGGCCTCTTCCCTCTTTTCACAAGGACACCAGTCACTGAATTAGAGCCCACACGAATCCAGTATGATCATCTTAACCTGACTGCGTCTGCAAAGACCCTATTTCCAAATAAGGTCACACTCACAGGTACGAGGGGTTAGAATTTAAACACATCTGTTGTGGGAGACAGCACACGACCCACAGCACCCACCATTGGGCCATTCAAATTCTATAATCCCCTAAAGGCTTCAGGGCTGTTACTCCTTCCAAGCCTCAGCCTCTTTACCCTTCAAAGCAAAGCCACCACCTCCCATTCACAGAGCACGTCTCCTCCCTGGGCCTCTTTCAGTCACACACAGTTTGGTGAGGACGTCATCAGTCTCTCTGCCGCTGTCTCTCCTCTGTTCCAACCCCCTCCTTCAGCATTCAGGCGTGGGTTTACACACATACACACGCACACACTTGATAGAGCCACCTGATTCCTGACCACAGAGATGCTTCAGAGCCACACACATGGGATTATTGATTTTCTCTTCTCTTGGCTTTTCATTAGTGCCCACAATTGTTTTTGTCCTGATAGCTCATTTACCTAACTTTCTTTAGATGATTTGTTATCAGAAGGATCCCAACTTTTTGTTGGTCCTCATGGAATTTAGCAGAGCTCTCTGGAGTCTTTTTTCTACAGCTATCAGTCCAGAGGACCCTTCACAAGCCCAGAGACATGCTATGCAGACTTCTTCCTAACAGGCCTCTTCAACCGCAACAAAGGGGTCAAATTCTGCAGCCAAAAGACTAACCTGTGTTTTATAGCTTCAGCCTGACAGAGAAAGGAGCTACACACCCAGTCTGTGGGAGTCCCCCTGTGAATGAGTGTGAGACCCACTACATTGTGCGAGATAAGTCTTTAAAGGGCCACATCTGACCCGTATCTGGGGGACTCTGCCTGTCTCCTGTCCTATTCTGCTCTGAGTCAGGGGTAAAACAAAAAATCATCTACCATCAGCTTGTTTACGATCATGATCAAACCACATGGCCTCACAAGAGGGGACTCGGCAATTCTTCTTAATTAGACCTCTTTACATACATTGTGTATATTTATATTCATACACACATTGTGACCAATATCCTGAAATAAATCCATTATGCACACTTTTTTTTCCTGCAAACGCAATGACTATACCATCGCAAATTTGTAAAAGTTTGAAGAATTCTCTGCTTCCCTGGATAGTTCTATATGCAGCAAGCAGAAAGCAGCCCTCCTCCCCTAACTTGGAAATTGAATTCCAATCATAACTGGTCTAAATAGAAACACAGAAAACCACTGTCAAACAGACCCAGCCATGACAACAGGCCTAACTCCTCCCTGATTAACAGAAAAGGGGGCGTGAATCATGGAAACTTAGGAGAGTTACTCCCAGCCCACCCACACCAGCCCTGGGCTGCGTCTTAACCTGTAAGTCAGGTTTGTCACTGTTACAGTCTCTGAAGCCTGAAGCTGCCTGCGCCTGAGGCTGCCCTTTGCCCTGGTCCATGGCCTCCCATAACCATGAGGGAGTCTGGAGTCCTCTAAATTTGTACATAGAAAGAGAATATGCTGGGCCTCCTAAAATAAGTTTATCAGGTTTTTCTTGTTTTTAATTTGTGTATTTTGTTTTTAGGCAAAGCCACTGGAGTTTGCAAAACTCCTAAATGGACATAGGTGGAATAAATAAAATTTCTGCCGAAGTAGGAACTATTTCAGCCTCCTTTCAAAGTCTTCAAACCCAAATTACCTTCAAGTGGGCTTTAATATTTAATTCAATGTCTGAGCTGACAGAGAAAATGTGAGACCTCCAGCTCTGGCAATCTTCTCTCCAGGTCGCTGGACTGTTGCTTGATTTTGAAAGGATTTCAATGCTTCTCCAGTGTTGAATGAGGTTATTGAAGCTCTTAGGAGCACGTTTTTTTCCATATGGACTAGAGCGCATTCAATTACGAACTGAGGAGTTGGATGAGCTCATGAGCCCAGACCGTGGAATCAGCCAGAATGGAATTATAATTTCAGTTCTACCTCTTCAAAGCTGTGTGACTTTTCGCAAATTACTTAACCTTTGTGAGATCAATTTCCTCAGTGATAAGTAGTGTCACTCCTATGGACAATGTAAAAATTAAAGGAGATAAAATGTGTAACTTGTTATATGAGTCAACTAAGTAACAAACAACTTTAAAATCTCAGTGGCCTAAAACCACAAAGGTAGATTCCTGCCTCATGCTCCATGTCCAACTCCTGTTGGAGGCAGAGCCCCAGTCCCTGCCTGGTCCTCACTCAAGGACCAAAGCTGATAAAGCCACCGTTGCCTGGAGCGTCACCACTTACAGCAGCAGGGAGAAGGGAGCTGGTAAGATTGCACACCAGCTCTGAAAGGCCCCGGGCCCTAAGTGACTCACTTCCCTTCTGCCCACACTTCACTGGCCGAGGCCAGTCCTCCGGCCTTGTATCTTTAAGAGGCAGGGGAAGCGCAATCGGACCACGTGTCCTGAAGGAAGAAAATCAGAACTATCAGGAGCAACACTGACGGGGCCACGTGCGTGGGCTGAGTGCAGGTTCTGATGATACGGGCTATTTGGATCCCATCACTTTTCTCCTACAATTTTGACTCATTGGACATCCTGGCCCTAGTTCCATCCAGGGAAAATGCTGGCTCTGTGTTAATGACAACAAACATTTTACTGCAGAATTTGTTCAACCGATATTTGTTGAAACTCCTGTGCGCCAAGCTCTCTTTGAGACCCTGCAGACTAAGCAGTAAACCAAACCCTTTGGAGCTGACACTCTGGTCAAGGAGGTAGACAAATAAGTAGATAGATACAATAATGTCAGGAAATAATGATTACTACAAGAAAAAAGAAAGCAGGATAAGGGGGAGGAGAGTGAGGGAGGGAGTCCATGTTCTCCCTGAGGAGTGACATTTGAGTGGAGACCACCCTTAGTGGCGGAGTGAGCTAGGTGATACCCTGGAAGAACATTCCAGGCAGAGGAAACTGCAAGGAGCACGGCCTTGGGAGGTGTGAGGAATGGCAAGGAGCCAGTGCATCGGGAGCACAGGGCGACAGGCTGGGTGGAGGAGTTGCGGACACAAGGAGCCATGGGCCAGACCACCAAGGGCCAAGGCCACGACGTCACCGGAGTGTGTTGTACAGAGGGGAGGCCTGAATCCCATCAACATTAATACATTTTCACAAATGGGTATTTTCAGGAGCAAACTCCATTAAGTGAATTTAATTGCTTGATTAGTTAAATGATATCCATTGTTTTTCCACTTTCATTTCTATTGTAATAGACTTGTTTTCATTGGGATTAATTATTTTCCTTGTAAAATTTACAGCATAAATTTAGTTCATTGATTAGTTTTATGTCCATATTAAATTTTACAAAGTCTAGCACCCGCCACTGTAAGTTGTTTGTTTTTTCTTGTCTTTCTCTGACCAATATTTTTGCCAAATCCAATTTTTCTAGCCCAAGCTTTTCAGATCTAAATTTTTTCACAGATACTTGATTTTTCCATTATAAATGTTCAATCAAAAAAAATTACCATATACAACTTTAGTCATTGCCTTTTTAATTTTGTGTTGATTATTTCTACCGAGGCAAATTTTCCTACGTCAGTTCTTTGCAGTTTTCTATATAACTACCATGATGTCGTGCTTTACTCAGGGTTTTGTTATGTGATTGTTATGTTTTGTTTTGCATCTCTTACATATACCAGAAATATTATGAATCGTATTAAAAAAACAGTTTCTACTGGTTTCTGTCTTATTCTGTTCAGGCTCCTATAATAAAATGCCACAGGCTTGGTGGCTCATAAACAACAGAAATTTATTTCTCACAGTTGTGGAGGCTGGAAGTCCAAGATCCTTAAGGGCCTTCTTCCAGGTTGCAGACTGCAGACTTCTCGCTGTGTCCTCACGTGGTAGACGGGCCTAGGGATCCCTGGTGGGTCTCATCTTATAGGACACTAATCCCATTCATGTGGGCTCCACCCTCACAACCTAATCACCTCCCAAACACCCCACCTCGTAATACCATCACATTGGGGGGTGAGGATTTCAACATGAATTTTGGGGACACAAACAGATCATAGCAGTTTTAGAACAAAGTGTCAGATCTAGGGGAAACAAAAGGTCAAAACCATGGAGCCGAAGCTTCCTGCTCTTCCCGTGCCCTAACTGCTCACGGCAACAGTCGTTATCACCCCATGTTGCGGGTGAGGACTACACACCGGAATGCCCACTCACACACTCCCAAGTGAGGCCTTGAGTTTACATTTTTATTGCTAAGGACAGGTATTTTTAGCTTAAACAGGATTCAATGACTTAATTTCATACATTAGTGCAAGAAAGTATCTCTGAACTGAAAAGCAAGAAGTAAAACATCAAATTTACCTGTAGAGCTCAGTTATTCTTACTCACAAGTACAGGTCATTTTATACCAGCTGGATATTAAAAAGACAGCCCCGTCAACCGTAGTCCTAATTGAATTGCTCAGCGTTCTTTGTCGGTACAGAGTACCGAGTTCTCTCTTTAACCTGTGACCATCACGTTGCTCAAGGATATCAAGAAATTTCTGAGTCTAAGAGCTAGAAGCTGCCTCATGACTCCACTTCTTCTCCAGAAGCACAGGGAAGGAAAAACCAAAATTATTTAGCACTTATCCAGATGTTTTTGTGTATCAAATCAGCTAGTCTTCAAGACGTCCTTGTGAGGCAGGAATTTCCTCCCATTTTAGAGACAAGGAAACTGAGGTTCTGAGAGATGAAGTGACTTGCGCAAGGTCCCACGACTGGTGCATAAATGGCAGAGCCAGGAAATAAAATCCAGCGGTGGACCTGCATCTAGAGCGCATGCATTTTAATCCCATCTAAGCCAGCTTCATAAAGATTTGTATTTCACAGCACTGGAGTTTTCCAGCACCAGAGGGTTCTTTCTCCTCGGAGACTCTGCTAAGCATTTCCTCCTATAAACTTTTGACCCCTACATCTCTCTCCCAACGTCAGGAAGAATTATTATAAAGAAACAATGCTCAGTTTTGAGCTAATATGGATATTCATGATCAACAGTGGAAATTTAAGGTATAGCTCTCACAAAAACATGTGTTCCCAGAACCGTCTCTAGGCAATGTAACATTTACAAGAGCGTTCCAGACACGCCATTGGACTCACAAAGGGCACCACTGTGTGCTGGATTCCTGAGCCACTCTGCTCCGGATCTGCATTTCAAGAAAAGAAATCCTAATTTTGCTGGCTCTGTGACATACATACCACATCATGCAACCTGAGGCCTACTATATCATCAGTCTACTATACACATTACAACTCAAGTTCACTCACTTTATCAAAATAAGTCATTCCTTTGAAATGAACTGCAATAACTTAAAAAATAAAAATAACAGGGAACCTTTTTTTTCATATCTCCTTATCCAACCAGAGATATCTATTTTAAACAGCCACTCAAAATGTATTAATAATAAAGGCCATAAATGTGTTTTCTCTGACTTTATGACCTGAAAAGCTCCCAGTTAGTGGTTGTCACTCATTTTCTGCTCTCCTTTCTGGTAGACAGTGAAACTGACCATAAACAACTGGGCCTGGCCAGTCTGATTTATTGGGACCATTGTACCCTGTCACTTACTCATAAGCACTGCAAATGCTGAATTGAAACATGACGTGAATGGGGCACTACTCAGAATTATAGATGGCCGTGTGGAGAAATGTAATAGATGAGGTCCCATCAGCGCAACATAGGAGCAACTCTTCAGATAAAAGTCTCTGTTTTAATGAGCACCAAAGGCTCACCCACATCAAGGATACGAACTCAAGAAAAATAAGTCAGACAATCACAATTTATGATCCAAAGGGGTGCACCAATTTTGGGAAAAGACTAATTGCTGCGTTAAGAAGGCAAAGCAGCTCAGCGTAATAGCACAAAGTCCCGCATAGTGCCTATTAAGTGCCCTCAAGAAGTCTTTGTGCTCATCTAAAAGCCCAATACCAACCGAGTATAAATATAGATAAGGAATGAGTAAGCTAAAGAATAGTATGTTGAGTGGATTCCCTAAGGCACAAGACTAAATTATTTCTCTAACCTGGAATGGAAGGAGGGAAAGTGGGAGGGGGTGGAACAATCAGGAAGGCAATTCCGGGGCCTCTTTGCACTCTCTACATAAATCATTGAACAGCAGACAAATGATTTAACACTAATACAAACAAAGGTTCCCAGAGAATTAAATTTCCTTTCCCACAAATGAGTCAGAATGAAAGTGAATCGGCCACATCATCATCTCACCAAATGCCAGGAAATATGATGCCAGGACAAATACACCTCATAGAGACTGATGTGACTGCAGTCACGCCACCCGTGTGCCCATGAAATTCCTCAAACCGTTCAGGATTTTTCCCAAACAGACTAATGAAGTCACTTGTCATCCAATACATGGGGTCCCCAAAGGCCAGTCCCACGACCTGAGCTCACCATTAGGCAGCTTGAAACATTTCAGATCAAAAGCATAGCGGAAGATTACCGACTGCGCATTTTTAGGAAGGATTGTCCTTTATGCTGAGATCTCACCCTTCCCAATAATTGGCTTAGAATTCTATTTCTTTTACAAATAATGACAATCAGTTTGTAGTTGTCATTTCTTTTAGTCTAATGTCCTTAATTTGGCAAAATAAAATGTTAGCAACTCCATGTTGAATACTATTTTTTAAATTCATCAGCCCATAAAATCCAAAAAATCTAAAAATCATCATCTTATGTGCTAAGGTAGTCCAACTTTATAAATCAACATATATCCAGGCAAGAATTCAGGAAAGCCTACTCTGCTATTTTCCTACTTGAATGTGGTTGGAGGAGAGAGCCATACAGTATAACCCAACTAAGGGGGCTGGTCCTGGCTTCTAGGACAATGAACCATGTAAATGACAGTCTCTCAAGCATTCACACTGAAGCAAAGTTTGATCATCTGGAATGCTGTGGTGGCCTATACTTTGTTTTCTACCTTACCTTGGTATCTCAGTCAAGTTGAGGATTCTTCAGACACCACGGATGATAGTTTCTTGACCTCATTAATTTACTTTCTGTTCCACATCACCTACACATAGGCAATGAACCTCATTTTCAGTTGTATGGCAGAACTACCCTTTCCTTTGATCTCACTGTGAGGTGGGGGAAACCACATAACTGAGAAGTGATGATTGAATATGGCACCTCCCAAGGCTTGATCAACAGAAGAGGCTTTGAAGTGAACCTCACATTCCAGAAGGAGAATTTCTGATGGACTTCTTGCATAACATAGAGCCAAGGTTATGCCAGAAGGGGCCATGAGTCTCTCGTGCTCAGATCTACTGCATGGTACATAGCAGATTATTTTTAGAAACTTAAGGATGATCAAAGGAAAAGAATGAAAACAAATAGAAAGATGAAAAAAGCCATCTTCAAACAAGGAGCACAACCCACACTAGGCGTCTACGGGACTTCAAAGTCACAAGAGGAGCCTGGCATTGAGAATGTGCCTGTCTTTACTCAGGCCATTCCCATCTGGATGCCCTCCCTCCCCAACCCCATTCTGTAAGTTCAAGTCCTCCCCATTCTGCAAGGCTCAGTTAGAAAGCATTTCTAGTAACAAGCCTTCCTGCCTCTTGGTGATAGATCCTCCTCAGCGCAACCACAGAGCTGTAACTGTCTCTCATGAGAGTAATGTCTGTGATTTCCTACTTTGTGTGTAGGTTTAAGACATGAGCACTATTCCTCCTACCATTTTGAAAGACTTGTAAGAGCATGTCCATGTTTGATTCATCTTTCTTTCTAGTTAATGTTCAATAATTACTTGCTGAATGGGAAAATGAACAAATGAATGAATATAAAATGGCATATATCCGCTTTAGACTCCCTGCAATTCCACAGAGGCCTCTCAGCCACCCAGGAACAAATAAGTCAACAAAATATCAGGGAGCAGAGAAGCAGTCTCTGGACACAGTGTGGAATTCAGCCATGACTTTCAGCATTTTTAATTCTCTGCTTCTTTTTATTTCCCTGTGCAGCACCAGTGGGCCTCTGTGATGTGGCTCGGAAGACAAACACAGCTCTCCAAATTGTTGATGATGCTGGTAAGTGACAATTACAAGAATTCCACCTTTGGTTTCTCTAGCCACTTCTGGGTCTTCCAACTCATTTCAAAAAAAAAAAAAATTATCTAATTTGATTCTCACTACCACCCTGGCGCGGAAGAGAGAGAAGCAAGACAGGAATATTCTCCCCATGGAGAAAACAGAAAAACTGAGATTCTAAGAGATGTGGTAACCCCTCCAAAGTCGTACAGATGGCCAGTGGCAAAGGAAGTTTCAAATCTGCCTCAGTCTTTTGACAGAGAAAACATAGCTAGAGATGCTCAAATGATGGGGTCCAGGAATGGGCTGGGTCCACAAGATGAAGAAAGCAATGTTGGGAATGGCCTTTGAGAGAGGAAGATGATCCACGTGAAATACACAACAGCTGACTATGTATATTCTCCTAAGGAAACATCAAAGCTTGCGGACATGCCCATCTTTGTAAGGAACTCAGAGAGCGCCTTATAAGACCATTGGCATGTCCATACAGGTGTTGATCCATGGCCCCAAGGTACTTGAAATAGACAATTCAAACCTCAGTGTTGTGGTTCATTCACTTATCCAACAGGCATGATTTGAGGGCATATGCTACAAGGGGCTGAAGAGATAAGTTCTGTTTCTGATTTCAAGGACTGCAAACTCTGATAGAATTTAACAACCTGTAAGAGAAAGAAATGGAGGTTTCAAGCTTCTCTCAACTCTACATGGTGGATCCAGGAGTAAAATACATGTTTTCTGACTCTCAAGTCCTTGATTGGCTCTCTGCTTTTACAGGAAGGGGGAACTGAGGCAGGGTGAGCTTAACTTAAGCCCCACCTTAGATACTAGCAGAGAAGAGCCAGGATTTATGAGAGGTAACTCCCATGTCTGTATTTTAGCCATTAGACAAGGCTCCATGCTAGTGACAGTAGTGACATTAACTTCACACCAAAAAGACCAAAAGTTCCAAATCTAGTCCAGCTGGAGCCCCCTGGAATGGAGCAGTGCCGTCCCTGTCAGCGGTGCTGTCCTGGGGCTGGCCCACACATTTCCACAGCACACCTCTCCAAGCCAGAACCATGGAAGATCTCGCCAATAGACAGGTGCTTGTTCACCTCAATCCAAATTACTTAACGCCTTTGATCACATGGGTAGAAAAATGAATTTTGAAAAGGTATATTCTTAGCAAATAGCAAAACAAATGGTGCCGATACACAAATAATTATCTATTTTTCACTCCATATCAGACAGCTCTTCACCTGATTCTAGCTTTTAAAATATAGACAGCCTGTTTTTCTGCTATCTGTGTTTCCCTGTAAGAAAATAAAATGATGTGTGTCTTGCTCACGATTGCATCCCTCACACCCAGCATGGTGGTTGGCACAAAGCAGAAGCCCAATAAATATTTGTTGGATGTTGATGTGAACATGTGTACATGAATTAAAAGGCTGCTATGTGACTTGTCACCCTTGCAAAACTTACTCCTCCTAGAAAGACCCATGTGATTTTTACGGCAATTCCCAAGGTTTAGGAGGGCAGGGGGCAGAGGATGTGGGTTGCCTGCTTCTCCATTTGTCAGTTCCAATGACAACGCACCTGGATGTTGGATACCTATGAGGACCGAAACAAGCCATCCCAGACTGATGAGCACGTTTGCGTGCGAGTGCTTCCTTTCAGAGACGTTTAGGCAATTGAGCCAGTTACAGCTGCTGCACCCTGGCTGACTGTGGAACACCTGGACACTGGGTCACTTGTAGAAATCTGCCGCTCCAAGTCACCATCCAGGAAAAGCAGCAAATGGTTCTACAAAGCCACCAACACTGTTCTGCCCTGGTGCTGTGACAGGGAACAGTGACAAGGAAGAAAAGGCACCGAGTCACATCTGTTGAGCACTTGCCTTAGCCAAGCATGTCCCTGGGTGTTTTACACGCATTATCCCATCAGAAACCTGTGTTGTGATCCCCATATTAGAAATGAGGTAACTGAGGCTTCGACAGCTCAGGTAGTTTGCCCAAGGTCACTCTGCTGGAAAGGAGCAGAGCTGAGGGCAAACTCAGGTTTAATTGAAGCCAAACCCCATGTTCTCTTCACCACTGCACTCTGCTGAATGGGGAACCAGATTCCGTGTATGACTCCATTCTTGCTTTTTGAGAGCAGCTTTTGCCTGCAGTCGAGCATGTGGTGCTCCTGTTCCAATGACAGCTTGTTGGCCAGTTGAGGATCTAGTAAAAGAGGTCCCGTGGAAGACACCAAAGGTCAAGGCTGTGGTACTCCCTCCAGTGTGCACATTTGCTCCATCCCTATTCCCCTTCCTTGATCTCTTTCTTTATCCTCTGACTTCCTGTCCTTTTCTGCCTATATCTTAAGCTTGCAATGACAGCCCTGTGACCCTCAAAGCTAAAACACATGCCAAGCCCTGGCACTAAACAGCCTAATTAAATTAGGTCCTGAGATGGTCAAGTTCACTGCTGACATCATTTCTCAGAATCCAGAGGAGCATCGCTCTGTTGGCTGCAATGCTTCAGGACAGTGAGGGGGTGGGGGTGGGGGGCATCCAGAACCAGGAACCAACCTTGTCCACTAGGGGCCTAGGCTCCAGTGGGGCAGGCCCTCCAGAGGTGCTGGAAGTCCTCTCCGGAAAGCTGAGTGTGCTATCTGTGTGCAGAGCAGCAGAGATGTGATAAAGCAGGCAGCTTCAAGTAGTTCTGATGGAGGGAAAAAGTGTCCAAACACTGCAAACAGAGGACAATGGCAGGAAATTGACAGTGGACTAGCTTGGAGACCAACCAGGAATCAAGCTCAGGGATGTCTGTCCTCAGGCAACAAGGACCCAGCCATTGGGCTGAAGGTCGAAGCCAAAATCTTAGGTCCTAGAGGGCTTGGCAGGAGCAAGGCAGGAGCCCAGCTCTGCAGGGGCTGACAGCTGGGCAATTTAACAAAATCTGGACTTGGGTCAGCGGCTTGGGCATGAGAACTAGAGCTCAGGGTAAAGACCACATCTAGCGATAGAGGCTGATTCGTACCCCTCAGCCTGTTCGCCAATTTGCTGACACCAACTGGGCGTCCTACAATTCAATTCAATGCTGACACTACCTGGCGTCAGTGTCAGACTCGAAAATGTGAGGAGTCAGTCCCACAAGACTGCCCTCACTTCGGAAACAAGCTGCAGGTATCATGTCCCCAAGTTACCTGCTCTTCTGTCTGACTTGGCTGCAAAGTCCGGGGCTCTCACAATCCCCGCCCCCTCAATTTTGAAAATTTGCTAGAACTACTCACAGAACTCAGGAAAATGCTGTTTTTACTACTACACTTTATTATAAAAGATACAAGTGAACAGCCAAGCAAAGAGGGCCATAGAGTGAAGTCCAGGAGAGTCTGGAGCACGGGAGCCTCTGTCTCAGCGGAGCTGGATGCACCACAGCCCAGTGCGTGGATGTCTTCACCAACTCGGAAGCTCCTCAAATCCCTTCATTTGGCGGGTTTTTTGGAGGTAGCATCACCTAGGCATGACTGTGGCCTTTGGTGACTAACTCAACTGCCAGCCTCTCTGCCTCCCCAGAGGTCAGGAGGTGGGGCTGAATGTCTCAAACTTCTCATCATGGCTGGTTTCTCTGGCAACCAGCCCCCATCCTGAAGCTAGCAGCCTCTCAGCCAAGCCGTCTCATTAGCACACCAAAGACACTCTTACCATTCAGAAGATCCCAAGAGTTTTAGGAAGTGTATGTCAGAAACAGGGCACAAAGACCACAATATTTTTTGTTATACCACAGAGGCAAGTGTCCAGCTACCAGAACAGAGGTCAGAGCCACACTAGGGGCAAGGATGACCCACAGCTGTATCCTCCACATTGGGCAGAGCCTCAGAAATCCCTTCTGTCAAGAATCAGGACCAGCTCTAGAAAAAACGACTGAAGTCAGGCTACAAATGTGAGGCTCAGATGATGCGGGAAAGAAAGATGCTGGAGCTTGACCAGCAACGAGAGACCAAGAAGCATCTGGAAAAGACCCCTACTGCCTATCTTGCTTCTGAGTTCCAGTAAAGTCTTGATACTCACCCTGGCTTCTCTGCTTTCCCCAGCTACTTTTTAAAATCAATTAAACAAACAGTTGAACTCACAGAAACAGAGCGTAGAAAAGTCACGGCCTGGGGCTGGGGAACATAGGGAGAGGCTGGCAAAAGCGTTCAAGCTTTCAGCTCTAAGATGAACGAAGTCTGAGGATCGGCTGTAAACATGGCGACTGCAGTTGATGACACGGCTGTGTAACTGAAATCTGCTACGAGAGGAGAACTTAAATGTTCTCACCCAAACAAAATAATAATTTAACTCGATGGGGGAATCCCTTCAAAATGTATATGTATACGAAATCATCATGTCGTACGCTTTAAATATCTTACAATTGTATTTGTCAATTATACCTCAGTAAAGTTGAAGACAATCAATAATAACTTTTGAGTTCCTTTGATTATGTGCTGGAGTAATGGAGGATTAACTCTTAGAAGCAGTCCCTGCCTTCAAGGCTGTTTTATTCTATTCAAAGATAAGAAAAAAGAAAGGAAAAAGAGAAGATTGGCAGCAGATGCTAGCTATGGGCAAATATTTCTCAGCAAAAAAAAGATAAGAAACTAACATACATGAACTAGAGAATCATATCATTTTGCTTCTAGAAGGAATCTTAGAGCTTGCACTAGTTTGCTATTGCTGCTGTAATAAATTACCACAACTTAGTGGCTTAAGACAATGTAAATTCCTTATCCTACCGTTCCGGAGATCAGAGTCTGAACTGGTTCTAAAATCACAGTGTCCACAAAGCTGCCTTTCTTCTGGAGGCAATTGGAAAGATCCTATTTCCTTGCCTTTTCCAGCTCTGAGGGGCCACCTGCATTCTTTGGCTGGAAGCCCCTTTTTCCATCATCAAAGGGCAGTCACTTCAACCTCTGCTTCTGCCATCACATCTCCTACTTCTGATTCTGACCCTCCTGCCTCCCTGCAGTGAGGACCCTTGTGATTACATTGGGCCCACCCATAATCAGGGGATTCTCCTCCTCTCATGACTCTTAATCACATCTGCCAAGTCCCTTTTGTCACGTAAAGTATCCTATTAACAGGTTCCAGGGATTGGGACCAGGACAGCTTTGGGGGCCTTACTCTACCTCCCACAGAGCTCTTCTAACTCAGCCACCCTCGTTCTTTAGTTCTTTAGATGAGGACATCTGATCACAGTGAGGTAATGACTTGCCCAGGGTCAGAAATTTGGACTGGAGCCCACGACCTCGGATTCCCATCATTGTTCCTAGGTAAGCATTCTATTTGCTACATTAAACTGTCACAAAAATGAACAATACAATCAGTGCAATGGCAAGTACAAATTATAGTATTTGTTTATAAGTACACAGAATTACAGGATCGGCGAATTAGTGCTCAGAGCATCTCAGAAGTCTTCTTGTCCAACCAATCTGATCCTGGCTACATCCATATATTGATATCTCCAGTTGGGGGGAACACCACACCTGAAAAAGCAACCCACACCCCATTCCTGAGAGTGCTAATTTTTAGCAAAGTGTTCCTTGAATAACTGGATTGCCCAGTCTGGCCAATCCACACTGTACTCCAGTCCCCCAGGAATGACCCACACAACACTGGAAAGCCCACAAGCCCACAGGAACCAGAAGTCCAGGCCCCTTCCCTGGGAACTCCATCCTTGATCCAGGCAAGATTACTGCTGAGACTTACTCCTGCCTCACAGGCCAGTCCTTGTGTTCCCACCTCCCTACTAGGACCAGAACCCAGATGGCACCTTTGGCAAACATTGCTAGACAGGTGTCCAAGCACATTCTCTCCTTCCTTATCAACAGGATTGTAACAGACAATAACTAAACCACATCTCCCACACTCCCTTGAAGTTAGTGGACCTAAGACTAGTTTTCACCAATGGAATATGAGTAGAAATAATGTGTACTACTTCGGGGCCAGGCTTTATAAAGTAGGTGCTTCTCCTCTGTTCTTTCCCTTCTTCTACCTGAATGCAAAAGTCTCTAGGGTCTAGATGAAAGACACTTTGATTTCTGAACCACTGCACAAAGGAGATACCCCTGCTGACCAGGAACAGCCACTTTAGACTGCTATGTGAGCAGGAAATAAACTTCTATAGCATTGGAGCCATTGTATAATTTGGAGTCTAATTGTTACAGCAGCTTAGCTTACCGTAACTCAGATAGTACTTCTTAAGGCAGAAGTATTAGACAACTTCTGCCTGATCAATGTCACTGCCACTGGTCATAGCCAAAGGGCAAGTTCTGATTGTTCCTGACAGCCAGGACACTATTGTTCCAGTGGTAGAGGCCTTGGGAGGTGGATGGCAGACACTGAGTGGCCCCATAATCACCATCTAGACCTGTATGCTTTGATAGAGACTACAGACACTTTCTTAACATCACATAAGGTACAATCCAATCCCACTCACACACCACCTTTCAATGAGATGGCTTCCCCAAGCCCCTTCCATGAGGAACATCTGGATCGAGCACTGGTCACAGTTGACACTCAAGATGTCTGTAAAGGAATTCTACTCACCACCAAAGCCATCTGCATCATATCATCAGCTCTGGCCACATCTGAGCCATGTGGTGGTCATCACTCCACACTGGATTGGATCTGGGCTCAGTCTGCAGAGGTTCTGCGAACATAAGAGGGAAAACTGCACCCTACTGAAGTGATGTTGCAGCTCTTCCACACCCATGTGTATGAGCCTGGCAGCTGAATGCCGAGTGCAGGACAGGTCCATCTGGCTGCCCCTCATGGACTCAGAAGCACTGCCGTCTTCTGACCACATGATACTATGCAAGGGTCAGCCCTCTGACCTCATCTCTTTTGATCCTTGTATTGAGTTTACTTTAGCCACCACGCTGATGACCTTTCTTGCCACTGTGTCTATCTCAGGGCCACCTTTTCTACCCTGACAACTTTCAATCACTTTGAAAAGTTCCCCATGTCCAGTTTCTCTATCCAAAAAAAAAAAAGCTATGCCTTGCTAGACATCCCACTACACTTACTTAGAGTTTCTGCCTTTTGGTAACTTAGCCCACTATATCCTGGTTTCACATAGGACTAAGTTTGTGGAGAGATCCAGAACAAGGATTTCTCTATATGATAGTCCTCATAAAAACTAAGAATAACTTTCATGACTCCAGACAAAGTCCTCTCTTGGTTGGACCAAACATTCCTAATTCCTTTGATTAGTCTTTGAGAAACTAAATAAGAACGTAAGAGGAAGCACTTTGTGATCCCTTGAGCTCCCAGCAAATGCTGACCAATGTTGTTGCTGCTGTGTACAATCTCACTTCCTCTCACTGTCCTTGTCTCACCTCTGACCATGCCCACAAAAGGGAAACACTGATGGATGGAGTAGAGAGCAAACGCTCCCTGTAAGAAGAGGAATCTGAGCTGGATTTTGAGGATGTGCAGCATTTGGATGTGTGTAATGGGTAAAAAATTAATTGGAGAAGAGAATATGAGTAAAGACAGAAACAGAAGAGGTTCTGGTCGATGGTTAAGAGGCTCCTGCAAGATACTTGCATAATAGTGTGATAGGGTCAGCCCTCTGACCCCATCTTTGAGGTCATTTCACTGTTAGAAGGGTTTTCCCCACACCAACAATCAATGCTCTGACACCAGCTGGGGTTCCACGATTCAATTCAGTTCTGACACTATCTACCTGAAGTTAGTGTCAGATTCCAGGTCAATGGTTCAGTCTGTCAACGAAAATAATCCATAACCAATCTATAAATGAAAATTTGGGATGAGTTTATTCTGAGCTAAAATCTGAGGACCATGGCCTAGGGCCTTTCTTCCCGAAGAAAGAAAGGGCACCGAAGAAATGGGGTGTAACAGAGTGGTTATATACCCCAAAACAGGATGTTTCACATATGATTGAAATGTCCCTTTTACAATAGTTGAGAGACTGCTCTGTTGGCACAGCAATTGATGGACAAAGTAGGTAGGTCTGCTGTCTAGGTGAACACAGCAGGGTGGCAGGTCTGCTGTCTCCAGCTGGGTGGTCAGAGGTGAGCACAGCAATCAGTTCCTAGCCTAAGGAAAGATGCTTAATCCTTAAGGAAATGCCAATGTTGGGAGGGGGAGGAAAGTTGCGCCTTTATCTCAAGGGCCTTTGTTCTTACCATAGGGAATGTCTAAAGCAGATATACAATGCATGCTCAGCAGCCACGGTCAGGCCCTTTTGGAAAAACAAGGTCAGGCTGAACTAGGTTTACACCAAATGGCTTCCTCATACACTCCAATATATCCTATTGTTTGCCATCTCTATTTGTCAAGTCCTACAAGACTGCCCACCCCACCAAGTTCAGACGCCACTTGCAAGGCCAGATTGTCACTCCTGCTTCTGATCAACCAGCCATAGAGTGGAGGTTCCTATGAACAACTCCTTGGGTTCCATTAATTTTCTAGAGCTGCTCACAGAACTCAAAGAAATATTTTACTTACTAGGTCACTGGTCTATTATAAAAGGATATAACTCAGGACCAGCCAGCTGGAAGAGATACATAGGGCAAAGTATGGGGAAAGGGCACAAAGCTTCCATGCCCTCTCCAGGTGCCCCACTCTCCTTGCACCTCCAGGTGTCACCAATCCAGAAACTCTCTGAACTCCGCCCTTTGGGGTTCTTATAGAGCTTTGTTACAGAGGTAAAATTGATTAAATCATTGGCCACTGGTGATTGATTCAACCTCCAGCCCGTCTCCTCTCCCTGGAGGTCAGGGGGTGGGACTGAAAGTTCCACCCTTCCAATCACATGGTTGGTTCCCCTGACAGACAGCCCTCATCTGTAGGTGGTTTCCAAAGTCACCTCATGAACATAACAAAAGGCGCCCTTATCACTCTCAACACTTAGGAAATTCCAAGGGTCTTTGGAATTCTGTGCCAGGAACAGGGTCAAAGACCAAATATATATTTCTTATTATTAATCACAATATTACAAAGGTTGATGAGGAAGTAAGTCTGCTAGTAGTGAAGGTGTCTACATTTGGGGAAATAGTAAGTGGAGGATCTTGAAAGCTGGCAGGAAAAAAGTTAATTCAACACTGTAGAACATTGTGAAAATGGATCTTGAGCAGGTGAGTGCTGTGCTGTCAATGTTAAGGAAGATGAATATGGCATCAGTAGGTGGGAAGGGCCAGGAAGAAGCTATGGCAGGAATTTTGGAATGAGGAGGTAAGAGAATTAATTAGTGTGATGTCAAGCAAACCTCAGAGGAAAGGATGGACGACAGACATCTTCAGGGATTCGGCGCCTGGTTGGATCAGTGATTCATCCATTTCCAAAATTTCCCACTTGGATAACTACGATGGTAATTTACCATCAGTGGAAATTTGAATAGGCAGGGCTGCTTTAGAAATGTTGAGTTTGAGGAAATAGTAAAATATCCTACTAGAAATGCCTGGTAAGCTGCTGGAGATGTGGAACGAACACTTGATTGGAAAAGCAAGTAGAGAAATAGAGTCAGGAGTTAACACGAGGGGTGGTGATAAGCAGTAAACAAAAATGGATGGGGTTTCCATCCATTGAGTCAACTGGTTGATTGAATGGTAAGAGAAAAGGCTAGAGAAGATAGCTGACTATTCATTCAAAAGTCACAAGTGCCCATTATGAGCCCAGTACTGTCCTAGGTGCTAGGAATGCAGAACAGAACCTCATTAGCCTCCAGCAGAACAGACTGATCCTGGGCAAAAAGTCCTTCCTGCTGGTCCCAGTGCTCAACTACGGACAGGCTACTAGGCGGTTACCACCAGCCCGTGCCTTTCTGCATCAAGGCCACTGAGAAGACAGGGGGCTCTTCACTCCTAGAACTTATTTCCTCCAAGAGTGCATGTTTCTTGACCTTCACAGAATCCTACATGAGATAAATTTTTTATTTACTTATGCATCTCAAAAAGGCATAATTCCCTCCCCACTCCAACTTCTCTATTTTCCTCAAGCATTAGATTTCGTCCAATATTTTTAAATTCCTTTTTTAAAAAAAGAATCACTTTTTAAAAAATGCCTTTCAGAAGAGTATATATTTAGGAGTTTAAAATCGTTGTAGAGACATACAGTCCAGCTCACATCTTTTGTGTGGGACTCCCACTGAGCAGTTTTGTATGGGGGATCAAATGCCAAAAAGTCATTCCCTGCTGGGGGTGGAGGCAGACAAGTCAGAAAATTGTGAGAACGTGGTCTTTGGCCTCTGAGTGGCAAAAAAAAAAAAAAAAAAAAGAAAAGAAAGAAGAAAAAGTACTCAGGCTCCATATGCGAAAAACTACCAAGAGTTTTATTTGTTTCTTAGCATTCTCTGTCTCGTGGTGTAAAAGAGGCTAATACAAATTACACGGACCTTAAGGAGGAGAATCCTTTTCACCTCGGTGGTGTTTCTGTTATAGAAAAGGTTACTTTTTTTCCGCTGAGTTTGGTTTCCAGTTTACCAAGGCGTCAGCATTCTGCGCAGTGAGCTCTCTGAGTCCTTCACACTCTTGGCTTGTTACAGAACACCAGGCCCTGCTGGATGGCTGCTGTGTGGATAACACCTGAGAATGTCCTGCAATGGCACAGGCACTCACATATAAATGTTTTATGCTTGTTAGAATGATTGAGACATGTTTACATGTCCAGAAAAGGCAATATTTCCAAGACATATTATTAAGTTTTTTTAAAAAAAGCAGGATGGCAAACAGCATATATGGTGTGATGCGTTTGCTATAAGGTAAGATCGCACACGCGTGCGCAGGATTAAATGCACAGATTACTTTGGAAAGGAGAGAGCAGTTGCCTCCAGGGAGGTGAACTGGTGCTTAGTGGACAAGGAGAGGCAAGTTGTCTCACTTTTTACCTTTGCCCTTTTGTATCTTTCAAATTTTGTACTATGTGCAAGTAATATCTAATCTCAACAACATATTAAAAATAATAATTAAAAATATTAAAAATAATAATTAAAAATATCAAAACCAAACAGCGATAAATGATTGATGTTCAAGCACACCCATAAACTGAAATGACATCTGCCCTTTAATCTCCCTGCGGGGTCTGGCACCGTGCCCTCCATTTGATATTTGTTAAATTGTTGAACTAGAAGTAACAGCTCATACAGAACTTAACAACATACCAAAACCAAAAAGGAATCATTCAACATTTACCATTTAAACTTGATATGTTTTCAAAGAACTAGACCATTTGAGCCAAAATGAACAAACTCCATTATGGACACAGATTAAACCTCTAAAGCTGCTAAAAGTTTCCAGAATCAACTGTAGAATCAAAAGCTTCCTGCAAAGGGATAGCTTACCCTGATGTATTTAATCAGTAAATTAAGAAAACTATGCATTTATAATTACACTGTATTTTGACTGGAGAATATGAGAATTAAATGTCATCCATGGGCTGCTCTTCAATCATAAATCCACAGAGTCGGCAAGGCTGTGCCATGTTTGTTTAGATCAAATCTGAGAAAATAACATTGTTTTGAATGAAAATGAAGATAACAGTAAGAAAGAAAGGACATAGTAGGGGTTCAGGTTTTGGAGCTCTGAGGGAAGTGCGGGACTGTGCTATTCAGAATCTAAGACATAAAAAAGGAACATTGAAATTGTTATAGATAACAAAATAAATATTAGCCTAAGCTCATTTCTCCGTTTTTTCCTCCAGGTATATAGCTTGGCACATCTAGTTACGCAATAACCGATTGCCACCCCAGTCATATTTGTGTTCGTTCTTCGGTCTTAATTCTATTCAGTCTTCTCATATCCCTCAAATAAATTCATATCATCATTAGATAGTCTCAAGACTCTTCTGAGAGGCTCAATTTTTCTCCCAGCAAAATTGCTTATTTATCCAATTTCATTTGGGAAATAGTAAAAATGTTCAGCAAAAGTCTTCATGTAATCCCCATCCCTGCTCCCAAATCCACATGTGGTGCCCTGGGTCATGCAATTCCCCTAATGAGGAAATAACATTAGGTCACCCTGAAAAAAATGAAATGAAGGGTTATTTTAATTTAAAAATTACTCCCCTTCACATAAAGGCAAGGTTTTAAAACAAATTAAATAATCATAAGTGTGTGATATCAACCCCAGCACAAATACATTAAGAGAAGCTCAATATTTTAATGCAGAAAACTCACTCTTTATTCAAAGAAACTCACTGTGCTCTGTCATTCTCATCCAGAAAGCCTCTCTAACACAGGATCTTGCTCCAGGACCTCACGGATTGCATCACCTGCTAGAGAATATATACTAATCTGTCCAGGTCTCTCAATTCCCAGGGACCCAGGGAAGTGACAGAGATAAGGGAGAAGAGCTCATTTCAAACATTAAAAAAATGATCCCTGAGGTTTACATGCATACCACCCCTTCATAATATCGATACCCAATATCCTCAAGAGAACTCCAGTCCCAGGAAAGGGTTTCCTACCCCCTCTACTTCTCAGTGTCCCGCCCACAACTCAGCTTCTTGGATGCTGTTAATGAATGATCGCTTGAACTTGATTTCACTTATATAAAAATACCTGGAATATCAGTTAGCTATTGCTGTGTAACAAACTACCCAGAAAATTTAGTAGAGTCTGAGAAGGGAAAAAGAAGTCCACAGGTGCTTCTTCAAACCTCTACTTGTGTCATTGGTTTTGTCCCATTGGCTAAAGTCATCTCATCAAACCCAGAGTCAGAGTAGAAGGCCACTACCAAAAGGTTTCCATTCAAGGAGATGCAAAAAATTGGGTCCATCTATGCAATCAATCTACCATGACTCACACAGGGTGGTATGTTTAGAAAGCCCCAAAATAACCCCAGCCATAACCTTTCTACTCCCTTCACTTACCCCTACCAAATGAGAACTAGAGCCAGCCTTGGCTTATTTAGGTCAAGCATGATTGGCTGGGGGCATAGAAATGATGATTTTCTGCTACACCAAGGCTGGTAACTGGAGTCCAGGGACAAGACCCTTCCTCCTAGCAGTTAGGAAGAGATGCCCACCCACAACTCAATCTGGGAAACAGTGAGCCAAATGGGGAGGAAAGATGCACCCCAAGGGAGGAGAGCCAGGGGGGTTCATGCTGGGAAGAGATCAAAGAGGATAGCTTTGAGTTCTGTATAACATGGTGAAATTTAAATTTCTTCTGGTCTAGGGCCTAGGAAACCTGTCAAGTTTGCCAAGATGAGGGTGGTGGCAATGAATTGATTAAAAGTTTTACCTCTAGAAGCTATACATGGAAGAGACAGAGAAGTTATATTTAATGAGCAAGTTACAGCATCCCAAGGGTGGGAGAGCTTTTCACTGATGATGATCCAGAGAGGGAAGAGGAACTGCTGCAGCAAACAAAAGAGGAGATCAAGGCAAAGTGATAGGCACATCCTGGCCAGGAGAAGAAAAACAACAGCACAGTGGAGGGGAGGGATGGAGCAAGGTGGCCAAGAGCGTGTGAACATGAGATGCCCCTACAGGTTCCCTAAATGACACAGGAGGCATTTGGAGGCTGGGGTTTCAGTAATTTAGCTAGTGGGGAATGAGATAGACCAGTGCTTCTCAAACAATCTGTGCCAAAGAATGAGTTTCTCAAATTTCCAAACTTGGACTCAGTGCTTACGTCACTGGGCACTAATAACAAACAACTCACCAACTGGCACAGGTTGGTGGACCACATTAGGATAGCACTGAGCTAAACAGATGTCAGCTCTTGTTTGAAGACATGAAAACCATAGCTGCCAGGTTTGGCGTATCTGTTGTGTTCCTGGCTCTGTACTCAGCCCCTCATATATATCATCTTTATTCTTTCAAAGTTATTATCCCCATTTTAAAGATAAAGGAATGAAAGCTAGTGAGGCTAGGGACTTGCTCTAGACTACACAGCCAGTGTCAGTGACCAAGGTGGGGCTTCTCTTTGGTTGATGGCCTGGTCCGTAGGCCTTGAATAAAGATGGGTATGGATATAAGGACATACAGTACTTTCTACTCTCTAGGACTTAAATAAGGGTAGGAGATGCCCAGGAAAACCTCCAAAGTAGCTGAGTATAGGTTGCCCTTGACATTAGTTCATCTTTACAGCTGCCATGTTTTCCTCCCTAAATGAAGACATTTGGAGTTTTGCCAGATTCATTACAGTAATCCTCTAGCTCAGGACCCATTCTGCTCTTACTCTTCACTGTAGTTTTGCCCACAAATGCAGATGAACACCTCTGGTTGCCTCCAGTTTCTGGTCTTCTGGCTGGAATTGGCTTTGTGACCTTTAACCCAGGTGGGATTAGACAGAAAATCACCATATTAGGGCTTCATCACAGCTGTGACAGGCTCCTGACACAGTTGTTTCAAGTTTAGGGGAGGTATTCTTGTTGTTTTTGTTTTCATTTGTCTACTCAGCTGGGTAGGAGTGAGTTGGGCCTGATGGATTCACTCTGTCTACAGACTCAAGTTCTAATATTTTGAGACCTAAAAGTGGAAATCTGGGGTTTAGAAAGCCTCTAAACTCTACAAGTCAAAAAATCTTGTCCCAGAAGTTCTTCTATGAGCTCGCCAAAATTATGAATTAAAAAAAAAAAGAGGTCCTGTCAATGTCATTGTCAAGGATCAAGCTTTCTTAGAAATAAAAACATGTGCTCACAATCCCCGAGGGTAAGGAGCAAGCCAGTCAAATGCAGTCTATTTTTGAGAGCCATGTCATCCTCCCATTTAATTTAAAATATTTTTAAGTGTTTTTTGAATGCCCACAAAGACGACTGAATTCAGATATAAACACAAAATTTCACCACTCTTTGCAAGCTTTAAGATATAAGGAAAGTTATTTTCAGATAAAGATAGTCACATAGGCAATGAAAAACAATGCTTTCTAAAACCAAAAGAGGTTTCAGCCTGGGATGGACTACCTGCTCTGGCCCCATGACTTCCTGCCCAATAGCTTCACAATGCATGAGCCTGAGCCTGGAGCTTCTGTAATGAAGAACAAAGAAGAAATCTGGAAGCCTCAGCACCATCAGGAGCCATGTCCAATGTCACTTCAAAAAGCAATAGGCCAGTAGACACGCTGGTCAGCACTATGCTTGCTGTGAGGGAGGAGGGTGAGTTGAGAGCACGGATGACTTTTGAGAGCTACAGTGAACAACTTTGAGGGTATCTTCCCAGCACTTGCCTCTCTCTGCTCTGCTGAGAACGAACTGTGCCATGAGTGGATCCCATGACAATGTTAGGGCTGTGTGACTCCACCACCAGGCACAGCAAAGGGCTCAGGGCTGGACACCTGGCCCAAGCTGGGTCAATCAAGTCTCTGTCCCAGAATCTGGAACTGGAATGCAGACTGCTTGGCTAGACTCCTCTCAGTAAATCCTTTTCTGCTTAAGTGATTTGAAGTGGGTCTCTGTTTCGTTCAACCAGAGGAAACTTGACCAAGTCAGGAGTTCATCCACAGATCTGTGGGGGAGTTCAAGCAGCAAACATCCGCTAGGCTCTTGGTTAGCGGGAGCCTGTTCAGATCGTTTTGCTGGATAAGGAAGTGATCCTCATATCTGGAATTTGTGCCAGAGGCTTATTTCTCCATTACTCCAAAAGGGCTGAGTTAACAACACTGCAAAGACAACTTCCACCAACAAGAGTCTTATGAGTAACATCAGTGATTATTCTAGAAAATTAAATGTAAATTTTACCCAAATAAATCTGAAGTACCCAAAATAGGTATCAGATTTTTTTTTCTTCACCTAAAGCTAAAATCATGTGAGCCATCATTAATTGGATTTACCAAAATGTGTTGTTTGGGATTTTTTTCACTACTATAATTTCTGCATAGATGCTTTTATTGTGATGGAGAAAACATCATGTCTACCTATAATTCTAGTTTATCTCACATCGAATGAGAAAAGGCCATATAACGTGAGCATCAGGCCAGCATGTATTAATATTTCATTATAGCTGAGCTATAGTTTTACACACCCGGGGCAGAGGCAGGTCTTGATGGTGTCTATATATCTGGTTGATAATGCAACCTGAAATTTATATCTTAGCATCAAAAAAGGCTAAGCGTCCTTTTAGATCTCAATCCGCTTTTGGCTTTTGTTGTCGTGTTCTTTCCTGGACATTGGTGTTCTGCTAGGATAAATTTGAGTATCTACTCTACCTCCTCTCCTCTTTTGCTCACATGCTTTCCTCTAAGTGATGGCCATCTCGACCTCTTTAAAGTCAAGATGAGCTCAGTCTTTCTAAGGGGCCTCAGCTGAAAGTATGAATCTCTTAGGTCAGCAGGAACTCATTCTTCCCTAAACTCCATACGGCTCTGCCCCATTAAGCCATCATTAGGCCAAACAGAGGTTGTATTCTTAACATCCTTAAGTAGAATGCACACGTGAAAAGTAAGGCGAGGGAATTGATATTGATTCTTCCTATTCTATTTTATAATAAAACATTCCTTAGCTTGCAAAGACCCGGGCAGAGATTGGCTTCTATTCAAAAGATGATCAAATATACTTTTAGTCCTAAAAATTAATATTTCGCCATTAAGTATTATCTTTGTGTAGAGTTGCTACTGACCTGCGCTGTTAAGTGCAAATTAGAAAAAGTGTATTTCTGCAAGTTAGAAAAGGTGCCACTGTAGGGAGACACTGCCTTCAGGTGCAGAGCCTCGCAGGTGGCCCACGGGCTGGATTCTGGCTGCCACTCACCCTCTCAGCCTCTTTGTGGAGTGGAAAAACAGCACAGCTATGGACAGTGACCTGCCTTCGTGGTTGATATGCTATCTTTACCTATTTTTTCAGCCATTCATTTAAGAGATCTGGTGTAATAAAAGTGTACAATTGTTCCTAACCTATGAACTTTAGAAAATAAAAAAGTTATGGACTTTTAAGATCATCAACTTTAAAGTTCTTTTTCAATGGACACTGGGCATAAACATGGACAGAAATAAGTAAGAAGCTATATTATTAGCAGTTCTCTTTGGGGAGTAGGTTGTATATACAGTCATGTGCTGCATAATGACGTTTTGGTCAATAACAGTCTGTATATATGGCGGTGGCCCCATAAGATTAGCACCATATAGCCTAGGTGTGTAATAGGCTAGACCATCTAGGTTTGAGTAAGTACTATAGGAAAGGAAGAAATTTTCCTCTACCCTTCCAGGTTCTTCTGGCTGGTATAAGAATTTATTTGACATGAGACTGATTAACAGGAGAAAAACAAACAAAAGATTAATAACATGTATACGTGGGAGAAACCCAGGAAAACTGAGTAACTTAGTAAAATGGCTGAAGCCCTGACCTTAAATACCATCCTCAGCTAAAGACATAAAAAGATTCTGGGAGGGGGAAGAGTCAGAGATTTCAAAGTGAAGGAAGGCAATTCACAGGTAGGTGAAAAGGAATAAACATTAGGAAAATGTTTGGCCACACAGAAACAGAAGAACACAGAGGAGAGCCAACAAACAGGCTTTTCTAGGTTCCTCCCTGTCTGCCACCCAGTTCATGTCATGCTGAGGTGATAGCTCGCTTCCTGAGACAGGTTTTTCAATCCGAATTCTTTCAGGCAGTTAAGGGGGAGGAAACAAGAAAAATTTCTGAGTCTTTTGTTTCTTAAAAATAATCAGCCTAAAATCATTTTCATGTTAAAGAGACACATTTTGGGGTGGAAAATTTTGTTCCCCTTTGGTACACTCCATGATGTTCACATAACGACAAAATTGATTAACAATACATTTCTTGGAACATATCCCCATTGTTAAGTGACACACGACTGTATGGACAGTAAAGGGCATAAAGTGTACTCCCCCTAATCTACACATCAACGATTTTTTACATGTACACGCACTCTGTAACAGTTCAGCTCAAGATCTAGAACATTTCTAGCACCCTATAAGGTTTCCTCCTACAACTTCCCGGGAAATCGTCCTTGCCGCTTGGCAATCACTTTCTGACTTCCATCACCTTTGATTCGTCTCGCCTATTCTTGGACTTGGTATAAACGGAATCATATAGTACAGACTCTTCTGTGCTTGGCTTCTTCTACTCCACATGTTAAATGTGGGGTCCTTCCCCCTTGTGGTATGCATGTAATATGTATATAGTTTAATCATTATTGTTGCTGTGTAAAATTCCATCATATGATGATACCACAATTTATTAACTCTCCGCTCAACAGATATTTGGGCTGTTTCTAATTTGGAGATATTATTAAAACAAATTCAATACTTCCTTTGAATCCAAGGAATACAAGTTCATATTTTTACTCAGTATTATTCCACAAAGAAGTCAACACGATAAAATAATAGTAAAATAGAGAGACACAGAAAATTAAAACAAAGATAAAATGGCAATGCCTGGGCAAATAAGCACAATATGCAATCTGTCAGGTCTTCAGAGTTGTGATAATTGAGTTTCAAGTTAGTCTCTGAGCTTCCTGAAAGCCAAAACAAAAAGGGAAACATGGTGACTTACATAATTTTGTCATAGGAAAAAGGGATCAGTCAGGGGAAGCAAAACTTCTATTGCCACTAAGTTCCAAAGCAAGTTCTTTGCATGGAATTTCATGGGAGGAATTATTGAGAGATGTAACGAATAACATCCTCAAGGTGGCTCTACAAGAAATACAAGAACAGATTTTTAGATCATTCTTTCTTACAGTGCCCATAAGATGTGAGCCCAACTCAATAGGTTATGAAAGAGTATCATAGTACAATGGCAGTGTGCGTGGTGCGTGGATGTGTATTTTTACAGAGGGACAAGTATACTAGAATGCCGTACATCCCAAGTCAGGGCTTGGCAAACTATAGCTGATGGACCAAATGTGGCCCACGACCTGCTTCTGTACATAGCTTTACTGGAACACAGCCACATCCATTCGTTTACACACTCTCTGTGGCAGCTTTCCTGTGACAACAGCAGAGTTGAATTGTTGTGACAAAGACCATTTGTCCCACAAGCCTAAAATATTTACTATCTGACCCTTTACAGAAAAAATTTGTTAACTCCTGCCCTAAATCAGCAATAGACTAGAATTCCAGGCATGATTTTCTTCTTGGTTATTATTCATGCCTTTATGTAGTCTCTACTCCTGCAGTATGAGCAGGACCTGTGACTTGTTCTAGCCAATAGAAATGGCAAAAGTAAAAGATTTTGCAGATGTAACTAAGGTGTCAGATCAGCTGATTTTTGTTTAATCAAAAGAGAGATTATCCTGGATGGGCCTGACTCAGGGGAAAGTCCTAAAAAGAGGAACCGGGCCCTCACTGCCATCAAAGACTTCTCTCACTTGCTGGCTCAAAAAGAGTAGGCTGCATGTTGTGAGAGGGCCTCTGGAGAGGACCATGTGGCAGGGAGCTGTGGGCAGCCTCTAGGAGCTGAGGGCGTCAGTCCTGCAAGTACAAGGGACTGAATTCTGCCAACAACCAGGTGAGCTTAAAAGAAGACTGAGTATCAGGCAAGACCACAGACCCAGGCGACACCTTGACTGCAGCCTAGTGAGACCCTGAAGCAGACAATACACCTAAGCCGTGTCTGGACTCTTGACCCGTGGAACCTGTTAAATAATACATGTGTGTTGTTTTAACCCACTGACTTAGTGGTCGTTTGTTACACAGCAATAGAAAGCTAATACAGTTACCTAGTTTTCCCATTTTTTTTCTGCAATACACATGTGGTTTAAACAGGAAACATAACCATAATTTTTATAAAGAGTGTGTATCTTTTAGAAATACATACTGAATTATCTAAGGATAAGATGATATGAGGTCTGGGATTTGCTTCAAAAAAATGAGGAAGAGACCATGGAATGGTGTAGATGAGATGAGATTGGCCATGTGTTGCTAATTCTTGAGGCTAATTGATGGATTCACGGGGATTTATCACACAACCCCTTCCACTTTTGTATATATTTGAAATTTTCTATAATAAAAAATGTTTTTAAAAATTAGACTCATACATACAGGATTAGCTAAAAGGATGTTTATAATTTCTGATACAGGAAAACTAAACAACTTAAATGTCTATATAGGGAACTGGTTAAATTAACCACTATAGGTAAATAATATGTATATATGTTTTTAAAATTGATTGCCTAGAATAACGATGCTATTAACATTTTTCTATGGTCTTATGCTTTGATGTAAAATAAAACATTTGTGAGCAACAAAACAAAAAACCCACTAGACGTTTGCATTTTTAAAAAATTCATCAGAGTAAATTCTTTTCCATTATACAGTGACTGAATCCAGTCTAAGTGCCCTGGTGGTTCCCCTCAATGGAAGGAACACCGTGGGAGTGCCTGAAGGGGAGGAGAGGCTGTGGAGCCACCCAGTGATCCCCACACCCATCACTGACCCCGCAGTCTTCTGCTGGAGAACAGGCAACTTTAGGTGACCACGTTCTGTTGTCTCCAGTCTCGCTATGGATGTACAGAGGTGGGGCAAGGAAGAGGGTGGAGTCAAGCAGATCATTCAAAATCTTAGTGCATCTTGAATAAATATATTCTCAAGAAGGAGAACTATGGAGCTGGCCCGGGGGCGTAGTGGTTAAGTTCGCATGCTCTGCTTTGACAGCCTGGGGTTCGCAGCTTGGGATCCTGGGTGCAGACCTACACACTGCTCATCAAGCCATGTTGTCGCAGCATCCTACATACAAAACAGAGGAAGATTGGCACAGATGTTAGCTCAGTGACAATCTTCCTCAAGCAAAAAGAGGAAGATTGGGAACAGATGTTAGCTTAGGGCCAATCTTCCTCACGAAACAAAAAAGGAGAGAACTATGAATGATGACCACCTTTAGGGACTTCTAATTTTTCCTTCAGCCCATTTGGCCTCAGATTTGTATTTTCACTGAGAGGGTTCTTTACTTTCTTAAAAATTTAAGTCCTCAGTACCACCTGCTCCTATTTCCCTCAGTTCCCTTTGTCAGTAAGATAACAAGATAAGCTATACCCACACCAAAAAGACTCTTGGACTCATCTTTTAAAATCACTATTCCAGATCACTTTAGGGTGGAACGTTCAAAGGCGGTGAGGACATGGTAAATGTTCTGCCAAAACACATGCAATCACAAAATTCCTGAGATCAAAGTGCCCATATAAATCATTTAAAGTTTCTTTATTTTACCAACCAAAAAAAAAAGAGACCCAAGACATAATGCAACAATGACAGCATCACAAGAACAGGCAGTGCATCTGAGAGTAGAACCCAGGTGTGCCAGCTCTCAGGCCAGAGCTTCCTGCCTAGCACTGAGTTGCCCTCTCTGAGTCAGTTCTTCTCAATCTTAACGGATAGCCTAAGTTTGGGCTGACGCATAGACTTACAGAGCAGGAGCACAAAACCTGAAATAAAGGTGGCCAGTGACTGTAGGAAGGAGGGAGGGAAGGAGGAAATTCAAAATGGCCAATATGAGAGAACCAGAGAAAATCCAAATGGCCAACAGACAAATTAAAAGGTGTTCATGCTCATTAGTCGTCTGGAAACCACAAATCAAAATCACAGCAAGATACCACTCCCCCCATCAGGGGAGCAAAAATTAAAGACTGATGGTACCGAGTGTGGCACACATAGTACAGCTGGAACTCTCACATCACTCGGAGAGGCACAAGTATGATACATTATATGGTGCAACCACTTAGGAAAACTCTTCAGCAGTCTCTGCTAAAATTGAGCGTACGCCTATCTGCTGAGTCAGCACTTCCACTTCAAGGTATATTCCCACCAGAAATGTATATATACGTGTTCGCCAAAAGAGATACACTGAAATATTCATTCAGCACTATTGTCAGTAGACAAAACTGGAAACTCCCAAAATATTCATCAACTGTAGATAGATAAATAGTGGCGGTATATTCACGTCATAGAACACAGTGCCAGAGTATGAATGAAGCTCTGCTGTGGCAACAACAAGTACGAGTCTTATCAAAACTATCGAGCGAAAGGAGCCAGTCACAAAATAAATGATTTCAATTCATGTAAGTTCCAAATGCAGGCAAAGCTAATGAATGACGTGGAAGACGGGATCGTGATTATTTTGGGGGAGAGTAGAGTGGAGGTGACTGCGGTGGTCGTGAGGAGGTCTCTGGGGGTAATGTAGAGGTCCGTACCTTTATCTGAGTGGTGATTGCACAGAAGTATTCACCTTGTGATCATTTATTGTGCTGTCTACTTAATATTTGTGCACTTTTCTAAACATACACTATTTTTCAATATAACCGTTTGTTTATATATATCTACAAAAAGAAGGCAGAAGGAGCTGATTTGGTAGAATTTTAAGGATCTCAAGACTCTTGATCACTGCAGCCTTCGTGAACTTCTTAGCACCCATGAAAGACCATTCATTCATCAGGAGCATCACCACTCACTGGGATGGCAAACACCAGCTCCGTTTCACAGCTAGAAAGAGAGATGTCTACAGGATGGTAACACAAAACAAATATCATAGACATCATATTAGATCACTAATCTCAAAATAACAGAAGGAGAAGGGAATTAACATTATTAAACATCAAATATGTTACCACAGATGTTCTCTGTACCTTACATATGTTGTCTCCAGAATTCTCTCAGTAACTCTTCATAACAGGTATTGTGATTAATTCCATTTTATAAGAGGAGAAACTAAGACTCAGCGAACTTAAGCAATTTGCCAAAAGTTGCAAAGCTTCTAAACAGCAGAACCTAGATTTAAATCCAGAATTGTTTTGCTCCCAAACCCGGAGTTATTCCGTCACACCCCACGTGGCCCTGGGCTATTAGTGGCTTTGACTTTTACCAATAAAACAACTTCATAAAACTTGCCCCCTCATTCATATCTCATAGAAACAAAGTAGCCTGAGATGATCTCCAAGGAATGTTATTGCGTTATGCTCTGTTGCTGTTTACAACCCGGAAAATGTTCCACAGTTTTTACTCCTAATAAGAAAACAAATTTGGGGGTACAGGTTCGCTGATTCCCCAATAACACGTGACAGCCCAGGACACAGCCAGAGTACAACCACCCACCTCCGCCCCTCCAAGCCCTTCCAAAAAGGGGGAGCTAAGGCCAAGTTACTCTTTTAAAGCTCTTCTTATTGTAGCTGTTTTATTATTCATCTACTTTTAACAGCATCTCAATGCTTGCTTTATAGGCCTACCGTAGCTTAAGTTAATGCTAAAGACATTACAAGTAGCTCTCTTTTAAATTTTTAACAAGAATAAAAGTTTACAAAAAGCATATACGCTACTGAACAGTAAGATCTTGTATCAAACTGAAATGGAGACAGTTTACAAGGTGACTCCCAGACTTCGTCGGACCCTACCAGTGTTCAATGCCCATTACAACTGCAAGAACTAGAGTCTTGGGAGCTGCCTACAGCCAAGTATGTGATGACTTCCAATTTAAAGACCATTTCCAGGAAGTCTTACAGAAGACAAGGAAAGAAAACACTCTACTTCTCTTCTTTTTGCTTGACAAGAAGATCAAATGTTCCAGCAGTTGGGAGGGGAGGCACTGAGCAGAGGACAGTAGAAGTATCAACGTCATCAGCTCGTGAGTCGAGTTTACTTAAACTACCAGAGTTGATGCGCTTAGCGTAGAAGAGGTTAGTGGTTGTCTTTTATTGAAGGGGAATGAGTTTGTTAAAAATGTATTGATAGTGCTAACATATTAATAATTGAAGCATAAATCTTTCCCACTGTCCCATTAGACTTACTCCTTCATGTACACGATGATGAGTTTAATGCCTCTGCTTTTACAGATAGGCGCCAATCGCGGAATCCCTCCCCAGTCCGGACGGTTGAGTTCCTGAAGAATCCTTCTGGTAGAACACCCAGCTGTACCAGTAACCTTGTGAGAGAAGCAGGGCTGAGGGAATAAAATGCTGAGTGAATCTTTACAAATATTTTTATATTTACTAACATAAAATGACAAAGTGAGCACGCTGTAGCCAATAACAACATTTGTACATATCTTAAATTAGTAATAATGGACTCTACCCAATTAATCTTCATTGCCTACCTCTTGACTCCATGGATATTTATGAAGATCTTCTTCCCTCAAGTTTCAAAAGGATGCTAGTGAATCCACTTTGTCTTTACAGGTAAACTACAGGCTGAGAGGTAGGTTTTCCTGTCTTTAGTTTTCCAGCCAAACGCCTTCAGATTTTACAACTCGGAGCAGTGACCACCCACCCCTCCCAAAGGACCATGTACATTTGTTCCAGAGACGCAGGGATTTGTTCTCAATAAAGAATATTTCATAATACCATCTTATAATAGAATACTGAAACTGACATGCATCCACATGGAGGAAATTGTTCATCCTTCCTCTGCAATCCCAGAAGGATGGCCCTGATGTCAGATACTCACTTCCCCTGCTGCCTCCTCCACATACAGCAATAGACCTCTTGGGGATCCAGCATTCCTTTCTCCTGGTTTCCTCTAGCCTCACTGCAAAAACTCCAGCTTTATTTACTATGATGTTAGTTCCGTGTGTCAACTTGACTAGACTAGTTAAATGAATTACTGGATAACACCCAGTTATTCATTTAAACACTAATCTAGGTGTTTCTTTGAAGGTTGTTTTGTAGATGTGGATAACATTTGCAAGCAGTTGACGTAAGTAAAGAAGATCACCCACGATCATGTGGGTGGGTCTCATAGAATCAGTTGAAGGCCTTAAGAGCAGAAACTAATATTTCCCAGAGAAGAAAAAATTCTGCCTCAAGACTTGCAGCATCAGCTCCTAGCTGAGTTTCCAGCCTGCCAGTCTGGACTGCAGATTTCAGATTTGAACTTACCAGCTCCCACCTCACAACTGTGTGACTCAATTCCCCAGAATAAATCCGACAAGGGAAGAGAGAGAGAGATAACTGGAAATTTATTTCTCTGGAAAGGCCTGACTGATACAAGCACCTTCCTACCTTCTCTATCCCTACTGCTGCTAATTATCTCAACACAAAATACTCCTGGGCCACTCATCTTACAAGTGGAATCACACGGTTATTCCATAGTCAGTTTTATATACTAATATTTCATGGAAGGGAACTTAGTTGTGTAGAAATTACTACAATTTTCAAGCTGGTTTCTCAAAAAGATCTTTGCTTGACTAAACTTTAGTAAGTCTCCTGACCCTTCTCCTAGGCCCATCTGTTCGCTTCCTTGTAAAATCTAGTTTGAGCAAGAAGCCTGCTGTCAGTTTAACCAGAACCCCTCTCCCTCAATATCTGATCCCCCTCGATACTTGACGAGGTTCCTCACTCTCCACCATCTCCCAGGTGATGCCTGATCACCCTGGCTTGTCTTCAGCAAGGATCCTATTAGGTCGGATTAGTCAGAATCCTCCTTACCCCTAATGTTTCCTCTTAGCAATTTTCCATCCACTGACCCCTGCTCCTTGGTGATAAATTCCCATTGGCCCATGCTGTATTCAGAGTTGAGTCCACTCTCCCTCCCTCACCATAAAATCCCATTGCAGTGGTCACCATACCTATTGCGATGGTCCTGAATAAAGTCTGCCTTTCAATCTGTAACAAGTGTCATTGACTTTTTTTCTTCAACTCTTCCAATGAGAACAAATTTTCCCATCACTTGACAGTAAGACTTGTGTTACTCAGTTTAGAAAGGATGGCAATTCAGCTACAACCCTATTTTCTACCCCTGAAGCTGAGCACATCTGGGGAATCCAAATCAGCTTCCCCAATCAAAAGAAGAGTGGGAAAACCAGACGCAGCTCCGGGGCAGCCCTGACAGGTCTAACTTCACCGTGCAGATGTGGTACATCTGGCGCTTTGCCCCACACTCCTACATTTGCAATGAAACTACTCAGTGCCCTTAAGGACCTTCTGCTAGATGTTAGCCTAGGACCAGGTCAGACGTGTGGGACTACCTCCCACAAGGATGACCAATTACCAAGCATATCTCTAACTTGCTCTCAGAAATCTACATAACGTGTGGCTGGGAAAGCAAAGGCTATATTTTCCTAACCTTTGAAGGGGAAAGATATTATAGATTTTTAAAATCTAAACCTCTCCTCAGAAGTTAAAGTAAATCCTATAGAGAAGAAAGAAAATAACCCAGAAATTGAGAGATGTCAACATCATGGTAGAATGTGCTGTTCCCTTTGTGCATCCTTTGTAAGTTACAACCAGTAAGACATCCACAGGCCAACAAAGGATCCCTTCACAGTGCAACAGAAAGCCTGAGAGACTCATACATCTACACATCTGAAGATGGGGGGACTGGACCTTGCAGAGGTGGTGGAACCACAGGACCAGTGGCAGCATCTCTCAAGACCAGAGGTTCCAGGAACTACATAACACCCATGAACAGAAGACCCAGGCACCAAGGCAGCCAGGCTTCCTGCATCGCCAGGAGCCACTATGGTGCCCATGACTGGTGGGTCCAAGAACCTCAGCGCTGCCTATGACCCAGCCCCCTCAACTTCCCCTGGCCTTCCCAGCAGTGGGGGCTGCACCCAATATCCCAGTTGCCCTCGCTACAGCGGTGGTGCTCAGGATCTGAGATTCCAGGAACTGTGCCAGCACCCAAGACCAGAAGCTTCAGGAGCCATGCCAGTGCCCAGGACCCAGCCCCTACCACTCCTCCGGTGGTGCCTCTAACCCCAGCCAACGAAGCAGCAAGGGCTGCATCTAAGACCCCAAAGACCCTGGCAGCAGTGGCAGTCAGTGCTGGTGACCTAAGGTTCCAGGAACCACACTGGTGCCGAGACCAGAGGCTCCAGGAACTGGAGCAGTGCACATGACCCGGTATCCCTCCCCCCCATGGCAGTGCTGTTGGTGTTGGTGACTCCAGACCACCTGGCAGCTTCAGTGACACTTGTGAATCCAGTGTGCCTGGCAGTGGCGGTGCCAACATCTCCAGAAAACCCAGGAATAATAGCACAGGTGGTGCACACGGCAGCAGCACTGGCAGCACTGAGGCCATGGAAAGCTTGGCAACGGTGACAGCAGAATCCATGGTCACCCCTAGCTACAGCAGTGTCCACAACTATGGCCCCCCAGCCATAGCAGAGGCACCTGCAGACCCTAAAACCCAAACATGGCAGCAGTGCCCATGACCCTAGCTTCTGCCATTACACTCCCCTTCCCTACCTTTCAGTGAGGGAACTTGAGACCCAAGTGACCCTGGAAGAAGCAGAGGTGCTCAACAGCCCAGTGACCCTAGTGGTGACACCTGCAGCTACAGCGACGGCCAAAAGCAACAAGGCACCACCAGCTTAGGAGACATAACTGGCACAACAAGGGCACTGATGGTACCTCTAGCAAAGGCAGGGGAGGATAGAAAGTGCAGGCTCTCAAATACAACCAGACTAGCTCAGAATCAAAGTAAACAAAGCCTTACCTAAACAAGGGTGTGTGCTACCCCAAATGCACCGGCAGAAGAACAACTCATCAAGCACTATGAAAAAATATAGTAACAGGGTATCACAAACAGAAAATGACAATTCTCCAGAAGCCAAATTTGAAGACACAGAAGACAATGATCTAACTGATAGAGAATTTAAAATAGCTGCCATGAAGAAACTCAATGAGCTACAAGAAAACTCAGAAAGACAGTTCCATAAGGTCAGGAATAAAATTAATGAACAGAATGAGTACATCACCAAAGAGATTGAAACTCTGAAGATGAACTAAACAGGAATTCTGGAACTGAAGAATTCAACACATGAGATGAAGAATAAAGTAGAAAGCATTGGAAATAGAATAGACCATATGGAAGAGAGAGTTAGCGAGTTGAAGATAGAAATCTATAAATGATTCAAGTGAAAGAGGAAAGAGAACTCAGATTTCTTTTTAAATGGAGAACCTCTATGAGAAGTGTCCTACTTGATTAGGAAAAGCAACATGATAATGGGTATCCCAGAAGGAGAAGAGAGAGACAAGGGAGCAGAGATGCTTATTTAAAGAAATTGTAGCTGAGAATTTCCCAAACCTGGGGAAAGAACTGGATTATATAAGTAAATAAAGCTAATAGAACACCTAATTATGTCAACACAAAAAGACCTTCTCCAAGGCACATTATATTAAAACTGTCAAAAGTCAATAGCAAAGAAAGAATATTAAGAGCAGCTATGGGGGGGGGGGAACCCAGTAACTTAGAAAGGAACCCCCATTAGGCTATCAGCAGATTTCTAAGCAGAAACTCTACAGGCCAGGAAAGAGTAGAATGATATATTGAAAATATTGAATGATAAAAATCATTAGCCAAGAATACTCTATTAAGCAAAGTTACACTTCAAATATGAAGTGCTTTCCCAGACAAACAAAAGCAGGGGGAGTTCATTGCCAGCAGACCTGCCTTACAAGAAATCTTGAAAAGAGCTCTCCTACCTGAAATGAAAAGGCAAAGGTTTACAAAGCTGTAAGCAAGATGATAAACAGAATCACAAAATTGCAACTATCTGTTTTATTAGTAAATACTTAATTATGACATAAAGATTAAATGGAAAGAAAGCACTAAACATAACTATAACCACTTAAATTTGGTAACAAACACACAGTGCAAAAAGGGATAATTTGTGACAACAAAAACATAGAAGGGGAAGAGGAAAAGGATGGAACCTGAATAAGCAAATGAAGATAAGATGCTATTAGCAGAAAAAGAATTATCTCATCTATGAGATCTTTAATACAAACGTCATGGTAACCACAAAACAAAAATGTAGAGCAGAGTCACAAAACATTGAAAAAGAGGAAACTGAGAAACACACCACAGAAAACCACCAAACTGAAATGGCAGACAGAAACACAAGAAAAAAGAAATAATGGAATATAAAGCAACCAGAAAACAAAACAACTGTCAGTATTAGGTCCTCATATATCAATAATCACCCTAAATGTAAATAGAATGAATTTACCAATCAAAAGACACAGAGTGTCTGGATGGATTAAAAAACCACACTCCACAATATGCTGCCTCTGGGAGACCCATGGCAGTGCTAAAGACAAACACAGGCTCAGAATGAAGGGATGGAATATGATACTCCAAGTGAATGGCAACACAAAAGAAAGTGGATATAGCCATACTTATACAAGACAAAATAGACTTCAAGCCAGAAAAAGATAACAAGAGACAACAGTGGACATTATATAGTGAGAAAGGGGATAATCCATCAAGGAGACCTAACATTTATTAATATCTATGCACCTAACCAAAATATTTAGAGCACCACATTATATAGAACAACTATTAAGAGACATAAAGAGAGAAATTGACAGCAACAAATAACAGTAGAGGACTTTAATATCCCATTTACATCAATGGATAGATCATCCAGACAGAAAGTCAACAAGGAAACATTGACCACAAATGAAACACTAGACAAGATGGACTTAATAGATATATATAGAATATTCCATCCAAAAGTAGTAGAGTACACATTTCAAGGCACATGGAACATTCTCAAAGACTGTATCGTGGGAAACACAAGTCTCAATAAATGTAAGAAGATTGAAATCATATCAAGCATCTTTTCTAACCACAATGGTATGATACTAGAAATCAGCTACAAGAAGAAGGAGGAAAAGTCACAAATGTGTGGAGACTAAACAACACACTACTGAACAATTACTAGATCAATGCAGAAATCAAAAGACAAATGAAAAAATACCTGAAGACAAATGAAAATGAAACACAGCATACCAAAACCTACGGGATGCAGCAAAAGACGTACATGGCAATACAGGCCTACCTCAAAAATACAAGAAAAATCTCAAATAAACAGTCTAACACCACACCTAAAAGAACTAGACAAAGAAGAACAAACAAAGCCCAAAGTCAATAGAAGGAAGAAAATAATAAAAATCAGAGGAAATAAATGAAGGAGACACTAAAAAGACAATAGAAAGGATCAATGAAACTAAGAGTGGGTTCTTTGAAAACATAAACAAAATTGACATACCCTCAACTAGACTCACTAAGAAAAAAAGAGAGAAGCTTCAAATAAATAAAATCATAAATGAAAGAGGAGAAATTACAACAGATGCCGTAGAAACACAAAAGGTTATAAAAGAATACTATGAAAAGCTATATGCCAACAAGTTGGATAAAAATGGATAAATTCTTAGACTCATACACCCTCCCAAAGCTGAATCCAGAAGAACTAGGGATTTGAATAGATGAATCAGCAGTAAGGAAATTGAAACAGTAATCAAAAACCTCCCAAAAAACAAAAGTCCAGGACCAGATGGCTTCTCTGGTAAAATCTACCAAACACTAAATCAAAGAAAATCTAATACCTATTTTTCTCAAACTCTTCCAAAACACTGTCCAGGAAGGGACATGTCCTAATTCATTTTACAAGGACAACATATCCTGATACCACAACCACACAAGGACAACACAAAAAAGGAAAATTACTGGTCAATATCACTGATGACATAGATTCAAAAACCCTCAACAAAGTATCAGCAAATCAAATGCAGCAATACATGAAAAGGATCATACACCATGAGCAAGTGGGATTTGTTCCAGGGATGCAAGGATAGTTCAACCTATGCAAATCTGTCAACATGATCCACCACGTTAACAAAATAAAGAATACAAGTCACATGATCATCTCAATAGATGCAGAGAAAGCATTTGACAAGATTCAGCATCCATTTATTATAAAAATTATCAATAAAATGAATATAGAAGGAAAGTACCTCAACATAACAAAGGCCACATACAACAAACCCACAGCTAATATCATACTCAATGGTGAAAAACTGACAGCTATCCCTCTAAGAACAAGAACAAGACAAGGACGCCCATTCTCATCACTCCCATTCAACATAGTATTGGAAGTCCTAACCAGAGCAATTAGACAAGACAAAAAAATAAAAAGCATCCAAATTGGAAAGGAAAAAGTAAAACTGTCACTATTTGCAGATGATATGATTTTATATTAGAAAATCCTAAAGAATCTACCAAAAAACCATTAGAAATAATAAAGGAATACACTAAAGTTGTGTGGTAAAAAATCAACATACAAGAATCAGTTGTGTTTCTATATACTAACAATGAACTAACAGAAAGAGAAATCAAGAGCACAATCCTATTTACAATCACAACAAAAAGAATTAAAAAAATAGGAATAAATTTAACCAAGGAGGTGAAAGACCTATAAAGTGAAAACTATAAGATATTATAGAAAGAAATCAAAGACCCAAAGAAATGGAAAGATATTCCATGCTTGTGGATTAGAAGAATTAACATAGTTAAAATGTCTCTATTACCTAAAGCAATCTACAGAGTCGATATAATCCTTATCAGAATTACAATTACATTTTTCACAGAAATAAAACAAAGGATCCTAAAATTTATATGGAACAATAAAAGACCCTGAACAGCCAAAGCAATCCTGAGACAAAAAAACAAAGCTAGAGATATCATACTCCTTGATTTCAAAATATACTAGAAGCTATAGTAATCAAAACAACATGGTACTGGCAGAAAAACATACAGGTCAATGGGACAGAATTGAAAGCCCAGAATTAAAAACCACACATGTATGGACAGCTAATTTTTGACAAAGGAGCCTGGAATATACAATGGAGAAAAGAAAGTGCCTTCAATAAACAGTGCTGGGAAAACTGGGCAGCCAGATGCAAAAGAATGAAAGTAGACCCTTATCTTATACCATGCACAAAAATAAACTCAATATGGACTAAAGACCTTAATGTGAGGCCTGAAACTATAAAATACATTGAAGAAGACATAGAAGTATGTTCTTTGACATGGTTCTGGGCAGTATCTTTTTGATTATCATGCCTCCTCAGAAATAGGAAACAAAAGAAAAAATAAACAAATGGGACTACAACAAACTAAAAAGCTTCTGCATGGCAAAGGAAACCATCGACAGAATGAAAAGACAACCTATCAATTGTGAGAAGATATTTGCAAATCATATGTCTGATAAGGGGTCAATACCCAAAATATATAAAGAATTCATACAACTCAACAACAAAAAAACAAACAACCTATTTAAAACATGGGAAGAGGATCTGAACAGATGTTTTCCTAAAGAAGATTTACAGATGGCCAACACCAGGCGTATGAAAAGATGTTCAACACCACTAACCATTAGGAAGATACAAATCAAAACCACAATGAAGTTTCACTTCATGCCCGTCAGAATGGCTATTATTAAAAAGATAAGAGAGACAAGTGTTAGAGAGGATGTGGCAAAAAGAGAACACCTGTACACTGCTGGTGGGAATGTGAAGTGGTACACCCACTGTGGAAAACAGTATAGGGATTCCTCAAAAAATTAAAAATAGACCCATGTAATCCAGCAATTCTACTTCTGAGTATTTATCCAAAGAACACAAAAACGCTAATTAGAAAAGATATATGCACCCCCATAGCCACCACGGCATTATTCACAATAACCAAGTCTTAAGTTGTTTCTAAGTGCCCATTGACAGATGAGTGGATAAAGAAGATGTGGTATATATATACAATGGAATATTACTCAGCCATAAAAAAGACGAAATCTTGCTATTTGTGACAACATGGATGCACCTTGAGGGTTTTATGCTAAATTAAATGTCAGATGGAGAAATACAAATACTGTATGATATCACTCATATGTGGAAGATTGACAAACAAACAAACACGCAGATACGGAGAACAGATTGGTGGTTACCAGAGGGGAAGTGGGCGGGGAGAGGGTGAAAGGGGTAAAGGGGCACATGTGTATGGTCACAGGTGGCAAATAGACTTACGGGGGTGAACAGGATGTAGGGTATACAGAAGTCAAAAAATGATGTACCCCTAAAATCTATAGAAAGTTATAAACCAATGTCACCTCAGTAAAAAAAAATAAATAACCCAGAAATGTTATACTGCTTGAGCTTCAAGCATGTACCAGTTATTTTTCTACTTCTAAGAAAGTCCTTTTCTTGAAAAAACTTAAGGCTACTAATTGGAAGAGCGAGGATAACATGAAACTTGGCTTATTCCAGCAGAAGGATGTCTACAAATAATCATTATTACCAAGTCATTTGGATGGGTGGTTATTGATTTGAAAACTCACCAGTAAGAACTATTACTAATGAGACCACTGTGCTCAATGTGTAACTTGTCAGAATTTACACCAGAAACTGTCATTAGTGTCTTTCACGGGAAGAACCACTGGCCAACCCCAGTTGATTAAAGGATAACCTTGTAGAACTGGCCAAATCGAATCCTGGTACCAACGATCAATGGGTGAAGAAGGAACATATTTTGAGGTTCTTCAAGTCATTGGTGAGAACAAAATATCAGAGAGAAACAGGGCAGAGGGAAGGTCCTGTAACCTTTCAGTCCCCTGAGGAAAGAACTATCCACACCAGTTACCAGCGGCCCGTTTACCACAGCCTCACAGGTGCCCAAACCTCCAGCACCATCTCACTTCAGGGCACTGACCTCTGTGCGCCCTTGAGAAGTTGCATTTCTTGGCCTAGTGCCGAGGCCCCCCACTGGGTGAGGCAGGGACATCCTTGCCCCCCATCTTGTCACTAGTGCGCATACTACAGGAAAACGAAGCACAAGACTCCAAGAGATACTGGCCAGCAGAGTGCTAAGTCTCAGGTCTCGTCCTGCATTTAAGATGTCATTTGTCACTGACTGGAAGAATCTCCATCAGGAACAGCTGAAGAACCAAAGTGGCTTGCAGGAGGCTGAAGAAACCACCATGCAGGGATTAATGCAATCTCACGTTTGCAAAGCCCTGAGCTTTTGACAATGCATGTAGGATGATTTATCTGAATAATCACTATGAGTGAAACATTGTACTTTATTGAAGAAACATGAATGAGTCAAGGTCCCCAACCTCGAGGGTTATATCTGATGGAGAAGGCTGGTAAGTTCAGAGCTAGAAGGTGGTGGGTGAATGTGCTTAACTGAGAGAGACAAATCTGTAGAAACCCACAGGTAGAAACAATTCATTTCAACTAGGAGAACTGAAATAGGCTGCCTAATAAATTAGTAGGAATTTGGGTGGTTTCCCCTAGAAGATCAAAAGGAAGGAAATGTAGGGGATACTTGCAACTAAGGGAAGAAAAGAAATGGAGGGAAGTGAAAGAGAAGGGAGAATGGCCCCACAACATGGCAGCACACAGAGGCCCCAGGAGAAAGATAAGACATTTTCTGGGCTCACAGATGGGACTGTATTCACTTTCTATTTTTCTTAAGCCTTTGGTAGAAGTCTACCACATACAACAATCCTCTATAGAGAGCTTGGGGACAAAAAAAGAGAGTGGGGCAATGCTTGGGGCCAGCAAGACACACAGGGTCCCTTTGCCTCCCGGATGTGTAAATCTTGGAAACCGTATTTGGAGGATTGTGCTTGAATATTAAAGAAACAGAGACAGAAGACTTGGAAACATTTGGGTTTCACATATGAAAACGGTAAAGTAATAAATTTGAAACTGGCAGTGGGAGTGCAAAGGAAGGAAATGACTTCACATTCTGTAACACTGAGCTAGCCAAAAACCACGGGATTCATGCTTTCTCTCACTGCCCTCTTGCTAACTCAGGCTGTTCTCTCTGACTAAAACACCTTCTTAAGGGAAACCCAGGTGCTCCCTTCCTCAGGAAGCCTTCCTGACTCTTCCAGATGGACTCAAGCACTTATCTCCATTAATTCCGTTATCCAGCTGACTAAGACAGGCTTATCCCCTGGATAGTCTCCCCATTAAAAGGTAAACTAGACTCGAGAATAGGAGGTGCATGTCTTTTACCTTGTGACCTCAATGCCCTACACATTACCTTGCACATAGCTGGTGCTTACTCAACATTTCCGTAAACAAGGGGAGGAAAGGGGACGATTTCCACCGGACTCTGAAGGAGGTTATGACGTGATTAAACAGACGAGGCTCAAACACATTCTAAGCAAGGGGCGCACAGAAGAAGGGACGTCAAAGGAACGGCCAGGTTAAACACGGTGGCCCAAATACAAGCCTTTACCTCTGCTCTCCTATGAGATGCAAGAATTTAAGGAGTTTTTTAAAAAAACTATGAAGTCCAGGACAGATAGCATGAGCAATGTAAGCATATTTTGGGGAAATGGGAAGTAGATGAGTTAGTGTAGCTGAAAAGGATGAAAACCAAGTGCCTGGAGAGGGAGGAGCCAAAGAGCAACAGGAATGCATGTCAGAGAAATGCACGTCTGAGAAACGCATGTCTGAGAAATGCACACATGAGAAATGTATGCCTGAGAAATGCACGTCTGAGAAATGCATGTCTGAGAAATGCACACATGAGAAATGTACGCCTGAGAAATGCACGTCTGAGAAATGTGCGTCAGAAGAATGCATGTCAGAGCAATGCATGCCTGAGAAATGCAACCTGTGAAATGCATGTCAGAGAAATGCAAGTCAGAGAAATGCACATCTGAGAAATGCAAGCCAGAGAAATGCACACATGAGAAAGCACATTAGAGAAATGCATGTCAGAGCAATGCATGCCTGAGAAATGCAACCTGTGAAATGCATGTCAGAGAAATGCAAGTCAGAGAAATGCACACATGAGAAAGCACATTAGAGAAATGCATGTCAGAGAAATGCACATCTGAGAAATGCATGCCTGAGAAATGCTTGCCTGGGAGAGCTGGATACCAGGACCAGTGAATCAAGGGCCTGAAAATAGGGAGGTGGGTCAAGTCTGAATACAAAGCTTCCAGAGCCCAGACCCTTCCTCCCTCCAGTTCCCCCAACAACTCTGGCCCCAGATCCTGAGGGTGCTCCAGCGGAAAAGTCCATTTGGGGCCTGGTCACCAGTAGGCCCCACCATTGGGAAGTCCACTCTGCACACAGAACTTTTAATCATCTTTCTCGTCACTTTTTATCAAATACAACTTTTTGAAAGCCAATACTCTCACTTTATTTCCCCTTTTAATCCGATCTAAGTTATTTACACCCTGCAGATGCCTAGTGTTTGTTTAAAATATAATTTTAAGACTGTAGCCAACAGAGAAGATGTCCCAAGGAAAGAGGAGAAGCCAAATCAAAAATGACTTATTGTGGGTCAAGCGTCCTCTGAGGGAAGCACAGACCTAGAGTCCCAATATGAGCAGGAGACAGTTGGGTTCATAATAGGGAAATTACTGTAATTAAAAACCAGAGTTTAGGGGGCTGGCCCCATGGCGTTTGGTGCACTCCACCTCAGTGGCTCAGGTTCGAGGGTTTGGATCTCAGGCATAGACCTACACCACTCATTGGCAGCCATGCTGTGGTGGTGACCCACATATAAAATAGAGGAAGATTGGCACAGATGTTAGCTCAGGGCTAATCTTCCTCACCAAAAAACCCAAAAAACGAAAAAACAGAGTTTACTTTCTAAAGAAGATTAGAAACGCCTACAGAGACTGTAAGGAGACTTCTAAGTAAACCTGTCAGACTGAGGCTGCATCACAGATTTGTCCTCCTCTAATTCTTAAAAAATAAAAGAATAAAATAAAATAATTTTTTTAAATGAAAAGAAATTTTTACCCTAATTCTAACCTTGGAAAAGTGAGATATATTTCTGCCCTAAATTTCAAAGATGGCAACAAATGAGAGAAACAGAAGATTCTCAAAAGACTCAGGGAGTCTCTGGGGTAGACAGAAAAGCCTGCAGTCTTTACTTCCTCCCATTTACGGACTTCTGCCTCCTTGTCCTCTGTCATGTGATGTCGCTGAGTGTCCTCTAGAGTGAGGTTTGCCACGTGCCTTGTCTGGGCCCACAGGATGTGTTAGCATCCTGATGCAAATAAGGCTTTACACGCGCTGTGGGACTTGACTTGGTTTCTCAGGCTGTTGTGATCCCACCAGGGAGCAGCTCCCCCCATCTTGGTCCCCACACTCAAGATAGGGGCACCCCTGAACACACTGCAAGCCTGGAGTCCAGCCTGGCCCAGCCAAGCCCAGCCCAGAGCAGAGCAGCCATAGCTTACTTCCAGACTCCTGAGCATGAAAAGAACTATTTCTGTAAGTCACTGAGCTTCTGCAGTTTCTTTCACAGGAAAAACCTATTATAGGCTCTTAACTTAATCCCCATCTCTTAGAAGCAACATTAAGGGAAGAAGATGAATAGATGAAATTCTCAAACGAGCACTTAAACCAGCTAATTTGGGGAGAGCATATTGAATAGGTGTACAGGCTGCTGGGAAAATGCACGGAGGAAACCCTCAGGAGGAGCAGCATTTATCTGCCACTAGAGAGGTCAGGATCTCGGAAGAGACAGGAAAGTCATCAGTGAGGGCGGGCCCTGTTGCTGAGTGGTTAAGTTCGAGTGCTCTGCTTTGGTGACCCAGGGTTCGCTGGTTTGGATCCTGGGTGCAGACCTACACACCACTCATCAAGCCATGTTGTGGTGGCATCCCACATAGAAGAACTAGAATGACTTACAACTAGGAGATAGAACTATGTACTGGGGCTTTAGGGAGAAAAAAAAAGAGGAAGACTGGCAACAGATGTTAGCTCAGGGCGAATCCTCCTCCAAAAAACCAAAAGAAAAAGAAACCTACCTCCACTGCTTGGGCCAGCCCGGTGGTGCAGCAGTTAAGTGTGCACGTTCTGCTTGGGCAGCCCAAGGTTCGCCAGTTCGGATCCCAGGTGTGGACATGGCACCGCTTCTCATGCCATGCCGGGACAGGTGTCCCACATATAAAGTAGAGGAAGATGGGCATGGATGTTAGCTCAGGGCCAGTCTTCCTCAGCACAAAGAGGAGGATTGGCAGCAGTTAGCTCAGGGCTAATCTGACTCAAAAAAAAAAAAAAGGTAAACCCTCAGGCCTAAATTAGGGGCTCTCTAAAGACTGGGGCTTCCCTGCTCCTCGGGAGTAGCACACACCCAGGAAGGGTGAACCCTGGGGCAGTACCAGCCAAGGCTCCAAGAAAGGCTCCCACAGCCCAAGCCACACTCCTCAACTCCCCCATTCTGGCTACAGAGAAGTGATAAGAGTGCACAGAAAACGATATTCAGTCTTCACACTGCAAGACAGAGAGAGACAAACAGCAGAGGGTCTCAGAGAATTCATGTCACTACACTAGGCTGACCAGCAAGCGGGCAGAGCTGTTCCTGCCTCGATGGATCAAGACAAAGGGAACTGGCGTGGCAGCTAAGCAAACACAAAAGCACATGAAAAAAAGCAAAAGAAAGAAAGAGAGGGACAGAGAGGAGGAGTAAGGAAGAGACAGAGAAGGAGCGACGGATGAAGGACACAATCGAAAGAAGGAAAGAATATAAGCCAAGGGAGGGAGAGAAGTTCCCTGTGAGTGCTTCTTGCTACCAAAGAGTTTAAGGAAAACGTGAATTTAACGAAGTAATAATTCAAAGTCAACATGAATAAGTAATGGAGAGAAAAGAGGGAGACTGTGGAACTAAGAAAACAACATAGGGATCAGACAACATCCTTGTGGAAATAAGAAGTAGAAATGGCGAGGAGAAGACGAGAACAACCAAAACCCAAATCACTGGCAGAACAAAGGCAGAGCTCCTCTAGTGGGGGCGGGAAGAAGTGTTCCTCCCCTCCTCGGGGCCCGGCTGGGTCTGAAAATGGAACTGACAGATTAACAGGGGAAAGCACAAAGTTCACTGAATGTTTACACGTACGTGAGAGCCTTCACAAGAGAGTGAAGACATGAAGAACTGACCAGGGCAGGAAGCCTTTCCACCTTCTGGACAAAGAGCAAACACACTTGTGAAGGACCCACAGCACGGAGGGGTTGGGCCGGGCGTCCACCCGTGAGGCCGTCCTCCTCTTCCTTAACTAGGCAGGAGCGGCTCAGCTTAACCAGGTCTGTGTGCTGGCTCCTCTGGTCCCTCCAGGGGCTGATGAGAGTCTGTCTCAGTCAAAGGAATATTTATTTCCTGCCTTTTAGGCCGAAATGGGGTGGGGGGGGGCATTTTCTTCATTTACTGCTTCTTACCGGCCTTCAGTTCAACATCATCTTTTTGTTAAAGAGGCAGATTTTGGGTTGACATATTCTGGTTTCCTTCGATAGCAAAAGAAAGCAGAGGTACCACAGCAATTAAGAGGATATACAGGAAGAAAGACAATAACGTGTGTCCTTAAGATAAAGAACTCAATAAAGGGAACAGAAAAGAGAGGAAAAAGCAAAATACAAGAAAATTTCCATGACATAAAGGAAGAACTAAACCTTAAGCACAAAAGGGCACAAAACTAATACAAATGATTAATACTGAGGCATGTTCTCGAGACAGATTAATTCCAACAACAGCAAGAGCCCTTCAGGCACTGGTGGGGGAGGCCCCGGGGGATGGGAGTGAGCGGTGCTCAGGCTGCTCAGAACAGCATCAGCCGCAGGGCCCAGGAGCCCGCCAGGGTCTCAGGCACAGAGAGGTGCCAGGTGTGACAGACCAGCAGAGCGACCGCCCAGCACCAACGCAAGAGAGACCTTGTCCATCAGGAAAGAACAGAGGAAACGCGGCCCCAGACCTTGCCGTGTGGAGGGAAAGTGGGATTCTTCCAACAAACTCCAATCCCTCTGAGGACAGAGGAGCTGCGATTTAAAAATTATACAACATTTGAAGGAAAATGCAACCCAGGAATTGAGTGACTTGACAATTTGCCCTTTGACTAGGAAGCTAAAAGGTGATTTGTGGAATAAAATTCCTACAAGTCCTTCTTGAAAAGTATTACTAGGCAATAACTCCAACTCAGTCAGAGAAGAATTGAAATTCAGAAAAAAAAAGACACCTGGAACTGGAGAAACCTGCATTACGTAATTATCAGTGGGCATCAGCCCATCTATAAAAACATCTAAGACCAAAGGACCAAGGTAACCGTGGTTACAGGAGACGATGAGAATCTTCAGCCTCGACAATCTAAACACAATCGAATGAGAAATGGGAAGTCAGAGGAGCCAGGAGAAAAGGAGGAAGGCCAATTCCTCATGGTCAGAGCAGGACTCCAACTGCTCCATCCAAAACTGAAAGTGGAATTTAAAAAAGCAAAAGATCCGCAACCTCTTCTCACCTTTTCCCCATCACTTCCTCGGAACTATGTTAGGGACTATTATCACCTGCAGCAAAGAAAAGTGCGTCTCAAGTTAGCGGTTCCTGCAGCTTTAGTTCATTTCTTCTGTTAAATTCAAGTAAAATGGAATTGAATCGTTTTTAAATATAGCTTTCATTTTTATAAGATCAGTTCTCCCTTTCTTTTCTGTGGATATATTGACAAAGACACATGTGAGAAGGAAAAAGATTGGGGAAGGGATGTGACCTAACGGAAGGTCGGCACACTCAGCCTGCAGGCCGAGCCGGGCCCCCAGCAAGCTTGATGGGAAACAGTCACGCCTGTGCATTTCCTCGTTGTCCGTGGTGCTCTCCCGCTACAACGGCACAGTCCAGTTCTGAGACAGAGACCACCGGACCTCCGAAGTTGCAAACATTTACTGTCTGCACAGTTGCAGGAAGTGTGGTGACCCCTGCACATAGATGGAGGCATTCAGGGGTGTGGGGTATTTGGGGTTTGGTTTGTAGTTTCTTTTTCGGTATTTGTTATATTGCATAGAATTTTTAATGAGCATAATTTTTAAGAAAGCAACGAAACCACTTTGTATTTGGAAAAAGACCTCCCTCCACATGTGGAGTGAGCGAAGCGGCCTCTGGCTCCCCTTCGTGAGCTCCTTTCTGGAGCAATGCCCTTCCAGTCCCCCTGAGAGCCTCCTGTCTCTGTGGAGGAGACTCAACACAAGCTGGTGGGCGGCTGTGGAAATCGGGGCCAGCTGGTCAGGTGCCCGTCTGAAGAAGGCAGTTGTGTCACTGGCTTTGGCAAACAACTGGAGAACACTGTCCAAATAACAAGGAGATGGGGAGGGGAAATTTTTTTCTATCTAGCATTTGCCAAAATCACAATCTTCAGCAAATATCACATAACTCATTAAAAATTCCCCATTTCCTGAAACCAAAATGGAAGCGGTCCAAGAATCAGAAGAAAATGACAAGAGATTTTCACATGATGGAGTATATGCGGTAACTATTCTGGTTCAAAACTGATGCAACTTGAACTAGAAAAAAAAGCCTGCGTTATGGCCTGTCCAACACACACTGTACATCTGCTTTAATAATTAAGATAAGAATGCCTACTTCCCTCCTACAAAGCCAGTAATGCCGTGCCAGTACCGCCTGTATCAGTACTCCTAAATCAGGGCCCCTTCCCAGCATCAGGGTCACCTTGACCTGCTAATTTGCAACTGAATACCTCCTTGAAACTTTGAGGAATATATACCCTGGGCTTGTTTAATCTCTGTTCTTTCTTTTAAAGGTGTAAGACTGTTCTGAAAACCAAGGTTCTCTGGAAAAGGCTTTCCTAGGTTATAACCCTCACTGGCTCAGGTAAACTCACCTTCTCTCTCTTAGCTGTAGAATGGTTATTGGTTATTTTCCAACAACAAAAAGAAAAGCTGGTCAGTCCTCCTCATGTGTTTAAAATCTCTTTCTCGACTGCATTCTAATTTTCCCATGCCTAAATATAGGCCTTTCCTCAAAAGTTCAAATTACAAAATGGTTCAGAGTCCACACAATTCAAAGAGGATGGTCTGAGTCTGTGAAATAGCATCTGATCCATCTGTGAGAGAGCCTGTCAAAGGGGCAGCTGTGAGAAGAAGGAAGCTGCCCACACGTGTCCATCGCGTCAAGCCTTCGCCCTTCAGCCTCTGGGCCGCCCTCTCCACAGAGCTTTCCACCAGGGCCGCCTCCCTGGCGATTTCAGCAGCCACAGCAATCCCAGTGTGGGATGAAGGCCCATCCCTGTTGTGCCTATGGCTTCCCCCAGCATCAATGATTAATGATTCCAGAGCACTCCCAGGGCAGGAGGATGCTTCTGCAGGATGAGTTATCAGCCACTAGAAACAAGGAGGAAGATTAAGACCCGTGAGTTAAAGCTTTCATGATTCAAGATGTTTTCTGTCTGAAAATAATTAATAATGTTGATTTTATTCCCTCATTGAATAAATGTGCTTATTCCAAGAACAGTAAATCTCTCCAAGTCCAAGAGCAACGGAACCGAAAGGTCTCCAACAGCAACCTTCTGCTTCCTTCCTGATTAGAAAGCAACTGTGGTTTTTTAGGGAAAGGAAAAGTCTATATTAAGAACTGTTTTTAGGGGCTGGTGCCGTGGCCGAGTGGTTAAGTTCATGGGCTCTATTTCAGCGGCCCGTGGGTTCACTGGTTCGGATCCTGGGCGTGGACCTAGCACCACTCACCGGGCCATGCTGAGGCGGCATCCCACAGACCAGAGGCAGAAGGACCTACAGCTACGATATACAATTGTGTACTGGGGGGCTTTGGGGAGAAGAAGAAGAAGGAAAAAAAAGAAGATTGGCAACAGATGTGACCTCAGCTGCCAATCTTTTAAAAACAAAGCCAGAACATTTTTACTAAAAATGCTAACTAATCAATGAACTATATCTAGAAAGAGAAACTGCAAAAGTCTTTCTTCATGCTTCTTCAGGTTCCTTACATAATCAAAAGGTTTAAAAATCAGCTTTTATAGGTAAAAATTGAATTAGTTGGGCATGCAACACAAGCTGAAGTTGTCCAAGAAAAGTGCTCATAAATTCTTGTCATCAATGAAAAACCTAGAAGATATTTCTCCTGAAGATGTTACAAGTTTTGCTCACTTTCTTTATTGTCAGTCATGCAGATGCTCAGTGAAATCTAGAATATTCTCCCCCATACATAAAATTCTCTGCCCTGCATTGCCTCCACTTTCTCCTCCCAATCCCTCAAAATCCCACATTGAACCAAAAGAACCCAGACCAAGACGACAATTCACCTCTTTAAAGAAGAAAGAGAGGAAACTCAGATGTGTTTCAAAACGTGAGAACCGAACTGAACCACAAAATGCTGAGGTCCAGGAGGGCAGGCCAGTCCACCTCCAAGACACAACTCTACACAGACGCACAGCACAGCCAGACACCAGCCAGAATAGTAAGAGCAATTCAAAACCAAGCAGCTTGTGATTCTAGATGAGAAGTCCAATCCTGGGGGTGGTGAGAGAAGGGGACAAGGAGGTCAAAATGTACAAACTTCCAGTCACAAGATAAGTAAGTTGTGGGATGTAACGTACAGCCAGGGCCTCCTGGCTGGTCTGAGAACCAAACTGACATGAGACAGAATAACAGGAGAAACTCCAACAAAGCTTCAGAACATGTATACATGGGAGAAACCCAGGAAAACTGAGTAACTTGCCAAAATGGGTGAAGCCAACACCTTAAATGCCATCATCACCTAAAGACAAAGGAGGATGTTGGGGGTCGTGGTTTGGGACTTCTAAGAGAGGAAGGCAATTCACATGGAGACAGAAAAGCAAAGGTTTGGTAAGCAAGTGTTTGCTGAGCCATCTATAGAGAATGTGACCCAGAGACAGAACTGAGACAAATGGGCTGAGCCAGGCCCCTCCCAGTCTACCAATACCCAGAGTTATCCATGGTGATGGCCTGGCCTGGGACGGGACTTTTGTCTTGAATTCTTTAGGCATTAGGGGGAAGGTCAAAATCTTTCAGAGTTTTTTTCCTTAAAATTAATCAAGCCAAAGAGACACATTTTGGGGTGGCACCAGTTCTGATCCCCCACAATTGCATACTGGAAAGTTGCTAAGAAAACAAAACTTAAAAGTCCTCACCACAAGAAAAAAAATTTATAACTATGTGTGGTGATGAGTGTTAACCAGACTTACTGTGGTGTTAATTTTGCAATGTATATAAATATCAAATCAATGTGTCACATACCTGAAACTAAATATAACGTCAATTATACCTCAATCTAAGAATAAAAAGAAATCCAGTCCTATTGCTAAAGCCCAGACATTCCATGTTCCATTAATCATTGAAGTCAAGCTAAAAACTCCCAAAGAAACAAAGAGCAAACTGAGAGAGCATTTGGGGTTCAAATTATGCAGAAGGTCCACATATTTATCTTTATTCTTTGCATATCCAGACATCTGCTATTTCTTGCTGTACATTTTAAAGGCTATATTGTAGGACTCTGAACTTCGTTGTATTCCTCTAAAAAGTGTGATGTGTTGTCCTGACAAGCGGTTAAATTACTGACAGGCCATCTCAGTCCTGTTGACTGTCGGGGTTCGGCTTTGCTAAGGGAGGTCTGTTTCACTTTGCTCTCAGTCCTCCAGCAGGCCCCTTGTTCCTGGGACACAGTCCTTGCTCCTCAGGTGAGCTGTCCTGGGGTCTCCAATGGGCTCCATCAGAACCCCACATCCCCCTGACACGTGCAGCTTCTAAAATCGTGGTTCACCTCTCCAGCCCCCGGAAGCTGTTCTCAGTTGACCTCGCAGAGTCTCACTCGGAGCACAAGCAGCTAAAGATTTAGCAAAGAACCTGAAGGAGAAGCCCAAACAGATTTCTGGGGCTACTTCTCCTCAGCTGCCCCCTCTCAGGTACCCGAACCTGCAAGTTCCAGCAGCCTTAGCGACCCAGACCGCCTACCTCCATGTCCTCCCTGTGGCCAGACTGCCCCTCTCTGCTTGGACTCCGCTTGCCCACACTTTGGAAAACGCCCCAGGCAAAAGGTCAGCACGCAAGTTGACCTCACTGCGTGTGGCCCTTCTCAGGACCGCCGCCCTGTGACACCCACTGCCCAATGCCCGAGAATAGGTGTTCACATAATTTGCCAAGTTTCGTAGCTTTCAATGGTAGAAAAATACACCTGTTACCCTGTCTTGGCAAGAACCGGATGCCCTATGTGTTTTAACATATCAATAATTTTCATTATTGTAGGAATAACAAAGACCTCTAAGCCAAAGTCACCAAGAACCAGTGTGAAACGAGCCCTGGGCTGGGAGTGAGAGCCAGGGCGCTCAGCAGGTCCAGGTCCGGCAGCGCCAACTGGCAGTGAAGCGCCCTGACCCCCAGTGCTCAGCGCTGCAGAGCAGGCTGAGCTCCACCAGCCCTGATGTCCCTCAGCTCCAGCACATCCTGACCCTTCTACTCCCACCGTGTCCGTGGGATTAACGAGACGCACGGCTCCAGGAACCAAAGCAGCTGTTCTCGTAAATGGAAAGTCCTCTCGGAAGCTCTAGGTCCATAAGAAAATCATGGGCCCCCAAGCCCCGCAGCCGTCCTCTCTGTGCGTGAATGATGGTGGAGGGAGCTCCAGGTCAACACCAAGGGCAGGAGCCGGTGACCACAGCGAGGCAGACCAGTCAGGCTCCAGAGCCCATGGACCCAATTTCCAAACTCCCTGTCACTTCACTTCTCTGAAACTGTTTCCTCGTCTGTGAACCGGCTAAAATGGTATTACCTTACAGGCCTATTCTGGGGACCAAATGAGATAATGTATATGCTTTGGGGTAACCCACAGCAGACATTTTCCACTGTTACTTAATGATGCCCAGTGGCATCTGAGCCACTCCGTGTGAGTGGCAACTCAGACATCAACTCATACATCAAGTTCTGAAATTTCTTCTCTACCACCTACTCCACCTTCACTACTGCTGCTAGCAGCCCGAGGCCCTGCTACGTGGATGGGGGCAGTCAGTGGTCGGGAGCACCCCCCAAAGGGGCACCTCATTGCCTACCCCTTCCTTAGGAACTAATCAGATTTTTTTTCACTCTGACAAAAAAGAACTGGGAAGGCTTTGATCAATTTATAGTGTCTCAAGAAGGGTTTTGAGGTTTTGAGGATTGCCAAGGAAAAACATCTCAACCCTGGTCTCCTCAATCTCTCCACCTACCAGCTCAAAATATTCTCCTAACTAAAGAGAGGCAGTGCTTCAGATCTAGGGGGAGGTCCCCGGAGCCATTAATGGGGCGTTGGCCTCAGAGAATAACTGGCAATTAAGAGCTGCTCCCAAGAACGCACTGAGGAGCACGCTGGACTAAGTGGGGCCCAGAGGGAGGGAAACCGCCTCCCTTTGAAGGGCACCAACCTGTCCTGGGGGTTGGGGCGGGTACCACAGGGTCAAAAGGATGGGGGACACTCTGTGTTCAGCAGCGCCCCCAAGTGGCAAGAAACAGCCACTACAGAGGACTGGCCAGCTCTGAGATTTTTCCCTACTTGAAAATGGAAGTTTGGAGCAATTTCCTTTTACACTGCAAATGTTTCAGAAGGTTCGTGAATGATCCACAAAGGAGAATGGACACCCAAGAGTGTGATAATGAACTTTTTTGCCAGCCCAGTGGGTGGACCCCTGAGCCTATTTGTTCCACACAGCTCCCACCTGTTACATGCTGGAAGACCAGAAACAGGACCTAACACATGGTAAGTACTCAATAAATTATGATCCTGAATAGACATGAGCTGAAGTAAATGAGGACAAGGGCATATGTGTATACACGACAGGAGCAGGATGGTTTAGCCAAAATGCTGTCCACTCAAATGGAAGCTTCGTCAAGGTGGGTGGTTTACTTTGTCCACACTGTGCGCCCAGCATTCAGAACAGCGCCTAGCACGTACATCTTGGTAAGTGCGTGTTGAATTGAAGGCTAAGTGTATCTAAGTCTAGAGCCTGACCCCGTGTCTAAGGAGTGAGACGCCCCTGGGGCCGTCACCCTCTGTCAGTGGGAAAGCCTGGACTGGAGGAAGGACGGGCTCACCAGGTGTACCCCCTGCTTTCTGCCCCAAGAAGGTCCTGCCACATCTTGAGGAAACAAACGCATACAAACCTCAGCTGCTTGAAGGAGTGGACCCCAGGGCCGTGTGCTTCACACGGAGTTATCACTTCCACAATCACAATTTCTCACTGGAAGGAACTGGAAAAAGCCTTCCTAGACAGTGGACCCGGGCCCCATGTGGTTCTCCTGGGAGCTTATTCACAGCAGACTCCTGGGCTCCAACCCAGCCGCTCAGACAGACAGACGGAGCAGTGGCAGGCCCCGGGATCTGCGTGCTGAGTTAACATCCAAGCGATCCAGAGCAGCCCAGAGCTGGGGCCCTGGAACCTCCAAAGGGGATCAGCACTCCATCTCACCAAAGGAGAACTTGGCCCAGCGGGGTCCCATGACCCGCCCAAGGCCGTCATCCCTGCGGCCTCCCCTCACTCGTCACAGCCTTGCCCTCCACTTGCCTTGTGTGGAAGGAGCTGACCCCCAGAGTTCCTTTGGAAAGAATGGGCCCTGGGGCTCCAGCTGACAGGTGGAAGAAGAAGGCCCAGCTCTCCATGAAAGCCGGTCACTTCCTTAGGTTCCTGGAGGAGGGGGGTGGGATGCAGATCTCACAGTCCCGGGGTCCCCTTGCCTGGTTGAGGCAACCTCACTGTTTACCTCCCACCGTCACATCCCATTAGGCCCAAACCAGGCGTCTTCCTCTGATTTCTTCTCTGTAATATTGACCCTGCCCGCTGTCATGGGGGCTCTTTGCTGGGTGACATTCCAATCTGAAGGAGGAAGGGAGGACAGAGGAGACCTGTTCCCCCATCATTTTCCACTCAGGATCCTATTTTGCATCTTCACTTGAGGTCCAAAAAGGAACCCAGAGGGAGGGCCCCCCCCCGCCCCCTCCAACCTCCAATCCACAGCGGGGAGTTCCTTGAAACGGAGCAGGGAGCTTCGGGCCGATCAAGGTGAAACACTGCCACCACGTGGCCACTCTCGGTCATCACAGGCTGGCCCCGCTTCCCCGGCGCGGGCCTCCACCGCGGGGACACACCTATGGCAGGACAGAGCAGGTGGGCGCACACGGCCCTTCCTTCTTCTCCTTAAAACTATTCTCTTTCTAGGAAGAGAAGTACATTTACGTGGTACCAAACGCAGAAGGTCCAAGCGTTCTGCTGTGGAACCTCAGTCCCCGCCCTCGGCCCCAGAGGCCTCGTGGGCAGTCCCCTGTGTGACCCGCGGGAGGTGCTCTAAGCAAACACGCGGATATTCTCCGTCTACATACGGGGCCCCAGGGCCTGCGCTCGCTGCAGGATCCCACGGCGTCGCAGACCCCTGTCTGTGCAGCCATGTGTTCACCCACTGTATCTCCGCACGGGCCCTCCTCTCCCCGTTGACGGTCTCCCCTCCCTCACAGACACAGCAGGAGAACCAGGAGATAATCCATAAGAGACCTGGCTTTAGCCAAAGGGCCCCATGCCGCACAAATCGCCTCAGACCAGAGTGGAATAAGTCCTGGAAACCCTCTAGCCCAGCCTTCTCATTTCACAGGCGAGACCCGCAGAGAGGGACAGGCCTTCCTGAGGTCACAGGCTGTTGCCTCCTGGGATCAGGGAGGTTCAGCTGAATGCTCACTTAGGGTCTACACCTCACCTTTAACCCCTGCCTGCCCCCTCACCAGCAGGGCCTCTGCTCCCTGTCCTCAGGGACCCTGCTCCCACGTGCCCAGCGCTGACCTTGCTCCCAGGGTTTACCAGGAATCTGGGCTGATGCCGTAGCGACCAAGGCCGGGGGCTCAGTTGACTCCCAGACCCTCCCTGGTCCTGAACACCTTGAGCACCGGCCCCTGGGGTGAGCCTGACCGCATTAGCCTCGGCTGCCCTGCGAGCCCAGATGGTCCCGTCAGGGGGTACGGGGGAGAGATTTAGGCAGGATGGACACAAAGAAGACCTTCTAGTGGGCAAAACGGTTCCAGCCCCGCCATGGGTGGCCAGGGAACTAAGAGCATCTCCTCTGGAGACTGTGCAGTGGGACTCAGTGACAGGAGAAGCTGTGGGTAATCAGGACTCGACAGTGCCGGAAACACGCGGGAAGACGGGGAAGTGCCCTGCGGTCGGCCTTGCCTCTGAAACTCCTTCCAGCCCGCGGGGCCTGCCTGCATGTGCCACGAATACTTCACTAATTCATGTAGGGTGTGTGCATTACACACGTACTTCTGTGAACTGCACGTGCCACACTGTGCTGCTCTTATAGCGCTAACTTGAAGAGCATCAGGCACACTGTTCTCATTACCATTTCATGAAGAAAGGAACCCAAACATTAGGCATTTTCCCCTTAATTGATGGTTTCATACTTAATTGGGCACATGGCAAGGTTTAGCTTTTCTCTTGTTATATAATGGATCATTTTGAATTCAACTAAGGAATCACCGTTTAGTTTTTAGGGTGTGCAAAGGGAAGTAATGCTAGTTGGCAGGATTGGATTGTAAGGAAACGATCAAATAATTGTATTTCAGAGAAACGGAAAAGCCAGAACATGTACAGGAAGGAATCGAGGATCAAGGGATGTTAGAGCTGGTATCTGACAGATGGAACCCTAGCACCACACCCCTTTTCTATAAATGGGGAAACTGAGGCATTGGGAGTGAAGCAGCTTGCCCACGGCCCCTCACGCGTGTCTCTGCTTTGCCACACACCGTCTCGTGGGGGCGCTGCTGGGAGCCTGGGGTCTCTGGGTTCTGTCTCACTCAGCAGCTACCTGGCTGTGAAATCCCCGGGCATGATGCCCTTACTCTGTTTCAGTTTCCCCATTAGTAAAATGAGGAGGTTGGACGAGAGAGGACGTTTACGATGCAACAATTCCCAAGAAACCCTCCCATACTCGTAAAGTCAACCTCAAATACACATAAGTCGGCACACACGCATTTGCAACAGCGTCAGTAAAACAGACAGCAGCCAGCCTCACAGCCTCCACCCTCGGCAGGACCCTCTCACCCACTATGTTCTGTCTTTCTCCTCAGTCAGGGGTAGCTGTAATGCAATTCCCTCCCCAGCTGTGCCTGACTCCGCGCTGCCTTCCCAGTAGCAGGTCGGGGTTGGTGGTAAGGGGCAGGGTGCTCTGGAGAGGGCAGAGTCGTCCCTACCAAGTAATTTGCCTCAGGAGATGTTTGGAAATACATTCAGCAGCCCCTGCAGTCAAGTCTAGAGAATGATCCATCACGTAAATGAAGCTGCCTCCATCAGCGGGGAGAGAGGCAGGCAGAACCCAGGCTGCCTTCCCAGGGCCAGCACGTGAAGCCCAGGCACCACCAAGCAGGGACTGGCTCCCACTAGGTCAAGGTCACCCAGAGAGATGTGGCAGAAGTGTCACCTCAGCCCCAGCCGGTCTGGCTGTGACATGGGTACCTCCTAAGCTCCCAGGGAGGGAACAGGGGGTGTTTTGACAGCTTCCTGGCCTATTACATGTGAGCAAACGTCGCCAGGGCATCTCAGAGAGCCTGTTGCTCCTGACCCTCAGCATTGGAAGGGCCTTCCCCCAGCTTCCTCCACCTCCCCTCTCTCCCCTCCTCCCAGCTTCCACCCCTGCACCCTCTCCCAGGTTCTACCCCGCCCACCACCACCTTCCTTACAGGTTCTACCCCCCACCTTCCTCCCAGGTTCTACCCCCCACCTTCCTCCCAGGTTCTACCCCCCCCCCACCTATCTTCCAGGTTCTACCCCCCACCTTCCTCCCAGGTTCTACCCCCCCCCCCCCCCCCCCCCTATCTTCCAGGTTCTACCCCCCACCTTCCTCCCAGGTTCTACCCCCCCAACTTCTTCCCTGCTTCCACCCCTACACCTTCTCCCAGGTTCTACCCCCGACCTTGCTCCCAGGTTCCACCCCCCACCCATCTCCTGATATTTTTGCTTGAATTGCCATGAAGAGCTGAGAGCCCTAAAGCCAGCTCCTATTCATCAGTGCCTGAATGACCTGGGCTTACAGAAGTAACTGGCAGAGATGAAACGTAGGATGCTTCAGGAGTCACCAGATCCAGGGTTATCCAACGCCTCTGGTTTCCCTGGGGGAACAGGTACTTAAAGGAGCTGAGTCCTCCCCAAGGGCCAGTATGACACCTGAGTGCACCTCTGACCCCGCCGAAAACACACAGCAGGTCCCCACTGCCTGCAGATGTTTGTCATAATTGGGGTTGCTGTCCTGGAGGTGGAAAACGGGGTGAACGTGTATCACAGAGCGTGGGCGAGCAGACAGGCAGGGGCATGCTGCCAGCCCCACTCAGCTCCAAGCCCTGTGCCCTGGCCGGGAGAGGGCACCTTTCAGGGAGGCAGCAACGTTTGTCTGCACAAAAGTGACTTCTGCTCCAAAGCTGCATATCCCAGTGCTGGAGTCCCCCTTTTTAAGTGTGTCCATCAGGAAAGGACACTTCTCCCAAAATTTACAGAGAGGGCCCCTGCTCTCTGCCGCCCTGCTCCCCCACAACCCTGGAGACACCTCTCGCTGTCCGCCCTGCAGGTCCTCTGGGGAGCACTGTCCATACTGAGCACCACCGTCCCTTGCAGACCGTGCAGGGTGAGCGCCACTCTGCGCCCTCCTTGCAGACCCAGGACGAGGGCCTGGAGGGAGAGTGCCCGACTCCACAGCACTGACCTGGGGCCACGGTCACAGTGCACAGGGCCTCCTACTGTCAGACCGTGCCATCACCAGGTGAGCCCAGCAGGGCCTTACTCTACTTCCGGGGTGAAAGGCCCAAACTGAGCCCAGGAGAGTGTCAGTGAGCCGTCCTCAGGCCACTAACGCAGGTGGTCATGGGGGACTAGATCTCAAGTATTCTCCGTCCACACCTTCCGTCCTCCGTTCCACAAACAAGATTTCCCGGGTGTGGTGAGATGTCCCAAGGAGGGCTGTGCAGTTGCCTTCCAGACGTTGGGTGGCTTGTAATGGGGACAGAGGGGAGGCTGCTGGCCTTGCTCCCCATTTCCACCACATCCCCATGTTCCGTTGATGGTACCTTTCAGGTCCATCTCACGTTCTTTCACTACCTCCACTGCCACGGTCAAAGCCAGCAACATCTCTCGCGTGGAAAACTGCAGCGGCCTCCTCAGAAGTAAAAGTAGATAAAGACTTGCATTCTGTTTACTCACAGAGTCAGCGTGAAGGTGAAATGAAACCGTATGAGTGAAAATACTGTCGGGGAGGGGACATTCTGCTTTCTACCCTCTTGTGCTCTGACAGCTGGACTAATAGCATAATTGACACGAGGCAAAATTAATAGGAGAAAAACCAGTTTAATGCACACGTATTGGAGATCATAGAGAAATGATGCTCGGAGAGCGAACAGAGCAGGCAGGACACATATCCTTTACTCAAAGGAACAACAAATTGTCAGCATGACAGGACAAAGCAGGTTCGGGTCGGGGCACGTAATTAGAGAGGAACTGAAGCAGAGTTCAGGAATCGGGTAGTAACTTAGCAACGTTGGTTTATCCCAGCTTCCTGCCCTGGACCCCCAGCTCTGGGACGAGGAGGCAGGGAGAGCACCTTCACCTGGGAGATTCATTTCCTGCTTCCAGGGGGACAGAGACTGAGGGTCAGAGAGGCCTGTGTGCTCCTCAAGCAACTTTAATTCAAACTAATCTACATGCCATTGTGGGATATTTTGGGGCCACCTGCCATGGGCCCCAACAATACCTCTCCCAAAGCCTGGCACATTCTAGGTGCTCAAAAAATGTTCTTTTCTTTTTTTTTTTTTAAAGATTGGCACCTGAGCTAACAACTGTTGCCAATCTTTTTCTTTTTTTCTTTCTGCTTTATCTACCCAAATCCCCCCCACACCCAGTAGATAGTTGTATATCTTAGTTTCAGGTCCTTCTAGTTGTGGCATGTGGGACGCCACCTTAACATGGCCTGATGAGCAGTGAAATGTCTGCGCCCAACATCCAAACTGGCAAAACCCTGGGCCGCTGCAGCGGAGCACGTAAAATTAATCACTCAGCCGCGGGGCTAGCCCCTCAAAAAATGTTCTTTAATATAAAAGGAAAATAATGCCAAGGATTTGTTAAGTTGTTAATTTGTTAATATTAATAAATACAGTGCACATTTTATGAAGAAAAGGAAACTGCTGCAGGCTCTCGGCGCGTCTGTGCCCGTGCACTCTGGGCTCCTTGTAGTTCATTCCCCACACTGCAGCCAGCCCAGATTTTCTGAAGCACAAACCTGATCATGTCCAACCTCGATATTCAGGGAAAGTGGGTTTGCTGCAACAGATGAGGGTAACATTTTAATTTTAGGAAGAGTAAAGCAGATTGCCTTCCTTAATGTGGGTGGGCTTCATCCAATTAGTTGAAGGTGTGAATAGAACAAAAAGACTGACTCTCTCTGAGTGAAAAAAAGGAACACCAGGAGACTGCCTTTGGACTCCATCTGCACCATCAGCTCTCCTGGGTCTCAAGCCTGCCGGCCTACACTGCAGGTCTGGCTCGTCAGCCTCCATCACCACATTAGCCAATTCCTTAGGAAATGGAAAATCGCCCTGTGACTTGTGCTGCCCCTGTCACCATCACCTCCACTGCCACTGCTGTGGGGCCCAGGTGAGCTGTCCCCACCTCCTCAGCTTCCTTGCACAGCTATTGCCAAAAACCTGGGCACCTTGGAAAAGAACACTGAGGGTGAGCAGAATAACATCTTAGAGGATAAAACAAGGAGCATGGCAGACCACAGGGCCACTCAGCCTGACCCTTCCTTCTCCCCACCTGCCTCGGAGACTGCAGACTCCCTGCCCCTCACTCTTCACAGGTCACTGCTCCTCCCACTGACTCAGCCGACCTGTCTGCCAGACCCAGGATCCTGTCTGTCCCTCCACCTTCCCCGACCCCAAATACTGATCAGGAAACAAAATGCACAGTCCCCAATTCTCCTCCTCCTACTGTTCCTGCTGATTCTCTTCCCCCTTTTATACCAAGTTCCATTTTGGGAATTCCATTTAGTGAGAACGGAGGCCCTTTGCATTCAGTCAGAGCTACAGTGGCTCCTACTTCTGGCCTCCCCACACCTCCGAGCACCCCGATTTTCTCCTTCAAGCTGCCCTCCTGCCAAAAAGAATCCCCGACACCCATGTGTGTAGCTTCTCCCACTTCTTTTCTCTCACCTCCCCCTCTCCAGTCTCTTCCACCAGGACCCCTGTTTTCACTGGCCAACCCATCCTATCTGTGTCAGTCCCTTCCACCATCACAGCCACGACATCATCAGGTCTGACCTCCCAATCTACCTTAGATCCTAGCATCACTGACATGGACACGGCTCTCCCTTCCCAGGCTGGCATTCTCAGGTCTCCTGCAGGCTCCAGTGTGAGGTCGCTCCCATTTCCCCAAGTTCATTGCAGTGTGGAGAAGAGGCACCTGCAAAGGGACCAGTGTCCCCACCCCAATTTTTATCTACCCCTTTGGCCCCCAAACAGCCCCTTACCCCACATGTGGGGCCCTGATGGGCAGCAGCATAGAGCCCCTCTCCCCAGGGCTCCTGTTTTCACCGGCCCACCCCTCATGTTCCTGTGTCCCCCACACTCCAGGAGGCAGCACCTCTGCAAACCTCAAGCCTGCCTCTGACACCGATACTCTGGATCCCACGCCTCCTTCCCAGGCTGTCACCTTCTGGTCTCCCCCTGTCTCCAGGGACAACCACTGCCCGTTTTTCATGGGCTTCCTGGCTCTGAGAACCCACCACCCAGTAGCAGCACTGCCTTGACACACGTCTTTACCCGTTTAGCTGCGCAGCCAGTCAGCAGACGGACCGCAACTTCCAACCTTCACTTTGGCCCAGGAATCACCCCTCAGCCCACATTTGGGGCCTGTGGTGGGTAGCAGCCTGACAACTCTTTCCTATTGGGAAAACTAGCAGCCCCAACATAGGCTTTAGGCCCCACCACTCCCGCAGCCCGGCCGCCCAGAGGCAGCATAATGCAACCAGGTTTTGCAGGTTTGACATCACCAGGTTCTGCATTTGGCACCACTTGTCAGCACCCAGCTGACTTTGGGTGACATCCCAGGTGTTCTCCCCAGTGGCACATCTACTACTACTGGCTTTGGAGTTGCCACCAGGATCCCAGCACACAGGACATTAGATCACTGTTTGCCAATATGGCTCCAGGCCCACTTGTGTTTCTTGGACCTGCAGCCCCTGTGGAGCGTGGGAGCTTTGGGGTCAGTGTGTCCACCCCAGGCCTCACACAGTCACAGGCATCCAGTGCCCTCAACTTTGGGGCAGGATTGAGGGGCACCAGCACCACCTCTGGTCCTCCTTTTGGTCAGATATCTGGGGTCCATCTGGCCACAGCATGGCTGCTGCAGTAGGAGGGCAAGCATCATCCCTGTGTTTGCACACACTTCTAGTTCCACCTTCATTCCGAGCACATGGGGCCACCTTCCCGGAGTCCAGGTGGCACAGTGGGAGGGGACACACCATTCCCATGACTGGAGGACATGGTATTCCCACTTTCCATCAGTGCAGCTGGGCCCGCTTGGCCAAAACACAGGGGTACAGTCAAAGGGAACAACTTCTCACCTGTGATTGGAGGCCTCTGTGTCACCAACTGCCATTGGAACACTTGGAGCCCACCTATCCACAGCACAGTTGATGTGATGGAGGACAGCGCCACACCTGCTGTGACTGAATACACTATGGTCACCATTCATACAAAGTACCTCAACTCCTCCCCCTTCAAAGTACGGGTGGTGCCATGGGGACAGCTCCATACATTTTTAGACAGAGACCTCTTTGCTCATTCCAAATACCAGAAGACCACCTCTGACTTTGGAGGAGCCAGCACTGTGTTTGGAGAAGATCAGGGTCAGAGGAATTACACTCTTCTACCTTTATTTTAAAATATTTTCCAGTACCAGGTGGGGAGAGTGAATTATGCTTTGCATGACTAGTATTTTAGTACTCTGATGAATGGCTTTGGAACAACACTTAAGTCCACAATTTATCATTTCATAGACAACCACACATATTTGCTAATTAGACAGCCCGAGTTTTAGTATCCGCTCCCTAATTGACCTTAAATCTTGGGGAATCCGGAAGAGACCTTAAATCAATCAAGGTTGGTGTCTAGAAGCTCAGGTGAAATCTGATGTAGCCAGGTAGCTTTCTGTCTAATAGTCCAACAAGTAAGGTAAGAACCTGGGAGTCATTCATTGCTTATCTTTAGGATACCATCTTCTGAACAGCAAATTGCAGTCAGTCGGGGGTTCATTTGTCCATTTGGAGAAGTCAGTGTCTAGAGTATGAAGCCAGCCAAGGTTTGGGTGATCCTGGTTGTGATGATCTTCTACAGTGTGGTTTCCATTCTTTGTGGCACTTCTCTTATGGTCCTGTCCAGCAGGGATGAATTAGATCTTCTGGGTGCTTGTGCTCCCAGGATTTTCATAGGACCCAATCTCTATGGCAAAGATGGTGCAAAATAATATCTTACAGTGTCTAATTCCTTAATTCAAGTTCCCTCTGGGTCTTTTGGAGCCTCTCTAGAACATAGGAAGGATCTCCCAAAGTTAGGCCTATACTGTGTAAGCAAGTAGCCAGATTTTTAATAAGAAACATTTCTGGAGAAACAAAAAGAGAAACAAGGTTAATGGTTGGAACAAATTATAAACCAATTCTTGAGCCCAGGAGATTGCCAGTAAAGAAGATTTCTAGATGTCAGGGTCAAAACATTTTTTGCGTTTTGAATTGTCTCTGACAATGTCATCAGATGTTCAGGTAAACCTTTTGAGTGACTTATATGGTGACAGGCATGAAGATTGTCTAAGCATGGGCTATCATGCTGATCTCTCTCAAGTTTATATCAAGTGTTCCAGCTTCAGTTTGGAGCGCTTAAGGAAAAAAGGGTGGTTTCAGTTCTCAATGATTCAAAATGAAAACGATGGAAAAAATTGAAAATGTTAGTTTGGAGATCTGTACCAGATATTTGAGGAAACTAGAAGAATTCAGGACCCAGTCCAGTCTACAGATGTAAAGCAAAAACCCTAAAGACAATTAACAGAGCTAGAATTTAATGTCCACAAATGTGTACTGTAGTTAATATTGAAACATATTTTTTCTCTCTAAAGTCTCCCTCATTTATAGAAAAGATAGTCAAATGAGACTCATTATTTTTCAAACTAAGTCTAGTTTTAATAAACTTGGCCCAATTATTTACGTAAGTACAACAAGAATAGCAATTGATCATATGGGCTTTTTAAAATTTACTTTGCTGCAACAATTTATAAAGAATCTCAGATTGAACTTTAAAGGTCTCTCAAGGCCAGGAAGACCAATACAAGGACTTGAGGACTTGTCATCAGACTCTGCCTGCAATACTTACAGATGTGGGTGAATTCCTCTCTTCCTGAGGTCCCTAAAATATCCTGAGGGTCTTGCACCTGCCAAGGAAGTGACCTTCTTTACTCTCCTGGTAAGGTTGTTGGGAATCCTGTAAGCAAGGTATCAGGTCAATATTTCCAAGTGGCTTTATTTGTTCCATAAAGTTAATCCTTGTTCCTTAAAGCTCGTTGGTCATATCTGAGTCTATGCATGTTTCTCTCAAATATGGCATTCCAGTCAAAGGCTTGGTAATATAACCAATGATTCCAATTGTATCCCACTATAAGGAGAACATATTCTTATTTAACTTATGTGAATAACTATATTGCCATGAAAATAAGACTCCTCACTCATCAAGAGTTTCATAATTCTTGAGGGATAAGGTAAGGAGACAAAGATAAATGTTTTAATTCTGCTTACCAATTACTGTAAGTCACAGTTCCTTAAGAGAAAAGAGAAAAATATTTCTTAAATCTGGAAAAACAAAACATTGAAAAAATCAGCAACATTTCAAATGAAAAATCATAAAAATTATGATCACTCTCATCAATTAATCTAGTCCCATGCAATCAACTTTTGATCTTGATCTTCTGTTAACAGTTTAATGAGGACATAAGTTTCTCTGTGAGAGTTCTGTAACTTCTTACCCAGCTCAGTTTAAAACTCTGAAAGTTTTTCAGAAATCTGTATTCTAGAGCAAGAGTCTGAGTCCTTTCCATGAATCTCCCTGAAAGTGAAACACATCTGCAAAAACTTTGGATTAAAACAACTGTCTGTAAATGACAAAACACTCAAAAATTGCAAGTGACAAAGACACGTGGCTATTTTTGCAACATACAGCACTTTCAGATAATAACTAGAATTACAACTGACAACCAGGGCAGATCAGCATTTTAGGAATGTTATATAATTTTTAAGATCTTTATATTAATAACATTTGCCCACACAATATTACCTAAGAAAGTTTATCATCACTTATTTGACAATGCTTCCCATGTAATTTAACCTGTCAAATAAACCTGATTAGTTCAATATTTTCCTCTTTATAGAAAGAGAGAACAAATTCTTTGAGAAGTCCCAAGTCACTTTGGAAATTCTTGAAGTTCACTTTTAAGTTGAAAGAAAGATTTTATCCTAAGATTTGAATTTGGGGGGAAGTTTCTCAAAAATATGAAAAGGTTTTAAAACATTTAGTCCAATAGGAACCAATGCTTAGTCACCCATTCAATCAAGGCAACAACAGAACATGTCAAAGGCAAACAGAGAGAGTTAAACAGCTAAAACAAAACAAAACAAAACCCTAATAGAGAGACCTCAGCCTTTGAACATAGGAAATTATCTTAACAAAACATAGATCTTCTCTCTTTGAGATAGACTTACTCAAAAATAAAGAAAAACCTTTTATAATCTCTTTACCAAGAGCAGGCCAAAAGTTCAAGAAAATTATCCATTTAAGAGAGAGCAATCCAAATTCTAATTTTGTACCAGCTTATTTTTCATATTGAAACTTATTTACTTACTCAAATTCACTTCAGTCCTAGCCAACCAGACCATGCACAAACCTCTTTCCTCACAGTTTTTCTTCCACAAACCTTCTGTCACTTGCTTTTTACATTCAAAATTTGTCTCATGCCTGCTTTCCTTTTTTCTCCTAGTACTTTAGGACAAATTTATCTTTCTTAACAAAACAAACAGAAATATCTCCATTTCTTTAGAACTTCTTTACTGAAAGTGAACATCTCACTTTCCTTGTATACAGACTTTTTAGAAACATGTGCTTTCTCATAGAAAATTCCCCAGCATGGCACAAAACATGTTTATTAATAAACTTAAGCATCTTCTAGTTTCTCTAAGAAGCCAAAGACAGAAAAATCTATGCTTAGTAATCAATTTTAACATATTATCTTATGTGGAAATGACCTAGATACTCAATAAATTTTTATCATTTAACTTACCTTAGGAAAACTCTAAGGTTTCAAGTCACCAAAAGGCCCCAGATTTATTCTAAGTAGGCATATCATAATATATACTTATTGTTAAAAAGTTCACCTCAAAACTTTTATCCTTTCCACATCCATTTAGTTTACTTGTTCTCAATAATTATATTTAAACTGCCTACAAAAACCTCATGAGGCATCAGGAAAAATCAGTTGTTATTCTAAGTTATGACTTTATAATGACAAATTTTGTAACAAAGATGAGATGTCTGCATCATGGCCAATGCTGATAACTTTAAGGACATGTCTATTTCAAACCAACAAACTTAAACAAGCTTTTGTTTACCAAAGATTATTTTATATCATGTTAACTTGAAAGACATGTGGGCTAGTTTTTATTACATTTAGAAATGATTTATATAAGCACATGCTTAAAGTCAATTAAATAGGCTCCTTTAGAAGTTACACCATCTGGAGGAAGACAAATATATAGAGAGAGACTTATATACATAGAATAAGATAGCTAAGAACAGAGATCTTTAAAATTTGAGCCATGTCTCAGGTACAAAGCTCAAAAGAATAGTTTGATCCTAATTGTTGTTCTGACAGATGGACCTGCTCAGATGGCCAAATATTTTTATTAAAGATTCTTTTCCTTTTGCTGTAAGGATCCTTTTTAGATGTGTTTTGAAGTTATTTTGTCTTTTAGAAGCTTCTGCATATTAATCAAAGACTCCATTCCATTGTCTCTGAGGGGTTTTCAATCCTCTCTTTTAAGGGTGACACTTAAAGTGGACTTATCTGAAACAGAGGTTCCCCAGGACAGTCATTATAATTCCAAATTATCTCAAAAGCTTACTTCTTTCTACTTGCTTAGTTTTAGATCAGGAATTTGGGAGGAGCTGAAGTAGGGAAGCTCAGCAAGAGAGGAGAGAGGAGCAGAGATCTGGTTTCACTTCACTAGTATGCTCACTGGTACAGCTGTCATTCTCCAATCTGACATGTTTCTCATTTAGTTATTTTCTTTTAAAGAGGCAATAAGGTATTCCTGATTTTGTTTAGAAGCCTCAAAAATTTAAATAAGCTTCCCATTGTTTATTTAGTTTTATAGCCAGCTTTTTCCAACTGCATATAGAAAACAGCAGTTTGGGTAAACTTAAATTGCCCCATTTTCGCCATTTTAAAGTGAGATCTTTTTTAGCACGTTTAATTAACAAGGCCTGAAGGGTGGACTTATATGCTCTTACAATATCAGGCAGGGGAAACATTCCCCAGTGAGACACAATGTTTATCCCCACAATATAATCTACAATACGGTCAAAAGAGATGTAATCATTTTACAGAAAGCCCATTTAAATATACCAATTGTCTTGTAAAATTTTATCTTAATTTAACAATTCTTATACCTTTAATCATAGCTTCCATTAGGATTCCATCAACAAATCTCGGTCTTATAATACTGCGTAGGGGAAGCATTCCCAGACAGACATAACACCCAATTCCAACAAACACTCAGGTAAGGTTGACATAACCTCTTTATGAAATACTAGCTCAAACATTTTAATCATTATAATTTCATCAACCCTAGCAGCCGAACTGTTGCCCCAGGCAAATATCAGTCAGGTTTCTCATTGTGATTTCTGCCTTCTGGCTTTTTAAATTTTTCCTAACTGGAGTCAATTGAATAGGCTTGTTTGAGATCCTTTAATGTCATGGGGCCAGTAGGGGGTTCCCTTTAGCCTGCCCAACCTTAGACAGTGTTTTATTAAAACCTTTGTTTTAACCCCATTAAACTCCATTTTATTCATCCCATTTTTTAAAAATAACCATCTAAAGATTTACATTGTGCTGGGATTAGTCTTGTGATTCTTTCCTTTCTGATTTTTCTGTTTATCCCCCTTTTAATATTTGTCTTACTTCCCTCATTTCCTAAAAATCCCTTTAAAAATGTCCACCATTTTGAGAGGGGTCCCTTTATTTTCCCTCAGCTTCTTTTTATTCTTTTGTTAATGTAATGCTTTCATTAGCATCTGTAAGACCATGATAGGCAGCTGAGACCCCAAATTTGATTGTTTCATCTTTTTCTTTTTCATAGGTTTATAATTAAAAGCATTCCAATTTTGCAATATATAACCCAGAGGGCTGCCACTGGGAATTGAGTGTGAGTTTCCCATTATGGTGCTGCATATACACATTCACATACACATACACACACAAGTATCAAAACAAAGGGAGCCTGGAGTTCCTCTGTGAGCAAAGGTCCCTTGTCCTTTCAACAAATCAGGGTTCCCCTGAACAAGCACCATTAACCTGGAACAAAACCCCCAAAACAGAGGCAAACAAATGAAAGGAAAAATAAGACTCAGTCAGTTTCAATGAAGAAACTCACCAAAAAGACATCTATTCCAAACCAAAAGCAAAAATAATTCCAAATCCTGTTTTCTTGCCACAAGGAAAATGCTCCTAAGGCCAGAAGTGCCAGGTCTGATGGAAAATACCAGGGATAGGGCAAATTGCTTAGGCAGCTGCTGGGCTGCTTCCTGGGAAATCCCCACCAGCTTAGGGCCACGGAGGCACAGTAAAAACAGCCTCCTGGCTGGGTGGCCAAATTGTTACCGAACACAAACACAGTTTGTTTACCTGAGAAGCAGCCAAAGCCAATCACTGAAATACCAGGCTTACAGCAAGGAAAGAGGTTTATTATCAAAAGGCAGCAAGATGAGGAGATGGGTGCTAAAACTCAAATCCACCTCCTCCAAGGGAAAAAGGTAGGCGTTTTTATTTGGGGTTTAAGAGAGGAGGGAAAGCATGTGCTGGTGTTCTACATAGGAAAAGGGGAGCATATGGCCCTACTGGTTGGCGCCTTCCCACCAGCCTGCATTTGGCCTGGTGAGGTTGAATCTCTTTTTTTCTTGACTGTCTGGACTTTGCTGATTAGTTTTCATCCCTGGCCTGTGTTTGGCTTTGTGAGGCTAATCTCGTTTCTTCTTGACCATCTGGACCTTGACTTCCTGGGAAAAATAACTCAGACAGAAAGATCTGGTTAGTTTTAGCTGAGGATGCACAGCTACCGTTAGTAGAGTTTATCTCAAATTTTTTTCCCTCTTTTAACTTATTCATTCTCTGTTTCAGTTCATGAAAAAGGAAACTGCTCAGTGTACTACCCAGCTCAAGAAACAAATTTAGATCCCATCAACTGAAATAAATAGTGGTCTGCATTTCACTCGGAAATATAAGAATTGTAAATAGATTGCGTCTCAAAAGAAACATGAATTCTATCAAAGCACACTTGCGCAGACTTTGGGTCTAACTGATCATCACACATCAACAACATCCAATAACAAATAAATGAGATCAAAATCAAAATTTGAGGATTTATTTGGAGTTTCACTTTTAAAGCCACTTGTGTCTACCTTGCATTGTTCTCAAGCATAGGCCAAAAAAATCACAAAGGTGTCAACTGGAAAAGTAAATCGGCCAGTTGTTTTACCCTCCAAATGAGTTTATTTGGGAACATCCAAAAGAATTGCAATTCAGGATATGCAGGCTATGGCGGACCATAGGCAAATCCAGAGAAACAAAAAGGGGTTTGCTTTTATAAAGTGAAGGGGGGCATTGGGAATGGCTTAATAAAAAAATCCACTGGAGGAAACGGGGAGTCCAGAGGGTGGAGGCTTCCCATCTGTTGGGTCGCTACAGTCTCTCATTCGCTGGGCTGTTGCCGAGTGGAGAGGAAAATCCTCCTTCCTCCTTCTGGGTAGTAAGGAAGAAAACACCTTCCTGCAGAGATGCGAGCACAGGTCTCTTCCTGTTTGGAGTCACTGATGATGTGTGATAGGGCAGGGGAGCTCCCCCGCCAGGCCTTCGCAACTGCCACTTAGTTGAGGTTTCCTTTATTAATCTCACATTGGTGAAGAGAATAAGGAAGACGAAGTCTGTTTTGTTCACTTCTGTGGCCCTAGTGACTAACACACTACATGGTACTAAGGCAAATATCTCTTGAGTGATTGCAGGAATGAAGGTCACTGCGTATGTGTGCCTTCTGAGCTCACACCAGAAGCCAGAACCAGGTCCCGTGGCCACACTTAGCTGTAAGGAAGGCTTGAAAGCAAATATCTGGTAAATGGTAATGAGATTACAGTGAGGGGTTTAGAAGAATCAGACTTATCTTCCAGAGCTTTGCCACCTAGAATAAAAGTTTGCCATTATCAGGACGGGGATGTGGGGAGGGTAGATGTTAGATTGTCTGATAAGAATGCCTCTCACTCTAACAAAAGTGTTCATTGATAAGAACCGGTCCAAGCCTGCAAGGGAAATGATATAAGGCTTATTGAGGTGTTAAATGAATCAAATATGTATTTGTGAAACAGATAATTATAACTAATGTGTTGCAGGAGAGCACAGCAACATTATTGCAAGGCTTTAAGCTTGGCAAGAACAAATTACAAAATGGGTGACTGAGAAATATGCAACTTGCTGATTCTCATAAATTACTGTGTTAGATTGTTTGTGCTTTGGAATCAAAGGCCAGAAGGTAGTATCTTATCAAACATGAAGGCAAGGGGCTTAAGAACACTGGGCCCTTGCAGGAATGGAACGCCTTCTGCATAACTTGCCACATTGTTTGTTCCCAGGATACTCCCTCAGAGAATGGCCTTGTGTAGGGCAGGGGTACATCGAAGAGGGGAAGATTAGAACTGCTGAGCTTTGACTTGCATATTCCTGCTGGCATGAGTTCCTGCTATGCTTGTACTTCTTGGCCTGCAAATAAATACGTGGCGATCAGAGGGATGACACCTCAGTCCTAGAGGCTGATGGTCCCCTGTCCCATTAAATAATATAGAGTGTGTTGTGTCTATTACATAGACGTGTTCTGTATATTCATTCCGTCCGCCCCTTCAGCTGCTGCCTAGCTGGTCTCGGCAGCATAATAGAAGAGCAGAACCAGACTGAGGTCAGGAGGATCACCATCCCTCTGACTAAGTGACTGTTATCAGTGAGGCCTCTTTGGTGGCTCAGAGTGTGAGTCTAGACCTGTTACAAATTCTACTGTATCCTTCAGGCTGCTTTTAGTTATAAATGACAGAAAAGTTAACCCAAATTGGATTAAATACAAAAGAAATTTATTGGCTCACTTATTCGAAAAGCCTAGGGCTGGGGTGGGATCAGTCGCTGCTGGAAATGGGGCTCCCACCACGGCCTCAGGTGCTGGTTTATCTCGGTCTGTTGCTGGGTTTCCTCCATCCTCACTGGAGGTCTCCCCTCACACTGGCAGGACGTCTGCCAGAGATGCCACATTTCACATTCTCTTGGGTCCGTGTCCAATTGGAAAAAGGCCCAACCTCTGATCCAAGTTTTAGAAAAACTGGTCGTATCTCATTGGTTCAGAAAAGACATTTGCCCATTTCCGTGGTGTAAATACTCCCATTGTGGCCAATTTCAAGCTTCAAAAGTAATGTCACTGAATGTGGAGTTGGGAAGAAATGTAAAACATGAATCATTATATAATATTTCTACCATACAGATGCATTGGACATAAATAACCTCAAGAGAACAACTAATAGTAAAACTTAAAGTAATTAGGAAGTGATGAGTTTTGGCTACTTGTTACCAATGTTTTTAATATAAGTTCTTTAATTGAAAGTTTTATAATTTCATTTTAATAATAGCTGTGTCTAACAACTGACTCGCAAGATTCCTAAAAAATTAACAATTGGTTTTCATACACTGATACAAGCCAGCTTCAACACACCACTCTTTTTTAGGTAGAGTCTTTTCCCTTGTGATTATTTTCTTTTTGTTAATATTGTAATCATCATAGACCAATTAATAATGTCCCTATTTCATCAATAATGAAATGCCATTCAAAGTTGTTTTGCACAGGCACACATTCTGACGCTGGGCCTCCCCTACGTGCAGCTCTGCACTCCTTCCGAGGCAACAGGTGCGGAGGGCTTTACATTGTCCCAGATCAGTCTTTTTTTCCCTGGTTTCTACTCACCCTGGGCTAAAAATAAAAACAGAACCCAAAACAAGCTACCCTGTCAGTTTGTTAATGTCCTATGTAACCTACTTGGAAGTCTCTGCTGAGCTTAAGGACGAGGGGGCAGGAGGAAGGCCACACTCTCCCAGACTGACCTTCCTCAGGTTGTGACATCAGAGCTCTGTTTATGTAGCTGAAGGATAGGGATGCTTGAACGGAGGGAGGGGACCACACGGATGATTCAGGAGGCTACATGGCATCCCCTGCTCTGTTTTCCTGCTGGCTTGTCAGCTGCTCTAAGCAGAAAGACAGATGAAATCTGTAAGGTTCTTCTCTGTCATTTGGTGACATCTGTTTCCTTTCTCATTTCTTTCCCCAAAACTTTTTTCAATAAACACTATAAAATAGACACCAGAGGATGTCTATAGAGCAGATTCATGTCTCCTCAAATGTAGACTTTAGGAGACCTTCGGCTTCTGCAGGAAAGTCTCCTGGGCTGCTCTTCTCTCCTCCACATCTTGAAGGTACCGGAAGAAGCGAGGGAGGAAGATGCTCCCTTATTTACTGCGTCTGAGTGAAGTTAGGAGAGCCCATGATTCCTTCCACAGAAATGCATTCAACACCTACTTCCTGGAGGCCTAAAACATACCGGGCACCACCCAGGGGTGATGGAGATAAAGTCAAATAAATTGGGATTTCTCTCTTTGGGACTGTGTACTCCTCAAAGTCAGGGACATTATCTTATTCCACCTCGTACCCCTGGCACAGAGCAGAGTGTAACACCCACTAGCTGTTCCATAAATATTTGTGGAGCGCCTGTTTGCTCACAGAAATCATTGTCTACAGCTGAGAAAACTGGGCACTCTGCATACAGTCTAGGGAAGAATGTGCTGTGTCTTAAAGTTACGATGTTATCTCCGGCCAGGGGAAGAAATAACCCCCATTCCCACAGTGATTAGCGTTTATCAAGGGCATACTGTTCTTCAGGTACCGTTAGAAGTGCTTCTAATTAATCAACTTATTTCATCCTTTTCACCATCTTAACGACCCTAGGAGGTGAGCACCATTGTTATCCGTGTTTTACGGCGAAAACACCAAGCCACAGAGGGGTCAAAATAACTGGCCCCAGTTTTGATGGAAACTGGCTCCAGAGGCCTGTTCCTAGTCTACCAGGTTGCACGGCCTAATCTCTCCAGGACCAACCAGGCCCAAGGAGAGTAAATGCAAACAGGGATGGTCAAACGTTTTCGGACTGCAATGCACAATAAAAAAGCAAAATTTGCACCAACACCTATTTATAAACCTGAAGCAAAAGCCTCAGGAAACAATACCTATCTACATTACTTGATATTGTCCATCATATTCTAATTTATTATTCTTTTCTTTTCTTTTTTCTTTTTAAAGATTGGCACCTGAGCTAACAACTTGCCAATCTCTGAGGTTTTTTTTGTTTTTTTTTTTTTTGCTTTTGCTTCCTAAATCCCCCCCAGTAGATGGTTGTATATTTTTAGTTGTGGGTCCTTCTAGTTGTGGCATGTGGGATGCCGCCTCAACATGGCCTGATGAGTGGTGCTATGTCCACTCCCAGGATCTGAACCAGCGAAACCCTGGGCCACCAAAGCAGAGCACGCGAACTTAACCTTAACCACTCGGCCACGGGACCGACCCCCTAATTTATTATTCTTTTGAAGTTGATCACAATCCACTAATTTCACAGCGCATAGCTGGAAAAACCCAGGATTAGGGAGAGAGCCCAGCCCTTCCAGGCTGACCCTGAGCTCTCTGTGCTTAAAGCAGGTTCTGTCTGAATTGTCCCTTCTGAGACAATTCAGTTGCAAAGTCTGTGGTGTGTCCAAAGCCCCCTTGAGGCCCTTCAGATCCTAGGCTTCTGGAAGTCCTTTCTCTGCCCCTCTTCTGGGTCCCTTCACCACTGCAGGCTGCCATCTCGGGTGGAGTCTCTTTTAGATACGGCTCCAGTCATCTCTGCATATCTGGTCCCTGGGAAGCAGGCATCTTCGCCATCCTCCCCCGCATTGAGAGTGAAAGTGCCGCCATCTTGCTCTCTGCTCTGTTATCTCAGGCCAATCTAGGCAGTTTCTCATACAATTCTAATGTCCACCTCCCAACCTAGGGGACACAAGCTCTCTGACTGAAACACTTGAGGAGGATACAGACAGAGCACCCTGATATTTATCTTTGAAGGAATTCTCCCTCCTTCTCTTCAACTCCACTCTTCTCTAGGCAGGAGGAGGGCAATGGGCAGAACAGGCTTCACATCCTCTTAGCACGACCTGGATTTTCTAAGACCTAGTATTGCAATATGGGGGTTTAGTATCATCTATTACAAAGACTTTACTCTTGGCGGCTCTTCCAAAAGCATGAAGAAAAGAAGAGTTCCATATTCACATCATTTGACAGATGGGTGGGCTATGGATAAGAGGAAGGAATGGGAAGGGAAAAAACCAATGTTTGGAGTCTGGAATGAGCAGTGGGAGTTTGGGGATTCCTGGGGAACGTGAGCTTGCTGTGGAGAGTCTGTGTATGACGGCACTCTATGGGGAACCAAAGGTGGAGGTCAGTGGAATAACCACAGGGACCCCAGCCTGCCAGGGGCTCTCCCTGACATTAGTTGAGCATCCTGGTCCAGTCTGTGACCTGGATCCTTGCTCATCCCTGTTCCTCCAGACTCAGAGACCTTGTTCCCACCCATAATGTGTCAATTTGATTAAGGCTTATGTGTGTGCGAACTTTCTGCCTTTTTGCTGCCTCAACTAAAAGTTTGATCTCGGTCTTACTAATTCTATCCTTGTGCTTGAAACACTCTAGTAGTAGAGGCAGGAGCCAAGCAAAGGGTGAGCTGCCATGTCCTTCAAAAGCTGACAACTGGTGGGCCTGGGGATCATCCTCACCCACCACTCCACCATCCGCAGCTCCCAGGGTCCCATGTGCACAACTCCTCCAGGGCCAGGCAGCTACACCAGAGTCTACTAAGCCTGTTTCCCTCCTGCAACAGGTTGAAGCAGACCTGGGCTCCACGCTCAGCTCTGACATTTTCTACCTACACAGTTTGAGTTGGTCTGAGTTTATCTTTGACTTTCGGTGTGTTCACCTGAAGTGAGGTAACAATAACATCTAGCTAGATGTCTCAGACTTCCCGTGAGGAACAATGAGGTGATGTCAACAAAAACACACTGAAGCTCCTGTGGCTACCGCCGCCAAGCTTTACCACTGGTCAGTGTGGAAAGAGAGCATGTCCTCTCTCACCGTAAATCTCTGCAGTGACACAGGGGACCTGACTTTGCCTCTGAATGTTCAGTGTGCACCTCGTTATCTGTGTTTGACTTTTAAAACTGTGTTCTTACAAAGAACGTGATATCCACAATGTAGATAAATGGAGGCAGCAATAGATATTTCATATTATCCGTCCCTGTGCAAGCCTGTCTACAAAGGAAGGAAGAAAATAAACTTTCAAAAAAGGGCCGGGAATCCAAGTCAACCCTCCTTTCCATCCTCTAAAACTTCAAAAAAGTACTCAAACCAAATCTATAGGAAACAGTAGAGAACCAGACAGTCTAGCCAGTCAGGCCAAGGGCTGGGGGAAGTCGTGCTTCTGAAATATGGTGGAAATCTCAGAATAATAATATTAGGTTTTGTTGAGTTCAGGAAATATATTGGAAAAGAAAACAAAAGGCTTCATTTGACAGAAATACTGTGCTGGATGGGGAGCTTTTAATAAATGTGAAATACCGGCAGATCTGTAAGCAAGACAACTCCCTGGGCAGGTGTAGAAAATACTGTGAAGGCTCAGGGAGGCCTGAGGGGCCCAGGATGGACCTGGGCCTGCCGGAAGGGACTCAGTCCCCAGCAGGTGTTTGTTTACACGGGTCCCAGCAGAACCCGCCCCAGGGAGTCCTCTCAGCGCCCCAGAGGGAGCGACTCCTCCAGGATTTATATCCATCTGCTTCCAGAAATGTGCTTGTGGTGCCCTCCATCATGTGTACAAAGTAGAATTGTTGACATGGAAATAGAGAATGTGGACCTTGTGGGAGGGAGAGGAAATTGGGCTCATCAACCAAAGCAGAAGTGTAAGCATCTCTTAGCAATGGGGGCCTTTAATCAGATGTGTCCTTGGGGTGCCCACAGATCTAAACAGCTCAGATTCCTGCCTTCAAGTCAGCAGGGCAAGGAGAAGCAGAGACCCCTGGCTTGCCCATCACACGGGCACTTCCAAGAGGCCCCGGCCTCTCTGGGGAACACTTTGAGAATCAGGGTTCTAGGTGATTATAGCGCCTGTGATGGAATATGAGCCCCGAGCTCCCTGCAAATCAGGATAAAAAGGGAAACACTATGGATTACTATTTTTCTTCTTTAGATAGAAGAAAAAAGATTTTATCAGGCTTTCTGGAACATTCTAACTTAAAACATGTAAGGGATGCATTTTGGAATGGCAGAAGTACTTATTGGATGGCATGTACTCAGATCGTCATTTCCTTCATAGCTAAATAACGGTAGTGGATATTTGTCCTTTTTTTTCTTTTGCTGCCCAGCATAGGTGCCCCCTGCCTTATGTTTAGGAAATTTCTTTCCACCGCATGAGCCTTACTGGAAAGTGTGTCTCTACAGAAGCTGAAAGAGCCATGTGCTCCTTTTTCCAGGGCCCTTGCAGCTAACCCATGGGCACATGACCAAAGCTCAGTCAATCAGATGCTAACCATACAAAGATTAGTTTCCAGGGCAACAGGGCCAGCCAGCTGTGTGGAGGACATGCTTCTGGTGGCGTCTGGTGGGAAGCTGTGGTATCCTGGCTCAGCAGGAGTGGCACTGTGCTCGATGAACTGGCTGTGATATGACTTGGGCTCCAGTTCTGACCCTAGTTCAGAGGTCCCCTTTTCTCTAATTCTGTTGCTGCACGGAGGCCCCAATATCAGAGATATTTTTATTTCTGATTAGTGTACAATTGCATACAGAGCACATTTTATGCATAGGTGGTGGGGGAATGAAAACACAGTCCAAGGCCTCTAGCAGTGTTCACTCTGGGTCAGAGAGTTAAGGCGATTATAGAAATGCGAGACACTGGAGTTTGTGGGAGGCTGCTGTGAAGACACTACCATGGGGCTGGCATGTGAGCGCATGTATTCACGAGTGCCGCTCGAATGTATGCATCTCCCTTCCATTAAGGGCCTCTCAACCCAATAGAATAATGCAGTCCGTTGAGACCTTTAAGGGAAGGTGACTGTGTGTAGGCAGGTGATCAGGAAAGCCAGGCTGAGATGCAAATGCCAGGCAGCTCACTCCCTTTACAAGGGACTGATTCCACACGCCAGCGGGTCAACCTGTGGTTGGCTGGGGGAGATTCTCAGACTTAAACGTTCATGTGGGAAATAATGGCTTAAAATCAATGAGCAATTATTAAAAGAATAGCAAACTAAGTAGCAGGAAAAAGTGTCATATAAAGTTATCCAAGAAATTGGGAAACAATCAACATAACAGTATGTTAGTTCTATTTTCAAGAAATACACTCAATGCATTTTCAGACAACATATCTCAAAACTAAAGCAATGGGTCCAATTGTTAATCTGAAAAAAGTACAGTGAATATACTATTTCCCCTGTGTTTCCAGGCTTTTTAGATCCTCTATAGTTGAATTGTCTAACACAGCAGTCCTAGGCACATGTGGCTATTTAAAGGAATTATTGGAAAGTGAAGAAATGGAACATTATCCTCATGGCAGAAAGTTCTATAGGACAGCGCTGCTTTATGTTTGTTTGTTTGTTTTTCAGATTACTAGCTGGACTCATTAAATTAAGAGGTACTTTACCTGAACAAAAGCATACTGAGATGTAATTTGAAACTACGACACAACGTTTAAAAGTAAGTTTGTCTCAGGTTTCCCAACTTTTTGAACACACTCTAAATACGTAATTGACTCTTTAAAGGCTGATTTTTATTTTCATCAAGATACGCCTGCACATAGTTTAAGGAATCCAATTATTCAACAAGACATAGGAAGTAAAAGGAAGTAGGAATTGGTTTGCTCCCATCACACTCCATTTCCCACATCTTAGAAGCGATTTCCACCCTTTCGGTGATTTAGCATTTGTCTCCCTGCGTCTAAGGGAGATGTTCACACTGCTGCTTCTTATGTTTTCAGGTTGGGCATCTACCTACTCACTTCCCACTAATGGAAGTGACATTTCTTCTCCAAACTCTTCCTTTCTATCGCTGCCCCTGCACTCTTCCCATCTCCTCATCCTTCCCCCAAACATATTGATTTTGTTTTGTAAAAATTCAGTGCTGCAATGCTTATGACCATGGGAATGATATTTACAGCTGAGCTATACAGAACATTGCCTTGTCTGAGCACAAGTAGAAAGCTTGATGAATTTTCACCAAGCGAGCGCACGATGCAACCATCCCCCAGCTCTAGAAAGAAGACAGTAAGGTGGAAGCACCCACCAGCCTTCCAGATCCTGCCAAGTCCCCCGTCCTCAGGAACCACTCAGACTTTTTGAGCTACAGTTTTGCCTGTTCTTGAAATTTATGTAGAATCATACAGTATGTACTCTTTTTTGTCTGATTTCTTTTGCTGTTCTTTTTCTAGCTCGAGATCAAAGTTTAGATTCTTGATCTTTCTTCTCTAATGTGTGTATTTAAAGCTATAAATCTTTTGAGGAACACATTAGCTGCATCCCACAAAGTTTTGCATGTTGCATATTATCATTCACTTCAACATAGCTTTCCTTGTGATATTTTTGTACTTTATAAATTGATTTTCCCCATGGTGTTGTGATCAGTGTGTTCTTTATACTAATCCTTGGAAATCTGTCGAGACATTTTCTGTACCCTGGATGATAGCTGCAGTGGAGGTCATCACCTGATTGGTTTATGATAATATATCATTCTCCAAGATCCATCAAACTTCTCTCTAGTTCTGAACACATATGACAGGGGCCTTTACCCTGAATCTTTTGGGATTTTTGATGCGGGCTCTCTGCAATTTCCCGAGATGTAACATTGATTTGGTTTACTGTTCTCGCTTCTACTTGGCCCTCGTTACAGTCCGGGAACCAAAGCAGGGATTCTGTCAGTTGTCAAGGATGTCTATTCTAAATACACAGTCAGCAAGAGGGGAAATAAGCACAGGGTGGGTCCTCGGACTAACAGAGCTGCCCAGGACACAAGCTGGGGCTCAGACTCCGTGTATGACCTGACCAAAAAGGAAGTCAACTGTGAGAGAAATATCGAGTCACAGTCACATCACAAAGAGGACAGAAGGTGAATTTGGAACGACGGACAACAGGCACACGACAGCATGGTTATAGCCTTTGTCAGATCTCACAGTTCACCAGTTCTATGTCTGATCTGTACTTAACCTGTCCATTGAGTTTTTGATTTCAATTATTTTTCATCATTATAAATTCTATTTTGACAATTCTTAAATCTGCCCAATTTTTATAGGACCTTGCTATTTGACCATTTTTGACATTCTTTTATCTCCTTATGCATATTAAACTATTTCAAATTCTGATTCTGACAATTCCTATGTCTGTCATCTCTGTAGAGCTTATTCTAGAATTCTCTTCTCTAATTCTTGCTTACGATGGCATCTCGTTCTACAGGGTGGATTTATTTCCAAGCTCTGTCTCTGAAGGTCAGGTTGGTTCTCCTCTATCAGCCTCACATCCATTTTCCAGGTAAGAGGGAACAGGAACAGGCTGGCACTTTCGCCAGGAAAGCGAAACTGTCCTCACAAATCCCAGGAGGACTTTGCTTCCGTCTCCCTGGTCAGAACCGTGTCACACGTCAACCCTGACTGCAGGCTTTCAGGCCTTCAGGGCTGAGATGCTGGAGATGAGTGTTGAAAGAGCAACTGTGCATTCCTGCTACAGCAGAGACAGGCCAGAGTGCCAGGTCACTGCCATGGGGTTGGTGGCACAAGTCACGAAGGTTACAGAGCCCTGTTAGGAGCAGGAGTGGTGGAAGGGGACTCAGACCCACTTACACCCCTCTGAGTCTTGTAACTCCAAAATGGCACGGGGACCCTCACTCTCAGAGTCATGAGAGTCCTGACGCCTGTGAATACTCTCCACACAAACCCGTCACTGTGCCGCAGGCATAAAAACAGGGCCCCTAAGGGCAAGGCCTCTGGCTGCAGACCCACCACCGCACGCCAGGTTCTCCCTACAGCTGCTGCCTGTGACCTGCTAGTCAGGCCTCTAACACGCCTGAAAGGAAGCATCAGGCAACAAGTTAGGGACTTACACAGACAAGGCAGAGATGCAGGCTGACACAGGGAGGGAGAAAGCATCACCAACTCAAGACTGATTTCAGGGCCTGAAAACATTCAAACTAATCAAAAATGGTACTACCGCAACTTCTTATAGTACATAAATACTTAACATAAAATCTCAAAAAATGTAGGCACTATTAACTAACTCGTGAACCACATACTAAACGATTTTCAAAAGCAATGGCTATTTGACAAAATGTAAGGTGACACTCTCACAGAACTTTCACACGTAATGAGGACACAGTTAGCAGCAGGCTATTGAAACAAGCACACATCTGTCCCTACACTTTCTATGCTTGTTTGTGACTTTGCTTCTTAAAGCCTCTGATAATTGAGGCTTCTTTCAAGTACAGGATTTCTAACATTAAATTACACTTTCTAAGTCTTTTTATAAAGAAGAAATGAAAAAGACACACACTATATTGTTTGCCATAAATCATACTCCAAAAGCTAAGCCACAATCCCACTGAATTTACCCATGCCTCCCCCTCTCCAACATGACCTTTAGATGTTTTCCTAAAATCCTTATAAATATGTTTGTTAAAATCAGTGCTCTAATTCATTTATGCAGATTAGGGAAAATGATGTATAATGAGCATATCTTTAAAATTACCCGCTATATATTTCTGTCCCCAATCCCCTCACCAAATCTGGTGCTAAAGTACACAATAATGCAGTTAGTTTATTGTTTCAGGGGCCACACAATCAATGATCTTAATTTCCTAAATATCCAAAGATTTCGACTTTCTGCCAATATAAACAAAAGTCTCAAGTGGCCACAAATCACTTCTTAGTAGTCAGTAGGAAGAAAAAATGCACACTATGAAGATTATGTAACTAAAACTTTATTATTGACGTCTTGACGTCTTTCCCCCCCGAGCTGCAAGCACTCTTCAGCATTAAATTGTGTTCTGTGCACACAACTACAACAGTTTACATTTGCTCAGGAACATCTGATCACATTCAAAATAAATAACTTTCTGCATCATAATTTAATTGGCTCTTAAGTTTTCCTAGAGAGAAAAAAGAATTTTGTGTTCTTCAAGAAACTTGTATATATAAATGAACTGTTATGTGTTCATTTAAAGTTTGAGGAAACCTAAAGGTTTTTTTTTTCTAAAATGCAATACAGATTTGTACTTAATCACTGTCCACACAGTGAAGGGATGGGATGGTAGATATAGATGCAACCTTTTGTAAGTGTACAGTTGCAGGATATTCTAAATCGTCAAAAAAAAAAAAAAACTGACACTGACAATTGTTTAAAGGAAAAAAAAACCAAAGTCAAGAAAAATGTTGAAGAATATTTACTCTTAAAAAGAAGAGAGAAGTGTTATACAACACAAAAACGAGACCTGGAGATTTGAAAAACACTCATTTTATTGCTTTAAAAGACAGACAAAAAATGATAGGCAGAGGGAGTGTAGACCAATTAGAACTGAGGCAGGTGTAACAAAAACAGAACACAGTCCAATGATTTGACCCCATTAAATGGACGTCTGATTAAATGACTGATTAAAATGAAATTTCACAAGTCTTCATGTCTATAATAATACACTAGTGCAAAAAATATCAAAAATACAAAGTCTGGATTTTCCCCTGAGGTTTATCACAAATTATCACAGCTCTGTTTAATCCATTGACTTTGATCGTCTTCTCTGTTGAGCAGCACACACTGTACAAGTACAGACATGCGAGTATTTTCCATGAGATTTATCGTTCTCATCTCAGACTAGTGACTTGTCTTTTTACCCATACATATGTACATTTCATTTCCATTAAAAGACACTTGAGACCTTTCTAGTAGTACATTTCAATCAATAAAAAAATCATTAAAATCATTAAAGTCATTAAATTATTAAAATCATTAAAAAATCTTGATTTTTAAAATGAATCTAAGTACTATAGCATGATGGATTTAATTGAACGGTTGAGCATATGGTAACTAAACTGTACTGTTTAAAGTAATCCACAGCTGTAGGAAAACGTTTGATTTTTAAAATATAACCAAGATGAGACTGCACAGTTATGAGCAGTAAAATACTAAAAAACAGTGAATGAATAAGTAAGATGATTTTCATCAGTGGCTATTCATTATTTTTCTTTTAGGAACCTGGAAGAAATTGTCTTCTTTAAGTTTTACCTAACAGTACCTTGGGCTCCTTATGCAATGGCCTGCACATGTGCCCTGACTGGCCCCAGTTGTTACACTGTTGTAAATATCTTCTGCAGCCTTGTTTGTAAAGTCTCCACCAGCACTAAGCTCCTGTGGACACTGCATTGGGAGCTTATCCCGGGTGTTCTCCATTGCTTTTGCAAGCAATTAACCTTTCTCTTCACCCACTCCAGCCCTGGTTGTGCTTTTCAGCTCCCCACCCCCCAAGAGATGAACCAATTGAGTTCAGTTACAAAAGAACTAGTTCCGAGGTGAATCAGGATCCCTGTGACTGACACACACCAAGTCACAGAACCTTGGAGGGTCAGGCAGAGCTGAAGGCTGATGTGGGGGCGGAAGAGTCAACGCAGGTTCCTGACCAAGGAACCATCCAACAAATGGGCACAGGACGTGATGAAGCAGAATGGTGCAGGAGGGAGAAGATGTTCTGGAATCCGAATTTTAGTAGACTCCTATAAAGAACAAATCTGAGTCCAAAAGGCAGAAAATCCAATGAACAGAGAAAACAAAGAAGATGGTTGCGGCTGGACTAGGAGGTGGCTCTGGAAATGCAGAGATTTAGACAATTTAGAAACATGTACCTTGAGATCAGAGGTATATTTTGAAGTGTACGACTTAAGAAAATCTAATCTGGGAAGTGATCCTTAAAACTGAAGCGTCTATTCCAAATCAGCTAAGAGTACAGCTAGATCCTTCAGAGTAGTAAAACCCATAAGTAGATAGTAAGAGCAACTTATACCTAATAAGAATGGCTTATTTAAAAGAAATCAAACATGGGAATCTGGGGGCCCGCCACGTGGCACAGCAGTTAAGTGCACACGTCCGCCTTTGGCGGCCCGGGTTTTGCCGGTTCGGATCCCAGGTGCAGACATGGCACTGCTTGGCAAGCCATGCTGTGGCAGGTGTCCCACATATAAAATAGAGGAAGATGGGCACAGATGTTAGCTCCTGGCCAGTCTTCCGCAGCAAAAAGAGGAGGACTGGCAAGGCAGATGTTAGCTCTGGGCTAATCTTCCTCAAAAAACCCCAAAAAAACCTTAACTAAAAAAAATGTAATATGTAAATGTTTGTACACTATTAAAGTAGGTGTAAATTCAAATTAGATTTTTTAACTTTAGGAAGTTAAATGCAATCCCCAGTAACCACAAAGAAAACATCCATAGAAAATACACGAAAAGAGCATCTGTGAAGTCAGAAAGAAACCAGGTCGCTGCTCCAGGGCCACGGCTGGGGGCGGGGCTCCAGCGGGGACGGGGCTCCAGTGGGGGCGGGGCTACATCTGGGGGCGGGGCTACAGCGGGGGCGGGGGCTACAGTGGGGGGCGTGTCTACGGAACCCGAGAGGTCAGGAAGCCCAGGGCCGAGGCCGAGCGCGCGGGCTGGTGGGGCCAGGGAGCTGTCCCCTCTCCCAGGAGGCGTGGCTGTCGCCGCGCTCCCGCCCACGCCCGCACTCACTTCCACCGTCGCCGCCGGTCCCGGGACAGAGACTCAGCCTCTGATCGCCAGCAGCCTCGGTCGGCGGCGGCGTGAGGTCTCGCCTCGGCGTGTGGTCGGCGCCGCCAGCCATCTGTGCGCCCGGCCGCCGAGCTCCGCGCGTGGCCCCCTGGTGGGTCCGGGCACCGCCCGACGGCCGCCCCCGCGCCCCAGCGGACGGCGCCTGAGGCCCGTGCGGGGCCCTGCGGCCGAGCGGTGCGGGGCTCCCCACAGCGAGCGCGGGGCGCGGAGCCCCCACCGGCCGGGTCGCATCGTGGGACGGGGGCTCAGCCGGGCTTCGGCCGGTCGGGGCTGCGCAGAGGGGACCCCTCGCCCCCTCCCGGCTCGCTCTGCGCGGCGGGGACCTGCGGTCGGGCTGCGGGAGCTCGTCCGCCCGGGGCCGACCCTGCGCGGGCTTGGGGGCTTGGGGGCGGGAGCTGAGATGCTTGGTGGAGGCCACCGTGAATACGTCTGCGCCGGTGCTCTCTGTTCTGGAAGGTTATTGTTGATTCAGTTTCTTTAATGGTTATAGGTTTATTCAGATATGCTGTTTCTTTCTGTGAGTTTTGACAGATTGTGTCGTTCAAGGTATTGGTCTTTCATCTAGGTTATCAAATTTGTCTGCATAGAGTTGATAGCGTTGATAGCGTTCCTTTATTACCCTTTTAATTTTCATGGGATCTGTCTGTAGTGCTGGCCTCTCATTTCTTAGTTAGCTTGGCTATGGGCTCATTGATTGTATTGAGCTTTTCAGAGAGCTAGCTTTTGGTTTTGTTGATTTTCTGTTTTATTTCCATTGGTTTCGTGTCTAATTTTTGTTACTTCTTTTCTTCTGCTTACCTTAGATTTAATTTCCTCATTTTTTTTTTTTTTTTTTTTTTTTTGGTTTTCTAAGGTAGAGGCTCACATTATTGATTTTAGATCTTTTCTGGTATGTGCATTCAGTGCTATAAATTTCCTCTAAGCTGCTGTCACTGCATCCCACAAATTTTGATAAATTATGTTTTCATTTTCATTTACTGTATAAGTATTTTAAAATTTATTTTGAAATGGCTTGACAACATGTGTTATTTAGAAGTGTGTTGTTTGATCTCCAAGTATTTTGGAATTTTCCAACTATCTTTTTGTTACTGATTTCTAGTTTAATTATGTTGTGGTCTAATAATAGATATTGTATGATTTCCCTTCTTTTAAATTTGTTAAGGTGCATTTTATGGCCCAGAATGTGGTCTGCCTTGGTGAATGTTGCCCGTGAGCTTGAGAAGATGTGTGTCTGCTGTTGTTGCGTGGAGTCGTCTGTCGGTGTCCATTATGTCCGGTTGATTGATGGGGTTGCTGAGTTCAGCTGTGTTCTAACTGACTTTCCACCTGCTGGATCTGTCCATGTCTGATAGAGGAGTGTTTAGTCTCCAACTGTAATCGTAGATTCACCTGTTTCTTTTTACAGTTCTCTCAGTTTTTGCCTCACGTATTTTGATGTTCTGTTGTTAGGCGCATACACATAATGAGCGGTTATGTCTTCTTGGAGGATTGCCCCCTTTATCATTGTGTAATGCTTCTCTTTATCCCTGACAGCTTTCCTTGGTCTGAAGTCTGCTCTGTTTGGAATTAATGCAATTATTCCTGCTTTCTTTCGGTCAGTGTTAGCATGCTTTATCTTTCTCCATTCACTTGCTTTTAAGTTATGTCTTTTTATTTGAAGTGGGTTTCTTGTAGTCAATACATCGCTGGGTCTTGTTTCTTTGATCCACTCTGACAATCTCTGGATTTTAATTGGTGCATTTAGATCATTGACATTCAAAGTGATTATTGATATAGTTGGATTATTATCTGTTATATTTGTTACCGTTTTCTATTTGTTCTTTGTTCCTATTTTTGTCTTTCACTATTTTTCTGCCTTTGTAGGTTTTGATTGAGTTTTACATGATTCCATTTTTTTTCTTCTTTTGTAGCATATCAGTTATACTTCTTTTTTTCCTTTTTTCAGTGATTTTCCTAGGGTTTGCAATACACATTTACAGTGAATCCAAGTCTATTTTCAAAAAACACTATCCTGCTTCACGGGTGGTGCAAGTGCTTCATAATAACAGAACACTCCTAATTCCTCCCTACCATCTCTTATGTCATTGCTGCCATTCATTTCACTTACACATAAGCGCCTATATACAGTTTATTGGTTTTCAACCCTTAGAGCCAACCTGTGGATAACACACAGGTCAGTGCTTCAATTGCATGACAAAGTGTAAATGTTAGCAGCACAGACAAACAAAAGCAACACATTATTGACAGAAGGTGAGTCGTGCAGGGGGAAAGGAAAGGCAGAGGAACTGTGGGGGCACAAACAGTATCAGGCATAGAGGAAATCTTGAGATTAGGGTGAAAGTGGATAAAATAAGAAATAAATAATTATAGTTAATATTTCTTGGAAGCTTCTGTGTGTGGGACACTAAAGGCTGCAAACGCATTATTATTTCCATCGTCACGAGCATCCCCATGGGAGAAGTATTATCCATCTCCTCGGTTTACAGGTGAGGAAACAGGCACAGGAAGGTTGTGTCAATTACTCAGGGATGCGGAGGTAAGAAACTGAAGAACAAGGATCCAAGCCAGGGGTCCATCTCAGAAGCAGTGCTTTCAGCCCCATTCTGCCACTTCCCTTGTCACTAAAGGGAGCAAATTTACATGATGTCACAAGAGAGAAGCAGCAAATTGATGAGATGAATATGACGAACGGGGAAGGAAGAGAGAGGAAAGGCAGTGGGAGAGCGAGTTTATCCTTCCCCTCATGTTGGGTGATGAAAATGTCTAAATGGATCTGTCGTGAAGCAGCAGGATCAACACCATGTTTAGGATTATGGGGGGTACCACCGAAGTGGTGAGAAGCTGGCTCTGGAGAGGGGAATGGGGTGAGAAGGGTTGAATTTCAGTATTTGCTATCACATTCATGTATTTTCATAAAAAATAAAAGAATATTTCTATTTATTTAGAAATAACTTCAACTGTGAAAGTGCCTCAGGACATGAAACTCAAAATCATCTTTACATCTCTCACACATTTGTTAAATATTTGCCTTATCAAGATTATTTTTAGACTGAACGACCTTTTTTTTAAAAAAAGTCAAGAAGTATGAATTTTCAAAATTTCTCCCGATGGCACTGCAGGCGTGGCAGAGAGAGGGCACGGGACTGTAGGAGCAAACTGGGTTTGGGCCCTGCTTCTGAGAGGTGGCTCCACTGCAAAGAGCAGAGATGCTCTGAGCCAGAGAGCAGGGGCATGGCTCTCTGGACAGTGATTGACAGCTTAGAGTGAGTGATGGCCGGCAGGGGCCTGGAGGGATCTGGGGCCTCTTTGAGGGGCTCTTTGCTTTGCTGGGCTGCTCCCATCAGCTTGGCCCTGGGCTCAGTGCTGTGCATTCTTAGGCTCAGTTGTCCTACTTTTCCATGTGTTTACTTCATAAAAGTCAGTGCTTCTATGCTCCCTTTAAAATGGGGATCAAAGCACTGTTGCTTCAGGGACTCATGTATATGAATATGCTCTACCTCCGTCCATCATCACTGTATCTATCTATCTATCTATCATCTCCTTACCTATCTGTGCTACTCTGCTCAGGCTGCTCTAACAAAATGTCATAGACTGAGGGGCTTAAACGACAAACATTGGTTTCTCACAGTTCTGGAGTCTGGAAGTCCAAGATCAAGGCGGATTCTCTTCCTGGTGAGGTCCCTTTTTCTGGCTTGCAGACGGCCACCCCCTTGCTGTGCCCTCACATGAGGAGAGAGAAAGCTCTGCCATCACTTCCTGTTTTGACAGCTCTGATCCCATCGTGGCAGCTCCGCCTCATGCCTCTTCTAAACCTAATCACCCCAAAGACCCCACCTCCAACCCCATCACAGTGGGGGTTAGGGCTTCAACATACGAATTTGGGGGGCACACAAATTCCGTCAATAACTCACTCCATCTATTTATATATAATTTATCTATCTGTCTGTCCCCCTATCGTTATGTATAGAACAATAAGAACATGGCTTATAAGTCACTTCCCTGCGTTACTTTATTTGATCCTTCCAAGACTCTTGCAAGGTGAACAGGCCACAGATTAAGCACCAAGTTCACTGAGACGCTTGAAGTTTAAGTGTAATGTTTGTGATCACACAACCAACAAATGGTGGTGCAGAGAGTTCAACCCACACCTTCTCTCTCCTCCCTCCCACTTGCTGGCTCTTCCAGCCACCTGAGTTGACTGACTCTCCCTGAGGACACTGGGCGTCCTTCCTCTGGGCCTTTGCCATGATTATTCCCACGATCTGGGATGCTTTTCCCTCAGACGTCTGACTCAGTGGCCTCCCTCTAGACTGTTCAAGTCCTGCCTTCCCAGTGAGGCTTGTCCTGTCCGCTGTTTAAATCGAAAGCCCTGCCTCTCTGCCCACAATCTCATCTGCCGCTTTATTGTCCAGAGCATCTCTTCCTGGCTCACCCACCAGATCATGTACATGTGCTTGTTGTTTCTTTTCTCCCCTCCAACCAGCATGTGGGCTCCACAAGGTCAGGAATTTGCCTTTATTAAGTCTAAGGGAGACCCAGCAGAACTGTAGGGTCAGCCAGAGCTGGGTGCAGCTGTAACTCATGTGATTTGGTGTTTTAGTGGTTTAGATTAGAGCCAAGCTAGTTACTAAGGAGGATCTTTTCTGCTATTTTTAAGCTGCATGATAAATTCTAAGTAAACTTAGATTGTCAGTAGTTACAGGGCAGGCATGAGCTCTTGCTTCCTCTGTTCCTCCAGATGTGAGAACCCGGATGGAAATCCATGGTCTCTGGGTGAAGTGGGAATGTGTGAGGATGACGGGCCTAAGTGTAAAGTAAATTAAAAGATGCACAAAAAAGATGTTTAAACATGTTAAAAACTAAAACCATAAAGTGTAGTTTCCTGTCACACACAAGATTATCTGGCCTCCAGTGAGTTAGAGTTGGGGAGAGAAGAGAACAGCGTAGACAGAGTTGCCACCAGGATGCCCAGCACATGGGACAGTAGCTCACTGTTTGCCGATATGGCTCCAGGCCCACTTGTGTTCCTGGGACCTGCAGCCCCTGTGGAGCGTGGGAGCTTTGGGGTCAGTGTGATCACCCCAGGCCTCACACAGTCACAGGCATCCAGTGCTCTCAACTTTGGGGCAGGACTGAGGGGGCACCAGCACCACCTCTGGTCCTCCTTTTGGTCAGATAACTTGGGTCCATCTGGCCACAGCACGGCTGCTGCAGTAGGAGGGCAAGCACCACCCCTGTGTTTGCACACACTTCTAGTTCCACCTCATTCCGAGCACCGGGGGCCACTTGCCCGGAGTCCAGGTGGTACAGAGGGAGGGGACACACCATTCCCATGACTGGAGGACCTGGTATTCCCACTTTCCATCAGTGCAGCTGGGTCCACTTGGCCAAAACACAGGGGGTACAGTCAGAGGGAACAACTTCTCATTGGAACCCTTGGAGCCCACCTATCCAGAGCACAGGTGGTGTGAAGGGGACAGCACCACACCTGCTGAGACTGGATACACTCTGGTCCCCCGTTCATACAGAGCCCCTGGAGCTGTCCTGGCAAAGCCCAGGTGGTGAAATGGGGACAGTACCATATGTTTTTAGACGGAAACCCCTACACTCAGTCCAAACACCAGAAGGTCCCCTCTGGCTGTGGAGGAGCCAGCCCTGTGTCTGGAGGCTCCTGGTCAGAGCAACTGTGCCTGTGCTCAGGGCACGGCCAGTGGTACCCTTGCCTCTGGGGCAACTTCATCACCTGCCAGGGTCTCTTGGGAGCCACCCACAATTCCTTTCTTCTATCACAAACCTCAGCAGATATGGAGCAGATCTTCCTCTGCAGACTGTGTAACCAGGAAGGGGCTTTGCTCCGCGGGAAGGGGCTCCCTTCTCTCCCCAACTCCGGTAGTAGTAGATGTGCCACTGGGGAGAACACCTGGGATGTCCCCAAAGTCATCTGGGTGCTGACAGCGGTGCCAAATGCAGAACCTGGGGATGTCAAACCTGCAAAAGCTGATTGCATTGTGCTGCCTCTGGGTGGCAGGGCTGCGGGAGGGGTGGGGCCTACAGCCTGTGCCAGGGCTGCCAGTTTTCCCAGCAGGGAAGAGTCATCAGGCTGCTGCCCATCACAGGCCTCAAATGTGGGCTAAGGGGTGATTCCCGGGTCAAAGAGAATGTTGGAAGTTGCGGTCCATAAGCTGACTGCCTGCACAGGTAAACGGGTGGAGACGTGGGCCGAGGCAGTGCCATCACTGGGTGGTGTGTTCTCAGAACCAGGAAGCGCCACATAAAATGGGCAGTGGTTCTCCCTGGAGACAGGGGGAGACCAGAAGGTGACAGCCTGGGAAGGAGGCGTGGGATCCAGAGCATCGGTGTCAGAGGCAGGCTTGAGGTTTGCAGAGGTGCTGCCTCCTGGAGCGTGGGGGACGCAGGAGCACGAGGGGTGGGCCATAGAAAACAGGAGTGCTGGGGAGAGGGGCTCTCTGCTGCTGCCCATCAGGGCCCCACATGTGGGCTGAGGACGGTTTGGAGGCCAAAGGGATAGTTAAAAATTGGGATGGAGAAGGAGACCATCAATAAGGTGGGCTGTGGAGACTGGTCCCTTTGCAGGTGCCTCTGCTCCACACTGCAATGAACCTGGGGAAATGGTAGCAATCTCACACTGGAGCCTGCAGGAGACCTGAGAATGCCAGCCTGGGAAGGGAGAGCCGTGTCCATGTCAGTGATGCTAGGATCTAAGGTAGATTGGGAGGTCAGACCTGATGATGCTGTGGCTGTGATGGTGGAAGGGACTGACACAGAAAGGATGGGCTGGCCAGTGAAAACAGGAGTCCTGGTGGAAGAGACTGGAGAGGGGAGGTAAGAGAAAAGAAGTGGGAGAAGCTACACACATGGGTGTCAGGGATTCTTTTTGGCAGGAGGCCAGCTTGAAGGAGAAGGTCGCCATGCTTGGAGGTGTGAGGAAGCCAGAAATAGTAGCTGCTGTAGCTCTGACTGAATGAAAAGGGCTTCCGTTCTCACTAAATGGAATTCTCAAGTTGCGACTTGGTCGAAAGAGGGAAGAGAATCAGCAGGAACAGCAGGAGGAGGAGAGTTGGGGACTGTGCATCTTGTTTCCGGATCAGTATTTTGGGTCGGGCAAGGTGGCGGGACAGACAGGATCGGGGGTCTGGCAGACAGGTCGACCAAGTCCTTGGGAGGAGCAGGGACCTGTGAAGAGTGACCGTCCAGGGGCAGGGAGTCTGCAGTCTCCGAGGCAGGTGGGGAGAAGGAACGGGCAGGCTGAGTGGCCCTGTGGTCTGCCAGGGCCCCATTTTTATCCCCCAAGATCTTGTTCTGCTGACACTCAGAGTTCTCCAAGGTGCCCAGGTTTTTGGCAATAGCTGTGCAAGGAAGCTGAGGAGGTGGGGACAGCTCACCTGGGCCCCACAGCAGTGGCAGTGGAGGTGATGGTGACAGGGGCAGCACAAGTCACAGGGCGATTTTCCATTTCCTAAGGAATTGGCTAATGTGGTTATGGAGGCTGACAAGCCAGACCTGCAGTTTAGGCCGGCAGGCTTGAGACCCAGGAGAGCTGACGGTGCAGACGAAGTCCAAAGGCAGTCTCCTATGTGTTTTGTTTTCACTCAGAGAGAGTCAGCCTTTTTGTTCTATTCAGGCCTTAAACTGATTGGATGAGGCCCACCCACATTAAGGAAGGCAATCTGCTTTACTCTACCTAAAATTAAAATGTTACCCTCATCTGTTGCAGCAAATCCACTTTCCCAGAATATTGAGGTTTGAAATGATCAGGTTTGTGCTTTGGGAAATTTGGGCTGGCTGTAGTGTGGGGAATGAACTACAAGGAGCCCAGAGTGCACAGGCACAGATGGGCTGGGAGCCTGCTGCAGTTTTCTTCGTAAAATGTGTATTGCATTTATTAATATTAACATATCAACAACTTAACAAATCCTCAGCATTATTCTCCTTTTATATTAAAGAACATTTTTGGAGCACCTAGAATGTGCCAGGCTTTGGGAGAGGTATTGTTGGGGCCCATGGCAGGTAGCCCCAAAATATCCCACAATGGCATGTAGATTAGTTTGAATTAAAGTTACTTCAGGAGCACGCAGGGCTCTCCAACCCTCAGTCTCTGTCCCCCTGGAAGCAGGAAATGAATCTCCCAGGTGAAGGGTGCTCTCCCTGCATCCTCGTCCCGGAGCTGGGGGTCCAGGGCAGGAAGCTGGGATAAACCAATGTTGCTAAGTTACCACCTGAGGCCTGAGCTCTGCTTCAGTTCCTCTCTAGTTATGTGCCCCAACCCGAACCTGCTTTGTCCTGTCATGCTGACAATTTGTTGTTCCTTTGAGTAAAGGATATGTGTCCTGCCTGCTCTGTTCGCTCTCCGAGCATCATTTCTCTATGATCTCCAATATGTGTGCATTAAACTGTTTTTTCTCCTGTTAATCTTGCCTCGTGTCAATTTTGTTATTAGTCGGGCCATCAGAGCACAAGACGGTAGAAGGCAGAATGTCCCCCCCGCCCCGCCGACAGTATTTTCACTCATACGGTTTCATTTCACCTTCACGCTGACTCTGTGAGTAAACAGAATGCAAGTCTTTATCTACTTTTACTTCTGAGGAGGCCGCTGCAGTTTTCCACGCGAGAGATGTTGGTGGCTTTGACCGTGGCGGTGAAGATAGTGAAAGAATGCGAGATGGACCTGAAAGGTATGATCAACGGAACATTGGGATGGGGTGGAAATGGGGAGCGAGGCCAGCAGCCTCCCCTCTGTCCCCATTACAAGCCAGCCCACGTCTGGAAGGCGACTGCATAGCCCTCCTTGGGACGTCTCACCACCCCAGGAAATCTTGCTTGTGGAACAGGGCGGAAGGTGTGGACGGAGAATACTTGAGATCTAGTCCCCCGTGACCAACTGCATTTGTGTCCTGGGGATGGCTCACTGATGCTCTCCTGGGCTCAGTTTGGTCTTTTCACCCCTGGGAGTGGGGTAGTGGCCCCTGCAGGGTTCACCTGGTGATGGCATGCTCCGTCAGCAGGAGGCCCTGTGCACTGTGACCGTGGCCCCAGGTCAGTGCTGTGGAGTCGGGCACTATCCCTCCATGCCCTTGTCCCGAGTCTGCAAGGAGGGTGTGGAGTGGCGCTCACCCTGCATGGTCTGCAACGGACAGTGGTGCCCACAGGACCTGCAGGGCGGACAGCGTGAGGTGTCTCCAGGGTTGTGGGGGAGCAGGGCGGCAGAGAGCAGGGGCCCTCTCTGTAAATTTTGGGAGAAGTGTCCTTTCCGGATGGACACACTTAAAAAGGGGGACTCCAGCACTGGGATATGCAGCTTTGGAGCAGAAGTCACTTTTGTGCAGGCAAACGTTGCTGCCTCCCTGAAAGGTGCCCTCTCCTGGCCAGGGCACAGGGCTTGGAGCTGAGTGGGGCTGGCAGCACGCCCCTCCCTCTCTGCTCGCCCATGCTCCGTGATACACGTTCACTCTGTTTTCCACATCCAAGACAGCAACCCCACTTGTGGCAAATGTCTGCAGGCAGCTGGGACCTGGTGCATGTTTTGGGCGCAGTCAGAAGTGCACTCAGGTGTCATTCTGGCCCTTGGGGGGGACTCAGCTCCTTTAAGTACCTGTTCCCCCAGGGAAACCAGAGGCGTTGGATGACCCTGGATCTGGTGACTCCTGAAGCATCCTACGTTTCATCTCTGCCAGTTACTTCCCTAAACCCAGGTCATTCAGGCACTGATGAATAGGAGCTGGCTTTAGGGCTCTCAGCTCTTGATGGCAATTCAAGCAAAAATATCAGGAGATGGGCGGGGGTGGAACCTGGGAGCAAGGTAGCAGGTAGAACCTGGAAGGAAGGTGGGGGGTAGAACGGTGGGGGTGGGGAGAAGGTGTAGGGGTGGAAGCTTGGAGGAGGGCAGGGAGGGGAGGTGGAGGAAGCTGGGAGAAAGGCCCTTCCCAAGCTGAGGGCCAGGAGCAACAGGCTCTCTGAGTTGCCCTGGGGGTGTTTGCTCACATGTAACAGGCCAGGAAGCTGTCAAAACACCCCCTTGTTCCCTCCCTGGGAGCTCAGGAGGTACCCACGTCACAGCCAGACCAGCTGGGGCAGAGGTGACACTTCCCCCATGTCTCTCTGGGTGACACTGACCTAGTGGGAGCCAGGCCCTGCCTGGTGGCACCTGGGCCTTCATGTGCTGCCCTGGGAAGGCAGTGTGGGCTCTGCCTGCCTCTCTCCCCACTGATGGAGGCAGCTTCATTTACATGATGGATCATTCTCTTGGCTTGACTGTAGGGGCTGCTGTACATATTTTTAAATATCTCCATAGGCAAATTACTTGGTAGGGATGACTCCGCCCTCTCCAGAGCACCCTGCCCCTTACCACCAACCCTGACCAGCTAGTGGGAAGGCAGCGCAGAGTCAGGCGCAGCTGGGGAGGAAATTGCATTACAGCTGCCCCCGACTGAGGAGAAAGACAGAAGGTGGTGGGGGAGAGGGTCCTGCCAAGGGTGGAGGCGGTGAGGCTGGCTGCTTTCTGTTTTACAGACAAGGTTGCAAATAGGTGTGTGCCGACTTATGTGTATTTGAGGTTGACTTTACAAGTATGGGAGGGTCTTTTGGAAATTGTTGCTTCGTAGACGTCCTCTCTCGTCCAACCTCCTCATTTTTCTAATGAGGAAACTGAGAGTGAGAGCATGATGCCTGGGGATTTCACAGCCAGGTAGCTGCTGAGCAGGACTGAGAACCCAGAGACCCCAGTCTCCCAGCGGCGCCCCCACGAGAGGGTGTGTGGCAAAGCAGAGACACACGTGAGGGCCCATGGGCAAGCCACTTCACTCCCTGTGCCTCAGTTTCCCCATCTTATAAAAAAGGGAGTGGTGCTAGGGTTCCATCTGTCAGATACCAGCTCTAACGTCCCTTGATCCTCCATTCCTTCCTGTACATGTTATGGCTTTTCTATTTTTCTGAAACACAATTATTTGATCGTTTCCTTACAATCCAATCCTGCCAACTAGCATTAGTTCCCTTTGCACATCCCTAAAAACAAAAGGATGATTCCTTAGTTGAATTCAAAATGATCCATTATATAAAAAGAAAAGCTAAACCTTGCCATGTGCCCAATTAAGTATGAAACCATCAATTAAGGGGAAAATGCCTAATGTTTGGGTTCCTTTCTTCATGAAATGGTAATGAGAACAGTGTGCCTGATGCTCTTCAAGTTAGCGCTATAAGAGCAGCACAGTGTGGCACGTGCAGTTCACAGAAGTACGTGTGTAATGCACACACCCTACATGAATTAGTGAAGTATTCGTGGCACATGCAGGCAGGCCCCGCGGGCTGGAAGGAGTTTCAGAGGCAAGGCCAACCGCAGGGCACTTCCCCGTCTTCCCGCGTGTTTCCGGCACTGTCGAGTCCTGATTACCCACAGCTTCTCCTGTCACTGAGTCCCACTGCACAGTCTCCAGAGGAGATGCTCTTAGTTCCCTGGCCACCCATGGGGGGGCTGGAACCGTTTTGCCCACTAGAAGGTCTTCTTTGTGTCCATCCTGCCTAAATCTCTCCCCCGTACCCCTCCACGGGACCATCTGGGCTCGCAGGGCAGCCGAGGCTAATGCGGTCAGGCTCACCCCAGGGGCCGGTGCTCAGGATGTTCAGGACCAGGGAGGGTCTGGGAGTCAACTGAGCCCCCGGCCTTGGTCGCTACGGCATCAGCCCAGATTCCTGGTAAACCCTGGGAGCAAGGTCAGCGCTGGGCACGTGGGAACAGGGTCCCTGAGGACAGGGAGCGGAGGCCCTGCTGGTGAGGGGGCAGGCAGGGGTTAAAGGTGAGGTGTAGACCCTAAGTGAGCATTCAGCTGAACCTCCATGAGCCCAGGAGGCAACAGCCTGTGACCTCAGGAAGGCCTGTCCCTCTCTGCGGGTCTCACCTGTGAAATGAGAAGGCTGGGCTAGAGGGTTTCCAGGACTTATTCCACTCTGGTCTGAGGCGATTTGTGCGGCATGGGGCCCTTTGGCTAAAGCCAGGTCTCTTATGGATCATCTCCTGGTTCTCCTGTTGTGTCTGTGAGGGAGGGGAGACTGTCAACGGAGAGAGGAGGGCCCGTGCGGAGATACAGTGGGTGAACACATGGCTGCACAGACAGGAGTCTGCGACGCCCAGGGATCCTACAGCAAGCAGTGTGTAGATGGAGCCCGCGTGTAGACAGAGAATATCCGCGTGTTTGCTTAGAGCCCCTCCCGCGGGCCACACAGGGAACTGCCCAGGAAGGCCTCTGGGGCCGAGGGCGGGGACTGACGTTCCACAGCAGAACGCTTGGACCTTCTGCATTTGGTACCACGTGAACGTACTTGTCTTCCTAGAAAGAGAATAGTTTTTTTGGTTTTTTTGTTTGTTTGTTTTTGAGGAAGATTAGCCCTCAGCTAACTACTGCCAGTCCTCCTCTTTTTACTGAGGAAGCCTGGCTCTCAGCTAACATCCGTGCCCATCTTCCTCTAGTTTATACGTGGGACGCCTACCACAGCATGGCTGCCAAGTAGTGCCATGTCCGCACCCGGGATCCGAACCAGCGAACCCAGGGCCGCCGAGAAGTGGAACGTGCGAACTTAACCGCTTCGCCACCGGGCTGCCCCGAAAGAGAATAGTTTTAAGAAGAAGAAGGAAGGGCCGTGTGCGCCCACCTGCTCTGTCCTGCCTTCGGTGTGTCCCCGCAGTGGAGGCCCGCGCGGGGGAAGCGGGGCCAGCCTGTGATGACCGAGAGTGGCCACGTGGTGGCAGTGTTTCACCTTGATTCAAGGTTTCAAGGAATTCCCGCAGCGGATTGGGTGTCGGGGGACCCTCCCTCTGGGTTCCTTTTATGGGCCTCAAGTGAACATGCAAAATAGAATCCTTAGTGGAAAATCATGGAGGAACAGGTCTCCTCTGTCCTCCCTTCCTCTTTCGGATTAGACTGTCACCCAGCAAAGTGCCCCTTAGTTGCGGGCAGAGTCAATATTACAGAGAAGAAATCAAGAGAAATGGCCTGGTTTGGGCCTAAGGGGATGTGAGGGTGGGAGGTAAACAGTGAGGTTTCCTCAACCAGGGAAGGGCGCCCGGGGACCCTGCGACCTCACCCCCCTCACGCCCGGGAACCTAAGGAAGTGACCAGCTTCACACAGAGCTTGGCCTTCTTCTTCCACCTGCCAGCTGGAGCCCCAGGGCCCATTCTTTCCAAAGGAACTCTGGGGGTCAGCTCCTTCCACACAAGGCAAGTGGAGGTCAAGGCTGTGACGAGTGAGGGGAGGCCGCAGGGATGACGGCCTTGGGCGGGTCACGGGACCCCGCTGGGCCAAGTTCTCCTTTGGTGAGATGGGGTGCTGATCCCCTTTGGAGGTTCCTGGGCCCCAGCTCCGGGCTGCTCTGGATCTCTGGGATGTTAATTCAGCCCGCAGATCCCGGGGCCTGCCACTGCTCCGTCTGTCTGTCTGAGCGGCTGGGTTGGAGCCCAGGAGTCTGCTGTGAATAAGGTCCCAGGAGAACCGCATGGGGCCCGGGTCCACTGTCTAGGAAGGCTTTTTCCTGTTCCTTCCAGTGAGAAATTGTGATTGTGGAAGTGATAACTCCGTGTGAAGCACACGGCCCTGGGGTCCACTCCTTCAAGCAGCTGAGGTTGGTGTGCGTTCGTTTCCTCTAGATGTGGCAGGACCTTCTTGGGGCAGAAAGCAGGGTGTACACCTGGTGAGCCCGTCCTTCCTCCAGTCCAGGCTTTCCCACCGACAGAGGGTGACGGCCCCAGGGGGTCTCACTCCTTAGACACAGGGTCAGGCTCTAGGCTTAGACACACTTAGCCTTCAATTCAACACGCACTCACCAAGATGTACGTGCTAGGCGCTGTTCTGAATGCTGGGCGCGCAGCGTGGACAAAGTAAACCACCCACCTTGACGAAGCTTCCATTTGAGTGGACAGCATTTTGGCTGATCCGTCCTGCTCCTGTCGTGTATATACATATGCTCTTGTCCTCATTTACTTCAGCTCATGTCTATTCAGGATAATAATTTATTGAGTACTTACCATGTGTTAGGTCCTGTTTCTGGTCTTCTAGCATGTAACAGGTGGGAGCTGATGAGGAAAAAGTAGCCTCAGGGGTCCACCCACTGGGCTGGCAAAAAAGTTCATTATCACACTCTTGGGTGTCGATTCTCCTTTGTGGATCATTCACGAACCTTCTGAAACATTTTCAATCTAAAAGGAAATTGCTCCAAACTTCCGTTTTCAGGTGGTTAAAAATCTTAGTGCTGGTCAGTCCTCTGTAGTGGCTGTTTCTTGCCACTTGGGGGCGCTGCTGAACACAGAGTGTCCCCCATCTTTTTGACCCTGTGGTACCCGCCCCAACCCCCAAGACAGGTTGGTGCCCTTCAAAGGGAGGCGGTTTTCCTCCCTCTGGGCCCCACCCAGTCCAGCATGCTCCTCTGTGCGTTCCTGGGAGCGGCTCTTAATTCTCAGTTTTTCTCTGAGGCCAACGCCCCATTAATGGCTCCGGGGACCTCCCCCTAGATCTGAAGCGCTGCCTCTCTTTAGTTAGGAGAATATTTTGGGCTGGTAGGTGGAGAGATTGAGGAGACCAGGGTTGAGATGTTTTTCCTTGGCAATCCTCAAAACCTCAAAACCCTTCTTGAGACAATATAAATTGATCAAAGCCTTCCCAGTTCTTTTTCATCAGAGTGAAAAAAAATCTGATTAGTTCCTAAGGAAGGGATAGGCAATGAGGTGCCTCTTTGGGGGGTGCTGCTGACCACTGATTGCCCCCATCCACGTAGCAGGGGAGGACACGGAGGTAGGCGGTCCGGGTCGCTAAGGCTGCTGGAACTTGTAGGTTCGGGTACCTGAGAGGGGGCAGCTGAGGAGAAGTAGCCCCAGAAATCTGTTTGGGCTTCTCCGTCAGGTTCTTTGCTAAATCTTTAGCTGCTTGTGCTCTGAGTGAGACTCTGTGAGGTCAACTAAGACCAGCTTCCGGGGGCTGGAGAGGTGAACCGCGATTTTAGAAGCTGCACCTGTCAGGGGGATGTGGGGTTCTGATGGAGCCCATTGGAGACCCCAGGACAGCTCACCTGAGGAGCAAGGACTGTGTCCCAGGAACAAAGGACTTGCTGGAGGACTGAGAGCAAAGTGAAACAGACCTCCCTTAGCAAAGCCGAACCCCAAGAGTCAACAGGACCGAGATGGCCTGTCAGTAATTTAACTGCTTGTCAGGACAACACGTCACACTTTTTAGAGGAATACAACGAAGTTCAGAGTCCTACAATATAGCCTTCAAAATGTACAGCAAGAAATAGCAGATGTCTGGATATGCAAAGAATAAAGTTAAATATGTGGACCTTCTGCATAATTTCAACCCCAAATACTCTCTCAGTTTGCTCTTTGTTTCTTTGGGAGTCTTTTAGCTTGACTTCAATGATTAATGGAACATGGAATGTCTGGGCCTTAGCAAAAGGACTGGATTTCTTTTTTTTTTCTTAAATTGAGGTATAATTGACAACGTTATATTTAGTTTCAGGTATATGACACATTGATTTGATATTTATATTGCAAGGTTATCAGCACAATAAGGCTGGTTAGCATTCATCACCACACATAGCTACAAATTTTTTTCTTTTAGTGAGGACTTTTAAGATTTGTTCTCTTAACAAGTTTCAAATATGCAATTGTGGGGGATCAAAATTGGTCACCCCAAAATGTGTCTCTTTGGCTTGATTATTTTTAAGGACAAAAAACTCTGAAAGATTTTGACCTTCCCCCTAACTGCCTAAAGAATTCAAGACAAAAGTCCCGTCCCAGGCCAGGCCATCACCATAGATAATCTGGGTATTGGCAGACTGGGAGGGGCCTGGCTCAGCCCATTTGTCTCAGTTCTGTCTCTGGGTCACATTCTCTATAGATGGCTCAGCAAACACTTGTTTATCAAACCTTTGCTTTTCTGTCTCCATGTGAATTGCCTTCCTCCCTTAGAAGTCCCAAACCACGACCCCCAACATCCTCCTTTGTCTTTAGGTGATGACGGCATTTAAGGTGGTGGCTTCACCCATTTTGGCAAGTTACTCAGTTTTCCTGGGTTTCTCCCATGTATACATGTTCTGACAGCTTTGTTGGAGTTTCTCCTGTTATTCTGTCTCATGTCAGTTTGGTTCGCAGACCAGCCAGGAGGCCCTGGCTGTACGTTACATCCCAGAACTTACTTATCTTGTGACAGGAAGTTTGTACATTTTGACCTCCTTGTCCCCTTCTCTCACTGGCCCCAGGCTTGGACTTCTCGTCTAGAATCACAAGCTGCTTGGTTTTGAATTGCTCTTACTATTCTGGCTGATGTCCGGCTGTCCTGTTCGTCTGTGTAGAGTTGTGTCTTGGAGGTGGACTGGCCTGCCCTCCTAGACCTCAGCATTTTGTGGTTCAGTTCAGTTCTCACGTTTTGAAACACATCTGAGTTTCCTCTCTTTCTTCCTTAAAGAGATGGCTTGTCGTCTTGGCCTGGGTTCTTTTTGTTCAGTGTGGGATTTTGAGGGATTGGGACGAGAAAGTGGAGGCAAGGCAAGGCAGAGAATTTTATGTCTGGGGGAGAATATTCTAGATTTCACTGAGCATCTGGATGACTGACAATAAAGAAAGTGAGCAAAACTTGTAACATCTTCAGGAGAAATATCTTCTAGGTTTTTCATTGATGACAAGAATTTATGAGCACTTTTCTTGGACAACTTCAGCTTGTGTTGCACACCCAACTAATTCAATTTTTACCTATAAAAGTTGATTTTTAAACCTTTGATCATGTAAGGAAACTGAAGAAGCATGAAGAAAGATTTTTGCAGTTTCTGTTTCTAGATAGAGTTAGTTAGCATTTTGGGTAAAAAGAGTTCTGGGATTTCTTTAAAAGATTGGCAGCTGAGGGGCCAGCTTCATGGCTGAGTGGTTAAGTTCGCACACTCTGCTTTGGAGGCCCAGGGTTTAGTGGGTTCGAATCCTGGGCATGGACATGGTACTGCTCATCAAGCCATGCTGAGGCAGCATCCCATATGCCACAACTAGAAGGACCCACAACTGAAAATGCACAACTATGCACCGGGGGGCTTTGGGAGAAAAAGGAAAAATAAAATCTTTAAAAAAAAAAACATTAAAAAAAAAAGATTGGCAGCGGAGGTCACATCTGTTGCCAGTCTTTTTCTTCTTCTTCTTCTTCTCCCCAAAGCCCCCCAGTACACAATTTTACGTCATAGCTGTAGGTCCTTCTGGCTCTGGTCTGTGGGACACCGCCTCAACAAGGCCTGATGAGTGGTGCTAAGTCCACACCTAGGATCCGAACCAGGGAACCCCCGGGCAGCTGAAATAGAACGCATGAACTTAACCACATGGCCATGGCACCAGCCCCTAAAAATAGTTCTTAATATAGACTTTTCCTTTCCCTAAAATAATACACTTGCTTTCTAGTCAGGAAGGAAGCAGAAGGTTTCTGCTGGAGACCTTTCCGTTCCAGTTGCTCTTGGACTTGGGGAGATTTACTGTTTTTGGAATAAGTACATTTATTCAATGAGGGAATAAAATCAACATTATTAATTATTTTCAGACAGAAAACATCTTGAATCATGAAAGCTTTAATTCACGGGTCTTAATCTTCCTCCTTGTTTCTAGTGGCTGATAACTCATCCTGCAGAAGCATCCTCCTGCCCTGGGAGTGCTCTGGAATCATTAATCATTGATGCTGGGGGAAGCCATAGGCACAACAGGGATGGGCCTTCATCCCACACTGGGACTGCTGTGGCTGCTGAAATCGCCAGGGAGGCGGCCCTGGTGGAAAGCACTGTGGAGAGGGCGGCCCAGAGGCTGAAGGGCGAAGGCTTGACGCGATGGACACGTGTGGGCAGCTTCCTTCTTCTCACAGCTGCCCCTTTGACAGGCTCTCTCACAGATGGATCAGATGCTATTTCACAGACTCAGACCATCCTCTTTGAATTGTGTGGACTCTGAACCATTTTGTAATTTGAACCTTTGAGGAAAGGCCTGTATTTAGGCATGGGAAAATTAGCATGCAGTTGAGAAAGAGATTTTAAACACATGAGGAGGACTGACCAGCTTTTCTTTTTGTTGTTGTAAAATAACCAATAACCATTCTACAGCTAAGAGAGAGAAGGTGAGTTTACTTGAGCCAGTGAGGGTTATAACCCAGGAAGGCCTTTTCCAGAGAACCTTGGTTTTCAGAACAGTCTTACACCTTTAGAACAAAGAACATAGATTAAACAAGCCCAGGATACATATTCCTCAAAGTTTCAAGGAGGTATTCAGTTGCAAATTAGCAGGTCAAGGTGACCCTGATGCTGGGAAGGGGCACTGATTTAGGAGTACTGATACAGGCGGTACTGGCAGGGCATTACTGGCTTTGTAGCAGGGAAGTAGGCATTCTTATCTTGATTGTTAAAGCAGATGTACAATGTGTGTTGGACAGGCCATAACGCAGGCTTCTTTTAGTTCAAGTTGCATCAGTTTTGAACCAGAATAGTTACCGCATATACTCCATCATGTGAAAATCTCTTGTCATTTTCTTCTGATTCTTGGACCGCTTCCATTTTGGTTTCAGGAAATGGGGAATTTTTAATGAATTATGTGATATTTGCTGAAAGTTTTGATTTTGGCAAATGCTAGATAGAAAAAAATTTCCCTTCCCCATCTCCTTATTATTTGGACAGTGTTCTCCAGTTGTTTGCCAAAGCCAGTGACACGACTGCCTTCTTCAGACGGGCACCTGACCAGCTGGCCCAGATTTCCACAGCCGCCCACCAGCTTGTGTTGAGTCTCCTCTACAGAGACAGGAGGCTCTCAGGGGGACTGGAAGGGCATTGCTCCAGAAAGGAGCTCACGAAGGGGAGCGAGAGGCCGCTTCGCTCTCTTCACATGTGGAGGGAGTCTTTTTCCAAATACAAAGTGGTTTCATTGCTTTCTTAAAAATTATGCTCATTAAAAATTCTATGCAATACAACAAATACTGAAAAAGAAACTACAAACCAAACCCCAAATACCCTACCCCTGAATGCCTCCATCTATGTGCAGGGGTCACCACACTTCCTGCAACTGTGCAGACAGTAACTATTTCCACCTTCGGAGGCCCGGTGGTCTCTGTCTCAGAACTGGACTGTGCCTTTGTAGCGGGAGAGCACCACGGACAACGAGGAAATGCACAGGCGTGACTGTTTCCCATCAAGCTTGCTGGGGGCCCGGCTCGGCCTGTAGGCTGAGTGTGCCGACCTTCCGTTAGGTCACATCCCTTCCCCAATCTTTTTTTCTTCTCACATGTGTCTTTGTCAATATATCCACAGAAAAGAAAGGGAGAACTGATCTTATAAAAATGAAAGCTATATTTAAAAAAGATTCAATTCCATTTTACTTGAATTTAACAGAAGAAATGAACTAAACCTGCAGGAACCACTAACTTGAGACGCACGTTTCTTTGCTGCAGGTGATAATAGTCCCTAACATAGTTCCGAGGAAGTGATGGGGAAAAGGTGAGAAGAGGTTGCGGATCTTTTGCTTTTTTAAATTCCACTTTCAGTTTTGGATGGAGCAGTTGGAGTCCTGCTCTGACCATGAGGAATTGGCCTTCCTCCTTTTCTCCTGGCTCTTGTGACTTCCCATTTCTCATTCGATTGTGTTTAGATTGTCGAGGCTGAAGATTCTCATCGTCTCCTGTAACCACGGTTACCTTGGTCCTTTGGTCTTAGATGTTTTTATAGATGGGCTGATGCCCACTGATAATTACGTAATGCAGGTTTCTCCAGTTCCATGTGTCTTTTTTTTTCTGAATTTCAATTCTTCTCTGACTGAGTTGGAGTTATTGCCTAGTAATACTTTTCAAGAAGGACTTGTAGGAATTTTATTCCCCAAATCACCTCTTAGCTTCCTAGTCAAAGGACAAATTGTCTAGTCACACAATTCCTGGGTGGCACTTTCCTTCAAATGTTGTATAATTTTTAAATCACAGCTTCTCCGTCCTCAGAGAGATTGGAGTTTGTTGGAAGAATCCCACTTTCCCTCCACACGGCAAGGTCTGGGGCCGCATTTCTTCTGTTCTTTCCTGATGGACAAGGTCTCTCTTCCTTTCGTGCTGGGCAGTCGCTCTGCTGGTCTGTCACACCTGGCACCTCTCTGTGCCTGAGACCCTGGCGGGCTCCTGGAGTCTGGGGCTGATGCTGTTCTGAGCAGCCTGACACCGCTCACTCCCATCCCCGGGGCCTCCCCCACCCGTGCCTGAAGGGCTCTTGCTGTTGTTGGAATTAATCTCTCTGGAGAACATGCTGCAGTATTAATCATTTGTATTAGTTTTGTGCCCTTTTGTGCTTAAGGTTTAGTTCTTCCTTTATGTCATGGAAATTTTCTTGTATTTTGCTTTTTCCTCTCTTTTCTGTTCCCTTTATTGAGTTCTTTATCTTAAGGACACACGTTATTGTCTTTCTTCCTGTATATCCTCTTAATTGCTGTGGTACCTCTGCTTTCTTTTGCTATCGAAGGAAACCAGAATATGTCAACCCCAAATCTGCCTCTTTAACAAAAAAATTATTTTGAACTGAAGGCCGGTAAGAAGCAGTAAATGAAGAAAATGCCCCCCCCCCCCCATTTCGGCCTAAAAGGCAGGAAATAAATATTCCTTTGACTGAGACAGACTCTCATCAGCCCCTGGAGGGACCAGAGGAGCCAGCACACAGACCTGGTTAAGCTGAGCCGCGCCTGCCTAGTTAAGGAAGAGGAGGACAGCCTCACGGGTGGACGCCCGGCCCAACCCCTCCGTGCTGTGGGTCCTTCACAAGTGTGTTTGCTCTTTGTCCAGAAGGTGGAAAGGCTTCCTGCCCTGGTCACTTCTTCGGGTCTTCACTCTCTTGTGAAGGCTCCCATGTACGTGTAAACATTCAGTGAACTTTGTGCTTTTCCCTGTTAATCTGTCAGTTCCATTTTCAGACCCAGCCGGGCCCCGAGGAGGGGAGGAACACTTCTTCCCGCCCCCACTAGAGGAGCTCTGCCTTTGTTCTGCCAGTGATTTGGGTTTTGGTTGTTCTTGTCTTCTCCTCGCCATTTCTACTTCTTATTTCCACAAGGATGTTGTCTGATCCCTATTTTGTTTTCTTAGTTCCACAGTCTCCCTCTTTTCTCTCCATTACTTATTCATGTTGACTTTGAATTATTACTTTGTTAAATTCACGTTTTCCTTAAACTCTTTGGTAGCAAGAAGCACTCACAGGGAACTTCTCTCTCTCCCTTGGCTTATATTCTTTCCTTCTTTCGATTGTGTCCTTCATCTGTCACTCCTTCTCTGTCTCTTCCTTACTCCTCCTCTCTATCCCTCTCTCTCTTTCTTTTACTTTTTTTCTTGTGCTTTTGCGTTTGTTTAGCTGCCACGGCATTTCCCTTTGTCTTGATCCAGCGTGGCAGGAACAGCTCTGCCCGCTTGCTGGTCAGCCTAGTATAGTGACATGAATTCTCTGAGACCCTCTGCTGTTTGTCTCTCTCTGTCTTGCAGTGTGAAGACTGAATATCGTTTTCTGTGCACTCTCGTCACTTGTCTGTAGCCAGAACAGGGGAGTTGAGGAGTGTGGCTGGGGCTGTGGGAGCCTTTCTTTGGAGCCTTGGCTGGTCCTGCCCCAGGGTGCACCCTTCCTGGGTGTGTGCTACTCCCGAGGAGCAGGGAAGCCCCAGTCTTTAGAGAGCCTCTAATTTAGGCCTGGGGGTTTTCTTTCTTTCTTTCTTTCTTTTTTGAGTCGGATTAGCCCTGAGCTAACTGCTGCCAATCCTCCTCTTTTTGCTAGGGAAGACTGGCCCTGAGCTAACATCCATGCCCATCTTCCTCTACTTTATATGTTGGACGCCTGCCCCGGCATGGCTTGACAAGCGGTGCCATGTCCACACCGGGGATCCGAACTAGCGAACCCCAGGCTGCCCAAGCAGAACATGCACACTTAAACGCTTCACCACCGGCCAGCCCAAGGTAGGGAGGTGAGTTTCTTTTACTTTAGATTTTTTTGAGGAGGACTGGCCCTGAGCTAACATCTGTTGCCAATCTTCCTCTTTTTTTTTCCTCCCTAAAGCCCCAGTACATAGTTCTATCTCCTAGTTGTAAGTCATTCTAGTTCTTCTATGTGGGATGCCACCACAACATGGCTTGATGAGTGGTGTGTAGGTCTGCACCCAGGATCCAAACCAGCGAACCCTGGGTCACCAAAGCAGAGCACTCGAACTTAACCACTCACCAACAGGGCCCGCCCTCCCTGATGATTTTCCTGTTTCTTCCAAGATCCTGACCTCTCTAGTGGCAGATAAATGCTGCTCCTCCTGAGGGTTTCCTCCGTGCATTTTCCCAGCAGCCTGTACACCTACTCAGTATGCTCTCCCCAAATTAGCGGGTGTAAGTGCTCGTTTGAGAATTTCATCTATTCATCTTCTTCCCTTAATGTTGCTTCTAAGAGATGGGGATTAAGTTAAGAGCCTATAATAGGTTTTTCCTGTGAAAGAAACTGCAGAAGCTCAGTGGCTTACACAAATAGTTCTCTTCATGCTCAGGAGTCTGCAAGTAAGCTATGGCTGCTCTGCTCTGGGCTGGGCTTGGCTGGGCCAGGCTGGACTCCAGGCTTGCAGTGTGTTTAGGGGTGCCCCTATCTTCAGTGTGGGGACCAAGATGGGGGGAGCTGCTCCCTGGTGGGATCACAACAGCCTGAAAAGCCAAGTCAAGTCCCACAGCGCATGTAAAGCCCTATTTGCATCAGGATGCTAACACATCCTGTGGGCCCAGACAAGGCACGTGGCAAACCTCACTCTAGAGGGCGCTCAGCGACATCACATGACAGAGGACAAGGAGGCAGAAGTCCGTAAATGGGAGGAAGTAAAGACTGCAGGCTTTTCTGTCTACCCCAGAGACTCCCTGAGTCTTTTGAGAAGCTTCTGTTTCTCTCATTTGTTGCCATCTTTGAAATTTAGGGCAGAAAGTTATCTCACTTTTCCAAGGTTAGAATTTGGGTAAAAATTTCTTTTCATTTAAAAAAATTATTTTATTTTATTCTTTTATTTTTTAAGAATTAGAGGAGGACAAATCTGTGATGCAGCCTCAGTCTGACATGTTTACTTAGAAGTCTCCTTACAGTCTCTGTAGGCGTTTCTAATCTTCTTTAGACAGCAAACTCTGTTTTTTTGTTTTTCAGGTTTTTTTGCTGAGGAAGATTACCCTGAGCTAACATCTGCGCCAATCTTCCTCTATTTTATATGTGGGTCACCACCACAGCATGGCTGCCAATGAGTGGTGTAAGTCTACACCCAGAATCCAAATCCTGGAACCTGGGCCACCGAAGCAGAGCGCACCAAACTTAACCACTACGCCATGGGGCTGGCCCCCTAAACTCTGGTTTTTAATTACAGTAATTTCCCTATTATGAACCCAACTGTCTCCTGCTCATATTGGGACACTAGGTCTGTACTTCCCTCAGAGGACGCTTGACCCAAAATAAGTCATTTTTGATTTGGCTTCTCCTCTTTCCTTGGGACATCTTCTCTGTTGGCTACAGTCTTCAAATTATATTTTAAACAAACACTAGGCATCTGCAGGGAGTAAATAACTTAGATCAGATTAAAAGGGGAAATAAAGTGAGAGTATTGGCTTTCAAAAAGTTGTATTTGATAAAGAGTGATGAGAAAGATGATTAAAAGTTCTGTGTGCAGAGTGGACTTCCCAATGATGGGGCCTACTGGTGACCAGGCCCCAAGTGGACTTTTCCGCTGGAGCACCCTCAGGATCTGGGGCCAGAGTTGTTGGGGGAACTGGAGGGAGGAAGGGTCTGGGCTCTGGAAGATTTGTATTCAGACTTGACCCACCTCCCTGTTTTCAGGCCCTTGATTCGCTGGGTCTGGGATCCAGCTCTCCCAGGCAAGCATTTCTCAGGCATGCATTTCTCAGGAGTGCATTTCTCAGGAGTGCGTTTCTCAGACATGCATTTCTCTGACATGCATTTCTGCTGCTCTTTGGCTCCTCCCTCTCCAGGCACTTGGTTTTCATCCTTTTCACCTACACTAACTCATCTACTTCCCATTTCCCCAAAATATGCTTACATTGCTCATGCTATCTGTCCTGGACTTCATAGTTTTTTTAAAAAACTCCTTAAATTCTTGCATCTCATAGGAGAGCAGAGGTAAAGGCTTGTATTTGGGCCACCGTGTTTAAGCTGGCCGTTCCTTTGACGTCCCTTCTTCTGTGCTCCCCTTGCTTAGAATGTGTTTGAGCCTCGTCTGTTTAATCACGTCATAACCTCCTTCAGAGTCCGGTGGAAATCGTCCCCTTTCCTCTTTTGTTTACAGAAACGTTGAGTAAGCACCAGCTATGTGCAAGGTAATGTGTAGGGCATTGAGGTCACAAGGTAAAAGACATGTAGCTCGTATTCTTGAGTCTAGTTTACCTTTTAATGGGGAGACTGTTCAGGGAATAAGCCTGTCTTAGTCAGCTGGATAATGGAATTAATGGAGATAAGTGCCTGAGTCCATCTGGAAGAGTCAGGAAGGCTTCCTGAGGAAGGGAGCACCTGGGTTTCCCTTAAGAAGGTGTTTTAGTCAGAGAGAACAGCCTGAGTTAGCAAGAGGGCAGTGAGAGAAAGCATGAATCCCGTGGTATTTGGCTAGCTCAGTGTTACAGAATGTGAAGTCATTTCCTTCCTTTGCACTCCCACTGCCAGTTTCAAATTTATTACTTTACCATTTTCATATGTGAAACCCAAATGTTTCCAAGTCTTCTGTCTCTGTTTCTTTAATATTCAAGCACAATCCTCCAAATACGGTTTCCAAGATTTAGACATCCTGGAGGCAAAAGGACCCTGTGTGTCTTGCTGGCCCCAAGCATTGCCTCAGTCTCCTTTTTGTCCCCAAGCTCTCTATAGAGGATTGTTGTATGTGGCAGACTTCTACCCAAGATGTAAGAAAAATAGAAGGGGGATACAGCCCCATCTGTGAGCCCAGAAAACATCTTTTCTTTCTCCTGGGGCCTCTGTGTGCTGCCATGTTGTGGGGCCATTCTCCCTTCTCTGTCACTTCCCTCCATTTCTTTTCTTCCCTTAGTCCCAAGTATACCTTACATTTCCTTCCTTTTGATCTTCTAGGGGAAACCACTAAAGTTCCTACTAATTTATTAGGCAGCCTATTTCAGTTCTCCTAGTTGAAATGAATTGTTTCCACCTGTGGATTTCTATAGGCTTGTCTCTCTCAGTTAAGCAAATTCACCCACCACCTTCTAGCTCTGAACTTGCCAGTCTTCACCATCAGAAATAAGCCCCCAAGGTTGGGGACCTTGACTCATTCATGTTTCTTCAATAAAGTACAATGTTTCACTCATAGTGATTATTCAGATAAATCATTCTACATGCATTGTCAAAAGCTCAGGGCTTTGCAAACGTGAGATTGCATTAATCCCTGCATGGTGGTTTCTTCAGCCTCCTGCAAGCCACTTTGGTTCTTCAGCTGTTCCTGATGGAGATTCTTCCACTCAGTGACAAATGACATCTTAAATGCAGGAGGAGACCTGAGCCTTAGCACTCTGCTGGCCAGTATCTCTTGGAGTCTTGTGCTTCCTTTTCCTGTAGTATGCGCACTAGTGACAAGATGGGGGGCAAGGATGTCCCTGCCTCACCCAGTGGGGGGCCTCGGCACTAGGCCGAGAAATGCAACTTCTCAAGGGCACGCAGAGGTCAGTGCCCTGAAGTGAGATGGTGCTGGAGGTTTGGGCACCTGTGAGGCTGTGGTAAACGGGCTGCTGGTAACTGGTGTGGACAGTCCTTTCCTCAGGGGACTGAAAGGTTACAGGACCTTCCCTCTGCCCTGTTTCTCTCTGATATTTTGTTCTCACCAATGACTTGAAGAACCTCAAAAAATGTTCCTTCTTTATCCATTGATCGCTGGTACCAGGATTTGATTTGGCCAGTTCTACAAGGTTATCCTTTAATCAACTGGGGTTGGCCAGTGGTTCTTCCCGTGAAAGACACTAATGACAGTTTCTGGTTGTAAATTGTGACAAGTTACGTGGTGAGTGGCGTGGTCTTATTAGTAATATTTCTTACTGGTGAGTTTTCAAATCAATAACCACCCATCCACATGACTTGGTAATAATGATTATTTGCAGACATCCTTCTGCTGGAATAAGCCAAGTTTCATGTTATCTTCTCTCTTCCAATTAGCACCCTTAAGTTTTTTCAAGAAAAGGACTTTCTTAGAAGTAGAAAAATAACTGTTTGGCAAATGCTTGAAGCTCAAGCAGTATAACATTTCTGGGTTATTTATTTTTTTACTGAGGTGACATTGGTTTATAACTTTCTATAGATTTTAGGGGTACATCATTATTTTTTGACTTCTGTATACCCTACATCCTTTTCACCCCCAAAAGTCTAGTTGCCACCTGTGACCATACACATGTGCCCCTTTACCCCTTTCACCTTCTCTCCGCCCACTTCCCCTCTGGTAACCACCAATCTGTTCTCTGTATCTCTGTGTTTGTTTGTCTGTCTTCCACATATGAGTGACATCATACAGTATTTGTCTTTCTCCATCTGACTTATGTCATTTAGCATAATACCCTCAAGGTCCATCCGTGTTGTCACAAATGGCAAGATTTCATTTTTTTTATGGCTGAGTGGTATTCCATTATTTGTACATTCCTATCTTCTTTATCCTTCATCCATCCATGGGCCCTTAGGTTGTTTCCAAGTCTTGGCTATTGTGAATAATTTTGCAATGACCATGGTGGTGATTATATCTTTTCTAATAAGTGTTTTTGTATTCTTTGGATAAATACCCAGAAGTGGAATTGCTAGATCATATGGTTCTATTTTTAATTTTTTGAAGAAACTCTATACTGTTTTCCATAGTGGCCGTACCAGTTCACATTGCCAACAGCAGTGTACAGCTATTCTCTTTTCGCCACATGCTCTCTAACACTTGGTTTTTCATGTCTTTTTGTTTTTTATTGTGGTCATAATATCTTATAACCTAGTGAGATTTCAGTTGTACATTATTGTTTGTCATACACCATATAAGTATGCCCCTTCACCCTTTGTGACCACCCTCCACCCCCCTTCCCCTGGTAACCACTAATTTATTCTCTTTGTCCATAAGTTTGTTTATATCCCACATATAAGTGAAATCATATCATATTTGTCTTTCTCTGTCTTGCTTATTTCACTTAACATGATCCATGTTGTTCATTCATGTGGTTGCAAATGGGACGATTTTGTCTTTTTTATGTCTGAGTAGTATTCCATTGTATATATATACCACATCTTCTGTATCCAGTCATCCCTTGGTGGGCCCTTAGGTTGCTTCCACGTCTTGCCTATTGTGAACATGCTGCAATGAACATGGGGGTGCATAAATCTCTTCACACTGTTTATTTCCAGTTCTTTGGGTAAATACCCAGAAGTGAGATAGCTCAGTCATATGGTATTTCGATTTTTAATTTTTTGAGAAATCTCCATACTGTTTTCCACAGTGGCTGCACCAGTTTGCATTCCCACCAGCAGTGGATGAGGGTTCCCTTTTCTCCACAACTTCCCCAACATTTGTTGTTATTTGTCTTGGTGATTATAACTATTCTAATGGGTCTAAGATGGTAGGTAAGTATAATTTTGATTTGCATTTCCCTGATGATTAGTGATGTTGAGCATATTTTCATGTGCCTATTGGCCATTTGTATCTCTTCTTTGGAAAAATGTCTGTTCATGTCTTTTGACCACTTTTTGATTGAGTTGTTTGGGTTTTTGTTGTTCATTTGTCTGAGCTCTTTATATATTATGGATATTAACTCCTTATCGGATATATGATTTGCAAATATTTTCTCCCAGTTGGTGGGTTAGTTTCTCATTTTGATCTTGGTTTCCTTTGCCTTCCAGAAACTCTTTAGTGTGATTAAGTCCTACTTGTATATTTTTTCTTTTGTTTCCCTTGTCTGAGTAGACGTGTTATTCAAAAAGATACTTTTAAGTCTAATATCAAAGAGTGTGCTGCCTATATTCTCTTCCAGAAGTTTTATGGTTTCAGGTCTTACCTTCAAGTCTTTGGTCCATTTTGAGTCTATTTTTGTGCATGGGGAAAGATAATGGTGTACTTTCATTCTTTTTCATGTGGCTGTCCAGTTTTCCAAGCACCATTTAATAAAGAGGCTTTCCTTACTCCAGTGTATATTCTTGGCTCCTTTGTCAAAGATTAGCTGTCCACATATGTGTGGCTTTATTTCCGGGCTTTCAGTTCTGTTCCATTGATCTATGTGTCTGTTCTTGTACCAGTACCATGCTGTTTTGATTACTATAGCTTTGTAATATATTTTGAAGTCAGGGATTGCAATGCCACCAGCTTTGTTCTTGTTTTTCAGTCTTTCTTTGGCTATACAGGGTCTTTTGTTGCCCCAGATGAATTTTAAGATTTTTTTGTTCTATTTCTGTGAAGAATGTCATTAGGATTCCGATTGAGATTGCATTGAATCTGTAGCTTGCTTTAGATAGTATGGACATTTTAACTATGTTTATTCTTCCAATCCATGTGCATGGAATATCTTTTCATTTCTTTATGTCATTATCAATTTCTTTCAGTAATGTCTTATAGTTTTCTTTGTATAGGTCTTTCACCTCCTTGGTTAAATTTATTCCTAGATATTTTATTCTTTTAGTTGAGATTGTAAATGGAATTGTATTCTTGAGTTCTTGTTCTGTTAGTTCGTTATTTGAGTATAGAAATGCTTCTGATTTTTGTAAGTTGACTTTGTACACTGCAACTTTGCTGTAGTTGTTGATTATTTCTAATAGTTTTCCAATGGATTCTTTAGGGTTTTCTGTATATAAGATCATGTCATCTACAAACAGCGAGAGTTTTACTTCCTCAGTGCCTATTTGGATTCCTTTTGTTTCTTTGTCTTGCCTAATTGCTCTGGTCAAAACCTCTAGTACTATTTTGAGTAAGAGTGGTGAGAGTGGGCACCCTTGTCTTGTTCCTGTTCTCAGAGGGATGGTTCTCAGTTTTTCCCCATTGAGTATGATGTTGGCTGTGGGTTTGTCATATATGGCCTTTATCACGTTGAGGTCCTTTCCTTCTATACCCATTTTATTGAGAGTTTTTATCATGAATGGATGTTGGATATTGTCAAATGATTTCTCTGTATCTATGGAGATTATCATGTGGTTTTTGTTCCTCATTTTGTTAATGTGGTGAATCACGTTGATGGATTTGCGGATGTTAAATCATCCTTGTGTCCCTGGTATGAATCTCACTTGATCATACTGTATGATCTTTTTAATGTATTGCTGTATTCAGTTTGCCAATATTTTGTTGAGGATTTTTGCATCTATGTTCCTCAACAATATTGGCCTGTAATTTCCCTTCTTTGTGTTTTCCTTATCTAGCTTTGGTATCAGGGTGATGTTGGCCTCATAGAATGTGTTAGGAATAGTTCCATCCTCCTCAATTTTTTGGAATAGTTTGGGAAGAATGGGTAATAAATCTTCTTTGAATGTTTGGTAGAATTCTCCTGAGAAGCCATCTGGTCCTGGACTTTTATTTTTGGGGAGATTTTTGATAACTGTTTCAATCTCTTTACTTGTGATTGGTCTATTCAGATTCTCTATTTCTTCTTCACTCAGTCTTGGGAGGTTGTAAGAGTCTAAGAATTTATCCATTTTTTCTAGATTGTCCAGTTTGTTGGCATACAGTTTTTCATAATATTCTCTTATAATCTTTTGTATTTCAGTGGTATCTGTTGTAATTCTCCTCTTTCATTTCTAATTTTATTTATTTGAGCCTTCTTTTTTTTCTTAGTGAGTCTGGCTGAGGGTTTGTCAATTTTGTTTATCTTCTCAAAGAACCAGCTCCCTGTTTCATTGGTCCTTTTTACAGTCTTTTTTGTTTCAATTTCATTTATTTCTGCTCTAATTTTTATTGTTTCCCTCCTTCTACTGAGTCTGGGCTTTGTTTGTTCTTCTTTTTATAATTGTGTTAGGTGTAGTTTAAGATTATTTATTTGAGCTTTTTCTTGTTTGTTAACATGGGCTTGTATTGCCATAAATTACCCTCTTAGGACTGCTTTTGCTGCATCCCATATGAGTTAGTATGTGGTGTTTTCTTTCTCATTTCTCTCCCAATAGTTTTTGATTTATCCTTTTATTTCTTTGATAACCTATTGGTTGTTCAGTAGCATGTTGTTTAGTATCCACATTTTTGTTCCATTCCCTGCTTTTTTCTTGTTATTCATTTCTAGTTTCATAGCGTTATGGTCAGAGAAGAGAGTAGACATGATTTCAATCTTCTTAAAGTTATTGAGGTTTGCCTTGTTTCCCAATATATGGTCTATCCTTGAGAATGTTCCACGTGTAATTTGGAAGGATGTATAGTCTGCTGCTTTGGGATGGAGTACTCTCTATTAAATTCATCTGGGCTAGATTTTCATTTAATTCTACTATCTCCTTGTTGAGTTTTTGTCTGGATGATCTATCCATTGAAGTAAGTGGAGTGTTGAGGTCCCCTACTCTTATTGTGGTGTCAGTAATACCTCCTTTTAGGTTTGTTAATAGTTGCTTTATGTACGTTGGTGTTCCTGTGTTGGGTGCATATACATTTATAAGTGTTATATCTTCTTGCTGGAGAGTCCCTTTTATCATTAAATACTGCCCCTCTATGTCTCTCTTTACTTTTATCTTGAAGTCTACTTTGTCTGGTATAAGTATGACAACATCTGCTTTCTTTTGTTTGCCATTAGCTTGGAGTATTGTCTTCCACCCCTTCACTCTAAGCCTATGTTCGTTTTAGAGCTGAGATGTGTTTCCTGAGATATGTTTCCCACCACCTTCAGCATATCGTTGGGTCTTGTTCTTTAATCCATCCTGCCACTCTGTGTCTTTTGATTGGAGAATTCAGTCCATTTATATTTAGAGTGATTATTGATATATGAGGGCTTAATATTTCCATCTTATGGCATGTTTTCCGGTTCTTTTGCATATCCTTTGTTTCTTGTACCATATATATCAGGCAACTCATTTGATTAGGTATTTTTCTCTGTTGGTTTTCTTCATTTTCTCCTTGTTTATGATATATGTTTCTGTTCTTATTATTTGTTTAGTGGTTACCATTAGGTTTGTATAAAATGTCTCGAAGATGAGATAGTCCATTTTCTGATTGCTTCCTATTTCCTTAGACTATACTGATTCCGTCCCTTTCCTCTTCCCCTTCTAATTTATTTTTGTCATGTCTGATTCCATCTTGTGTTGTGAGTTTGTGGTTAAGGTGATGATATAATTTTTATTTTGGTGTTTTCCTTTTCTTTATCCTTGAAGTAAGAATTAAGTGTTTACCAACCTGATCTGATAGAGAGCTGCCAATTTCTGATTGTTGCATACCTATTCATCTCCTTGCTCAGGGCTTTGTAGCCCTTTTCCTGTTTTCTTTTTTTTTCCTTTCAGGTATGACAGCCTTCTTGAGGGTTCCTTGTAGTGGGGGTCTTGTGGTGATGAACTCCCTTAGCTTTTGTTTATCTGGGGAAGTTTTTATTTCTCCATCATATCTGAAGGAGATTTTTACAGGATAGAGAATTCTTGGCTGAAACTTTTTGTCTGTCAGGATTTTGAATATATCATTCCACTCTCTTCTAGCCTGTAAGGTTTCTGTTGAGAAATCTGCTGAAAGCCTAACAGGGGTTCCTTTGTAAGTTATTTTCTTCTGCCATGCTGCCCTTAATATTTTTTCTGTCATTGACTTTTGCCAGCTTTACTACCATATGCCTTGCTGTAGGTGTTTCTACATTAACATACTTGGGAGTTCTGGTTCCCTCTTTTACATGGATTTCCATCTCCTTTTCCAGGTTTGGGAAATTCTCTGCTATTATTACTTTGAACAAGCTTTCTGGTCCATTCTCCTTCTCTTCCCCCTCTGGAATACCTATAATCCTTAAATTGCCTTTCCAGATTGAGTCAGATATTTCTCTGAGAGTCTTCATTTCTTTTTAGTCTTAGTTCTCTCTTCTTGTCCATCTGAAGCATTTCTATATTACTATCTTCTAGATTGCTAATTCAGTCCTCCGTATTGTCAGCTCTGTTGTTTAGGTAATCCAGATTTTTCTTAATCTCACCCATTGTGTTCTTCATATCCGATGGTTCTGATTGGTTCTTCTTTATGGTTTCAATCTCTTTTGTGGGGAAGCTTCTGAATTTGTTGATTTGTCTTTCTATGTTTTCTTGTAACTCATTGATGTTTTTTTTATGATAGCTATTTTGAATCCTTTGTCATTTAGGTTATGAATTTCTGTGTCTTCAGTGTTGGTTCCGGGGTACTTGCCCCTTTCCTTCTGGTCTGGAAATTTAATATACTTTTCATACTTCTTGATGGCATGGATTTTTCCTCTGCATAGTTATTATCTAGTGTCAGCTTCCACCTGGTGCCACTGAGTGGGGCTCAGGTGCTGTGTATTCTGGGCCCAGCATGATCCAGGGCTCCCCAGTTTCAGCTGCTGACTTCTTTTCTCTCTGGTGATGCTCTGACTGATGGCGGATCTGGGGCGCCAGGCAGGGGGAAGGGTACTTTCTTTCACTTCCCCTTCCCCAAGCTTCTGCTTTTCTCCCTGTGAGGAGCTCTGGGTGATCGCAGGGCTGCAGTGCCAGGTGGGGGAATGGGCACCTTCTTACGCTTGCACACCTTTCCCAGCTGCCGCCTCACTGTCTCCACTGCACTCTGGGTGATCACAGAGCTGGAGTGCGGGGTGGGGGCAGAGGTGCTTTCTTTCACCTGTGCCTCTTTCCCAGCTGCTGCCTCTCTCTCCATGGGGCTCTCTGGGCGATCATGGAGCTGGAGTGCAGGGTGAGGGAGGGGTGCTCTCTTTCTTCTGCATGATCTTAGTGTTTTCCCAGGGCCCTCAGGAACTGCTCTCCTGGGGTGCTAGTTTAATGGAGACACCCCACAACAGCTCAGTCTCCTGTATATGTGGGGCTTTCCCTTGGGCTGTGAGGGAACTTGGAGAGCAATGGTGTTCCCACAGAGGGCTGCCCCTCCCACCTTTCGCCTCAGAGCCACATGCTGTCCCGATGTCACTGGCTGCTGTTGGGAAGAGAAAAGTCACCCTTACCAGCTTCCACTTCCTCTGGAGTATCCAAACCCACCACCTTCAGACATATGGGTGTGTGGGTCTCTCAGATGTCCTTTGTGTTGTGTGAATGTCCTCTGTTGGTGTATCAATGTCTTTTTGATTATACTTTAGAAGGGGGAGTTCAAAGGGAGAGTTCACTCCACCATGATGCCAACATCACTCTGTTTCTTTGTTTCTAAAGCAAAATAAATGTCTCCCAGTCATCTGCCTCTGCTATTGACTTACAAATTTCTCTGAGGATTGCTGCCATCCTGAAGTTCTTGGGGCTGCTTCTCAGACATGGCAATCTGCAGATGCAGCAGAAAGCTGAGCAAACAATGAAGAGGCTGTTATGGGAGCAGACAGGATGCAGTGCTTGGCATCTGGTACAGGACATGGAATGTGTTAGGAGGCTGCCCACTTACTCTAGAATCCCACACATGTTTTCTGAAGCTTATATCTGGATAATCCCCTTGTAATAGGAAAAATGGTGGCAGTGCTTGATCTATTCCAACAGCTCGGTGCAAATGTCTACTGTGGAAAAATCCATACAGGGAAACTCTCTCCTCAGTCATGGACCCTGGCCAGAGATCATGCAGTGTACATGGCTATTTAAAAAGAGACCAGGACAATAGTACTAAGAGGTCAAATACCCATCTTCTCAGTCGAGAAAAGAACTCAGTTCCAGTCCCACTAACAGCAGAACATCTCGGGAGGGATCATCCCACGCTGTGGGAGGTGCCACCAGTCCTGCATGGGTCTTTTCAACCATGTTCACACACCTGGCTACTGGGTTTCGTCAGATGCATCATCAGGAATATGAAAGCCTGGAAATACAATAGAAGCCAAAGTGTTCCTGCAGGGGAGAGGGAGAGTGATGTTTGAAAGCAGCTCAGAGTTGCTTCTCGTCTAGCCCGGTGGCTCACTGTGTTGTATAGAAAAGGAAAATGTCTGTTTCCATTTGTAGGACATAGATCAGGAGTAATAAAACCTGGAATCAGCACCAAAGGACCCATAATTATAAAATCCTACAGAACGCCCCTGTTCGTTCTTGCAGTTTTCAGAAGCTCCCCAGGGGACGCTGCAGTCTTGCCCTGTGATTCTGTTGTTCAGATGCAGCTCCTGGACCCTGGCATGATGGTCAGAGGGGCGAGGAGAGGTCACTTTGCTGCATCCTTGCCCTGTGAACCCTGATGGACAGCCTGGGCTCACCTTTGCATGCAGAAAACATCTTTGCAAATGTCTTCTTCCCACTGTGACTCACTTGCCTAAACCAGTTTGTGTTACATGAAGAGAAACAGACAATGAATTCTCTCACAAAACAGGAGATCTTTCCAAAAACTACAGACACACTAGCATTGCCCTAAAACCCCCACGGTGATAGAGAACATTTCCAAGCCCAGCCACCATCTGAGTAAAAGTAATTTTGCAATTAAAACAAACCCCGTTTCATACTTTGCCCAATGATGTGACGGCAGATCCTTGTGGAAACTGTGTGGCACGCAAAACACTTGTGAAATGGAGGTAATAAGAAAGATTAAATGAAAATACATATTTGAGCTGGTTATTACAAACAATAACATTTCCAGGAACGGGTCACTTGGGGAGACAGTTGATTTGGCTGGGGATAAATGGAGCCTCTTAGGTGTGCCCTGAGAAGATACAATTAAAATCCAAGGATTTTAATAAGAACCTGGGTGTTTAAAGTCACTGCCAAAGAGAAGGGAGCAAGCAGGAGCCAGCCCGCAGAGGAGGAACTGCAGCATGCTCCCGTCCCCTGGGGTCAGAAGGAGGGGCAGACACTAGTTAAATATGCTAAAGCTGATTCCTACGTGTCTTTTCAATGCTCTAGCAATGGGACCCTCTGATTGCACAGTCCTTTGCCACAAAGGGCGCAACAGCGAGTCTCTGAGATGAGTGTGAATGCAGGGGCGGAGGGAGGGAGAAGACGCACATTCCAGCTCCATGGGGAGCTCTCTGCCTGCTGAGGGGTCTGGGGAGATGCTTGTAATCCGATGCTCCAGTCTTCACCTTCCCATTTCTGGACTGATTTTCCATTGCTGGACACTCGCTGTGATCCCCCCGACTGAGGTTATTTTGCAGAGGACTGACTGCAAATAGACGACACGACAGTTCTCTTTTTGCCCGAGCTGGAGTCTAAAATTCAGAACAGCTGATGTTCTCTTCCTTCCTGAAGTAACTCAAACACGGCTTTGGTACTTAAACTCGGTGTTCCACTAAAAGTGCTCGAATGGGCGTGTTTGAACCGTGCGAAGGGGAGGGACTGGGGGGTCAGGCGGGGACTGGGAGCATGGTGAGTGATGTCCTGAGACTGTGCAATTCCAGGCCTCGTGATGGACACACTTGGTGATTAATGTGCACTCAGGAAGAGGAGAAGAGTCAGTTGAACAGAAAAAACAATCCTGAAGTGACCCATTACGTGTGGGAATATGGGTTATGATAAAGGTTGTATTTCAGAGACAGAAAGATAGGTTATTCAAGGCATAATTTTTGGATCACTTTTCCAGTTGGAAAAAAAAAGCTAAAGACATACTTCTTGTATGAAAGTACTTCTTAATTCCAGGTAAATTCAAAAGCCCGACATATTTAACAATCTATAGAAGTTTTAGGTAAAAATTTAGGAGTATATTTTACCAGAATATTTGATTTGTTCACTGCGCAGAGTAGATTCTCAGTAAATATTTGTTGAATTAATGACTATAAAATGAAGTATAAACAAATTAAAACACAAAGAAATAGTAGGAAGAACATTTGCCAAGTATATAACAAATATATATATATGTATATCTATATATTCCTGAGAAGGAATCCCGCACCCCTCAGCACCCTGGGCTTGGCTGAATGAAGTGAGGTGTAGGGGCAAGACAAAGAAATCCCAGAGCAGTTGAGAGGAAGTGTTCTGTTCGGAACTGAGAACACTGAAGAAATGGCGGCATGGTGTGTTTAAGCAGAGATGAAGCCTTAGAGAGTACACACACGTTTCCCCGAGGCTGAAGTGTGGCACGGAAGAGGCTGAGCAGTTTCTGCCTGTCGCAGTGGTGAATACAGAAGTGCTGAGAGCCAACAAGTGAAAGAGACCTGGAGTGGGGACCACAGAGGGCAGAGTCTACGGACATGCAGGACAGACCATGGTGGGAACCACAGGTGTGACAGAACACGCCAGTGCACACTCAATGTCCAGTTGCAGTCAGTTACAGAGTATAGAAAGTAGGATGCTACAAACCCAAAGATCAACAACTCATTGAAAAGACACATTGAAGGAATAAAAATAAGTGGTTAATAAACTTATAAATAGTTGCTTAAATCATCAGTAACAAGGAAAATGCAAATTAAAACATATTTTTGTTTATTATACTGAGAAAATTGTAAGTATTGATAATGTTCAGTTGATGAGGATGAGGGTGACACTTCTGGGGAAGTGTACAAACTAGTACAGCCGTTAGAGAGGGAAATTTGGCTGTATCATTTAAGGTTAAAATGCCCATGTCTCTTGATCCAATAAGATCATTTCTGTGAATCTATCTAAAGCAAAGTTTGTTCCAGCACAGGTGTGCATTATGCAAGGATGTCCATTTCAGTGTTCCTTATAACATGGAGAACTGGAAGCAATAAAAAGCCCAGCAATTTGAGCAAGGCTAAATAAATTATGTGGCATACATGCAGTCATCAAAAGGAATGAGGCATTATTGACAGTGAAAGATTTATTGGATATATTGTAGTTAAAAAGGCAAATTAAGGGGCCAGCCCCGTGGTCTAATAGTGAAGTTCAGCATGCTCTGCTTCAGTGGCCTGGCTCGGTTCCTGGGTGCAGACCTACACCACTCATTGGTGGCCATGCTGTGATGATGACCCACATACAAAGAAGAGGAAGATTGGCACAGAGGTTAGCTCAGGGCGAATCTTTCTCAAGTACCAAAAAAAAAAAAAAAGCAAGGGAAAACATCATATATAGAAGCATCAATTTATATGAAAATAGATTATTTTATATGAATGTCTAAATACACAGAAGGACGGCAAAGATGTGTATTAATGTGGTTACCTCTGTGGAAGAGAGTGGGGTTATATTTTACTCAGATCTTTTACAATGAGAATATTTCATATATCACTTGGTAATAAAAAAAAGAAGGATAGAAAGCTTTATACAAAAATCAAAAAAGAAAGAGAAAGAAAAGGAGAAAGGAATCAAAGCGCATTATGCTCTGAGCGTGTACTGTAGAGACAGAGCCCTGGGTGAAAGGAAGCCCGCTTACAAGTCTTCCACAGAGGCTCTCTGCTTCATCCTGCCTGCTGCCTGATTAGCCCAGCAGGGTAGTTAAGATCTTCTTCTTGCTCTGTTTACCAGGCACTGTGCTCTGCCAAGCGCCCTGAAGAGACGGGGTGCTTGTACATGGCTTCTGCATGCAAGTCAGGATGGGAGGACCCCCAGCCTCTGCATCATACGTGACTGGCTCAGCCATAGGAGCAACACTGAGTCAAGTTGCTGACTGACATCTGTAGTGCTTCCTCCCTAAGGTTACGATGGCTCTTCCTGGAAGCCTGAGATGGCAGGTAATTTCTGTCTCTGATGGAGATATTTGTGAAACTCCATGTTTATGTGGCATTCCTTAGCTTTCTGGCACCCCTTGGGGCTAATCTAATGAACAGTCCCCTTGCTGCAGAATGATTTTGTCAGTGGGGAACATATCTTCTTCTGTAGCACAGAGAGAGTACCAGGAGCATAGGTTTTGCTCTGGTGTGAGGAACAGAAGGAGAAGCCACAGGTCCCATTCATCAGACCAGTTTAGTGCCTGCCTCCCAGCTCTGTTCTTCCAATTACTCCCCTTGCTGAGTATATTAGTTTCCTGAGGCTGCCATAACCAACTACCCACAGTGGGTGGCTTAAAACAATGGAAATTTATTTTCTCACAGTTCTGGAGGCTAGAAGCCTGAGGTCAAGGTGTCAGCAGGGCCTTGCTCCCTCTGAAGGCTCTAGGGAAGAATCCTTCCTCGCCTCTGCTAGCCCTTGGTGGTGTCCGGCTGCCCTTGGCATTCCTTCCTTGGCTTGTCTTTGCATCACTCCAGTGTCTGCCTCCATCTTCAGATCGCCTTCTCCCTGTGTGTCTCTGTGTCCAAATCTCCCTCTCCTTTCTCTTATAAAGATGTGAGTCATTGGATTTAAGGACCACCCTAACCCACTATGACCTCATCCTAACTTAATTATTTACATCTACAAAGACCCTATTTCCACATACAGTCGCATTCTGATGTTCTGAGTGGGCAGGAATTTCCAGGGAGCACCACCCTGCCCACTGCATGAGTGACCCCTACTTAGATCTCTCATGCTTTAGTATATCCGTTTACTCCTCTGTGACCTTCATGCTTTTGCTTCATGTCTCGTTTTCCCCCTTTGTGTGTGTGCTTTTTTGCCGAATTTGATCATATGCTCTGACAGCAGAGCGTCACACTTTTTACTTCTCCACACACCCATGGTGGCAGTAATCCCATCTCTGACCTATTGGGGCAGCCTATCCCATTGTCCTCATTCATATACTTGTCTAATCATGACTCCAGGATTTAGTTTGGAAGATGTCTTCACCTGGTCCATGGCTTAAGACTAGGCTATGCGTGTAAACAGTTCATAATAAATGCTTGTTGACTAGAATCGAAACACTCCTGTTAGGGAGCAACTGACATGTTCTTTAAAAACAAATCAAGACACACAACTGAACAAAACCCATTTCATAAATCAAATAGCTCTTAAGTCCTCACCTACTGTGGTTTAGTGTTGGCTGTGGAAAGAAATAATGTAAGAAAAAACCTTTAATTTTATAGTGTAAAATTCTAAATCATGTACTCATTTGATAAGCCACAGATTATAGTTTTTAACCTTATCCTTGTGGTATGATTGGTGCCGACATTGATGTCATTTTGATCAGGTACGATGGTGGATATTTGTGCTTCAGGGAGGACCCAACACTCCTTGTGGGAGGGAGGGGATGTGGCAGGAGTAGTGGAGAAAGCAGGAGGCAAAGGAGCAGAAGCCCTTACATCACTGAGGAGGTACTTCCCGGGGCTTCCTTCCTCCTTCAGGAGCACCCACCTTGTTTCATAATGGGCCACATGATGCAAAACTACATGTGTGTTGGCAGCATAAATGTCTGAATGAGAACCATGATGGGCCGAGAGATTCCGTGCCTGGTACGTGAGTACTGGAGGGGATTCAAACGTGGGTAGGAAAGCTTATTCCCGTCTGTTTCTCTTTGGTTGGAAATCCTCTATAATACCTCATTTAGGGGTGCAATTGTATAGTATAAAATCTCAGTACCAAGTTACATAAGTAATTGAATTTCACTGTTACAGTTATTATTATTACTAGTTGATTTATACCCACCAACATGACTCCAAGGGGGCAGTTAGTTACACAACATCTGCAGCAAGCAGGCACCTGTAACTCTTGCCTTCAGTTTCCTGTACTTTTGTTAACTTTTTTTGGCTGAAATTCTCAGGTCACTGCACCCTGGGCTCAGGCAGCAAAACTCTTCAGTAGAAGCAGGACTGCCAGATATCTCTTCATGTGTGCACCTGTTTCTTGCCTATTTCATCCCTGCTCCACCTGAGAAATGACAGTCCCCCTCTCACCCTTTGAAGTAAGATGTAGGGCTGGGTCAAGTTGAAGGGCTCCACCTCAGCCATGTTGGTTTCTTCTTCGACCTCTAGAGTGATAGCTCCTGTGGGTTGAGTTCTTAGGTCTCAGGCAGTCTGCTGAGTGCTTTACATCAGTGACTTGTTTCCTCCTCATCATGGTCTCTGTGTTAGAGGTCAGTAAAGTATGGCCCATGGGCCAAATCTGGCCTGTCATCTGTTTTTGTAGGGCCCACAGGCTGGGAATAGGTTTCATTTTCTCCCCAGCTTTATTGAGGTATAATTGACAAATAAATTTGTAAGATAATTGAAGTGTGCAATGGGGCTAGCCCTGGTTGCCTAATGGTTAAAGTTTGGCATTCTCCACTTCAGTGGCCTGGGTTTGGTTCCTGGGCATGGAACCACACTACTGGTCTGTCAGTGGCCATGCTGTGGTGGTGGCTCACATAAGAAAAAGAAGAAGATTGACAATAGATATTAGCTCAGGGCAAAGCTTCCTCAGTAAAAAATAAAAAACAAACTGTACAATGTGATGATTTGATATATGTGTACATCATGAAAGGATTCCCCATTGACTTAATCAACACATCCAATCACGTCACATTTATCTTTTTTTTTTGGTGAGGACATTTTTCTACTCTCTTAGCAAATTTCAATTATAAACTACAATGTTATCGACTATAGTCACCATGTTATACATTCAATGCTCAGAGCTTATTTATCTTATAATGAAAAGTTTGTACCATTTTCCCAATCTCTCCTTATTACTCCCACCTCCCAGCCCCTGGCAACCACTTTTCTACTCTGTTTCTATGAGTTTAACTTTATTTTTTAGATTCCACATATAAGTGATACCATGCAGTATTTGTTTTTCTCTCTCTGGCTTCTTTTGCTTAGCATGATGCCCTCCATGTTGTTGCAAATGGCAAGATTTCATTCCTTTTTATGGCTGAATAATATTCCATTACATACACACACACACACACACACACACACACACACACCCCACATTTTCTTTATCCATTCATCTGTCAGTGAACACTTAGATTGTTTCCATACCTTGGTTACTGAATAATGTTGCTGTGATCATGGGGGTACAGGAATCTCTTCAAGATATAATTTTCTTTGATTATATCATATTTTTAAATGGTTGTTTAAAAAAAGTGAAAGAATATTTCATGACATAAAAACTTTATGAAATTCAAATTTCAGTGTTTTATTAGAACACAGCCATGCCCATGTGTTTCCATTTTGTCTGGGTTGCCTTCACATTACAACAGCCAAGTGGAGTGGTTGAGACAGAGACCTTGAGGCCACAAAGTCAAAAATATTCAATCTCTGGCCCTGTACCGAGGAAGTTTGCCGATGTCTCCTGTAGGTAGTTGGTTCCATTATTATCCCCATCTCACAGAGGAGGAAATGGAGGCTGAGTTTTAAGTTTGGTCATAACAATTTGTCCAGATGGTGAACCTGAGATCAGAAGTGTTGGACACAAAGTCGCTGTCAGAGCTTCTCCTGAAGGACAGGAGTCAGAGAATTCCGAGCACAAGTATTTGTGAGGCAGCTGCTCAGCACTGCAGTGTCCCCTAAGAGAGTTGTTAGAATGTGACCTCGCTCGGGACATGTGTGTGTGTGGGCGCCTGCATGTGCGATTAAAGCATAAGAGAGAACTACCCCAGGAGGAGGAGGAAGTGAATATGATAAAAGCCCATCTCTGCTCTGGAAGCAGAGGCAACACAGTGCCAGGAGCATCTTGGAGGCTGCTGGTTGTCATCCAGTAGAAGAGTGATGGAGGGATAGTCACTGCTGTTGATGAGGATGATGGTGGCAGTTGCCGTTGAATGATGGCAATCGTTTCCACCTAGAAGAGAGCAGTTCTCTGTGGCTGGCTCATTTAAACATATCCTGAGAGCTATAGTTTGTTGAACGAATGGGTAATGCTCTGCCCTTTTAGTGCTCAAGTGTCATTTTGCACATGTGCAGAAAGGGTTTGTGCTCCTGAGCTGTTTCATCATCGACTGCGGCACAGATGGATTCTCAGCATCACTATGCATGATGCGTGCATAACGAAGATTTGGGGGTGTGCTCCTGTTCTCCCTCTAAAGCCCCCTCCTCCTTTGAAAAGACATGGGAGAGACGCTGTTCACCTGGCTGGAAATAAAACGTGTCAGTTGTGCTGAAAGGGCCAGGTGCTCCGGGTGCCTGCTCAGGGTCCTCTTATTTTGCGGGAGGTTAGTGGTCCTCTCTGCAACACCAAACCCTTTGAAATATTTTTTCAGAGTCTGAAAGTCTGATAAATTGGTCACACTTCTTTTTCAATAGATTCCCAGAAGTGGGAGGCATAAGAGAGGAGTATTTCAAGTACAGGAATGGACCTAACATCCACCGGAGCCACTGGCTCTAGGCTTCGACTGTTGTTTAAAGGAGTTTGGGGAAATTTTTCATAGCTGTCAGCCAGAATGTAAGTGAGACAGGTCATGAGTTTATACATATATTCCTGAAGTTACATTTTTTGCTTTCCTATAATTCTTTTTGATGATTGGAGAAGACTTCTGCATTCTAAGAAAAGCTAAGTCATATTTCTCTCCCAAAAAAGATCCTATTAGTTTTTACAAAGATTTGAGGATGATTGTTTTTCTGTGTTTTCCACTCAGCGCAGAATCAGAGTTGGAAACGTGTGATGAAGGAGCTATCTGTGGAACAGGAAGCACCGACATTGAGGTAACACGTGGACAAGAAAACCAAGAGCCTGCAATGGGGGCCTACCCCGACGGTGTCATCATGAAGAGCCACTGTGTTTCTTTACCAGACCTGGTGCATGGTCATCCCATGGGGTAAGATGCTGTGGTCCATCTCTACTGTGGTACTAAGGCTTCAGCATCAGTGTCAGGGGCACATGGGGTGGTGGAAGCCAAATCCCTCCTCTCAAGCGTCTAAAAATAGAAAGTATTTTTTTTTTTTTTTTTCATTTTCACCCAGAAGCCTGCTCAACTAATCTTTTCGTTTCCCATCCCCATTTCCAGACAAGGTCTCAACGTGGAGATGAGAAAGTCTGTCTCTGCTTTATAAATGGCTGTTCCTTTCCCCATGTTCTCAGGGTTAACAAACTACCAAAGTGATAATACCCTGGGATCTGGTGACGCAAGAAGGAGCCACTGAGCTGCCCCATGGAGCCACTTGACTGGTAGGGAGCAGGGCTGTGAGAGGAGCCCTGCTGTTCTCAGTACAAGTACATGCTCCTGGCATTTGGAAAGCGGATCTTTGCATTTTTTTCCTTCTCTGCTACTCAGTGGTGTTCTCATTTCTAGCACTTACGTGGCTGAGTCAATGCTTTTCAGCTGTCAGCTTGAGTTGAGTTCATTCTTCTCCATCTCCTCCTCCCATTGCCAACTCTCCCTTTCCTCCCCTTCTTCTGATGGGAGTGTCTCTCCCAACAAAACAAAAGATCATGTTTAGGTAATGTGCTGTGTGCACATGCCAAGAGCCCACTGGATCTGTCCGAACACCCCTGGGAGGTAGATGTGGCCCCTGGTTCTGTCCCCTCTTGCAGAGCAGGAAACAGAGAAGTTAGATGGCCCACTCACTGTTGGAGATCCCCTTCAAAATTTAGACACTCATCCTGTGGGGGATTTGGGGTTCCCACCATCCCCTGTACCTCTGGCACTGATGTTGAAGCCTTAGTCCTAGAGTAGAGATGGACCACAACATCTTCCCCCATGGGACGACCAAGTACCCAGTCTGATAAAGACACACAATGGCTGTTCATGATGACACTAATGGGGTAAGGCCCCAGTGCAGGTTGTGGGTTTTATCTCCCACGTGTTACCTCCATGTCAGGTGCTTCCTGCTCCACAGATAGCTCCTTCGTCACACGTTTCCAACTCAGATTCTGCGTTGAATGGTTGGCCAAGGAAAGAGTCATCCTTTACTTCCTTCCTCTTTCCCTGTAGCTTAAGAACAAGAACGCATGGAAGCTGGAATGGCAGAGACACTTAGCTGCTTGGAGAAGGGGACAGTCTCATCTCCACAAGAGGATTTCTGACCCTGGACATGACCCAGGAAGTAAATGCCAGCTGCCAGGTCGAACCTGGGAAGGCTCCTTTTTCAGCTGATGTGGACAGCTGCTAATGCTCCAAAGCAGAGCTTTAGACCCTAAATTAAGTACCAGCACATTTGGGGGTGACTTTTTCCCCAGTCTCTTGTTTAATGATTTAAAAGTTTAAGTGATTCTCTTTCTCCCCTGGTTTGCTTTTCTGGAAGGTGGGAAAGAAAATTGCACTTACCTTCGTGAACTTGGTTGTAGTGGGGATGAGATAAGAAAAAGAGCTGGGTGGTCTTCTCTCACGCATTAAATCCTTTCTACTTTATTCTTCTCTACACCTTTAGGAACTTCTAATGTCTTATATAGTTCACTTATTTATTTTGATTTTATACCTGTTTACCCATGAGATTTTGTCCTCCACGAAGACAGAATTTTTGTGTTTACAGCTGCTATTATTTGTACATCTAAACCTTTGCCTGGTACCTATAATGTGCACAATAAGTATTTGTTGATTGAATTAATTGATCCTTTCACTAGAAGTAGCTGTTCTAACCAACCCCAGAGTCCCTGAATTTGTTCTCTATAGGACCAGAGGTTTTCAGAATATAAATCCTAGAAATTGCTGTCGTGATTCAGACTGTGGACCTTCTAGAGCAGTATTTGATGGGATGAATGTGATGGCAGGGCCTGGCTGTTCTCCTTGACATCTGCCTCAAAGGTTGGGATCATCATTCCTTCATTCATTCAACCAGACAGGCAGAGAGTTGATCTTTTGTCAATAATTAGCTCTGAGGATAGAATGCTGAACAAGACAAATAGGTCCATACCCTCGTAAATTTTGTCATCCAGAACTAGGTCAGCATTTTGGGGGGAAATTACTTGTTTTTTCAGCCTTTTCTCACCCTGTGAAGAAGTATTCCTTAGCTTTACTACTTGCTTTATAGTGAAATTGTGCATCCAGAGTCTTATGTGAGTTCTTCAAGGAGAAGCCCGCTGCCACAGTGGACTCTTCAGACCCAGAGGATGGGGTCGAGCTTCTCGCCAGTGCAGGTCCCTGGTGCTACTCGTGGTTCACTATGTCAAAATAATGTGATCCTTTTCACTTACAGGAAAACTCTTCTTCTTTTATTGGTAACATGGAATAATGCTGGATCAATATGAGAGAAAAACACAGTAGGGGTATTTATGATGGTAGAAGAAAACGGATAGAAAATTTCAGATTTGAAACGTGCCTCCTCCTGTTTTTCCTCCTGCCACCTCTCATCCCTTCTCTGATAAAGGGTGTAGTGGTGAGTGCATCACCAGTACCACATAGTTTCTTCCATGGTCACATCTTAGAAAATGGAAGAAGATGTCAGGAACTTAGTGACGTTTTCTGTATGACTTAGTGACAGCACATATGAAAAGAATCCAGAGTGTTGGTCTATTGTAAACTCAGAGTGAATCAACACTGAGATGAGGCTGTTGACGGGGAGCAACAATTATGTTCAAAATGAGGTCGGTGGTGGTCCTCTCACCTGAGCGGATGTGGCAGCCCCTGGGGCCCCATGCTGGAGGAAACTCGGAGTAGACAAGAATATACCTAGGGTGAGTACACTCAAAACTGTCCCATATGAGGAGCAGTTAAAAGACCTGGGGACGTTTGTTTTAGTGAAGACTCAGAAGGACCATAAGTGCTGTCTTCAGATGATGGAAGGGCTTTCAAGTGGGAGAAGCATCAGACCATTCTGGAGCCCCAGCTCTTGGCACACGGATGACTGGGTGGAAAGACTTCCTACAAGCAGGCGTAGTCAAAGATGGCTGCCTGGGGAGCTGCCTCTCAGCTTCACTCACTGCCTGATCCCCTAGGAAGAGTGTGAGACCTGATCTGGATCTGCTGAGCTCAGATCCCTACTGAAGCCAGCCTGGGGCACGGTAAGCAGATATGACGACCATGTCAAAGAAAAAATGACAGCTCTCATTTGGGACCACCTTCTGTGATCCTCTTTTCCCCAATTTGCCTTCAGTTGGCTTTTATTTTTCTGCTCCCATTAAAATATCTTCTTGTATGTATTCACCTGACAATTCAAATTTTGGGAGTCTGTGTTATAGATACAAAAATATAAATATTTAATTACATATATCTCCTTGTGCATAGATCATTAAATACATATAACAGAATTACATAATTTTATATTATATATAGTAGAATTTTTGAATTGAAAAAACGTAGAAACAACCTGAATGATGATTGAAAGGGAATGTGGTGTATCCATAATATGAACTATTATGCAGTTATTATGGACATGAGTTAGATCTCCATCTACCATCCTAGAGGGATGGACAGAATGTAGAGTTACGTGAGAAAAACAAGAGAAATGTGTATAGTATGATCTCATTTTGTGAGAATAAATTGTAAGAAAGAATCCCTCACACATGCAAGCATGCTGGCGTGCATTTGTGTGAGGATGGCGAGGGGGTGGAAGAATACAGATGGTGGTGTAACCCTGGTGGAGAGTTCAGGGCGGGGCGAGGACCTGAGGGACAGAGTGGGCAGGAATGGAGACAAAGCGAAGGACAGTGGAAGGGATGGCTCATGCATATGTCCTTCTATCATCTATCTCTCATCTATCTATCTGTCTATCATCTTCCTGGTTGAACTTGACTTGCGTTAATTTTGAGAACTTTAATAAGAGAGAGAAAGAAAAAGGAAAGAAAGACAGTAAAGATGAAAAATTCCTTTTCTCTTTTATGTTATTTCCATTTTTTGCTCTGTTCCTCTTATAAAAACTGTCTCAACCTTTCTACTAAGGACAATCATTTTTTTATAATTAAAAAACCATTAGTTTTAATCCTTTAAGGGTGATGACTTAAAAGAAATCTGGGGAGTGTGTAAAGAGAAAATACTTTGAATCAAAACTTAATTCCTAAATATACTAAAAGATGAAGGACTTGAGATCATGTGTATTTTTCTTTGCTGTTTCTTTGCTGAATAGGAGGGGTCCACTTTCTCCTGCTGCTCCAGAAAAGTGTTTCCTTTCTTAAATCTAAGGAACACAGGGTCTGGAGAGGAGCAGCCTACTCAGTTAGGAAATTTGCTAGTTCCTGGTGGGGAAGGAGGGCCTTGAGTGGAGAGTTCTGACATCTGGGTTTGTGTATGTGTGCATGTGTGCCTCTGAGTCTCACAGGCCAGACGTGCACCTGCCTAGAGCGGAGCATCACAGCAAAGCAGGCATCCACTCAGCATTCAGGCTTGCAGGGTTTCTCTTGCACTTAATTGTCTTGGGATTTTTCAAGCAGTTGTCATCGGGAGTGTAATTAACTGCACAAGAAAGCAGTGGTTATAAGGAGGAGGTCCTCTCTGAAAACGTCTGACAGTGGGATGCTAAAAATAAACAGAAAGTGACTCCCTAGGATATGGGCAAATTCCTAGCTAGTGCAGCCCTAGGGCCTGTCTTTTGGGTCTAAGCTTCTCTGGGAGGGAAAAGATCCCCTGATAGAATGGACTGTCATCCACATTCCTCTTGCTAAGTGACCCACTGTAGGAGGGCCGGCTTCCCTCTACCTGTAGACTCAACTCAGCATTTTCCAGTCCTCGGGCCTCCTCCCTTCTCCTCTCCCTCTGCTGGGCCCACGTTCAGTCCATCTTCTGGGAGTTTTGCTTCCAGGAACAGCCTTGGCCAATGCAGCTGAGCAGGGTCCTGGGAGGACCAACTCGATGGCTGGAGAAGCTTCCATATGTGCTTAGTTCTTGACGAGGCTCCGATCAGGTGACAGCGAAGATCACTGCGCATAGTCCTCTCTCAGAATACTCTGCGTGGGTCCGAATGCCGCGGAGAAGCAAATGGAGTTTGCTCTGATCGTCACTTGCAGAGGGACGTGTTGGGTTCTGGGATATTTTGCTTTCTCGTTATCCACGAGAATCCGGTAAAGCTTGACTGTAGTGGCACTGAGGTGACGTTGGAAGGGAGCAGATGGTTCCCTTCTCTACTATTAATTTGCACACAGACATTTAGTGAGGTTGGTGCTTGGGGGCGGGAGCAGGGTGTGCGTGTGGAAGGAGGGACACGTAGATGGTGGACATCAGGACTGGTGTTGGTATTTTGCAATCTGGCCAGCTTTCTTTTTATTTAATTGAGGTAAAATTCACATAACATAAATTAATTTCATCATTTCAAAGTGTACACTTCAGTGGCATTAAGATCGTGCACAGTGTTAGGCAACCGTCCCCACTATCTACTTCCAGAACATTTTCTCATCACCCCAAAAATACACCCCAAAGAGACTCTGGTTCTGGTCATTTCATATAAATGGGGTCATACAGTGTGTGGCTTTGGCCTGCTATTGCCTTGAAAAATTTGTTCGTTTATTTCATAAGTTCCTCGTCACTTCCTACTATCTGCACAGCCCAGGGGCGGGGGCTGTATGAGCGACAAAAAGAAAAAGAGAGAGATTCGTCCTGCCCTCGTGATTCGTGCTGACAGTGTGATTAGGAAGGTCAAATCAAATCCAGACTAATGCCAGGCATTATTTTGTCAGGTCCCAAAACGGCTCACTTTTCTCATTTGTTTTCTCTAAAATCTTGTCTGGAGGATAAAAGTTGAATATGCGTCACAATATAAATTAAGGATGGCTCTTTTATTGTTGGGAGAAATCTCATTTGAAAGTAAGAGTACAAAGTTTTAGTTAATCAGCCTGGTTAAACCCCTCTCAATGAAATTTGCTAGCATTTTCCTGCATTTGACTGAATAGCTAAGGTATGAATAGTGCAAAATTGTGAACATTTTTATGTCTCCTAAGGCAATTAAGACAATGTCATGTCCTTGCACAGGTAGAAATGGACTTTTCTTAGTCAACACAGTCCTTAGAATTCAAAACAAATCTAGAATCTGCAGAACAGACCTCGTACTTACTGTGCAAACCCTATCTTGAAAGTGTTTAGTTTTTCCGTTTCATAAGTTATTTTACTGTAAGATTAATCTAAAATCTAAGAAGAATTTAATATATGAGAAATTAAGACCACATTCATGACCATGCTCGGGGTAAAGACACACTGAGAAAAGGTTGGTTTAAAAGAACAAAACAACAAAAATACGTTTCTCTCTCCATATACATAGTCATCTTTACAATCCTTTAGATTTGTGGGGATTTGTAAACGCTATATACAATTGAATGTAATCAAAGTATGTTGGTTTTCATTTTTTTAGTAAGAACCATCTTTGAATTCATCTTAGGTAGAAAAGCAAAATCATTAACAATGGCACAATTATGTAGGCCCCAGATCCTCTTGTGTTTTTGTTCCTTAATCCTTTCATGCAGGAGTGATACTAAAGCAAGATGCATTATTATTACTTTTTTACTTATTGGTGGCTATTATATTAAAAAATGAGCATCTGAACATGAAGCCATTTGTATGGCTCAGTGGATTATGCTGAATCTACAATAGCCCATGGTCATCTCTAGAGCCCACTGATATGTGCAGGGACCCGAGCTCAGATGTCATGAAAGCTGATTTTCTTTTCTCAGGAAGCTTTTGTCAGACTTCATTTCTGAGTTATGGGATTAGAACCCAAACCTCTCATTCATCAGTAAATAGTTATTTGAACCTATTTTCACTACAAGACTCATCAAAGAGTGGAAAGGAATGCTTTTATGTTCAATGCATACATTCAGCAAGTAGAAAAGAAACCCCCTGGCCTTTGGCCTGAGTGGTTTACAGTCTTCAAAAAAGGAAAGATTTGATCACTTCAAGTGTTTGGGTGATGTTGATATTCTGGTCTAGTGCCATGGTCCTCAAAGTGAGGTCCCAGACCCACAGCATCAGCATCTCCCAGGAACTTGGCTTCTGCCCTGGACCTGGGATGGGCCCAGCAATCTGTGTTTTCATACGCCCTCCAGGTTTAAAGCATGTCAAAATTTGAGAACTCTACTGTGAGGCAATTTGGATTTTCAAAAGTATTAGTTTTTGTGACGGATATTACAGTGTACACTTCAGTGGGTTTAGTATGTTGACAAAGTTGTGCCACCATCACCACAATCTAATTCCAGAACATATTTGTCAACCCAGTAAGAAACCCAGTGCCGAGGTAGTCATTCCCTATTCTCCCCTCCCCCAGCCCCTGGCAGCCACGAATCTACTGTCTGTCTTATAGATTTGCGTATTCTGGACATTCTATACAAATGGAATCATACAATATATGGTATTTTGTAACTGGATTTTTTCACTTAGCTTAATGTTTTCAAGTATCATGCGTGTTGTAGCATTTATCAATACTTCATTCCTCTTTATGGCGGAATAACATCCCATTGTTTGGATATACCACTTACTTTTATCCATTCAACAGTTGGGCCTTTGTGATGTTTCCACCTTTTAGCTATTATTTAGCTATTATTAGCTGTTAATAATTCTGCTGTGGACGTTTGTGCACAAGCTTTTGTGAGGACCCAGATTCTGATTGAATTCGGTCTGGGGTAGGCTCCACAGTCTTGGTATCTTTCAGAAACTCCCCCAGGTGGTTCTCATGTGCAGTGAGGGCTGAGAACCACTGGTTTAGAAGCTTATTACTCAACATGTGGCCTACGGGCCTGCAGCACAGCATCGCCAGGGAGCTATAAATGTGGGCTCTCATGCCCACCCAGACCCACTGAACCAGAACCCACGTTCTAACAAGATCTCTTCACATGTTCAGTGAACTGTGAGAGGCACTGGTTTAGAGAGCTGCTCTGGTCCTTATCTACCAAGTGTAATGTTGTTCCCCTGCTCAAATGCACACCAAACTCCAGATATGAAATTTACTAGGGACAGCCTTTATCCCCTGCACACAATTCCATACAAAGTTGGGGACAGAGAGTGTCATCTGAGCCTCCACCGTGTCCCCAGTGCCCAGCACAGGGCATGCGTAAAGCAGGTGAGACAAAGATTCATCAAATGGAAACTCCAGTGAGCACCTGAACCCTGCAGGGTGTCCAGTGTGCTTCAGGTGAACCAGCGCCCAGAGAGGTCAAGCTCCATCCATTACAACCTCTGTGACTCTTTTTTTTAATTGAGGGCAAATTTGTATACCATAAAATTAACCATTTTGAAGTTTACAATTCAGCGGCATTTAGTACAGTCACCATGCTGTGCAGCCACCACCTCTATCTAGTTCCAAACATTTTCATCACCCCAAAGGAAACCTCGTACCCATTAAGTAGTCGCACCCCATTTCTCCCTCCCCCTCGCCCCTGCAAACACCAACCTCTTGATGGTTCTCTCTGTATGCACTTACCTATGCTAGATACAACCCATGTGCTTTTGAGGAGTTGCTAACAACTAACTCACCTTATGCCAAGACATGATTTGAAGAGTTTATGTGCATTAGTCCAATTAATCTTCACAAAAACCCAATGAGGTGGGCATGAATATCCCCAGGTGAATATTCATGGCTTATTATTAATTCTCTAATTATTATTTCTTCATCTGTAAAATGAAGAAAATAGGAACACACTAACAACAATTTGCTCAGCACGTATGTGTGAGAGGCATTGTTCTAGGCCAGGACTAGTAAATAGGATTCGTCTCTAACCACCTGGGAGTGACTTTCTATGGAAAGGGGGGAGGGGTTCCTGAGATGGCTCACTGGCACGGAGTACAGTCCTGGGCTCGTGGTGTCTGTCAGGGACAGAGGAATGGGTGATGGGCCATATGGAACAGAGACCTGCCTTCCCTCCCAGACCAGTGAGAAAAAAAGACAAGTGACAAGCAGACTGTGCCTCAGTCCAGAGCAGGAGGGAGCACCACCACTAGGATGCCCTGAGGCTGTGTGGGCCATTCATGAGAGGAGCAGAAGGTCGGGATTCAGAACAGATCAAATGGACCACTTGCACATCTCTACTCTGTGACCACAGGTAACACTGTGAAAAGTTACCTAAGCTTTCCTGTTCTCATTTTCTCTCCTGTAAAATAGAAAATAAATCCAACTCATAAAGTTCTGGAGAGAATGGCATGAGATAATGTGAGTGAACTGCGAAGCCCAGTATCTCACACATAGTAAAAGCATAACAAGCGGCAAGGAAATAAAATACATATATTTATATATTACATATTATTATATAGAATACATTATATATTATGATATTATATATGCACTTTTTATATGTAATATTATACATATAGGGCATAGAATGGGCACGGAGGAAGAATTAAGTCCACTTGCAAGAGGCAGCAGAGCTCAGAAAAGCCCTCACAGAAGAGAAGGCCCTTAAGATGATACTTGAAAGAACAGACTCACACGCCTGCCTCACCCTGTCGTTTGGAGGACTTGGTGACGTCATTTATCTAAAGCATTTAGCACAATGTCTGCAGTCCATAAACGATAGCTGAGTCTAAATGGTTTTGTTGCTGCGTTATACTCCATGTGACCCTCTGGATCAGTCAGAGTTCTTGATGGCAAACAACAGAAACTGCCTGGCTAACCTAAGCAGAAGAGAGGGTTCATAGAAGGGTCTCAGAGAGCTCAGCGACTCCACAGGGAGCCGGCTCAGAGGAGAGATGGGAACCGAGAGAGGCCGGGCAGCTGAGGACACGCCAGGGCCAGCTCCCAGGAGCAGTGTGGTCAGGTCAAAGCCGTGGACACCACTGGACACTCAGCACCGCTGCCAACACCAAGAGTGACTCTCAGTGTCCTCGGATTTTCTACCATGCCCTCAGGATGGAACACCCTGGGTGAGAGGACCCACTGGCTGATTCCAGGTCAGTCGTCCAGATCTCAGCTTTCAGTGGTCATCGGGAGAAGGTATTTGGCCTCTTCAACTTCCAGAGTATGAAGCGGGACCATTTTCCCAGGAAGAATCACACAGCAGGACCTATTTAGAAGTAGAGAGGGATTTGGATGTAGAGTATCAAAAAAAAGTTTCAGCCATGCCTTAAAGAGTACTGTTTTGACATAGCAGAAACATTATACCAAAAATGTAGAAAATCATCACAAACCCCAGAATTTCTCTTCAAAATGTGAAATACTTAAAAATCAAGATTTTTAGGTCATCTTTGGATGTTTCAAGCCAAACACCTGCTATATAGTAGGCAATCAATAAATAATAGTGAAGTAAATATAAAAAGGTCAGTAACTAACTGTGTGATGAATATTAATCCTAAATGATTTCTTCAAATCCTTAAAAATTGGTCTAAAACATTAATTTCTCAATTTGAACTCATATATGGGCCATTTTGAGATGTGGTAAGATTAGTTTTGTTGTCTTTACCTCCATTAAGAAATTAGAGAGATGTTTTGATCTAATGTGGGTGTGAGTATCCAGAAAGTCATCAGAGGGGAATGTGGGCTTGTGAGATGATAGCAAAAGCTGGCTGTTGAGAGTTAGTTGATAATGGAGTAGCGAGAGAGAATTCTGATGTTTCTAAAGGATCTGCTCTGAGATTTGCAGGAACCACACAGACCTTCAGACAGAAGGCAGGAGCCAGAGAAGAGAAAAATTTCTTCAGTAGGAAAATAGCCCTCCTACCATCGGCACTGAAACTTGCCCAGCTCTCTCCCACACCACACAAATCCCTCCCTCCCCATCTTCTCCTGCAGGTGCCGCCCTACTCCTCCCTCCCCTTGACTGTTCTTCATACCGATTTATATTCACTTTTTCTACTTCCTCACCTCCCGCTCACTTCTCAGTCCACTGCAGTCTGGCTTCTCGCCCCACTGCTCCACTGAAACATCACTTGTCAAGGTCACCAGTGACTTCCTTACCACTACACCTAATGCACACTTTTCCATCTTTGTCTCACTTGGCCTCAAAGCAGCTATGGATGATCATAACTTCCTCTTGGAAACTCTTTACTAAACTTTCATAATTTAGTAGTCAGCTTGATACTGGCCCTGATATCAGTTTCCCTACATTGAACCCAGCATATATGGGGTTAAAACTAAAGCACTCATTCCCTGCTTACTCCCTGGCTCCAGAATCCACTATCTGCCATACAGACAAATGGCCAAAGACAACCACCTGGATTCTTTATCTCCTCCTTCTCCTCTCTGCAAGTAGTCTCAAGGCCAAACACAGGCTGGTGGAAAAGCTCCAGCTAACAAGGCCACATGCTCCCCCTCCCAACCTAAAACCCCAAATAAATACCCTTCCTTTTAGCTTTTCAGGGAGTTTGGGATTTCAGCGTTAGCTCTCCTTTCTCCTTGCTCAGTGCTGTGCAATAATAAAATTCCTACTTTTTTCCATTATACCCGGTGTCAGAGATTGGCTTGCTATGCAATGGGTGAGTGAACTCACTCCAGGTTCAATATCATCTTGGTTTTCCTCCTGTGTGTATTCAATTGTAATACATTGTCTTAGACTTTACAAAGGTATCAAATAAAACACTCCCAGTCTGAACTCGCAGGCTTTCTCTGCAGATGCTTTTCTTTCTATGTCCTCCTTCAAAATGAATACCTCTCATTTACATGGATGCTAATGCTCCTTCACCTGACATGATTTCCATTTTGTTGTTGTTATGGTGAGAAAATTAAAGTTCTACTCTCATAGCAGCTTTCAAATATACAACACAGTATTGTTAACTACAGTCACCATGTGTACAACAGATCTCCAGAAAGTTTGTACCATTTGACCAGCATCTTCCCATTTCCTCCACCTCTCAGTACCTGGCAACCACCATTCTAGTCTCTGTTTCTATGAGTTCAATGTTTTTAGCTTCCACATATAACTGGGATCACAGAGTATCTGTCTTTCTCAGTATGACATTTTACTTGGTATAAGACCCTTAAGGGCCATCCATGTTGTCACAAAATGGCAGGATTTCCTGATTTTTTATGGCTGAATAATATTCTATATTATATATAAAATATATGATATATATATATCTATATATATGTAACACAAAAATTAACTCGAAGTTCATTAAGGACTTAAACGTAAGACCTAAAACCATAAAATTTCTATTAAAAAGATAGAGGAAAGCTCCTTGATAGCAGTCTTGGCAATGATGTTTGGGATATGACACCAAAAGCACAAGCAACAAAAGAAAAAATCAACAAGCAGCACTACATCAAAATAAAAACTTCTGCACAACAAAAGAAACTATCAACAGAGGGAAAAGGCAACCTATGGACTGAGAGAAAATATTTGCAAACCATATATCTGATAAGGGCTTAATATCCAAAATATATAAAGAACTCATACAAATCAACAGCAGAAAAACAAACAATCTGATTAAAAAATGGGCAAAGTATCTGAATAAAATTTTTACAAATAAGGTATACAAATAGCTAACAAGTACATGAAAAGATGCTCAGTATCATTTATCATCAGAGAAATGCAAATCAAAACCACAATGAGATGTGACCTCACGCCTGTTGGAATGACCGTTATCAAAAAAAGAAGAGATTACAAATGCTGGCAAAGATGTGGAGAAAAGGGAACTTGGTGTACTGTTGTTGGGAATGTAAATGGGTACAGTCACTATGGAAAACAGTATGGAGGTTCCTCAAAAATTTAAAAATAGAACCAACATATAATCCAGTACTCCCGCCTCCAGGGATATCTCCAAAGGAGATGAAATTACTCTCTTGAGAGGTGTCTGCACTCCCATGTTCATTGCAGCATTTTTCAAAAAAGTCAAAACATGGAAACAACCTAGGTGTCTATCGCTGGATGAATGGATAAAAAAATGTGAGATGTATATATAGGCAATTTTAAGGCCTTTAAACTTTACTAAAACTCACTGCTTGTGAGGAGCTGAGAAAAAAAAGTGAAGATTAACTGACTTCTGACAGTGGCTCTCTCACTTGTCTCTCTCTCCAAATCCTAAGGGGTGATCCTAGTATAACTCACTCCTGAGAGGGGATGCACACGCTTCTCAGGGCCTGCCTGAACAACCTCCCTGACTGACTCCAGGCCCAGCATGGGAATAAAAACCCAGCTATGCCAGGAGGCAAACTGCAAGGGAAAAAAACCACAAAACAGAAAAGGAACTCAAGATCTTGCTCAAGAGTACGAGCAGAAATAGGTAGCATATATGAGGGTGGGTCCTTAGGAAATTAGACCAGGAAGGATGAATTACTATGTTTGGATAGGGCCAAATTTATCAATACGAGGATACTCCCTGTGGACTCAGGAACAGCCCAAGCTGCATTTCATACCAATGAAATGTATATTTCTTTAATGGAATCCTGACAAATATTCTTTAAAATGCTCCATATTTCTGATGTGTAGCCATCTTTTGTGGTGACCTGAAGAAATATGTGGTGGTGGCTCTTTGATCATGCAGTCCACTGAAATGAAACAGATGGGCGCCCTACTAAGATACTTCTTAAGATATATATCTAAATATATGAAATTCTGGGTGCCGTGGGCAGAAAACTAACACAAGTCATCGTAACAGGGATTCAGATCCTCTTTCCCAGTCCTTGATATATCCTACCTTATAGACAGGAGGTGTCAACTGAAGAGGAGATTGAGTCCTTTTGACAAAATTCCTCATAACTTAGTCACAAGTATATACAATTAACTATTCCCCAAAAGTCCCCAAGGGAAACGTGTGGCCATATACCAGTCAAATCTCCTTCAGATTGAGTCTACCATGTATGGTGGCATCATTGGAAGATATGGCTGCTGCAATTAGTCTCGCTTTGGGTGGTTCTAAAATGTGTGGTGAAAAGAAATCTTCCTAGTGGGCAGCATTTAAGGAGGTATATTTAGTTGTTAACTTTGTGAAGAAGAGACATGTCCTGAGTTTAGATTTCTCTTGACTCATGTCCAGTAACTCAATGAGTTGACCAGTAGTAGGGGGCTAGACAAGAACAACACTGGAAAATTGGTGACAAAAGGACTGGAGGAGATGCACGTGGTTGGAATTCTAGGAATAGTTATTGAATGGGGTTTACAAACGCTAAACAGGGGATAGGACATTAGAGGTAAGAGAACAAGTGAAGTTTGGGTATTTATTCCTTTGGCTGTCTGTGTTGAGCCATGTAACGGCCATTACAATGTTTCTCTTCCCAAGGCCACAGCTCTTATAAGATTGGTCTTTTCTGCCAGGGTCTGGTAATATTACCTACCCTCATTATAGGCCTGGAGTGGTAAAGAATCCCTACCACCACCAGTTACAGGTTGCTTCACGCCCCCACCCATGTTTTTAGAGCTTTGTTAATAGACTCTGAAGTGTCCCATTGTTTCTCCACATTTGACACCTTTTTCTTGAGGGGACCCTGACTAATATATCCCCACAACAACCCTGATCATAAACCCTGATCAAGGGGGTAGGGAATTCAATCTCTTTTATTTGAGGTTGCTATCCCAGCATCTAGAATGAAGTCTATTGCACAGCAGGTTTTCAATAAATGTTTGTTAAATGAACACATGAACAAATGAACATTATCTCTCCATCAGTGACCTTTGTGTTAAAATCTATTATGATTGAATTAATACAGTTTGACCAGCATTTTTGTGCTTTTATTTGTAATTCGTTAAAGTATGACAAATAATTATAAATGTTAGCAAAAAGCAAGCAAACATTATATGCACGGAAATCCAAGATAATTAACATAAAAATTTATTGAAACAGTAAGAGAATTCGGCAAGAAACAATGTTAATGTATAAAAGCCAACAGCTTTCCTATCAAGGTCTACACCTGGAGCCCCTGTCTCCACCCTGAGTAGAACCTCCACCCTGGGCTCCAGGGGATCTGGGACCCGGCTCAGGGGTTGGTGAATCCGGTGGCTGTAAAGGGGAGAAGCTCCCAGATTGAAAAATTATAATTTTACAGCTACATAATTTTAATCCTACATATTCAGTCGTCATGCCTTTTTTGTTTCAAAATAAGATTCCCTACTATAATTCCAAAATTTTTTCACACTTCGTCAAAGTAACGGTAATTTTAGTTTTGTCAATATCCCATCTATATTCAAGTTTCCCCAATTTCTCCACAAATAACTTACAAAAAAAATGCTATTTCAATCGTGAGCCAATAGAGAACCACCCTTTGCATTTGGCGGCAGAGCTCATGTTTAACCCTTAACCTCTTCGGGCTCGGGCTCGGCCTCCGGCTCTGAGAGAACATCACTTCCCAGGTTGCTGACCAGCGGGGGCGCTGAAAGAGCGACCTCAAGAGTGGACGCCGAGGCCTACGGGAAACGTAGTCGTGACTCCTTCCGGCTCCCCGCGCGGCGCTCTGGGAAGGGGCTTCCGGGCTCCCTCTGCGCATGTGCAGCCGTAGCCCCGCCTCCTCCCTCGTCTTCTGCAGACTCCGCGGGAGCAGTTAGGTACCTCGGAGTCTCCTCGGGAAGTGGAGGGCGCGCCCGGGGTGAGAGTGACGGGGAGTGCTGGGGGCGGGAGTTCTCGGGTCCCTGTCGTCCCCAGCTCCGTGTGTGCTCCCGGGCGGGCCCTCGGCGGGGGCGGGCGGTGCAGGACCTCGGGCTCCCGGGGCGCAGGTGCGGCGGAGCTCATCAGAAGCGGGGACCGTGTGCCCGGCTCTCCTGCAGCCCGACCCCAGAAAAGCCCACGTCGGCGGCGGGAGGCCGGTTAAAACGCAGACGGGGCCTGGGTCTGCGGGGCAGCCGAGCTCCGGAGCCGGAAAGGCCCAGTCAGTCCCGGCTCTGTCACCTGTGAGCAGGGGCGACAGAAGGGCCTGGGTCAGCGTGCTCATGTGGACGTGAGATTGATAGCGCCGTCTCACGCCGTCGTTTTGAGGTCCGAGTCATCGTTGTACAGTATTTAGACGAGGGCCGGGTAGGAAGCCCTGGGTAAGGGACAGCTGCTGCCGTAGTTGGAAGTCAGTTTGTTGGTGTCGCTAGATGGCCTGATGTGCCCTCACGACCGCTTCCCCAGCAGCCGAGGCTCAGGTCGGTGGCCCGATGTGCTGGGTCAGGAGGTCGCAGCGCAGGATTTGGGTTCAAGGGCAGGTGGCTTCCCTTCAGTCTCAGTCTTTGTCTGATGTCACAGCTGCCCAAGACTGGCACTGCGGCCTTCCCGGCTCTTAGGAACGTGGCCTGTCCCCACATCCCCAGGGATGTAAGGGAAGGGATGTGGATGGAATCCCAACATGTGTCACATGTACCCTGGGGTTTCTAGTGTCTCTTCAGGTCCCTTGGGTCAGACAGAGAGGCCTGGCCCCTTCTGCACTGACGGGATGTCCTTCAAGTCTGATATTGTAGTGAATTTCAAGAGTCAGGCTTTGGCCCCTAAAGTGAATTTATTTCCCAGATCCATGTCCCAGTTTCCTTGAACAAAGCAACCCTTGTGAGGCAGGAAGCAGGGGCCTCTGTGCAGGAGTCTTACCTGGAGGAGAGCACCCCTCTGACCTTAGACCTCTCTCCAGAGCTTCAGAGCGGAGACAGAAGAGCCCAGAAAGAGCAAGTCCTAGATTTGCAAGGTGAGAAGCCGTTCTGATCCCCTTGCCCAGAATGAGCCAGACTTGATGATGATGCCACCTTCAGGAGCCACCACACCGTGTGACAGTGGGGGGTTTGTTTGTCCCTGAGTAGAGCAGGTGAGCTGGGGTGGCCCAGGGGCAGGCTGCTCAGGAAAGGCTGCTTTGTTGGGGAGCTTGTGAGGGTGAGGTCCGAGGGACAGGGACAACCGGGCAGAGGGAAGAGGTTCTGGCTCTGGTCCCCTTAAATGGCCCCTGCTCTTTACAGAGGCTGTGCTGCTGTCAGACGTGTCCATCACCACATGTGACATTAATGACATCATCCTGACCTCACAGGATCCCAGAATAATGATGCTTGAAGGATTTTCCAAAGTCATCTACTTTAACTCTCTTGAAAACTTTAAAGACATTGGGCCTGAAAGTTTCAGTGACTTGTCCAGGGAAACCTGGTTTATGACAGAAGGAAAACTGCAGTTCCCTCTCAGATAAGTCACCAAAAGCATCTTATCAAAGGGGCCTTCTGAGAAATACATCCCAGCTGAAACGAACAAAAGTTCCTGCCTTCAAGCATCCCATCTCTTTTCTGTGAATTTTCTGTACCAAGAGGTAAATAATATTACTGAGAAAAATAGATAAATGGTACATACTGAGTATTTTTCTGCTAAGTTAATTTTAATGAAAGAATACTGTCCTATCCTTTGGTGTAGTTTAATTCAACTAATCTGTTGATTTTTTTCTTTGTGTTAGTCAGAAGGACACATATTATTATTAAATCAATCAAGAAAAGTTTATGTTCACTCAGTAAAAAACTGCAGATGATCATTGCAGAGTCACACAAAGACAGGTGGTGCTGCCTGTCCCTGATCCTCCTCGTGCCTTTTCAAGGCCCAGAGGGCCCTCTGTCTGGGGGAGGATGATCCCCAGCTGGGGTGCTGATGTGGGGAGGTGACTCAAGGAGCTGTGGCAGGTCAAATCTCAGGACCCCTGTCTTCCTTCTGTCCCCTCAGCTGAACCACAGTTCTCTACACTTACCCAGGAGCCACAGAAAGTGAACATCCCTCAGGTGAGTGCTTTCTCCGTTCCCCACTTTGTATTTTAAGGGATTTATAGGTTTAGAAGCATCCATGCATGAAATGGAAAAAGGACAAATGGAAATACAGTCAAGTCAATCTTGAGGGAAAATATATCCTGTTTGACCGTTAACTGTGATGTTTGTTGTCAGCTTTTGTAGGTGACCTTGTCAGGGTAAGTAGGTTCCCTCCAGGTACCAGTTTGCTGAGATTTCATATTAGTCATGACTGTGCAATGCATTATATTGATTCCTTTTGTGCAGCTATTGGAATAACGCTATAGTTTATTTCCTTCCATCTGTAGATACTGTAAACAGTACAATGGATTTTCTGATATGAACTTGAATTTCTGTATAGACCCTAGTTGCTAAGTTGCTTCTTACATATTTTCCTAGGGCTTTTTGCTGATACTCTATTTAGGATTTTTATTTCTGATCCACAGGTTGGATTAGATTGTCACTTTCTAGTTTTTCTGTCTAGTTATGGTATCAAGGTCATAGTCTCATGAAAGAAAATGGCTCTGCTCTTTTTCTAATAATTTAAATAAAATTGTGTTACATGTAGATTTGGTGAAACTAACCTATAAATTTGGGCCTTATGAAGACTTTTTGCTTGAAGATTTTGATTATTGAATTAATTTGTTAGTCATAAGCCTATACTGCATTTGTATTTTTTTTCTTGGTATGAGTATGGTCATTACATTATCATAGAAAACTGTTCATTTTTATTTATGTTTTTCAATGTATTATCATGAACTGATTGATAGTATTCTCTTAGGATTTCTGTCCTTTATCTGTTATATCAATAATTTTCTGTTTTGGTCAGCTTTTAAATTTTATTTTAATATAAAACCGCTAATCCGAAAAGGACAGAATATGTTCTAGTTGGCCCAGTCTGAAACCTAAAATTTCTGGGTCTGAGGGTCTTCGTATTTTGTGCTGGCAGGGGACTCTAAACATCGGGAGTAGAGGAACATGCCCTTGCCATATTGTGCTCTCTAGCTCTGCACAGACCCACTGTCAGCACCATTGGCTGACAAGACTATCCTTTCTCCATTGAATTACCTTGGCACCTCTGTGGGAAGTCAACCGGCAATGTATGTATGGTCTGTTTTGGACTCTGTTCACTTCTGATGATCTGTGTTAATCCTTTTGCTAATACTACACTGTCTTGATGAGTCTCTCTTTACGGTAAGTCTTGAAATCAGGTAGTGTAAGTCTTCCAACTTTGTCCTTTTTAAAAATCATTTTGGATATTCTAGGTTCTTTGCTTCTTTATAGAAAGTTTTAAAAATCAGCTTGCCTATCTCAAAAGAGCCTGCTGAGATTTTGGTTTTGATTGCACAGATTCTATAGAATTTGTGGCATAGTTCAATTTGGGGAGAAATTGAATCTTGATCCTAATGAGTCTTCCAGTTCATGGACACAGTATCTCTCTCCATTTAGTTCAGTAATACGGAGGGTTTGGGTTTTTATCCTTTTAAGTCAAAAGGAGTGTTTTAAGTTACAGTTTAAAAGAATAACACTGTCTGCTGTTTGAAGATAGACTCTAGTGGGTCAGTGGTGGAAGCAGGTACAATGTAGGAGGCTATTTCTGTAATCCTAGCAAGAAGTGATGATCACAGGGTGTTAGTTACTTTGAAGTGGTCAGGTTTTAGGTGTAATTGAGGTTAGAGCCAAGAGTTTGAGAGCACGCATTTCCTCCCTACAACCTTGCAAATAGAGTGTGCATCAAACTTTGGATTTTTACCAGTGTGACCTACAACTGATCTCAGTTTAGTTCTGTAAGCTTTGCTCTTCTCATGAGTAGGTGGGACATCGTTTTTTGTTTTTAGTTCCTGATATTTCTTTGTTGTTGAACTCTTTATCCCTTACCCATTTTCCTATTAATGTGCTGATTTTAATGACTGCATCCGGTATACCCTTATAGCACTTTTTCTGTGATGTAAATTGCAGAATTTTCCTACAATTTTTTGTATTTTTGTCTTACTCGTGGGTTTTTGTTTGTTTTTTTTTTTCTTTTACCATAAAGGCATTTGATTTTTACAATGTCAAATTTAGCAATTTTTATTTTCTGATTCCTGGATTTTCAGTCATAGTTGGGCATTTCCCGCTCTAACATAAGATCATTGTTCTGTATAGTCTTCTAGAATGTGGTGTTGTTTCTTGCATTTCGATCTTGAATTCATATTATTTTATCCTGCTCTCTGGTGTGAGAGAGAGATCTAACTGTCTTTTCCCAGGTGGCCTCCAGCTATCCCTGTGACATTAGTGTCCATCCTTTCCTTACTCATTTGAATGACGTCACCTGTATTCAGATAGGAAGTTTACTCTGTTAATCGTTCTTCTCACCACACACTTTGTTCCGGGTCTTGCTCGCTTGAAGCTTGGACATCTTTCTGGGCTCTCATCAGTGCCTTGCTCCTTCTGCCCACTTCTCTGTTTTCATTAGATTGTGGGCTACATTGTCCTGTCTTTCTTATCTAATGCAGTCTTACCCTGTGTCTTCCAGAGTTTGTTCAAATTTTCAGGCCTTCTGCTGGGACATTTCTCTGTATTCCTTTTCAGTCGTGCTTTCATAGTAGGTTTTGTATTTTATCTGAGTGTTTTTGGAGGCAGGGGATGTAAGTATGTGTGCTGAGTCTATTCCCTTGAACTAGGGTAATCATTTATGCTTCTAATTCTCTCTTCTTTTACTTTCCAGTGCTCTACTCTTTCTGCTTTCTCTTTCCACCATTTAGAAATTCTTTCTCAGTCTTCATGGCATGTTCATTTTCTGCTTGCCTCTTCAATTTTGCTGTTTCCCTGAATTCTGTATTTGGTGCCTTTTCTCTCCTCAGTTTCTATGTCCTTTGTGAACCATCCTTTTTTCTCTGATGACTTCAGTTACCATCTAAATGATTAATGTCTCCGAAATTCTAATTTTCATTTTAGACCTCCCTCTCTGTTCCAAAATCGTGTGACAACAGTGAAATAAATAATTCCATCTGTATGTTCCACAGGTGTTTTGAGTGTAAGTGGAAAACATCTGCCTCACGGTGATGCAACCTCTGACTGTTATTTATTCTTCTAATCCCCGTGTATGGCATTAGCATCTACCCAGTTGCTTGTGCAGCATCACTGTGTTTAACTGCACAAGAAAATAATGACCAGATTTTGCTTCCTATAAGGATTAGTTTCTCATTCATTATCTTTGTTGCTTTGTCTTAATATAGGTCCTCTCTTAAATTAAGTCTTTTGTTTTGCTGGTTAAGACATTGTCCACTATTCATATAGAGCAATGATTCCTAATAAGGATCAATTTTGCTCCCCAGGGGACGTTTGGCAATGTTTGGAGATATTTTTGATTGTCACAACTGGGGATGCTACTGTCATCTGATCAGTAGAAGACAAGGATACCGATAAAGATCCTAAAATATACAGGACAGTTTTCCACAAAAATAGCACTATCTGATCCACATTGTCAGTAGTGCCAAGTTGAAGAAGCCCTGTTCTAGAGCATTGCTCCTGAAATATAAATCTGGTGGTGTGTAATACCTCCCTGGGCTTACATGTCTCTCCTATTGGTTCCATGTTACTCCAGCAGAGATCTCCAGGCTGGGGTGTGTATACTCTGCAGAGTGCTCAGCATAATCCATTGGTGTATGGGAAATATATACAAGAATCCTATTTAGAATAACTTTACCTTAAAAAATACGGCACTAGGCTTTCTCATTATATTAAGTGACAATATATGTGTATAAAATAAAAATAAATATAAATGAATTAGAGCATGAGACTAATTTTTTTTTTTTTTTTTTTACTAATTATGTGTGTATCCACAAAGTATAAGACATAATTAGAGCCCTGTGCCGGTCATCCTTTACAGCGTTTTGTTTTAAATTCTGAACAGTAAACATAGTAAGACGTAGTTTCCAAAAGTATTTTCCACGTCCCTGGTCTGGACCCTCACATTGATTAGAAATGTGCTGTTGCAGGTGTCAGTGTCATTCAAGGACGTGAGTGTGGAGTTCCCCAGGAGGAGTGGCGGCAGATGGACTCTGCACAGAGGACCCTGTACAGGGACGTGATGATGCTGGAGAACTACAACCGCCTCGTCTCTGTGGGTGAGCAAACTTCACTGTGTGACTCCCTTTAGACTGCAAATTCTATTTTTTATTTTTTAAATGTTAATCACTTTTGTTGAGGTGTATTTAACAGAAAATAAAACTTAGCACTTTGCAGTGTACAAGTGAGTGAGTTTTGAAAGATGATACAGTAGGTGACCATCAGCAAAATCACTATTTGGAATAATTCTGTCATCCCAGAAAGGTCCTTGGACCCCTTTGCAGTGAGTCCCTTCCCTCTGTCTCTACCTCTCAGACCTTCAGAGTACTCAGTAGTCTGCTTTCTATGGCAATGGTTTTGCCTTTTCTGGACTTTCATATAAATGGAATCATAAAGTATAGACTGTCTCTTATCTGGCTTCTTTGACTCAGCAGAATGCTTTTGAGACTCCTGCATGTGTGTGAATCACTAATCTTTCTGTCCTGAGTAGGGTTGCTTTGTGTACATAAAGCACAGTTTGTTATCCTTTCAGTTGTCCACTTGGGGCAATTATAAATAAAGCTACTATGAACATTAAATGCAAGTTTTTGTGTTGATGTGTTTTCATTTCTCTTGTGTAAATACCTAGGCGTGGGCTTGCTGGGTCTTCTGGTAAATTTATATGTAACTGTGTGAGAAGCAACCAAATGTGTCCAAGCTGGCTTTACTGTTTTTCATGCCTATGAACAATGAGAGTTCTTATTGCTGTCTGGTTACCAACAGATGCTTTGGTAAGTCTTACTATTTTTAACCGTTCTAGTTGGTGTCTCGTATCTTGTTGAGTTTTCATTTGCATTTCCCTGGTGACTGACAGTGCTGAGCCCCTTTTTGTGTGCTTTTTTACTATTCATAATTCTCCTTGAATGAAATGTATGGTCCAATCTTTAGCCCATTTTTTTTAGTTTAGTTTGGTTTTTTGGTCTTATTGTTGAGTTGAAAGTTCAGAACTTTATCAAATATTATGTTTTGCAAACATATTTTATGCATCTCTGGCTTTCCTTTTTAAGAAGAAAATGTTTTCAGGTAGATTTTGGTTTTAACGTATACTTTAAAAACTTTTTATATGACATAATTATAGCTTCACAGGAATTGGCACAGCTGTAGTCTTCACAGGTTTCTCCCAACAATTATGTTTTCTATAACCATAATATAGTCTCAACACCAGTAAAGAGACACTGGTACAATGTGTGTAAATGGCTCTGTGCCATTTTATCACGTGTGGAGATTTGTGTAACCACCATCACAATCAAGATACAGAACTATTCTATCACCACAAAGGGTTCTCTTGTGCTGCCTCTTTATAATCATACCTGTTCCTCTCCCACACCTTCTCTAATCCTGCCCACTACGTATCTGCCCTTCATCTCTAATTTTGCCATTTCAGGTTATATAAATGGAATCATACAGTATTTGATGTGAGGTTGAGATCCATCTAACTTATAGTGTGTATCAGTCATTTATTCTATTACTGCATAGTGTTCCACTGTGTTAATGTATCATAGTTTGTTTAGCCATTCACCTATTGAAGGATATTTTGGATGTTTCTAATTTTTGGCTATTATAAATAAAACTGCTGTGAACGTCCACATTCAGGTTTTTGTGTAAACATAAATTATTATTTCTCTGGAATAAATACCCAGGGGTGTGATTAGGGTTGTATGTTTTGTTTGTTAAGAAACTTCCAAACTATTTTCCAGAGTGGCAGTACTATTTTGCATTTCCACCAGCATTGTATGAGAAATCCAGTTACTTCCTGTCCTTTCTAGTACTTGGCATTATCACTATTTTTTCTATTTGTGGTTGTAATAGGTGTATAGTGTTATCTCCTCATGGTCTTAATTTGCATTTCCTTAATGGCTAGTGATGTTAAATATCTTTTCATATGTTCCTATGCTGTCTGTATATCCTTTAACAGTAAGATGTCTGTTCATGGCTTTTGTGCATTTTTTTCCATCTTTATTGATGTATAATGACAAGTAAAACTTGTGTATATTTAAGGGGTACATCTTGATGTTTTGATATATGTATACATTGTGAATTAATTGCCACAATTGAGCTAATTAACATATTTATCACCTGACATTGTTATCTTTTTTCTTTGTGGTGAGAACACTTAAGATCTCCTGGCACATTTCAAGAATACAATATGGTATTGTTAACTGTAGTCATATTGCTATACATTAGATCTCCACAACTTATTCATCTTGCATAACTGAACTCTGTACCCCTTGACCAACATCCCCCCATTCCTCAGCAAACCAGCCCCTGGAAACCACCATTCTTCTCTCTGTTTCTCAGTTTGACTGTTTAAGATTCCGCTGAGATCATGCAATATTTGTCTTTCTGTGTCTTGATTATGTTTTGGCTAACAGTATTCCATTGTGTGTATGTATACCCCATCTGCTTTAATCATTCATCCATCGGTGGATATTTAGATTGTTTTTATATCTTGGCTATTGTGAATAATGCTGCAGTGAACATGGGAGTGCAGATAGCTTTTTGAGATCTTGATTTCATTTCCTTTGGATATACACCCAGAAGTAAAATTGCTGGATCATAGGGTAGTTTTATTTTCAGTGTTTTCAGGAGCCTTCATACTGTTTTCCAATGGCTCTACCAATTTTCATTCCTATCACAGTGTACCAGGGTTCCCTTTTCTCCACATCCTTACTGACACTTCTTGTCATTTTCTTTTTGATAATCTCCATTTTCTGACAGGTGTGAGGTGATATCTCATTGTGGTTTTGATCTGCATTTGCCTGACAATTAGTGATATTGAGCGTATTTTCATATACTTGGTGGCCATTTGTATGGCTTCTTTTGAGAAATGTCAACTCAGTTCCTTGACTCATTTTTTAATCTGGTTGTTTGCTTTTTTGCCATTCAGTTCTATGGCTTCCTTTTATATGTTGGATATTTACCCCTTATAATAATACTTAGAATTTACAAATATTTTGTCCCATTCTGTAAGTTGCCTTTTCACTCTGTTGATTGTTTCCTTTGTTGTCCAGAAGCTTTTTAGTCTGATGCAATCTCAGTTGTTTATTTCTGGTTTTGTTGCCTGTGCTTTTGGTGTCATATCCAAAAAAACACTGATAAGACTGAAGTCAAGGAGCTTTTTCCCTATATTTTCTTCTAGGAGTTACCACCAATTACTTCCTTGTAACTAAACCTAATGGACACCGTTCCATCTTTGTTTCACTTGGTTTGACAGTGACTGTGGATGATGATAACTTCCTCTTGGAGATACTCTCTTTACTAAACTTTTATAACTCAGTAGTCTCGTGGTTTCCCTCCTCTGTATATTCAGTTGTAATATATTGTCTTAGATTTTACAAAGATGCCCAAATCTCAACACTCCCAGACAGAACTTGCAGTGTTTCTCTGCAGATGCTTTTTCTATGTCCTCCAAAATGAGTGCCTCCCATCTGCATGGATGCTAAAGCTAAAGTCTCAAGCAACATCTGTGAATCTCCCCTCTCCTTCAGTACCCAATCTCTCATCCCACCACCAACCAGTCAGTCGGTGCTGATTGTTACAGTCCCTGAATGGCTCTTTAATACTTCTACTTTTCTGAATCCTTTCTGAAACTACCCTAGTCCAAATAACCAACTAAATAACTGGATGATCTTAATGACCTCGTGGCTCTTAGCCTCAATTTCCTGGTTTGTAAAATGAGTTAGAATTAGAATGAACACCAAGTTTCTTCCTTCTCTATATTCTGTGATTATTGGAATTTAAAACTAAGGAGAAGCTCAGGGCAAAATCAGTTCCCTTGCTTTGGGAGACCATCTCACTTTCTCTATTGAAATTAACTCTTGGGGTGACCAAGATTGTGCCTCATAACCTTCCATAGCACTACTCTTAAGGACAATCCCAGAATCTTCAAGACAACTTATAATAAGACCCTTTATCCTAAGTGGGAATCTGCCTCAGGCCATGTTTTGAGCTGTATAAAATATTTTAAAGTGAGATTGTAATATTGTAAAAAATTTATCTACCTTATTTTGTTAGTTTGTCTGAAAGCTCTAATTCTTGAAAACGTGTCATGTGAAAAAAGTCCCATGTAAAGATATAGTCCATCTTTTTTAACTACCTCTTGAGTGTCTATAAAAAACCCCGGATAACAGGAAGATGTTGATGGAGATCGGGGGGAGTGGCAGTAATGGAGGAGTTTGGTTGATTTTCAGCAGTAGTAAGGTCAAAATAAAAGCGTCATAAAAGAATAGTAAAGGATTTAAGTCAGGGCTTTCTATGGAAAATTAAAAACTATAAGCAGATGTAACAAGTTAACCGACACAGTATAGCAGACTCTACTGGTGAGTTTAATAGGCAGCCATTTTAATGGCAGAGAGTAGATTGCAAAGTGAGGAAAAGTTAGGAAACGTCAGAGGGGCAAGAGCCACAAAAGTGAGGGGGTCCCTTCCTGCCCTGAGAATTCTTCTGGGTCTGAAGTGTGTTAGCCCAGCTGAGTGAAGACCTAGGGAGGATGTTGTAGATCCTGTAAAAGGGGCATCCATCAGCTGCGGGAAGATGTGCCATCTGTCTCCAGAGCTCATTAGCAGATTGAAAGTGGGACCCTACATTACTCTGATTAGGATTAAATTTCTAATACCAGGGATGGAACTCTCCTCTACATGAGTGGGCATTCACACAAAAACACAGACTCACCTGGTGTGGATAAAACACAAGTAACCGTTACTGCTGCCTCCCGTCTTCCCAGGACCCAGTGGGAAGGAAAAGGGAGGTTCTCCAGCAAAGAGTGGAGTTAAGGGCTGGAGTTTTCCAGCTCTCCAAGCTGAGTGCAGGTCCCACGAATGGGGGAGAAGTG